>NC_137594.1:23058554-24258554 GCF_963210335.1 Falco punctatus | reverse complement strand
CTCCACCAACAGGGCCGGCTGCAGTACCCAAGTATATTTCGCTAGATGGCAGCAGCGCTCCACCAACCGGGCGGCTGCAGTACCCAAGTATATTTCGCTAGATGGCAGCAGCGCTCCACCAACAGGGCCGGCTGCAGTACCCAAGTATATTTCGCTAGATGGCAGCAGCGCTCCACCAACCGGGCGGCTGCAGTACCCAAGTATATTTCGCTAGATGGCAGCAGCGCTCCACCAACAGGGCGGCTGCAGTACCCAATTACATTTCGCTAGATGGCAGCAGAGCTCCACCAACAGGGCCGGCTGCAGTACCCAAGTATATTTCGCTAGATGGCAGCAGCGCTCCACCAACAGCGCCGGCTGCAGTACCCAAGTATATTTCGCTAGATGGCAGCAGCGCTCCACCAAAAGGGCGGCTGCAGTACACAAAAATATAGTACTAAATCTGACCCTAACCCTAAGAGCCTGTGTCTAACCCTAACCCTAAGAGCCTGAGTCTAACCCTAACCCTAAGAGCCTGAGTCTAACCCTAACCCTAAGAGCCTAACCCTAACCCTAACCCTAAGAGTGTAACCCTAACCCTAACCCTAAGAGCCTGAGTCTAACCCTAACCCTAAGAGCCTGAGTCTAACCCTAACCCTAAGAGCCTGAGTCTAACCCTAAACCGAAGAGCCTGAGTCTAACCCTAACCCTAAGAGCCTGAGTCTAACCCTAACCCGAAGAGCCTGAGTCTAACCCTAACCCGAAGAGACTGAGTCTAACCCTCACCCTAAGAGCCTGAGTCTAACCCTCACCCTAAGAGCCTGAGTCTAACCCTAACCCTAAGAGCCTGAGTCTAACCCTAACCCTAAGAGCCTGAGTATAACCCTAACCCTAAGAGCCTAACCCTAACCCTAACCCTAAGAGTGTAACCCTAACCCTAACCCTAACCCTAAGAGTGTAACCCTAACCCTAACCCTAACCCTAAGAGTCTAACCCTAACCCTAACCCTAACCCTAAGAGTCTAACCCTAACCCTAACCCTAAGAGTCTAACCCTAACCCTAAGAGTCTAACCCTAACCCTAACCTTAACCCTAACACTAAGAGTCTAACCCTAACCCTAAGAGTCTAACCCTAACCCTAACCCTAACCCTAAGAGTCTAACCCTAACCCTAAGAGTCTAACCCTAACCCTAACCCTAACCCTAACCCTAAGCGTAAGAGTCTAACCCTAACCCTAAGAGCCTGAGTCTAACCCTAACCCTAAGAGCCTGAGTCTAACCCTCACCCTAAGAGCCTGAGTCTAACCCTAACCCTAAGAGCCTAAGTCTAACCCTTACCCTAAGAGTCTAACCCTAACCCTAACCCTAACCCTAAGAGTCTAACCCTAATCTGAATATAACCCTAACCCTAAGAGTCTAACCCTCACCCTAACCCTAACCCTAAGTGTCTAACCCTAACCCTAACCCTAACCCTAACCCTAAGAGTCTAACCCTAACCCTAAGAGTCTAACCCTAACCCCAACCCTAACCCTAAGAGTCTAACCCTAACCTTAAGAGTCTAACCCTAACCCTAACTCTAACCCTAAGAGTCTAACCGTAACCCTAACCCTAACCCTAAGAGTCTAACCCTAACCTAACCCTAACCCTACCCTAAGAGTCTAACCCTAACCCTAACCCTAACCCTAAGAGTCTAACCCTAACCCTAAGAATCTAACCCTAACCCTAACCCTAACCCTAACCCTAAGAGTCTAACCCTAACCCTAAGAGTCTAACCCTAACCCTAACCCTAACCCTAACCCTAAGAGTCTAACCCTAACCCTAAGAGTCTAACCCTAACCCTAACCCTAACCCTAACCCTAAGAGTCTAACCCTAACCCTAAGAGTCTAACCCTAACCCTAACCCTAACCCTAACCCTAACCCTAAGAGTCTAACCCTAAGAGTCTAACCCTAACAGTCTAACCCTAACCCTAACAGTCCAACCCTAACCCTAACCCTAAACCCGGCTGAAGTACCCAAGTATATTTCGCTAGATGGCAGCAGCGCTCCACCAACAGCGCCGGCTGCAGTACCCAAATATATTTCGCTAGATGGCAGCAGCGCTCCACCAACAGAGCCGGCTGCAGTACCCAAGTATATTTCGCTAGATGGCAGCAGCGCTCCACCAACAGCGCCGGCTGCAGTACCCAAATATATTTCGCTAGATGGCAGCAGCGCTCCACCAACAGAGCCGGCTGCAGTACCCAAATATATTTCGCTAGATGGCAGCAGCGCTCCACCAACCGGGCGGCTGCAGTACCCAAGTATATTTCGCTAGATGGCAGCAGCGCTCCACCAACAGGGCGGCTGCAGTACCCAATTACATTTCGCTAGATGGCAGCAGCGCTCCACCAACAGGGCCGGCTGCAGTACCCAAGTATATTTCGCTAGATGGCAGCAGAGCTCCACCAACAGAGCTGGCTGCAGTACCCAAATATATTTCGCTAGATGGCAGCAGCGCTCCACCAACAGGGCCGGCTGCAGTACCCAAATATATTTCGCTAGATGGCAGCAGCGCTCCACAAACAGGGCCGGCTGCAGTACCCAAATATATTTCGCTAGATGGCAGCAGCGCTCCACCAACAGCGCCGGCTGCAGTACCCAAGTATATTTCGCTAGATGGCAGCAGCGCTTCACCAAAAGGGCGGCTGCAGTACACAAATATATAGTACTAAATCTGACTCTAACCCTAAGAGCCTGTGTCTAACCCTAACCCTAAGAGCCTGAGTCTAACCCTAACCGTAAGAGCCTGAGTCTAACCCTAACCCTAAGAGTCTGAGTCTAACCCTAACCCTAAGAGCCTAAGTCTAACCCTAACCCTAAGAGTCTAACCCTAACCCTAACCCTAACCCTAAGAGTGTAACCCTAACCCTAACCCTAACCCTAACCCTAAGAGTCTAACCCTAACCCTAACCCTAACCCTAAGAGTCTAACCCTAACCCTAAGAGTCTAACCCTAACCCTAACCTTAACCCTAACCCTAAGAGTCTAACCCTAACCCTAAGAGTCTAACCCTAACCCTAACCCTAACCCTAAGAGTCTAACCCTAACCCTACGAGTCTAACCCTAACCCTAACCCTAACCCTAACCCTAACCCTAAGCGTAAGAGTCTAACCCTAACCCTAAGAGTCTAACCCTAACCCCAACCCTAACCCTAAGAGTCTAACCCTAACCCTAAGAGTCTAACCCTAACCCTAACTCTAACCCTAAGAGTCTAACCGTAACCCTAACCCTAACCCTAAGAGTCTAACCCTAACCTAACCCTAACCCTAACCCTAAGAGTCTAACCCTAACCCTAACCCTAACCCTAAGAGTCTAACCCTAACCCTAAGAATCTAACCCTAACCCTAACCCTAACCCTAACCCTAAGAGTCTAACCCTAACCCTAAGAGTCTAACCCTAACCCTAACCCTAACCCTAACCCTAAGAGTCTAACCCTAACCCTAAGAGTCTAACCCTAACCCTAACCCTAACCCTAACCCTAAGAGTCTAACCCTAACCCTAAGAGTCTAACCCTAACCCTAACCCTAACCCTAACCCTAAGAGTCTAACCCTAACCCTAACCCTAACCCTAACCCTAACCCTAAGAGTCTAACCCTAACCCTAAGAGTCTAACCCTAACCCTAACCCTCACCCTAAGAGTCTAACCCTAACCCTAAGAGTCTAACCCTAACCCTAACCCTAACCCTAACCCTAACCCTAAGAGTCTAACCCTAAGAGTCTAACCCTAACAGTCTAACCCTAACCCTAACAGTCCAACCCTAACCCTAACCCTAAACCCGGCTGAAGTACCCAAGTATATTTCGCTAGATGGCAGCAGCGCTCCACCAACAGAGCCGGCTGCAGTACCCAAATATATTTCGCTAGATGGCAGCAGCGCTCCACCAACAGCGCCGGCTGCAGTACCCAAATATATTTCGCTAGATGGCAGCAGCGCTCCACCAACAGCGCCGGCTGCAGTACCCAAATATATTTCGCTAGATGGCAGCAGCGCTCCACCAACAGCGCCGGCTGCAGTACCCAAATATATTTCGCTAGATGGCAGCAGCGCTCCACCAACCGGGCGGCTGCAGTACCCAAATATATTTCGCTAGATGGCAGCAGCGCTCCACCAACAGCGCCGGCTGCAGTACCCAAGTATATTTCGCTAGATGGCAGCAGCGCTCCAACAACCGGGCGGCTGCAGTACCCAAGTATATTTCGCTAGATGGCAGCAGCGCTCCACCAACAGGGCCGGCTGCAGTACCCAAGTATATTTCGCTAGATGGCAGCAGCGCTCCACCAACCGGGCGGCTGCAGTACCCAAGTATATTTCGCTAGATGGCAGCAGCGCTCCACCAACAGGGCCGGCTGCAGTACCCAAGTATATTTCGCTAGATGGCAGCAGCGCTCCACCAACCGGGCGGCTACAGTACCCAAGTATATTTCGCTAGATGGCAGCAGCGCTCCACCAACAGGGCGGCTGCAGTACCTAATTACATTTCGCTAGATGGCAGCAGCGCTCCACCAACAGGGCCGGCTGCAGTACCCAAGTATATTTCGCTAGATGGCAGCAGCGCTCCACCAACAGCGCCGGCTGCAGTACCCAAGTATATTTCGCTAGATGGCAGCAGCGCTCCACCAAAAGGGCGGCTGCAGTACACAAATATATAGTACTAAATCTGACCCTAACCCTAAGAGCCTGTGTCTAACCCTAACCCTAAGAGCCTGAGTCTAACCCTAACCGTAAGAGCCTGAGTCTAACCCTAACCCTAAGAGCCTGAGTCTAACCCTAACCCTAAGAGCCTAAGTCTAACCCTAACCCTAAGAGTCTAACCCTAACCCTAACCCTAACCCTAAGAGTCTAACCCTAACCCTAAGAGTCTAACCCTAACCCTAACCCTAACCCTAACCCTAAGAGTCTAACCCTAACCCTAAGAGCCTAACCCTAACCCTAACCCTAACCCTAACCCTAAGAGTCTAACCCTAACCCTAAGAGTCTAACCCTAACCCTAACCCTAAGAGTCTAACCCTAACCCTAAGAGTCTAACCCTAACCCTAACCCTAACCCTAACCCTAACCCTAAGAGTCTAACCCTAACAGTCTAACCCTAACAGTCTAACCCTAACCCTAACAGTCTAACCCTAACCCTAACCCTAAACCCGGCTGAAGTACCCAAGTATATTTCGCTAGATGGCAGCAGCGCTCCACCAACAGAGCCGGCTGCAGTACCCAAATATATTTCGCTAGATGGCAGCAGCGCTCCACCAACCGGGCGGCTGCAGTACCCAAGTATATTTCGCTAGATGGCAGCAGCGCTCCACCAACAGGGCCGGCTGCAGTACCCAAGTATATTTCGCTAGATGGCAGCAGCGCTCCACCAACCGGGCGGCTGCAGTACCCAAGTATATTTCGCTAGATGGCAGCAGCGCTCCACCAACAGGGCCGGCTGCAGTACCCAAATATATTTCGCTAGATGGCAGCAGCGCTCCACCAACCGGGCGGCTGCAGTACCCAAGTACATTTCGCTAGATGGCAGCAGCACTCCACCAACAGGGCCGGCTGCAGTACCCAAGTATATTTCGCTAGATGGCAGCAGCGCGCCACCAACCGGGCGGCTGCAGTACCCAAATATATTTCGCTAGATGGCAGCAGCGCTCCACCAACAGAGCCGGCTGCAGTACCCAAATATATTTCGCTAGATGGCAGCAGCGCTCCACCAACCGGGCGGCTGCAGTACCCAAGTATATTTCGCTAGATGGCAGCAGCGCTCCACCAACAGGGCGGCTGCAGTACCCAATTACATTTCGCTAGATGGCAGCAGCGCTCCACCAACAGGGCCGGCTGCAGTACCCAAGTATATTTCGCTAGATGGCAGCAGAGCTCCACCAACAGAGCTGGCTGCAGTACCCAAATATATTTCGCTAGATGGCAGCAGCGCTCCACCAACAGGGCCGGCTGCAGTACCCAAATATATTTCGCTAGATGGCAGCAGCGCTCCACAAACAGGGCCGGCTGCAGTACCCAAATATATTTCGCTAGATGGCAGCAGCGCTCCACCAACAGCGCCGGCTGCAGTACCCAAGTATATTTCGCTAGATGGCAGCAGCGCTTCACCAAAAGGGCGGCTGCAGTACACAAATATATAGTACTAAATCTGACTCTAACCCTAAGAGCCTGTGTCTAACCCTAACCCTAAGAGCCTGAGTCTAACCCTAACCGTAAGAGCCTGAGTCTAACCCTAACCCTAAGAGTCTGAGTCTAACCCTAACCCTAAGAGCCTAAGTCTAACCCTAACCCTAAGAGTCTAACCCTAACCCTAACCCTAACCCTAAGAGTGTAACCCTAACCCTAACCCTAACCCTAACCCTAAGAGTCTAACCCTAACCCTAACCCTAACCCTAAGAGTCTAACCCTAACCCTAAGAGTCTAACCCTAACCCTAACCTTAACCCTAACCCTAAGAGTCTAACCCTAACCCTAACAGTCTAACCCTAACCCTAACCCTAACCCTAAGAGTCTAACCCTAACCCTACGAGTCTAACCCTAACCCTAACCCTAACCCTAAGCGTAAGAGTCTAACCCTAACCCTAAGAGTCTAACCCTAACCCCAACCCTAACCCTAAGAGTCTAACCCTAACCCTAAGAGTCTAACCCTAACCCTAACTCTAACCCTAAGAGTCTAACCGTAACCCTAACCCTAACCCTAAGAGTCTAACCCTAACCTAACCCTAACCCTAACCCTAAGAGTCTAACCCTAACCCTAACCCTAACCCTAAGAGTCTAACCCTAACCCTAAGAATCTAACCCTAACCCTAACCCTAACCCTAACCCTAAGAGTCTAACCCTAACCCTAAGAGTCTAACCCTAACCCTAACCCTAACCCTAACCCTAAGAGTCTAACCCTAACCCTAAGAGTCTAACCCTAACCCTAACCCTAACCCTAACCCTAAGAGTCTAACCCTAACCCTAAGAGTCTAACCCTAACCCTAACCCTAACCCTAACCCTAAGAGTCTAACCCTAACCCTAACCCTAACCCTAACCCTAACCCTAAGAGTCTAACCCTAACCCTAAGAGTCTAACCCTAACCCTAACCCTCACCCTAAGAGTCTAACCCTAACCCTAAGAGTCTAACCCTAACCCTAACCCTAACCCTAACCCTAACCCTAAGAGTCTAACCCTAAGAGTCTAACCCTAACAGTCTAACCCTAACCCTAACAGTCTAACCCTAACCCTAACCCTAAACCCGGCTGAAGTACCCAAGTATATTTCGCTAGATGGCAGCAGCGCTCCACCAACAGAGCCGGCTGCAGTACCCAAATATATTTCGCTAGATGGCAGCAGCGCTCCACCAACAGCGCCGGCTGCAGTACCCAAATATATTTCGCTAGATGGCAGCAGCGCTCCACCAACAGCGCCGGCTGCAGTACCCAAATATATTTCGCTAGATGGCAGCAGCGCTCCACCAACAGCGCCGGCTGCAGTACCCAAATATATTTCGCTAGATGGCAGCAGCGCTCCACCAACAGCGCCGGCTGCAGTACCCAAATATATTTCGCTAGATGGCAGCAGCGCTCCACCAACCGGGCGGCTGCAGTACCCAAATATATTTCGCTAGATGGCAGCAGCGCTCCACCAACAGCGCCGGCTGCAGTACCCAAGTATATTTCGCTAGATGGCAGCAGCGCTCCAACAACCGGGCGGCTGCAGTACCCAAGTATATTTCGCTAGATGGCAGCAGCGCTCCACCAACAGGGCCGGCTGCAGTACCCAAGTATATTTCGCTAGATGGCAGCAGCGCTCCACCAACCGGGCGGCTGCAGTACCCAAGTATATTTCGCTAGATGGCAGCAGCGCTCCACCAACAACCGGGCGGCTGCAGTACCCAAGTATATTTCGCTAGATGGCAGCAGCGCTCCACCAACCGGGCGGCTACAGTACCCAAGTATATTTCGCTAGATGGCAGCAGCGCTCCACCAACAGGGCGGCTGCAGTACCTAATTACATTTCGCTAGATGGCAGCAGCGCTCCACCAACAGGGCCGGCTGCAGTACCCAAGTATATTTCGCTAGATGGCAGCAGCGCTCCACCAACAGCGCCGGCTGCAGTACCCAAGTATATTTCGCTAGATGGCAGCAGCGCTCCACCAAAAGGGCGGCTGCAGTACACAAATATATAGTACTAAATCTGACCCTAACCCTAAGAGCCTGTGTCTAACCCTAACCCTAAGAGCCTGAGTCTAACCCTAACCGTAAGAGCCTGAGTCTAACCCTAACCCTAAGAGCCTGAGTCTAACCCTAACCCTAAGAGCCTAAGTCTAACCCTAACCCTAAGAGTCTAACCCTAACCCTAACCCTAACCCTAAGAGTCTAACCCTAACCCTAAGAGTCTAACCCTAACCCTAACCCTAACCCTAACCCTAAGAGTCTAACCCTAACCCTAAGAGCCTAACCCTAACCCTAACCCTAACCCTAACCCTAAGAGTCTAACCCTAACCCTAAGAGTCTAACCCTAACCCTAACCCTAAGAGTCTAACCCTAACCCTAAGAGTCTAACCCTAACCCTAACCCTAACCCTAACCCTAACCCTAAGAGTCTAACCCTAAGAGTCTAACCCTAACAGTCTAACCCTAACCCTAAGAGTCTAACCCTAACCCTAACCCTAAACCCGGCTGAAGTACCCAAGTATATTTCGCTAGATGGCAGCAGCGCTCCACCAACAGAGCCGGCTGCAGTACCCAAATATATTTCGCTAGATGGCAGCAGCGCTCCACCAACCGGGCGGCTGCAGTACCCAAGTATATTTCGCTAGATGGCAGCAGCGCTCCACCAACAGGGCCGGCTGCAGTACCCAAGTATATTTCGCTAGATGGCAGCAGCGCTCCACCAACCGGGCGGCTGCAGTACCCAAGTATATTTCGCTAGATGGCAGCAGCGCTCCACCAACAGGGCCGGCTGCAGTACCCAAATATATTTCGCTAGATGGCAGCAGCGCTCCACCAACCGGGCGGCTGCAGTACCCAAGTACATTTCGCTAGATGGCAGCAGCACTCCACCAACAGGGCCGGCTGCAGTACCCAAGTATATTTCGCTAGATGGCAGCAGCGCGCCACCAACCGGGCGGCTGCAGTACCCAAATATATTTCGCTAGATGGCAGCAGCGCTCCACCAACAGAGCCGGCTGCAGTACCCAAGTATATTTCGCTAGATGGCAGCAGCGCTCCACCAACCGGGCGGCTGCAGTACCCAAGTATATTTCGCTAGATGGCAGCAGCGCTCCACCAACAGGGCGGCTGCAGTACCCAATTACATTTCGCTAGATGGCAGCAGCGCTCCACCAACAGCGCCGGCTGCAGTACCCAAGTATATTTCGCTAGATGGCAGCAGAGCTCCACCAACAGAGCTGGCTGCAGTACCCAAATATATTTCGCTAGATGGCAGCAGCGCTCCACCAACAGGGCCGGCTGCAGTACCCAAATATATTTCGCTAGATGGCAGCAGCGCTCCACAAACAGGGCCGGCTGCAGTACCCAAATATATTTCGCTAGATGGCAGCAGCGCTCCACCAACAGCGCCGGCTGCAGTACCCAAGTATATTTCGCTAGATGGCAGCAGCGCTCCACCAAAAGGGCGGCTGCAGTACACAAATATATAGTACTAAATCTGACTCTAACCCTAAGAGCCTGTGTCTAACCCTAACCCTAAGAGCCTGAGTCTAACCCTAACCGTAAGAGCCTGAGTCTAACCCTAACCCTAAGAGTCTGAGTCTAACCCTAACCCTAAGAGCCTAAGTCTAACCCTAACCCTAAGAGTCTAACCCTAACCCTAACCCTAACCCTAAGAGTGTAACCCTAACCCTAACCCTAACCCTAACCCTAAGAGTCTAACCCTAACCCTAACCCTAACCCTAAGAGTCTAACCCTAACCCTAAGAGTCTAACCCTAACCCTAACCTTAACCCTAACCCTAAGAGTCTAACCCTAACCCTAAGAGTCTAACCCTAACCCTAACCCTAACCCTAAGAGTCTAACCCTAACCCTACGAGTCTAACCCTAACCCTAACCCTAACCCTAACCCTAAGCGTAAGAGTCTAACCCTAACCCTAAGAGTCTAACCCTAACCCCAACCCTAACCCTAAGAGTCTAACCCTAACCCTAAGAGTCTAACCCTAACCCTAACTCTAACCCTAAGAGTCTAACCGTAACCCTAACCCTAACCCTAAGAGTCTAACCCTAACCTAACCCTAACCCTAACCCTAAGAGTCTAACCCTAACCCTAACCCTAACCCTAAGAGTCTAACCCTAACCCTAAGAATCTAACCCTAACCCTAACCCTAACCCTAACCCTAAGAGTCTAACCCTAACCCTAAGAGTCTAACCCTAACCCTAACCCTAACCCTAACCCTAAGAGTCTAACCCTAACCCTAAGAGTCTAACCCTAACCCTAACCCTAACCCTAACCCTAAGAGTCTAACCCTAACCCTAAGAGTCTAACCCTAACCCTAACCCTAACCCTAACCCTAAGAGTCTAACCCTAAGAGTCTAACCCTAACCCTAACCCTAACCCTAACCCTAACCCTAAGAGTCTAACCCTAACCCTAAGAGTCTAACCCTAACCCTAACCCTAAGAGTCTAACCCTAACCCTAAGAGTCTAACCCTAACCCTAACCCTAACCCTAACCGTAAGAGTCTAACCCTAAGAGTCTAACCCTAACAGTCTAACCCTAACCCTAACAGTCTAACCCTAACCCTAACCCTAAACCCGGCTGAAGTACCCAAGTATATTTCGCTAGATGGCAGCAGCGCTCCACCAACAGAGCCGGCTGCAGTACCCAAATATATTTCGCTAGATGGCAGCAGCGCTCCACCAACAGCGCCGGCTGCAGTACCCAAATATATTTCGCTAGATGGCAGCAGCGCTCCACCAACAGCGCCGGCTGCAGTACCCAAATATATTTCGCTAGATGGCAGCAGCGCTCCACCAACAGCGCCGGCTGCAGTACCCAAATATATTTCGCTAGATGGCAGCAGCGCTCCACCAACAGCGCCGGCTGCAGTACCCAAATATATTTCGCTAGATGGCAGCAGCGCTCCACCAACCGGGCGGCTGCAGTACCCAAATATATTTCGCTAGATGGCAGCAGCGCTCCACCAACAGCGCCGGCTGCAGTACCCAAGTATATTTCGCTAGATGGCAGCAGCGCTCCACCAAAAGGGCGGCTGCAGTACCCAAGTATATTTCGCTAGATGGCAGCAGCGCTCCACCAACAGGGCCGGCTGCAGTACCCAAGTATATTTCGCTAGATGGCAGCAGCGCTCCACCAACCGGGCGGCTGCAGTACCCAAGTATATTTCGCTAGATGGCAGCAGCGCTCCACCAACAGCGCCGGCTGCAGTACCCAAGTATATTTCGCTAGATGGCAGCAGCGCTCCACCAACCGGGCGGCTACAGTACCCAAGTATATTTCGCTAGATGGCAGCAGCGCTCCACCAACAGGGCGGCTGCAGTACCTAATTACATTTCGCTAGATGGCAGCAGCGCTCCACCAACAGGGCCGGCTGCAGTACCCAAGTATATTTCGCTAGATGGCAGCAGCGCTCCACCAACAGCGCCGGCTGCAGTACCCAAGTATATTTCGCTAGATGGCAGCAGCGCTCCACCAAAAGGGCGGCTGCAGTACACAAATATATAGTACTAAATCTGACCCTAACCCTAAGAGCCTGTGTCTAACCCTAACCCTAAGAGCCTGAGTCTAACCCTAACCGTAAGAGCCTGAGTCTAACCCTAACCCTAAGAGCCTGAGTCTAACCCTAACCCTAAGAGCCTAAGTCTAACCCTAACCCTAAGAGTCTAACCCTAACCCTAACCCTAACCCTAAGAGTCTAACCCTAACCCTAAGAGTCTAACCCTAACCCTAACCCTAACCCTAACCCTAAGAGTCTAACCCTAACCCTAAGAGTCTAACCCTAACCCTAACCCTAACCCTAACCCTAAGAGTCTAACCCTAACCCTAAGAGTCTAACCCTAACCCTAACCCTAACCCTAACCCTAAGAGTCTAACCCTAACCCTAAGAGTCTAACCCTAACCCTAACCCTAACCCTAACCCTAACCCTAAGAGTCTAACCCTAACAGTCTAACCCTAACAGTCTAACCCTAACCCTAACAGTCTAACCCTAACCCTAACCCTAAACCCGGCTGAAGTACCCAAGTATATTTCGCTAGATGGCAGCAGCGCTCCACCAACAGAGCCGGCTGCAGTACCCAAATATATTTCGCTAGATGGCAGCAGCGCTCCACCAACAGCGCCGGCTGCAGTACCCAAATATATTTCGCTAGATGGCAGCAGCACTCCACCAACAGCGCCGGCTGCAGTACCCAAATATATTTCGCTAGATGGCAGCAGCGCTCCACCAACAGCGCCGGCTGCAGTACCCAAATATATTTCGCTAGATGGCAGCAGCGCTCCACCAACAGCGCCGGCTGCAGTACCCAAGTATATTTCGCTAGATGGCAGCAGCGCTCCAACAACCGGGCGGCTGCAGTACCCAAGTATATTTCGCTAGATGGCAGCAGCGCTCCACCAACAGGGCCGGCTGCAGTACCCAAGTATATTTCGCTAGATGGCAGCAGCGCTCCACCAACCGGGCGGCTGCAGTACCCAAGTATATTTCGCTAGATGGCAGCAGCGCTCCACCAACAGGGCCGGCTGCAGTACCCAAGTATATTTCGCTAGATGGCAGCAGCGCTCCACCAACAGGGCGGCTGCAGTACCCAAGTATATTTCGCTAGATGGCAGCAGCGCTCCACCAACAGGGCGGCTGCAGTACCCAATTACATTTCGCTAGATGGCAGCAGCGCTCCACCAACAGGGCCGGCTGCAGTACCCAAGTATATTTCGCTAGATGGCAGCAGAGCTCCACCAACAGAGCTGGCTGCAGTACCCAAATATATTTCGCTAGATGTCTAGCAGCGCTCCACCAAAAGGGCGGCTGCAGTACCCGAATATATTTCGCTAGATGGCAGCAGCGCTCCACCAACAGCGCCGGCTGCAGTACCCAAGTATATTTCGCTAGATGGCAGCAGCGCTCCAACAACCGGGCGGCTGCAGTACCCAAGTATATTTCGCTAGATGGCAGCAGCGCTCCACCAACAGGGCCGGCTGCAGTACCCAAGTATATTTCGCTAGATGGCAGCAGCGCTCCACCAACCGGGCGGCTGCAGTACCCAAGTATATTTCGCTAGATGGCAGCAGCGCTCCACCAACAGGGCCGGCTGCAGTACCCAAGTATATTTCGCTAGATGGCAGCAGCGCTCCACCAACCGGGCGGCTGCAGTACCCAAGTATATTTCGCTAGATGGCAGCAGCGCTCCACCCACAGGGCGGCTGCAGTACCCAATTACATTTCGCTAGATGGCAGCAGCGCTCCACCAACAGGGCCGGCTGCAGTACCCAAGTATATTTCGCTAGATGGCAGCAGCGCTCCACCAACAGCGCCGGCTGCAGTACCCAAGTATATTTCGCTAGATGGCAGCAGCGCTCCACCAAAAGGGCGGCTGCAGTACACAAAAATATAGTACTAAATCTGACCCTAACCCTAAGAGCCTGTGTCTAACCCTAACCCTAAGAGCCTGAGTCTAACCCTAACCCTAAGAGCCTGAGTCTAACCCTAACCCTAAGAGCCTAACCCTAACCCTAACCCTAAGAGTGTAACCCTAACCCTAACCCTAACCCTAAGAGTGTAACCCTAACCCTAACCCTAACCCTAACCCTAAGAGTCTAACCCTAACCCTAACCCTAACCCTAAGAGTCTAACCCTAACCCTAACCCTAAGAGTCTAACCCTAACCCTAAGAGTCTAACCCTAACCCTAACCTTAACCCTAACCCTAAGAGTCTAACCCTAACCCTAAGAGTCTAACCCTAACCCTAACCCTAACCCTAAGAGTCTAACCCTAACCCTAAGAGTCTAACCCTAACCCTAACCCTAACCCTAACCCTAAGCGTAAGAGTCTAACCCTAACCCTAAGAGCCTGAGTCTAACCCTAACCCTAAGAGCCTGAGTCTAACCCTAACCGTAAGAGCCTGAGTCTAACCCTAACCCTAAGAGCCTGAGTCTAACCCTAACCCTAAGAGCCTAAGTCTAACCCTTACCCTAAGAGTCTAACCCTAACCCTAACCCTAACCCTAAGAGTCTAACCCTAATCTGAATATAACCCTAACCCTAAGAGTCTAACCCTCACCCTAACCCTAACCCTAAGTGTCTAACCCTAACCCTAACCCTAACCCTAACCCTAAGAGTCTAACCCTAACCCTAAGAGTCTAACCCTAACCCCAACCCTAACCCTAAGAGTCTAACCCTAACCTTAAGAGTCTAACCCTAACCCTAACTCTAACCCTAAGAGTCTAACCGTAACCCTAACCCTAACCCTAAGAGTCTAACCCTAACCTAACCCTAACCCTACCCTAAGAGTCTAACCCTAACCCTAACCCTAACCCTAAGAGTCTAACCCTAACCCTAAGAATCTAACCCTAACCCTAACCCTAACCCTAACCCTAAGAGTCTAACCCTAACCCTAAGAGTCTAACCCTAACCCTAACCCTAACCCTAACCCTAAGAGTCTAACCCTAACCCTAAGAGTCTAACCCTAACCCTAACCCTAACCCTAACCCTAAGAGTCTAACCCTAACCCTAAGAGTCTAACCCTAACCCTAACCCTAACCCTAACCCTAACCCTAAGAGTCTAACCCTAAGAGTCTAACCCTAACAGTCTAACCCTAACCCTAACAGTCCAACCCTAACCCTAACCCTAAACCCGGCTGAAGTACCCAAGTATATTTCGCTAGATGGCAGCAGCGCTCCACCAACAGCGCCGGCTGCAGTACCCAAATATATTTCGCTAGATGGCAGCAGCGCTCCACCAACAGGGCCGGCTGCAGTACCCAAGTATATTTCGCTAGATGGCAGCAGCGCTCCACCAAAAGGGCGGCTGCAGTACACAAATATATAGTACTAAATCTGACTCTAACCCTAAGAGCCTGTGTCTAACCCTAACCCTAAGAGCCTGAGTCTAACCCTAACCGTAAGAGCCTGAGTCTAACCCTAACCCTAAGAGTCTGAGTCTAACCCTAACCCTAAGAGCCTAAGTCTAACCCTAACCCTAAGAGTCTAACCCTAACCCTAACCCTAACCCTAAGAGTGTAACCCTAACCCTAACCCTAACCCTAACCCTAAGAGTCTAACCCTAACCCTAACCCTAACCCTAAGAGTCTAACCCTAACCCTAAGAGTCTAACCCTAACCCTAACCTTAACCCTAACCCTAAGAGTCTAACCCTAACCCTAAGAGTCTAACCCTAACCCTAACCCTAACCCTAAGAGTCTAACCCTAACCCTACGAGTCTAACCCTAACCCTAACCCTAACCCTAACCCTAAGCGTAAGAGTCTAACCCTAACCCTAAGAGTCTAACCCTAACCCCAACCCTAACCCTAAGAGTCTAACCCTAACCCTAAGAGTCTAACCCTAACCCTAACTCTAACCCTAAGAGTCTAACCGTAACCCTAACCCTAACCCTAAGAGTCTAACCCTAACCTAACCCTAACCCTAACCCTAAGAGTCTAACCCTAACCCTAACCCTAACCCTAAGAGTCTAACCCTAACCCTAAGAATCTAACCCTAACCCTAACCCTAACCCTAACCCTAAGAGTCTAACCCTAACCCTAAGAGTCTAACCCTAACCCTAACCCTAACCCTAACCCTAAGAGTCTAACCCTAACCCTAAGAGTCTAACCCTAACCCTAACCCTAACCCTAACCCTAAGAGTCTAACCCTAACCCTAAGAGTCTAACCCTAACCCTAACCCTAACCCTAACCCTAAGAGTCTAACCCTAAGAGTCTAACCCTAACCCTAACCCTAACCCTAACCCTAACCCTAAGAGTCTAACCCTAACCCTAAGAGTCTAACCCTAACCCTAACCCTAACCCTAAGAGTCTAACCCTAACCCTAAGAGTCTAACCCTAACCCTAACCCTAACCCTAACCCTAACCCTAAGAGTCTAACCCTAAGAGTCTAACCCTAACAGTCTAACCCTAACCCTAACAGTCTAACCCTAACCCTAACCCTAAACCCGGCTGAAGTACCCAAGTATATTTCGCTAGATGGCAGCAGCGCTCCACCAACAGAGCCGGCTGCAGTACCCAAATATATTTCGCTAGATGGCAGCAGCGCTCCACCAACAGCGCCGGCTGCAGTACCCAAATATATTTCGCTAGATGGCAGCAGCGCTCCACCAACAGCGCCGGCTGCAGTACCCAAATATATTTCGCTAGATGGCAGCAGCGCTCCACCAACAGCGCCGGCTGCAGTACCCAAATATATTTCGCTAGATGGCAGCAGCGCTCCACCAACAGCGCCGGCTGCAGTACCCAAATATATTTCGCTAGATGGCAGCAGCGCTCCACCAACCGGGCGGCTGCAGTACCCAAATATATTTCGCTAGATGGCAGCAGCGCTCCACCAACAGCGCCGGCTGCAGTACCCAAGTATATTTCGCTAGATGGCAGCAGCGCTCCAACAACCGGGCGGCTGCAGTACCCAAGTATATTTCGCTAGATGGCAGCAGCGCTCCACCAACCGGGCGGCTGCAGTACCCAAGTATATTTCGCTAGATGGCAGCAGCGCTCCACCAACCGGGCGGCTGCAGTACCCAAGTATATTTCGCTAGATGGCAGCAGCGCTCCACCAACAGCGCCGGCTGCAGTACCCAAGTATATTTCGCTAGATGGCAGCAGCGCTCCACCAACCGGGCGGCTACAGTACCCAAGTATATTTCGCTAGATGGCAGCAGCGCTCCACCAACAGGGCGGCTGCAGTACCTAATTACATTTCGCTAGATGGCAGCAGCGCTCCACCAACAGGGCCGGCTGCAGTACCCAAGTATATTTCGCTAGATGGCAGCAGCGCTCCACCAACAGCGCCGGCTGCAGTACCCAAGTATATTTCGCTAGATGGCAGCAGCGCTCCACCAAAAGGGCGGCTGCAGTACACAAAAATATAGTACTAAATCTGACCCTAACCCTAAGAGCCTGTGTCTAACCCTAACCCTAAGAGCCTGAGTCTAACCCTAACCGTAAGAGCCTGAGTCTAACCCTAACCCTAAGAGCCTAACCCTAACCCTAACCCTAAGAGTGTAACCCTAACCCTAACCCTAACCCTAAGAGTGTAACCCTAACCCTAACCCTAACCCTAACCCTAAGAGTCTAACCCTAACCCTAACCCTAACCCTAAGAGTCTAACCCTAACCCTAACCCTAAGAGTCTAACCCTAACCCTAAGAGTCTAACCCTAACCCTAACCTTAACCCTAACCCTAAGAGTCTAACCCTAACCCTAAGAGTCTAACCCTAACCCTAACCCTAACCCTAAGAGTCTAACCCTAACCCTAAGAGTCTAACCCTAACCCTAACCCTAACCCTAACCCTAAGCGTAAGAGTCTAACCCTAACCCTAAGAGCCTGAGTCTAACCCTAACCCTAAGAGCCTGAGTCTAACCCTCACCCTAAGAGCCTGAGTCTAACCCTAACCCTAAGAGCCTGAGTCTAACCCTAACCCTAAGAGCCTAAGTCTAACCCTTACCCTAAGAGTCTAACCCTAACCCTAACCCTAACCCTAAGAGTCTAACCCTAATCTGAATATAACCCTAACCCTAAGAGTCTAACCCTCACCCTAACCCTAACCCTAAGTGTCTAACCCTAACCCTAACCCTAACCCTAACCCTAAGAGTCTAACCCTAACCCTAAGAGTCTAACCCTAACCCCAACCCTAACCCTAAGAGTCTAACCCTAACCTTAAGAGTCTAACCCTAACCCTAACTCTAACCCTAAGAGTCTAACCGTAACCCTAACCCTAACCCTAAGAGTCTAACCCTAACCTAACCCTAACCCTACCCTAAGAGTCTAACCCTAACCCTAACCCTAACCCTAAGAGTCTAACCCTAACCCTAAGAATCTAACCCTAACCCTAACCCTAACCCTAACCCTAAGAGTCTAACCCTAACCCTAAGAGTCTAACCCTAACCCTAACCCTAACCCTAACCCTAAGAGTCTAACCCTAACCCTAAGAGTCTAACCCTAACCCTAACCCTAACCCTAACCCTAAGAGTCTAACCCTAACCCTAAGAGTCTAACCCTAACCCTAACCCTAACCCTAACCCTAACCCTAAGAGTCTAACCCTAAGAGTCTAACCCTAACAGTCTAACCCTAACCCTAACAGTCCAACCCTAACCCTAACCCTAAACCCGGCTGAAGTACCCAAGTATATTTCGCTAGATGGCAGCAGCGCTCCACAAACAGAGCCGGCTGCAGTACCCAAATATATTTCGCTAGATGGCAGCAGCGCTCCACCAACAGCGCCGGCTGCAGTACCCAAATATATTTCGCTAGATGGCAGCAGCGCTCCACCAACAGAGCCGGCTGCAGTACCCAAGTATATTTCGCTAGATGGCAGCAGCGCTCCACCAACAGCGCCGGCTGCAGTACCCAAATATATTTCGCTAGATGGCAGCAGCGCTCCACCAACAGCGCCGGCTGCAGTACCCAAGTATATTTCGCTAGATGGCAGCAGCGCTCCACCAACCGGGCGGCTGCAGTACCCAAGTATATTTCGCTAGATGGCAGCAGCGCTACACCAACAGGGCCGGCTGCAGTACCCAAGTATATTTCGCTAGATGGCAGCAGCGCTCCACCAACCGGGCGGCTGCAGTACCCAAGTATATTTCGCTAGATGGCAGCAGCGCTACACCAAAAGGGCGGCTGCAGTACCCAATTACATTTCGCTAGATGGCAGCAGCGCTCCACCAACCGGGCCGGCTGCAGTACCCAAATATATTTCGCTAGATGGCAGCAGAGCTCCACCAACAGGGCCGGCTGCAGTACTTAAGTATATTTCGCTAGATGGCAGCAGCGCTCCACCAACCGGGCGGCTGCAGTACCCAATTACATTTCGCTAGATGGCAGCAGCGCTCCACCAAAAGGGCGGCTGCAGTACCCAAGTATATTTCGCTAGATGGCAGTAGAGCTCCACCAACAGGGCCGGCTGCAGTACCCAAATATATTTCGCTAGATGGCAGCAGCGCTCCACTAAAAGGGCGGCTGCAGTACCCAAATATATAGTACTGAGTCTAACCCTAACCCTAAGAGCCTGAGTCTAACCCTCACCCTAAGAGCCTGAATCTAACCCTCACCCTAAGAGCCTGAGTCTAACCCTCACCCTAAGAGCCTGAGTCTAACCCTAACCCTAAGAGCCTGAGTCTAACCCTCACCCTAAGAGCCTGAGTCTAACCCTAACCCTAAGAGCCTAACCCTAACCCTAACCCTAACCCTAACCCTAACCCTAAGAGTCTAACCCTAACCCTGAATATAACCCTAACCCTAAGAGTCTAACCCTCACCCTAACCCTAACCCTAAGAGTCTAACCCTAACCCTAAGCCTAACCCTAAGAGTCTAACCCTAACCCTAAGAGTCTAACCCTAACCCTAACCCTAACCCTAACCCTAAGAGTCTAACCCTAACCCTAAGAGTCTAACCCTAACCCTAACCCTAACCCTAACCGTAAGAGTCTAACCCTAACCCTAAGAGTCTAACACTAAGAGTCTAACCCTAAGAGTCTAACCCTAACCCTAACAGTCTAACCCTAACCCTAACCCTAAACCCGGCTGAAGTACCCAAGTATATTTCGCTAGATGGCAGCAGCGCTCCACAAACAGAGCCGGCTGCAGTACCCAAATATATTTCGCTAGATGGCAGCAGCGCTCCACCAAAAGGGCGGCTGCAGTACCCAAATATATTTCGCTAGATGGCAGCAGCGCTCCACCAACAGCGCCGGCTGCAGTACCCAAGTATATTTCGCTAGATGGCAGCAGCGCTCCAACAACCGGGCGGCTGCAGTACCCAAGTATATTTCGCTAGATGGCAGCAGCGCTCCACCAACAGGGCCGGCTGCAGTACCCAAGTATATTTCGCTAGATGGCAGCAGCGCTCCACCAACCGGGCGGCTGCAGTACCCAAGTATATTTCGCTAGATGGCAGCAGCGCTCCACCAACAGGGCCGGCTGCAGTACCCAAGTATATTTCGCTAGATGGCAGCAGCGCTCCACCAACCGGGCGGCTGCAGTACCCAAGTATATTTCGCTAGATGGCAGCAGCGCTCCACCAACAGGGCGGCTGCAGTACCCAATTACATTTCGCTAGATGGCAGCAGCGCTCCACCAACAGGGCCGGCTGCAGTACCCAAGTATATTTCGCTAGATGGCAGCAGCGCTCCACCAACAGCGCCGGCTGCAGTACCCAAGTATATTTCGCTAGATGGCAGCAGCGCTCCACCAAAAGGGCGGCTGCAGTACACAAAAATATAGTACTAAATCTGACCCTAACCCTAAGAGCCTGTGTCTAACCCTAACCCTAAGAGCCTGAGTCTAACCCTAACCCTAAGAGCCTGAGTCTAACCCTAACCCTAAGAGCCTAACCCTAACCCTAACCCTAAGAGTGTAACCCTAACCCTAACCCTAAGAGCCTGAGTCTAACCCTAACCCTAAGAGCCTGAGTCTAACCCTAACCCTAAGAGCCTGAGTCTAACCCTAAACCGAAGAGCCTGAGTATAACCCTAACCCTAAGAGCCTGAGTCTAACCCTAACCCGAAGAGCCTGAGTCTAACCCTAACCCGAAGAGACTGAGTCTAACCCTCACCCTAAGAGCCTGAGTCTAACCCTCACCCTAAGAGCCTGAGTCTAACCCTAACCCTAAGAGCCTGAGTCTAACCCTAACCCTAAGAGCCTGAGTCTAACCCTAACCCTAAGAGCCTAACCCTAACCCTAACCCTAAGAGTGTAACCCTAACCCTAACCCTAACCCTAAGAGTGTAACCCTAACCCTAACCCTAACCCTAACCCTAAGAGTCTAACCCTAACCCTAACCCTAACCCTAAGAGTCTAACCCTAACCCTAACCCTAAGAGTCTAACCCTAACCCTAAGAGTCTAACCCTAACCCTAACCTTAACCCTAACCCTAAGAGTCTAACCCTAACCCTAAGAGTCTAACCCTAACCCTAACCCTAACCCTAAGAGTCTAACCCTAACCCTAAGAGTCTAACCCTAACCCTAACCCTAACCCTAACCCTAAGCGTAAGAGTCTAACCCTAACCCTAAGAGCCTGAGTCTAACCCTAACCCTAAGAGCCTGAGTCTAACCCTCACCCTAAGAGCCTGAGTCTAACCCTAACCCTAAGAGCCTAAGTCTAACCCTTACCCTAAGAGTCTAACCGTAACCCTAACCCTAACCCTAAGAGTCTAACCCTAATCTGAATATAACCCTAACCCTAAGAGTCTAACCCTCACCCTAACCCTAACCCTAAGTGTCTAACCCTAACCCTAACCCTAACCCTAACCCTAAGAGTCTAACCCTAACCCTAAGAGTCTAACCCTAACCCCAACCCTAACCCTAAGAGTCTAACCCTAACCTTAAGAGTCTAACCCTAACCCTAACTCTAACCCTAAGAGTCTAACCGTAACCCTAACCCTAACCCTAAGAGTCTAACCCTAACCCTAAGAGTCTAACCCTAACCCTAACCCTAACCCTAACCCTAAGAGTCTAACCCTAACCCTAAGAGTCTAACCCTAACCCTAACCCTAACCCTAACCCTAAGAGTCTAACCCTAACCCTAAGAGTCTAACCCTAACCCTAACCCTAACCCTAACCCTAACCCTAAGAGTCTAACCCTAACAGTCTAACCCTAACAGTCTAACCCTAACCCTAACAGTCCAACCCTAACCCTAACCCTAAACCCGGCTGAAGTACCCAAGTATATTTCGCTAGATGGCAGCAGCGCTCCACCAACAGCGCCGGCTGCAGTACCCAAATATATTTCGCTAGATGGCAGCAGCGCTCCACCAACAGAGCCGGCTGCAGTACCCAAGTATATTTCGCTAGATGGCAGCAGCGCTCCACCAACAGCGCCGGCTGCAGTACCCAAATATATTTCGCTAGATGGCAGCAGCGCTCCACCAACAGGGCCGGCTGCAGTACCCAAGTATATTTCGCTAGATGGCAGCAGCGCTCCACCAACCGGGCGGCTGCAGTACCCAAGTATATTTCGCTAGATGGCAGCAGCGCTCCACCAACAGGGCCGGCTGCAGTACCCAAGTATATTTCGCTAGATGGCAGCAGCGCTCCACCAACCGGGCGGCTGCAGTACCCAAGTATATTTCGCTAGATGGCAGCAGCGCTACAGCAAAAGGGCGGCTGCAGTACCCAATTACATTTCGCTAGATGGCAGCAGCGCTCCACCAACCGGGCCGGCTGCAGTACCCAAATATATTTCGCTAGATGGCAGCAGAGCTCCACCAACAGGGCCGGCTGCAGTACTTAAGTATATTTCGCTAGATGGCAGCAGCGCTCCACCAACCGGGCGGCTGCAGTACCCAATTACATTTCGCTAGATGGCAGCAGCGCTCCACCAAAAGGGCGGCTGCAGTACCCAAGTATATTTCGCTAGATGGCAGTAGAGCTCCACCAACAGGGCCGGCTGCAGTACCCAAATATATTTCGCTAGATGGCAGCAGCGCTCCACTAAAAGGGCGGCTGCAGTACCCAAATATATAGTACTGAGTCTAACCCTAACCCTAAGAGCCTGAGTCTAACCCTCACCCTAAGAGCCTGAATCTAACCCTCACCCTAAGAGCCTGAGTCTAACCCTCACCCTAAGAGCCTGAGTCTAACCCTAACCCTAAGAGCCTGAGTCTAACCCTCACCCTAAGAGCCTGAGTCTAACCCTAACCCTAAGAGCCTAACCCTAACCCTAACCCTAACCCTAACCCTAACCCTAAGAGTCTAACCCTAACCCTGAATATAACCCTAACCCTAAGAGTCTAACCCTCACCCTAACCCTAACCCTAAGAGTCTAACCCTAACCCTAACCCTAACCCTAAGAGTCTAACCCTAACCCTAAGAGTCTAACCCTAACCCTAACCCTAACCCTAACCCTAAGAGTCTAACCCTAACCCTAAGAGTCTAACCCTAACCCTAACCCTAACCCTAACCGTAAGAGTCTAACCCTAACCCTAAGAGTCTAACACTAAGAGTCTAACCCTAAGAGTCTAACCCTAACCCTAACAGTCTAACCCTAACCCTAACCCTAAACCCGGCTGAAGTACCCAAGTATATTTCGCTAGATGGCAGCAGCGCTCCACAAACAGAGCCGGCTGCAGTACCCAAATATATTTCGCTAGATGGCAGCAGCGCTCCACCAACAGGGCCGGCTGCAGTACCCAAATATATTTCGCTAGATGGCAGCAGCGCTCCACCAACCGGGCGGCTGCAGTACCCAAGTATATTTCGCTAGATGGCAGCAGCGCTCCACCAACAGGGCCGGCTGCAGTACCCAAGTATATTTCGCTAGATGGCAGCAGCGCTCCACCAACCGGGCGGCTGCAGTACCCAAGTATATTTCGCTAGATGGCAGCAGCGCTCCACCAACAGGGCCGGCTGCAGTACCCAAATATATTTCGCTAGATGGCAGCAGCGCTCCACCAACCGGGCGGCTGCAGTACCCAAGTACATTTCGCTAGATGGCAGCAGCGCTCCACCAACAGGGCCGGCTGCAGTACCCAAGTATATTTCGCTAGATGGCAGCAGCGCGCCACCAACCGGGCGGCTGCAGTACCCAAATATATTTCGCTAGATGGCAGCAGCGCTCCACCAACAGAGCCGGCTGCAGTACCCAAGTATATTTCGCTAGATGGCAGCAGCGCTCCACCAACCGGGCGGCTGCAGTACCCAAGTATATTTCGCTAGATGGCAGCAGCGCTCCACCAACAGGGCGGCTGCAGTACCCAATTACATTTCGCTAGATGGCAGCAGCGCTCCACCAACAGGGCCGGCTGCAGTACCCAAGTATATTTCGCTAGATGGCAGCAGAGCTCCACCAACAGAGCTGGCTGCAGTACCCAAATATATTTCGCTAGATGGCAGCAGCGCTCCACCAACAGGGCCGGCTGCAGTACCCAAATATATTTCGCTAGATGGCAGCAGCGCTCCACAAACAGGGCCGGCTGCAGTACCCAAATATATTTCGCTAGATGGCAGCAGCGCTCCACCAACAGCGCCGGCTGCAGTACCCAAGTATATTTCGCTAGATGGCAGCAGCGCTCCACCAAAAGGGCGGCTGCAGTACACAAATATATAGTACTAAATCTGACTCTAACCCTAAGAGCCTGTGTCTAACCCTAACCCTAAGAGCCTGAGTCTAACCCTAACCGTAAGAGCCTGAGTCTAACCCTAACCCTAAGAGTCTGAGTCTAACCCTAACCCTAAGAGCCTAAGTCTAACCCTAACCCTAAGAGTCTAACCCTAACCCTAACCCTAACCCTAAGAGTGTAACCCTAACCCTAACCCTAACCCTAACCCTAAGAGTCTAACCCTAACCCTAACCCTAACCCTAAGAGTCTAACCCTAACCCTAAGAGTCTAACCCTAACCCTAACCTTAACCCTAACCCTAAGAGTCTAACCCTAACCCTAAGAGTCTAACCCTAACCCTAACCCTAACCCTAAGAGTCTAACCCTAACCCTACGAGTCTAACCCTAACCCTAACCCTAACCCTAACCCTAACCCTAAGCGTAAGAGTCTAACCCTAACCCTAAGAGTCTAACCCTAACCCCAACCCTAACCCTAAGAGTCTAACCCTAACCCTAAGAGTCTAACCCTAACCCTAACTCTAACCCTAAGAGTCTAACCGTAACCCTAACCCTAACCCTAAGAGTCTAACCCTAACCTAACCCTAACCCTAACCCTAAGAGTCTAACCCTAACCCTAACCCTAACCCTAAGAGTCTAACCCTAACCCTAAGAATCTAACCCTAACCCTAACCCTAACCCTAACCCTAAGAGTCTAACCCTAACCCTAAGAGTCTAACCCTAACCCTAACCCTAACCCTAACCCTAAGAGTCTAACCCTAACCCTAAGAGTCTAACCCTAACCCTAACCCTAACCCTAACCCTAAGAGTCTAACCCTAACCCTAAGAGTCTAACCCTAACCCTAACCCTAACCCTAACCCTAACCCTAAGAGTCTAACCCTAACCCTAACCCTAACCCTAACCCTAACCCTAAGAGTCTAACCCTAACCCTAAGAGTCTAACCCTAACCCTAACCCTCACCCTAAGAGTCTAACCCTAACCCTAAGAGTCTAACCCTAACCCTAACCCTAACCCTAACCCTAACCCTAAGAGTCTAACCCTAACAGTCTAACCCTAACAGTCTAACCCTAACCCTAACAGTCTAACCCTAACCCTAACCCTAAACCCGGCTGAAGTACCCAAGTATATTTCGCTAGATGGCAGCAGCGCTCCACCAACAGAGCCGGCTGCAGTACCCAAATATATTTCGCTAGATGGCAGCAGCGCTCCACCAACAGCGCCGGCTGCAGTACCCAAATATATTTCGCTAGATGGCAGCAGCGCTCCACCAACAGCGCCGGCTGCAGTACCCAAATATATTTCGCTAGATGGCAGCAGCGCTCCACCAACAGCGCCGGCTGCAGTACCCAAATATATTTCGCTAGATGGCAGCAGCGCTCCACAAACAGAGCCGGCTGCAGTACCCAAATATATTTCGCTAGATGGCAGCAGCGCTCCACCAAAAGGGCGGCTGCAGTACCCAAATATATTTCGCTAGATGGCAGCAGCGCTCCACCAACAGCGCCGGCTGCAGTACCCAAGTATATTTCGCTAGATGGCAGCAGCGCTCCAACAACCGGGCGGCTGCAGTACCCAAGTATATTTCGCTAGATGGCAGCAGCGCTCCACCAACAGGGCCGGCTGCAGTACCCAAGTATATTTCGCTAGATGGCAGCAGCGCTCCACCAACCGGGCGGCTGCAGTACCCAAGTATATTTCGCTAGATGGCAGCAGCGCTCCACAAACAGAGCCGGCTGCAGTACCCAAATATATTTCGCTAGATGGCAGCAGCGCTCCACCAAAAGGGCGGCTGCAGTACCCAAATATATTTCGCTAGATGGCAGCAGCGCTCCACCAACAGCGCCGGCTGCAGTACCCAAGTATATTTCGCTAGATGGCAGCAGCGCTCCAACAACCGGGCGGCTGCAGTACCCAAGTATATTTCGCTAGATGGCAGCAGCGCTCCACCAACAGGGCCGGCTGCAGTACCCAAGTATATTTCGCTAGATGGCAGCAGCGCTCCACCAACCGGGCGGCTGCAGTACCCAAGTATATTTCGCTAGATGGCAGCAGCGCTCCACCAACAGGGCCGGCTGCAGTACCCAAGTATATTTCGCTAGATGGCAGCAGCGCTCCACCAACCGGGCGGCTGCAGTACCCAAGTATATTTCGCTAGATGGCAGCAGCGCTCCACCAACAGGGCGGCTGCAGTACCCAATTACATTTCGCTAGATGGCAGCAGCGCTCCACCAACAGGGCCGGCTGCAGTACCCAAGTATATTTCGCTAGATGGCAGCAGCGCTCCACCAACAGCGCCGGCTGCAGTACCCAAGTATATTTCGCTAGATGGCAGCAGCGCTCCACCAAAAGGGCGGCTGCAGTACACAAAAATATAGTACTAAATCTGACCCTAACCCTAAGAGCCTGTGTCTAACCCTAACCCTAAGAGCCTGAGTCTAACCCTAACCCTAAGAGCCTGAGTCTAACCCTAACCCTAAGAGCCTAACCCTAACCCTAACCCTAAGAGTGTAACCCTAACCCTAACCCTAAGAGCCTGAGTCTAACCCTAACCCTAAGAGCCTGAGTCTAACCCTAACCCTAAGAGCCTGAGTCTAACCCTAAACCGAAGAGCCTGAGTATAACCCTAACCCTAAGAGCCTGAGTCTAACCCTAACCCGAAGAGCCTGAGTCTAACCCTAACCCGAAGAGACTGAGTCTAACCCTCACCCTAAGAGCCTGAGTCTAACCCTCACCCTAAGAGCCTGAGTCTAACCCTAACCCTAAGAGCCTGAGTCTAACCCTAACCCTAAGAGCCTGAGTCTAACCCTAACCCTAAGAGCCTAACCCTAACCCTAACCCTAAGAGTGTAACCCTAACCCTAACCCTAACCCTAAGAGTGTAACCCTAACCCTAACCCTAACCCTAACCCTAAGAGTCTAACCCTAACCCTAACCCTAACCCTAAGAGTCTAACCCTAACCCTAACCCTAAGAGTCTAACCCTAACCCTAAGAGTCTAACCCTAACCCTAACCTTAACCCTAACCCTAAGAGTCTAACCCTAACCCTAAGAGTCTAACCCTAACCCTAACCCTAACCCTAAGAGTCTAACCCTAACCCTAAGAGTCTAACCCTAACCCTAACCCTAACCCTAACCCTAAGCGTAAGAGTCTAACCCTAACCCTAAGAGCCTGAGTCTAACCCTAACCCTAAGAGCCTGAGTCTAACCCTCACCCTAAGAGCCTGAGTCTAACCCTAACCCTAAGAGCCTAAGTCTAACCCTTACCCTAAGAGTCTAACCGTAACCCTAACCCTAACCCTAAGAGTCTAACCCTAATCTGAATATAACCCTAACCCTAAGAGTCTAACCCTCACCCTAACCCTAACCCTAAGTGTCTAACCCTAACCCTAACCCTAACCCTAACCCTAAGAGTCTAACCCTAACCCTAAGAGTCTAACCCTAACCCCAACCCTAACCCTAAGAGTCTAACCCTAACCTTAAGAGTCTAACCCTAACCCTAACTCTAACCCTAAGAGTCTAACCGTAACCCTAACCCTAACCCTAAGAGTCTAACCCTAACCCTAAGAGTCTAACCCTAACCCTAACCCTAACCCTAACCCTAAGAGTCTAACCCTAACCCTAAGAGTCTAACCCTAACCCTAACCCTAACCCTAACCCTAAGAGTCTAACCCTAACCCTAAGAGTCTAACCCTAACCCTAACCCTAACCCTAACCCTAACCCTAAGAGTCTAACCCTAACAGTCTAACCCTAACAGTCTAACCCTAACCCTAACAGTCCAACCCTAACCCTAACCCTAAACCCGGCTGAAGTACCCAAGTATATTTCGCTAGATGGCAGCAGCGCTCCACCAACAGCGCCGGCTGCAGTACCCAAATATATTTCGCTAGATGGCAGCAGCGCTCCACCAACAGAGCCGGCTGCAGTACCCAAGTATATTTCGCTAGATGGCAGCAGCGCTCCACCAACAGCGCCGGCTGCAGTACCCAAATATATTTCGCTAGATGGCAGCAGCGCTCCACCAACAGGGCCGGCTGCAGTACCCAAGTATATTTCGCTAGATGGCAGCAGCGCTCCACCAACCGGGCGGCTGCAGTACCCAAGTATATTTCGCTAGATGGCAGCAGCGCTCCACCAACAGGGCCGGCTGCAGTACCCAAGTATATTTCGCTAGATGGCAGCAGCGCTCCACCAACCGGGCGGCTGCAGTACCCAAGTATATTTCGCTAGATGGCAGCAGCGCTACAGCAAAAGGGCGGCTGCAGTACCCAATTACATTTCGCTAGATGGCAGCAGCGCTCCACCAACCGGGCCGGCTGCAGTACCCAAATATATTTCGCTAGATGGCAGCAGAGCTCCACCAACAGGGCCGGCTGCAGTACTTAAGTATATTTCGCTAGATGGCAGCAGCGCTCCACCAACCGGGCGGCTGCAGTACCCAATTACATTTCGCTAGATGGCAGCAGCGCTCCACCAAAAGGGCGGCTGCAGTACCCAAGTATATTTCGCTAGATGGCAGTAGAGCTCCACCAACAGGGCCGGCTGCAGTACCCAAATATATTTCGCTAGATGGCAGCAGCGCTCCACTAAAAGGGCGGCTGCAGTACCCAAATATATAGTACTGAGTCTAACCCTAACCCTAAGAGCCTGAGTCTAACCCTCACCCTAAGAGCCTGAATCTAACCCTCACCCTAAGAGCCTGAGTCTAACCCTCACCCTAAGAGCCTGAGTCTAACCCTAACCCTAAGAGCCTGAGTCTAACCCTCACCCTAAGAGCCTGAGTCTAACCCTAACCCTAAGAGCCTAACCCTAACCCTAACCCTAACCCTAACCCTAACCCTAAGAGTCTAACCCTAACCCTGAATATAACCCTAACCCTAAGAGTCTAACCCTCACCCTAACCCTAACCCTAAGAGTCTAACCCTAACCCTAACCCTAACCCTAAGAGTCTAACCCTAACCCTAAGAGTCTAACCCTAACCCTAACCCTAACCCTAACCCTAAGAGTCTAACCCTAACCCTAAGAGTCTAACCCTAACCCTAACCCTAACCCTAACCGTAAGAGTCTAACCCTAACCCTAAGAGTCTAACACTAAGAGTCTAACCCTAAGAGTCTAACCCTAACCCTAACAGTCTAACCCTAACCCTAACCCTAAACCCGGCTGAAGTACCCAAGTATATTTCGCTAGATGGCAGCAGCGCTCCACAAACAGAGCCGGCTGCAGTACCCAAATATATTTCGCTAGATGGCAGCAGCGCTCCACCAACAGGGCCGGCTGCAGTGCCCAAATATATTTCGCTAGATGGCAGCAGCGCTCCACCAACCGGGCGGCTGCAGTACCCAAGTATATTTCGCTAGATGGCAGCAGCGCTCCACCAACAGGGCCGGCTGCAGTACCCAAGTATATTTCGCTAGATGGCAGCAGCGCTCCACCAACCGGGCGGCTGCAGTACCCAAGTATATTTCGCTAGATGGCAGCAGCGCTCCACCAACAGGGCCGGCTGCAGTACCCAAATATATTTCGCTAGATGGCAGCAGCGCTCCACCAACCGGGCGGCTGCAGTACCCAAGTACATTTCGCTAGATGGCAGCAGCGCTCCACCAACAGGGCCGGCTGCAGTACCCAAGTATATTTCGCTAGATGGCAGCAGCGCGCCACCAACCGGGCGGCTGCAGTACCCAAATATATTTCGCTAGATGGCAGCAGCGCTCCACCAACAGAGCCGGCTGCAGTACCCAAGTATATTTCGCTAGATGGCAGCAGCGCTCCACCAACCGGGCGGCTGCAGTACCCAAGTATATTTCGCTAGATGGCAGCAGCGCTCCACCAACAGGGCGGCTGCAGTACCCAATTACATTTCGCTAGATGGCAGCAGCGCTCCACCAACAGGGCCGGCTGCAGTACCCAAGTATATTTCGCTAGATGGCAGCAGAGCTCCACCAACAGAGCTGGCTGCAGTACCCAAATATATTTCGCTAGATGGCAGCAGCGCTCCACCAACAGGGCCGGCTGCAGTACCCAAATATATTTCGCTAGATGGCAGCAGCGCTCCACAAACAGGGCCGGCTGCAGTACCCAAATATATTTCGCTAGATGGCAGCAGCGCTCCACCAACAGCGCCGGCTGCAGTACCCAAGTATATTTCGCTAGATGGCAGCAGCGCTCCACCAAAAGGGCGGCTGCAGTACACAAATATATAGTACTAAATCTGACTCTAACCCTAAGAGCCTGTGTCTAACCCTAACCCTAAGAGCCTGAGTCTAACCCTAACCGTAAGAGCCTGAGTCTAACCCTAACCCTAAGAGTCTGAGTCTAACCCTAACCCTAAGAGCCTAAGTCTAACCCTAACCCTAAGAGTCTAACCCTAACCCTAACCCTAACCCTAAGAGTGTAACCCTAACCCTAACCCTAACCCTAACCCTAAGAGTCTAACCCTAACCCTAACCCTAACCCTAAGAGTCTAACCCTAACCCTAAGAGTCTAACCCTAACCCTAACCTTAACCCTAACCCTAAGAGTCTAACCCTAACCCTAAGAGTCTAACCCTAACCCTAACCCTAACCCTAAGAGTCTAACCCTAACCCTACGAGTCTAACCCTAACCCTAACCCTAACCCTAACCCTAACCCTAAGCGTAAGAGTCTAACCCTAACCCTAAGAGTCTAACCCTAACCCCAACCCTAACCCTAAGAGTCTAACCCTAACCCTAAGAGTCTAACCCTAACCCTAACTCTAACCCTAAGAGTCTAACCGTAACCCTAACCCTAACCCTAAGAGTCTAACCCTAACCTAACCCTAACCCTAACCCTAAGAGTCTAACCCTAACCCTAACCCTAACCCTAAGAGTCTAACCCTAACCCTAAGAATCTAACCCTAACCCTAACCCTAACCCTAACCCTAAGAGTCTAACCCTAACCCTAAGAGTCTAACCCTAACCCTAACCCTAACCCTAACCCTAAGAGTCTAACCCTAACCCTAAGAGTCTAACCCTAACCCTAACCCTAACCCTAACCCTAAGAGTCTAACCCTAACCCTAAGAGTCTAACCCTAACCCTAACCCTAACCCTAACCCTAACCCTAAGAGTCTAACCCTAACCCTAACCCTAACCCTAACCCTAACCCTAAGAGTCTAACCCTAACCCTAAGAGTCTAACCCTAACCCTAACCCTCACCCTAAGAGTCTAACCCTAACCCTAAGAGTCTAACCCTAACCCTAACCCTAACCCTAACCCTAACCCTAAGAGTCTAACCCTAACAGTCTAACCCTAACAGTCTAACCCTAACCCTAACAGTCTAACCCTAACCCTAACCCTAAACCCGGCTGAAGTACCCAAGTATATTTCGCTAGATGGCAGCAGCGCTCCACCAACAGAGCCGGCTGCAGTACCCAAATATATTTCGCTAGATGGCAGCAGCGCTCCACCAACAGCGCCGGCTGCAGTACCCAAATATATTTCGCTAGATGGCAGCAGCGCTCCACCAACAGCGCCGGCTGCAGTACCCAAATATATTTCGCTAGATGGCAGCAGCGCTCCACCAACAGCGCCGGCTGCAGTACCCAAATATATTTCGCTAGATGGCAGCAGCGCTCCACCAACAGCGCCGGCTGCAGTACCCAAATATATTTCGCTAGATGGCAGCAGCGCTCCACCAACCGGGCGGCTGCAGTACCCAAATATATTTCGCTAGATGGCAGCAGCGCTCCACCAACAGCGCCGGCTGCAGTACCCAAGTATATTTCGCTAGATGGCAGCAGCGCTCCAACAACCGGGCGGCTGCAGTACCCAAGTATATTTCGCTAGATGGCAGCAGCGCTCCACCAACAGGGCCGGCTGCAGTACCCAAGTATATTTCGCTAGATGGCAGCAGCGCTCCACCAACCGGGCGGCTGCAGTACCCAAGTATATTTCGCTAGATGGCAGCAGCGCTCCACCAACAGGGCCGGCTGCAGTACCCAAGTATATTTCGCTAGATGGCAGCAGCGCTCCACCAACCGGGCGGCTACAGTACCCAAGTATATTTCGCTAGATGGCAGCAGCGCTCCACCAACAGGGCGGCTGCAGTACCTAATTACATTTCGCTAGATGGCAGCAGCGCTCCACCAACAGGGCCGGCTGCAGTACCCAAGTATATTTCGCTAGATGGCAGCAGCGCTCCACCAACAGCGCCGGCTGCAGTACCCAAGTATATTTCGCTAGATGGCAGCAGCGCTCCACCAAAAGGGCGGCTGCAGTACACAAATATATAGTACTAAATCTGACCCTAACCCTAAGAGCCTGTGTCTAACCCTAACCCTAAGAGCCTGAGTCTAACCCTAACCGTAAGAGCCTGAGTCTAACCCTAACCCTAAGAGCCTGAGTCTAACCCTAACCCTAAGAGCCTAAGTCTAACCCTAACCCTAAGAGTCTAACCCTAACCCTAACCCTAACCCTAAGAGTCTAACCCTAACCCTAAGAGTCTAACCCTAACCCTAACCCTAACCCTAACCCTAAGAGTCTAACCCTAACCCTAAGAGTCTAACCCTAACCCTAACCCTAACCCTAACCCTAAGAGTCTAACCCTAACCCTAAGAGTCTAACCCTAACCCTAACCCTAAGAGTCTAACCCTAACCCTAAGAGTCTAACCCTAACCCTAACCCTAACCCTAACCCTAAGAGTCTAACCCTAACAGTCTAACCCTAACAGTCTAACCCTAACCCTAAGAGTCTAACCCTAACCCTAACCCTAAACCCGGCTGAAGTACCCAAGTATATTTCGCTAGATGGCAGCAGCGCTCCACCAACAGAGCCGGCTGCAGTACCCAAATATATTTCGCTAGATGGCAGCAGCGCTCCACCAACAGCGCCGGCTGCAGTACCCAAATATATTTCGCTAGATGGCAGCAGCACTCCACCAACAGCGCCGGCTGCAGTACCCAAATATATTTCGCTAGATGGCAGCAGCGCTCCACCAACAGCGCCGGCTGCAGTACCCAAATATATTTCGCTAGATGGCAGCAGCGCTCCACCAACAGCGCCGGCTGCAGTACCCAAGTATATTTCGCTAGATGGCAGCAGCGCTCCACCAAAAGGGCGGCTGCAGTACCCAAGTATATTTCGCTAGATGGCAGCAGCGCTCCACCAACAGGGCCGGCTGCAGTACCCAAGTATATTTCGCTAGATGGCAGCAGCGCTCCACCAACCGGGCGGCTGCAGTACCCAAGTATATTTCGCTAGATGGCAGCAGCGCTCCACCAACAGGGCCGGCTGCAGTACCCAAGTATATTTCGCTAGATGGCAGCAGCGCTCCACCAACCGGGCGGCTGCAGTACCCAAGTATATTTCGCTAGATGGCAGCAGCGCTCCACCAACAGGGCGGCTGCAGTACCCAATTACATTTCGCTAGATGGCAGCAGCGCTCCACCAACAGGGCCAGCTGCAGTACCCAAGTATATTTCGCTAGATGGCAGCAGAGCTCCACCAACAGAGCTGGCTGCAGTACCCAAATATATTTCGCTAGATGTCTAGCAGCGCTCCACCAAAAGGGCGGCTGCAGTACCCAAATATATTTCGCTAGATGGCAGCAGCGCTCCACCAACAGCGCCGGCTGCAGTACCCAAGTATATTTCGCTAGATGGCAGCAGCGCTCCACCAACCGGGCGGCTGCAGTACCCAAGTATATTTCGCTAGATGGCAGCAGCGCTCCACCAACAGGGCCGGCTGCAGTACCCAAGTATATTTCGCTAGATGGCAGCAGCGCTCCACCAACCGGGCGGCTGCAGTACCCAAGTATATTTCGCTAGATGGCAGCAGCGCTCCACCAACAGGGCCGGCTGCAGTACCCAAGTATATTTCGCTAGATGGCAGCAGCGCTCCACCAACCGGGCGGCTGCAGTACCCAAGTATATTTCGCTAGATGGCAGCAGCGCTCCACCAACAGGGCGGCTGCAGTACCCAATTACATTTCGCTAGATGGCAGCAGCGCTCCACCAACAGGGCCGGCTGCAGTACCCAAGTATATTTCGCTAGATGGCAGCAGCGCTCCACCAACAGCGCCGGCTGCAGTACCCAAGTATATTTCGCTAGATGGCAGCAGCGCTCCACCAAAAGGGCGGCTGCAGTACACAAAAATATAGTACTAAATCTGACCCTAACCCTAAGAGCCTGTGTCTAACCCTAACCCTAAGAGCCTGAGTCTAACCCTAACCCTAAGAGCCTGAGTCTAACCCTAACCCTAAGAGCCTAACCCTAACCCTAACCCTAAGAGTGTAACCCTAACCCTAACCCTAAGAGTGTAACCCTAACCCTAACCCTAACCCTAACCCTAAGAGTCTAACCCTAACCCTAACCCTAACCCTAAGAGTCTAACCCTAACCCTAACCCTAAGAGTCTAACCCTAACCCTAAGAGTCTAACCCTAACCCTAACCTTAACCCTAACCCTAAGAGTCTAACCCTAACCCTAAGAGTCTAACCCTAACCCTAACCCTAACCCTAAGAGTCAAACCCTAACCCTAAGAGTCTAACCCTAACCCTAACCCTAACCCTAACCCTAAGCGTAAGAGTCTAACCCTAACCCTAAGAGCCTGAGTCTAACCCTAACCCTAAGAGCCTGAGTCTAACCCTCACCCTAAGAGCCTGAGTCTAACCCTAACCCTAAGAGCCTGAGTCTAACCCTAACCCTAAGAGCCTAAGTCTAACCCTTACCCTAAGAGTCTAACCCTAACCCTAACCCTAACCCTAAGAGTCTAACCCTAATCTGAATATAACCCTAACCCTAAGAGTCTAACCCTCACCCTAACCCTAACCCTAAGTGTCTAACCCTAACCCTAACCCTAACCCTAACCCTAAGAGTCTAACCCTAACCCTAAGAGTCTAACCCTAACCCCAACCCTAACCCTAAGAGTCTAACCCTAACCTTAAGAGTCTAACCCTAACCCTAACTCTAACCCTAAGAGTCTAACCGTAACCCTAACCCTAACCCTAAGAGTCTAACCCTAACCTAACCCTAACCCTACCCTAAGAGTCTAACCCTAACCCTAACCCTAACCCTAAGAGTCTAACCCTAACCCTAAGAATCTAACCCTAACCCTAACCCTAACCCTAACCCTAAGAGTCTAACCCTAACCCTAAGAGTCTAACCCTAACCCTAACCCTAACCCTAAGAGTCTAACCCTAACCCTAAGAGTCTAACCCTAACCCTAACCCTAACCCTAACCCTAAGAGTCTAACCCTAACCCTAAGAGTCTAACCCTAACCCTAACCCTAACCCTAACCCTAACCCTAAGAGTCTAACCCTAACAGTCTAACCCTAACCCTAACAGTCCAACCCTAACCCTAACCCTAAACCCGGCTGAAGTACCCAAGTATATTTCGCTAGATGGCAGCAGCGCTCCACAAACAGAGCCGGCTGCAGTACCCAAATATATTTCGCTAGATGGCAGCAGCGCTCCACCAACAGCGCCGGCTGCAGTACCCAAATATATTTCGCTAGATGGCAGCAGCGCTCCACCAACAGAGCCGGCTGCAGTACCCAAGTATATTTCGCTAGATGGCAGCAGCGCTCCACCAACAGCGCCGGCTGCAGTACCCAAATATATTTCGCTAGATGGCAGCAGCGCTCCACCAACAGCGCCGGCTGCAGTACCCAAGTATATTTCGCTAGATGGCAGCAGCGCTCCACCAACCGGGCGGCTGCAGTACCCAAGTATATTTCGCTAGATGGCAGCAGCGCTACACCAACAGGGCCGGCTGCAGTACCCAAGTATATTTCGCTAGATGGCAGCAGCGCTCCACCAACCGGGCGGCTGCAGTACCCAAGTATATTTCGCTAGATGGCAGCAGCGCTACACCAAAAGGGCGGCTGCAGTACCCAATTACATTTCGCTAGATGGCAGCAGCGCTCCACCAACCGGGCCGGCTGCAGTACCCAAATATATTTCGCTAGATGGCAGCAGCGCTCCACCAACAGGGCCGGCTGCAGTACTTAAGTATATTTCGCTAGATGGCAGCAGCGCTCCACCAACCGGGCGGCTGCAGTACCCAATTACATTTCGCTAGATGGCAGCAGCGCTCCACCAAAAGGGCGGCTGCAGTACCCAAGTATATTTCGCTAGATGGCAGTAGAGCTCCACCAACAGGGCCGGTTGCAGTACCCAAATATATTTCGCTAGATGGCAGCAGCGCTCCACCAACAGCGCCGGCTGCAGTACCCAAGTAGACTTCGCTAGATGGCAGCAGCGCTCCACTAAAAGGGCGGCTGCAGTACCCAAATATATAGTACTGAGTCTAACCCTAACCCTAAGAGCCTGAGTCTAACCCTCACCCTAAGAGCCTGAATCTAACCCTCACCCTAAGAGCCTGAGTCTAACCCTCACCCTAAGAGCCTGAGTCTAACCCTAACCCTAAGAGCCTGAGTCTAACCCTCACCCTAAGAGCCTGAGTCTAACCCTAACCCTAAGAGCCTAACCCTAACCCTAACCCTAACCCTAACCCTAACCCTAAGAGTCTAACCCTAACCCTGAATATAACCCTAACCCTAAGAGTCTAACCCTCACCCTAACCCTAACCCTAAGAGTCTAACCCTAACCCTAACCCTAACCCTAAGAGTCTAACCCTAACCCTAAGAGTCTAACCCTAACCCTAACCCTAACCCTAACCCTAAGAGTCTAACCCTAACCCTAAGAGTCTAACCCTAACCCTAACCCTAACCCTAACCGTAAGAGTCTAACCCTAACCCTAAGAGTCTAACACTAAGAGTCTAACCCTAAGAGTCTAACCCTAACCCTAACAGTCTAACCCTAACCCTAACCCTAAACCCGGCTGAAGTACCCAAGTATATTTCGCTAGATGGCAGCAGCGCTCCACAAACAGAGCCGGCTGCAGTACCCAAATATATTTCGCTAGATGGCAGCAGCGCTCCACCAACAGCGCCGGCTGCAGTACCCAAATATATTTCGCTAGATGGCAGCAGCGCTCCACCAACAGAGCCGGCTGCAGTACCCAAGTATATTTCGCTAGATGGCAGCAGCGCTCCACCAACAGCGCCGGCTGCAGTACCCAAATATATTTCGCTAGATGGCAGCAGCGCTCCACCAACAGCGCCGGCTGCAGTACCCAAGTATATTTCGCTAGATGGCAGCAGCGCTCCACCAACCGGGCGGCTGCAGTACCCAAGTATATTTCGCTAGATGGCAGCAGCGCTACACCAACAGGGCCGGCTGCAGTACCCAAGTATATTTCGCTAGATGGCAGCAGCGCTCCACCAACCGGGCGGCTGCAGTACCCAAGTATATTTCGCTAGATGGCAGCAGCGCTACACCAAAAGGGCGGCTGCAGTACCCAATTACATTTCGCTAGATGGCAGCAGCGCTCCACCAACCGGGCCGGCTGCAGTACCCAAATATATTTCGCTAGATGGCAGCAGAGCTCCACCAACAGGGCCGGCTGCAGTACTTAAGTATATTTCGCTAGATGGCAGCAGCGCTCCACCAACCGGGCGGCTGCAGTACCCAATTACATTTCGCTAGATGGCAGCAGCGCTCCACCAAAAGGGCGGCTGCAGTACCCAAGTATATTTCGCTAGATGGCAGTAGAGCTCCACCAACAGGGCCGGCTGCAGTACCCAAATATATTTCGCTAGATGGCAGCAGCGCTCCACTAAAAGGGCGGCTGCAGTACCCAAATATATAGTACTGAGTCTAACCCTAACCCTAAGAGCCTGAGTCTAACCCTCACCCTAAGAGCCTGAATCTAACCCTCACCCTAAGAGCCTGAGTCTAACCCTCACCCTAAGAGCCTGAGTCTAACCCTAACCCTAAGAGCCTGAGTCTAACCCTCACCCTAAGAGCCTGAGTCTAACCCTAACCCTAAGAGCCTAACCCTAACCCTAACCCTAACCCTAACCCTAACCCTAAGAGTCTAACCCTAACCCTGAATATAACCCTAACCCTAAGAGTCTAACCCTCACCCTAACCCTAACCCTAAGAGTCTAACCCTAACCCTAACCCTAACCCTAAGAGTCTAACCCTAACCCTAAGAGTCTAACCCTAACCCTAACCCTAACCCTAAGAGTCTAACCCTAACCCTAAGAGTCTAACCCTAACCCTAACCCTAACCCTAACCGTAAGAGTCTAACCCTAACCCTAAGAGTCTAACACTAAGAGTCTAACCCTAAGAGTCTAACCCTAACCCTAACAGTCTAACCCTAACCCTAACCCTAAACCCGGCTGAAGTACCCAAGTATATTTCGCTAGATGGCAGCAGCGCTCCACAAACAGAGCCGGCTGCAGTACCCAAATATATTTCGCTAGATGGCAGCAGCGCTCCACCAACAGGGCGGCTGCAGTACCCAAGTATATTTCGCTAGATGGCAGCAGCGCTCCACCAACAGGGCGGCTGCAGTACCCAATTACATTTCGCTAGATGGCAGCAGCGCTCCACCAACAGGGCCGGCTGCAGTACCCAAGTATATTTCGCTAGATGGCAGCAGAGCTCCACCAACAGAGCTGGCTGCAGTACCCAAATATATTTCGCTAGATGGCAGCAGCGCTCCACCAAAAGGGCGGCTGCAGTACCCAAATATATTTCGCTAGATGGCAGCAGCGCTCCACCAACAGCGCCGGCTGCAGTACCCAAGTATATTTCGCTAGATGGCAGCAGCGCTCCACCAACAACCGGGCGGCTGCAGTACCCAAGTATATTTCGCTAGATGGCAGCAGCGCTCCACCAACAGGGCCGGCTGCAGTACCCAAGTATATTTCGCTAGATGGCAGCAGCGCTCCACCAACCGGGCGGCTGCAGTACCCAAGTATATTTCGCTAGATGGCAGCAGCGCTCCACCAACAGGGCCGGCTGCAGTACCCAAGTATATTTCGCTAGATGGCAGCAGCGCTCCACCAACCGGGCGGCTGCAGTACCCAAGTATATTTCGCTAGATGGCAGCAGCGCTCCACCAACAGGGCGGCTGCAGTACCCAATTACATTTCGCTAGATGGCAGCAGCGCTCCACCAACAGGGCCGGCTGCAGTACCCAAGTATATTTCGCTAGATGGCAGCAGCGCTCCACCAACAGCGCCGGCTGCAGTACCCAAGTATATTTCGCTAGATGGCAGCAGCGCTCCACCAAAAGGGCGGCTGCAGTACACAAATATATAGTACTAAATCTGACCCTAACCCTAAGAGCCTGTGTCTAACCCTAACCCTAAGAGCCTGAGTCTAACCCTAACCCTAAGAGCCTGAGTCTAACCCTAACCCTAAGAGCCTAAGTCTAACCCTAACCCTAAGAGTCTAACCCTAACCCTAACCCTAACCCTAAGAGTCTAACCCTAACCCTAACCCTAACCCTAACCCTAAGAGTCTAACCCTAACCCTAACCCTAACACTAAGAGTCTAACCCTAACCCTAACCCTAACCCTAAGAGTCTAACCCTAACCCTAAGAGTCTAACCCTAACCCTAACCTTAACCCTAACCCTAAGAGTCTAACCCTAACCCTAAGAGTCTAACCCTAACCCTAACCCTAACCCTAAGAGTCTAACCCTAACCCTAAGAGTCTAACCCTAACCCTAACCCTAACCCTAACCCTAAGCGTAAGAGTCTAACCCTAACCCTAAGAGCCTGAGTCTAACCCTAACCCTAAGAGCCTGAGTCTAACCCTCACCCTAAGAGCCTGAGTCTAACCCTAACCCTAAGAGCCTGAGTCTAACCCTAACCCTAAGAGCCTAAGTCTAACCTTTACCCTAAGAGTCTAACCCTAACCCTAACCCTAACCCTAAGAGTCTAACCCTAATCTGAATATAACCCTAACCCTAAGAGTCTAACCCTCACCCTAACCCTAACCCTAAGTGTCTAACCCTAACCCTAACCCTAACCCTAAGAGTCTAACCCTAACCCTAAGAGTCTAACCCTAACCCCAACCCTAACCCTAAGAGTCTAACCCTAACCTTAAGAGTCTAACCCTAACCCTAACTCTAACCCTAAGAGTCTAACCGTAACCCTAACCCTAACCCTAAGAGTCTAACCCTAACCTAACCCTAACCCTACCCTAAGAGTCTAACCCTAACCCTAACCCTAACCCTAAGAGTCTAACCCTAACCCTAAGAATCTAACCCTAACCCTAACCCTAACCCTAAGAGTCTAACCCTAACCCTAAGAGTCTAACCCTAACCCTAACCCTAACCCTAACCCTAAGAGTCTAACCCTAACCCTAAGAGTCTAACCCTAACCCTAACCCTAACCCTAACCCTAAGAGTCTAACCCTAACCCTAAGAGTCTAACCCTAACCCTAACCCTAACCCTAACCCTAACCCTAAGAGTCTAACCCTAAGAGTCTAACCCTAACAGTCTAACCCTAACCCTAACAGTCCAACCCTAACCCTAACCCTAAACCCGGCTGAAGTACCCAAGTATATTTCGCTAGATGGCAGCAGCGCTCCACAAACAGAGCCGGCTGCAGTACCCAAATATATTTCGCTAGATGGCAGCAGCGCTCCACCAACAGCGCCGGCTGCAGTACCCAAATATATTTCGCTAGATGGCAGCAGCGCTCCACCAACAGAGCCGGCTGCAGTACCCAAGTATATTTCGCTAGATGGCAGCAGCGCTCCACCAACAGCGCCGGCTGCAGTACCCAAATATATTTCGCTAGATGGCAGCAGCGCTCCACCAACAGCGCCGGCTGCAGTACCCAAGTATATTTCGCTAGATGGCAGCAGCGCTCCACCAACCGGGCGGCTGCAGTACCCAAGTATATTTCGCTAGATGGCAGCAGCGCTACACCAACAGGGCCGGCTGCAGTACCCAAGTATATTTCGCTAGATGGCAGCAGCGCTCCACCAACCGGGCGGCTGCAGTACCCAAGTATATTTCGCTAGATGGCAGCAGCGCTACACCAAAAGGGCGGCTGCAGTACCCAATTACATTTCGCTAGATGGCAGCAGCGCTCCACCAACCGGGCCGGCTGCAGTACCCAAATATATTTCGCTAGATGGCAGCAGCGCTCCACCAACAGGGCCGGCTGCAGTACTTAAGTATATTTCGCTAGATGGCAGCAGCGCTCCACCAACCGGGCGGCTGCAGTACCCAATTACATTTCGCTAGATGGCAGCAGCGCTCCACCAAAAGGGCGGCTGCAGTACCCAAGTATATTTCGCTAGATGGCAGTAGAGCTCCACCAACAGGGCCGGCTGCAGTACCCAAATATATTTCGCTAGATGGCAGCAGCGCTCCACCAACAGCGCCGGCTGCAGTACCCAAGTAGACTTCGCTAGATGGCAGCAGCGCTCCACTAAAAGGGCGGCTGCAGTACCCAAATATATAGTACTGAGTCTAACCCTAACCCTAAGAGCCTGAGTCTAACCCTCACCCTAAGAGCCTGAATCTAACCCTCACCCTAAGAGCCTGAGTCTAACCCTCACCCTAAGAGCCTGAGTCTAACCCTAACCCTAAGAGCCTGAGTCTAACCCTCACCCTAAGAGCCTGAGTCTAACCCTAACCCTAAGAGCCTAACCCTAACCCTAACCCTAACCCTAACCCTAACCCTAAGAGTCTAACCCTAACCCTGAATATAACCCTAACCCTAAGAGTCTAACCCTCACCCTAACCCTAACCCTAAGAGTCTAACCCTAACCCTAACCCTAACCCTAAGAGTCTAACCCTAACCCTAAGAGTCTAACCCTAACCCTAACCCTAACCCTAACCCTAAGAGTCTAACCCTAACCCTAAGAGTCTAACCCTAACCCTAACCCTAACCCTAACCGTAAGAGTCTAACCCTAACCCTAAGAGTCTAACACTAAGAGTCTAACCCTAAGAGTCTAACCCTAACCCTAACAGTCTAACCCTAACCCTAACCCTAAACCCGGCTGAAGTACCCAAGTATATTTCGCTAGATGGCAGCAGCGCTCCACAAACAGAGCCGGCTGCAGTACCCAAATATATTTCGCTAGATGGCAGCAGCGCTCCACCAACAGGGCGGCTGCAGTACCCAATTACATTTCGCTAGATGGCAGCAGCGCTCCACCAACAGGGCCGGCTGCAGTACCCAAGTATATTTCGCTAGATGGCAGCAGAGCTCCACCAACAGAGCTGGCTGCAGTACCCAAATATATTTCGCTAGATGGCAGCAGCGCTCCACCAAAAGGGCGGCTGCAGTACCCAAATATATTTCGCTAGATGGCAGCAGCGCTCCACCAACAGCGCCGGCTGCAGTACCCAAGTATATTTCGCTAGATGGCAGCAGCGCTCCAACAACCGGGCGGCTGCAGTACACAAGTATATTTCGCTAGATGGCAGCAGCGCTCCACCAACAGGGCCGGCTGCAGTACCCAAGTATATTTCGCTAGATGGCAGCAGCGCTCCACCAACCGGGCGGCTGCAGTACCCAAGTATATTTCGCTAGATGGCAGCAGCGCTCCACCAACAGGGCCGGCTGCAGTACCCAAGTATATTTCGCTAGATGGCAGCAGCGCTCCACCAACCGGGCGGCTGCAGTACCCAAGTATATTACGCTAGATGGCAGCAGCGCTCCACCAACAGGGCGGCTGCAGTACCCAATTACATTTCGCTAGATGGCAGCAGCGCTCCACCAACAGGGCCGGCTGCAGTACCCAAGTATATTTCGCTAGATGGCAGCAGCGCTCCACCAACAGCGCCGGCTGCAGTACCCAAGTATATTTCGCTAGATGGCAGCAGCGCTCCACCAAAAGGGCGGCTGCAGTACACAAATATATAGTACTAAATCTGACCCTAACCCTAAGAGCCTGTGTCTAACCCTAACCCTAAGAGCCTGAGTCTAACCCTAACCCTAAGAGCCTGAGTCTAACCCTAACCCTAAGAGCCTAAGTCTAACCCTAACCCTAAGAGTCTAACCCTAACCCTAACCCTAACCCTAAGAGTCTAACCCTAACCCTAACCCTAACCCTAAGAGTCTAACCCTAACCCTAACCCTAACCCTAAGAGTCTAACCCTAACCCTAAGAGTCTAACCCTAACCCTAACCTTAACCCTAACCCTAAGAGTCTAACCCTAACCCTAAGAGTCTAACCCTAACCCTAACCCTAACCCTAAGAGTCTAACCCTAACCCTAAGAGTCTAACCCTAACCCTAACCCTAACCCTAACCCTAAGCGTAAGAGTCTAACCCTAACCCTAAGAGCCTGAGTCTAACCCTAACCCTAAGAGCCTGAGTCTAACCCTCACCCTAAGAGCCTGAGTCTAACCCTAACCCTAAGAGCCTGAGTCTAACCCTAACCCTAAGAGCCTAAGTCTAACCCTTACCCTAAGAGTCTAACCCTAACCCTAACCCTAACCCTAAGAGTCTAACCCTAATCTGAATATAACCCTAACCCTAAGAGTCTAACCCTCACCCTAACCCTAACCCTAAGTGTCTAACCCTAACCCTAACCCTAACCCTAACCCTAAGAGTCTAACCCTAACCCTAAGAGTCTAACCCTAACCCCAACCCTAACCCTAAGAGTCTAACCCTAACCTTAAGAGTCTAACCCTAACCCTAACTCTAACCCTAAGAGTCTAACCGTAACCCTAACCCTAACCCTAAGAGTCTAACCCTAACCTAACCCTAACCCTACCCTAAGAGTCTAACCCTAACCCTAACCCTAACCCTAAGAGTCTAACCCTAACCCTAAGAATCTAACCCTAACCCTAACCCTAACCCTAACCCTAAGAGTCTAACCCTAACCCTAAGAGTCTAACCCTAACCCTAACCCTAACCCTAAGAGTCTAACCCTAACCCTAAGAGTCTAACCCTAACCCTAACCCTAACCCTAACCCTAAGAGTCTAACCCTAACCCTAAGAGTCTAACCCTAACCCTAACCCTAACCCTAACCCTAAGAGTCTAACCCTAAGAGTCTAACCCTAACAGTCTAACCCTAACCCTAACAGTCCAACCCTAACCCTAACCCTAAACCCGGCTGAAGTACCCAAGTATATTTCGCTAGATGGCAGCAGCGCTCCACAAACAGAGCCGGCTGCAGTACCCAAATATATTTCGCTAGATGGCAGCAGCGCTCCACCAACAGCGCCGGCTGCAGTACCCAAATATATTTCGCTAGATGGCAGCAGCGCTCCACCAACAGAGCCGGCTGCAGTACCCAAGTATATTTCGCTAGATGGCAGCAGCGCTCCACCAACAGCGCCGGCTGCAGTACCCAAATATATTTCGCTAGATGGCAGCAGCGCTCCACCAACAGCGCCGGCTGCAGTACCCAAGTATATTTCGCTAGATGGCAGCAGCGCTCCACCAACCGGGCGGCTGCAGTACCCAAGTATATTTCGCTAGATGGCAGCAGCGCTACACCAACAGGGCCGGCTGCAGTACCCAAGTATATTTCGCTAGATGGCAGCAGCGCTCCACCAACCGGGCGGCTGCAGTACCCAAGTATATTTCGCTAGATGGCAGCAGCGCTACACCAAAAGGGCGGCTGCAGTACCCAAGTATATTTCGCTAGATGGCAGCAGCGCTCCACCAACCGGGCCGGCTGCAGTACCCAAATATATTTCGCTAGATGGCAGCAGAGCTCCACCAACAGGGCCGGCTGCAGTACTTAAGTATATTTCGCTAGATGGCAGCAGCGCTCCACCAACCGGGCGGCTGCAGTACCCAATTACATTTCGCTAGATGGCAGCAGCGCTCCACCAAAAGGGCGGCTGCAGTACCCAAGTATATTTCGCTAGATGGCAGTAGAGCTCCACCAACAGGGCCGGCTGCAGTACCCAAATATATTTCGCTAGATGGCAGCAGCGCTCCACTAAAAGGGCGGCTGCAGTACCCAAATATATAGTACTGAGTCTAACCCTAACCCTAAGAGCCTGAGTCTAACCCTCACCCTAAGAGCCTGAATCTAACCCTCACCCTAAGAGCCTGAGTCTAACCCTCACCCTAAGAGCCTGAGTCTAACCCTAACCCTAAGAGCCTGAGTCTAACCCTCACCCTAAGAGCCTGAGTCTAACCCTAACCCTAAGAGCCTAACCCTAACCCTAACCCTAACCCTAACCCTAACCCTAAGAGTCTAACCCTAACCCTGAATATAACCCTAACCCTAAGAGTCTAACCCTCACCCTAACCCTAACCCTAAGAGTCTAACCCTAACCCTAACCCTAACCCTAAGAGTCTAACCCTAACCCTAAGAGTCTAACCCTAACCCTAACCCTAACCCTAACCCTAAGAGTCTAACCCTAACCCTAAGAGTCTAACCCTAACCCTAACCCTAACCCTAACCGTAAGAGTCTAACCCTAACCCTAAGAGTCTAACACTAAGAGTCTAACCCTAAGAGTCTAACCCTAACCCTAACAGTCTAACCCTAACCCTAACCCTAAACCCGGCTGAAGTACCCAAGTATATTTCGCTAGATGGCAGCAGCGCTCCACAAACAGAGCCGGCTGCAGTACCCAAATATATTTCGCTAGATGGCAGCAGCGCTCCACCAACAGGGCGGCTGCAGTACCCAAGTATATTTCGCTAGATGGCAGCAGCGCTCCACCAACAGGGCGGCTGCAGTACCCAATTACATTTCGCTAGATGGCAGCAGCGCTCCACCAACAGGGCCGGCTGCAGTACCCAAGTATATTTCGCTAGATGGCAGCAGAGCTCCACCAACAGAGCTGGCTGCAGTACCCAAATATATTTCGCTAGATGGCAGCAGCGCTCCACCAAAAGGGCGGCTGCAGTACCCAAATATATTTCGCTAGATGGCAGCTGCGCTCCACCAACAGCGCCGGCTGCAGTACCCAAGTATATTTCGCTAGATGGCAGCAGCGCTCCACCAACAACCGGGCGGCTGCAGTACCCAAGTATATTTCGCTAGATGGCAGCAGCGCTCCACCAACAGGGCCGGCTGCAGTACCCAAGTATATTTCGCTAGATGGCAGCAGCGCTCCACCAACCGGGCGGCTGCAGTACCCAAGTATATTTCGCTAGATGGCAGCAGCGCTCCACCAACAGGGCCGGCTGCAGTACCCAAGTATATTTCGCTAGATGGCAGCAGCGCTCCACCAACCGGGCGGCTGCAGTACCCAAGTATATTTCGCTAGATGGCAGCAGCGCTCCACCAACAGGGCGGCTGCAGTACCCAATTACATTTCGCTAGATGGCAGCAGCGCTCCACCAACAGGGCCGGCTGCAGTACCCAAGTATATTTCGCTAGATGGCAGCAGCGCTCCACCAACAGCGCCGGCTGCAGTACCCAAGTATATTTCGCTAGATGGCAGCAGCGCTCCACCAAAAGGGCGGCTGCAGTACACAAATATATAGTACTAAATCTGACCCTAACCCTAAGAGCCTGTGTCTAACCCTAACCCTAAGAGCCTGAGTCTAACCCTAACCCTAAGAGCCTGAGTCTAACCCTAACCCTAAGAGCCTAAGTCTAACCCTAACCCTAAGAGTCTAACCCTAACCCTAACCCTAACCCTAAGAGTGTAACCCTAACCCTAACCCTAACCCTAACCCTAAGAGTCTAACCCTAACCCTAACCCTAACACTAAGAGTCTAACCCTAACCCTAACCCTAACCCTAAGAGTCTAACCCTAACCCTAAGAGTCTAACCCTAACCCTAACCTTAACCCTAACCCTAAGAGTCTAACCCTAACCCTAAGAGTCTAACCCTAACCCTAACCCTAACCCTAAGAGTCTAACCCTAACCCTAAGAGTCTAACCCTAACCCTAACCCTAACCCTAACCCTAAGCGTAAGAGTCTAACCCTAACCCTAAGAGCCTGAGTCTAACCCTAACCCTAAGAGCCTGAGTCTAACCCTCACCCTAAGAGCCTGAGTCTAACCCTAACCCTAAGAGCCTGAGTCTAACCCTAACCCTAAGAGCCTAAGTCTAACCTTTACCCTAAGAGTCTAACCCTAACCCTAACCCTAACCCTAAGAGTCTAACCCTAATCTGAATATAACCCTAACCCTAAGAGTCTAACCCTCACCCTAACCCTAACCCTAAGTGTCTAACCCTAACCCTAACCCTAACCCTAAGAGTCTAACCCTAACCCTAAGAGTCTAACCCTAACCCCAACCCTAACCCTAAGAGTCTAACCCTAACCTTAAGAGTCTAACCCTAACCCTAACTCTAACCCTAAGAGTCTAACCGTAACCCTAACCCTAACCCTAAGAGTCTAACCCTAACCTAACCCTAACCCTACCCTAAGAGTCTAACCCTAACCCTAACCCTAACCCTAAGAGTCTAACCCTAACCCTAAGAATCTAACCCTAACCCTAACCCTAACCCTAACCCTAAGAGTCTAACCCTAACCCTAAGAGTCTAACCCTAACCCTAACCCTAACCCTAACCCTAAGAGTCTAACCCTAACCCTAAGAGTCTAACCCTAACCCTAACCCTAAGAGTCTAACCCTAACCCTAAGAGTCTAACCCTAACCCTAACCCTAACCCTAACCCTAACCCTAAGAGTCTAACCCTAAGAGTCTAACCCTAACAGTCTAACCCTAACCCTAACAGTCCAACCCTAACCCTAACCCTAAACCCGGCTGAAGTACCCAAGTATATTTCGCTAGATGGCAGCAGCGCTCCACAAACAGAGCCGGCTGCAGTACCCAAATATATTTCGCTAGATGGCAGCAGCGCTCCACCAACAGCGCCGGCTGCAGTACCCAAATATATTTCGCTAGATGGCAGCAGCGCTCCACCAACAGAGCCGGCTGCAGTACCCAAGTATATTTCGCTAGATGGCAGCAGCGCTCCACCAACAGCGCCGGCTGCAGTACCCAAATATATTTCGCTAGATGGCAGCAGCGCTCCACCAACAGCGCCGGCTGCAGTACCCAAGTATATTTCGCTAGATGGCAGCAGCGCTCCACCAACCGGGCGGCTGCAGTACCCAAGTATATTTCGCTAGATGGCAGCAGCGCTACACCAACAGGGCCGGCTGCAGTACCCAAGTATATTTCGCTAGATGGCAGCAGCGCTCCACCAACCGGGCGGCTGCAGTACCCAAGTATATTTCGCTAGATGGCAGCAGCGCTACACCAAAAGGGCGGCTGCAGTACCCAATTACATTTCGCTAGATGGCAGCAGCGCTCCACCAACCGGGCCGGCTGCAGTACCCAAATATATTTCGCTAGATGGCAGCAGCGCTCCACCAACAGGGCCGGCTGCAGTACTTAAGTATATTTCGCTAGATGGCAGCAGCGCTCCACCAACCGGGCGGCTGCAGTACCCAATTACATTTCGCTAGATGGCAGCAGCGCTCCACCAAAAGGGCGGCTGCAGTACCCAAGTATATTTCGCTAGATGGCAGTAGAGCTCCACCAACAGAGCCGGTTGCAGTACCCAAATATATTTCGCTAGATGGCAGCAGCGCTCCACCAACAGCGCCGGCTGCAGTACCCAAGTAGACTTCGCTAGATGGCAGCAGCGCTCCACTAAAAGGGCGGCTGCAGTACCCAAATATATAGTACTGAGTCTAACCCTAACCCTAAGAGCCTGAGTCTAACCCTCACCCTAAGAGCCTGAATCTAACCCTCACCCTAAGAGCCTGAGTCTAACCCTCACCCTAAGAGCCTGAGTCTAACCCTAACCCTAAGAGCCTGAGTCTAACCCTCACCCTAAGAGCCTGAGTCTAACCCTAACCCTAAGAGCCTAACCCTAACCCTAACCCTAACCCTAACCCTAACCCTAAGAGTCTAACCCTAACCCTGAATATAACCCTAACCCTAAGAGTCTAACCCTCACCCTAACCCTAACCCTAAGAGTCTAACCCTAACCCTAACCCTAACCCTAAGAGTCTAACCCTAACCCTAAGAGTCTAACCCTAACCCTAACCCTAACCCTAACCCTAAGAGTCTAACCCTAACCCTAAGAGTCTAACCCTAACCCTAACCCTAACCCTAACCGTAAGAGTCTAACCCTAACCCTAAGAGTCTAACACTAAGAGTCTAACCCTAAGAGTCTAACCCTAACCCTAACAGTCTAACCCTAACCCTAACCCTAAACCCGGCTGAAGTACCCAAGTATATTTCGCTAGATGGCAGCAGCGCTCCACAAACAGAGCCGGCTGCAGTACCCAAATATATTTCGCTAGATGGCAGCAGCGCTCCACCAACAGGGCGGCTGCAGTACCCAATTACATTTCGCTAGATGGCAGCAGCGCTCCACCAACAGGGCCGGCTGCAGTACCCAAGTATATTTCGCTAGATGGCAGCAGAGCTCCACCAACAGAGCTGGCTGCAGTACCCAAATATATTTCGCTAGATGGCAGCAGCGCTCCACCAACAGGGCCGGCTGCAGTACCCAAATATATTTCGCTAGATGGCAGCAGCGCTCCACCAACAGCGCCGGCTGCAGTACCCAAGTATATTTCGCTAGATGGCAGCAGCGCTCCATCAAAAGGGCGGCTGCAGTACCCAAGTATATTTCGCTAGATGGCAGCAGCGCTCCACCAACAGGGCCGGCTGCAGTACCCAAGTATATTTCGCTAGATGGCAGCAGCGCTCCACCAACCGGGCGGCTGCAGTACCCAAGTATATTTCGCTAGATGGCAGCAGCGCTCCACCAACAGGGCCGGCTGCAGTACCCAAGTATATTTCGCTAGATGGCAGCAGCGCTCCACCAACCGGGCGGCTGCAGTACCCAAGTATATTTCGCTAGATGGCAGCAGCGCTCCACCAACAGGGCGGCTGCAGTACCCAATTACATTTCGCTAGATGGCAGCAGCGCTCCACCAACAGGGCCGGCTGCAGTACCCAAGTATATTTCGCTAGATGGCAGCAGCGCTCCACCAACAGCGCCGGCTGCAGTACCCAAGTATATTTCGCTAGATGGCAGCAGCGCTCCACCAAAAGGGCGGCTGCAGTACACAAATATATAGTACTAAATCTGACCCTAACCCTAAGAGCCTGTGTCTAACCCTAACCCTAAGAGCCTGAGTCTAACCCTAACCCTAAGAGCCTGAGTCTAACCCTAACCCTAAGAGCCTAAGTCTAACCCTAACCCTAAGAGTCTAACCCTAACCCTAACCCTAACCCTAAGAGTCTAACCCTAACCCTAACCCTAACCCTAAGAGTCTAACCCTAACCCTAACCCTAACCCTAAGAGTCTAACCCTAACCCTAAGAGTCTAACCCTAACCCTAACCTTAACCCTAACCCTAAGAGTCTAACCCTAACCCTAAGAGTCTAACCCTAACCCTAACCCTAACCCTAAGAGTCTAACCCTAACCCTAAGAGTCTAACCCTAACCCTAACCCTAACCCTAACCCTAAGCGTAAGAGTCTAACCCTAACCCTAAGAGCCTGAGTCTAACCCTAACCCTAAGAGCCTGAGTCTAACCCTCACCCTAAGAGCCTGAGTCTAACCCTAACCCTAAGAGCCTGAGTCTAACCCTAACCCTAAGAGCCTAAGTCTAACCCTTACCCTAAGAGTCTAACCCTAACCCTAACCCTAACCCTAAGAGTCTAACCCTAATCTGAATATAACCCTAACCCTAAGAGTCTAACCCTCACCCTAACCCTAACCCTAAGTGTCTAACCCTAACCCTAACCCTAACCCTAACCCTAAGAGTCTAACCCTAACCCTAAGAGTCTAACCCTAACCCCAACCCTAACCCTAAGAGTCTAACCCTAACCTTAAGAGTCTAACCCTAACCCTAACTCTAACCCTAAGAGTCTAACCGTAACCCTAACCCTAACCCTAAGAGTCTAACCCTAACCTAACCCTAACCCTACCCTAAGAGTCTAACCCTAACCCTAACCCTAACCCTAAGAGTCTAACCCTAACCCTAAGAATCTAACCCTAACCCTAACCCTAACCCTAACCCTAAGAGTCTAACCCTAACCCTCAGAGTCTAACCCTAACCCTAACCCTAACCCTAACCCTAAGAGTCTAACCCTAACCCTAAGAGTCTAACCCTAACCCTAACCCTAACCCTAACCCTAAGAGTCTAACCCTAACCCTAAGAGTCTAACCCTAACCCTAACCCTAACCCTAACCCTAACCCTAAGAGTCTAACCCTAAGAGTCTAACCCTAACAGTCTAACCCTAACCCTAACAGTCCAACCCTAACCCTAACCCTAAACCCGGCTGAAGTACCCAAGTATATTTCGCTAGATGGCAGCAGCGCTCCACAAACAGAGCCGGCTGCAGTACCCAAATATATTTCGCTAGATGGCAGCAGCGCTCCACCAACAGCGCCGGCTGCAGTACCCAAATATATTTCGCTAGATGGCAGCAGCACTCCACCAACAGAGCCGGCTGCAGTACCCAAGTATATTTCGCTAGATGGCAGCAGCGCTCCACCAACAGCGCCGGCTGCAGTACCCAAATATATTTCGCTAGATGGCAGCAGCGCTCCACCAACAGCGCCGGCTGCAGTACCCAAGTATATTTCGCTAGATGGCAGCAGCGCTCCACCAACCGGGCAGCTGCAGTACCCAAGTATATTTCGCTAGATGGCAGCAGCGCTACACCAACAGGGCCGGCTGCAGTACCCAAGTATATTTCGCTAGATGGCAGCAGCGCTCCACCAAAAGGGCGGCTGCAGTACCCAAGTATATTTCGCTAGATGGCAGCAGCGCTACACCAAAAGGGCGGCTGCAGTACCCAATTACATTTCGCTAGATGGCAGCAGCGCTCCACCAACCGGGCCGGCTGCAGTACCCAAATATATTTCGCTAGATGGCAGCAGCGCTCCACAAACCGGGCGGCTGCAGTACCCAAGTATATTTCGCTAGATGGCAGCAGCGCTCCACCAACAGGGCCGGCTGCAGTACTTAAGTATATTTCGCTAGATGGCAGCAGCGCTCCACCAACCGGGCGGCTGCAGTACCCAATTACATTTCGCTAGATGGCAGCAGCGCTCCACCAAAAGGGCGGCTGCAGTACCCAAGTATATTTCGCTAGATGGCAGTAGAGCTCCACCAACAGGGCCGGTTGCAGTACCCAAATATATTTCGCTAGATGGCAGCAGCGCTCCACTAAAAGGGCGGCTGCAGTACCCAAATATATAGTACTGAGTCTAACCCTAACCCTAAGAGCCTGAGTCTAACCCTCACCCTAAGAGCCTGAATCTAACCCTCACCCTAAGAGCCTGAGTCTAACCCTAACCCTAAGAGCCTGAGTCTAACCCTCACCCTAAGAGCCTGAGTCTAACCCTAACCCTAAGAGCCTAACCCTAACCCTAACCCTAACCCTAACCCTAACCCTAAGAGTCTAACCCTAACCCTGAATATAACCCTAACCCTAAGAGTCTAACCCTCACCCTAACCCTAACCCTAAGAGTCTAACCCTAACCCTAACCCTAACCCTAAGAGTCTAACCCTAACCCTAAGAGTCTAACCCTAACCCTAACCCTAACCCTAACCCTAAGAGTCTAACCCTAACCCTAAGAGTCTAACCCTAACCCTAACCCTAACCCTAACCGTAAGAGTCTAACCCTAACCCTAAGAGTCTAACACTAAGAGTCTAACCCTAAGAGTCTAACCCTAACCCTTACAGTCTAACCCTAACCCTAACCCTAAACCCGGCTGAAGTACCCAAGTATATTTCGCTAGATGGCAGCAGCGCTCCACCAACAGAGCCGGCTGCAGTACCCAAATATATTTCGCTAGATGGCAGCAGCGCTCCACCAACAGGGCGGCTGCAGTACCCAATTACATTTCGCTAGATGGCAGCAGCGCTCCACCAACAGGGCCGGCTGCAGTACCCAAGTATATTTCGCTAGATGGCAGCAGAGCTCCACCAACAGAGCTGGCTGCAGTACCCAAATATATTTCGCTAGATGGCAGCAGCGCTCCACCAAAAGGGCGGCTGCAGTACCCAAATATATTTCGCTAGATGGCAGCAGCGCTCCACCAACAGCGCCGGCTGCAGTACCCAAGTATATTTCGCTAGATGGCAGCAGCGCTCCAACAACCGGGCGGCTGCAGTACCCAAGTATATTTCGCTAGATGGCAGCAGCGCTCCACCAACAACCGGGCGGCTGCAGTACCCAAGTATATTTCGCTAGATGGCAGCAGCGCTCCACCAACCGGGCGGCTGCAGTACCCAAGTATATTTCGCTAGATGGCAGCAGCGCTCCACCAACAGGGCCGGCTGCAGTACCCAAGTATATTTCGCTAGATGGCAGCAGCGCTCCACCAACCGGGCGGCTGCAGTACCCAAGTATATTTCGCTAGATGGCAGCAGCGCTCCACCAACAGGGCGGCTGCAGTACCCAATTACATTTCGCTAGATGGCAGCAGCGCTCCACCAACAGGGCCGGCTGCAGTACCCAAGTATATTTCGCTAGATGGCAGCAGCGCTCCACCAACAGCGCCGGCTGCAGTACCCAAGTATATTTCGCTAGATGGCAGCAGCGCTCCACCAAAAGGGCGGCTGCAGTACACAAATATATAGTACTAAATCTGACCCTAACCCTAAGAGCCTGTGTCTAACCCTAACCCTAAGAGCCTGAGTCTAACCCTAACCCTAAGAGCCTGAGTCTAACCCTAACCCTAAGAGCCTAAGTCTAACCCTAACCCTAAGAGTCTAACCCTAACCCTAACCCTAACCCTAAGAGTCTAACCCTAACCCTAACCCTAACCCTAAGAGTCTAACCCTAACCCTAAGAGTCTAACCCTAACCCTAACCTTAACCCTAACCCTAAGAGTCTAACCCTAACCCTAAGAGTCTAACCCTAACCCTAACCCTAACCCTAAGAGTCTAACCCTAACCCTAAGAGTCTAACCCTAACCCTAACCCTAACCCTAACCCTAAGCGTAAGAGTCTAACCCTAACCCTAAGAGCCTGAGTCTAACCCTAACCCTAAGAGCCTGAGTCTAACCCTCACCCTAAGAGCCTGAGTCTAACCCTAACCCTAAGAGCCTGAGTCTAACCCTAACCCTAAGAGCCTAAGTCTAACCCTTACCCTAAGAGTCTAACCCTAACCCTAACCCTAACCCTAAGAGTCTAACCCTAATCTGAATATAACCCTAACCCTAAGAGTCTAACCCTCACCCTAACCCTAACCCTAAGTGTCTAACCCTAACCCTAACCCTAACCCTAACCCTAAGAGTCTAACCCTAACCCTAAGAGTCTAACCCTAACCCCAACCCTAACCCTAAGAGTCTAACCCTAACCTTAAGAGTCTAACCCTAACCCTAACTCTAACCCTAAGAGTCTAACCGTAACCCTAACCCTAACCCTAAGAGTCTAACCCTAACCTAACCCTAACCCTACCCTAAGAGTCTAACCCTAACCCTAACCCTAACCCTAAGAGTCTAACCCTAACCCTAAGAATCTAACCCTAACCCTAACCCTAACCCTAACCCTAAGAGTCTAACCCTAACCCTCAGAGTCTAACCCTAACCCTAACCCTAACCCTAACCCTAAGAGTCTAACCCTAACCCTAAGAGTCTAACCCTAACCCTAACCCTAACCCTAACCCTAAGAGTCTAACCCTAACCCTAAGAGTCTAACCCTAACCCTAACCCTAACCCTAACCCTAACCCTAAGAGTCTAACCCTAAGAGTCTAACCCTAACAGTCTAACCCTAACCCTAACAGTCCAACCCTAACCCTAACCCTAAACCCGGCTGAAGTACCCAAGTATATTTCGCTAGATGGCAGCAGCGCTCCACAAACAGAGCCGGCTGCAGTACCCAAATATATTTCGCTAGATGGCAGCAGCGCTCCACCAACAGCGCCGGCTGCAGTACCCAAATATATTTCGCTAGATGGCAGCAGCACTCCACCAACAGAGCCGGCTGCAGTACCCAAGTATATTTCGCTAGATGGCAGCAGCGCTCCACCAACAGCGCCGGCTGCAGTACCCAAATATATTTCGCTAGATGGCAGCAGCGCTCCACCAACAGCGCCGGCTGCAGTACCCAAGTATATTTCGCTAGATGGCAGCAGCGCTCCACCAACCGGGCAGCTGCAGTACCCAAGTATATTTCGCTAGATGGCAGCAGCGCTACACCAACAGGGCCGGCTGCAGTACCCAAGTATATTTCGCTAGATGGCAGCAGCGCTCCACCAAAAGGGCGGCTGCAGTACCCAAGTATATTTCGCTAGATGGCAGCAGCGCTACACCAAAAGGGCGGCTGCAGTACCCAATTACATTTCGCTAGATGGCAGCAGCGCTCCACCAACCGGGCCGGCTGCAGTACCCAAATATATTTCGCTAGATGGCAGCAGCGCTCCACAAACCGGGCGGCTGCAGTACCCAAGTATATTTCGCTAGATGGCAGCAGCGCTCCACCAACAGGGCCGGCTGCAGTACTTAAGTATATTTCGCTAGATGGCAGCAGCGCTCCACCAACCGGGCGGCTGCAGTACCCAATTACATTTCGCTAGATGGCAGCAGCGCTCCACCAAAAGGGCGGCTGCAGTACCCAAGTATATTTCGCTAGATGGCAGTAGAGCTCCACCAACAGGGCCGGTTGCAGTACCCAAATATATTTCGCTAGATGGCAGCAGCGCTCCACCAACAGCGCCGGCTGCAGTACCCAAGTATATTTCGCTAGATGGCAGCAGCGCTACACCAAAAGGGCGGCTGCAGTACCCAATTACATTTCGCTAGATGGCAGCAGCGCTCCACCAACCGGGCCGGCTGCAGTACCCAAATATATTTCGCTAGATGGCAGCAGCGCTCCACAAACCGGGCGGCTGCAGTACCCAAGTATATTTCGCTAGATGGCAGCAGCGCTCCACCAACAGGGCCGGCTGCAGTACTTAAGTATATTTCGCTAGATGGCAGCAGCGCTCCACCAACCGGGCGGCTGCAGTACCCAATTACATTTCGCTAGATGGCAGCAGCGCTCCACCAAAAGGGCGGCTGCAGTACCCAAGTATATTTCGCTAGATGGCAGTAGAGCTCCACCAACAGGGCCGGTTGCAGTACCCAAATATATTTCGCTAGATGGCAGCAGCGCTCCACCAACAGCGCCGGCTGCAGTACCCAAGTAGACTTCGCTAGATGGCAGCAGCGCTCCACTAAAAGGGCGGCTGCAGTACCCAAATATATAGTACTGAGTCTAACCCTAACCCTAAGAGCCTGAGTCTAACCCTCACCCTAAGAGCCTGAATCTAACCCTCACCCTAAGAGCCTGAGTCTAACCCTCACCCTAAGAGCCTGAGTCTAACCCTAACCCTAAGAGCCTGAGTCTAACCCTCACCCTAAGAGCCTGAGTCTAACCCTAACCCTAAGAGCCTAACCCTAACCCTAACCCTAACCCTAACCCTAACCCTAAGAGTCTAACCCTAACCCTGAATATAACCCTAACCCTAAGAGTCTAACCCTCACCCTAACCCTAACCCTAAGAGTCTAACCCTAACCCTAACCCTAACCCTAAGAGTCTAACCCTAACCCTAAGAGTCTAACCCTAACCCTAACCCTAACCCTAACCCTAAGAGTCTAACCCTAACCCTAAGAGTCTAACCCTAACCCTAACCCTAACCCTAACCGTAAGAGTCTAACCCTAACCCTAAGAGTCTAACACTAAGAGTCTAACCCTAAGAGTCTAACCCTAACCCTAACAGTCTAACCCTAACCCTAACCCTAAACCCGGCTGAAGTACCCAAGTATATTTCGCTAGATGGCAGCAGCACTCCACAAACAGAGCCGGCTGCAGTACCCAAATATATTTCGCTAGATGGCAGCAGCGCTCCACCAACAGGGCCGGCTGCAGTACCCAAATATATTTCGCTAGATGGCAGCAGCGCTCCACCAAAAGGGCGGCTGCAGTACCCAAGTATATTTCGCTAGATGGCAGCAGCGCTCCACCAACAGGGCCGGCTGCAGTACCCAAGTATATTTCGCTAGATGGCAGCAGCGCTCCACCAACCGGGCGGCTGCAGTACCCAAGTATATTTCGCTAGATGGCAGCAGCGCTCCACCAACAGGGCCGGCTGCAGTACCCAAATATATTTCGCTAGATGGCAGCAGCGCTCCACCAACCGGGCGGCTGCAGTACCCAAGTACATTTCGCTAGATGGCAGCAGCGCTCCACCAACAGGGCCGGCTGCAGTACCCAAGTATATTTCGCTAGATGGCAGCAGCGCGCCACCAACCGGGCGGCTGCAGTACCCAAATATATTTCGCTAGATGGCAGCAGCGCTCCACCAACAGAGCCGGCTGCAGTACCCAAGTATATTTCGCTAGATGGCAGCAGCGCTCCACCAACCGGGCGGCTGCAGTACCCAAGTATATTTCGCTAGATGGCAGCAGCGCTCCACCAACAGGGCGGCTGCAGTACCCAATTACATTTCGCTAGATGGCAGCAGCGCTCCACCAACAGGGCCGGCTGCAGTACCCAAGTATATTTCGCTAGATGGCAGCAGAGCTCCACCAACAGGGCCGGCTGCAGTACCCAAATATATTTCGCTAGATGGCAGCAGCGCTCCACAAACAGGGCCGGCTGCAGTACCCAAATATATTTCGCTAGATGGCAGCAGCGCTCCACCAACAGCGCCGGCTGCAGTACCCAAGTATATTTCGCTAGATGGCAGCAGCGCTCCACCAAAAGGGCGGCTGCAGTACACAAATATATAGTACTAAATCTGACTCTAACCCTAAGAGCCTGTGTCTAACCCTAACCCTAAGAGCCTGAGTCTAACCCTAACCGTAAGAGCCTGAGTCTAACCCTAACCCTAAGAGTCTGAGTCTAACCCTAACCCTAAGAGCCTAAGTCTAACCCTAACCCTAAGAGTCTAACCCTAACCCTAACCCTAACCCTAAGAGTGTAACCCTAACCCTAACCCTAACCCTAACCCTAAGAGTCTAACCCTAACCCTAACCCTAACCCTAAGAGTCTAACCCTAACCCTAACCCTAACCCTAAGAGTCTAACCCTAACCCTAAGAGTCTAACCCTAACCCTAACCTTAACCCTAACCCTAAGAGTCTAACCCTAACCCTAAGAGTCTAACCCTAACCCTAACCCTAAGAGTCTAACCCTAACCCTAAGAGTCTAACCCTAACCCTAACCCTAACCCTAACCCTAAGCGTAAGAGTCTAACCCTAACCCTAAGAGTCTAACCCTAAGAGTCTAACCCTAACCCTAACCCTAACCCTAACAGTCTAACCCTAACCCTAACCCTAAACCCGGCTGCAGTACCCAAGTATATTTCGCTAGATGGCAGCAGCGCGCCACTAACCGGGCGGCTGCAGTACCCAAATATATTTCGCTAGATGGCAGCAGCGCTCCACCAACAGAGCCGGCTGCAGTACCCAAGTATATTTCGCTAGATGGCAGCAGCGCTCCACCAACCGGGCGGCTGCAGTACCCAAGTATATTTCGCTAGATGGCAGCAGCGCTCCACCAACAGGGCGGCTGCAGTACCCAATTACATTTCGCTAGATGGCAGCAGCGCTCCACCAACAGGGCCGGCTGCAGTACCCAAGTATATTTCGCTAGATGGCAGCAGAGCTCCACCAACAGAGCTGGCTGCAGTACCCAAATATATTTCGCTAGATGGCAGCAGCGCTCCACCAACAGGGCCGGCTGCAGTACCCAAATATATTTCGCTAGATGGCAGCAGCGCTCCACAAACAGGGCCGGCTGCAGTACCCAAATATATTTCGCTAGATGGCAGCAGCGCTCCACCAACAGCGCCGGCTGCAGTACCCAAGTATATTTCGCTAGATGGCAGCAGCGCTCCACCAAAAGGGCTGCTGCAGTACACAAATATATAGTACTAAATCTGACTCTAACCCTAAGAGCCTGTGTCTAACCCTAACCCTAAGAGCCTGAGTCTAACCCTAACCGTAAGAGCCTGAGTCTAACCCTAACCCTAAGAGTCTGAGTCTAACCCTAACCCTAAGAGCCTAAGTCTAACCCTAACCCTAAGAGTCTAACCCTAACCCTAACCCTAACCCTAAGAGTGTAACCCTAACCCTAACCCTAACCCTAACCCTAAGAGTCTAACCCTAACCCTAACCCTAACCCTAAGAGTCTAACCCTAACCCTAACCCTAACCCTAAGAGTCTAACCCTAACCCTAAGAGTCTAACCCTAACCCTAACCTTAACCCTAACCCTAAGAGTCTAACCCTAACCCTAAGAGTCAAACCCTAACCCTAACCCTAACCCTAAGAGTCTAACCCTAACCCTAACAGTCTAACCCTAACCCTAACCCTAACCCTAACCCTAAGCGTAAGAGTCTAACCCTAACCCTAAGAGTCTAACCCTAAGAGTCTAACCCTAACCCTAACCCTAACCCTAACCCTAAACCCGGCTGAAGTACCCAAGTATATTTCGCTAGATGGCAGCAGCGCTCCACAAACAGGGCCGGCTGCAGTACCCAAATATATTTCGCTAGATGGCAGCAGCGATCCACCAACAGCGCCGGCTGCAGTACCCAAATATATTTCGCTAGATGGCAGCAGCGCTCCACCAAAAGGGCGGCTGCAGTACCCAAGTATATTTCGCTAGACGGCGGCAGTGCTCAACCAACCGGCCGGCTGCAGTACCAAAGTATATTTCGCTAGATGGCAGCAGCGCTCCACCAACATCGCCGGCTGCAGTACTCAAGTATATTTCGCTAGATGGCAGCAGCGCTCCACAAAAAGGGTGGCTGCACTACCCAAATATATAGTACTGAGTCTAACCCTAACCCTAAGAGTCTAACCCTAAGAGTCTAACCCTAACCCTAACCCTAACAGTCTAACCCTAACCCTAACCCTAAACCCGGCTGCAGTACCCAAATATATTTCGCTAGATGGCAGCAGCGCTCCACAAACCGGGCGGCTGCAGTACCCAAGTATATTTCGCTAGATGGCAGCAGCGCTCCACCAACAGGGCCGGCTGCAGTACCCAAGTATATTTCGCTAGATGGCAGCAGCGCTCCACCAACAGCGCCGGCTGCAATACCCAATTACATTTCGCTAGATGGCAGCAGCGCTCCACCAAAAGGGCGGCTGCAGTACCCAAATATATAGTACTGAGTCTGACCCTAACCCTAAGAGCCTGAGTCTAACCCTAACCCTAAGAGCCTGAGTCTAACCCTCACCCTAAGAGCCTGAGTCTAACCCTCACCCTAAGAGCCTGAGTCTAACCCTAACCCTAAGAGCCTAAGTCTAACCCTTACCCTAAGAGTCTAACCCTAACCCTAAGAGTCTAACCCTAACCCTGAATATAACCCTAACCCTAAGAGTCTAACCCTCACCCTAACCCTAACCCTAAGTGTCTAACCCTAACCCTAACCCTAACTCTAACCCTAAGAGTCTAACCCTAACCCTAAGAGTCTAACCCTAACCCCAACCCTAACCCTAAGAGTCTAACCCTAACCCTAAGAGTCTAACCCTAACCCTAACTCTAACCCTAAGAGTCTAACCGTAACCCTAACCCTAACCCTAAGAGTCTAACCCTAACCCTAACCCTAACCCTAAGAGTCTAACCCTAACCCTAAGAGTCTAACCCTAACCCTAACCCTAACCCTAAGAGTCTAACCCTAACCCTTAGAGTCTAACCCTAACCCTAACCCTAACCCTAAGAGTCTAACCCTAACCCTAAGAGTCTAACCCTAACCCTAACCCTAACCCTAAGAGTCTAACCCTAACCCTTAGAGTCTAACCCTAACCCTAACCCTAACCCTATCCCTAAGAGTCTAAACCTAACCCTAACCCTAACCCTAAGAGTCTAACCCTAACCCTAAGAGTCTAACCCTAACCCTAAGAGTCTAACCCTAACCCTAAGAGTCTAACCCTAACCCTAAGAGTCTAACCCTAACCCTAACCCTAACCCTAACCCTAACCGTAAGAGTCTAACCCTAACCCTAAGAGTCTAACCCTAAGAGTCTAACCCTAAAAGTCTAACCATAACCCTAACAGTCTAACCCTAACCCTAACCCTAAACCCGGCTGAAGTACCCAAGTATATTTCGCTAGATGGCAGCAGCGCTCCACAAACAGAGCCGGCTGCAGTACCCAAATATATTTCGCTAGATGGCAGCAGCGCTCCACCAACCGGGCGGCTGCAGTACCCAAGTATATTTCGCTAGATGGCAGCAGCGCTCCACCAACAGGGCCGGCTGCAGTACCCAAATATATTTCGCTAGATGGCAGCAGCGCTCCACCAACCGGGCGGCTGCAGTACCCAAGTATATTTCGCTAGATGGCAGCAGCGCTACACCAAAAGGGCGGCTGCAGTACCCAATTACATTTCGCTAGATGGCAGCAGCGCTCCACCAACCGGGCCGGCTGCAGTACCCAAATATATTTCGCTAGATGGCAGCAGCGCTCCACAAACCGGGCGGCTGCAGTACCCAAGTATATTTCGCTAGATGGCAGCAGCGCTCCACCAACAGGGCCGGCTGCAGTACCCAAGTATATTTCGCTAGATGGCAGCAGCGCTCCACCAACAGCGCCGGCTGCAGTACCCAAGTATACTTCGCTAGATGGCAGCAGCGCTCCACTAAAAGGGCGGCTGCAGTACCCAAATATATAGTACTGAGTCTAACCCTAACCCTAAGAGCCTGACTCTAACCCTCACCCTAAGAGCCTGAGTCTAACCCTAACCCTAAGAGCCTGAGTCTAACCCTCACCCTAAGAGCCTGAGTCTAACCCTCACCCTAAGAGCCTGAGTCTAACCCTAACCCTAAGAGCCTGAGTCTAACCCTCACCCTAAGAGCCTGAGTCTAACCCTAACCCTAAGAGCCTAACCCTAACCCTAACCCTAAGAGTCTAACCCTAACCCTAACCCTAACCCTAAGAGTCTAACCCTAACCCTGAATATAACCCTAACCCTAAGAGTCTAACCCTCACCCTAACCCTAACCCTAAGAGTCTAACCCTAACCCTAACCCTAACCCTAAGAGTCTAACCCTAACCCTAAGAGTCTAACCCTAACCCTAACCCTAACCCTAACCCTAAGAGTCTAACCCTAACCCTAAGAGTCTAACCCTAACCCTAACCCTAACCCTAACCCTAAGAGTCTAACCCTAACCCTAAGAGTCTAACCCTAAGAGTCTAACCCTAAGAGTCTAACCCTAACCCTAACAGTCTAACCCTAACCCTAACCCTAAACCCGGCTGAAGTACCCAAGTATATTTCGCTAGATGGCAGCAGCGCTCCACAAACAGAGCCGGCTGCAGTACCCAAATATATTTCGCTAGATGGCAGCAGCGCTCCACCAACAGAGCCGGCTGCAGTACCCAAATATATTTCGCTAGATGGCAGCAGCGCTCCACCAACAGCGCCGGCTGCAGTACCCAAATATATTTCGCTAGATGGCAGCAGCGCTCCACCAACAGCGCCGGCTGCAGTACCCAAGTATATTTCGCTAGATGGCAGCAGCGCTCCACCAACCGGGCGGCTGCAGTACCCAAGTATATTTCGCTAGATGGCAGCAGCGCTCCACCAACAGGGCCGGCTGCAGTACCCAAATATATTTCGCTAGATGGCAGCAGCGCTCCACCAACCGGGCGGCTGCAGTACCCAAGTATATTTCGCTAGATGGCAGCAGCGCTCCACCAACAGGGCCGGCTGCAGTACCCAAGTATATTTCGCTAGATGGCAGCAGCGCTCCACCAACAGGGCGGCTGCAGTACCCAATTACATTTCGCTAGATGGCAGCAGCGCTCCACCAACCGGGCGGCTGCAGTACCCAAATATATTTCGCTAGATGGCAGCAGCGCTCCACAAACAGGGCCGGCTGCAGTACCCAAATATATTTCGCTAGATGGCAGCAGCGCTCCACCAACAGCGCCGGCTGCAGTACCCAAGTATATTTCGCTAGATGGCAGCAGCGCTCCACCAAAAGGGCGGCTGCAGTACACAAATATATAGTACTAAATCTGACCCTAACCCTAAGAGCCTGTGTCTAACCCTAACCCTAAGAGCCTGAGTCTAACCCTAACCGTAAGAGCCTGAGTCTAACCCTAACCCTAAGAGCCTGAGTCTAACCCTAACCCTAAGAGCCTAAGTCTAACCCTAACCCTAAGAGTCTAACCCTAACCCTAACCCTAACCCTAAGAGTGTAACCCTAACCCTAACCCTAACCCTAACCCTAAGAGTCTAACCCTAACCCTAACCCTAACCCTAAGAGTCTAACCCTAACCCTAACCCTAAGAGTCTAACCCTAACCCTAAGAGTCTAACCCTAACCCTAACCTTAACCCTAACCCTAAGAGTCTAACCCTAACCCTAAGAGTCTAACCCTAACCCTAACCCTAACCCTAAGAGTCTAACCCTAACCCTAAGAGTCTAACCCTAACCCTAACCCTAACCCTAACCCTAAGCGTAAGAGTCTAACCCTAACCCTAAGAGTCTAACCCTAAGAGTCTAACCCTAACCCTAACCCTAACCCTAACAGTCTAACCCTAACCCTAACCCTAAACCCGGCTGAAGTACCCAAGTATATTTCGCTAGATGGCAGCAGCGCTCCACCAACAGAGCCGGCTGCAGTACCCAAATATATTTCGCTAGATGGCAGCAGCGCTCCACAAACAGGGCCGGCTGCAGTACCCAAATATATTTCGCTAGATGGCAGCAGCGATCCACCAACAGCGCCGGCTGCAGTACCCAAATATATTTCGCTAGATGGCAGCAGCGCTCCACCAAAAGGGCGGCTGCAGTACCCAAGTATATTTCGCTAGACGGCGGCAGTGCTCAACCAACCGGGCGGCTGCAGTACCAAAGTATATTTCGCTAGATGGCAGCAGCGCTCCACCAACAGCGCCGGCTGCAGTACTCAAGTATATTTCGCTAGATGGCAGCAGCGCTCCACAAAAAGGGTGGCTGCACTACCCAAATATATAGTACTGAGTCTAACCCTAACCCTAAGAGTCTAACCCTAAGAGTCTAACCCTAACCCTAACCCTAACGCTAACAGTCTAACCCTAACCCTAACCCTAAACCCGGCTGCAGTACCCAAATATATTTCGCTAGATGGCAGCAGCGCTCCACCAACAGAGCCGGCTGCAGTACCCAAGTATATTTCGCTAGATGGCAGCAGCGCTCCACCAACAGGGCCGGCTGCAGTACCCAAATATATTTCGCTAGATGGCAGCAGCGCTCCACCAACAGCACCGGCTGCAATACCCAGGTATATTTCGCTAGATGGCAGCAGCGCTCCACCAACAGGGCCGGCTGCAGTACCCAAGTATATTTCGCTAGATGGCAGCAGCGCTCCACCAACCGGGCCGGCTGCAGTACCCAAATATATAGTACTGAGTCTAACCCTAACCCTAAGAGCCTGAGTCTAACCCTAACCCTAAGAGCCTGAGTCTAATCCTCACCCTAAGAGCCTGAGTCTAACCCTCACCCTAAGAGCCTGAGTCTAACCCTAACCCTAAGAGCCTGAGTCTAACCCTAACCCTAAGAGCCTAAGTCTAACCCTAACTCTAAGAGTCTAACCCTAACCCTAACCCTAAGAGTCTAACCCTAACCCTAAACCTAACCCTAAGAGTCTAACCCTAACCCTAACCCTAACCATAAGAGTCTAACCCTAACCCTAAGAGTCTAACCCTAACCCTAAGAGTCTAACCCTAACCCTAACCCTAACCCTAAGAGTCTAACCCTAACCCTAACCCTAACCCTAACCCTAAGTGTCTAACCCTAACCCTAAGCCTAAGAGTCTAACCCTAACCCTGAGAGTCTAACCCTAACCCTAAGAGCCTGAGTCTAACCCTAACCCTAAAAGCCTGAGTCTAACCCTAACCCTAACCCTAACCCTAACAGTCTAACCCTAACCCTAACCCTAACAGTCTAACCCTAACCCTAACCCTAAGAGTCTAACCCTAACCCTGAGTCTAACCCTAACCCTAACCCTAAGAGTCTAACCCTAACCCTAAAAGTCTAACCCTAAGAGTCTAACCCTAACCCTAACTCTAACCCTAACAGTCTAACCCTAACCCTAAGAGTCTAACCCTAAGAGTCTAACCCTAACCCTAAACCTAACCCTAACAGTCTAACCCTAACCCTAACCCTAACCCTAAGAGTCTAACCCTAACCCTAACCCTAAGAGTCTAACCCTAACCCTAAGAGTCTAACCTTAACCCTAAGAGTCTAACCCTAAGAGTCTAACCCTAACCCTAAAAGTCTAACCCTAAGAATCTAACCCTAACCCTAACCCTAACCCCGGCTGAAGTACACAAGTATATTTCGCTAGATGGCAGCAGCGCTCCACCAACAGAGCCGGCTGCAGTACCCAAATATATTTCGCTAGATGGCAGCAGCGCTCCACCAACAGCGCCGGCTGCAGTACCCAAATATATTTCGCTAGATGGCAGCAGCGCTCCACCAAAAGGGCGGCTGCAGTACCCAATTACATTTCGCTAGATGGCAGAAGCGCTCCACCAACCGGGCGGCTGCAGTACCCAAATATATTTCGCTAGATGGCAGCAGCGCTCCACCAACAGGGCCGGCTGTAGTACCCAAATATATTTCGCTAGATGGCAGCAGCGCTCCACCAACAGCGCCGGCTGCAGTACCCAAATATATTTCGCTAGATGGCAGCAGCGCTCCACCAAAAGGGCGGCTGCAGTACCCAATTATATTTCGCTAGATGGCAGCAGCGCTCCACCAACAGCGCCGGCTGCAGTACCCAAATATATTTCGCTAGATGGCAGCAGCGCTCCACCAACAGCGCCGGCTGCAGTACCCAAGTATATTTCGCTAGATGGCAGCAGCGCTCCACCAACCGGGCGGCTGCAGTACCCAAATATATTTCGCTAGATGGCAGCAGCGCTCCACCAACAGGGCCGGCTGCAGTACCCAAGTATATTTCGCTAGACGGCAGCAGCGCTCCACCAACCGGGCGGCTGCAGTACCCAAGTATATTTCGCTAGATGGCAGCAGCGCTCCACCAACAGGGCCGGCTGCAGTACCCAAGTATATTTCGCTAGATGGCAGCAGCGCTCCACCAACAGGGCCGGCTGCAGTACCCAAATATATTTCGCTAGATGGCAGCAGCGCTAAACCAACCGGGCGGCTGCAGTACCCAATTACATTTCGCTAGATGACAGCAGCGCTCCACCAAAAGGGCGGCTGCAGTACCCAAATATATTTCGCTAGATGGCAGCAGCGCTCCACCAACAGGGCCGGCTGCAGTACCCAAATATATTTCGCTAGATGGCAGCAGAGCTCCACCAACAGCGCCGGCTGCAGTACCCAAGTATATTTCGCTAGATGGCAGCAGCGCTCCACCAAAAGGGCGGCTGCAGTACCCAATTACATTTCGCTAGATGGCAGCAGCGCTCCACCAACAGCGCCGGCTGCAGTACCCAAGTATATTTCGCTAGATGGCAGCAGCGCTCCACCAACAGGGCCGGCTGCAGTACCCAAGTATATTTCGCTAGATGGCAGCAGCGCTCCACCAACAGGGCCGGCTGCAGTACCCAAATATATTTCGCTAGATGGCAGCAGCGCTCCACCAACCGGGCGGCTGCAGTACCCCAGTATATTTCGCTAGATGGCAGCAGCGCTCCACCAACAGCGCCGGCTGCAGTACCCAAGTATATTTCGCTAGATGGCAGCAGAGCTCCACCAACAGGGCCGGCTGCAGTACCCAAATATATTTCGCTAGATGGCAGCAGCGCTCCACCAAAAGGGCGGCTGCAGTACCCAAATATATTTCGCTAGATGGCAGCAGCGCTCCACCAACAGGGCCGGCTGCAGTACCCAAATATATTTCGCTAGATGGCAGCAGCGCTCCACCAACAGGGCCGGCTGCAGTACCCAAGTATATTTCGCTAGATGGCAGCAGAGCTCCACCAAAAGTGCGGCTGCAGTACCCAAATATATAGTACTGAGTCTAACCCTAACCCTAAGAGCCTGAGTCTAACCCTAACCCTAAGAGCCTGAGTCTAACCCTCCCCCTAAGAGCCTGAGTCTAACCCTAACCCTAAGAGCCTGAGTCTAACCCTAACCCTAAGAGCCTAAGTCTAACCCTAACTCTAAGAGTCTAACCCTAACCCTAACCCTAACCCTAAGAGTCTAACCCTAACCCTGAGTCTAACCCTAACCCTAAGAGTCTAACCCTAAGAGTCTAACCCTAACCCTAAGAGTCTAACCCTAACCCTAAGAGTCTAACCCTAACCCTAACCCTAACCCTAAGAGTCTAACCCTAACCCTAAGAGTCTAACCCTAACCCTAACCCTAACCCTAAGAGTCTAACCCTAACCCTAACCCTAACCCTAACCCTAACCCTAAGTGTCTAACCCTAACCCTAACCCTAAGAGTCTAACCCTAACCCTAAGAGCCTGAGTCTAACCCTAACCCTAAGAGCCTGAGTCTAACCCTAACCCTAACCCTAACAGTATAACCTTAACCCTAACCCTAAGAGTCTAACCTTAACCCTGAGTCTAACCCTAACCCTAACCCTAAGAGTCTAACCCTAACCCTAAAAGTCTAACCCTAAGAGTCTAACCCTAACCCTAACTCTAACCCTAACAGTCTAACCCTAACCCTAAGAGTCTAACCCTAAGAGTCTAACCCTAACCCTAAACCTAACCCTAAGAGTCTAACCCTAACCCTAAACCTAACCCTAAGAGTCTAACCCTAACCCTAACCCTAACCCTAAGAGTCTAACCCTAACCCTAACCCTAACCCTAAGAGTCTAACCCTAACCCTAAGAGTCTAACCCTAACCCTAACCCTAACCCTAACAGTCTAACCCTAACCCTAACCCTAAGAGTCTAACCCTAACCCTGAGTCTAACCCTAACCCTAACCCTAAGAGTCTAAACCTAACCCTAAAAGTCTAACCCTAAGAGTCTAACCCTAACCCTAACTCTAACCCTAACAGTCAAACCCTAACCCTAAGAGTCTAACCCTAAGAGTCTAACCCTAACCCTAAGAGTCTAACCCTAAGAGTCTAACCCTAACCCTAAAAGTCTAACCCTAAGAATCTAACCCTAACCCTAACCCTAACCCCGGCTGAAGTACCCAAGTATATTTCGCTAGATGGCAGCAGCGCTCCACCAACAGAGCCGGCTGCAGTACCCAAATATATTTCGCTAGATGGCAGCAGCGCTCCACCAACAGCGCCGGCTGCAGTACCCAAATATATTTCGCTAGATGGCAGCAGCGCTCCACCAAAAGGGCGGCTGCAGTACCCAATTACATTTCGCTAGATGACAGCAGCGCTCCACCAACCGGGCGGCTGCAGTACCCAAGTATATTTCGCTAGATGGCAGCAGCGCTCCACCAACAGGGCCGGCTGCAGTACCCAAGTATATTTCGCTAGATGGCAGCAGCGCTCCACCAACCGGGCGGCTGCAGTACCCAAATATATTTCGCTAGATGGCAGCAGCGCTCCACCAACAGGGCCGGCTGCAGTACCCAAGTATATTTCGCTAGATGGCAGCAGCGCTCCACCAACAGGGCCGGCTGCAGTACCCAAATATATTTCGCTAGATGGCAGCAGCGCTCCACCAACAGAGCCGGCTGCAGTACCCAAATATATTTCGCTAGATGGCAGCAGCGCTCCACCAACAGGGCCGGCTGCAGTACCCAAATATATTTCGCTAGATGGCAGCAGCGCTCCACCAACAGGGCCGGCTGCAGTACCCAAGTATATTTCGCTAGATGGCAGCAGCGCTCCACCAACCGGGCGTCTGCAGTACCCAAGTATATTTCGCTAGATGGCAGCAGCGCTCCACCAACAGGGCCGGCTGCAGTACCCAAGTATATTTCGCTAGATGGCAGCAGCGCTCCACCAAAAGGGCGGCTGCAGTACCCAAGTATATTTCGCTAGATGGCAGCAGCGCTCCACCAACAGGGCCGGCTGCAGTACCCAAGTATATTTCGCTAGATGGCAGCAGCGCTCCACCAACCGGGCGGCTGCAGTACCCAAGTATATTTCGCTAGATGGCAGCAGCGCTCCACCAAAAGGGCGGCTGCAGTACCCAAGTATATTTCGCTAGATGGCAGCAGAGCTCCACCAACAGGGCCGGCTGCAGTACCCAAATATATTTCGCTAGATGGCAGCAGCGCTCCACCAAAAGGGCGGCTGCAGTACCCAAATATATTTCGCTAGATGGCAGCAGCGCTCCACCAACAGGGCCGGCTGCAGTACCCAAATATATTTCGCTAGATGGCAGCAGCGCTCCACCAACAGGGCCGGCTGCAGTACCCAAGTATATTTCGCTAGATGGCAGCAGAGCTCCACAAAAAGTGCGGCTGCAGTACCCAAATATATAGTACTGAGTCTAACCCTAACCCTAAGAGCCTGAGTCTAACCCTCACCCTAAGAGCCTGAGTCTAACCCTAACCCTAAGAGCCTGAGTCTAACCCTCACCCTAAGAGCCTGAGTCTAACCCTAACCCTAAGAGCCTAGGTCTAACCCTAACCCTAAGAGCCTAAGTCTAACCCTAATTTTAAGAGTCTAACCCTAACCCTAACCCTAACCCTAAGAGTCTAACCCTAACCCTAAGAGTCTAACCCTAACCCTAAGAGCCTGAGTCTAACCCTAACCCTAACCCTAAGTGTCTAACCCTAACCCTAACCCTAACCCTAACCCTAACCCTAAGAGTCTAACCATAACCCTGAGTCTAACCCTAACCCTAAACCTAACCCTAGGAGTCTAACCCTAACCCTAACCCTAAGAGTCTAACCCTAACCCTAAGAGTCTAACCCTAACCCTAACCCTAACCCTAACCGTAAGAGTCTAACCCTAACCCTAAGAGTCTAACCCTAAGAGTCTAACCCTAACCCTAAAAGTCTAACCCTAAGAATCTAACCCTAACCCTAACCCTAAGAGTCTAACCCTACCCCTGAGTCTAACCCTAACCCTAAGAGTCTAACCCTAACCCTAACCCTAACCCTAAGTGTCTAACCCTAACCCTAACCCTAACCCTAACCCTAAGAGTCTAACCATAACCCTGAGTCTAACCCTAACCCTAACCCTAACCCTAAGAGTCTAACCCTAACCATAGGAGTCTAACCCTAACCCTAACCCTAACCCTAAGAGTCTAACCCTAACCCTAAGAGTCTAACCCTAACCCTAACCCTAACCCTAAGAGTCTAACCCTAACCCTAACCCTAACCCTAACCCTAACCCTAAGTGTCTAACCCTAACCCTAACCCTAAGAGTCTAACCCTAACCCTAAGAGTCTAACCCTAACCCTAAGAGCCTGAGTCTAACCCTAACCCTAAGAGCCTGAGTCTAACCCTAACCCTAACCCTAACCCTAACAGTCTAACCTTAACCCTAACCCTAAGAGTCTAACCCTAACCCTGAGTCTAACCCTAACCCTAACCCTAAGAGTCTAACCCTAACCCTAAAAGTCTAAGCCTAAGAGTCTAACCCTAACCCTAACTCTAACCCTAACAGTCTAACCCTAACCCTAAGAGTCTAACCCTAAGAGTCTAACCCTAACCCTAAACCTAACCCTAACAGTCTAACCCTAAACCTAAACCTAACCCTAAGAGTCTAACCCTAACCCTAACCCTAACCCTTAGAGTCTAACCCTAACCCTAACCCTAACCCTAAGAGTCTAACCCTAACCCTAAGAGTCTAACCCTAACCCTAACCCTAACCCTAAGAGTCTAACCCTAACCCTAAGAGTCTAACCCTAACCCTAACCCTAACCCTAAACCTAAGAGTCTAACCCTAACCCTAAGAGTCTACCCCTAAGAGTCTAAACCTAACCCTTAGAGCCTGAGTCTAACCCTAACCCTAAGAGTCTAACCCTAACCCTAACCCTAACCCTAAGAGTCTAACCCTAACCCTAACCCTAACCCTAACCGTAAGAGTCTTACCCTAACCCTAAGAGTCTAACCCTAAGAGTCTAACCCTAACCCTAAAAGTCTAACCCTAAGAATCTAACCCTAACCCTAACCCTAACCCCGGCTGAAGTACCCAAGTATATTTCGCTAGATGGCAGCAGCGCTCCACCAACAGAGCCGGCTGCAGTACCCAAATATATTTCGCTAGATGGCAGCAGCGCTCCACCAACAGCGCCGGCTGCAGTACCCAAATATATTTCGCTAGATGGCAGCAGCGCTCCACCAAAAGGGCGGCTGCAGTACCCAATTATATTTCGCTAGATGGCAGCAGCGCTCCACCAACAGGGCCGGCTGCAGTACCCAAATATATTTCGCTAGATGGCAGCAGCGCTCCACCAACAGAGCCGGCTGCAGTACCCAAATATATTTCGCTAGATGGCAGCAGCGCTCCACCAACAGGGCCGGCTGCAGTACCCAAATATATTTCGCTAGATGGCAGCAGCGCTCCACCAACAGGGCCGGCTGCAGTACCCAAGTATATTTCGCTAGATGGCAGCAGCGCTCCACCAACCGGGCGGCTGCAGTACCCAAATATATTTCGCTAGATGGCAGCAGCGCTCCACCAACAGGGCCGGCTGCAGTACCCAAGTATATTTCGCTAGATGGCAGCAGCGCTCCACCAAACGGGCGGCTGCAGTACCCAAGTATATTTCGCTAGATGGCAGCAGCGCTCCACCAACAGGGCCGGCTGCAGTACCCAAGTATATTTCGCTAGATGGCAGCAGCGCTCCACCAACAGCGCCGGCTGCAGTACCCAAATATATTTCGCTAGATGGCAGCAGCGCTCCACCAAAAGGGCGGCTGCAGTACCCAAGTATATTTCGCTAGATGGCAGCAGCGCTCCACCAACAGCGCCGGCTGCAGTACCCAAGTACATTTCGCTAGATGGCAGCAGCGCTCCACCAAAAGGGCGGCTGCAGTACCCAATTACATTTCGCTAGATGGCAGCAGCGCTCCACCAAAAGGGCGGCTGCAGTACCCAAGTATATTTCGCTAGATGGCAGCAGAGCTCCACCAACAGGGCCGGCTGCAGTACCCAAGTATATTTCGCTAGATGGCAGCAGAGCTCCACCAAAAGTGCGGCTGCAGTACCCAAATATATAGTACTGAGTCTAACCCTAACCCTAAGAGCCTGAGTCGAACCCTCACCCTAAGAGCCTGAGTCTAACCCTAACCCTAAGAGCCTGAGTCTAACCCTAACCCTAAGAGCCTGAGTCTAACCCTCACCCTAAGAGCCTGAGTCTAACCCTCACCCTAAGAGCCTGAGTCTAACCCTAAGAGCCTGAGTCTAACCCTCACCCTAAGAGCCTGAGTCTAACCCTAACCCTAACCCTAACAGTCTAACCTTAACCCTAACCCTAAGAGTCTAGCCCTAACCCTGAGTCTAACCCTAACCCTAAGAGTCTAACCCTAACCCTAAAAGTCTAACCCTAAGAGTCTAACCCTAACCCTAACTCTAACCCTAACAGTCTAACCCTAACCCTAAGAGTCTAACCCTAACCCTAAACCTAACCCTAACAGTCTAACCCTAACCCTAAACCTAACCCTAAGAGTCTAACCCTAACCCTAACCCTAACCCTAAGAGTCTAACCCTAACCCTAACCCTAACCCTAAGAGTCTAACCCTAACCCTAAGAGTCTAACCCTAACCCTAAGAGTCTAACCCTAAGAGTCTAACCCTAACCCTAAGAGTCTAACCCTAACCCTAACCCTAACCCTAAACCTAAGAGTCTAACCCTAACCCTAAGAGTCTAACCCTAAGAGTCTAAACCTAACCCTTAGAGCCTGAGTCTAACCCTAACCCTAAGAGTCTAACCCTAACCCTAACCCTAACCCTAAGAGTCTAACCCTAACCCTAACCCTAACCCTAACCATAAGAGTCTAACCCTAACCCTAAGAGTCTAACCCTAAGAGTCTAACCCTAACCCTAAAAGTCTAACCCTAAGAATCTAACCCTAACCCTAACCCTAACCCCGGCTGAAGTACCCAAGTATATTTCGCTAGATGGCAGCAGCGCTCCACCAACAGAGCCGGCTGCAGTACCCAAATATATTTCGCTAGATGGCAGCAGCGCTCCACCAACAGAGCCGGCTGCAGTACCCAAATATATTTCGCTAGATAGCAGCAGCGCTCCACCAACAGGGCCGGCTGCAGTACCCAAATATATTTCGCTAGATGGCAGCAGCGCTCCACCAACAGGGCCGGCTGCAGTACCCAAGTATATTTCGCTAGATGGCAGCAGCGCTCCACCAAACGGGCGGCTGCAGTACCCAAGTATATTTCGCTAGATGGCAGCAGCGCTCCACCAACAGGGCCGGCTGCAGTACCCAAGTATATTTCGCTAGATGGCAGCAGCGCTCCACCAACAGCGCCGGCTGCAGTACCCAAATATATTTCGCTAGATGGCAGCAGCGCTCCACCAAAAGGGCGGCTGCAGTACCCAAGTATATTTCGCTAGATGGCAGCAGCGCTCCACCAACAGAGCCGGCTGCAGTACCCAAATATATTTCGCTAGATGGCAGCAGCGCTCCACCAACCGGGCGGCTGCAGTACCCAATTACATTTCGCTAGATGGCAGCAGCGCTCCACCAACAGGGCGGCTGCAGTACCCAAGTATATTTCACTAGATGGCAGCAGAGCTCCACCAACAGGGCCGGCTGCAGTACCCAAATATATTTCGCTAGATGGCAGCAGCGCTCCACCAACAGGGCCGGCTGCAGTACCCAAGTATATTTCGCTAGATGGCAGCAGAGCTCCACCAAAAGTGCGGCTGCAGTACCCAAATATATAGTACTGAGTCTAACCCTAACCCTAAGAGCCTGAGTCTAACCCTCACCCTAAGAGCCTGAGTCTAACCCTAACCCGAAGAGCCTGAGTCTAACCCTAACCCTAAGAGCCTGAGTCTAACCCTAACTCTAAGTGTCTAACCCTAACCCTAACCCTAAGAGTCTAACCCTAACCCTGAGAGTCTAACCCTAACCCTAAGAGCCTGAGTCTAACCCTAACCCTAAGAGCCTGAGTCTAACCCTAACCCTAACCCTAACCCTAAGAGTCTAACCCTAACCCTAACCCTAACCCTAAGAGTCTAACCCTAACCCTAAGAGTCTAACCCTAAGAGTCTAACCCTAACCCTAAGAGTCTAACCCTAACCCTAACCCTAACCCTAAACCTAAGAGTCTAACCCTAACCCTAAGAGTCTAACCCTAAGAGTCTAAACCTAACCCTTAGAGCCTGAGTCTAACCCTAACCCTAAGAGTCTAACCCTAACCCTAACCCTAACCCTAAGAGTCTAACCCTAACCCTAACCCTAACCCTAACCGTAAGAGTCTAACCCTAACCCTAAGAGTCTAACCCTAAGAGTCTAGCCCTAACCCTGAGTCTAACCCTAACCCTAACCCTAAGAGTCTAACCCTAACCCTAAAAGTCTAACCCTAAGAGTCTAACCCTAACCCTAACTCTAACCCTAACAGTCAAACCCTAACCCTAAGAGTCTAACCCTAAGAGTCTAACCCTAACCCTAAGAGTCTAACCCTAAGAGTCTAACCCTAACCCTAAAAGTCTAACCCTAAGAATCTAACCCTAACCCTAACCCTAACCCCGGCTGAAGTACCCAAGTATATTTCGCTAGATGGCAGCAGCGCTCCACCAACAGAGCCGGCTGCAGTACCCAAATATATTTCGCTAGATGGCAGCAGCGCTCCACCAACAGCGCCGGCTGCAGTACCCAAATATATTTCGCTAGATGGCAGCAGCGCTCCACCAAAAGGGCGGCTGCAGTACCCAATTACATTTCGCTAGATGACAGCAGCGCTCCACCAACCGGGCGGCTGCAGTACCCAAGTATATTTCGCTAGATGGCAGCAGCGCTCCACCAACAGGGCCGGCTGCAGTACCCAAGTATATTTCGCTAGATGGCAGCAGCGCTCCACCAACCGGGCGGCTGCAGTACCCAAATATATTTCGCTAGATGGCAGCAGCGCTCCACCAACAGGGCCGGCTGCAGTACCCAAGTATATTTCGCTAGATGGCAGCAGCGCTCCACCAACAGGGCCGGCTGCAGTACCCAAATATATTTCGCTAGATGGCAGCAGCGCTCCACCAACAGAGCCGGCTGCAGTACCCAAATATATTTCGCTAGATGGCAGCAGCGCTCCACCAACAGGGCCGGCTGCAGTACCCAAATATATTTCGCTAGATGGCAGCAGCGCTCCACCAACAGGGCCGGCTGCAGTACCCAAGTATATTTCGCTAGATGGCAGCAGCGCTCCACCAACCGGGCGTCTGCAGTACCCAAGTATATTTCGCTAGATGGCAGCAGCGCTCCACCAACAGGGCCGGCTGCAGTACCCAAGTATATTTCGCTAGATGGCAGCAGCGCTCCACCAAAAGGGCGGCTGCAGTACCCAAGTATATTTCGCTAGATGGCAGCAGCGCTCCACCAACAGGGCCGGCTGCAGTACCCAAGTATATTTCGCTAGATGGCAGCAGCGCTCCACCAACCGGGCGGCTGCAGTACCCAAGTATATTTCGCTAGATGGCAGCAGCGCTCCACCAAAAGGGCGGCTGCAGTACCCAAGTATATTTCGCTAGATGGCAGCAGAGCTCCACCAACAGGGCCGGCTGCAGTACCCAAATATATTTCGCTAGATGGCAGCAGCGCTCCACCAAAAGGGCGGCTGCAGTACCCAAATATATTTCGCTAGATGGCAGCAGCGCTCCACCAACAGGGCCGGCTGCAGTACCCAAATATATTTCGCTAGATGGCAGCAGCGCTCCACCAACAGGGCCGGCTGCAGTACCCAAGTATATTTCGCTAGATGGCAGCAGAGCTCCACAAAAAGTGCGGCTGCAGTACCCAAATATATAGTACTGAGTCTAACCCTAACCCTAAGAGCCTGAGTCTAACCCTCACCCTAAGAGCCTGAGTCTAACCCTAACCCTAAGAGCCTGAGTCTAACCCTCACCCTAAGAGCCTGAGTCTAACCCTAACCCTAAGAGCCTAGGTCTAACCCTAACCCTAAGAGCCTAAGTCTAACCCTAATTTTAAGAGTCTAACCCTAACCCTAACCCTAACCCTAAGAGTCTAACCCTAACCCTAAGAGTCTAACCCTAACCCTAAGAGCCTGAGTCTAACCCTAACCCTAACCCTAAGTGTCTAACCCTAACCCTAACCCTAACCCTAACCCTAACCCTAAGAGTCTAACCATAACCCTGAGTCTAACCCTAACCCTAAACCTAACCCTAGGAGTCTAACCCTAACCCTAACCCTAAGAGTCTAACCCTAACCCTAAGAGTCTAACCCTAACCCTAACCCTAACCCTAACCGTAAGAGTCTAACCCTAACCCTAAGAGTCTAACCCTAAGAGTCTAACCCTAACCCTAAAAGTCTAACCCTAAGAATCTAACCCTAACCCTAACCCTAAGAGTCTAACCCTACCCCTGAGTCTAACCCTAACCCTAAGAGTCTAACCCTAACCCTAACCCTAACCCTAAGTGTCTAACCCTAACCCTAACCCTAACCCTAACCCTAAGAGTCTAACCATAACCCTGAGTCTAACCCTAACCCTAACCCTAACCCTAAGAGTCTAACCCTAACCATAGGAGTCTAACCCTAACCCTAACCCTAACCCTAAGAGTCTAACCCTAACCCTAAGAGTCTAACCCTAACCCTAACCCTAACCCTAAGAGTCTAACCCTAACCCTAACCCTAACCCTAACCCTAACCCTAAGTGTCTAACCCTAACCCTAACCCTAAGAGTCTAACCCTAACCCTAAGAGTCTAACCCTAACCCTAAGAGCCTGAGTCTAACCCTAACCCTAAGAGCCTGAGTCTAACCCTAACCCTAACCCTAACCCTAACAGTCTAACCTTAACCCTAACCCTAAGAGTCTAACCCTAACCCTGAGTCTAACCCTAACCCTAACCCTAAGAGTCTAACCCTAACCCTAAAAGTCTAAGCCTAAGAGTCTAACCCTAACCCTAACTCTAACCCTAACAGTCTAACCCTAACCCTAAGAGTCTAACCCTAAGAGTCTAACCCTAACCCTAAACCTAACCCTAACAGTCTAACCCTAAACCTAAACCTAACCCTAAGAGTCTAACCCTAACCCTAACCCTAACCCTTAGAGTCTAACCCTAACCCTAACCCTAACCCTAAGAGTCTAACCCTAACCCTAAGAGTCTAACCCTAACCCTAACCCTAACCCTAAGAGTCTAACCCTAACCCTAAGAGTCTAACCCTAACCCTAACCCTAACCCTAAACCTAAGAGTCTAACCCTAACCCTAAGAGTCTACCCCTAAGAGTCTAAACCTAACCCTTAGAGCCTGAGTCTAACCCTAACCCTAAGAGTCTAACCCTAACCCTAACCCTAACCCTAAGAGTCTAACCCTAACCCTAACCCTAACCCTAACCGTAAGAGTCTTACCCTAACCCTAAGAGTCTAACCCTAAGAGTCTAACCCTAACCCTAAAAGTCTAACCCTAAGAATCTAACCCTAACCCTAACCCTAACCCCGGCTGAAGTACCCAAGTATATTTCGCTAGATGGCAGCAGCGCTCCACCAACAGAGCCGGCTGCAGTACCCAAATATATTTCGCTAGATGGCAGCAGCGCTCCACCAACAGCGCCGGCTGCAGTACCCAAATATATTTCGCTAGATGGCAGCAGCGCTCCACCAAAAGGGCGGCTGCAGTACCCAATTATATTTCGCTAGATGGCAGCAGCGCTCCACCAACAGGGCCGGCTGCAGTACCCAAATATATTTCGCTAGATGGCAGCAGCGCTCCACCAACAGAGCCGGCTGCAGTACCCAAATATATTTCGCTAGATGGCAGCAGCGCTCCACCAACAGGGCCGGCTGCAGTACCCAAATATATTTCGCTAGATGGCAGCAGCGCTCCACCAACAGGGCCGGCTGCAGTACCCAAGTATATTTCGCTAGATGGCAGCAGCGCTCCACCAACCGGGCGGCTGCAGTACCCAAATATATTTCGCTAGATGGCAGCAGCGCTCCACCAACAGGGCCGGCTGCAGTACCCAAGTATATTTCGCTAGATGGCAGCAGCGCTCCACCAAACGGGCGGCTGCAGTACCCAAGTATATTTCGCTAGATGGCAGCAGCGCTCCACCAACAGGGCCGGCTGCAGTACCCAAGTATATTTCGCTAGATGGCAGCAGCGCTCCACCAACAGCGCCGGCTGCAGTACCCAAATATATTTCGCTAGATGGCAGCAGCGCTCCACCAAAAGGGCGGCTGCAGTACCCAAGTATATTTCGCTAGATGGCAGCAGCGCTCCACCAACAGCGCCGGCTGCAGTACCCAAGTACATTTCGCTAGATGGCAGCAGCGCTCCACCAAAAGGGCGGCTGCAGTACCCAATTACATTTCGCTAGATGGCAGCAGCGCTCCACCAAAAGGGCGGCTGCAGTACCCAAGTATATTTCGCTAGATGGCAGCAGAGCTCCACCAACAGGGCCGGCTGCAGTACCCAAGTATATTTCGCTAGATGGCAGCAGAGCTCCACCAAAAGTGCGGCTGCAGTACCCAAATATATAGTACTGAGTCTAACCCTAACCCTAAGAGCCTGAGTCGAACCCTCACCCTAAGAGCCTGAGTCTAACCCTAACCCTAAGAGCCTGAGTCTAACCCTAACCCTAAGAGCCTGAGTCTAACCCTCACCCTAAGAGCCTGAGTCTAACCCTCACCCTAAGAGCCTGAGTCTAACCCTAAGAGCCTGAGTCTAACCCTCACCCTAAGAGCCTGAGTCTAACCCTAACCCTAACCCTAACAGTCTAACCTTAACCCTAACCCTAAGAGTCTAGCCCTAACCCTGAGTCTAACCCTAACCCTAAGAGTCTAACCCTAACCCTAAAAGTCTAACCCTAAGAGTCTAACCCTAACCCTAACTCTAACCCTAACAGTCTAACCCTAACCCTAAGAGTCTAACCCTAACCCTAAACCTAACCCTAACAGTCTAACCCTAACCCTAAACCTAACCCTAAGAGTCTAACCCTAACCCTAACCCTAACCCTAAGAGTCTAACCCTAACCCTAACCCTAACCCTAAGAGTCTAACCCTAACCCTAAGAGTCTAACCCTAACCCTAAGAGTCTAACCCTAAGAGTCTAACCCTAACCCTAAGAGTCTAACCCTAACCCTAACCCTAACCCTAAACCTAAGAGTCTAACCCTAACCCTAAGAGTCTAACCCTAAGAGTCTAAACCTAACCCTTAGAGCCTGAGTCTAACCCTAACCCTAAGAGTCTAACCCTAACCCTAACCCTAACCCTAAGAGTCTAACCCTAACCCTAACCCTAACCCTAACCATAAGAGTCTAACCCTAACCCTAAGAGTCTAACCCTAAGAGTCTAACCCTAACCCTAAAAGTCTAACCCTAAGAATCTAACCCTAACCCTAACCCTAACCCCGGCTGAAGTACCCAAGTATATTTCGCTAGATGGCAGCAGCGCTCCACCAACAGAGCCGGCTGCAGTACCCAAATATATTTCGCTAGATGGCAGCAGCGCTCCACCAACAGAGCCGGCTGCAGTACCCAAATATATTTCGCTAGATAGCAGCAGCGCTCCACCAACAGGGCCGGCTGCAGTACCCAAATATATTTCGCTAGATGGCAGCAGCGCTCCACCAACAGGGCCGGCTGCAGTACCCAAGTATATTTCGCTAGATGGCAGCAGCGCTCCACCAAACGGGCGGCTGCAGTACCCAAGTATATTTCGCTAGATGGCAGCAGCGCTCCACCAACAGGGCCGGCTGCAGTACCCAAGTATATTTCGCTAGATGGCAGCAGCGCTCCACCAACAGCGCCGGCTGCAGTACCCAAATATATTTCGCTAGATGGCAGCAGCGCTCCACCAAAAGGGCGGCTGCAGTACCCAAGTATATTTCGCTAGATGGCAGCAGCGCTCCACCAACAGAGCCGGCTGCAGTACCCAAATATATTTCGCTAGATGGCAGCAGCGCTCCACCAACCGGGCGGCTGCAGTACCCAATTACATTTCGCTAGATGGCAGCAGCGCTCCACCAACAGGGCGGCTGCAGTACCCAAGTATATTTCACTAGATGGCAGCAGAGCTCCACCAACAGGGCCGGCTGCAGTACCCAAATATATTTCGCTAGATGGCAGCAGCGCTCCACCAACAGGGCCGGCTGCAGTACCCAAATATATTTCGCTAGATGGCAGCAGCGCTCCACCAACAGGGCCGGCTGCAGTACCCAAGTATATTTCGCTAGATGGCAGCAGAGCTCCACCAAAAGTGCGGCTGCAGTACCCAAATATATAGTACTGAGTCTAACCCTAACCCTAAGAGCCTGAGTCTAACCCTCACCCTAAGAGCCTGAGTCTAACCCTAACCCGAAGAGCCTGAGTCTAACCCTAACCCTAAGAGCCTGAGTCTAACCCTAACTCTAAGTGTCTAACCCTAACCCTAACCCTAAGAGTCTAACCCTAACCCTGAGAGTCTAACCCTAACCCTAAGAGCCTGAGTCTAACCCTAACCCTAAGAGCCTGAGTCTAACCCTAACCCTAACCCTAACAGTCTAACCTTAACCCTAACCCTAAGAGTCTAGCCCTAACCCTGAGTCTAACCCTAACCCTAACCCTAAGAGTCTAACCCTAACCCTAAAAGTCTAACCCTAAGAGTCTAACCCTAACCCTAACTCTAACCCTAACAGTCTAACCCTAACCCTAAGAGTCTAACCCTAACCCTAAACCTAACCCTAACAGTCTAACCCTAACCCTAAACCTAACCCTAAGAGTCTAACCCTAACCCTAACCCTAACCCTAAGAGTCTAACCCTAACCCTAACCCTAACCCTAAGAGTCTAACCCTAACCCTAAGAGTCTAACCCTAAGAGTCTAACCCTAACCCTAAGAGTCTAACCCTAACCCTAACCCTAACCCTAAACCTAAGAGTCTAACCCTAACCCTAAGAGTCTAACCCTAAGAGTCTAAACCTAACCCTTAGAGCCTGAGTCTAACCCTAACCCTAAGAGTCTAACCCTAACCCTAACCCTAACCCTAAGAGTCTAACCCTAACCCTAACCCTAACCCTAACCGTAAGAGTCTAACCCTAACCCTAAGAGTCTAACCCTAAGAGTCTAACCCTAACCCTAAAAGTCTAACCCTAAGAATCTAACCCTAACCCTAACCCTAACCCCGGCTGAAGTACACAAGTATATTTCGCTAGATGGCAGCAGCGCTCCACCAACAGAGCCGGCTGCAGTACCCAAATATATTTCGCTAGATGGCAGCAGCGCTCCACCAACAGAGCCGGCTGCAGTACCCAAATATATTTCGCTAGATGGCAGCAGCGCTCCACCAACAGGGCCGGCTGCAGTACCCAAATATATTTCGCTAGATGGCAGCAGCGCTCCACCAACAGGGCCGGCTGCAGTACCCAAGTATATTTCGCTAGATGGCAGCAGCGCTCCACCAACCGGGCGGCTGCAGTACCCAAATATATTTCGCTAGATGGCAGCAGCGCTCCACCAACAGGGCCGGCTGCAGTACCCAAGTATATTTCGCTAGATGGCAGCAGCGCTCCACCAACCGGGCGGCTGCAGTACCCAAGTATATTTCGCTAGATGGCAGCAGCGCTCCACCAACAGGGCCGGCTGCAGTACCCAAGTATATTTCGCTAGATGGCAGCAGCGCTCCACCAACAGCGCCGGCTGCAGTACCCAAATATATTTCGCTAGATGGCAGCAGCGCTCCACCAAAAGGGCGGCTGCAGTACCCAAGTATATTTCGCTAGATGGCAGCAGCGCTCCACCAACAGCGCCGGCTGCCGTACCCAAGTACATTTCGCTAGATGGCAGCAGCGCTCCACCAACCGGGCGGCTGCAGTACCCAATTACATTTCGCTAGATGGCAGCAGCGCTCCACCAAAAGGGCGGCTGCAGTACCCAAGTATATTTCGCTAGATGGCAGCAGAGCTCCACCAACAGGGCCGGCTGCAGTACCCAAATATATTTCGCTAGATGGCAGCAGCGCTCCACCAACAGGGCCGGCTGCAGTACCCAAATATATTTCGCTAGATGGCAGCAGCGCTCCACCAACAGGGCCGGCTGCAGTACCCAAGTATATTTCGCTAGATGGCAGCAGAGCTCCACCAAAAGTGCGGCTGCAGTACCCAAATATATAGTACTGAGTCTAACCCTAACCCTAAGAGCCTGAGTCGAACCCTCACCCTAAGAGCCTGAGTCTAACCCTAACCCTAAGAGCCTGAGTCTAACCCTAACCCTAAGAGCCTGAGTCTAACCCTCACCCTAAGAGCCTGAGTCTAACCCTAACCCTAAGAGCCTGAGTCTAACCCTCACCCTAAGAGCCTGAGTCTAACCCTCACCCTAAGAGCCTGAGTCTAACCCTAACCCTAAGAGCCTGAGTCTAACCCTCACCCTAAGAGCCTGAGTCTAACCCTAACCCTAACCCTAACAGTCTAACCTTAACCCTAACCCTAAGAGTCTAGCCCTAACCCTGAGTCTAACCCTAACCCTAAGAGTCTAACCCTAACCCTAAAAGTCTAACCCTAAGAGTCTAACCCTAACCCTAACTCTAACCCTAACAGTCTAACCCTAACCCTAAGAGTCTAACCCTAACCCTAAACCTAACCCTAACAGTCTAACCCTAACCCTAAACCTAACCCTAAGAGTCTAACCCTAACCCTAACCCTAACCCTAAGAGTCTAACCCTAACCCTAACCCTAACCCTAAGAGTCTAACCCTAACCCTAAGAGTCTAACCCTAACCCTAAGAGTCTAACCCTAAGAGTCTAACCCTAACCCTAAGAGTCTAACCCTAACCCTAACCCTAACCCTAAACCTAAGAGTCTAACCCTAACCCTAAGAGTCTAACCCTAAGAGTCTAAACCTAACCCTTAGAGCCTGAGTCTAACCCTAACCCTAAGAGTCTAACCCTAACCCTAACCCTAACCCTAAGAGTCTAACCCTAACCCTAACCCTAACCGTAAGAGTCTAACCCTAACCCTAAGAGTCTAACCCTAAGAGTCTAACCCTAACCCTAAAAGTCTAACCCTAAGAATCTAACCCTAACCCTAACCCTAACCCCGGCTGAAGTACCCAAGTATATTTCGCTAGATGGCAGCAGCGCTCCACCAACAGAGCCGGCTGCAGTACCCAAATATATTTCGCTAGATGGCAGCAGCGCTCCACCAACAGAGCCGGCTGCAGTACCCAAATATATTTCGCTAGATAGCAGCAGCGCTCCACCAACAGGGCCGGCTGCAGTACCCAAATATATTTCGCTAGATGGCAGCAGCGCTCCACCAACAGAGCCGGCTGCAGTACCCAAATATATTTCGCTAGATGGCAGCAGCGCTCCACCAACAGCGCCGGCTGCAGTACCCAAATATATTTCGCTAGATGGCAGCAGCGCTCCACCAACAGGGCCGGCTGCAGTACCCAAGTATATTTCGCTAGATGGCAGCAGCGCTCCACCAACCGGGCGGCTGCAGTACCCAAGTATATTTCGCTAGATGGCAGCAGCGCTCCACCAACAGCGCCGGCTGCAGTACCCAAGTACATTTCGCTAGATGGCAGCAGCGCTCCACCAACCGGGCGGCTGCAGTACCCAATTACATTTCGCTAGATGGCAGCAGCGCTCCACCAAAAGGGCGGCTGCAGTACCCAAGTATATTTCGCTAGATGGCAGCAGCGCTCCACCAACAGGGCCGGCTGCAGTACCCAAGTATATTTCGCTAGATGGCAGCAGCGCTCCACCAACAGGGCCGGCTGCAGTACCCAAGTATATTTCGCTAGATGGCAGCAGAGCTCCACCAAAAGTGCGGCTGCAGTACCCAAATATATAGTACTGAGTCTAACCCTAACCCTAAGAGCCTGAGTCTAACCCTCACCCTAAGAGCCTGAGTCTAACCCTAACCCTAAGAGCCTGAGTCTAACCCTAACCCTAAGAGCCTGAGTCTAACCCTCACCCTAAGAGCCTGAGTCTAACCCTAACCCTAAGAGCCTGAGTCGAACCCTCACCCTAAGAGCCTGAGTCTAACCCTCACCCTAAGAGCCTGAGTCTAACCCTAACCCTAAGAGCCTGAGTCTAACCCTCACCCTAAGAGCCTGAGTCTAACCCTAACCCTAAGAGCCTGAGTCTAACCCTAACCCTAAGAGCCTGAGTCTAACCCTAACCCTAAGAGCCTAAGTCTAACCCTAACTCTAAGAGTCTAACCCTGACCCTAACCCTAACCCTAAGAGTCTAACCCTAACCCTGAGTCTAACCCTAACCCTAAGAGTCTAACCCTAACCCTAACCCTAACCCTAAGTGTCTAACCCTAACTCTAACCCTAACAGTCTAACCCTAACCCTAAGAGTCTAACCCTAACCCTAAACCTAACCCTAACAGTCTAACCCTAACCCTAAACCTAACCCTAAGAGTCTAACCCTAACCCTAACCCTAACCATAAGAGTCTAACCCTAACCCTAAGAGTCTAACCCTAACCCTAACCCTAACCCTAAGAGTCTAACCCTAACCCTAACCCTAACCCTAACCCTAAGTGTCTAATCCTAACCCTAACCCTAAGAGTCTAACCCTAACCCTAAGAGTCTAACCCTAACCCTAAGAGCCTGAGTCTAACCCTAACCCTAAGAGCCTGAGTCTAACCCTAACCCTAACCCTAACCCTAACAGTCTAACCTTAACCCTAACCCTAAGAGTCTAACCCTAACCCTGAGTCTAACCCTAACCCTAACCCTAAGAGTCTAACCCTAACCCTAAAAGTCTAACCCTAAGAGTCTAACCCTAACCCTAACTCTAACCCTAACAGTCTAACCCTAACCCTAAGAGTCTAACCCTAAGAGTCTAACCCTAACCCTAAACCTAACCCTAACAGTCTAACCCTAAACCTAAACCTAACCCTAAGAGTCTAACCCTAACCCTAACCCTAACCCTAAGAGTCTAACCCTAACCCTAACCCTAACCCTAAGAGTCTAACCATAACCCTAACCCTAACCCTAAGAGTCTAACCATAACCCTAACCCTAACCCTAAGAGTCTAACCCTAACCCTAGGAGTCTAACCCTAACCCTAAGAGTCTAACCCTAACCCTAACCCTAACCCTAAGTGTCTAACCCTAACCCTAACCCTAACCCTAACCCTAACCCTAAGAGTCTAACCATAACCCTGAGTCTAACCCTAACCCTAACCCTAACCCTAAGAGTCTAACCCTAACCCTAAGAGTCTAACCCTAACCCTAACCCTAACCATAAGAGTCTAACCCTAACCCTAAGAGTCTAACCCTAACCCTAACCCTAACCCTAACCCTAACCCTAAGTATCTAACCCTAACCCTAACCCTAAGAGTCTAACCCTAACCCTGAGAGTCTAACCCTAACCCTAAGAGCCTGAGTCTAACCCTAACCCTAAGAGCCTGAGTCTAACCCTAACTCTAAGTGTCTAACCCTAACCCTAACCCTAAGAGTCTAACCCTAACCCTGAGAGTCTAACCCTAACCCTAAGAGCCTGAGTCTAACCCTAACCCTAAGAGCCTGAGTCTAACCCTAACCCTAACCCTAACAGTCTAACCTTAACCCTAACCCTTAGAGTCTAGCCCTAACCCTGAGTCTAACCCTAACCCTAAGAGTCTAACCCTAACCCTAAAAGTCTAACCCTAAGAGTCTAACCCTAACCCTAACCCTAACCCTAAGAGTCTAACCCTAACCCTAAGAGTCTAACCCTAACCCTAAGAGTCTAACCCTAAGAGTCTAACCCTAACCCTAAGAGTCTAACCCTAACCCTAACCCTAACCCTAAACCTAAGAGTCTAACCCTAACCCTAAGAGTCTAACCCTAAGAGTCTAAACCTAACCCTTAGAGCCTGAGTCTAACCCTAACCCTAAGAGTCTAACCCTAACCCTAACCCTAACCCTAAGAGTCTAACCCTAACCCTAACCCTAACCCTAACCGTAAGAGTCTAACCCTAACCCTAAGAGTCTAACCCTAAGAGTCTAACCCTAACCCTAAAAGTCTAACCCTAAGAATCTAACCCTAACCCTAACCCTAACCCCGGCTGAAGTACCCAAGTATATTTCGCTAGATGGCAGCAGCGCTCCACCAACAGAGCCGGCTGCAGTACCCAAATATATTTCGCTAGATGGCAGCAGCGCTCCACCAACAGGGCCGGCTGCAGTACCCAAATATATTTCGCTAGATGGCAGCAGTGCTCCACCAAAAGGGCGGCTGCAGTACCCAATTACATTTCGCTAGATGACACCAGCGCTCCACCAACCGGGCGGCTGCAGTACCCAAATATATTTCGCTAGATGGCAGCATCGCTCCACCAACAGCGCCGGCTGCAGTACCCAAATATATTTCGCTAGATGGCAGCAGCGCTCCACCAAAAGGGCGGCTGCAGTACCCAATTACATTTCGCTAGATGGCAGCAGCGCTCCATCAAAAGGGCGGCTGCAGTACCCAATTACATTTCGCTAGATGGCAGCAGCGCTCCACCAACCGGGCCGGCTGCAGTACCCAAATATATTTCGCTAGATGGCAGCAGCGCTCCACCAACAGAGCCGGCTGCAGTACCCAAATATATTTCGCTAGATGGCAGCAGCGCTCCACCAACAGCGCCGGCTGCAGTACCCAAATATATTTCGCTAGATGGCAGCAGCGCTCCACCAACAGGGCCGGCTGCAGTACCCAAGTATATTTCGCTAGATGGCAGCAGCGCTCCACCAACAGGGCGGCTGCAGTACCCAAGTATATTTCGCTAGATGGCAGCAGCGCTCCACCAACAGCGCCGGCTGCAGTACCCAAGTATATTTCGCTAGATGGCAGCAGCGCTCCACCAACCGGGCGGCTGCAGTACCCAAGTATATTTCGCTAGATGGCAGCAGCGCTCCACCAACAGCGCCGGCTGCAGTACCCAAGTATATTTCGCTAGATGGCAGCAGCGCTCCACCAACCGGGCGGCTGCAGTACCCAATTACATTTCGCTAGATGGCAGCAGCGCTCCACCAAAAGGCTGGCTGCAGTACCCAAGTATATTTCGCTAGATGGCAGCAGAGCTCCACCAACAGGGCCGGCTGCAGTACCCAAATATATTTCGCTAGATGGCAGCAGCGCTCCACCAAAAGGGCGGCTGCAGTACCCAAATATATTTCGCTAGATGGCAGCAGCGCTCCACCAACAGGGCCGGCTGCAGTACCCAAATATATTTCGCTAGATGGCAGCAGCGCTCCACCAACAGGGCCGGCTGCAGTACCCAAGTATATTTCGCTAGATGGCAGCAGAGCTCCACCAAAAGTGCGGCTGCAGTACCCAAATATATAGTACTGAGTCTAACCCTAACCCTAAGAGCCTGAGTCTAACCCTCACCCTAAGAGCCTGAGTCTAACCCTAACCCTAAGAGCCTGAGTCTAACCCTAACCCGAAGAGCCTGAGTCTAACCCTCACCCTAAGAGCCTGAGTCTAACCCTAACCCTAAGAGCCTGAGTCTAACCCTAACCGTAAGAGCCTGAGTCTAACCCTAACCCTAAGAGCCTAAGTCTAACCCTTACCCTAAGAGTCTAACCCTAACCCTAACCCTAACCCTAAGAGTCTAACCCTAACCCTAAGAGTCTAACCCTAACCCTAAGAGCCTGAGTCTAACCCTAACCCTAACCCTAAGTGTCTAACTTTAACCCTAACCCTAACGCTAACCCTAAGAGTCTAACCATAACCCTAACCCTAACCCTAAGAGTCTAACCCTAACCCTAGGAGTCTAACCCTAACCCTAAGAGTCTAACCCTAACCCTAACCCTAAGAGTCTAACCCTAACCCTAAGAGTCTAACCCTAACCCTAACCCTAACCCTAACAGTCTAACCCTAACCCTAACCCTAAGAGTCTAACCCTAAACCTGAGTCTAATCCTAACCCTAACCCTAAGAGTCTAACCCTAACCCTAAAAGTATTACCCTAAGAGTCTAACCCTAACCCTAACTCTAACCCTAAGAGTCTAACCCTAACCCTAACTTTAACCCTAAGAGTCTAACCCTAACCCTAAGAGTCTAACCCTAACCCTAACCCTAACCCTAAGAGTCTAACCCTAACCCTAAGAGTCTAACCCTAACCCTAACCCTAACCCTAAACCTAAGAGTCTAACCCTAACCCTAAGAGTCTAACCCTAACCCTAACCCTAACCCTAAGAGTCTAACCCTAACCCTAAGAGTCTAACCCTAACCCTAACCCTAACCCTAAGAGTCTAACCCTAACCCTAAGAGTCTAACCCTAACCCTAACCCTAACCCTAAACCTAAGAGTCTAACCCTAACCCTAAGAGTCTAACCCTAACCCTAACCCTAACCCTAAGAGTCTATCCCTAACCCTAAAAGTCTAACCCTAAGAATCTAACCCTAACCCTAACCCTAAGAGTCTAACCCTACCCCTGAGTCTAACCCTAACCCTAAGAGTCTAACCCTAACCCTAACCCTAACCCTAAGTGTCTAACCCTAACCCTAACCCTAACCCTAACCCTAAGAGTCTAACCATAACCCTGAGTCTAACCCTAACCCTAACCCTAACCCTAAGAGTCTAACCCTAACCCTAGGAGTCTAACCCTAACCCTAACCCTAACCCTAAGAGTCTAACCCTAACCCTAAGAGTCTAACCCTAACCCTAACCCTAACCCTAAGAGTCTAACCCTAACCCTAACCCTAACCCTAACCCTAACCCTAAGTGTCTAACCCTAACCCTAACCCTAAGAGTCTAACCCTAACCCTAAGAGTCTAACCCTAACCCTAAGAGCCTGAGTCTAACCCTAACCCTAAGAGCCTGAGTCTAACCCTAACCCTAACAGTCTAACCCTAACCCTAACCCTAAGAGTCTAACCCTAACCCTGAGTCTAACCCTAACCCTAACCCTAAGAGTCTAACCCTAACCCTAAAAGTCTAACCCTAAGAGTCTAACCCTAACCCTAACTCTAACCCTAACAGTCTAACCCTAACCCTAAGAGTCTAACCCTAAGAGTCTAACCCTAACCCTAAACCTAACCCTAACAGTCTAACCCTAAACCTAAACCTAACCCTAAGAGTCTAACCCTAACCCTAACCCTAACCCTAAGAGTCTAACCCTAACCCTAACCCTAACCCTAAGAGTCTAACCCTAACCCTAAGAGTCTAACCCTAACCCTAACCATAACCCTAAGAGTCTAACCCTAACCCTAAGAGTCTAACCCTAACCCTAACCCTAACCCTAAACCTAAGAGTCTAACCCTAACCCTAAGAGTCTAACTCTAAGAGTCTAAACCTAACCCTTAGAGCCTGAGTCTAACCCTAACCCTAAGAGTCTAACCCTAACCCTAACCCTAACCCTAAGAGTCTAACCCTAACCCTAACCCTAACCCTAACCGTAAGAGTCTAACCCTAACCCTAAGAGTCTAACCCTAAGAGTTTAACCCTAACCCTAAAAGTCTAACCCTGAGAATCTAACCCTAACCCTAACCCTAACCCCGGCTGAAGTACCCAAGTATATTTCGCTAGATGGCAGCAGCGCTCCACCAACAGAGCCGGCTGCAGTACCCAAATATATTTCGCTAGATGGCAGCAGCGCTCCACCAACCGGGCCGCCTGCAGTACCCAAGTATATTTCGCTAGATGGCAGCACCGCTCCACCAACCGGGCGGCTGCAGTACCCAAATATATTTCGCTAGATGGCAGCAGCGCTCCACCAACAGGGCCGGCTGCAGTACCCAAGTATATTTCGCTAGATGGCAGCAGCGCTCCACCAACCGGGCCGCCTGCAGTACCCAAGTATATTTCGCTAGATGGCAGCAGCGCTCCACCAACAGGGCCGGCTGCAGTACCCAAATATATTTCGCTAGATGGCAGCAGCGCTCCACCAACCGGGCGGCTGCAGTACCCAAGTATATTTCGCTAGATGGCAGCAGCGCTCCACCAACAGCGCCGGCTGCAGTACCCAAGTATATTTCGCTAGATGGCAGCAGCGCTCCACCAACAGGGCGGCTGCAGTACCCAATTACATTTCGCTAGATGGCAGCAGCGCTCCACCAAAAGGGTGGCTGCAGTACCCAAGTATATTTCGCTAGATGGCAGCAGAGCTCCACCAACAGGGCCGGCTGCAGTACCCAAATATATTTCGCTAGATGGCAGCAGCGCTCCACCAAAAGGGCGGCTGCAGTACCCAAATATATTTCGCTAGATGGCAGCAGCGCTCCACCAACAGGGCCGGCTGCAGTACCCAAATATATTTCGCTAGATGGCAGCAGCGCTCCACCAACAGGGCCGGCTGCAGTACCCAAATATATAGTACTGAGTCTAACCCTAATCCTAAGAGCCTGAGTCTAACCCTAACCCTAAGAGCCTGAGTCTAACCCTCACCCTAAGAGCCTGAGTCTAACCCTAACCCTAAGAGCCTGAGTCTAACCCTAACCCGAAGAGACTGAGTCTAACCCTCACCCTAAGAGCCTGAGTCTAACCCAAACCCTAAGAGCCTAAGTCTAACCCTAATTTTAAGAGTCTAACCCTAACCCTAACCCTAACCCTAAGAGTCTAACCCTAACCCTGAGTCTAACCCTAACCCTAAGAGTCTAACCCTAACCCTAACCCTAACCCTAAGTGTCTAACCCTAACCCTAACCCTAACCCTAACCCTAAACCTAAGAGTCTAACCATAACCCTGAGTCTAACCCTAACCCTAACCCTAACCCTAAGAGTCTAACCCTAACCCTAAGAGTCTAACCCTAACCCTAACCCTAAGAGTCTAACCCTAACCCTAAGAGTCTAACCCTAACCCTAACCCTAACCCTAACAGTCTAACCCTAACCCTGAGTCTAACCCTAACCCTAAGAGTCAAACCCTAACCCTAACCCTAAGAGTCTAACCCTAACCCTAAAGGTCTAACCCTAAGAGTCTAACCCTAACCCTAACTCTAACCCTAACAGTCTAACCCTAACCCTAAGAGTCTAACCCTAAGAGTCTAACCCTAACCCTAAACCTAACCCTAACAGTCTAACCCTAACCCTAAACCTATCCCTAAGTGTCTAACCCTAACCCTAACCCTAACCCTAAGAGTCTAACCCTAACCCTAACCCTAACCCTAAGAGTCTAACCCTAACCCTAAGAGTCTAACCCTAACCCTGAGTCTAACCCTAACCCTAACCCTAACCCTAAGTGTCTAACCCTAACCCTAAGAGTCTAACCCTAACACTAACCATAAGAGTCTAACCCTAACCCTAAGAGTCTAACCCTAACCCTAACCCTAACCCTAAGAGTCTAACCCTAACCCTAACCCTAACCCTAACCCTAACCCTAAGTGTCTAACCCTAACCCTAAGAGTCTAACCCTAACCCTGAGAGTCTAACCCTAACCCTAAGAGCCTGAGTCTAACCCTAACCCTAAGAGCCTGAGTCTAACCCTAACCCTAACCCTAACCCTAACAGTCTAACCTTAACCCTAACCCTAAGAGTCTAACCCTAACCCTGAGTCTAACCCTAACCCTAACCCTAAAAGTCTAACCCTAACCCTAAAAGTCTAACTCTAAGAGTCTAACCCTAACCCTAATTCTAACCCTAACAGTCTAACCCTAACCCTAAGAGTCTAACCCTAAGAGTCTAACCCTAACCCTAAACCTAACCCTAACAGTCTAACCCTAACCCTAAACCTAACCCTAAGAGTCTAACCCTAACCCTAACCCTAACCCTAAGAGTCTAACCCTAACCCTAACCCTAACCCTAAGAGTCTAACCCTAACCCTAAGAGTCTAACCCTAACCCTAACCCTAAACCTAAGAGTCTAACCCTAACCCTAAGAGTCTAACCCTAACCCTAACCCTAACCCTAAACCTAAGAGTCTAACCCTAACCCAAAGAGTCTAACCCTAAGAGTCTAAACCTGACCCTTAGAGCCTGAGTCTAACCCTAACCCTAAGAGTCTAACCCTAAGCCTAACCCTAACCCTAAGTGTCTAACCCTAACCCTAACCCTAACCCTAACCCTAACCCTAACCCTAAGAGTCTAACCATAACCCTGAGTCTAACCCTAACCATAACCCTAACCATAATAGTCTAACCCTAACCCTAGGAGCCTAACCCTAACCCTAACCCTAACCCTAAGAGTCTAACCCTAACCCTAAGAGTCTAACCCTAACCCTAACCCTAACCCTAAGAGTCTAAACCTAACCCTAACCCTAACCCTAAGTGTCTAACCCTAACCCTAACCCTAAGAGTCTAACCCTAACCCTAAGAGTCTAACCCTAACCCTAAGAGCCTGAGTCTAACCCTAACCCTAAGAGCCTGAGTCTAACCGTAACCCTAACCCTAACCCTAACAGTCTAACCCTAACCCTAACCCTAAGATTCTAACCCTAACCCTGAGTCTAACCCTAACCCTAAGAGTCAAACCCTAACCCTAAAAGTCTAACCCTAAGAGTCTAACCCTAACCCTAACTCTAACCCTAACAGTCTAACCCTAACCCTAAGAGTCTAACCCTAAGAGTCTAACCCTAACCCTAAACCTAACCCTAACAGTCTAACCCTAACCCTAACCCTAACCCTAAGAGTCTAACCCTAACCCTAACCCTAACCCTAAGAGTCTAACCCTAACCCTAAGAGTCTAACCCTAACCCTAAGAGTCTAACCCTAACCGTAAAAGTCTAACCCTAAGAATCTAACCCTAACCCTAACCCTAACCCCGGCTGAAGTACCCAAGTATATTTCGCTAGATGGCAGCAGCGCTCCACCAAAAGGGCGGCTGCAGTACCCAATTACATTTCGCTAGATGGCAGCAGCGCTCCACCAACAACGCCGGCTGCAGTACCCAAGTATATTTCGCTAGATGGCAGCAGCGCTCCACCAACAGGGCCGGCTGCAGTACCCAAGTATATTTCGCTAGATGGCAGCAGCGCTCCACCAACCGGGCCGGCTGCAGTACCCAAATATATTTCGCTAGATGGCAGCAGCGCTCCACCAACCGGGCGGCTGCAGTACCCCAGTATATTTCGCTAGATGGCAGCAGCGCTCCACCAACAGCGCCGGCTGCAGTACCCAAGTATATTTCGCTAGATGGCAGCAGAGCTCCACCAACAGGGCCGGCTGCAGTACCCAATTACATTTCGCTAGATGGCAGCAGCGCTCCACCAAAAGGGCGGCTGCAGTACCCAAGTATATTTCGCTAGATGGCAGCAGAGCTCCACCAACAGGGCCGGCTGCAGTACCCAAATATATTTCGCTAGATGGCAGCAGCGCTCCACCAACCGGGCGGCTGCAGTACCCAAATATATTTCGCTAGATGGCAGCAGCGCTCCACCAACAGGGCCGGCTGCAGTACCCAAATATATTTCGCTAGATGGCAGCAGCGCTCCACCAACAGGGCCGGCTGCAGTACCCAAGTATATTTCGCTAGATGGCAGCAGAGCTCCACCAAAAGTGCGGCTGCAGTACCCAAATATATAGTACTGAGTCTAACCCTAACCCTAAGAGCCTGGGTCTAACCCTAACCCTAAGAGCCTGAGTCTAACCCTCCCCCTAAGAGCCTGAGTCTAACCCTCACCCTAAGAGCCTGAGTCTAACCCTAACCCTAAGAGCCTGAGTCTAACCCTCACCCTAAGAGCCTGAGTCTAACCCTAACCCTAAGAGCCTGAGTCTAACCCTAACCCTAAGAGCCTGAGTCTAACCCTAACCCTAAGAGCCTAAGTCTAACCCTAACTCTAAGAGTCTAACCCTAACCCTAACCCTAACCCTAAGAGTCTAACCCTAACCCTGAGTCTAACCCTAACCCTAAGAGTCTAACCCTAAGAGTCTAACCCTAACCCTAAGAGTCTAACCCTAACCCTAAGAGTCTAACCCTAACCCTAACCCTAACCCTAAGAGTCTAACCCTAACCCTAAGAGTCTAACCCTAACCCTAACCCTAACCCTAAGAGTCTAACCCTAACCCTAACCCTAACCCTAACCCTAACCCTAAGTGTCTAACCCTAACCCTAACCCTAAGAGTCTAACCCTAACCCTGAGAGTCTAACCCTAACCCTAAGAGCCTGAGTCTAACCCTAACCCTAAGAGCCTGAGTCTAACCCTAACCCTAACCCTAACAGTATAACCTTAACCCTAACCCTAAGAGTCTAACCTTAACCCTGAGTCTAACCCTAACCCTAACCCTAAGAGTCTAACCCTAACCCTAAAAGACTAACCCTAAGAGTCTAACCCTAACCCTAACTCTAACCCTAACAGTCTAACCCTAACCCTAAGAGTCTAACCCTAAGAGTCTAACCCTAACCCTAAACCTAACCCTAACAGTCTAACCCTAACCCTAAACCTAACCCTAAGAGTCTAACCCTAACCCTAACCCTAACGCTAAGAGTCTAACCCTAACCCTAACCCTAACCCTAAGAGTCTAACCCTAACCCTAAGAGTCTAACCCTAACCCTAACCCTAACCCTAAGAGTCTAACCCTAACCCTAAGAGTCTAACCCTAACCCTAACCCTAACCCTAAACCTAAGAGTCTAACCCTAACCCTAAGAGTCTAACCCTAAGAGTCTAAACCTAACCCTTAGAGCCTGAGTCTAACCCTAACCCTAAGAGTCTAACCCTAACCCTAACCCTAACCCTAAGAGTCTAACCCTAACCCTAACCCTAACCGTAAGAGACTAACCCTAACCCTAAGAGTCTAACCCTAAGAGTCTAACCCTAACCCTAAAAGTCTAACCCTAAGAATCTAACCCTAACCCTAACCCTAACCCCGGCTGAAGTACCCAAGTATATTTCGCTAGATGGCAGCAGCGCTCCACCAACAGAGCCGGCTGCAGTACCCAAATATATTTCGCTAGATGGCAGCAGCGCTCCACCAAAAGGGCGGCTGCAGTACCCAATTACATTTCGCTAGATGGCAGCAGCGCTCCACCAAAAGGGCGGCTGCAGTACCCAATTATATTTCGCTAGATGGCAGCAGCGCTCCACCAACAGAGCCGGCTGCAGTACCCAAATATATTTCGCTAGATGGCAGCAGCGCTCCACCAACAGCGCCGGCTGCAGTACCCAAATATATTTCGCTAGATGGCAGCAGCGCTCCACCAAAAGGGCGGCTGCAGTACCCAATTACATTTCGCTAGATGGCAGAAGCGCTCCACCAAAAGGGCGGCTGCAGTACCCAAATATATTTCGCTAGATGGCAGCAGCGCTCCACCAACAGGGCCGGCTGCAGTACCCAAATATATTTCGCTAGATGGCAGCAGCGCTCCACCAACAGCGCCGGCTGCAGTACCCAAATATATTTCGCTAGATGGCAGCAGCGCTCCACCAAAAGGGCGGCTGCAGTACCCAATTATATTTCGCTAGACGGCAGCAGCGCTCCATCAAAAGGGCGGCTGCAGTACCCAATTACATTTCGCTAGATGGCAGCAGCGCTCCACCAACAGCGCCGGCTGCAGTACCCAAATATATTTCGCTAGATGGCAGCAGCGCTCCACCAACAGCGCCGGCTGCAGTACCCAAATATATTTCGCTAGATGGCAGCAGCGCTCCACCAACAGCGCCGGCTGCAGTACCCAAGTATATTTCGCTAGATGGCAGCAGCGCTCCACCAACCGGGCGGCTGCAGTACCCAAATATATTTCGCTAGATGGCAGCAGCGCTCCACCAACAGGGCCGGCTGCAGTACCCAAGTATATTTCGCTAGATGGCAGCAGCGCTCCACCAACCGGGCGGCTGCAGTACCCAAGTATATTTCGCTAGATGGCAGCAGCGCTCCACCAACAGGGCCGGCTGCAGTACCCAAGTATATTTCGCTAGATGGCAGCAGCGCTCCACCAACAGGGCCGGCTGCAGTACCCAAATATATTTCGCTAGATGGCAGCAGCGCTCCACCAACCGGGCGGCTGCAGTACCCAATTACATTTCGCTAGATGACAGCAGCGCTCCACCAAAAGGGCGGCTGCAGTACCCAAATATATTTCGCTAGATGGCAGCAGCGCTCCACCAACAGGGCCGGCTGCAGTACCCAAATATATTTCGCTAGATGGCAGCAGCGCTCCACCAACAGCGCCGGCTGCAGTACCCAAGTATATTTCGCTAGATGGCAGCAGCGCTCCACCAACCGGGCGGCTGCAGTACCCAATTACATTTCGCTAGATGGCAGCAGCGCTCCACCAACAACGCCGGCTGCAGTACCCAAGTATATTTCGCTAGATGGCAGCAGCGCTCCACCAACAGGGCCGGCTGCAGTACCCAAGTATATTTCGCTAGATGGCAGCAGCGCTCCACCAACCGGGCCGGCTGCAGTACCCAAATATATTTCGCTAGATGGCAGCAGCGCTCCACCAACCGGGCGGCTGCAGTACCCCAGTATATTTCGCTAGATGGCAGCAGCGCTCCACCAACAGCGCCGGCTGCAGTACCCAAGTATATTTCGCTAGATGGCAGCAGCGCTCCACCAACAGAGCCGGCTGCAGTACCCAATTACATTTCGCTAGATGGCAGCAGCGCTCCACCAAAAGGGCGGCTGCAGTACCCAAGTATATTTCGCTAGATGGCAGCAGAGCTCCACCAACAGGGCCGGCTGCAGTACCCAAATATATTTCGCTAGATGGCAGCAGCGCTCCACCAACCGGGCGGCTGCAGTACCCAAATATATTTCGCTAGATGGCAGCAGCGCTCCACCAACAGGGCCGGCTGCAGTACCCAAATATATTTCGCTAGATGGCAGCAGCGCTCCACCAACAGGGCCGGCTGCAGTACCCAAGTATATTTCGCTAGATGGCAGCAGAGCTCCACCAAAAGTGCGGCTGCAGTACCCAAATATATAGTACTGAGTCTAACCCTAACCCTAAGAGCCTGGGTCTAACCCTAACCCTAAGAGCCTGAGTCTAACCCTCCCCCTAAGAGCCTGAGTCTAACCCTCACCCTAAGAGCCTGAGTCTAACCCTAACCCTAAGAGCCTGAGTCTAACCCTCACCCTAAGAGCCTGAGTCTAACCCTAACCCTAAGAGCCTGAGTCTAACCCTAACCCTAAGAGCCTGAGTCTAACCCTAACCCTAAGAGCCTAAGTCTAACCCTAACTCTAAGAGTCTAACCCTAACCCTAACCCTAACCCTAAGAGTCTAACCCTAACCCTGAGTCTAACCCTAACCCTAAGAGTCTAACCCTAAGAGTCTAACCCTAACCCTAAGAGTCTAACCCTAACCCTAAGAGTCTAACCCTAACCCTAACCCTAACCCTAAGAGTCTAACCCTAACCCTAAGAGTCTAACCCTAACCCTAACCCTAACCCTAAGAGTCTAACCCTAACCCTAACCCTAACCCTAACCCTAACCCTAAGTGTCTAACCCTAACCCTAACCCTAAGAGTCTAACCCTAACCCTGAGAGTCTAACCCTAACCCTAAGAGCCTGAGTCTAACCCTAACCCTAAGAGCCTGAGTCTAACCCTAACCCTAACCCTAACAGTATAACCTTAACCCTAACCCTAAGAGTCTAACCTTAACCCTGAGTCTAACCCTAACCCTAACCCTAAGAGTCTAACCCTAACCCTAAAAGTCTAACCCTAAGAGTCTAACCCTAACCCTAACTCTAACCCTAACAGTCTAACCCTAACCCTAAGAGTCTAACCCTAAGAGTCTAACCCTAACCCTAAACCTAACCCTAACAGTCTAACCCTAACCCTAAACCTAACCCTAAGAGTCTAACCCTAACCCTAACCCTAACGCTAAGAGTCTAACCCTAACCCTAACCCTAACCCTAAGAGTCTAACCCTAACCCTAAGAGTCTAACCCTAACCCTAACCCTAACCCTAAGAGTCTAACCCTAACCCTAAGAGTCTAACCCTAACCCTAACCCTAACCCTAAACCTAAGAGTCTAACCCTAACCCTAAGAGTCTAACCCTAAGAGTCTAAACCTAACCCTTAGAGCCTGAGTCTAACCCTAACCCTAAGAGTCTAACCCTAACCCTAACCCTAACCCTAAGAGTCTAACCCTAACCCTAACCCTAACCGTAAGAGACTAACCCTAACCCTAAGAGTCTAACCCTAAGAGTCTAACCCTAACCCTAAAAGTCTAACCCTAAGAATCTAACCCTAACCCTAACCCTAACCCCGGCTGAAGTACCCAAGTATATTTCGCTAGATGGCAGCAGCGCTCCACCAACAGAGCCGGCTGCAGTACCCAAATATATTTCGCTAGATGGCAGCAGCGCTCCACCAAAAGGGCGGCTGCAGTACTCAATTACATTTCGCTAGATGGCAGCAGCGCTCCATCAAAAGGGCGGCTGCAGTACCCAATTATATTTCGCTAGATGGCAGCAGCGCTCCACCAACAGAGCCGGCTGCAGTACCCAAATATATTTCGCTAGATGGCAGCAGCGCTCCACCAACAGAGCCGGCTGCAGTACCCAAATATATTTCGCTAGATGGCAGCAGCGCTCCACCAACATGGCCGGCTGCAGTACCCAAATATATTTCGCTAGATGGCAGCAGCGCTCCACCAACAGGGCCGGCAGCAGTACCCAAGTATATTTCGCTAGATGGCAGCAGCGCTCCACCAACCGGCCGGCTGCAGTACCCAAATATATTTCGCTAGATGGCAGCAGCGCTCCACCAACAGGGCCGGCTGCAGTACCCAAGTATATTTCTCTAGATGGCAGCAGCGCTCCACCAACCGGGCGGCTGCAGTACCCAAGTATATTTCGCTAGATGGTAGCAGCGCTCCACCAACAGGGCCGGCTGCAGTACCCAAGTATATTTCGCTAGATGGCAGCAGCGCTCCACCAACCGGGCCGGCTGCAGTACCCAAATATATTTCGCTAGATGGCAGCAGCGCTCCACCAAAAGGGCGGCTGCAGTACTCAAGTATATTTCGCTAGATGGCAGCAGAGCTCCACCAAAAGTGCGGCTGCAGTACCCAAATATATAGTACTGAGTCTAACCCTAACCCTAAGAGCCTGAGTCTAACCCTAACCCTAAGAGCCTGAGTCTAACCCTCACCCTAAGAGCCTGAGTCTAACCCTAACCCTAAGAGCCTGAGTCTAACCCTCACCCTAAGAGCCTGAGTCTAACCCTCACCCTAAGAGCCTGAGTCTAACCCTCACCCTAAGAGCCTGAGTCTAACCCTAACCCTAAGAGCCTGAGTCTAACCCTAACCCTAAGAGCCTGAGTCTAACCCTAACCCTAAGAGCCTAAGTCTAACCCTAACTCTAAGAGTCTAACCCTAACCCTAACCCTAACCCTAAGAGTCTAACCCTAACCCTGAGTCTAACCCTAACCCTAAGAGTCTAACCCTAAGAGTCTAACCCTAACCCTAAGAGTCTAACCCTAACCCTAAGAGTCTAACCCTAACCCTAACCCTAACCCTAAGAGTCTAACCCTAACCCTAAGAGTCTAACCCTAACCCTAAGAGTCTAACCCTAACCCTAACCCTAACCCTAAGAGTCTAACCCTAACCCTAACCCTAACCCTAACCCTAAGAGTCTAACCCTAACCCTGAGAGTCTAACCCTAACCCTAAGAGCCTGAGTCTAACCCTAACCCTAAGAGCCTGAGTCTAACCCTAACCCTAACCCTAACCCTAACAGTCTAACCCTAACCCTAACCCTAAGAGTCTAACCCTAACCCTGAGTCTAACCCTAACCCTAACCCTAAGAGTCTAACCCTAACCCTAAAAGTCTAACCCTAAGAGTCTAACCCTAACCCTAACTCTAACCCTAACAGTCTAACCCTAACCCTAAGAGTCTAACCCTAAGAGTCTAACCCTAACCCTAAACCTAACCCTAACAGTCTAACCCTAACCCTAACCCTAACCCTAAGAGTCTAACCCTAACCCTAAGAGTCTAACCTTAACCCTAAGAGTCTAACCCTAAGAGTCTAACCCTAACCCTAAAAGTCTAACCCTAAGAATCTAACCCTAACCCTAACCCTAACCCCGGCTGAAGTACACAAGTATATTTCGCTAGATGGCAGCAGCGCTCCACCAACAGAGCCGGCTGCAGTACCCAAATATATTTCGCTAGATGGCAGCAGCGCTCCACCAACAGCGCCGGCTGCAGTACCCAAATATATTTCGCTAGATGGCAGCAGCGCTCCACCAAAAGGGCGGCTGCAGTACCCAATTACATTTCGCTAGATGGCAGAAGCGCTCCACCAAAAGGGCGGCTGCAGTACCCAAATATATTTCGCTAGATGGCAGCAGCGCTCCACCAACAGGGCCGGCTGCAGTACCCAAATATATTTCGCTAGATGGCAGCAGCGCTCCACCAACAGCGCCGGCTGCAGTACCCAAATATATTTCGCTAGATGGCAGCAGCGCTCCACCAACAGGGCGGCTGCAGTACCCAATTATATTTCGCTAGACGGCAGCAGCGCTCCATCAAAAGGGCGGCTGCAGTACCCAATTATATTTCGCTAGATGGCAGCAGCGCTCCACCAACAGCGCCGGCTGCAGTACCCAAATATATTTCGCTAGATGGCAGCAGCGCTCCACCAACAGCGCCGGCTGCAGTACCCAAGTATATTTCGCTAGATGGCAGCAGCGCTCCACCAACCGGGCGGCTGCAGTACCCAAATATATTTCGCTAGATGGCAGCAGCGCTCCACCAACAGGGCCGGCTGCAGTACCCAAGTATATTTCGCTAGATGGCAGCAGCGCTCCACCAAAAGGGCGGCTGCAGTACCCAAGTATATTTCGCTAGATGGCAGCAGCGCTCCACCAACAGGGCCGGCTGCAGTACCCAAGTATATTTCGCTAGATGGCAGCAGCGCTCCACCAACAGGGCCGGCTGCAGTACCCAAATATATTTCGCTAGATGGCAGCAGCGCTCCACCAACCGGGCGGCTGCAGTACCCAATTACATTTCGCTAGATGACAGCAGCGCTCCACCAAAAGGGCGGCTGCAGTACCCAAATATATTTCGCTAGATGGCAGCAGCGCTCCACCAACAGGGCCGGCTGCAGTACCCAAATATATTTCGCTAGATGGCAGCAGCGCTCCACCAACAGCGCCGGCTGCAGTACCCAAGTATATTTCGCTAGATGGCAGCAGAGCTCCACCAAAAGTGCGGCTGCAGTACCCAAATATATAGTACTGAGTCTAACCCTAACCCTAAGAGCCTGAGTCTAACCCTAACCCTAAGAGCCTGAGTCTAACCCTCACCCTAAGAGCCTGAGTCTAACCCTAACCCTAAGAGCCTGAGTCTAACCCTCACCCTAAGAGCCTGAGTCTAACCCTCACCCTAAGAGCCTGAGTCTAACCCTCACCCTAAGAGCCTGAGTCTAACCCTAACCCTAAGAACCTGAGTCTAACCCTAACCCTAAGAGCCTGAGTCTAACCCTAACCCTAAGAGCCTAAGTCTAACCCTAACTCTAAGAGTCTAACCCTAACCCTAACCCTAACCCTAAGAGTCTAACCCTAACCCTGAGTCTAACCCTAACCCTAAGAGTCTAACCCTAAGAGTCTAACCCTAACCCTAAGAGTCTAACCCTAACCCTAAGAGTCTAACCCTAACCCTAACCCTAACCCTAAGAGTCTAACCCTAACCCTAAGAGTCTAACCCTAACCCTAACCCTAACCCTAAGAGTCTAACCCTAACCCTAACCCTAACCCTAACCCTAAGTGTCTAACCCTAACCCTAACCCTAAGAGTCTAACCCTAACCCTGAGAGTCTAACCCTAACCCTAAGAGCCTGAGTCTAACCCTAACCCTAAGAGCCTGAGTCTAACCCTAACCCTAACCCTAACCCTAACAGTCTAACCCTAACCCTAACCCTAAGAGTCTAACCCTAACCCTGAGTCTAACCCTAACCCTAACCCTAAGAGTCTAACCCTAACCCTAAAAGTCTAACCCTAAGAGTCTAACCCTAACCCTAACTCTAACCCTAACAGTCTAACCCTAACCCTAAGAGTCTAACCCTAAGAGTCTAACCCTAACCCTAAACCTAACCCTAACAGTCTAACCCTAACCCTAACCCTAACCCTAAGAGTCTAACCCTAACCCTAAGAGTCTAACCTTAACCCTAAGAGTCTAACCCTAAGAGTCTAACCCTAACCCTAAAAGTCTAACCCTAAGAATCTAACCCTAACCCTAACCCTAACCCCGGCTGAAGTACACAAGTATATTTCGCTAGATGGCAGCAGCGCTCCACCAACAGAGCCGGCTGCAGTACCCAAATATATTTCGCTAGATGGCAGCAGCGCTCCACCAACAGCGCCGGCTGCAGTACCCAAATATATTTCGCTAGATGGCAGCAGCGCTCCACCAAAAGGGCGGCTGCAGTACCCAATTACATTTCGCTAGATGGCAGAAGCGCTCCACCAAAAGGGCGGCTGCAGTACCCAAATATATTTCGCTAGATGGCAGCAGCGCTCCACCAACAGGGCCGGCTGCAGTACCCAAATATATTTCGCTAGATGGCAGCAGCGCTCCACCAACAGCGCCGGCTGCAGTACCCAAATATATTTCGCTAGATGGCAGCAGCGCTCCACCAACAGGGCGGCTGCAGTACCCAATTATATTTCGCTAGACGGCAGCAGCGCTCCATCAAAAGGGCGGCTGCAGTACCCAATTATATTTCGCTAGATGGCAGCAGCGCTCCACCAACAGCGCCGGCTGCAGTACCCAAATATATTTCGCTAGATGGCAGCAGCGCTCCACCAACAGCGCCGGCTGCAGTACCCAAGTATATTTCGCTAGATGGCAGCAGCGCTCCACCAACCGGGCGGCTGCAGTACCCAAATATATTTCGCTAGATGGCAGCAGCGCTCCACCAACAGGGCCGGCTGCAGTACCCAAGTATATTTCGCTAGATGGCAGCAGCGCTCCACCAACCGGGCGGCTGCAGTACCCAAGTATATTTCGCTAGATGGCAGCAGCGCTCCACCAACAGGGCCGGCTGCAGTACCCAAGTATATTTCGCTAGATGGCAGCAGCGCTCCACCAACAGGGCCGGCTGCAGTACCCAAATATATTTCGCTAGATGGCAGCAGCGCTCCACCAACCGGGCGGCTGCAGTACCCAATTACATTTCGCTAGATGACAGCAGCGCTCCACCAAAAGGGCGGCTGCAGTACCCAAATATATTTCGCTAGATGGCAGCAGCGCTCCACCAACAGGGCCGGCTGCAGTACCCAAATATATTTCGCTAGATGGCAGCAGCGCTCCACCAACAGCGCCGGCTGCAGTACCCAAGTATATTTCGCTAGATGGCAGCAGCGCTCCACCAACCGGGCGGCTGCAGTACCCAATTACATTTCGCTAGATGGCAGCAGCGCTCCACCAACAGCGCCGGCTGCAGTACCCAAGTATATTTCGCTAGATGGCAGCAGCGCTCCACCAACAGGGCCGGCTGCAGTACCCAAGTATATTTCGCTAGATGGCAGCAGCGCTCCACCAACCGGGCGGCTGCAGTACCCAAATATATTTCGCTAGATGGCAGCAGCGCTCCACCAACCGGGCGGCTGCAGTACCCCAGTATATTTCGCTAGATGGCAGCAGCGCTCCACCAACAGCGCCGGCTGCAGTACCCAAGTATATTTCGCTAGATGGCAGCAGCGCTCCACCAACAGGGCCGGCTGCAGTACCCAATTACATTTCGCTAGATGGCAGCAGCCCTCCACCAAAAGGGCGGCTGCAGTACCCAAGTATATTTCGCTAGATGGCAGCAGAGCTCCACCAACAGGGCCGGCTGCAGTACCCAAATATATTTCGCTAGATGGCAGCAGCGCTCCATCAAAAGGGCGGCTGCAGTACCCAATTATATTTCGCTAGATGGCAGCAGCGCTCCACCAACAGGGCCGGCTGCAGTACCCAAATATATTTCGCTAGATGGCAGCAGCGCTCCACCAACAGGGCCGGCTGCAGTACCCAAGTATATTTCGCTAGATGGCAGCAGAGCTCCACCAAAAGTGCGGCTGCAGTACCCAAATATATAGTACTGAGTCTAACCCTAACCCTAAGAGCCTGAGTCTAACCCTCACCCTAAGAGCCTGAGTCTAACCCTAACCCTAAGAGCCTGAGTCTAACCCTCACCCTAAGAGCCTGAGTCTAACCCTAACCCTAAGAGCCTGAGTCTAACCCTAACCCTAAGAGCCTGAGTCTAACCCTAACCCTAAGAGCCTAAGTCTAACCCTAACTCTAAGAGTCTAACCCTAACCCTAACCCTAACCCTAAGAGTCTAACCCTAACCCTGAGTCTAACCCTAACCCTAAGAGTCTAACCCTAAGAGTCTAACCCTAACCCTAAGAGTCTAACCCTAACCCTAAGAGTCTAACCCTAACCCTAACCCTAACCCTAAGAGTCTAACCCTAACCCTAAGAGTCTAACCCTAACCCTAACCCTAACCCTAAGAGTCTAACCCTAACCCTAACCCTAACCCTAACCCTAAGTGTCTAACCCTAACCCTAAGCCTAAGAGTCTAACCCTAACCCTGAGAGTCTAACCCTAACCCTAAGAGCCTGAGTCTAACCCTAACCCTAAGAGCCTGAGTCTAACCCTAACCCTAACCCTAACCCTAACAGTCTAACCCTAACCCTAACCCTAAGAGTCTAACCCTAACCCTGAGTCTAACCCTAACCCTAACCCTAAGAGTCTAACCCTAACCCTAAAGGTCTAACCCTAAGAGTCTAACCCTAACCCTAACTCTAACCCTAACAGTCTAACCCTAACCCTAAGAGTCTAACCCTAAGAGTCTAACCCTAACCCTAAACCTAACCCTAACAGTCTAACCCTAACCCTAACCCTAACCCTAAGAGTCTAACCCTAACCCTAACCCTAAGAGTCTAACCCTAACCCTAAGAGTCTAACCTTAACCCTAAGAGTCTAACCCTAAGAGTCTAACCCTAACCCTAAAAGTCTAACCCTAAGAATCTAACCCTAACCCTAACCCTAACCCCGGCTGAAGTACACAAGTATATTTCGCTAGATGGCAGCAGCGCTCCACCAAAAGGGCGGCTGCAGTACCCAATTACATTTCGCTAGATGGCAGAAGCGCTCCACCAAAAGGGCGGCTGCAGTACCCAAATATATTTCGCTAGATGGCAGCAGCGCTCCACCAACAGGGCCGGCTGCAGTACCCAAATATATTTCGCTAGATGGCAGCAGCGCTCCACCAACATGGCCGGCTGCAGTACCCAAATATATTTCGCTAGATGGCAGCAGCGCTCCACCAAAAGGGCGGCTGCAGTACCCAATTATATTTCGCTAGACGGCAGCAGCGCTCCATCAAAAGGGCGGCTGCAGTACCCAATTATATTTCGCTAGATGGCAGCAGCGCTCCACCAACAGCGCCGGCTGCAGTACCCAAATATATTTCGCTAGATGGCAGCAGCGCTCCACCAACAGCGCCGGCTGCAGTACCCAATTATATTTCGCTAGATGGCAGCAGCGCTCCACCAACCGGGCGGCTGCAGTACCCAAATATATTTCGCTAGATGGCAGCAGCGCTCCACCAACAGGGCCGGCTGCAGTACCCAAGTATATTTCGCTAGATGGCAGCAGCGCTCCACCAAAAGGGCGGCTGCAGTACCCAAGTATATTTCGCTAGATGGCAGCAGCGCTCCACCAACAGGGCCGGCTGCAGTACCCAAGTATATTTCGCTAGATGGCAGCAGCGCTCCACCAACAGCGCCGGCTGCAGTACCCAAATATATTTCGCTAGATGGCAGCAGCGCTCCACCAACCGGGCGGCTGCAGTACCCAATTACATTTCGCTAGATGACAGCAGCGCTCCACCAAAAGGGCGGCTGCAGTACCCAAATATATTTCGCTAGATGGCAGCAGCGCTCCACCAACAGGGCCGGCTGCAGTACCCAAATATATTTCGCTAGATGGCAGCAGCGCTCCACCAACAGCGCCGGCTGCAGTACCCAAGTATATTTCGCTAGATGGCAGCAGCGCTCCACCAACAGGGCCGGCTGCAGTACCCAAGTATATTTCGCTAGATGGCAGCAGCGCTCCACCAACAGGGCCGGCTGCAGTACCCAAGTATATTTCGCTAGATGGAAGCAGCGCTCCACCAACCGGGCGGCTGCAGTACCCAAATATATTTCGCTAGATGGCAGCAGCGCTCCACCAACCGGGCGGCTGCAGTACCCCAGTATATTTCGCTAGATGGCAGCAGCGCTCCACCAACAGCGCCGGCTGCAGTACCCAAGTATATTTCGCTAGATGGCAGCAGCGCTCCACCAACAGAGCCGGCTGCAGTACCCAATTACATTTCGCTAGATGGCAGCAGCCCTCCACCAAAAGGGCGGCTGCAGTACCCAAGTATATTTCGCTAGATGGCAGCAGAGCTCCACCAACAGGGCCGGCTGCAGTACCCAAATATATTTCGCTAGATGGCAGCAGCGCTCCACCAACCGGGCGGCTGCAGTACCCAAATATATTTCGCTAGATGGCAGCAGCGCTCCACCAACAGGGCCGGCTGCAGTACCCAAATATATTTCGCTAGATGGCAGCAGCGCTCCACCAACAGGGCCGGCTGCAGTACCCAAGTATATTTCGCTAGATGGCAGCAGAGCTCCACCAAAAGTGCGGCTGCAGTACCCAAATATATAGTACTGAGTCTAACCCTAACCCTAAGAGCCTGAGTCTAACCCTCACCCTAAGAGCCTGAGTCTAACCCTCCCCCTAAGAGCCTGAGTCTAACCCTCACCCTAAAAGCCTGAGTCTAACCCTAACCCTAAGAGCCTGAGTCTAACCCTCACCCTAAGAGCCTGAGTCTAACCCTAACCCTAAGAGCCTGAGTCTAACCCTAACCCTAAGAGCCTGAGTCTAACCCTAACCCTAAGAGCCTAAGTCTAACCCTAACTCTAAGAGTCTAACCCTAACCCTAACCCTAACCCTAAGAGTCTAACCCTAACCCTGAGTCTAACCCTAACCCTAAGAGTCTAACCCTAAGAGTCTAACCCTAACCCTAAGAGTCTAACCCTAACCCTAAGAGTCTAACCCTAACCCTAACCCTAACCCTAACAGTCTAACCCTAACCCTAACCCTAACCCCGGCTGAAGTACACAAGTATATTTCGCTAGATGGCAGCAGCGCTCCACCAACAGAGCCGGCTGCAGTACCCAAATATATTTCGCTAGATGGCAGCAGCGCTCCACCAACAGCGCCGGCTGCAGTACCCTAATATATTTCGCTAGATGGCAGCAGCGCTCCACCAAAAGGGCGGCTGCAGTACCCAATTACATTTCGCTAGATGGCAGAAGCGCTCCACCAAAAGGGCGGCTGCAGTACCCAAATATATTTCGCTAGATGGCAGCAGCGCTCCACCAACAGGGCCGGCTGCAGTACCCAAATATATTTCGCTAGATGGCAGCAGCGCTCCACCAACAGCGCCGGCTGCAGTACCCAAATATATTTCGCTAGATGGCAGCAGCGCTCCACCAAAAGGGCGGCTGCAGTACCCAATTATATTTCGCTAGACGGCAGCAGCGCTCCATCAAAAGGGCGGCTGCAGTACCCAATTATATTTCGCTAGATGGCAGCAGCGCTCCACCAACAGCGCCGGCTGCAGTACCCAAATATATTTCGCTAGATGGCAGCAGCGCTCCACCAACAGCGCCGGCTGCAGTACCCAATTATATTTCGCTAGATGGCAGCAGCGCTCCACCAACCGGGCGGCTGCAGTACCCAAATATATTTCGCTAGATGGCAGCAGCGCTCCACCAACAGGGCCGGCTGCAGTACCCAAGTATATTTCGCTAGATGGCAGCAGCGCTCCACCAACCGGGCGGCTGCAGTACCCAAGTATATTTCGCTAGATGGCAGCAGCGCTCCACCAACAGGGCCGGCTGCAGTACCCAAGTATATTTCGCTAGATGGCAGCAGCGCTCCACCAACAGGGCCGGCTGCAGTACCCAAATATATTTCGCTAGATGGCAGCAGCGCTCCACCAACCGGGCGGCTGCAGTACCCAATTACATTTCGCTAGATGACAGCAGCGCTCCACCAAAAGGGCGGCTGCAGTACCCAAATATATTTCGCTAGATGGCAGCAGCGCTCCACCAACAGGGCCGGCTGCAGTACCCAAATATATTTCGCTAGATGGCAGCAGCGCTCCACCAACAGCGCCGGCTGCAGTACCCAAGTATATTTCGCTAGATGGCAGCAGCGCTCCACCAACCGGGCGGCTGCAGTACCCAATTACATTTCGCTAGATGGCAGCAGCGCTCCACCAACAGGGCCGGCTGCAGTACCCAAGTATATTTCGCTAGATGGCAGCAGCGCTCCACCAACCGGGCCGGCTGCAGTACCCAAATATATTTCGCTAGATGGCAGCAGCGCTCCACCAACCGGGCGGCTGCAGTACCCCAGTATATTTCGCTAGATGGCAGCAGCGCTCCACCAACAGCGCCGGCTGCAGTACCCAAGTATATTTCGCTAGATGGCAGCAGCGCTCCACCAACAGAGCCGGCTGCAGTACCCAATTACATTTCGCTAGATGGCAGCAGCCCTCCACCAAAAGGGCGGCTGCAGTACCCAAGTATATTTCGCTAGATGGCAGCAGAGCTCCACCAACAGGGCCGGCTGCAGTACCCAAATATATTTCGCTAGATGGCAGCAGCGCTCCACCAACCGGGCGGCTGCAGTACCCAAATATATTTCGCTAGATGGCAGCAGCGCTCCACCAACAGGGCCGGCTGCAGTACCCAAATATATTTCGCTAGATGGCAGCAGCGCTCCACCAACAGGGCCGGCTGCAGTACCCAAGTATATTTCGCTAGATGGCAGCAGAGCTCCACCAAAAGTGCGGCTGCAGTACCCAAATATATAGTACTGAGTCTAACCCTAACCCTAAGAGCCTGAGTCTAACCCTAACCCTAAGAGCCTGAGTCTAACCCTCACCCTAAGAGCCTGAGTCTAACCCTCACCCTAAGAGCCTGAGTCTAACCCTAACCCTAAGAGCCTGAGTCTAACCCTCACCCTAAGAGCCTGAGTCTAACCCTAACCCTAAGAGCCTGAGTCTAACCCTAACCCTAAGAGCCTGAGTCTAACCCTAACCCTAAGAGCCTAAGTCTAACCCTAACTCTAAGAGTCTAACCCTAACCCTAACCCTAACCCTAAGAGTCTAACCCTAACCCTGAGTCTAACCCTAACCCTAAGAGTCTAACCCTAAGAGTCTAACCCTAACCCTAAGAGTCTAACCCTAACCCTAAGAGTCTAACCCTAACCCTAACCCTAACCCTAAGAGTCTAACCCTAACCCTAACCCTAACCCTAAGTGTCTAACCCTAACCCTAACCCTAAGAGTCTAACCCTAACCCTGAGAGTCTAACCCTAACCCTAAGAACCTGAGTCTAACCCTAACCCTAAGAGCCTGAGTCTAACCCTAACCCTAACCCTAACAGTATAACCTTAACCCTAACCCTAAGAGTCTAACCTTAACCCTGAGTCTAACCCTAACCCTAACCCTAAGAGTCTAACCCTAACCCTAAAAGTCTAACCCTAAGAGTCTAACCCTAACCCTAACTCTAACCCTAACAGTCTAACCCTAACCCTAAGAGTCTAACCCTAAGAGTCTAACCCTAACCCTAAACCTAACCCTAACAGTCTAACCCTAACCCTAAACCTAACCCTAAGAGTCTAACCCTAACCCTAACCCTAACCCTAAGAGTCTAACCCTAACCCTAACCCTAACCCTAAGAGTCTAACCCTAACCCTAAGAGTCTAACCCTAACCCTAACCCTAACCCTAAGAGTCTAACCCTAACCCTAAGAGTCTAACCCTAACCCTAACCCTAACCCTAAACCTAAGAGTCTAACCCTAACCCTAAGAGTCTAACCCTAAGAGTCTAAACCTAACCCTTAGAGCCTGAGTCTAACCCTAACCCTAAGAGTCTAACCCTAACCCTAACCCTAACCCTAAGAGTCTAACCCTAACCCTAACCCTAACCCTAACCGTAAGAGACTAACCCTAACCCTAAGAGTCTAACCCTAAGAGTCTAACCCTAACCCTAAAAGTCTAACCCTAAGAATCTAACCCTAACCCTAACCCTAACCCCGGCTGAAGTACCCAAGTATATTTCGCTAGATGGCAGCAGCGCTCCACCAACAGAGCCGGCTGCAGTACCCAAATATATTTCGCTAGATGGCAGCAGCGCTCCACCAAAAGGGCGGCTGCAGTACCCAATTACATTTCGCTAGATGGCAGCAGCGCTCCATCAAAAGGGCGGCTGCAGTACCCAATTATATTTCGCTAGATGGCAGCAGCGCTCCACCAACAGGGCCGGCTGCAGTACCCAAATATATTTCGCTAGATGGCAGCAGCGCTCCACCAACAGAGCCGGCTGCAGTACCCAAATATATTTCGCTAGATGGCAGCAGCGCTCCACCAACCGGGCCGGCTGCAGTACCCAAATATATTTCGCTAGATGGCAGCAGCGCTCCACCAACAGGGCCGGCAGCAGTACCCAAGTATATTTCGCTAGATGGCAGCAGCGCTCCACCAACCGGGCGGCTGCAGTACCCAAATATATTTCGCTAGATGGCAGCAGCGCTGCACCAACAGGGCCGGCTGCAGTACCCAAGTATATTTCGCTAGATGGCAGCAGCGCTCCACCAACCGGGCGGCTGCAGTACCCAAGTATATTTCGCTAGATGGCAGCAGCGCTCCACCAACAGGGCCGGCTGCAGTACCCAAGTATATTTCGCTAGATGGCAGCAGCGCTCCACCAACCGGGCCGGCTGCAGTACCCAAATATATTTCGCTAGATGGCAGCAGCGCTCCACCAAAAGGGCGGCTGCAGTACTCAAGTATATTTCGCTAGATGGCAGCAGAGCTCCACCAAAAGTGCGGCTGCAGTACCCAAATATATAGTACTGAGTCTAACCCTAACCCTAAGAGCCTGAGTCTAACCCTAACCCTAAGAGCCTGAGTCTAACCCTCCCCCTAAGAGCCTGAGTCTAACCCTCACCCTAAGAGCCTGAGTCTAACCCTAACCCTAAGAGCCTGAGTCTAACCCTCACCCTAAGAGTCTAACCCTAACCCTAACCCTAACCCTAAGAGTCTAACCCTAACCCTAACCCTAACCCTAACCGTAAGAGACTAACCCTAACCCTAAGAGTCTAACCCTAAGAGTCTAACCCTAACCCTAAAAGTCTAACCCTAAGAATCTAACCCTAACCCTAACCCTAACCCCGGCTGAAGTACCCAAGTATATTTCGCTAGATGGCAGCAGCGCTCCACCAACAGAGCCGGCTGCAGTACCCAAATATATTTCGCTAGATGGCAGCAGCGCTCCACCAAAAGGGCGGCTGCAGTACCCAATTACATTTCGCTAGATGGCAGCAGCGCTCCATCAAAAGGGCGGCTGCAGTACCCAATTATATTTCGCTAGATGGCAGCAGCGCTCCACCAACAGGGCCGGCTGCAGTACCCAAATATATTTCGCTAGATGGCAGCAGCGCTCCACCAACAGAGCCGGCTGCAGTACCCAAATATATTTCGCTAGATGGCAGCAGCGCTCCACCAACATGGCCGGCTGCAGTACCCAAATATATTTCGCTAGATGGCAGCAGCGCTCCACCAACCGGGCGGCTGCAGTACCCAAATATATTTCGCTAGATGGCAGCAGCGCTCCACCAACAGGGCCGGCTGCAGTACCCAAATATATTTCGCTAGATGGCAGCAGCGCTCCACCAACAGCGCCGGCTGCAGTACCCAAGTATATTTCGCTAGATGGCAGCAGCGCTCCACCAACCGGGCGGCTGCAGTACCCAAGTATATTTCGCTAGATGGCAGCAGCGCTCCACCAACAGGGCCGGCTGCAGTACCCAAGTATATTTCGCTAGATGGCAGCAGCGCTCCACCAACCGGGCCGGCTGCAGTACCCAAATATATTTCGCTAGATGGCAGCAGCGCTCCACCAAAAGGGCGGCTGCAGTACTCAAGTATATTTCGCTAGATGGCAGCAGCGCTCCACCAACAGCGCCGGCTGCAGTACCCAAGTACATTTCGCTAGATGGCAGCAGCGCTCCACCAACCGGGCGGCTGCAGTACCCAATTACATTTCGCTAGATGGCAGCAGCGCTCCACCAAAAGGGCGGCTGCAGTACCCAAGTATATTTCGCTAGATGGCAGCAGAGCTCCACCAACAGGGCCGGCTGCAGTACCCAAATATATTTCGCTAGATGGCAGCAGCGCTCCACCAACAGAGCCGGCTGCAGTACCCAAATATATTTCGCTAGATGGCAGCAGCGCTCCACCAACAGGGCCGGCTGCAGTACCCAAGTATATTTCGCTAGATGGCAGCAGCGCTCCACCAACAGCGCCGGCTGCAGTACCCAAATATATTTCGCTAGATGGCAGCAGCGCTCCACCAAAAGGGCGGCTGCAGTACCCAAGTATATTTCGCTAGATGGCAGCAGCGCTCCACCAACAGCGCCGGCTGCAGTACCCAAGTATATTTCGCTAGATGGCAGCAGCGCTCCACCAACAGGGCGGCTGCAGTACCCAATTACATTTCGCTAGATGGCAGCAGCGCTCCACCAAAAGGGTGGCTGCAGTACCCAAGTATATTTCGCTAGATGGCAGCAGCGCTCCACCAACAGGGCCGGCTGCAGTACCCAAATATATTTCGCTAGATGGCAGCAGCGCTCCACCAACCGGGCGGCTGCAGTACCCAAATATATTTCGCTAGATGGCAGCAGCGCTCCACCAACAGGGCCGGCTGCAGTACCCAAATATATTTCGCTAGATGGCAGCAGCGCTCCACCAACAGGGCCGGCTGCAGTACCCAAATATATTTCGCTAGATGGCAGCAGAGCTCCACCAAAAGTGCGGCTGCAGTACCCAAATATATAGTACTGAGTCTAACCCTAATCCTAAGAGCCTGAGTCTAACCCTAACCCTAAGAGCCTGAGTCTAACCCTCACCCTAAGAGCCTGAGTCTAACCCTCACCCTAAGAGCCTCAGTCTAACCCTAACCCTAAGAGCCTGAGTCTAACCCTCACCCTAAGAGCCTGAGTCTAACCCTAACCCTAAGAGCCTGAGTCTAACCCTCACCCTAAGAGCCTGAGTCTAACCCTAACCCTAAGAGCCTGAGTCTAACCCTAACCCTAAGAGCCTGAGTCTAACCCTAACCCTAAGAGCCTGAGTCTAACTCTAACCCTAAGAGCCTAAGTCTAACCCTAACTCTAAGAGTCTAACCCTAACCCTAACCCTAACCCTAAGAGTCTAACCCTAACCCTGAGTCTAACCCTAACCCTAAGAGTCTAACCCTAAGAGTCTAACCCTAACCCTAAGAGTCTAACCCTAACCCTAAGAGTCTAACCCTAACCCTAACCCTAACCCTAAGAGTCTAACCCTAACCCTAAGAGTCTAACCCTAACCCTAACCCTAACCCTAAGAGTCTAACCCTAACCCTAACCCTAACCCTAACCCTAAGTGTCTAACCCTAACCCTAACCCTAAGAGTCTAACCCTAACCCTGAGAGTCTAACCCTAACCCTAAGAGCCTGAGTCTAACCCTAACCCTAAGAGCCTGAGTCTAACCCTCCCCCTAAGAGCCTGAGTCTAACCCTCACCCTAAGAGCCTGAGTCTAACCCTAACCCTAAGAGCCTGAGTCTAACCCTCACCCTAAGAGCCTGAGTCTAACCCTAACCCTAAGAGCCTGAGTCTAACCCTAACCCTAAGAGCCTGAGTCTAACCCTAACCCTAAGAGCCTAAGTCTAACCCTAACTCTAAGAGTCTAACCCTAACCCTAACCCTAACCCTAAGAGTCTAACCCTAACCCTGAGTCTAACCCTAACCCTAAGAGTCTAACCCTAAGAGTCTAACCCTAACCCTAAGAGTCTAACCCTAACCCTAAGAGTCTAACCCTAACCCTAACCCTAACCCTAAGAGTCTAACCCTAACCCTAACCCTAACCCTAACCCTAACCCTAAGTGTCTAACCCTAACCCTAACCCTAAGAGTCTAACCCTAACCCTGAGAGTCTAACCCTAACCCTAAGAACCTGAGTCTAACCCTAACCCTAAGAGCCTGAGTCTAACCCTAACCCTAACCCTAACAGTATAACCTTAACCCTAACCCTAAGAGTCTAACCTTAACCCTGAGTCTAACCCTAACCCTAACCCTAAGAGTCTAACCCTAACCCTAAAAGTCTAACCCTAAGAGTCTAACCCTAACCCTAACTCTAACCCTAACAGTCTAACCCTAACCCTAAGAGTCTAACCCTAAGAGTCTAACCCTAACCCTAAACCTAACCCTAACAGTCTAACCCTAACCCTAAACCTAACCCTAAGAGTCTAACCCTAACCCTAACCCTAACCCTAAGAGTCTAACCCTAACCCTAACCCTAACCCTAAGAGTCTAACCCTAACCCTAAGAGTCTAACCCTAACCCTAACCCTAACCCTAAGAGTCTAACCCTAACCCTAAGAGTCTAACCCTAACCCTAACCCTAACCCTAAACCTAAGAGTCTAACCCTAACCCTAAGAGTCTAACCCTAAGAGTCTAAACCTAACCCTTAGAGCCTGAGTCTAACCCTAACCCTAAGAGTCTAACCCTAACCCTAACCCTAACCCTAAGAGTCTAACCCTAACCCTAACCCTAACCCTAACCGTAAGAGACTAACCCTAACCCTAAGAGTCTAACCCTAAGAGTCTAACCCTAACCCTAAAAGTCTAACCCTAAGAATCTAACCCTAACCCTAACCCTAACCCCGGCTGAAGTACCCAAGTATATTTCGCTAGATGGCAGCAGCGCTCCACCAACAGAGCCGGCTGCAGTACCCAAATATATTTCGCTAGATGGCAGCAGCGCTCCACCAAAAGGGCGGCTGCAGTACCCAATTACATTTCGCTAGATGGCAGCAGCGCTCCATCAAAAGGGCGGCTGCAGTACCCAATTATATTTCGCTAGATGGCAGCAGCGCTCCACCAACAGGGCCGGCTGCAGTACCCAAATATATTTCGCTAGATGGCAGCAGCGCTCCACCAACAGAGCCGGCTGCAGTACCCAAATATATTTCGCTAGATGGCAGCAGCGCTCCACCAACCGGGCCGGCTGCAGTACCCAAATATATTTCGCTAGATGGCAGCAGCGCTCCACCAACAGGGCCGGCAGCAGTACCCAAGTATATTTCGCTAGATGGCAGCAGCGCTCCACCAACCGGGCGGCTGCAGTACCCAAATATATTTCGCTAGATGGCAGCAGCGCTGCACCAACAGGGCCGGCTGCAGTACCCAAGTATATTTCGCTAGATGGCAGCAGCGCTCCACCAACCGGGCGGCTGCAGTACCCAAGTATATTTCGCTAGATGGCAGCAGCGCTCCACCAACAGGGCCGGCTGCAGTACCCAAGTATATTTCGCTAGATGGCAGCAGCGCTCCACCAACCGGGCCGGCTGCAGTACCCAAATATATTTCGCTAGATGGCAGCAGCGCTCCACCAAAAGGGCGGCTGCAGTACTCAAGTATATTTCGCTAGATGGCAGCAGAGCTCCACCAAAAGTGCGGCTGCAGTACCCAAATATATAGTACTGAGTCTAACCCTAACCCTAAGAGCCTGAGTCTAACCCTAACCCTAAGAGCCTGAGTCTAACCCTCCCCCTAAGAGCCTGAGTCTAACCCTCACCCTAAGAGCCTGAGTCTAACCCTAACCCTAAGAGCCTGAGTCTAACCCTCACCCTAAGAGTCTAACCCTAACCCTAACCCTAACCCTAAGAGTCTAACCCTAACCCTAACCCTAACCCTAACCGTAAGAGACTAACCCTAACCCTAAGAGTCTAACCCTAAGAGTCTAACCCTAACCCTAAAAGTCTAACCCTAAGAATCTAACCCTAACCCTAACCCTAACCCCGGCTGAAGTACCCAAGTATATTTCGCTAGATGGCAGCAGCGCTCCACCAACAGAGCCGGCTGCAGTACCCAAATATATTTCGCTAGATGGCAGCAGCGCTCCACCAAAAGGGCGGCTGCAGTACCCAATTACATTTCGCTAGATGGCAGCAGCGCTCCATCAAAAGGGCGGCTGCAGTACCCAATTATATTTCGCTAGATGGCAGCAGCGCTCCACCAACAGGGCCGGCTGCAGTACCCAAATATATTTCGCTAGATGGCAGCAGCGCTCCACCAACAGAGCCGGCTGCAGTACCCAAATATATTTCGCTAGATGGCAGCAGCGCTCCACCAACATGGCCGGCTGCAGTACCCAAATATATTTCGCTAGATGGCAGCAGCGCTCCACCAACCGGGCGGCTGCAGTACCCAAATATATTTCGCTAGATGGCAGCAGCGCTCCACCAACAGGGCCGGCTGCAGTACCCAAATATATTTCGCTAGATGGCAGCAGCGCTCCACCAACAGCGCCGGCTGCAGTACCCAAGTATATTTCGCTAGATGGCAGCAGCGCTCCACCAACCGGGCGGCTGCAGTACCCAAGTATATTTCGCTAGATGGCAGCAGCGCTCCACCAACAGGGCCGGCTGCAGTACCCAAGTATATTTCGCTAGATGGCAGCAGCGCTCCACCAACCGGGCCGGCTGCAGTACCCAAATATATTTCGCTAGATGGCAGCAGCGCTCCACCAAAAGGGCGGCTGCAGTACTCAAGTATATTTCGCTAGATGGCAGTAGCGCTCCACCAACAGCGCCGGCTGCAGTACCCAAGTACATTTCGCTAGATGGCAGCAGCGCTCCACCAACCGGGCGGCTGCAGTACCCAATTACATTTCGCTAGATGGCAGCAGCGCTCCACCAAAAGGGCGGCTGCAGTACCCAAGTATATTTCGCTAGATGGCAGCAGAGCTCCACCAACAGGGCCGGCTGCAGTACCCAAATATATTTCGCTAGATGGCAGCAGCGCTCCACCAACAGGGCCGGCTGCAGTACCCAAATATATTTCGCTAGATGGCAGCAGCGCTCCACCAACAGGGCCGGCTGCAGTACCCAAGTATATTTCGCTAGATGGCAGCAGCGCTCCACCAACAGCGCCGGCTGCAGTACCCAAATATATTTCGCTAGATGGCAGCAGCGCTCCACCAAAAGGGCGGCTGCAGTACCCAAGTATATTTCGCTAGATGGCAGCAGCGCTCCACCAACAGCGCCGGCTGCAGTACCCAAGTATATTTCGCTAGATGGCAGCAGCGCTCCACCAACAGGGCGGCTGCAGTACCCAATTACATTTCGCTAGATGGCAGCAGCGCTCCACCAAAAGGGTGGCTGCAGTACCCAAGTATATTTCGCTAGATGGCAGCAGCGCTCCACCAACAGGGCCGGCTGCAGTACCCAAATATATTTCGCTAGATGGCAGCAGCGCTCCACCAAAAGGGCGGCTGCAGTACCCAAATATATTTCGCTAGATGGCAGCAGCGCTCCACCAACAGGGCCGGCTGCAGTACCCAAATATATTTCGCTAGATGGCAGCAGCGCTCCACCAACAGGGCCGGCTGCAGTACCCAAATATATTTCGCTAGATGGCAGCAGAGCTCCACCAAAAGTGCGGCTGCAGTACCCAAATATATAGTACTGAGTCTAACCCTAATCCTAAGAGCCTGAGTCTAACCCTAACCCTAAGAGCCTGAGTCTAACCCTCACCCTAAGAGCCTGAGTCTAACCCTCACCCTAAGAGCCTCAGTCTAACCCTAACCCTAAGAGCCTGAGTCTAACCCTCACCCTAAGAGCCTGAGTCTAACCCTAACCCTAAGAGCCTGAGTCTAACCCTCACCCTAAGAGCCTGAGTCTAACCCTAACCCTAAGAGCCTGAGTCTAACCCTAACCCTAAGAGCCTGAGTCTAACCCTAACCCTAAGAGCCTGAGTCTAACTCTAACCCTAAGAGCCTAAGTCTAACCCTAACTCTAAGAGTCTAACCCTAACCCTAACCCTAACCCTAAGAGTCTAACCCTAACCCTGAGTCTAACCCTAACCCTAAGAGTCTAACCCTAAGAGTCTAACCCTAACCCTAAGAGTCTAACCCTAACCCTAAGAGTCTAACCCTAACCCTAACCCTAACCCTAAGAGTCTAACCCTAACCCTAAGAGTCTAACCCTAACCCTAACCCTAACCCTAAGAGTCTAACCCTAACCCTAACCCTAACCCTAACCCTAAGTGTCTAACCCTAACCCTAACCCTAAGAGTCTAACCCTAACCCTGAGAGTCTAACCCTAACCCTAAGAGCCTGAGTCTAACCCTAACCCTAAGAGCCTGAGTCTAACCCTAACCCTAACCCTAACCCTAACAGTCTAACCCTAACCCTAACCCTAAGAGCCTAACCCTAACCCTGAGTCTAACCCTAACCCTAACCCTAAGAGTCTAACCCTAACCCTAAAAGTCTAACCCTAAGAGTCTAACCCTAACCCTAACTCTAACCCTAACAGTCTAACCCTAACCCTAAAAGTCTAACCCTAAGAGTCTAACCCTAACCCTAAACCTAACCCTAACAGTCTAACCCTAACCCTAACCCTAACCCTAAGAGTCTAACCCTAACCCTAACCCTAACCCTAAGAGTCTAACCCTAACCCTAAGAGTCTAACCTTAACCCTAAGAGTCTAACCCTAAGAGTCTAACCCTAACCCTAAAAGTCTAACCCTAAGAATCTAACCCTAACCCTAACCCTAACCCCGGCTGAAGTACACAAGTATATTTCGCTAGATGGCAGCAGCGCTCCACCATCAGAGCCGGCTGCAGTACCCAAATATATTTCGCTAGATGGCAGCAGCGCTCCACCAACAGCGCCGGCTGCAGTACCCAAATATATTTCGCTAGATGGCAGCAGCGCTCCACCAAAAGGGCGGCTGCAGTACCCAATTACATTTCGCTAGATGGCAGAAGCGCTCCACCAAAAGGGTGGCTGCAGTACCCAAATATATTTCGCTAGATGGCAGCAGCGCTCCACCAACAGGGCCGGCTGCAGTACCCAAATATATTTCGCTAGATGGCAGCAGCGCTCCACCAACAGCGCCGGCTGCAGTACCCAAATATATTTCGCTAGATGGCAGCAGCGCTCCACCAACAGGGCGGCTGCAGTACCCAATTATATTTCGCTAGACGGCAGCAGCGCTCCATCAAAAGGGCGGCTGCAGTACCCAATTATATTTCGCTAGATGGCAGCAGCGCTCCACCAACAGCGCCGGCTGCAGTACCCAAATATATTTCGCTAGATGGCAGCAGCGCTCCACCAACAGCGCCGGCTGCAGTACCCAAGTATATTTCGCTAGATGGCAGCAGCGCTCCACCAACCGGGCGGCTGCAGTACCCAAATATATTTCGCTAGATGGCAGCAGCGCTCCACCAACAGGGCCGGCTGCAGTACCCAAATATATTTCGCTAGATGGCAGCAGCGCTCCACCAACCGGGCGGCTGCAGTACCCAAGTATATTTCGCTAGATGGCAGCAGCGCTCCACCAACAGGGCCGGCTGCAGTACCCAAGTATATTTCGCTAGATGGCAGCAGCGCTCCACCAACAGGGCCGGCTGCAGTACCCAAATATATTTCGCTAGATGGCAGCAGCGCTCCACCAACCGGGCGGCTGCAGTACCCAATTACATTTCGCTAGATGACAGCAGCGCTCCACCAAAAGGGCGGCTGCAGTACCCAAATATATTTCGCTAGATGGCAGCAGCGCTCCACCAACAGGGCCGGCTGCAGTACCCAAATATATTTCGCTAGATGGCAGCAGCGCTCCACCAACAGCGCCGGCTGCAGTACCCAAGTATATTTCGCTAGATGGCAGCAGCGCTCCACCAACCGGGCGGCTGCAGTACCCAATTACATTTCGCTAGATGGCAGCAGCGCTCCACCAACAGCGCCGGCTGCAGTACCCAAGTATATTTCGCTAGATGGCAGCAGCGCTCCACCAACAGGGCCGGCTGCAGTACCCAAGTATATTTCGCTAGATGGCAGCAGCGCTCCACCAACCGGGCCGGCTGCAGTACCCAAATATATTTCGCTAGATGGCAGCAGCGCTCCACCAACCGGGCGGCTGCAGTACCCCAGTATATTTCGCTAGATGGCAGCAGCGCTCCACCAACAGCGCCGGCTGCAGTACCCAAGTATATTTCGCTAGATGGCAGCAGCGCTCCACCAACAGAGCCGGCTGCAGTACCCAATTACATTTCGCTAGATGGCAGCAGCGCTCCACCAAAAGGGCGGCTGCAGTACCCAAGTATATTTCGCTAGATGGCAGCAGAGCTCCACCAACAGGGCCGGCTGCAGTACCCAAATATATTTCGCTAGATGGCAGCAGCGCTCCACCAAAAGGGCGGCTGCAGTACCCAAATATATTTCGCTAGATGGCAGCAGCGCTCCACCAACAGGGCCGGCTACAGTACCCAAATATATTTCGCTAGATGGCAGCAGCGCTCCACCAACAGGGCCGGCTGCAGTACCCAAGTATATTTCGCTAGATGGCAGCAGAGCTCCACCAAAAGTGCGGCTGCAGTACCCAAATATATAGTACTGAGTCTAACCCTAACCCTAAGAGCCTGAGTCTAACCCTAACCCTAAGAGCCTGAGTCTAACCCTCCCCCTAAGAGCCTGAGTCTAACCCTCACCCTAAGAGCCTGAGTCTAACCCTAACCCTAAGAGCCTGAGTCTAACCCTCACCCTAAGAGCCTGAGTCTAACCCTAACCCTAAGAGCCTGAGTCTAACCCTAACCCTAAGAGCCTAAGTCTAACCCTAACTCTAAGAGTCTAACCCTAACCCTAACCCTAACCCTAAGAGTCTAACCCTAACCCTGAGTCTAACCCTAACCCTAAGAGTCTAACCCTAAGAGTCTAACCCTAACCCTAAGAGTCTAACCCTAACCCTAAGAGTCTAACCCTAACCCTAACCCTAACCCTAAGAGTCTAACCCTAACCCTAAGAGTCTAACCCTAACCCTAACCCTAACCCTAAGAGTCTAACCCTAACCCTAACCCTAACCCTAAACCTAACCCTAAGTGTCTAACCCTAACCCTAACCCTAAGAGTCTAACCCTAACCCTGAGAGTCTAACCCTAACTCTAAGAGCCTGAGTCTAACCCTAACCCTAAGAGCCTGAGTCTAACCCTAACCCTAACCCTAACAGTATAACCTTAACCCTAACCCTAAGAGTCTAACCTTAACCCTGAGTCTAACCCTAACCCTAACCCTAAGAGTCTAACCCTAACCCTAAAAGTCTAACCCTAAGAGTCTAACCCTAACCCTAACTCTAACCCTAACAGTCTAACCCTAACCCTAAGAGTCTAACCCTAAGAGTCTAACCCTAACCCTAAACCTAACCCTAACAGTCTAACCCTAACCCTAAACCTAACCCTAAGAGTCTAACCCTAACCCTAACCCTAACCCTAAGAGTCTAACCCTAACCCTAACCCTAACCCTAAGAGTCTAACCCTAACCCTAAGAGTCTAGCCCTAACCCTAACCCTAACCCTAAGAGTCTAACCCTAACCCTAAGAGTCTAACCCTAACCCTAACCCTAACCCTAAACCTAAGAGTCTAACCCTAACCCTAAGAGTCTAACCCTAAGAGTCTAAACCTAACCCTTAGAGCCTGAGTCTAACCCTAACCCTAAGAGTCTAACCCTAACCCTAACCCTAACCCTAAGAGTCTAACCCTAACCCTAACCCTAACCCTAACCGTAAGAGACTAACCCTAACCCTAAGAGTCTAACCCTAAGAGTCTAACCCTAACCCTAAAAGTCTAACCCTAAGAATCTAACCCTAACCCTAACCCTAACCCCGGCTGAAGTACCCAAGTATATTTCGCTAGATGGCAGCAGCGCTCCACCAACAGAGCCGGCTGCAGTACCCAAATATATTTCGCTAGATGGCAGCAGCGCTCCACCAAAAGGGCGGCTGCAGTACCCAATTACATTTCGCTAGATGGCAGCAGCGCTCCATCAAAAGGGCGGCTGCAGTACCCAATTATATTTCGCTAGATGGCAGCAGCGCTCCACCAACAGGGCCGGCTGCAGTACCCAAATATATTTCGCTAGATGGCAGCAGCGCTCCACCAACAGAGCCGGCTGCAGTACCCAAATATATTTCGCTAGATGGCAGCAGCGCTCCACCAACATGGCCGGCTGCAGTACCCAAATATATTTCGCTAGATGGCAGCAGCGCTCCACCAACAGGGCCGGCAGCAGTACCCAAGTATATTTCGCTAGATGGCAGCAGCGCTCCACCAACCGGGCGGCTGCAGTACCCAAATATATTTCGCTAGATGGCAGCAGCGCTCCACCAACAGGGCCGGCTGCAGTACCCAAGTATATTTCGCTAGATGGCAGCAGCGCTCCACCAACCGGGCGGCTGCAGTACCCAAGTATATTTCGCTAGATGGCAGCAGCGCTCCACCAACAGGGCCGGCTGCAGTACCCAAGTATATTTCGCTAGATGGCAGCAGCGCTCCACCAACCGGGCCGGCTGCAGTACCCAAATATATTTCGCTAGATGGCAGCAGCGCTCCACCAAAAGGGCGGCTGCAGTACTCAAGTATATTTCGCTAGATGGCAGCAGAGCTCCACCAAAAGTGCGGCTGCAGTACCCAAATATATAGTACTGAGTCTAACCCTAACCCTAAGAGCCTGAGTCTAACCCTAACCCTAAGAGCCTGAGTCTAACCCTCCCCCTAAGAGCCTGAGTCTAACCCTCACCCTAAGAGCCTGAGTCTAACCCTAACCCTAAGAGCCTGAGTCTAACCCTCACCCTAAGAGCCTGAGTCTAACCCTAACCCTAAGAGCCTGAGTCTAACCCTAAACCTAAGAGCCTGAGTCTAACCCTAACCCTAAGAGCCTAAGTCTAACCCTAACTCTAAGAGTCTAACCCTAACCCTAACCCTAAGAGTCTAACCCTAACCCTGAGTCTAACCCTAACCCTAAGAGTCTAACCCTAAGAGTCTAACCCTAACCCTAAGAGTCTAACCCTAACCCTAAGAGTCTAACCCTAACCCTAACCCTAACCCTAACCCTAACCCTAAGTGTCTAACCCTAACCATAACCCTAAGAGTCTAACCCTAACCCTGAGAGTCTAACCCTAACCCTAAGAGCCTGAGTCTAACCCTAACCCTAAGAGCCTAAGTCTAACCCTAACTCTAAGAGTCTAACCCTAACCCTAACCCTAACCCTAACAGTCTAACCCTAACCCTGAGTCTAATCCTAACCCTAAGAGTCTAACCCTAAGAGTCTAACCCTAACCCTAAGAGTCTAACCCTAACCCTAAGAGTCTAACCCTAACCCTAACCCTAACCCTAAGAGTCTAACCCTAACCCTAACCCTAACCCCGGCTGAAGTACACAAGTATATTTCGCTAGATGGCAGCAGCGCTCCACCAACAGAGCCGGCTGCAGTACCCAAATATATTTCGCTAGATGGCAGCAGCGCTCCACCAACAGCGCCGGCTGCAGTACCCAAATATATTTCGCTAGATGGCAGCAGCGCTCCACCAAAAGGGCGGCTGCAGTACCCAATTACATTTCGCTAGATGGCAGAAGCGCTCCACCAAAAGGGCGGCTGCAGTACCCAAATATATTTCGCTAGATGGCAGCAGCGCTCCACCAACAGGGCCGGCTGCAGTACCCAAATATATTTCGCTAGATGGCAGCAGCGCTCCACCAACAGCGCCGGCTGCAGTACCCAAATATATTTCGCTAGATGGCAGCAGCGCTCCACCAAAAGGGCGGCTGCAGTACCCAATTATATTTCGCTAGACGGCAGCAGCGCTCCATCAAAAGGGCGGCTGCAGTACCCAATTATATTTCGCTAGATGGCAGCAGCGCTCCACCAACAGCGCCGGCTGCAGTACCCAAATATATTTCGCTAGATGGCAGCAGCGCTCCACCAACAGCGCCGGCTGCAGTACCCAATTATATTTCGCTAGATGGCAGCAGCGCTCCACCAACAGCGCCGGCTGCAGTACCCAAATATATTTCGCTAGATGGCAGCAGCGCTCCACCAACAGGGCCGGCTGCAGTACCCAAGTATATTTCGCTAGATGGCAGCAGCGCTCCACCAACCGGGCGGCTGCAGTACCCAAGTATATTTCGCTAGATGGCAGCAGCGCTCCACCAACAGGGCCGGCTGCAGTACCCAAGTATATTTCGCTAGATGGCAGCAGCGCTCCACCAACAGGGCCGGCTGCAGTACCCAAATATATTTCGCTAGATGGCAGCAGCGCTCCACCAACCGGGCGGCTGCAGTACCCAATTACATTTCGCTAGATGACAGCAGCGCTCCACCAAAAGGGCGGCTGCAGTACCCAAATATATTTCGCTAGATGGCAGCAGCGCTCCACCAACAGCGCCGGCTGCAGTACCCAAATATATTTCGCTAGATGGCAGCAGCGCTCCACCAACAGCGCCGGCTGCAGTACCCAAGTATATTTCGCTAGATGGCAGCAGCGCTCCACCAACCGGGCGGCTGCAGTACCCAATTACATTTCGCTAGATGGCAGCAGCGCTCCACCAACAGGGCCGGCTGCAGTACCCAAGTATATTTCGCTAGATGGCAGCAGCGCTCCACCAACAGGGCCGGCTGCAGTACCCAAGTATATTTCGCTAGATGGCAGCAGCGCTCCACCAACCGGGCCGGCTGCAGTACCCAAATATATTTCGCTAGATGGCAGCAGCGCTCCACCAACCGGGCGGCTGCAGTACCCCAGTATATTTCGCTAGATGGCAGCAGCGCTCCACCAACAGCGCCGGCTGCAGTACCCAAGTATATTTCGCTAGATGGCAGCAGCGCTCCACCAACAGAGCCGGCTGCAGTACCCAATTACATTTCGCTAGATGGCAGCAGCCCTCCACCAAAAGGGCGGCTGCAGTACCCAAGTATATTTCGCTAGATGGCAGCAGAGCTCCACCAACAGGGCCGGCTGCAGTACCCAAATATATTTCGCTAGATGGCAGCAGCGCTCCACCAACCGGGCGGCTGCAGTACCCAAATATATTTCGCTAGATGGCAGCAGCGCTCCACCAACAGGGCCGGCTGCAGTACCCAAATATATTTCGCTAGATGGCAGCAGCGCTCCACCAACAGGGCCGGCTGCAGTACCCAAGTATATTTCGCTAGATGGCAGCAGAGCTCCACCAAAAGTGCGGCTGCAGTACCCAAATATATAGTACTGAGTCTAACCCTAACCCTAAGAGCCTGAGTCTAACCCTCCCCCTAAGAGCCTGAGTCTAACCCTCACCCTAAGAGCCTGAGTCTAACCCTAACCCTAAGAGCCTGAGTCTAACCCTCACCCTAAGAGCCTGAGTCTAACCCTAACCCTAAGAGCCTGAGTCTAACCCTAACCCTAAGAGCCTGAGTCTAACCCTAACCCTAAGAGCCTAAGTCTAACCCTAACTCTAAGAGTCTAACCCTAACCCTAACCCTAACCCTAAGAGTCTAACCCTAACCCTGAGTCTAACCCTAACCCTAAGAGTCTAACCCTAAGAGTCTAACCCTAACCCTAAGAGTCTAACCCTAACCCTAAGAGTCTAACCCTAACCCTAACCCTAACCCTTAGAGTCTAACCCTAACCCTAACCCTAACCCTAACCCTAACCCTAAGTGTCTAACCCTAACCCTAACCCTAAGAGTCTAACCCTAACCCTGAGAGTCTAACCCTAACCCTAAGAGCCTGAGTCTAACCCTAACCCTAAGAGCCTGAGTCTAACCCTAACCCTAACCCTAACAGTATAACCTTAACCCTAACCCTAAGAGTCTAACCTTAACCCTGAGTCTAACCCTAACCCTAACCCTAAGAGTCTAACCCTAACCCTAAAAGTCTAACCCTAAGAGTCTAACCCTAACCCTAACTCTAACCCTAACAGTCTAACCCTAACCCTAAGAGTCTAACCCTAAGAGTCTAACCCTAACCCTAAACCTAACCCTAACAGTCTAACCCTAACCCTAAACCTAACCCTAAGAGTCTAACCCTAACCCTAACCCTAACCCTAAGAGTCTAACCCTAACCCTAACCCTAACCCTAAGAGTCTAACCCTAACCCTAAGAGTCTAACCCTAACCCTAACCCTAACCCTAAGAGTCTAACCCTAACCCTAAGAGTCTAACCCTAACCCTAACCCTAACCCTAAACCTAAGAGTCTAACCCTAACCCTAAGAGTCTAACCCTAAGAGTCTAAACCTAACCCTTAGAGCCTGAGTCTAACCCTAACCCTAAGAGTCTAACCCTAACCCTAACCCTAACCCTAAGAGTCTAACCCTAACCCTAACCCTAACCCTAACCGTAAGAGACTAACCCTAACCCTAAGAGTCTAACCCTAAGAGTCTAACCCTAACCCTAAAAGTCTAACCCTAAGAATCTAACCCTAACCCTAACCCTAACCCCGGCTGAAGTACCCAAGTATATTTCGCTAGATGGCAGCAGCGCTCCACCAACAGAGCCGGCTGCAGTACCCAAATATATTTCGCTAGATGGCAGCAGCGCTCCACCAAAAGGGCGGCTGCAGTACCCAATTACATTTCGCTAGATGGCAGCAGCGCTCCATCAAAAGGGCGGCTGCAGTACCCAATTATATTTCGCTAGATGGCAGCAGCGCTCCACCAACAGGGCCGGCTGCAGTACCCAAATATATTTCGCTAGATGGCAGCAGCGCTCCACCAACAGAGCCGGCTGCAGTACCCAAATATATTTCGCTAGATGGCAGCAGCGCTCCACCAACATGGCCGGCTGCAGTACCCAAATATATTTCGCTAGATGGCAGCAGCGCTCCACCAACAGGGCCGGCAGCAGTACCCAAGTATATTTCGCTAGATGGCAGCAGCGCTCCACCAACAGGGCGGCTGCAGTACCCAAATATATTTCGCTAGATGGCAGCAGCGCTGCACCAACAGGGCCGGCTGCAGTACCCAAGTATATTTCGCTAGATGGCAGCAGCGCTCCACCAACCGGGCGGCTGCAGTACCCAAGTATATTTCGCTAGATGGCAGCAGCGCTCCACCAACAGGGCCGGCTGCAGTACCCAAGTATATTTCGCTAGATGGCAGCAGCGCTCCACCAACCGGGCCGGCTGCAGTACCCAAATATATTTCGCTAGATGGCAGCAGCGCTCCACCAAAAGGGCGGCTGCAGTACTCAAGTATATTTCGCTAGATGGCAGCAGAGCTCCACCAAAAGTGCGGCTGCAGTACCCAAATATATAGTACTGAGTCTAACCCTAACCCTAAGAGCCTGAGTCTAACCCTAACCCTAAGAGCCTGAGTCTAACCCTCCCCCTAAGAGCCTGAGTCTAACCCTCACCCTAAGAGCCTGAGTCTAACCCTAACCCTAAGAGCCTGAGTCTAACCCTCACCCTAAGAGTCTAACCCTAACCCTAACCCTAACCCTAAGAGTCTAACCCTAACCCTAACCCTAACCCTAACCGTAAGAGACTAACCCTAACCCTAAGAGTCTAACCCTAAGAGTCTAACCCTAACCCTAAAAGTCTAACCCTAAGAATCTAACCCTAACCCTAACCCTAACCCCGGCTGAAGTACCCAAGTATATTTCGCTAGATGGCAGCAGCGCTCCACCAACAGAGCCGGCTGCAGTACCCAAATATATTTCGCTAGATGGCAGCAGCGCTCCACCAAAAGGGCGGCTGCAGTACCCAATTACATTTCGCTAGATGGCAGCAGCGCTCCATCAAAAGGGCGGCTGCAGTACCCAATTATATTTCGCTAGATGGCAGCAGCGCTCCACCAACAGGGCCGGCTGCAGTACCCAAATATATTTCGCTAGATGGCAGCAGCGCTCCACCAACAGAGCCGGCTGCAGTACCCAAATATATTTCGCTAGATGGCAGCAGCGCTCCACCAACATGGCCGGCTGCAGTACCCAAATATATTTCGCTAGATGGCAGCAGCGCTCCACCAACCGGGCGGCTGCAGTACCCAAATATATTTCGCTAGATGGCAGCAGCGCTCCACCAACAGGGCCGGCTGCAGTACCCAAGTATATTTCGCTAGATGGCAGCAGCGCTCCACCAACAGCGCCGGCTGCAGTACCCAAGTATATTTCGCTAGATGGCAGCAGCGCTCCACCAACAGGGCGGCTGCAGTACCCAATTACATTTCGCTAGATGGCAGCAGCGCTCCACCAAAAGGGTGGCTGCAGTACCCAAGTATATTTCGCTAGATGGCAGCAGCGCTCCACCAACAGGGCCGGCTGCAGTACCCAAATATATTTCGCTAGATGGCAGCAGCGCTCCACCAAAAGGGCGGCTGCAGTACCCAAATATATTTCGCTAGATGGCAGCAGCGCTCCACCAACAGGGCCGGCTGCAGTACCCAAATATATTTCGCTAGATGGCAGCAGCGCTCCACCAACAGGGCCGGCTGCAGTACCCAAATATATTTCGCTAGATGGCAGCAGAGCTCCACCAAAAGTGCGGCTGCAGTACCCAAATATATAGTACTGAGTCTAACCCTAATCCTAAGAGCCTGAGTCTAACCCTAACCCTAAGAGCCTGAGTCTAACCCTCACCCTAAGAGCCTGAGTCTAACCCTAACCCTAAGAGCCTCAGTCTAACCCTAACCCTAAGAGCCTGAGTCTAACCCTCACCCTAAGAGCCTGAGTCTAACCCTAACCCTAAGAGCCTGAGTCTAACCCTCACCCTAAGAGCCTGAGTCTAACCCTAACCCTAAGAGCCTGAGTCTAACCCTAACCCTAAGAGCCTGAGTCTAACCCTAACCCTAAGAGCCTGAGTCTAACCCTAACCCTAAGAGCCTAAGTCTAACCCTAACTCTAAGAGTCTAACCCTAACCCTAACCCTAACCCTAAGAGTCTAACCCTAACCCTGAGTCTAACCCTAACCCTAAGAGTCTAACCCTAAGAGTCTAACCCTAACCCTAAGAGTCTAACCCTAACCCTAAGAGTCTAACCCTAACCCTAACCCTAACCCTAAGAGTCTAACCCTAACCCTAAGAGTCTAACCCTAACCCTAACCCTAACCCTAAGAGTCTAACCCTAACCCTAACCCTAACCCTAACCCTAAGTGTCTAACCCTAACCCTAACCCTAAGAGTCTAACCCTAACCCTGAGAGTCTAACCCTAACTCTAAGAGCCTGAGTCTAACCCTAACCCTAAGAGCCTGAGTCTAACCCTAACCCTAACCCTAACAGTATAACCTTAACCCTAACCCTAAGAGTCTAACCTTAACCCTGAGTCTAACCCTAACCCTAACCCTAAGAGTCTAACCCTAACCCTAAAAGTCTAACCCTAAGAGTCTAACCCTAACCCTAACTCTAACCCTAACAGTCTAACCCTAACCCTAAGAGTCTAACCCTAAGAGTCTAACCCTAACCCTAAACCTAACCCTAACAGTCTAACCCTAACCCTAAACCTAACCCTAAGAGTCTAACCCTAACCCTAACCCTAACCCTAAGAGTCTAACCCTAACCCTAACCCTAACCCTAAGAGTCTAACCCTAACCCTAAGAGTCTAGCCCTAACCCTAACCCTAACCCTAAGAGTCTAACCCTAACCCTAAGAGTCTAACCCTAACCCTAACCCTAACCCTAAACCTAAGAGTCTAACCCTAACCCTAAGAGTCTAACCCTAAGAGTCTAAACCTAACCCTTAGAGCCTGAGTCTAACCCTAACCCTAAGAGTCTAACCCTAACCCTAACCCTAACCCTAAGAGTCTAACCCTAACCCTAACCCTAACCCTAACCGTAAGAGACTAACCCTAACCCTAAGAGTCTAACCCTAAGAGTCTAACCCTAACCCTAAAAGTCTAACCCTAAGAATCTAACCCTAACCCTAACCCTAACCCCGGCTGAAGTACCCAAGTATATTTCGCTAGATGGCAGCAGCGCTCCACCAACAGGGCCGGCTGCAGTACCCAAATATATTTCGCTAGATGGCAGCAGCGCTCCACCAACAGAGCCGGCTGCAGTACCCAAATATATTTCGCTAGATGGCAGCAGCGCTCCACCAACATGGCCGGCTGCAGTACCCAAATATATTTCGCTAGATGGCAGCAGCGCTCCACCAACAGGGCCGGCAGCAGTACCCAAGTATATTTCGCTAGATGGCAGCAGCGCTCCACCAACCGGGCGGCTGCAGTACCCAAATATATTTCGCTAGATGGCAGCAGCGCTCCACCAACAGGGCCGGCTGCAGTACCCAAGTATATTTCGCTAGATGGCAGCAGCGCTCCACCAACCGGGCGGCTGCAGTACCCAAGTATATTTCGCTAGATGGCAGCAGCGCTCCACCAACAGGGCCGGCTGCAGTACCCAAGTATATTTCGCTAGATGGCAGCAGCGCTCCACCAACCGGGCCGGCTGCAGTACCCAAATATATTTCGCTAGATGGCAGCAGCGCTCCACCAAAAGGGCGGCTGCAGTACTCAAGTATATTTCGCTAGATGGCAGCAGAGCTCCACCAAAAGTGCGGCTGCAGTACCCAAATATATAGTACTGAGTCTAACCCTAACCCTAAGAGCCTGAGTCTAACCCTAACCCTAAGAGCCTGAGTCTAACCCTCCCCCTAAGAGCCTGAGTCTAACCCTCACCCTAAGAGCCTGAGTCTAACCCTAACCCTAAGAGCCTGAGTCTAACCCTCACCCTAAGAGCCTGAGTCTAACCCTAACCCTAAGAGCCTGAGTCTAACCCTAAACCTAAGAGCCTGAGTCTAACCCTAACCCTAAGAGCCTAAGTCTAACCCTAACTCTAAGAGTCTAACCCTAACCCTAACCCTAACCCTAAGAGTCTAACCCTAACCCTGAGTCTAACCCTAACCCTAAGAGTCTAACCCTAAGAGTCTAACCCTAACCCTAAGAGTCTAACCCTAACCCTAAGAGTCTAACCCTAACCCTAACCCTAACCCTAAGAGTCTAACCCTAACCCTAAGAGTCTAACCCTAACCCTAACCCTAACCCTAAGAGTCTAACCCTAACCCTAACCCTAACCCTAACCCTAACCCTAAGTGTCTAACCCTAACCATAACCCTAAGAGTCTAACCCTAACCCTGAGAGTCTAACCCTAACCCTAAGAGCCTGAGTCTAACCCTAACCCTAAGAGCCTGAGTCTAACCCTAACAGTATAACCTTAACCCTAACCCTAAGAGTCTAACCTTAACCCTGAGTCTAACCCTAACCCTAACCCTAAGAGTCTAACCCTAACCCTAAAAGTCTAACCCTAAGAGTCTAACCCTAACCCTAACTCTAACCCTAACAGTCTAACCCTAACCCTAAGAGTCTAACCCTAAGAGTCTAACCCTAACCCTAAACCTAACCCTAACAGTCTAACCCTAACCCTAAACCTAACCCTAAGAGTCTAACCCTAACCCTAAGAGTCTAACCCTAACCCTAACCCTAACCCTAAGAGTCTAACCCTAACCCTAACCCTAACCCTAACCCTAAGTGTCTAACCCTAACCCTAACCCTAAGAGTCTAACCCTAACCCTGAGAGTCTAACCCTAACCCTAAGAGCCTGAGTCTAACCCTAACCCTAAGAGCCTGAGTCTAACCCTAACCCTAACCCTAACCCTAACAGTCTAACCCTAACCCTAACCCTAAGAGTCTAACCCTAACCCTGAGTCTAACCCTAACCCTAACCCTAAGAGTCTAACCCTAACCCTAAAAGTCTAACCCTAAGAGTCTAACCCTAACCCTAACTCTAACCCTAACAGTCTAACCCTAACCCTAAGAGTCTAACCCTAAGAGTCTAACCCTAACCCTAAACCTAACCCTAACAGTCTAACCCTAACCCTAACCCTAACCCTAAGAGTCTAACCCTAACCCTAACCCTAACCCTAAGAGTCTAACCCTAACCCTAAGAGTCTAACCTTAACCCTAAGAGTCTAACCCTAAGAGTCTAACCCTAACCCTAAAAGTCTAACCCTAAGAATCTAACCCTAACCCTAACCCAAACCCCGGCTGAAGTACACAAGTATATTTCGCTAGATGGCAGCAGCGCTCCACCAACAGAGCCGGCTGCAGTACCCAAATATATTTCGCTAGATGGCAGCAGCGCTCCACCAACAGCGCCGGCTGCAGTACCCAAATATATTTCGCTAGATGGCAGCAGCGCTCCACCAAAAGGGCGGCTGCAGTACCCAATTACATTTCGCTAGATGGCAGAAGCGCTCCACCAAAAGGGCGGCTGCAGTACCCAAATATATTTCGCTAGATGGCAGCAGCGCTCCACCAACAGGGCCGGCTGCAGTACCCAAATATATTTCGCTAGATGGCAGCAGCGCTCCACCAACAGCGCCGGCTGCAGTACCCAAATATATTTCGCTAGATGGCAGCAGCGCTCCACCAAAAGGGCGGCTGCAGTACCCAATTATATTTCGCTAGACGGCAGCAGCGCTCCATCAAAAGGGCGGCTGCAGTACCCAATTATATTTCGCTAGATGGCAGCAGCGCTCCACCAACAGCGCCGGCTGCAGTACCCAAATATATTTCGCTAGATGGCAGCAGCGCTCCACCAACAGCGCCGGCTGCAGTACCCAAGTATATTTCGCTAGATGGCAGCAGCGCTCCACCAACCGGGCGGCTGCAGTACCCAAATATATTTCGCTAGATGGCAGCAGCGCTCCACCAACAGGGCCGGCTGCAGTACCCAAATATATTTCGCTAGATGGCAGCAGCGCTCCACCAACCGGGCGGCTGCAGTACCCAAGTATATTTCGCTAGATGGCAGCAGCGCTCCACCAACAGGGCCGGCTGCAGTACCCAAGTATATTTCGCTAGATGGCAGCAGCGCTCCACCAACAGGGCCGGCTGCAGTACCCAAATATATTTCGCTAGATGGCAGCAGCGCTCCACCAACCGGGCGGCTGCAGTACCCAATTACATTTCGCTAGATGACAGCAGCGCTCCACCAAAAGGGCGGCTGCAGTACCCAAATATATTTCGCTAGATGGCAGCAGCGCTCCACCAACAGGGCCGGCTGCAGTACCCAAATATATTTCGCTAGATGGCAGCAGCGCTCCACCAACAGCGCCGGCTGCAGTACCCAAGTATATTTCGCTAGATGGCAGCAGCGCTCCACCAACCGGGCGGCTGCAGTACCCAGTTACATTTCGCTAGATGGCAGCAGAGCTCCACCAACAGCGCCGGCTGCAGTACCCAAGTATATTTCGCTAGATGGCAGCAGCGCTCCACCAACAGGGCCGGCTGCAGTACCCAAGTATATTTCGCTAGATGGCAGCAGCGCTCCACCAACCGGGCCGGCTGCAGTACCCAAATATATTTCGCTAGATGGCAGCAGCGCTCCACCAAAAGGGCGGCTGCAGTACCCAATTACATTTCGCTAGATGGCAGCAGCGCTCCACCAACAGCGCCGGCTGCAGTACCCAAGTATATTTCGCTAGATGGCAGCAGCGCTCCACCAACAGAGCCGGCTGCAGTACCCAATTACATTTCGCTAGATGGCAGCAGCGCTCCACCAAAAGGGCGGCTGCAGTACCCAAGTATATTTCGCTAGATGGCAGCAGAGCTCCACCAACAGGGCCGGCTGCAGTACCCAAATATATTTCGCTAGATGGCAGCAGCGCTCCACCAAAAGGGCGGCTGCAGTACCCAAATATATTTCGCTAGATGGCAGCAGCGCTCCACCAACAGGGCCGGCTGCAGTACCCAAATATATTTCGCTAGATGGCAGCAGCGCTCCACCAACAGGGCCGGCTGCAGTACCCAAGTATATTTCGCTAGATGGCAGCAGAGCTCCACCAAAAGTGCCGCTGCAGTACCCAAATATATAGTACTGAGTCTAACCCTAACCCTAAGAGCCTGAGTCTAACCCTAACCCTAAGAGCCTGAGTCTAACCCTCCCCCTAAGAGCCTGAGTCTAACCCTAACCCTAAGAGCCTGAGTCTAACCCTAACCCTAAGAGCCTGAGTCTAACCCTCACCCTAAGAGCCTGAGTCTAACCCTAACCCTAAGAGCCTGAGTCTAACCCTAACCCTAAGAGCCTGAGTCTAACCCTAACCCTAAGAGCCTAAGTCTAACCCTAAATCTAAGAGTCTAACCCTAACCCTAACCCTAACCCTAAGAGTCTAACCCTAACCCTGAGTCTAACCCTAACCCTAAGAGTCTAACCCTAAGAGTCTAACCCTAACCCTAAGAGTCTAACCCTAACCCTAAGAGTCTAACCCTAACCCTAACCCTAACCCTAAGAGTCTAACCCTAACCCTAAGAGTCTAACCCTAACCCTAACCCTAACCCTAAGAGTCTAACCCTAACCCTAACCCTAACCCTAACCCTAACCCTAACCCTAACCCTAACCCTAACCCTAACCCTAACCCTAACCCTAACCCTAACCCTAACCCTAACCCTAACAGTATAACCTTAACCCTAACCCTAAGAGTCTAACCTTAACCCTGAGTCTAACCCTAACCCTAACCCTAAGAGTCTAACCCTAACCCTAAAAGTCTAACCCTAAGAGTCTAACCCTAACCCTAACTCTAACCCTAACAGTCTAACCCTAACCCTAAGAGTCTAACCCTAAGAGTCTAACCCTAACCCTAAACCTAACCCTAACAGTCTAACCCTAACCCTAAACCTAACCCTAAGAGTCTAACCCTAACCCTAACCCTAACCCTAAGAGTCTAACCCTAACCCTAAGAGTCTAGCCCTAACCCTAACCCTAACCCTAAGAGTCTAACCCTAACCCTAAGAGTCTAACCCTAACCCTAACCCTAACCCTAAACCTAAGAGTCTAACCCTAACCCTAAGAGTCTAACCCTAAGAGTCTAAACCTAACCCTTAGAGCCTGAGTCTAACCCTAACCCTAAGAGTCTAACCCTAACCCTAACCCTAACCCTAAGAGTCTAACCCTAACCCTAACCCTAACCCTAACCGTAAGAGACTAACCCTAACCCTAAGAGTCTAACCCTAAGAGTCTAACCCTAACCCTAAAAGTCTAACCCTAAGAATCTAACCCTAACCCTAACCCTAACCCCGGCTGAAGTACCCAAGTATATTTCGCTAGATGGCAGCAGCGCTCCACCAACAGGGCCGGCTGCAGTACCCAAATATATTTCGCTAGATGGCAGCAGCGCTCCACCAACAGAGCCGGCTGCAGTACCCAAATATATTTCGCTAGATGGCAGCAGCGCTCCACCAACATGGCCGGCTGCAGTACCCAAATATATTTCGCTAGATGGCAGCAGCGCTCCACCAACAGGGCCGGCAGCAGTACCCAAGTATATTTCGCTAGATGGCAGCAGCGCTCCACCAACCGGGCGGCTGCAGTACCCAAATATATTTCGCTAGATGGCAGCAGCGCTCCACCAACAGGGCCGGCTGCAGTACCCAAGTATATTTCGCTAGATGGCAGCAGCGCTCCACCAACCGGGCGGCTGCAGTACCCAAGTATATTTCGCTAGATGGCAGCAGCGCTCCACCAACAGGGCCGGCTGCAGTACCCAAGTATATTTCGCTAGATGGCAGCAGCGCTCCACCAACCGGGCCGGCTGCAGTACCCAAATATATTTCGCTAGATGGCAGCAGCGCTCCACCAAAAGGGCGGCTGCAGTACTCAAGTATATTTCGCTAGATGGCAGCAGAGCTCCACCAAAAGTGCGGCTGCAGTACCCAAATATATAGTACTGAGTCTAACCCTAACCCTAAGAGCCTGAGTCTAACCCTAACCCTAAGAGCCTGAGTCTAACCCTCCCCCTAAGAGCCTGAGTCTAACCCTCACCCTAAGAGCCTGAGTCTAACCCTAACCCTAAGAGCCTGAGTCTAACCCTCACCCTAAGAGCCTGAGTCTAACCCTAACCCTAAGAGCCTGAGTCTAACCCTAAACCTAAGAGCCTGAGTCTAACCCTAACCCTAAGAGCCTAAGTCTAACCCTAACTCTAAGAGTCTAACCCTAACCCTAACCCTAACCCTAAGAGTCTAACCCTAACCCTGAGTCTAACCCTAACCCTAAGAGTCTAACCCTAAGAGTCTAACCCTAACCCTAAGAGTCTAACCCTAACCCTAAGAGTCTAACCCTAACCCTAACCCTAACCCTAAGAGTCTAACCCTAACCCTAAGAGTCTAACCCTAACCCTAACCCTAACCCTAAGAGTCTAACCCTAACCCTAACCCTAACCCTAACCCTAACCCTAAGTGTCTAACCCTAACCATAACCCTAAGAGTCTAACCCTAACCCTGAGAGTCTAACCCTAACCCTAAGAGCCTGAGTCTAACCCTAACCCTAAGAGCCTGAGTCTAACCCTAACAGTATAACCTTAACCCTAACCCTAAGAGTCTAACCTTAACCCTGAGTCTAACCCTAACCCTAACCCTAAGAGTCTAACCCTAACCCTAAAAGTCTAACCCTAAGAGTCTAACCCTAACCCTAACTCTAACCCTAACAGTCTAACCCTAACCCTAAGAGTCTAACCCTAAGAGTCTAACCCTAACCCTAAACCTAACCCTAACAGTCTAACCCTAACCCTAACCCTAACCCTAAGAGTCTAACCCTAACCCTAACCCTAACCCTAAGAGTCTAACCCTAACCCTAAGAGTCTAACCTTAACCCTAAGAGTCTAACCCTAAGAGTCTAACCCTAACCCTAAAAGTCTAACCCTAAGAATCTAACCCTAACCCTAACCCAAACCCCGGCTGAAGTACACAAGTATATTTCGCTAGATGGCAGCAGCGCTCCACCAACAGAGCCGGCTGCAGTACCCAAATATATTTCGCTAGATGGCAGCAGCGCTCCACCAACAGCGCCGGCTGCAGTACCCAAATATATTTCGCTAGATGGCAGCAGCGCTCCACCAAAAGGGCGGCTGCAGTACCCAATTACATTTCGCTAGATGGCAGAAGCGCTCCACCAAAAGGGCGGCTGCAGTACCCAAATATATTTCGCTAGATGGCAGCAGCGCTCCACCAACAGGGCCGGCTGCAGTACCCAAATATATTTCGCTAGATGGCAGCAGCGCTCCACCAACAGCGCCGGCTGCAGTACCCAAATATATTTCGCTAGATGGCAGCAGCGCTCCACCAAAAGGGCGGCTGCAGTACCCAATTATATTTCGCTAGACGGCAGCAGCGCTCCATCAAAAGGGCGGCTGCAGTACCCAATTATATTTCGCTAGATGGCAGCAGCGCTCCACCAACAGCGCCGGCTGCAGTACCCAAATATATTTCGCTAGATGGCAGCAGCGCTCCACCAACAGCGCCGGCTGCAGTACCCAAGTATATTTCGCTAGATGGCAGCAGCGCTCCACCAACCGGGCGGCTGCAGTACCCAAATATATTTCGCTAGATGGCAGCAGCGCTCCACCAACAGGGCCGGCTGCAGTACCCAAATATATTTCGCTAGATGGCAGCAGCGCTCCACCAACCGGGCGGCTGCAGTACCCAAGTATATTTCGCTAGATGGCAGCAGCGCTCCACCAACAGGGCCGGCTGCAGTACCCAAGTATATTTCGCTAGATGGCAGCAGCGCTCCACCAACAGGGCCGGCTGCAGTACCCAAATATATTTCGCTAGATGGCAGCAGCGCTCCACCAACCGGGCGGCTGCAGTACCCAATTACATTTCGCTAGATGACAGCAGCGCTCCACCAAAAGGGCGGCTGCAGTACCCAAATATATTTCGCTAGATGGCAGCAGCGCTCCACCAACAGGGCCGGCTGCAGTACCCAAATATATTTCGCTAGATGGCAGCAGCGCTCCACCAACAGCGCCGGCTGCAGTACCCAAGTATATTTCGCTAGATGGCAGCAGCGCTCCACCAACCGGGCGGCTGCAGTACCCAATTACATTTCGCTAGATGGCAGCAGAGCTCCACCAACAGCGCCGGCTGCAGTACCCAAGTATATTTCGCTAGATGGCAGCAGCGCTCCACCAACAGGGCCGGCTGCAGTACCCAAGTATATTTCGCTAGATGGCAGCAGCGCTCCACCAACCGGGCCGGCTGCAGTACCCAAATATATTTCGCTAGATGGCAGCAGCGCTCCACCAAAAGGGCGGCTGCAGTACCCAATTACATTTCGCTAGATGGCAGCAGCGCTCCACCAACAGCGCCGGCTGCAGTACCCAAGTATATTTCGCTAGATGGCAGCAGCGCTCCACCAACAGAGCCGGCTGCAGTACCCAATTACATTTCGCTAGATGGCAGCAGCGCTCCACCAAAAGGGCGGCTGCAGTACCCAAGTATATTTCGCTAGATGGCAGCAGAGCTCCACCAACAGGGCCGGCTGCAGTACCCAAATATATTTCGCTAGATGGCAGCAGCGCTCCACCAAAAGGGCGGCTGCAGTACCCAAATATATTTCGCTAGATGGCAGCAGCGCTCCACCAACAGGGCCGGCTGCAGTACCCAAATATATTTCGCTAGATGGCAGCAGCGCTCCACCAACAGGGCCGGCTGCAGTACCCAAGTATATTTGGCTAGATGGCAGCAGAGCTCCACCAAAAGTGCCGCTGCAGTACCCAAATATATAGTACTGAGTCTAACCCTAACCCTAAGAGCCTGAGTCTAACCCTAACCCTAAGAGCCTGAGTCTAACCCTCCCCCTAAGAGCCTGAGTCTAACCCTAACCCTAAGAGCCTGAGTCTAACCCTAACCCTAAGAGCCTGAGTCTAACCCTCACCCTAAGAGCCTGAGTCTAACCCTAACCCTAAGAGCCTGAGTCTAACCCTAACCCTAAGAGCCTGAGTCTAACCCTAACCCTAAGAGCCTAAGTCTGACCCTAAATCTAAGAGTCTAACCCTAACCCTAACCCTAACCCTAAGAGTCTAACCCTAACCCTGAGTCTAACCCTAACCCTAAGAGTCTAACCCTAAGAGTCTAACCCTAACCCTAAGAGTCTAACCCTAACCCTAAGAGTCTAACCCTAACCCTAACCCTAACCCTAAGAGTCTAACCCTAACCCTAAGAGTCTAACCCTAACCCTAACCCTAACCCTAAGAGTCTAACCCTAACCCTAACCCTAACCCTAACCCTAACCCTAAGTGTCTAACCCTAACCCTAACCCTAAGAGTCTAACCCTAACCCTGAGAGTCTAACCCTAACCCTAAGAGCCTGAGTCTAACCCTAACCCTAAGAGCCTGAGTCTAACCCTAGCCCTAACCCTAACAGTATAACCTTAACCCTAACCCTAAGAGTCTAACCTTAACCCTGAGTCTAACCCTAACCCTAACCCTAAGAGTCTAACCCTAACCCTAAAAGTCTAACCCTAAGAGTCTAACCCTAACCCTAACTCTAACCCTAACAGTCTAACCCTAACCCTAAGAGTCTAACCCTAAGAGTCTAACCCTAACCCTAAACCTAACCCTAACAGTCTAACCCTAACCCTAAACCTAACCCTAAGAGTCTAACCCTAACCCTAACCCTAACCCTAAGAGTCTAACCCTAACCCTAACCCTAACCCTAAGAGTCTAACCCTAACCCTAAGAGTCTAACCCTAACCCTAACCCTAACCCTAAGAGTCTAACCCTAACCCTAAGAGTCTAACCCTAACCCTAACCCTAACCCTAACCCTAAACCTAAGAGTCTAACCCTAACCCTAAGAGTCTAACCCTAAGAGTCTAAACCTAACCCTTAGAGCCTGAGTCTAACCCTAACCCTAAGAGTCTAACCCTAACCCTAACCCTAAGAGTCTAACCCTAACCCTAACCCTAACCCTAACCGTAAGAGACTAACCCTAACCCTAAGAGTCTAACCCTAAGAGTCTAACCCTAACCCTAAAAGTCTAACCCTAAGAATCTAACCCTAACCCTAACCCTAACCCCGGCTGCAGTACCCAATTATATTTCGCTAGATGGCAGCAGCGCTCCACCAACAGGGCCGGCTGCAGTACCCAAATATATTTCGCTAGATGGCAGCAGCGCTCCACCAACAGAGCCGGCTGCAGTACCCAAATATATTTCGCTAGATGGCAGCAGCGCTCCACCAACATGGCCGGCTGCAGTACCCAAATATATTTCGCTAGATGGCAGCAGCGCTCCACCAACAGGGCCGGCAGCAGTACCCAAGTATATTTCGCTAGATGGCAGCAGCGCTCCACCAACCGGGCGGCTGCAGTACCCAAATATATTTCGCTAGATGGCAGCAGCGCTCCACCAACAGGGCCGGCTGCAGTACCCAAGTATATTTCGCTAGATGGCAGCAGCGCTCCACCAACCGGGCGGCTGCAGTACCCAAGTATATTTCGCTAGATGGCAGCAACGCTCCACCAACAGGGCCGGCTGCAGTACCCAAGTATATTTCGCTAGATGGCAGCAGCGCTCCACCAACCGGGCCGGCTGCAGTACCCAAATATATTTCGCTAGATGGCAGCAGCGCTCCACCAAAAGGGCGGCTGCAGTACTCAAGTATATTTCGCTAGATGGCAGCAGAGCTCCACCAAAAGTGCGGCTGCAGTACCCAAATATATAGTACTGAGTCTAACCCTAACCCTAAGAGCCTGAGTCTAACCCTAACCCTAAGAGCCTGAGTCTAACCCTCCCCCTAAGAGCCTGAGTCTAACCCTAACCCTAAGAGCCTGAGTCTAACCCTAACCCTAAGAGCCTGAGTCTAACCCTCACCCTAAGAGCCTGAGTCTAACCCTAACCCTAAGAGCCTGAGTCTAACCCTAACCCTAAGAGCCTGAGTCTAACCCTAACCCTGAGCCTAAGTCTAACCCTAACTCTAAGAGTCTAACCCTAACCCTAACCCTAACCCTAAGAGTCTAACCCTAACCCTGAGTCTAACCCTAACCCTAAGAGTCTAACCCTAAGAGTCTAACCCTAACCCTAAGAGTCTAACCCTAACCCTAAGAGTCTAACCCTAACCCTAACCCTAACCCTAAGAGTCTAACCCTAACCCTAAGAGTCTAACCCTAACACTAACCCTAACCCTAAGAGTCTAACCCTAACCCTAACCCTAACCCTAACCCTAAGTGTCTAACCCTAACCCTAACCCTAAGAGTCTAACCCTAACCCTGAGAGTCTAACCCTAACCCTAAGAGCCTGAGTCTAACCCTAACCCTAAGAGCCTGAGTCTAACCCTAACAGTATAACCTTAACCCTAACCCTAAGAGTCTAACCTTAACCCTGAGTCTAACCCTAACCCTAACCCTAAGAGTCTAACCCTAACCCTAAAAGTCTAACCCTAAGAGTCTAACCCTAACCCTAACTCTAACCCTAACAGTCTAACCCTAACCCTAAGAGTCTAACCCTAAGAGTCTAACCCTAACCCTAAACCTAACCCTAACAGTCTAACCCTAACCCTAAACCTAACCCTAAGAGTCTAACCCTAACCCTAACCCTAACCCTAAGAGTCTAACCCTAACCCTAACCCTAACCCTAAGAGTCTAACCCTAACCCTAAGAGTCTAACCCTAACCCTAACCCTAACCCTAAGAGTCTAACCCTAACCCTAAGAGTCTAACCCTAACCCTAACCCTAACCCTAAACCTAAGAGTCTAACCCTAACCCTAAGAGTCTAACCCTAAGAGTCTAAACCTAACCCTTAGAGCCTGAGTCTAACCCTAACCCTAAGAGTCTAACCCTAACCCTAACCCTAACCCTAAGAGTCTAACCCTAACCCTAACCCTAACCCTAACCGTAAGAGACTAACCCTAACCCTAAGAGTCTAACCCTAAGAGTCTAACCCTAACCCTAAAAGTCTAACCCTAAGAATCTAACCCTAACCCTAACCCTAACCCCGGCTGAAGTACCCAAGTATATTTCGCTAGATGGCAGCAGCGCTCCACCAACAGAGCCGGCTACAGTACCCAAATATATTTCGCTAGATGGCAGCAGCGCTCCACCAAAAGGGCGGCTGCAGTACCCAATTACATTTCGCTAGATGGCAGCAGCGCTCCACCAACCGGGCGGCTGCAGTACCCAATTATATTTCGCTAGATGGCAGCAGCGCTCCACCAACAGGGCCGGCTGCAGTACCCAAATATATTTCGCTAGATGGCAGCAGCGCTCCACCAACAGAGCCGGCTGCAGTACCCAAATATATTTCGCTAGATGGCAGCAGCGCTCCACCAACAGGGCCGGCTGCAGTACCCAAATATATTTCGCTAGATGGCAGCATCGCTCCACCAACAGGGCCGGCAGCAGTACCCAAGTATATTTCGCTAGATGGCAGCAGCGCTCCACCAACCGGGCGGCTGCAGTACCCAAATATATTTCGCTAGATGGCAGCAGCGCTCCACCAACAGCGCCGGCTGCAGTACCCAAGTATATTTCGCTAGATGGCAGCAGCGCTCCACCAACCGGGCGGCTGCAGTACCCAAGTATATTTCGCTAGATGGCAGCAGCGCTCCACCAACAGGGCCGGCTGCAGTACCCAAGTATATTTCGCTAGATGGCAGCAGCGCTCCACCAACCGGGCCGGCTGCAGTACCCAAATATATTTCGCTAGATGGCAGCAGCGCTCCACCAAAAGGGCGGCTGCAGTACTCAAGTATATTTCGCTAGATGGCAGCAGCGCTCCACCAACAGCGCCGGCTGCAGTACCCAAGTACATTTCGCTAGATGGCAGCAGCGCTCCACCAACCGGGCGGCTGCAGTACCCAATTACATTTCGCTAGATGGCAGCAGCGCTCCACCAAAAGGGCGGCTGCAGTTCCCAAGTATATTTCGCTAGATGGCAGCAGAGCTCCACCAACAGGGCCGGCTGCAGTACCCAAATATATTTCGCTAGATGGCAGCAGCGCTCCACCAACAGGGCCGGCTGCAGTACCCAAATATATTTCGCTAGATGGCAGCAGCGCTCCACCAACAGGGCCGGCTGCAGTACCCAAGTATATTTCGCTAGATGGCAGCAGCGCTCCACCAACCGGGCCGGCTGCAGTACCCAAATATATTTCGCTAGATGGCAGCAGCGCTCCACCAAAAGGGCGGCTGCAGTACCCAAGTATATTTTGCTAGATGGCAGCAGCGCTCCACCAACAGCGCCGGCTGCAGTACCCAAGTATATTTCGCTAGATGGCAGCAGCGCTCCACCAACAGGGCGGCTGCAGTACCCAATTACATTTCGCTAGATGGCAGCAGCGCTCCACCAAAAGGGTGGCTGCAGTACCCAAGTATATTTCGCTAGATGGCAGCAGCGCTCCACCAACAGTGCCGGCTGCAGTACCCAAATATATTTCGCTAGATGGCAGCAGCGCTCCACCAAAAGGGCGGCTGCAGTACCCAAATATATTTCGCTAGATGGCAGCAGCGCTCCACCAACAGGGCCGGCTGCAGTACCCAAATATATTTCGCTAGATGGCAGCAGCGCTCCACCAACAGGGCCGGCTGCAGTACCCAAGTATATTTCGCTAGATGGCAGCAGCGCTCCACCAACCGGGCCGGCTGCAGTACCCAAATATATTTCGCTAGATGGCAGCAGCGCTCCACCAAAAGGGCGGCTGCAGTACTCAAGTATATTTCGCTAGATGGCAGCAGAGCTCCACCAAAAGTGCGGCTGCAGTACCCAAATATATAGTACTGAGTCTAACCCTAACCCTAAGAGCCTGAGTCTAACCCTAACCCTAAGAGCCTGAGTCTAACCCTCCCCCTAAGAGCCTGAGTCTAACCCTCACCCTAAGAGCCTGAGTCTAACCCTAACCCTAAGAGCCTGAGTCTAACCCTCACCCTAAGAGCCTGAGTCTAACCCTAACCCTAAGAGCCTGAGTCTAACCCTAACCCTAAGAGCCTAAGTCTAACCCTAACTCTAAGAGTCTAACCCTAACCCTAACCCTAACCCTAAGAGTCTAACCCTAACCCTGAGTCTAACCCTAACCCTAAGAGTCTAACCCTAAGAGTCTAACCCTAACCCTAAGAGTCTAACCCTAACCCTAAGAGTCTAACCCTAACCCTAACCCTAACCCTAAGTGTCTAACCCTAACCCTAACCCTAAGAGTCTAACCCTAACCCTGAGAGTCTAACCCTAACCCTAAGAGCCTGAGTCTAACCCTAACCCTAAGAGCCTGAGTCTAACCCTAACAGTATAACCTTAACCCTAACCCTAAGAGTCTAACCTTAACCCTGAGTCTAACCCTAACCCTAACCCTAAGAGTCTAACCCTAACCCTAAAAGTCTAACCCTAAGAGTCTAACCCTAACCCTAACTCTAACCCTAACAGTCTAACCCTAACCCTAAGAGTCTAACCCTAAGAGTCTAACCCTAACCCTAACCCTAACCCTAAGAGTCTAACCCTAACCCTTAGAGTCTAACCCTAACCCTAACCCTAACCCTAAACCTAAGAGTCTAACCCTAACCCTAAGAGTCTAACCCTTAGAGTCTAAACCTAACCCTTAGAGCCTGAGTCTAACCCTAACCCTAAGAGTCTAACCCTAACCCTAACCCTAACCCTAAGAGTCTAACCCTAACCCTAACCCTAACCCTAACCGTAAGAGACTAACCCTAACCCTAAGAGTCTAACCCTAAGAGTCTAACCCTAACCCTAAAAGTCTAACCCTAAGAATCTAACCCTAACCCTAACCCTAACCCCGGCTGAAGTACCCAAGTATATTTCGCTAGATGGCAGCAGCGCTCCACCAACAGAGCCGGCTGCAGTACCCAAATATATTTCGCTAGATGGCAGCAGCGCTCCACCAAAAGGGCGGCTGCAGTACCCAATTACATTTCGCTAGATGGCAGCAGCGCTCCACCAACCGGGCGGCTGCAGTACCCAAATATATTTCGCTAGATGGCAGCAGCGCTCCACCAACAGAGCCGGCTGCAGTACCCAAATATATTTCGCTAGATGGCAGCAGCGCTCCACCAACAGGGCCGGCTGCAGTACCCAAATATATTTCGCTAGATGGCAGCAGCGCTCCACCAACAGGGCCGGCAGCAGTACCCAAGTATATTTCGCTAGATGGCAGCAGCGCTCCACCAACCGGGCGGCTGCAGTACCCAAATATATTTCGCTAGATGGCAGCAGCGCTCCACCAACAGCGCCGGCTGCAGTACCCAAGTATATTTCGCTAGATGGCAGCAGCGCTCCACCAACCGGGCGGCTGCAGTACCCAATTACATTTCGCTAGATGGCAGCAGCGCTCCACCAACAGCGCCGGCTGCAGTACCCAAGTATATTTCGCTAGATGGCAGCAGCGCTCCACCAACAGGGCCGGCTGCAGTACCCAAGTATATTTCGCTAGATGGCAGCAGCGCTCCACCAACCGGGCCGGCTGCAGTACCCAAATATATTTCGCTAGATGGCAGCAGCGCTCCACCAAAAGGGCGGCTGCAGTACCCAAGTATATTTTGCTAGATGGCAGCAGCGCTCCACCAACAGCGCCGGCTGCAGTACCCAAGTATATTTCGCTAGATGGCAGCAGCGCTCCACCAACAGGGCGGCTGCAGTACCCAATTACATTTCGCTAGATGGCAGCAGCGCTCCACCAAAAGGGTGGCTGCAGTACCCAAGTATATTTCGCTAGATGGCAGCAGCGCTCCACCAACAGTGCCGGCTGCAGTACCCAAATATATTTCGCTAGATGGCAGCAGCGCTCCACCAAAAGGGCGGCTGCAGTACCCAAATATATTTCGCTAGATGGCAGCAGCGCTCCACCAACAGGGCCGGCTGCAGTACCCAAATATATTTCGCTAGATGGCAGCAGCGCTCCACCAACAGGGCCGGCTGCAGTACCCAAGTATATTTCGCTAGATGGCAGCAGCGCTCCACCAACCGGGCCGGCTGCAGTACCCAAATATATTTCGCTAGATGGCAGCAGCGCTCCACCAAAAGGGCGGCTGCAGTACTCAAGTATATTTCGCTAGATGGCAGCAGAGCTCCACCAAAAGTGCGGCTGCAGTACCCAAATATATAGTACTGAGTCTAACCCTAACCCTAAGAGCCTGAGTCTAACCCTAACCCTAAGAGCCTGAGTCTAACCCTAACCCTAAGAGCCTGAGTCTAACCCTCACCCTAAGAGCCTGAGTCTAACCCTAACCCTAAGAGCCTGAGTCTAACCCTCACCCTAAGAGCCTGAGTCTAACCCTAACCCTAAGAGCCTGAGTCTAACCCTAACCCTAAGAGCCTGAGTCTAACCCTAACCCTAAGAGCCTAAGTCTAACCCTAACTCTAAGAGTCTAACCCTAACCCTAACCCTAACCCTAAGAGTCTAACCCTAACCCTGAGTCTAACCCTAACCCTAAGAGTCTAACCCTAAGAGTCTAACCCTAACCCTAAGAGTCTAACCCTAACCCTAAGAGTCTAACCCTAACCCTAACCCTAACCCTAAGAGTCTAACCCTAACCCTAAGAGTCTAACCCTAACCCTAACCCTAACCCTAAGAGTCTAACCCTAACCCTAACCCTAACCCTAAGTGTCTAACCCTAACCCTAACCCTAAGAGTCTAACCCTAACCCTGAGAGTCTAACCCTAACCCTAAGAGCCTGAGTCTAACCCTAACCCTAAGAGCCTGAGTCTAACCCTAACAGTATAACCTTAACCCTAACACTAAGAGTCTAACCTTAACCCTGAGTCTAACCCTAACCCTAACCCTAAGAGTCTAACCCTAACCCTAAAAGTCTAACCCTAAGAGTCTAACCCTAACCCTAACTCTAACCCTAACAGTCTAACCCTAACCCTAAGAGTCTAACCCTAAGAGTCTAACCCTAACCCTAAACCTAACCCTAACAGTCTAACCCTAACCCTAAACCTAACCCTAAGAGTCTAACCCTAACCCTAACCCTAACCCTAAGAGTCTAACCCTAACCCTAACCCTAACCCTAAGAGTCTAACCCTAACCCTAAGAGTCTAACCCTAACCCTAACCCTAACCCTAAGAGTCTAACCCTAACCCTAAGAGTCTAACCCTAACCCTAACCCTAACCCTAAACCTAAGAGTCTAACCCTAACCCTAAGAGTCTAACCCTAAGAGTCTAAACCTAACCCTTAGAGCCTGAGTCTAACCCTAACCCTAAGAGTCTAACCCTAACCCTAACCCTAACCCTAAGAGTCTAACCCTAACCCTAACCCTAACCCTAACCGTAAGAGACTAACCCTAACCCTAAGAGTCTAACCCTAAGAGTCTAACCCTAACCCTAAAAGTCTAACCCTAAGAATCTAACCCTAACCCTAACCCTAACCCCGGCTGAAGTACCCAAGTATATTTCGCTAGATGGCAGCAGCGCTCCACCAACAGCGCCGGCTGCAGTACCCAAGTATATTTCGCTAGATGGCAGCAGCGCTCCACCAACCGGGCGGCTGCAGTACCCAAGTATATTTCGCTAGATGGCAGCAGCGCTCCACCAACAGGGCCGGCTGCAGTACCCAAGTATATTTCGCTAGATGGCAGCAGCGCTCCACCAACCGGGCCGGCTGCAGTACCCAAATATATTTCGCTAGATGGCAGCAGCGCTCCACCAAAAGGGCGGCTGCAGTACTCAAGTATATTTCGCTAGATGGCAGCAGCGCTCCACCAACAGCGCCGGCTGCAGTACCCAAGTACATTTCGCTAGATGGCAGCAGCGCTCCACCAACCGGGCGGCTGCAGTACCCAATTACATTTCGCTAGATGGCAGCAGCGCTCCACCAAAAGGGCGGCTGCAGTACCCAAGTATATTTCGCTAGATGGCAGCAGAGCTCCACCAACCGGGCCGGCTGCAGTACCCAAATATATTTCGCTAGATGGCAGCAGCGCTCCACCAACAGGGCCGGCTGCAGTACCCAAATATATTTCGCTAGATGGCAGCAGCGCTCCACCAACAGGGCCGGCTGCAGTACCCAAGTATATTTCGCTAGATGGCAGCAGCGCTCCACCAACCGGGCCGGCTGCAGTACCCAAATATATTTCGCTAGATGGCAGCAGCGCTCCACCAAAAGGGCGGCTGCAGTACCCAAGTATATTTCGCTAGATGGCAGCAGCGCTCCACCAACAGCGCCGGCTGCAGTACCCAAGTATATTTCGCTAGATGGCAGCAGCGCTCCACCAACAGGGCGGCTGCAGTACCCAATTACATTTCGCTAGATGGCAGCAGCGCTCCACCAACAGGGTGGCTGCAGTACCCAAGTATATTTCGCTAGATGGCAGCAGCGCTCCACCAACAGTGCCGGCTGCAGTACCCAAATATATTTCGCTAGATGGCAGCAGCGCTCCACCAAAAGGGCGGCTGCAGTACCCAAATATATTTCGCTAGATGGCAGCAGCGCTCCACCAACAGGGCCGGCTGCAGTACCCAAATATATTTCGCTAGATGGCAGCAGCGCTCCACCAACAGGGCCGGCTGCAGTACCCAAATATATTTCGCTAGATGGCAGCAGAGCTCCACCAAAAGTGCGGCTGCAGTACCCAAATATATAGTACTGAGTCTAACCCTAATCCTAAGAGCCTGAGTCTAACCCTAACCCTAAGAGCCTGAGTCTAACCCTCACCCTAAGAGCCTGAGTCTAACCCTAACCCTAAGAGCCTGAGTCTAACCCTAACCCTAAGAGCCTGAGTCTAACCCTCACCCTAAGAGCCTGAGTCTAACCCTAACCCTAAGAGCCTGAGTCTAACCCTAACCCTAAGAGCCTAAGTCTAACCCTAATTTTAAGAGTCTAACCCTAACCCTAACCCTAACCCTAAGAGTCTAACCCTAACCCTAACCCTAACCCTAACCCTAAGAGTCTAACCCTAACCCTAACCCTAACCCTAAGTGTCTAACCCTAACCCTAACCCTAACCCTAACCCTAAACCTAAGAGTCTAACCATAACCCTGAGTCTAACCCTAACCCTAACCCTAACCCTAAGAGTCTAACCCTAACCCTAAGAGTCTAACCCTAACCCTGAGAGTCTAACCCTAACCCTAAGAGCCTGAGTCTAACCCTAACCCTAAGAGCCTGAGTCTAACCCTAACCCTAACCCTAACCCTAACAGTCTAACCCTAACCCTAACCCTAAGAGTCTAACCCTAACCCTGAGTCTAACCCTAACCCTAACCCTAAGAGTCTAACCCTAACCCTAAAAGTCTAACCCTAAGAGTCTAACCCTAACCCTAACTCTAACCCTAACAGTCTAACCCTAACCCTAAGAGTCTAACCCTAAGAGTCTAACCCTAACCCTAAACCTAACCCTAATAGTCTAACCCTAACCCTAAACCTAACCCTAAGAGTCTAACCCTAACCCTAACCCTAACCCTAAGAGTCTAACCTTAACCCTAACCCTAACCCTAAGAGTCTAACCCTAAGAGTCTAACCCTAACCCTAACCCTAACCCTAAGAGTCTAACCCTAACCCTAAGAGTCTAACCCTAACCCTAACCCTAACCCTAAACCTAAGAGTCTAACCCTAACCCTAAGAGTCTAACCCTAAGAGTCTAAACCTAACCCTTAGAGCCTGAGTCTAACCCTAACCCTAAGAGTCTAACCCTAACCCTAACCCTAACCCTAAGAGTCTAACCCTAACCCTAACCCTAACCCTAACCGTAAGATTCTTACCCTAACCCTAAGAGTCTAACCCTAAGAGTCTAACCCTAACCCTAAAAGTCTAACCCTAAGAATCTAACCCTAACCCTAACCCTAACCCCGGCTGAAGTACACAAGTATATTTCGCTAGATGGCAGCAGCGCTCCACCAACAGAGCCGGCTGCAGTACCCAAATATATTTCGCTAGATGGCAGCAGCGCTCCACCAAAAGGGCGGCTGCAGTACCCAAATATATTTCGCTAGATGGCAGCAGCGCTCCATCAAAAGGGCGGCTGCAGTACCCAATTACATTTCGCTAGATGGCAGCAGCGCTCCACCAAAAGGGCGGCTGCAGTACCCAAATATATTTCGCTAGATGGCAGCAGCGCTCCACCAACAGGGCCGGCTGCAGTACCCAAATATATTTCGCTAGATGGCAGCAGCGCTCCACCAACAGCGCCGGCTGCAGTACCCAAATATATTTCGCTAGATGGCAGCAGCGCTCCACCAAAAGGGCGGCTGCAGTACCCAATTATATTTCGCTAGACGGCAGCAGCGCTCCATCAAAAGGGCGGCTGCAGTACCCAATTATATTTCGCTAGATGGCAGCAGCGCTCCACCAACAGGGCCGGCTGCAGTACCCAAATATATTTCGCTAGATGGCAGCAGCGCTCCACCAACAGCGCCGGCTGCAGTACCCAAGTATATTTCGCTAGATGGCAGCAGCTCTCCACCAACCGGGCGGCTGCAGTACCCAAATATATTTCGCTAGATGGCAGCAGCGCTCCACCAACAGGGCCGGCTGCAGTACCCAAGTATATTTCGCTAGATGGCAGCAGCGCTCCACCAACCGGGCGGCTGCAGTACCCAAGTATATTTCGCTAGATGGCAGCAGCGCTCCACCAACAGGGCCGGCTGCAGTACCCAAGTATATTTCGCTAGATGGCAGCAGCGCTCCACCAACAGGGCCGGCTGCAGTACCCAAATATATTTCGCTAGATGGCAGCAGCGCTCCACCAAAAGGGCGGCTGCAGTACCCAAGTATATTTCGCTAGATGGCAGCAGCGCTCCACCAACAGCGCCGGCTGCAGTACCCAAGTATATTTCGCTAGATGGCAGCAGCGCTCCACCAAAAGGGCGGCTGCAGTACCCAATTACATTTCGCTAGATGGCAGCAGCGCTCCACCAAAAGGGCGGCTGCAGTACCCAAGTATATTTCGCTAGATGGCAGCAGAGCTCCACCAACAGGGCCGGCTGCAGTACCCAAATATATTTCGCTAGATGGCAGCAGCGCTCCACCAAAAGGGCGGCTGCAGTACCCAAATATATTTCGCTAGATGGCAGCAGCGCTCCACCAACAGGGCCGGCTGCAGTACCCAAATATATTTCGCTAGATGGCAGCAGCGCTCCACCAACAGGGCCGGCTGCAGTACCCAAGTATATTTCGCTAGATGGCAGCAGCGCTCCACCAACAGGGCCGGCTGCAGTACCCAAATATATTTCGCTAGATGGCAGCAGCGCTCCACCAAAAGGGCGGCTGCAGTACCCAAGTATATTTCGCTAGATGGCAGCAGCGCTCCACCAACAGCGCCGGCTGCAGTACACAAGTATATTTCGCTAGATGGCAGCAGCGCTCCACCAACCGGGCGGCTGCAGTACCCAATTACATTTCGCTAGATGGCAGCAGCGCTCCACCAAAAGGGCGGCTGCAGTACCCAAGTATATTTCGCTAGATGGCAGCAGAGCTCCACCAACAGGGCCGGCTGCAGTACCCAAATATATTTCGCTAGATGACAGCAGCGCTCCACCAAAAGGGCGGCTGCAGTACCCAAATAAATTTCGCTAGATGGCAGCAGCGCTCCACCAACAGGGCCGGCTGCAGTACCCAAATATATTTCGCTAGATGGCAGCAGCGCTCCACCAACAGGGCCGGCTGCAGTACCCAAGTATATTTCGCTAGATGGCAGCAGAGTTCCACCAAAAGTGCGGCTGCAGTACCCAAATATATAGTACTGAGTCTAACCCTAACCCTAAGAGCCTGAGTCTAACCATAACCCTAAGAGCCTGAGTCTAACCCTCACCCTAAGAGCCTGAGTCTAACCCTAACCCTAAGAGCCTGAGTCTAACCCTAACCCTAAGAGCCTGAGTCTAACCCTCACCCTAAGAGCCTGAGTCTAACCCTAACCCTAAGAGCCTGAGTCTAACCCTAACCCTAAGAGCCTGAGTCTAACCCTCACCCTAAGAGCCTGAGTCTAACCCTAACCCTAAGAGCCTGAGTCTAACCCTAACCCTAAGAGCCTAAGTCTAACCCTAATTTTAAGAGTCTAACCCTAACCCTAACCCTAACCCTAAGAGTCTAACCCTAACCCTAACCCTAACCCTAACCCTAAGAGTCTAACCCTAACCCTAACCCTAACCCTAAGTGTCTAACCCTAACCCTAACCCTAACCCTAACCCTAACCCTAAGAGTCTAACCCTAACCCTAACCCTAACCCTAAGAGTCTAACCCTAACCCTAAGAGTCTAACCCTAACCCTAAGAGTCTAACCCTAACCCTAACCCTAAGAGTCTAACCCTAACCCTGAGAGTCTAACCCTAACCCTAAGAGCCTGAGTCTAACCCTAACCCTAAGAGCCTGAGTCTAACCCTAACCCTAACCCTAACCCTAACAGTCTAACCCTAACCCTAACCCTAAGAGTCTAACCCTAACCCTGAGTCTAACCCTAACCCTAACCCTAAGAGTCTAACCCTAACCCTAAAAGTCTAACCCTAAGAGTCTAACCCTAACCCTAACTCTAACCCTAACAGTCTAACCCTAACCCTAAGAGTCTAACCCTAAGAGTCTAACCCTAACCCTAAACCTAACCCTAACAGTCTAACCCTAACCCTAAACCTAACCCTAAGAGTCTAACCCTAACCCTAACCCTAACCCTAAGAGTCTAACCTTAACCCTAACCCTAACCCTAAGAGTCTAACCCTAAGAGTCTAACCCTAACCCTAACCCTAACCCTAAGAGTCTAACCCTAACCCTAAGAGTCTAACCCTAACCCTAACCCTAACCCTAAACCTAAGAGTCTAACCCTAACCCTAAGAGTCTAACCCTAAGAGTCTAAACCTAACCCTTAGAGCCTGAGTCTAACCCTAACCCTAAGAGTCTAACCCTAACCCTAACCCTAACCCTAAGAGTCTAACCCTAACCCTAACCCTAACCCTAACCGTAAGAGTCTTACCCTAACCCTAAGAGTCTAACCCTAAGAGTCTAACCCTAACCCTAAAAGTCTAACCCTAAGAATCTAACCCTAACCCTAACCCTAACCCCGGCTGAAGTACACAAGTATATTTCGCTAGATGGCAGCAGCGCTCCACCAACAGAGCCGGCTGCAGTACCCAAATATATTTCGCTAGATGGCAGCAGCGCTCCACCAAAAGGGCGGCTGCAGTACCCAAATATATTTCGCTAGATGGCAGCAGCGCTCCATCAAAAGGGCGGCTGCAGTACCCAATTACATTTCGCTAGATGGCAGCAGCGCTCCACCAAAAGGGCGGCTGCAGTACCCAAATATATTTCGCTAGATGGCAGCAGCGCTCCACCAACAGAGCCGGCTGCAGTACCCAAATATATTTCGCTAGATGGCAGCAGCGCTCCACCAACAGCGCCGGCTGCAGTACCCAAATATATTTCGCTAGATGGCAGCAGCGCTCCACCAAAAGGGCGGCTGCAGTACCCAATTACATTTCGCTAGATGACAGCAGCGCTCCACCAACCGGGCGGCTGCAGTACCCAAATATATTTCGCTAGATGGCAGCAGCGCTCCACCAACAGGGCCGGCTGCAGTACCCAAGTATATTTCGCTAGATGGCAGCAGCGCTCCACCAACAGGGCCGGCTGCACTACCCAAATATATTTCGCTAGATGGCAGCAGCGCTCCACCAACCGGGCGGCTGCAGTACCCAAGTATATTTCGCTAGATGGCAGCAGAGCTCCACCAACAGCGCCGGCTGCAGTACCCAAATATATTTCGCTAGATGGCAGCAGCGCTCCACCAAAAGGGCGGCTGCAGTACCCAAATATATTTCGCTAGATGGCAGCAGCGCTCCACCAACAGGGCCGGCTGCAGTACCCAAATATATTTCGCTAGATGGCAGCAGCGCTCCACCAACAGGGCCGGCTGCAGTACCCAAATATATTTCGCTAGATGGCAGCAGAGCTCCACCAAAAGTGCGGCTGCAGTACCCAAATATATAGTACTGAGTCTAACCCTAACCCTAAGAGCCTGAGTCTAACCCTAACCCTAAGAGCCTGAGTCTAACCCTCACCCTAAGAGCCTGAGTCTAACCCTCACCCTAAGAGCCTGAGTCTAACACTCACCCTAAGAGCCTGAGTCTAACCCTAACCCTAAGAGCCTGAGTCTAACCCTAACTCTAAGAGTCTAACCCTGACCCTAACCCTAACCCTAAGAGTCTAACCCTAACCCTGAGTCTAACCCTAACCCTAAGAGTCTAACCCTAACCCTAACCCTAACCCTAAGTGTCTAACCCTAACCCTAACCCTAACCCTAAGAGTCTAACCATAACCCTGAGTCTAACCCTAACCCTAACCCTAACCCTAAGAGTCTAACCCTAACCCTAAGAGTCTAACCCTAACCCTAACCCTAACCATAAGAGTCTAACCCTAACCCTAAGAGTCTAACCCTAACCCTAACCCTAACCCTAAGAGTCTAACCCTAACCCTGAGAGTCTAACCCTAACCCTAAGAGCCTGAGTCTAACCCTAACCCTAAGAGCCTGAGTCTAACCCTAACCCTAACCCTAACAGTCTAACCTTAACCCTAACCCTAAGAGTCTAACCCTAACCCTGAGTCTAACCCTAACCCTAACCCTAAGAGTCTAACCCTAACCCTAAAAGTCTAACCCTAAGAGTCTAACCCTAACCCTAACTCTAACCCTAACAGTCTAACCCTAACCCTAAGAGTCTAACCCTAACCCTAAACCTAACCCTAACAGTCTAACCCTAACCCTAAACCTAACCCTAAGAGTCTAACCCTAACCCTAACCCTAACCCTAAGAGTCTAACCCTAACCCTAACCCTAACCCTAAGAGTCTAACCCTAACCCTAAGAGTCTAACCCTAACCCTAAGAGTCTAACCCTAAGAGTCTAACCCTAACCCTAAGAGTCTAACCCTAACCCTAACCCTAACCCTAAACCTAAGAGTCTAACCCTAACCCTAAGAGTCTAACCCTAAGAGTCTAAACCTAACCCTTAGAGCCTGAGTCTAACCCTAACCCTACGAGTCTAACCCTAACCCTAACCCTAACCCTAAGAGTCTAACCCTAACCCTAACCCTAACCCTAACCGTAAGAGTCTAAACCTAACCCTAAGAGTCTAACCCTAAGAGTCTAACCCTAACCCTAAAAGTCTAACCCTAACAATCTAACCCTATCCCTAACCCTAACCCCGGCTGAAGTACCCAAGTATATTTCGCTAGATGGCAGCAGCGCTCCACCAACAGAGCCGGCTGCAGTACCCAAATATATTTCGCTAGATGGCAGCAGCGCTCCACCAACAGCGCCGGCTGCAGTACCCAAATATATTTCGCTAGATGGCAGCAGCGCTCCACCAAAAGGGCGGCTGCAGTACCCAATTACATTTCGCTAGATGACAGCAGCGCTCCACCAACCGGGCGGCTGCAGTACCCAAATATATTTCGCTAGATGGCAGCATCGCTCCACCAACAGCGCCGGCTGCAGTACCCAAATATATTTCGCTAGATGGCAGCAGCGCTCCACCAACAGCGCCGGCTGCAGTACCCAAGTATATTTCGCTAGATGGCAGCAGCGCTCCACCAAAAGGGCGGCTGCAGTACCCAAATATATTTCGCTAGATGGCAGCAGCGCTCCACCAACAGGGCCGGCTGCAGTACCCAAATATATTTCGCTAGATGGCAGCAGCGCTCCACCAACAGGGCCGGCTGCAGTACCCAAGTATATTTCGCTAGATGGCAGCAGAGTTCCACCAAAAGTGCGGCTGCAGTACCCAAATATATAGTACTGAGTCTAACCCTAACCCTAAGAGCCTCAGTCTAACCATAACCCTAAGAGCCTGAGTCTAACCCTCACCCTAAGAGCCTGAGTCTAACCCTAACCCTAAGAGCCTGAGTCTAACCCTAACCCTAAGAGCCTGAGTCTAACCCTCACCCTAAGAGCCTGAGTCTAACCCTCACCCTAAGAGCCTGAGTCTAACCCTAACCCTAAGAGCCTAAGTCTAACCCTAATTTTAAGAGTCTAACCCTAACCCTAACCCTAACCCTAAGAGTCTAACCCTAACCCTAACCCTAACCCTAAGTGTCTAACCCTAACCCTAACCCTAAGAGTCTAACCCTAACCCTGAGAGTCTAACCCTAACCCTAAGAGCCTGAGTCTCACCCTAACCCTAAGAGCCTGAGTCTAACCCTAACCCTAACCGTAACCCTAACAGTCTAACCCTAACCCTAACCCTAAGAGTCTAACCCTAACCCTAAGAGTCTAACCCTAACCCTGAGTCTAACCCTAACCCTAACCCTAAGAGTCTAACCCTAACCCTAAAAGTCTAACCCTAAGAGTCCAACCCTAACCCTAACTCTAACCCTAACAGTCTAACCCTAACCCTAAGAGTCTAACCCTAAGAGTCTAACCCTAACCCTAAACCTAACCCTAACAGTCTAACCCTAACCCTAAACCTAACCCTAAGAGTCTAACCCTAACCCTAACCCTAACCCTAAGAGTCTAACCTTAACCCTAACCCTAACCCTAAGAGTCTAACCCTAACCCTAAGAGTCTAACCCTAACCCTAACCCTAACCCTAACCCTAAGAGTCTAACCCTAACCCTAACCCTAACCCTAACCCTAACCCTAAACCTAAGAGTCTAACCCTAACCCTAAGAGTCTAAACCTAACCCTTAGAGCCTGAGTCTAACCCTAACCCTAAGAGTCTAACCCTAACCCTAACCCTAACCCTAACCGTAAGAGTCTTACCCTAACCCTAAGAGTCTAACCCTAAGAGTCTAACCCTAACCCTAAAAGTCTAACCCTGAGAATCTAACCCTAACCCTAACCCTAACCCCGGCTGAAGTACCCAAGTATATTTCGCTAGATGGCAGCAGCGCTCCACCAACAGAGCCGGCTGCAGTACCCAAATATATTTCGCTAGATGGCAGCAGCGCTCCACCAACAGCGCCGGCTGCAGTACCCAAATATATTTCGCTAGATGGCAGCAGCGCTCCACCAAAAGGGCGGCTGCAGTACCCAATTACATTTCGCTAGATGACAGCAGCGCTCCACCAACCGGGTGGCTGCAGTACCCAAATATATTTCGCTAGATGGCAGCAGCGCTCCACCAACAGGGCCGGCTGCAGTACCCAAATATATTTCGCTAGATGGCAGCAGCGCTCCACCAACAGCGCAGGCTGCAGTACCCAAATATATTTCGCTAGATGGCAGCAGCGCTCCACCAAAAGGGCGGCTGCAGTACCCAATTATATTTCGCTAGACGGCAGCAGCGCTCCACCAAAAGGGCGGCTGCAGTACCCAAATATATTTCGCTAGATGGCAGCAGCGCTCCACCAACAGGGCCGGCTGCAGTACCCAAATATATTTCGCTAGATGGCAGCAGCGCTCCACCAACAGCGCCGGCTGCAGTACCCAAGTATATTTCGCTAGATGGCAGCAGCGCTCCACCAACCGGGCGGCTGCAGTACCCAAATATATTTCGCTAGATGGCAGCAGCGCTCCACCAACAGGGCCGGCTGCAGTACCCAAGTATATTTCGCTAGATGGCAGCAGCGCTCCACCAACCGGGCGGCTGCAGTACCCAAGTATATTTCGCTAGATGGCAGCAGCGCTCCACCAACAGGGCCGGCTGCAGTACCCAAGTATATTTCGCTAGATGGCAGCAGCGCTCCACCAACAGCGCCGGCTGCAGTACCCAATTACATTTCGCTAGATGGCAGCAGCGCTCCACCAAAAGGGCGGCTGCAGTACCCAAGTATATTTCGCTAGATGGCAGCAGCGCTCCACCAACAGCGCCGGCTGCAGTACCCAAGTATATTTCGCTAGATGGCAGCAGCGCTCCACCAACCGGGCGGCTGCAGTACCCAATTACATTTCGCTAGATGGCAGCAGCGCTCCACCAAAAGGGCGGCTGCAGTACCCAAGTATATTTCGCTAGATGGCAGCAGAGCTCCACCAACAGGGCCGGCTGCAGTACCCAAATATATTTCGCTAGATGGCAGCAGCGCTCCACCAAAAGGGCGGCTGCAGTACCCAAATATATTTCGCTAGATGGCAGCAGCGCTCCACCAACAGGGCCGGCTGCAGTACCCAAATATATTTCGCTAGATGGCAGCAGCGCTCCACCAACAGGGCCGGCTGCAGTACCCAAGTATATTTCGCTAGATGGCAGCAGAGTTCCACCAAAAGTGCGGCTGCAGTACCCAAATATATAGTACTGAGTCTAACCCTAACCCTAAGAGCCTGAGTCTAACCATAACCCTAAGAGCCTGAGTCTAACCCTCACCCTAAGAGCCTGAGTCTAACCCTAACCCTAAGAGCCTGAGTCTAACCCTAACCGTAAGAGCCTGAGTCTAACCCTCACCCTAAGAGCCTGAGTCTAACCCTAACCCTAAGAGCCTGAGTCTAATTCTAACCCTAAGAGCCTAAGTCTAACCCTAACCCTAAGAGTCTAACCCTAACCCTAACCCTAATTTTAAGAGTCTAACCCTAACCCTAACCCTAACCCTAAGAGTCTAACCCTAACCCTAACCCTAACCCTAACCCTAAGTGTCTAACCCTAACCCTAACCCTAACCCTAACCCTAAGAGTCTAACCATAACCCTGAGTCTAACCCTAACCCTAACCCTAACCCTAAGAGTCTAACCCTAACCCTAAGAGTCTAACCCTAACCCTAACCCTAACCCTAAGAGTCTAACCCTAACCCTAACCCTAACCCTAAGTGTCTAACCCTAACCCTAACCCTAAGAGTCTAACCCTAACCCTAAGAGCCTGAGTCTAACCCTAACCCTAACCCTAACCCTAACAGTCTAACCCTAACCCTAACCCTAAGAGTCTAACCCTAACCCTAAGAGTCTAACCCTAACCCTGAGTCTAACCCTAACCCTAACCCTAAGAGTCTAACCCTAACCCTAAAAGTCTAACCCTAAGAGTCTAACCCTAACCCTAACTCTAACCCTAACAGTCTAACCCTAACCCTAAGAGTCTAACCCTAAGAGTCTAACCCTAACCCTAACCCTAACCCTAAGAGTCTAACCCTAACCCTAAACCTAACCCTAAGAGTCTAACCCTAACCCTAACCCTAAGAGTCTAACCTTAACCCTAACCCTAAGAGTCTAACCCTAACCCTAAGAGTCTAACCCTAACCCTAAGTGTCTAACCCTAACCCTAACCCTAAGAGTCTAACCCTAACCCTAAACCTAACCCTAAGAGTCTAACCCTAACCCTAACCCTAAGAGTCTAACCTTAACCCTAACCCTAAGAGTCTAACCCTAACCCTAAGAGTCTAACCCTAACCCTAACCCTAAGTGTCTAACCCTAACCCTATCCCTAAGAGTCTAACCCTAACCCTAACCCTAACCCTAACCCTAAGTGTCTAACCCTAACCCTAAGAGTCTAACCCTAACCCTAAGAGTCTAACCCTAACCCTAAGAGCCTGAGTCTAACCCTAACCCTAAGAGCCTGAGTCTAACCCTAACCCTAACCCTAACAGTCTAACCTTAACCCTAACCCTAAGAGTCTAACCCTAACCCTGAGTCTAACCCTAACCCTAACCCTAAGAGTCTAACCCTAACCCTAAAAGTCTAACCCTAAGAGTCTTACCCTAACCCTAACTCTAACCCTAACAGTCTAACCCTAACCCTAAGAGTCTAACCCTAAGAGTCTAACCCTAACCCTAAACCTAACCCTAAGAGTCTAACCCTAACCCTAACCCTAACCCTAAGAGTCTAACCTTAACCCTAACCCTAACCCTAAGAGTCTAACCCTAACCCTAAGAGTCTAACCCTAACCCTAAGAGTCTAACCCTAACCCTAACCCTAACCCTAAGAGTCTAACCCTAACCCTAACCCTAACCCTAACCGTAAGAGTCTAACCCTAACCCTAAGAGTCTAACCCTAAGAGTCTAACCCTAACCCTAAAAGTCTAACCCTAACAATCTAACCCTATCCCTAACCCTAACCCCGGCTGAAGTACCCAAGTATATTTCGCTAGATGGCAGCAGCGCTCCACCAACAGAGCCGGCTGCAGTACCCAAATATATTTCGCTAGATGGCAGCAGCGCTCCACCAACAGCGCCGGCTGCAGTACCCAAATATATTTCGCTAGATGGCAGCAGCGCTCCACCAAAAGGGCGGCTGCAGTACCCAATTACATTTCGCTAGATGACAGCAGCGCTCCACCAACCGGGCGGCTGCAGTACCCAAATATATTTCGCTAGATGGCAGCATCGCTCCACCAACAGCGCCGGCTGCAGTACCCAAATATATTTCGCTAGATGGCAGCAGCGCTCCACCAACAGCGCCGGCTGCAGTACCCAAATATATTTCGCTAGATGGCAGCAGCGCTCCACCAAAAGGGCGGCTGCAGTACCCAATTATATTTCGCTAGACGGCAGCAGCGCTCCATCAAAAGGGCGGTTGCAGTACCCAATTATATTTCGCTAGATGGCAGCAGCGCTCCACCAACAGGGCCGGCTGCAGTACCCAAATATATTTCGCTAGATGGCAGCAGCGCTCCACCAACAGCGCCGGCTGCAGTACCCAAGTATATTTCGCTAGATGGCAGCAGCGCTCCACCAAAAGGGCGGCTGCAGTACCCAAATATATTTCGCTAGATGGCAGCAGCGCTCCACCAACAGGGCCGGCTGCAGTACCCAAGTATATTTCACTAGATGGCAGCAGCGCTCCACCAACCGGGCGGCTGCAGTACCCAAGTATATTTCGCTAGATGGCAGCAGCGCTCCACCAACAGGGCCGGCTGCAGTACCCAAGTATATTTCGCTAGATGGCAGCAGCGCTCCACCAACAGCGCCGGCTGCAGTACCCAATTACATTTCGCTAGATGGCAGCAGCGCTCCACCAAAAGGGCGGCTGCAGTACCCAAGTATATTTCGCTAGATGGCAGCAGAGTTCCACCAAAAGTGCGGCTGCAGTACCCAAATATATAGTACTGAGTCTAACCCTAACCCTAAGAGCCTGAGTCTAACCATAACCCTAAGAGCCTGAGTCTAACCCTCACCCTAAGAGCCTGAGTCTAACCCTAACCCTAAGAGCCTGAGTCTAACCCTAACCCTAAGAGCCTGAGTCTAACCCTCACCCTAAGAGCCTGAGTCTAACCCTCACCCTAAGAGCCTGAGTCTAACCCTAACCCTAAGAGCCTAAGTCTAACCCTAATTTTAAGAGTCTAACCCTAACCCTAACCCTAACCCTAAGAGTCTAACCCTAACCCTAACCCTACCCCTAAGTGTCTAACCCTAACCCTAACCCTAAGAGTCTAACCCTAACCCTGAGAGTCTAACCCTAACCCAAAGAGCCTGAGTCTAACCCTAACCCTAACACTAACCCTAACAGTCTAACCCTAACCCTAACCCTAAGAGTCTAACCCTAACCCTAAGAGTCTAACCCTAACCCTGAGTCTAACCCTAACCCTAACCCTAAGAGTCTAACCCTAACCCTAAAAGTCTAACCCTAAGAGTCTAACCCTAACCCTAACTCTAACCCTAACAGTCTAACCCTAACCCTAAGAGTCTAACCCTAAGAGTCTAACCCTAACCCTAAACCTAACCCTAACAGTCTAACCCTAACCCTAAACCTAACCCTAAGAGTCTAACCCTAACCCTAACCCTAACCCTAAGAGTCTAACCTTAACCCTAACCCTAACCCTAAGAGTCTAACCCTAACCCTAACCCTAAACCTAACCCTAAGAGTCTAACCCTAACCCTAACCCTAACCCTAACCCTAACCCTAACCCTAAACCTAAGAGTCTAACCCTAACCCTAAGAGTCTAAACCTAACCCTTAGAGCCTGAGTCTAACCCTAACCCTAAGAGTCTAACCCTAACCCTAACCCTAAGAGTCTAACCCTAACCCTAACCCTAACCCTAACCGTAAGAGTCTTACCCTAACCCTAAGAGTCTAACCCTAAGAGTCTAACCCTAACCCTAAAAGTCTAACCCTAAGAATCTAACCCTAACCCTAACCCTAACCCCGGCTGAAGTACACAAGTATATTTCGCTAGATGGCAGCAGCGCTCCACCAACAGCGCCGGCTGCAGTACCCAAATATATTTCGCTAGATGGCAGCAGCGCTCCACCAACAGCGCCGGCTGCAGTACCCAAATATATTTCGCTAGATGGCAGCAGCGCTCCACCAAAAGGGCGGCTGCAGTACCCAATTACATTTCGCTAGATGACAGCAGCGCTCCACCAACCGGGTGGCTGCAGTACCCAAATATATTTCGCTAGATGGCAGCAGCGCTCCACCAACAGGGCCGGCTGCAGTACCCAAATATATTTCGCTAGATGGCAGCAGCGCTCCACCAACAGCGCAGGCTGCAGTACCCAAATATATTTCGCTAGATGGCAGCAGCGCTCCACCAAAAGGGCGGCTGCAGTACCCAATTATATTTCGCTAGACGGCAGCAGCGCTCCACCAAAAGGGCGGCTGCAGTACCCAAATATATTTCGCTAGATGGCAGCAGCGCTCCACCAACAGGGCCGGCTGCAGTACCCAAATATATTTCGCTAGATGGCAGCAGCGCTCCACCAACAGCGCCGGCTGCAGTACCCAAGTATATTTCGCTAGATGGCAGCAGCGCTCCACCAACCGGGCGGCTGCAGTACCCAAATATATTTCGCTAGATGGCAGCAGCGCTCCACCAACAGGGCCGGCTGCAGTACCCAAGTATATTTCGCTAGATGGCAGCAGCGCTCCACCAACCGGGCGGCTGCAGTACCCAAGTATATTTCGCTAGATGGCAGCAGCGCTCCACCAACAGGGCCGGCTGCAGTACCCAAGTATATTTCGCTAGATGGCAGCAGCGCTCCACCAACAGCGCCGGCTGCAGTACCCAATTACATTTCGCTAGATGGCAGCAGCGCTCCACCAAAAGGGCGGCTGCAGTACCCAAGTATATTTCGCTAGATGGCAGCAGCGCTCCACCAACAGCGCCGGCTGCAGTACCCAAGTATATTTCGCTAGATGGCAGCAGCGCTCCACCAACCGGGCGGCTGCAGTACCCAATTACATTTCGCTAGATGGCAGCAGCGCTCCACCAAAAGGGCGGCTGCAGTACCCAAGTATATTTCGCTAGATGGCAGCAGAGCTCCACCAACAGGGCCGACTGCAGTACCCAAATATATTTCGCTAGATGGCAGCAGCGCTCCACCAAAAGGGCGGCTGCAGTACCCAAATATATTTCGCTAGATGGCAGCAGCGCTCCACCAACAGGGCCGGCTGCAGTACCCAAATATATTTCGCTAGATGGCAGCAGCGCTCCACCAACAGGGCCGGCTGCAGTACCCAAGTATATTTCGCTAGATGGCAGCAGAGTTCCACCAAAAGTGCGGCTGCAGTACCCAAATATATAGTACTGAGTCTAACCCTAACCCTAAGAGCCTGAGTCTAACCATAACCCTAAGAGCCTGAGTCTAACCCTCACCCTAAGAGCCTGAGTCTAACCCTAACCCTAAGAGCCTGAGTCTAACCCTAACCGTAAGAGCCTGAGTCTAACCCTCACCCTAAGAGCCTGAGTCTAACCCTAACCCTAAGAGCCTGAGTCTAACCCTAACCCTAAGAGCCTAAGTCTAACCCTAACCCTAAGAGTCTAACCCTAACCCTAACCCTAATTTTAAGAGTCTAACCCTAACCCTAACCCTAACCCTAAGAGTCTAACCCTAACCCTAACCCTAACCCTAAGTGTCTAACCCTAACCCTAACCCTAACCCTAACCCTAAGAGTCTAACCATAACCCTGAGTCTAACCCTAACCCTAACCCTAACCCTAAGAGTCTAACCCTAACCCTAAGAGTCTAACCCTAACCCTAACCCTAACCCTAAGAGTCTAACCCTAACCCTAACCCTAACCCTAAGTGTCTAACCCTAACCCTAACCCTAAGAGTCTAACCCTAACCCTAAGAGCCTGAGTCTAACCCTAACCCTAACCCTAACCCTAACAGTCTAACCCTAACCCTAACCCTAAGAGTCTAACCCTAACCCTAAGAGTCTAACCCTAACCCTGAGTCTAACCCTAACCCTAACCCTAAGAGTCTAACCCTAACCCTAAAAGTCTAACCCTAAGAGTCTAACCCTAACCCTAACTCTAACCCTAACAGTCTAACCCTAACCCTAAGAGTCTAACCCTAAGAGTCTAACCCTAACCCTAACCCTAACCCTAAGAGTCTAACCCTAACCCTAAACCTAACCCTAAGAGTCTAACCCTAACCCTAACCCTAAGAGTCTAACCTTAACCCTAACCCTAAGAGTCTAACCCTAACCCTAAGAGTCTAACCCTAACCCTAACCCTAAGTGTCTAACCCTAACCCTAACCCTAAGAGTCTAACCCTAACCCTAAACCTAACCCTAAGAGTCTAACCCTAACCCTAACCCTAAGAGTCTAACCTTAACCCTAACCCTAAGAGTCTAACCCTAACCCTAAGAGTCTAACCCTAACCCTAACCCTAAGTGTCTAACCCTAACCCTATCCCTAAGAGTCTAACCCTAACCCTAACCCTAACCCTAACCCTAAGTGTCTAACCCTAACCCTAACCCTAAGAGTCTAACCCTAACCCTAAGAGTCTAACCCTAACCCTAAGAGCCTGAGTCTAACCCTAACCCTAAGAGCCTGAGTCTAACCCTAACCCTAACCCTAACAGTCTAACCTTAACCCTAACCCTAAGAGTCTAACCCTAACCCTGAGTCTAACCCTAACCCTAACCCTAAGAGTCTAACCCTAACCCTAAAAGTCTAACCCTAAGAGTCTTACCCTAACCCTAACTCTAACCCTAACAGTCTAACCCTAACCCTAAGAGTCTAACCCTAAGAGTCTAACCCTAACCCTAAACCTAACCCTAAGAGTCTAACCCTAACCCTAAACCTAACCCTAAGAGTCTAACCCTAACCCTAACCCTAACCCTAAGAGTCTAACCTTAACCCTAACCCTAACCCTAAGAGTCTAACCCTAACCCTAAGAGTCTAACCCTAACCCTAACCCTAACCCTAAGAGTCTAACCCTAACCCTAACCCTAACCCTAACCGTAAGAGTCTAACCCTAACCCTAAGAGTCTAACCCTAAGAGTCTAACCCTAACCCTAAAAGTCTAACCCTAACAATCTAACCCTATCCCTAACCCTAACCCCGGCTGAAGTACCCAAGTATATTTCGCTAGATGGCAGCAGCGCTCCACCAACAGAGCCGGCTGCAGTACCCAAATATATTTCGCTAGATGGCAGCAGCGCTCCACCAACAGCGCCGGCTGCAGTACCCAAATATATTTCGCTAGATGGCAGCAGCGCTCCACCAAAAGGGCGGCTGCAGTACCCAATTACATTTCGCTAGATGACAGCAGCGCTCCACCAACCGGGCGGCTGCAGTACCCAAATATATTTCGCTAGATGGCAGCATCGCTCCACCAACAGCGCCGGCTGCAGTACCCAAATATATTTCGCTAGATGGCAGCAGCGCTCCACCAACAGCGCCGGCTGCAGTACCCAAATATATTTCGCTAGATGGCAGCAGCGCTCCACCAAAAGGGCGGCTGCAGTACCCAATTATATTTCGCTAGACGGCAGCAGCGCTCCATCGAAAGGGCGGTTGCAGTACCCAATTATATTTCGCTAGATGGCAGCAGCGCTCCACCAACAGCGCCGGCTGCAGTACCCAAATATATTTCGCTAGATGGCAGCAGCGCCCCACCAACAGCGCCGGCTGCAGTACCCAAGTATATTTCGCTAGATGGCAGCAGCGCTCCACCAAAAGGGCGGCTGCAGTACCCAAATATATTTCGCTAGATGGCAGCAGCGCTCCACCAACAGGGCCGGCTGCAGTACCCAAGTATATTTCGCTAGATGGCAGCAGCGCTCCACCAACCGGGCGGCTGCAGTACCCAAGTATATTTCGCTAGATGGCAGCAGCGCTCCACCAACAGGGCCGGCTGCAGTACCCAAGTATATTTCGCTAGATGGCAGCAGCGCTCCACCAACAGCGCCGGCTGCAGTACCCAATTACATTTCGCTAGATGGCAGCAGCGCTCCACCAAAAGGGCGGCTGCAGTACCCAAGTATATTTCGCTAGATGGCAGCAGCGCTCCACCAACAGCGCCGGCTGCAGTACCCAAGTATATTTCGCTAGATGGCAGCAGCGCTCCACCAACCGGGCGGCTGCAGTACCCAATTACATTTCGCTAGATGGCAGCAGCGCTCCACCAAAAGGGCGGCTGCAGTACCCAAGTATATTTCGCTAGATGGCAGCAGAGCTCCACCAACAGGGCCGACTGCAGTACCCAAATATATTTCGCTAGATGGCAGCAGCGCTCCACCAAAAGGGCGGCTGCAGTACCCAAATATATTTCGCTAGATGGCAGCAGCGCTCCACCAACAGGGCCGGCTGCAGTACCCAAATATATTTCGCTAGATGGCAGCAGCGCTCCACCAACAGGGCCGGCTGCAGTACCCAAGTATATTTCGCTAGATGGCAGCAGAGTTCCACCAAAAGTGCGGCTGCAGTACCCAAATATATAGTACTGAGTCTAACCCTAACCCTAAGAGCCTGAGTCTAACCATAACCCTAAGAGCCTGAGTCTAACCCTCACCCTAAGAGCCTGAGTCTAACCCTAACCCTAAGAGCCTGAGTCTAACCCTAACCCTAAGAGCCTGAGTCTAACCCTCACCCTAAGAGCCTGAGTCTAACCCTAACCCTAAGAGCCTAAGTCTAACCCTAATTTTAAGAGTCTAACCCTAACCCTAACCCTAACCCTAAGAGTCTAACCCTAACCCTAACCCTACCCCTAAGTGTCTAACCCTAACCCTAACCCTAAGAGTCTAACCCTAACCCTGAGAGTCTAACCCTAACCCTAAGAGCCTGAGTCTAACCCTAACCCTAAGAGCCTGAGTCTAACCCTAACCCTAACACTAACCCTAACAGTCTAACCCTAACCCTAACCCTAAGAGTCTAACCCTAACCCTAAGAGTCTAACCCTAACCCTGAGTCTAACCCTAACCCTAACCCTAAGAGTCTAACCCTAACCCTAAAAGTCTAACCCTAAGAGTCTAACCCTAACCCTAACTCTAACCCTAACAGTCTAACCCTAACCCTAAGAGTCTAACCCTAAGAGTCTAACCCTAACCCTAAACCTAACCCTAACAGTCTAACCCTAACCCTAAACCTAACCCTAAGAGTCTAACCCTAACCCTAACCCTAACCCTAAGAGTCTAACCTTAACCCTAACCCTAACCCTAAGAGTCTAACCCTAACCCTAACCCTAACCCTAACCCTAAGAGTCTAACCCTAACCCTAACCCTAACCCTAACCCTAAACCTAAGAGTCTAACCCTAACCCTAAGAGTCTAAACCTAACCCTTAGAGCCTGAGTCTAACCCTAACCCTAAGAGTCTAACCCTAACCCTAACCCTAAGAGTCTAACCCTAACCCTAACCCTAACCCTAACCGTAAGAGTCTTACCCTAACCCTAAGAGTCTAACCCTAAGAGTCTAACCCTAACCCTAAAAGTCTAACCCTAAGAATCTAACCCTAACCCTAACCCTAACCCCGGCTGAAGTACACAAGTATATTTCGCTAGATGGCAGCAGCGCTCCACCAACAGCGCCGGCTGCAGTACCCAAATATATTTCGCTAGATGGCAGCAGCGCTCCACCAACAGCGCCGGCTGCAGTACCCAAATATATTTCGCTAGATGGCAGCAGCGCTCCACCAAATGGGCGGCTGCAGTACCCAATTACATTTCGCTAGATGACAGCAGCGCTCCACCAACCGGGTGGCTGCAGTACCCAAATATATTTCGCTAGATGGCAGCAGCGCTCCACCAACAGGGCCGGCTGCAGTACCCAAATATATTTCGCTAGATGGCAGCAGCGCTCCACCAACAGCGCAGGCTGCAGTACCCAAATATATTTCGCTAGATGGCAGCAGCGCTCCACCAAAAGGGCGGCTGCAGTACCCAATTACATTTCGCTAGACGGCAGCAGCGCTCCACCAAAAGGGCGGCTGCAGTACCCAAATATATTTCGCTAGATGGCAGCAGCGCTCCACCAACAGGGCCGGCTGCAGTACCCAAATATATTTCGCTAGATTGCAGCAGCGCTCCACCAACAGCGCCGGCTGCAGTACCCAAGTATATTTCGCTAGATGGCAGCAGCGCTCCACCAAAAGGGCGGCTGCAGTACCCAAATATATTTCGCTAGATGGCAGCAGCGCTCCACCAACAGGGCCGGCTGCAGTACCCAAGTATATTTCGCTAGATGGCAGCAGCGCTCCACCAACCGGGCGGCTGCAGTACCCAAGTATATTTCGCTAGATGGCAGCAGCGCTCCACCAACAGGGCCGGCTGCAGTACCCAAGTATATTTCGCTAGATGGCAGCAGCGCTCCACCAACAGCGCCGGCTGCAGTACCCAATTACATTTCGCTAGATGGCAGCAGCGCTCCACCAAAAGGGCGGCTGCAGTACCCAAGTATATTTCGCTAGATGGCAGCAGCGCTCCACCAACAGCGCCGGCTGCAGTACCCAAGTATATTTCGCTAGATGGCAGCAGCGCTCCACCAACCGGGCGGCTGCAGTACCCAATTACATTTCGCTAGATGGCAGCAGCGCTCCACCAAAAGGGCGGCTGCAGTACCCAAGTATATTTCGCTAGATGGCAGCAGAGCTCCACCAACAGGGCCGTCTGCAGTACCCAAATATATTTCGCTAGATGGCAGCAGCGCTCCACCAAAAGGGCGGCTGCAGTACCCAAATATATTTCGCTAGATGGCAGCAGCGCTCCACCAACAGGGCCGGCTGCAGTACCCAAATATATTTCGCTAGATGGCAGCAGCGCTCCACCAACAGGGCCGGCTGCAGTACCCAAGTATATTTCGCTAGATGGCAGCAGAGTTCCACCAAAAGTGCGGCTGCAGTACCCAAATATATAGTACTGAGTCTAACCCTAACCCTAAGAGCCTGAGTCTAACCATAACCCTAAGAGCCTGAGTCTAACCCTCACCCTAAGAGCCTGAGTCTAACCCTAACCCTAAGAGCCTGAGTCTAACCCTAACCGTAAGAGCCTGAGTCTAACCCTCACCCTAAGAGCCTGAGTCTAACCCTAACCCTAAGAGCCTGAGTCTAACCCTAACCCTAAGAGCCTAAGTCTAACCCTAACCCTAAGAGTCTAACCCTAACCCTAACCCTAATTTTAAGAGTCTAACCCTAACCCTAACCCTAACCCTAAGAGTCTAACCCTAACCCTAACCCTAACCCTAAGTGTCTAACCCTAACCCTAACCCTAACCCTAACCCTAAGAGTCTAACCATAACCCTGAGTCTAACCCTAACCCTAACCCTAACCCTAAGAGTCTAACCCTAACCCTAAGAGTCTAACCCTAACCCTAACCCTAACCCTAAGAGTCTAACCCTAACCCTAACCCTAACCCTAAGTGTCTAACCCTAACCCTAACCCTAAGAGTCTAACCCTAACCCTAAGAGCCTGAGTCTAACCCTAACCCTAACCCTAACCCTAACAGTCTAACCCTAACCCTAACCCTAAGAGTCTAACCCTAACCCTAAGAGTCTAACCCTAACCCTGAGTCTAACCCTAACCCTAACCCTAAGAGTCTAACCCTAACCCTAAAAGTCTAACCCTAAGAGTCTAACCCTAACCCTAACTCTAACCCTAACAGTCTAACCCTAACCCTAAGAGTCTAACCCTAAGAGTCTAACCCTAACCCTAAACCTAACCCTAAGAGTCTAACCCTAACCCTAAACCTAACCCTAAGAGTCTAACCCTAACCCTAACCCTAACCCTAAGAGTCTAACCTTAACCCTAACCCTAACCCTAAGAGTCTAACCCTAACCCTAAGAGTCTAACCCTAACCCTAAGAGTCTAACCCTAACCCTAACCCTAACCCTAAGAGTCTAACCCTAACCCTAAGATCTAACCCTAACCCTAACCCTAACCCTAAGAGTCTAACCCTAACCCTAAGAGTCTAACCCTAACCCTAACCCTAACCCTAACCCTAAACCTAAGAGTCTAACCCTAACCCTAAGAGTCTAACCCTAACCCTAACCCTAAGAGTCTAACCCTAACCCTAACCCTAACCCTAACCGTAAGAGTCTAACCTTAAACCTAAGAGTCTAACCCTAAGAGTCTACCCCTAACCCTAAACCTAACCCTAACAGTCTAACCCTAACCCTAAACCTAACCCTAAGAGTCTAACCCTAACCCTAACCCTAAGAGTCTAACCCTAACCCTAACCCTAACCCTAAGAGTCTAACCCTAACCCTAAGAGTCTAACCCTAACCCTAAGAGTCTAACCCTAAGAGTCTAACCCTAACCCTAAGAGTCTAACCCTAACCCTAACCCTAACCCTAAACCTAAGAGTCTAACCCTAACCCTAAGAGTCTAACCCTAAGAGTCTAAACCTAACCCTTAGAGCCTGAGTCTAACCCTAACCCTAAGAGTCTAACCCTAACCCTAACCCTAACCCTAAGAGTCTAACCCTAACCCTAACCCTAACCCTAACCGTAAGAGACTAACCCTAACCCTAAGAGTCTAACCCTAAGAGTCTAACCCTAACCCTAAAAGTCTAACCCTAAGAATCTAACCCTAACCCTAACCCTAACCCCGGCTGAAGTACCCAAGTATATTTCGCTAGATGGCAGCAGCGCTCCACCAACAGAGCCGGCTGCAGTACCCAATTACATTTCGCTAGATGGCAGCAGCGCTCCATCAAAAGGGCGGCTGCAGTACCCAATTATATTTCGCTAGATGGCAGCAGCGCTCCACCAACAGGGCCGGCTGCAGTACCCAAATATATTTCGCTAGATGGCAGCAGCGCCCCACCAACAGGGCCGGCTGCAGTACCCAAGTATATTTCGCTAGATGGCAGCAGCGCTCCACCAACCGGGCGGCTGCAGTACCCAAATATATTTCGCTAGATGGCAGCAGCGCTCCACCAACAGGGCCGGCTGCAGTACCCAAGTATATTTCGCTAGATGGCAGCAGCGCTCCACCAACCGGGCGGCTGCAGTACCCAAGTATATTTCGCTAGATGGCAGCAGCGCTCCACCAACAGGGCCGGCTGCAGTACCCAAGTATATTTCGCTAGATGGCAGCAGCGCTCCACCAACAGGGCCGGCTGCAGTACCCAAATATATTTCGCTAGATGGCAGCAGCGCTCCACCAAAAGGGCGGCTGCAGTACCCAAGTATATTTCGCTAGATGGCAGCAGCGCTCCACCAACAGCGCCGGCTGCAGTACCCAAGTACATTTCGCTAGATGGCAGCAGCGCTCCACCAAAAGGGCGGCTGCAGTACCCAATTACATTTCGCTAGATGGCAGCAGCGCTCCACCAAAAGGGCGGCTGCAGTACCCAAGTATATTTCGCTAGATGGCAGCAGAGCTCCACCAACAGGGCCGGCTGCAGTACCCAAATATATTTCGCTAGATGGCAGCAGCGCTCCACCAACAGGGCCGGCTGCAGTACCCAAATATATTTCGCTAGATGGCAGCAGCGCTCCACCAACAGGGCCGGCTGCAGTACCCAAGTATATTTCGCTAGATGGCAGCAGAGCTCCACCAAAAGTGCGGCTGCAGTACCCAAATATATAGTACTGAGTCTAACCCTAACCCTAAGAGCCTGAGTCTAACCCTCACCCTAAGAGCCTGAGTCTAACCCTAACCCTAAGAGCCTGAGTCTAACCCTAACCCTAAGAGCCTGAGTCTAACCCTAACCCTAATAGCCTGAGTCTAACCCTCACCCTAAGAGCCTGAGTCTAACCCTCACCCTAAGAGCCTGAGTCTAACCCTAACCCTAAGAGCCTGAGTCTAACCCTCACCCTAAGAGCCTGAGTCTAACCCTAACCCTAAGAGCCTGAGTCTAACCCTAACCCTAAGAGCCTGAGTCTAACCCTAACCCTAAGAGCCTAAGTCTAACCCTAACTCTAAGAGTCTAACCCTGACCCTAACCCTAACCCTAAGAGTCTAACCCTAACCCTGAGTCTAACCCTAACCCTAAGAGTCTAACCCTATCCCTAACCCTAACCCTAAGTGTCTAACCCTAACCCTAACCCTAACCCTAAGAGTCTAACCATAACCCTGAGTCTAACCCTAACCCTAACCCTAACCCTAAGAGTCTAACCCTAACCCTAAGAGTCTAACCCTAACCCTAACCCTAACCATAAGAGTCTAACCCTAACCCTAAGTGTCTAACCCTAACCCTAACCCTAAGAGTCTAACCCTAACCCTGAGAGTCTAACCCTAACCCTAAGAGCCTGAGTCTAACCCTAACCCTAAGAGCCTGAGTCTAACCCTAACCCTAAGAGCCTAAGTCTAACCCTAACTCTAAGAGTCTAACCCTGACCCTAACCCTAACCCTAAGAGTCTAACCCTAACCCTGAGTCTAACCCTAACCCTAAGAGTCTAACCCTAACCCTAACCCTAACCCTAAGTGTCTAACCCTAACCCTAACCCTAACCCTAAGAGTCTAACCATAACCCTGAGTCTAACCCTAACCCTAACCCTAACCCTAAGAGTCTAACCCTAACCCTAAGAGTCTAACCCTAACCCTAACCCTAACCGTAAGAGTCTAACCCTAACCCTAAGAGTCTAACCCTAACCCTATCCCTAACCCTAAGAGTCTAACCCTAACCCTAACCCTAACCCTAACCCTAACCCTAAGTGTATAACCCTAACCCTAACCCTAAGAGTCTAACCCTAACCCTGAGAGTCTAACCCTAACCCTAAGAGCCTGAGTCTAACCCTAACCCTAAGAGCCTGAGTCTAACCCTAACCCTAACCCTAACAGTCTAACCTTAACCCTAACCCTAAGAGTCTAACCCTAACCCTGAGTCTAACCCTAACCCTAACCCTAAGAGTCTAACCCTAACCCTAAAAGTCTAACCCTAAGAGTCTAACCCTAACCCTAACTCTAACCCTAACAGTCTAACCCTAACCCTAAGAGTCTAACCCTAAGAGTCTAACCCTAACCCTAAACCTAACCCTAACAGTCTAACCCTAACCCTAAACCTAACCCTAAGAGTCTAACCCTAACCCTAACCCTAACCCTAAGAGTCTAACCTTAACCCTAACCCTAACCCTAAGAGTCTAACCCTAACCCTAAGAGTCTAACCCTAACCCTAACCCTAACCCTAAGAGTCTAACCCTAACCCTAACCCTAACCCTAACCCTAACCCTAAACCTAAGAGTCTAACCCTAACCCTAAGAGTCTAAACCTAACCCTTAGAGCCTGAGTCTAACCCTAACCCTAAGAGTCTAACCCTAACCCTAACCCTAACCCTAAGAGTCTAACCCTAACCCTAACCCTAACCCTAACCGTAAGAGTCTAACCCTAACCCTAAGAGTCTAACCCTAAGAGTCTAACCCTAACCCTAAAAGTCTAACCCTGAGAATCTAACCCTAACCCTAACCCTAACCCCGGCTGAAGTACCCAAGTATATTTCGCTAGATGGCAGCAGCGCTCCACCAACAGAGCCGGCTGCAGTACCCAAATATATTTCGCTAGATGGCAGCAGCGCTCCACCAACAGCGCCGGCTGCAGTACCCAAGTATATTTCGCTAGATGGCAGCAGCGCTCCACCAACCGGGCGGCTGCAGTACCCCAATATATTTCGCTAGATGGCAGCAGCGCTCCACCAACAGGGCCGGCTGCAGTACCCAAGTATATTTCGCTAGATGGCAGCAGCGCTCCACCAACCGGGCGGCTGCAGTACCCAAGTATATTTCGCTAGATGGCAGCAGCGCTCCACCAACAGGGCCGGCTGCAGTACCCAAGTATATTTCGCTAGATGGCAGCAGCGCTCCACCAACCGGGCGGCTGCAGTACCCAAGTATATTTCGCTAGATGGCAGCAGCGCTCCACCAACCGGGCGGCTGCAGTACCCCAATATATTTCGCTAGATGGCAGCAGCGCTCCACCAACAGGGCCGGCTGCAGTACCCAAGTATATTTCGCTAGATGGCAGCAGCGCTCCACCAACCGGGCGGCTGCAGTACCCAAGTATATTTCGCTAGATGGCAGCAGCGCTCCACCAACAGGGCCGGCTGCAGTACCCAAGTATATTTCGCTAGATGGCAGCAGCGCTCCACCAACCGGGCCGGCTGCAGTACCCAAATATATTTCGCTAGATGGCAGCAGCGCTCCACCAAAAGGGCGGCTGCAGTACCCAAGTATATTTCGCTAGATGGCAGCAGCGCTCCACCAACAGCGCCGGCTGCAGTACCCAAATATATTTCGCTAGATGGCAGCAGCGCTCCACCAACAGGGCCGGCTGCAGTACCCAAATATATTTCGCTAGATGGCAGCAGCGCTCCACCATCAGGGCCGGCTGCAGTACCCAAGTATATTTCGCTAGATGGCAGCAGAGCTCCACCAAAAGTGCGGCTGCAGTACCCAAATATATAGTACTGAGTCTAACCCTAACCCTAAGAGCCTGAGTCTAACCCTAACCCTAAGAGCCTGAGTCTAACCCTCACCCTAAGAGCCTGAGTCTAACCCTAACCCTAAGAGCCTGAGTCTAACCCTAACCCTAAGAGCCTGAGTCTAACCCTCACCCTAAGAGCCTGAGTCTAACCCTAACCCTAAGAGCCTGAGTCTAACCCTCACCCTAAGAGCCTGAGTCTAACCCTAACCCTAAGAGCCTGAGTCTAACCCTCACCCTAAGAGCCTGAGTCTAACCCTAACCCTAAGAGCCTGAGTCTAACCCTAACCCTAAGAGCCTGAGTCTAACCCTAACCCTAAGAGCCTAAGTCTAACCCTAACTCTAAGAGTCTAACCCTGACCCTAACCCTAACCCTAAGAGTCTAACCCTAACCCTGAGAGTCTAACCCTAACCCTAAGAGCCTGAGTCTAACCCTAACCGTAAGAGCCTGAGTCTAACCCTCACCCTAAGAGCCTGAGTCTAACCCTAACCCTAAGAGCCTGAGTCTAACCCTAACCCTAAGAGCCTAAGTCTAACCCTAACCCTAAGAGTCTAACCCTAACCCTAACCCTAATTTTAAGAGTCTAACCCTAACCCTAACCCTAACCCTAAGAGTCTAACCCTAACCCTAACCCTAACCCTAAGTGTCTAACCCTAACCCTAACCCTAACCCTAACCCTAAGAGTCTAACCATAACCCTGAGTCTAACCCTAACCCTAACCCTAACCCTAAGAGTCTAACCCTAACCCTAAGAGTCTAACCCTAACCCTAACCCTAAGAGTCTAACCCTAACCCTAACCCTAACCCTAAGTGTCTAACCCTAACCCTAACCCTAAGAGTCTAACCCTAACCCTAAGAGCCTGAGTCTAACCCTAACCCTAACCCTAACCCTAACAGTCTAACCCTAACCCTAACCCTAAGAGTCTAACCCTAACCCTAAGAGTCTAACCCTAACCCTGAGTCTAACCCTAACCCTAACCCTAAGAGTCTAACCCTAACCCTAAAAGTCTAACCCTAAGAGTCTAACCCTAACCCTAACTCTAACCCTAACAGTCTAACCCTAACCCTAAGAGTCTAACCCTAAGAGTCTAACCCTAACCCTAAACCTAACCCTAAGAGTCTAACCCTAACCCTAAACCTAACCCTAAGAGTCTAACCCTAACCCTAACCCTAACCCTAAGAGTCTAACCTTAACCCTAACCCTAACCCTAAGAGTCTAACCCTAACCCTAAGAGTCTAACCCTAACCCTAAGAGTCTAACCCTAACCCTAACCCTAACCCTAAGAGTCTAACCCTAACCCTAAGATCTAACCCTAACCCTAACCCTAACCCTAAGAGTCTAACCCTAACCCTAAGAGTCTAACCCTAACCCTAACCCTAACCCTAACCCTAAACCTAAGAGTCTAACCCTAACCCTAAGAGTCTAACCCTAACCCTAACCCTAAGAGTCTAACCCTAACCCTAACCCTAACCCTAACCGTAAGAGTCTAACCTTAACCCTAAGAGTCTAACCCTAAGAGTCTACCCCTAACCCTAAACCTAACCCTAACAGTCTAACCCTAACCCTAAACCTAACCCTAAGAGTCTAACCCTAACCCTAACCCTAAGAGTCTAACCCTAACCCTAACCCTAACCCTAAGAGTCTAACCCTAACCCTAAGAGTCTAACCCTAACCCTAAGAGTCTAACCCTAAGAGTCTAACCCTAACCCTAAGAGTCTAACCCTAACCCTAACCCTAACCCTAAACCTAAGAGTCTAACCCTAACCCTAAGAGTCTAACCCTAAGAGTCTAAACCTAACCCTTAGAGCCTGAGTCTAACCCTAACCCTAAGAGTCTAACCCTAACCCTAACCCTAACCCTAAGAGTCTAACCCTAACCCTAACCCTAACCCTAACCGTAAGAGACTAACCCTAACCCTAAGAGTCTAACCCTAAGAGTCTAACCCTAACCCTAAAAGTCTAACCCTAAGAATCTAACCCTAACCCTAACCCTAACCCCGGCTGAAGTACCCAAGTATATTTCGCTAGATGGCAGCAGCGCTCCACCAACAGAGCCGGCTGCAGTACCCAATTACATTTCGCTAGATGGCAGCAGCGCTCCATCAAAAGGGCGGCTGCAGTACCCAATTATATTTCGCTAGATGGCAGCAGCGCTCCACCAACAGGGCCGGCTGCAGTACCCAAATATATTTCGCTAGATGGCAGCAGCGCCCCACCAACAGGGCCGGCTGCAGTACCCAAGTATATTTCGCTAGATGGCAGCAGCGCTCCACCAACCGGGCGGCTGCAGTACCCAAATATATTTCGCTAGATGGCAGCAGCGCTCCACCAACAGGGCCGGCTGCAGTACCCAAGTATATTTCGCTAGATGGCAGCAGCGCTCCACCAACCGGGCGGCTGCAGTACCCAAGTATATTTCGCTAGATGGCAGCAGCGCTCCACCAACAGGGCCGGCTGCAGTACCCAAGTATATTTCGCTAGATGGCAGCAGCGCTCCACCAACAGGGCCGGCTGCAGTACCCAAATATATTTCGCTAGATGGCAGCAGCGCTCCACCAAAAGGGCGGCTGCAGTACCCAAGTATATTTCGCTAGATGGCAGCAGCGCTCCACCAACAGCGCCGGCTGCAGTACCCAAGTACATTTCGCTAGATGGCAGCAGCGCTCCACCAACCGGGCGGCTGCAGTACCCAATTACATTTCGCTAGATGGCAGCAGCGCTCCACCAAAAGGGCGGCTGCAGTACCCAAGTATATTTCGCTAGATGGCAGCAGAGCTCCACCAACAGGGCCGGCTGCAGTACCCAAATATATTTCGCTAGATGGCAGCAGCGCTCCACCAACAGGGCCGGCTGCAGTACCCAAATATATTTCGCTAGATGGCAGCAGCGCTCCACCAACAGGGCCGGCTGCAGTACCCAAGTATATTTCGCTAGATGGCAGCAGAGCTCCACCAAAAGTGCGGCTGCAGTACCCAAATATATAGTACTGAGTCTAACCCTAACCCTAAGAGCCTGAGTCTAACCCTCACCCTAAGAGCCTGAGTCTAACCCTAACCCTAAGAGCCTGAGTCTAACCCTAACCCTAAGAGCCTGAGTCTAACCCTAACCCTAAGAGCCTGAGTCTAACCCTAACCCTAAGAGCCTGAGTCTAACCCTAACCCTAAGAGCCTGAGTCTAACCCTCACCCTAAGAGCCTGAGTCTAACCCTAACCCTAAGAGCCTGAGTCTAACCCTCACCCTAAGAGCCTGAGTCTAACCCTAACCCTAAGAGCCTGAGTCTAACCCTAACCCTAAGAGCCTGAGTCTAACCCTAACCCTAAGAGCCTAAGTCTAACCCTAACTCTAAGAGTCTAACCCTGACCCTAACCCTAACCCTAAGAGTCTAACCCTAACCCTGAGTCTAACCCTAACCCTAAGAGTCTAACCCTATCCCTAACCCTAACCCTAAGTGTCTAACCCTAACCCTAACCCTAACCCTAACCCTAAGAGTCTAACCATAACCCTGAGTCTAACCCTAACCCTAACCCTAACCCTAAGAGTCTAACCCTAACCCTAAGAGTCTAACCCTAACCCTAACCCTAACCATAAGAGTCTAACCCTAACCCTAAGTGTCTAACCCTAACCCTAACCCTAAGAGTCTAACCCTAACCCTGAGAGTCTAACCCTAACCCTAAGAGCCTGAGTCTAACCCTAACCCTAAGAGCCTAAGTCTAACCCTAACTCTAAGAGTCTAACCCTGACCCTAACCCTAACCCTAAGAGTCTAACCCTAACCCTGAGTCTAACCCTAACCCTAAGAGTCTAACCCTAACCCTAACCCTAACCCTAAGTGTCTAACCCTAACCCTAACCCTAACCCTAAGTCTAACCATAACCCTGAGTCTAACCCTAACCCTAACCCTAACCCTAAGAGTCTAACCCTAACCCTAAGAGTCTAACCCTAACCCTAACCCTAACCCTAAGAGTCTAACCCTAACCCTAAGAGTCTAACCCTAACCCTATCCCTAACCCTAAGAGTCTAACCCTAACCCTAACCCTAACCCTAACCCTAACCCTAAGTGTATAACCCTAACCCTAACCCTAAGAGTCTAACCCTAACCCTGAGAGTCTAACCCTAACCCTAAGAGCCTGAGTCTAACCCTAACCCTAAGAGCCTGAGTCTAACCCTAACCCTAACCCTAACAGTCTAACCTTAACCCTAACCCTAAGAGTCTAACCCTAACCCTGAGTCTAACCCTAACCCTAACCCTAAGAGTCTAACCCTAACCCTAAAAGTCTAACCCTAAGAGTCTAACCCTAACCCTAACTCTAACCCTAACAGTCTAACCCTAACCCTAAGAGTCTAACCCTAAGAGTCTAACCCTAACCCTAAACCTAACCCTAACAGTCTAACCCTAACCCTAAACCTAACCCTAAGAGTCTAACCCTAACCCTAACCCTAACCCTAAGAGTCTAACCTTAACCCTAAGAGTCTAACCCTAACCCTAACCCTAACCCTAAGAGTCTAACCCTAACCCTAACCCTAACCCTAACCCTAACCCTAAACCTAAGAGTCTAACCCTAACCCTAAGAGTCTAAACCTAACCCTTAGAGCCTGAGTCTAACCCTAACCCTAAGAGTCTAACCCTAACCCTAACCCTAACCATAAGAGTCTAACCCTAACCCTAAGTGTCTAACCCTAACCCTAACCCTAAGAGTCTAACCCTAACCCTGAGAGTCTAACCCTAACCCTAAGAGCCTGAGTCTAACCCTAACCCTAAGAGCCTGAGTCTAACCCTAACCCTAAGAGCCTAAGTCTAACCCTAACTCTAAGAGTCTAACCCTGACCCTAACCCTAACCCTAAGAGTCTAACCCTAACCCTGAGTCTAACCCTAACCCTAAGAGTCTAACCCTAACCCTAACCCTAACCCTAAGTGTCTAACCCTAACCCTAACCCTAACCCTAAGAGTCTAACCATAACCCTGAGTCTAACCCTAACCCTAACCCTAACCCTAAGAGTCTAACCCTAACCCTAAGAGTCTAACCCTAACCCTAACCCTAACCGTAAGAGTCTAACCCTAACCCTAAGAGTCTAACCCTAACCCTATCCCTAACCCTAAGAGTCTAACCCTAACCCTAACCCTAACCCTAACCCTAACCCTAAGTGTATAACCCTAACCCTAACCCTAAGAGTCTAACCCTAACCCTGAGAGTCTAACCCTAACCCTAAGAGCCTGAGTCTAACCCTAACCCTAAGAGCCTGAGTCTAACCCTAACCCTAACCCTAACAGTCTAACCTTAACCCTAACCCTAAGAGTCTAACCCTAACCCTGAGTCTAACCCTAACCCTAACCCTAAGAGTCTAACCCTAACCCTAAAAGTCTAACCCTAAGAGTCTAACCCTAACCCTAACTCTAACCCTAACAGTCTAACCCTAACCCTAAGAGTCTAACCCTAAGAGTCTAACCCTAACCCTAAACCTAACCCTAACAGTCTAACCCTAACCCTAAACCTAACCCTAAGAGTCTAACCCTAACCCTAACCCTAACCCTAAGAGTCTAACCTTAACCCTAACCCTAACCCTAAGAGTCTAACCCTAACCCTAAGAGTCTAACCCTAACCCTAACCCTAACCCTAAGAGTCTAACCCTAACCCTAACCCTAACCCTAACCCTAACCCTAAACCTAAGAGTCTAACCCTAACCCTAAGAGTCTAAACCTAACCCTTAGAGCCTGAGTCTAACCCTAACCCTAAGAGTCTAACCCTAACCCTAACCCTAACCCTAAGAGTCTAACCCTAACCCTAACCCTAACCCTAACCGTAAGAGTCTAACCCTAACCCTAAGAGTCTAACCCTAAGAGTCTAACCCTAACCCTAAAAGTCTAACCCTGAGAATCTAACCCTAACCCTAACCCTAACCCCGGCTGAAGTACCCAAGTATATTTCGCTAGATGGCAGCAGCGCTCCACCAACAGAGCCGGCTGCAGTACCCAAATATATTTCGCTAGATGGCAGCAGCGCTCCACCAACAGCGCCGGCTGCAGTACCCAAGTATATTTCGCTAGATGGCAGCAGCGCTCCACCAACCGGGCGGCTGCAGTACCCCAATATATTTCGCTAGATGGCAGCAGCGCTCCACCAACAGGGCCGGCTGCAGTACCCAAGTATATTTCGCTAGATGGCAGCAGCGCTCCACCAACCGGGCGGCTGCAGTACCCAAGTATATTTCGCTAGATGGCAGCAGCGCTCCACCAACAGGGCCGGCTGCAGTACCCAAGTATATTTCGCTAGATGGCAGCAGCGCTCCACCAACCGGGCGGCTGCAGTACCCAAGTATATTTCGCTAGATGGCAGCAGCGCTCCACCAACCGGGCGGCTGCAGTACCCCAATATATTTCGCTAGATGGCAGCAGCGCTCCACCAACAGGGCCGGCTGCAGTACCCAAGTATATTTCGCTAGATGGCAGCAGCGCTCCACCAACCGGGCGGCTGCAGTACCCAAGTATATTTCGCTAGATGGCAGCAGCGCTCCACCAACAGGGCCGGCTGCAGTACCCAAGTATATTTCGCTAGATGGCAGCAGCGCTCCACCAACCGGGCCGGCTGCAGTACCCAAATATATTTCGCTAGATGGCAGCAGCGCTCCACCAAAAGGGCGGCTGCAGTACCCAAGTATATTTCGCTAGATGGCAGCAGCGCTCCACCAACAGCGCCGGCTGCAGTACCCAAATATATTTCGCTAGATGGCAGCAGCGCTCCACCAACAGGGCCGGCTGCAGTACCCAAATATATTTCGCTAGATGGCAGCAGCGCTCCACCATCAGGGCCGGCTGCAGTACCCAAGTATATTTCGCTAGATGGCAGCAGAGCTCCACCAAAAGTGCGGCTGCAGTACCCAAATATATAGTACTGAGTCTAACCCTAACCCTAAGAGCCTGAGTCTAACCCTAACCCTAAGAGCCTGAGTCTAACCCTCACCCTAAGAGCCTGAGTCTAACCCTAACCCTAAGAGCCTGAGTCTAACCCTAACCCTAAGAGCCTGAGTCTAACCCTCACCCTAAGAGCCTGAGTCTAACCCTAACCCTAAGAGCCTGAGTCTAACCCTCACCCTAAGAGCCTGAGTCTAACCCTAACCCTAAGAGCCTGAGTCTAACCCTCACCCTAAGAGCCTGAGTCTAACCCTAACCCTAAGAGCCTGAGTCTAACCCTAACCCTAAGAGCCTGAGTCTAACCCTAACCCTAAGAGCCTAAGTCTAACCCTAACTCTAAGAGTCTAACCCTGACCCTAACCCTAACCCTAAGAGTCTAACCCTAACCCTGAGAGTCTAACCCTAACCCTAAGAGCCTGAGTCTAACCCTAACCGTAAGAGCCTGAGTCTAACCCTCACCCTAAGAGCCTGAGTCTAACCCTAACCCTAAGAGCCTGAGTCTAACCCTAACCCTAAGAGCCTAAGTCTAACCCTAACCCTAAGAGTCTAACCCTAACCCTAACCCTAATTTTAAGAGTCTAACCCTAACCCTAACCCTAACCCTAAGAGTCTAACCCTAACCCTAACCCTAACCCTAAGTGTCTAACCCTAACCCTAACCCTAACCCTAACCCTAAGAGTCTAACCATAACCCTGAGTCTAACCCTAACCCTAACCCTAACCCTAAGAGTCTAACCCTAACCCTAAGAGTCTAACCCTAACCCTAACCCTAAGAGTCTAACCCTAACCCTAACCCTAACCCTAAGTGTCTAACCCTAACCCTAACCCTAAGAGTCTAACCCTAACCCTAAGAGCCTGAGTCTAACCCTAACCCTAACCCTAACCCTAACAGTCTAACCCTAACCCTAACCCTAAGAGTCTAACCCTAACCCTAAGAGTCTAACCCTAACCCTGAGTCTAACCCTAACCCTAACCCTAAGAGTCTAACCCTAACCCTAAAAGTCTAACCCTAAGAGTCTAACCCTAACCCTAACTCTAACCCTAACAGTCTAACCCTAACCCTAAGAGTCTAACCCTAAGAGTCTAACCCTAACCCTAAACCTAACCCTAAGAGTCTAACCCTAACCCTAAACCTAACCCTAAGAGTCTAACCCTAACCCTAACCCTAACCCTAAGAGTCTAACCTTAACCCTAACCCTAACCCTAAGAGTCTAACCCTAACCCTAAGAGTCTAACCCTAACCCTAAGAGTCTAACCCTAACCCTAACCCTAACCCTAAGAGTCTAACCCTAACCCTAAGATCTAACCCTAACCCTAACCCTAACCCTAAGAGTCTAACCCTAACCCTAAGAGTCTAACCCTAACCCTAACCCTAACCCTAACCCTAAACCTAAGAGTCTAACCCTAACCCTAAGAGTCTAACCCTAACCCTAACCCTAAGAGTCTAACCCTAACCCTAACCCTAACCCTAACCGTAAGAGTCTAACCTTAACCCTAAGAGTCTAACCCTAAGAGTCTACCCCTAACCCTAAACCTAACCCTAACAGTCTAACCCTAACCCTAAACCTAACCCTAAGAGTCTAACCCTAACCCTAACCCTAAGAGTCTAACCCTAACCCTAACCCTAACCCTAAGAGTCTAACCCTAACCCTAAGAGTCTAACCCTAACCCTAAGAGTCTAACCCTAAGAGTCTAACCCTAACCCTAAGAGTCTAACCCTAACCCTAACCCTAACCCTAAACCTAAGAGTCTAACCCTAACCCTAAGAGTCTAACCCTAAGAGTCTAAACCTAACCCTTAGAGCCTGAGTCTAACCCTAACCCTAAGAGTCTAACCCTAACCCTAACCCTAACCCTAAGAGTCTAACCCTAACCCTAACCCTAACCCTAACCGTAAGAGACTAACCCTAACCCTAAGAGTCTAACCCTAAGAGTCTAACCCTAACCCTAAAAGTCTAACCCTAAGAATCTAACCCTAACCCTAACCCTAACCCCGGCTGAAGTACCCAAGTATATTTCGCTAGATGGCAGCAGCGCTCCACCAACAGAGCCGGCTGCAGTACCCAATTACATTTCGCTAGATGGCAGCAGCGCTCCATCAAAAGGGCGGCTGCAGTACCCAATTATATTTCGCTAGATGGCAGCAGCGCTCCACCAACAGGGCCGGCTGCAGTACCCAAATATATTTCGCTAGATGGCAGCAGCGCCCCACCAACAGGGCCGGCTGCAGTACCCAAGTATATTTCGCTAGATGGCAGCAGCGCTCCACCAACCGGGCGGCTGCAGTACCCAAATATATTTCGCTAGATGGCAGCAGCGCTCCACCAACAGGGCCGGCTGCAGTACCCAAGTATATTTCGCTAGATGGCAGCAGCGCTCCACCAACCGGGCGGCTGCAGTACCCAAGTATATTTCGCTAGATGGCAGCAGCGCTCCACCAACAGGGCCGGCTGCAGTACCCAAGTATATTTCGCTAGATGGCAGCAGCGCTCCACCAACAGGGCCGGCTGCAGTACCCAAATATATTTCGCTAGATGGCAGCAGCGCTCCACCAAAAGGGCGGCTGCAGTACCCAAGTATATTTCGCTAGATGGCAGCAGCGCTCCACCAACAGCGCCGGCTGCAGTACCCAAGTACATTTCGCTAGATGGCAGCAGCGCTCCACCAACCGGGCGGCTGCAGTACCCAATTACATTTCGCTAGATGGCAGCAGCGCTCCACCAAAAGGGCGGCTGCAGTACCCAAGTATATTTCGCTAGATGGCAGCAGAGCTCCACCAACAGGGCCGGCTGCAGTACCCAAATATATTTCGCTAGATGGCAGCAGCGCTCCACCAACAGGGCCGGCTGCAGTACCCAAATATATTTCGCTAGATGGCAGCAGCGCTCCACCAACAGGGCCGGCTGCAGTACCCAAGTATATTTCGCTAGATGGCAGCAGAGCTCCACCAAAAGTGCGGCTGCAGTACCCAAATATATAGTACTGAGTCTAACCCTAACCCTAAGAGCCTGAGTCTAACCCTCACCCTAAGAGCCTGAGTCTAACCCTAACCCTAAGAGCCTGAGTCTAACCCTAACCCTAAGAGCCTGAGTCTAACCCTAACCCTAAGAGCCTGAGTCTAACCCTAACCCTAAGAGCCTGAGTCTAACCCTAACCCTAAGAGCCTGAGTCTAACCCTCACCCTAAGAGCCTGAGTCTAACCCTAACCCTAAGAGCCTGAGTCTAACCCTCACCCTAAGAGCCTGAGTCTAACCCTAACCCTAAGAGCCTGAGTCTAACCCTAACCCTAAGAGCCTGAGTCTAACCCTAACCCTAAGAGCCTAAGTCTAACCCTAACTCTAAGAGTCTAACCCTGACCCTAACCCTAACCCTAAGAGTCTAACCCTAACCCTGAGTCTAACCCTAACCCTAAGAGTCTAACCCTATCCCTAACCCTAACCCTAAGTGTCTAACCCTAACCCTAACCCTAACCCTAACCCTAAGAGTCTAACCATAACCCTGAGTCTAACCCTAACCCTAACCCTAACCCTAAGAGTCTAACCCTAACCCTAAGAGTCTAACCCTAACCCTAACCCTAACCATAAGAGTCTAACCCTAACCCTAAGTGTCTAACCCTAACCCTAACCCTAAGAGTCTAACCCTAACCCTGAGAGTCTAACCCTAACCCTAAGAGCCTGAGTCTAACCCTAACCCTAAGAGCCTAAGTCTAACCCTAACTCTAAGAGTCTAACCCTGACCCTAACCCTAACCCTAAGAGTCTAACCCTAACCCTGAGTCTAACCCTAACCCTAAGAGTCTAACCCTAACCCTAACCCTAACCCTAAGTGTCTAACCCTAACCCTAACCCTAACCCTAAGTCTAACCATAACCCTGAGTCTAACCCTAACCCTAACCCTAACCCTAAGAGTCTAACCCTAACCCTAAGAGTCTAACCCTAACCCTAACCCTAACCCTAAGAGTCTAACCCTAACCCTAAGAGTCTAACCCTAACCCTATCCCTAACCCTAAGAGTCTAACCCTAACCCTAACCCTAACCCTAACCCTAACCCTAAGTGTATAACCCTAACCCTAACCCTAAGAGTCTAACCCTAACCCTGAGAGTCTAACCCTAACCCTAAGAGCCTGAGTCTAACCCTAACCCTAAGAGCCTGAGTCTAACCCTAACCCTAACCCTAACAGTCTAACCTTAACCCTAACCCTAAGAGTCTAACCCTAACCCTGAGTCTAACCCTAACCCTAACCCTAAGAGTCTAACCCTAACCCTAAAAGTCTAACCCTAAGAGTCTAACCCTAACCCTAACTCTAACCCTAACAGTCTAACCCTAACCCTAAGAGTCTAACCCTAAGAGTCTAACCCTAACCCTAAACCTAACCCTAACAGTCTAACCCTAACCCTAAACCTAACCCTAAGAGTCTAACCCTAACCCTAACCCTAACCCTAAGAGTCTAACCTTAACCCTAAGAGTCTAACCCTAACCCTAACCCTAACCCTAAGAGTCTAACCCTAACCCTAACCCTAACCCTAACCCTAACCCTAAACCTAAGAGTCTAACCCTAACCCTAAGAGTCTAAACCTAACCCTTAGAGCCTGAGTCTAACCCTAACCCTAAGAGTCTAACCCTAACCCTAACCCTAACCCTAAGAGTCTAACCCTAACCCTAACCCTAACCCTAACCGTAAGAGTCTAACCCTAACCCTAAGAGTCTAACCCTAAGAGTCTAACCCTAACCCTAAAAGTCTAACCCTGAGAATCTAACCCTAACCCTAACCCTAACCCCGGCTGAAGTACCCAAGTATATTTCGCTAGATGGCAGCAGCGCTCCACCAACAGAGCCGGCTGCAGTACCCAAATATATTTCGCTAGATGGCAGCAGCGCTCCACCAAAAGGGCGGCTGCAGTACCCAATTACATTTCGCTAGATGGCAGCAGCGCTCCACCAAAAGGGCGGCTGCAGTACCCAATTATATTTCGCTAGATGGCAGCAGCGCTCCACCAACAGGGCCGGCTGCAGTACCCAAATATATTTCGCTAGATGGCAGCAGCGCTCCACCAACAGAGCCGGCTGCAGTACCCAAATATATTTCGCTAGATGGCAGCAGCGCTCCACCAACAGGGCCGGCTGCAGTACCCAAATATATTTCGCTAGATGGCAGCAGCGCTCCACCAACAGCGCCGGCTGCAGTACCCAAGTATATTTCGCTAGATGGCAGCAGCGCTCCACCAACCGGGCGGCTGCAGTACCCCAATATATTTCGCTAGATGGCAGCAGCGCTCCACCAACAGGGCCGGCTGCAGTACCCAAGTATATTTCGCTAGATGGCAGCAGCGCTCCACCAACCGGGCGGCTGCAGTACCCAAGTATATTTCGCTAGATGGCAGCAGCGCTCCACCAACAGCGCCGGCTGCAGTACCCAAGTATATTTCGCTAGATGGCAGCAGCGCTCCACCAACCGGGCGGCTGCAGTACCCAAGTATATTTCGCTAGATGGCAGCAGCGCTCCACCAACAGGGCCGGCTGCAGTACCCAAATATATTTCGCTAGATGGCAGCAGCGCTCCACCAAAAGGGCGGCTGCAGTACCCAAATATATTTCGCTAGATGGCAGCAGCGCTCCACCAACAGGGCCGGCTGCAGTACCCAAATATATTTCGCTAGATGGCAGCAGCGCTCCACCAACAGGGCCGGCTGCAGTACCCAAGTATATTTCGCTAGATGGCAGCAGAGTTCCACCAAAAGTGCGGCTGCAGTACCCAAATATATAGTACTGAGTCTAACCCTAACCCTAAGAGCCTGAGTCTAACCATAACCCTAAGAGCCTGAGTCTAACCCTCACCCTAAGAGCCTGAGTCTAACCCTAACCCTAAGAGCCTGAGTCTAACCCTAACCGTAAGAGCCTGAGTCTAACCCTCACCCTAAGAGCCTGAGTCTAACCCTAACCCTAAGAGCCTGAGTCTAATTCTAACCCTAAGAGCCTAAGTCTAACCCTAACCCTAAGAGTCTAACCCTAACCCTAACCCTAATTTTAAGAGTCTAACCCTAACCCTAACCCTAACCCTAAGAGTCTAACCCTAACCCTAACCCTAACCCTAACCCTAAGTGTCTAACCCTAACCCTAACCCTAACCCTAACCCTAAGAGTCTAACCATAACCCTGAGTCTAACCCTAACCCTAACCCTAACCCTAAGAGTCTAACCCTAACCCTAAGAGTCTAACCCTAACCCTAACCCTAACCCTAAGAGTCTAACCCTAACCCTAACCCTAACCCTAAGTGTCTAACCCTAACCCTAACCCTAAGAGTCTAACCCTAACCCTAAGAGCCTGAGTCTAACCCTAACCCTAACCCTAACCCTAACAGTCTAACCCTAACCCTAACCCTAAGAGTCTAACCCTAACCCTAAGAGTCTAACCCTAACCCTGAGTCTAACCCTAACCCTAACCCTAAGAGTCTAACCCTAACCCTAAAAGTCTAACCCTAAGAGTCTAACCCTAACCCTAACTCTAACCCTAACAGTCTAACCCTAACCCTAAGAGTCTAACCCTAAGAGTCTAACCCTAACCCTAACCCTAACCCTAAGAGTCTAACCCTAACCCTAAACCTAACCCTAAGAGTCTAACCCTAACCCTAACCCTAAGAGTCTAACCTTAACCCTAACCCTAAGAGTCTAACCCTAACCCTAAGAGTCTAACCCTAACCCTAAGTGTCTAACCCTAACCCTAACCCTAAGAGTCTAACCCTAACCCTAAACCTAACCCTAAGAGTCTAACCCTAACCCTAACCCTAAGAGTCTAACCTTAACCCTAACCCTAAGAGTCTAACCCTAACCCTAAGAGTCTAACCCTAACCCTAACCCTAAGTGTCTAACCCTAACCCTATCCCTAAGAGTCTAACCCTAACCCTAACCCTAACCCTAACCCTAAGTGTCTAACCCTAACCCTAACCCTAAGAGTCTAACCCTAACCCTAAGAGTCTAACCCTAACCCTAAGAGCCTGAGTCTAACCCTAACCCTAAGAGCCTGAGTCTAACCCTAACCCTAACCCTAACAGTCTAACCTTAACCCTAACCCTAAGAGTCTAACCCTAACCCTGAGTCTAACCCTAACCCTAACCCTAAGAGTCTAACCCTAACCCTAAAAGTCTAACCCTAAGAGTCTTACCCTAACCCTAACTCTAACCCTAACAGTCTAACCCTAACCCTAAGAGTCTAACCCTAAGAGTCTAACCCTAACCCTAAACCTAACCCTAAGAGTCTAACCCTAACCCTAACCCTAACCCTAAGAGTCTAACCTTAACCCTAACCCTAACCCTAAGAGTCTAACCCTAACCCTAAGAGTCTAACCCTAACCCTAAGAGTCTAACCCTAACCCTAACCCTAACCCTAAGAGTCTAACCCTAACCCTAACCCTAACCCTAACCGTAAGAGTCTAACCCTAACCCTAAGAGTCTAACCCTAAGAGTCTAACCCTAACCCTAAAAGTCTAACCCTAACAATCTAACCCTATCCCTAACCCTAACCCCGGCTGAAGTACCCAAGTATATTTCGCTAGATGGCAGCAGCGCTCCACCAACAGAGCCGGCTGCAGTACCCAAATATATTTCGCTAGATGGCAGCAGCGCTCCACCAACAGCGCCGGCTGCAGTACCCAAATATATTTCGCTAGATGGCAGCAGCGCTCCACCAAAAGGGCGGCTGCAGTACCCAATTACATTTCGCTAGATGACAGCAGCGCTCCACCAACCGGGCGGCTGCAGTACCCAAATATATTTCGCTAGATGGCAGCATCGCTCCACCAACAGCGCCGGCTGCAGTACCCAAATATATTTCGCTAGATGGCAGCAGCGCTCCACCAACAGCGCCGGCTGCAGTACCCAAATATATTTCGCTAGATGGCAGCAGCGCTCCACCAAAAGGGCGGCTGCAGTACCCAATTATATTTCGCTAGACGGCAGCAGCGCTCCATCAAAAGGGCGGTTGCAGTACCCAATTATATTTCGCTAGATGGCAGCAGCGCTCCACCAACAGGGCCGGCTGCAGTACCCAAATATATTTCGCTAGATGGCAGCAGCGCTCCACCAACAGCGCCGGCTGCAGTACCCAAGTATATTTCGCTAGATGGCAGCAGCGCTCCACCAAAAGGGCGGCTGCAGTACCCAAATATATTTCGCTAGATGGCAGCAGCGCTCCACCAACAGGGCCGGCTGCAGTACCCAAGTATATTTCACTAGATGGCAGCAGCGCTCCACCAACCGGGCGGCTGCAGTACCCAAGTATATTTCGCTAGATGGCAGCAGCGCTCCACCAACAGGGCCGGCTGCAGTACCCAAGTATATTAAGCTAGATGGCAGCAGCGCTCCACCAACAGCGCCGGCTGCAGTACCCAATTACATTTCGCTAGATGGCAGCAGCGCTCCACCAAAAGGGCGGCTGCAGTACCCAAGTATATTTCGCTAGATGGCAGCAGAGTTCCACCAAAAGTGCGGCTGCAGTACCCAAATATATAGTACTGAGTCTAACCCTAACCCTAAGAGCCTGAGTCTAACCATAACCCTAAGAGCCTGAGTCTAACCCTCACCCTAAGAGCCTGAGTCTAACCCTAACCCTAAGAGCCTGAGTCTAACCCTAACCCTAAGAGCCTGAGTCTAACCCTCACCCTAAGAGCCTGAGTCTAACCCTCACCCTAAGAGCCTGAGTCTAACCCTAACCCTAAGAGCCTAAGTCTAACCCTAATTTTAAGAGTCTAACCCTAACCCTAACCCTAACCCTAAGAGTCTAACCCTAACCCTAACCCTACCCCTAAGTGTCTAACCCTAACCCTAACCCTAAGAGTCTAACCCTAACCCTGAGAGTCTAACCCTAACCCAAAGAGCCTGAGTCTAACCCTAACCCTAACACTAACCCTAACAGTCTAACCCTAACCCTAACCCTAAGAGTCTAACCCTAACCCTAAGAGTCTAACCCTAACCCTGAGTCTAACCCTAACCCTAACCCTAAGAGTCTAACCCTAACCCTAAAAGTCTAACCCTAAGAGTCTAACCCTAACCCTAACTCTAACCCTAACAGTCTAACCCTAACCCTAAGAGTCTAACCCTAAGAGTCTAACCCTAACCCTAAACCTAACCCTAACAGTCTAACCCTAACCCTAAACCTAACCCTAAGAGTCTAACCCTAACCCTAACCCTAACCCTAAGAGTCTAACCTTAACCCTAACCCTAACCCTAAGAGTCTAACCCTAACCCTAACCCTAAACCTAACCCTAAGAGTCTAACCCTAACCCTAACCCTAACCCTAACCCTAACCCTAACCCTAAACCTAAGAGTCTAACCCTAACCCTAAGAGTCTAAACCTAACCCTTAGAGCCTGAGTCTAACCCTAACCCTAAGAGTCTAACCCTAACCCTAACCCTAAGAGTCTAACCCTAACCCTAACCCTAACCCTAACCGTAAGAGTCTTACCCTAACCCTAAGAGTCTAACCCTAAGAGTCTAACCCTAACCCTAAAAGTCTAACCCTAAGAATCTAACCCTAACCCTAACCCTAACCCCGGCTGAAGTACACAAGTATATTTCGCTAGATGGCAGCAGCGCTCCACCAACAGCGCCGGCTGCAGTACCCAAATATATTTCGCTAGATGGCAGCAGCGCTCCACCAACAGCGCCGGCTGCAGTACCCAAATATATTTCGCTAGATGGCAGCAGCGCTCCACCAAAAGGGCGGCTGCAGTACCCAATTACATTTCGCTAGATGACAGCAGCGCTCCACCAACCGGGTGGCTGCAGTACCCAAATATATTTCGCTAGATGGCAGCAGCGCTCCACCAACAGGGCCGGCTGCAGTACCCAAATATATTTCGCTAGATGGCAGCAGCGCTCCACCAACAGCGCAGGCTGCAGTACCCAAATATATTTCGCTAGATGGCAGCAGCGCTCCACCAAAAGGGCGGCTGCAGTACCCAATTATATTTCGCTAGACGGCAGCAGCGCTCCACCAAAAGGGCGGCTGCAGTACCCAAATATATTTCGCTAGATGGCAGCAGCGCTCCACCAACAGGGCCGGCTGCAGTACCCAAATATATTTCGCTAGATGGCAGCAGCGCTCCACCAACAGCGCCGGCTGCAGTACCCAAGTATATTTCGCTAGATGGCAGCAGCGCTCCACCAACCGGGCGGCTGCAGTACCCAAATATATTTCGCTAGATGGCAGCAGCGCTCCACCAACAGGGCCGGCTGCAGTACCCAAGTATATTTCGCTAGATGGCAGCAGCGCTCCACCAACCGGGCGGCTGCAGTACCCAAGTATATTTCGCTAGATGGCAGCAGCGCTCCACCAACAGGGCCGGCTGCAGTACCCAAGTATATTTCGCTAGATGGCAGCAGCGCTCCACCAACAGCGCCGGCTGCAGTACCCAATTACATTTCGCTAGATGGCAGCAGCGCTCCACCAAAAGGGCGGCTGCAGTACCCAAGTATATTTCGCTAGATGGCAGCAGCGCTCCACCAACAGAGCCGGCTGCAGTACCCAAGTATATTTCGCTAGATGGCAGCAGCGCTCCACCAACCGGGCGGCTGCAGTACCCAATTACATTTCGCTAGATGGCAGCAGCGCTCCACCAAAAGGGCGGCTGCAGTACCCAAGTATATTTCGCTAGATGGCAGCAGAGCTCCACCAACAGGGCCGACTGCAGTACCCAAATATATTTCGCTAGATGGCAGCAGCGCTCCACCAAAAGGGCGGCTGCAGTACCCAAATATATTTCGCTAGATGGCAGCAGCGCTCCACCAACAGGGCCGGCTGCAGTACCCAAATATATTTCGCTAGATGGCAGCAGCGCTCCACCAACAGCACCGGCTGCAGTACCCAAGTATATTTCGCTAGATGGCAGCAGAGTTCCACCAAAAGTGCGGCTGCAGTACCCAAATATATAGTACTGAGTCTAACCCTAACCCTAAGAGCCTGAGTCTAACCATAACCCTAAGAGCCTGAGTCTAACCCTCACCCTAAGAGCCTGAGTCTAACCCTAACCCTAAGAGCCTGAGTCTAACCCTAACCGTAAGAGCCTGAGTCTAACCCTCACCCTAAGAGCCTGAGTCTAACCCTAACCCTAAGAGCCTGAGTCTAACCCTAACCCTAAGAGCCTAAGTCTAACCCTAACCCTAAGAGTCTAACCCTAACCCTAACCCTAATTTTAAGAGTCTAACCCTAACCCTAACCCTAACCCTAAGAGTCTAACCCTAACCCTAACCCTAACCCTAAGTGTCTAACCCTAACCCTAACCCTAACCCTAACCCTAAGAGTCTAACCATAACCCTGAGTCTAACCCTAACCCTAACCCTAACCCTAAGAGTCTAACCCTAACCCTAAGAGTCTAACCCTAACCCTAACCCTAACCCTAAGAGTCTAACCCTAACCCTAACCCTAACCCTAAGTGTCTAACCCTAACCCTAACCCTAAGAGTCTAACCCTAACCCTAAGAGCCTGAGTCTAACCCTAACCCTAACCCTAACCCTAACAGTCTAACCCTAACCCTAACCCTAAGAGTCTAACCCTAACCCTAAGAGTCTAACCCTAACCCTGAGTCTAACCCTAACCCTAACCCTAAGAGTCTAACCCTAACCCTAAAAGTCTAACCCTAAGAGTCTAACCCTAACCCTAACTCTAACCCTAACAGTCTAACCCTAACCCTAAGAGTCTAACCCTAAGAGTCTAACCCTAACCCTAACCCTAACCCTAAGAGTCTAACCCTAACCCTAAACCTAACCCTAAGAGTCTAACCCTAACCCTAACCCTAAGAGTCTAACCTTAACCCTAACCCTAAGAGTCTAACCCTAACCCTAAGAGTCTAACCCTAACCCTAACCCTAAGTGTCTAACCCTAACCCTAACCCTAAGAGTCTAACCCTAACCCTAACCCTAACCCTAAGAGTCTAACCCTAACCCTAACCCTAAGAGTCTAACCTTAACCCTAACCCTAAGAGTCTAACCCTAACCCTAAGAGTCTAACCCTAACCCTAACCCTAAGTGTCTAACCCTAACCCTATCCCTAAGAGTCTTACCCTAACCCTAACCCTAACCCTAAGTGTCTAACCCTAACCCTAACCCTAAGAGTCTAACCCTAACCCTAAGAGTCTAACCCTAACCCTAAGAGCCTGAGTCTAACCCTAACCCTAAGAGCCTGAGTCTAACCCTAACCCTAACCCTAACAGTCTAACCTTAACCCTAACCCTAAGAGTCTAACCCTAACCCTGAGTCTAACCCTAACCCTAACCCTAAGAGTCTAACCCTAACCCTAAAAGTCTAACCCTAAGAGTCTTACCCTAACCCTAACTCTAACCCTAACAGTCTAACCCTAACCCTAAGAGTCTAACCCTAAGAGTCTAACCCTAACCCTAAACCTAACCCTAAGAGTCTAACCCTAACCCTAAACCTAACCCTAAGAGTCTAACCCTAACCCTAACCCTAACCCTAAGAGTCTAACCTTAACCCTAACCCTAACCCTAAGAGTCTAACCCTAACCCTAAGAGTCTAACCCTAACCCTAACCCTAACCCTAAGAGTCTAACCCTAACCCTAACCCTAACCCTAACCGTAAGAGTCTAACCCTAACCCTAAGAGTCTAACCCTAAGAGTCTAACCCTAACCCTAAAAGTCTAACCCTAACAATCTAACCCTATCCCTAACCCTAACCCCGGCTGAAGTACCCAAGTATATTTCGCTAGATGGCAGCAGCGCTCCACCAACAGAGCCGGCTGCAGTACCCAAATATATTTCGCTAGATGGCAGCAGCGCTCCACCAACAGCGCCGGCTGCAGTACCCAAATATATTTCGCTAGATGGCAGCAGCGCTCCACCAAAAGGGCGGCTGCAGTACCCAATTACATTTCGCTAGATGACAGCAGCGCTCCACCAACCGGGCGGCTGCAGTACCCAAATATATTTCGCTAGATGGCAGCATCGCTCCACCAACAGAGCCGGCTGCAGTACCCAAATATATTTCGCTAGATGGCAGCAGCGCTCCACCAACAGCGCCGGCTGCAGTACCCAAATATATTTCGCTAGATGGCAGCAGCGCTCCACCAAAAGGGCGGCTGCAGTACCCAATTATATTTCGCTAGACGGCAGCAGCGCTCCATCGAAAGGGCGGTTGCAGTACCCAATTATATTTCGCTAGATGGCAGCAGCGCTCCACCAACAGCGCCGGCTGCAGTACCCAAATATATTTCGCTAGATGGCAGCAGCGCTCCACCAACAGCGCCGGCTGCAGTACCCAAGTATATTTCGCTAGATGGCAGCAGCGCTCCACCAAAAGGGCGGCTGCAGTACCCAAATATATTTCGCTAGATGGCAGCAGCGCTCCACCAACAGGGCCGGCTGCAGTACCCAAGTATATTTCGCTAGATGGCAGCAGCGCTCCACCAACCGGGCGGCTGCAGTACCCAAGTATATTTCGCTAGATGGCAGCAGCGCTCCACCAACAGGGCCGGCTGCAGTACCCAAGTATATTTCGCTAGATGGCAGCAGCGCTCCACCAACAGCGCCGGCTGCAGTACCCAATTACATTTCGCTAGATGGCAGCAGCGCTCCACCAAAAGGGCGGCTGCAGTACCCAAGTATATTTCGCTAGATGGCAGCAGCGCTCCACCAACAGCGCCGGCTGCAGTACCCAAGTATATTTCGCTAGATGGCAGCAGCGCTCCACCAACCGGGCGGCTGCAGTACCCAATTACATTTCGCTAGATGGCAGCAGCGCTCCACCAAAAGGGCGGCTGCAGTACCCAAGTATATTTCGCTAGATGGCAGCAGAGCTCCACCAACAGGGCCGACTGCAGTACCCAAATATATTTCGCTAGATGGCAGCAGCGCTCCACCAAAAGGGCGGCTGCAGTACCCAAATATATTTCGCTAGATGGCAGCAGCGCTCCACCAACAGGGCCGGCTGCAGTACCCAAATATATTTCGCTAGATGGCAGCAGCGCTCCACCAACAGGGCCGGCTGCAGTACCCAAGTATATTTCGCTAGATGGCAGCAGAGTTCCACCAAAAGTGCGGCTGCAGTACCCAAATATATAGTACTGAGTCTAACCCTAACCCTAAGAGCCTGAGTCTAACCATAACCCTAAGAGCCTGAGTCTAACCCTCACCCTAAGAGCCTGAGTCTAACCCTAACCCTAAGAGCCTGAGTCTAACCCTAACCCTAAGAGCCTGAGTCTAACCCTCACCCTAAGAGCCTGAGTCTAACCCTCACCCTAAGAGCCTGAGTCTAACCCTAACCCTAAGAGCCTAAGTCTAACCCTAATTTTAAGAGTCTAACCCTAACCCTAACCCTAACCCTAAGAGTCTAACCCTAACCCTAACCCTACCCCTAAGTGTCTAACCCTAACCCTAACCCTAAGAGTCTAACCCTAACCCTGAGAGTCTAACCCTAACCCTAAGAGCCTGAGTCTAACCCTAACCCTAAGAGCCTGAGTCTAACCCTAACCCTAACACTAACCCTAACAGTCTAACCCTAACCCTAACCCTAAGAATCTAACCCTAACCCTAAGAGTCTAACCCTAACCCTGAGTCTAACCCTAACCCTAACCCTAAGAGTCTAACCCTAACCCTAAAAGTCTAACCCTAAGAGTCTAACCCTAACCCTAACTCTAACCCTAACAGTCTAACCCTAACCCTAAGAGTCTAACCCTAAGAGTCTAACCCTAACCCTAAACCTAACCCTAACAGTCTAACCCTAACCCTAAACCTAACCCTAAGAGTCTAACCCTAACCCTAACCCTAACCCTAAGAGTCTAACCTTAACCCTAACCCTAACCCTAAGAGTCTAACCCTAACCCTAACCCTAACCCTAACCCTAAGAGTCTAACCCTAACCCTAACCCTAACCCTAACCCTAAACCTAAGAGTCTAACCCTAACCCTAAGAGTCTAAACCTAACCCTTAGAGCCTGAGTCTAACCCTAACCCTAAGAGTCTAACCCTAACCCTAACCCTAAGAGTCTAACCCTAACCCTAACCCTAACCCTAACCGTAAGAGTCTTACCCTAACCCTAAGAGTCTAACCCTAAGAGTCTAACCCTAACCCTAAAAGTCTAACCCTAAGAATCTAACCCTAACCCTAACCCTAACCCCGGCTGAAGTACACAAGTATATTTCGCTAGATGGCAGCAGCGCTCCACCAACAGCGCCGGCTGCAGTACCCAAATATATTTCGCTAGATGGCAGCAGCGCTCCACCAACAGCGCCGGCTGCAGTACCCAAATATATTTCGCTAGATGGCAGCAGCGCTCCACCAAATGGGCGGCTGCAGTACCCAATTACATTTCGCTAGATGACAGCAGCGCTCCACCAACCGGGTGGCTGCAGTACCCAAATATATTTCGCTAGATGGCAGCAGCGCTCCACCAACAGGGCCGGCTGCAGTACCCAAATATATTTCGCTAGATGGCAGCAGCGCTCCACCAACAGCGCCGGCTGCAGTACCCAAGTATATTTCGCTAGATGGCAGCAGCGCTCCACCAACCGGGCGGCTGCAGTACCCAAATATATTTCGCTAGATGGCAGCAGCGCTCCACCAACAGGGCCGGCTGCAGTACCCAAGTATATTTCGCTAGATGGCAGCAGCGCTCCACCAACAGGGCGGCTGCAGTACCCAAGTATATTTCGCTAGATGGCAGCAGCGCTCCACCAACAGGGCCGGCTGCAGTACCCAAGTATATTTCGCTAGATGGCAGCAGCGCTCCACCAACAGCGCCGGCTGCAGTACCCAATTACATTTCGCTAGATGGCAGCAGCGCTCCACCAAAAGGGCGGCTGCAGTACCCAAGTATATTTCGCTAGATGGCAGCAGCGCTCCACCAACAGCGCCGGCTGCAGTACCCAAGTATATTTCGCTAGATGGCAGCAGCGCTCCACCAACCGGGCGGCTGCAGTACCCAATTACATTTCGCTAGATGGCAGCAGCGCTCCACCAAAAGGGCGGCTGCAGTACCCAAGTATATTTCGCTAGATGGCAGCAGAGCTCCACCAACAGGGCCGACTGCAGTACCCAAATATATTTCGCTAGATGGCAGCAGCGCTCCACCAAAAGGGCGGCTGCAGTACCCAAATATATTTCGCTAGATGGCAGCAGCGCTCCACCAACAGGGCCGGCTGCAGTACCCAAATATATTTCGCTAGATGGCAGCAGCGCTCCACCAACAGGGCCGGCTGCAGTACCCAAGTATATTTCGCTAGATGGCAGCAGAGTTCCACCAAAAGTGCGGCTGCAGTACCCAAATATATAGTACTGAGTCTAACCCTAACCCTAAGAGCCTGAGTCTAACCATAACCCTAAGAGCCTGAGTCTAACCCTCACCCTAAGAGCCTGAGTCTAACCCTAACCCTAAGAGCCTGAGTCTAACCCTAACCGTAAGAGCCTGAGTCTAACCCTCACCCTAAGAGCCTGAGTCTAACCCTAACCCTAAGAGCCTGAGTCTAACCCTAACCCTAAGAGCCTAAGTCTAACCCTAACCCTAAGAGTCTAACCCTAACCCTAACCCTAATTTTAAGAGTCTAACCCTAACCCTAACCCTAACCCTAAGAGTCTAACCCTAACCCTAACCCTAACCCTAAGTGTCTAACCCTAACCCTAACCCTAACCCTAACCCTAAGAGTCTAACCATAAACCTGAGTCTAACCCTAACCCTAACCCTAACCCTAAGAGTCTAACCCTAACCCTAAGAGTCTAACCCTAACCCTAACCCTAACCCTAAGAGTCTAACCCTAACCCTAACCCTAACCCTAAGTGTCTAACCCTAACCCTAACCCTAAGAGTCTAACCCTAACCCTAAGAGCCTGAGTCTAACCCTAACCCTAACCCTAACCCTAACAGTCTAACCCTAACCCTAACCCTAAGAGTCTAACCCTAACCCTAAGAGTCTAACCCTAACCCTGAGTCTAACCCTAACCCTAACCCTAAGAGTCTAACCCTAACCCTAAAAGTCTAACCCTAAGAGTCTAACCCTAACCCTAACTCTAACCCTAACAGTCTAACCCTAACCCTAAGAGTCTAACCCTAAGAGTCTAACCCTAACCCTAACCCTAACCCTAAGAGTCTAACCCTAACCCTAAACCTAACCCTAAGAGTCTAACCCTAACCCTAACCCTAAGAGTCTAACCTTAACCCTAACCCTAAGAGTCTAACCCTAACCCTAAGAGTCTAACCCTAACCCTAACCCTAAGTGTCTAACCCTAACCCTAACCCTAAGAGTCTAACCCTAACCCTAAACCTAACCCTAAGAGTCTAACCCTAACCCTAACCCTAAGAGTCTAACCTTAACCCTAACCCTAAGAGTCTAACCCTAACCCTAAGAGTCTAACCCTAACCCTAACCCTAAGTGTCTAACCCTAACCCTATCCCTAAGAGTCTAACCCTAACCCTAACCCTAACCCTAACCCTAAGTGTCTAACCCTAACCCTAACCCTAAGAGTCTAACCCTAACCCTAAGAGTCTAACCCTAACCCTAAGAGCCTGAGTCTAACCCTAACCCTAAGAGCCTGAGTCTAACCCTAACCCTAACCCTAACAGTCTAACCTTAACCCTAACCCTAAGAGTCTAACCCTAACCCTGAGTCTAACCCTAACCCTAACCCTAAGAGTCTAACCCTAACCCTAAAAGTCTAACCCTAAGAGTCTTACCCTAACCCTAACTCTAACCCTAACAGTCTAACCCTAACCCTAAGAGTCTAACCCTAAGAGTCTAACCCTAACCCTAAACCTAACCCTAAGAGTCTAACCCTAACCCTAAACCTAACCCTAAGAGTCTAACCCTAACCCTAACCCTAACCCTAAGAGTCTAACCTTAACCCTAACCCTAACCCTAAGAGTCTAACCCTAACCCTAAGAGTCTAACCCTAACCCTAACCCTAACCCTAAGAGTCTAACCCTAACCCTAACCCTAACCCTAACCGTAAGAGTCTAACCCTAACCCTAAGAGTCTAACCCTAAGAGTCTAACCCTAACCCTAAAAGTCTAACCCTAACAATCTAACCCTATCCCTAACCCTAACCCCGGCTGAAGTACCCAAGTATATTTCGCTAGATGGCAGCAGCGCTCCACCAACAGAGCCGGCTGCAGTACCCAAATATATTTCGCTAGATGGCAGCAGCGCTCCACCAACAGCGCCGGCTGCAGTACCCAAATATATTTCGCTAGATGGCAGCAGCGCTCCACCAAAAGGGCGGCTGCAGTACCCAATTACATTTCGCTAGATGACAGCAGCGCTCCACCAACCGGGCGGCTGCAGTACCCAAATATATTTCGCTAGATGGCAGCATCGCTCCACCAACAGCGCCGGCTGCAGTACCCAAATATATTTCGCTAGATGGCAGCAGCGCTCCACCAACAGCGCCGGCTGCAGTACCCAAATATATTTCGCTAGATGGCAGCAGCGCTCCACCAAAAGGGCGGCTGCAGTACCCAATTATATTTCGCTAGACGGCAGCAGCGCTCCATCGAAAGGGCGGTTGCAGTACCCAATTATATTTCGCTAGATGGCAGCAGCGCTCCACCAACAGCGCCGGCTGCAGTACCCAAATATATTTCGCTAGATGGCAGCAGCGCCCCACCAACAGCGCCGGCTGCAGTACCCAAGTATATTTCGCTAGATGGCAGCAGCGCTCCACCAAAAGGGCGGCTGCAGTACCCAAATATATTTCGCTAGATGGCAGCAGCGCTCCACCAACAGGGCCGGCTGCAGTACCCAAGTATATTTCGCTAGATGGCAGCAGCGCTCCACCAACCGGGCGGCTGCAGTACCCAAGTATATTTCGCTAGATGGCAGCAGCGCTCCACCAACAGGGCCGGCTGCAGTACCCAAGTATATTTCGCTAGATGGCAGCAGCGCTCCACCAACAGCGCCGGCTGCAGTACCCAATTACATTTCGCTAGATGGCAGCAGCGCTCCACCAAAAGGGCGGCTGCAGTACCCAAGTATATTTCGCTAGATGGCAGCAGCGCTCCACCAACAGCGCCGGCTGCAGTACCCAAGTATATTTCGCTAGATGGCAGCAGCGCTCCACCAACCGGGCGGCTGCAGTACCCAATTACATTTCGCTAGATGGCAGCAGCGCTCCACCAAAAGGGCGGCTGCAGTACCCAAGTATATTTCGCTAGATGGCAGCAGAGCTCCACCAACAGGGCCGACTGCAGTACCCAAATATATTTCGCTAGATGGCAGCAGCGCTCCACCAAAAGGGCGGCTGCAGTACCCAAATATATTTCGCTAGATGGCAGCAGCGCTCCACCAACAGGGCCGGCTGCAGTACCCAAATATATTTCGCTAGATGGCAGCAGCGCTCCACCAACAGGGCCGGCTGCAGTACCCAAGTATATTTCGCTAGATGGCAGCAGAGTTCCACCAAAAGTGCGGCTGCAGTACCCAAATATATAGTACTGAGTCTAACCCTAACCCTAAGAGCCTGAGTCTAACCATAACCCTAAGAGCCTGAGTCTAACCCTCACCCTAAGAGCCTGAGTCTAACCCTAACCCTAAGAGCCTGAGTCTAACCCTAACCCTAAGAGCCTGAGTCTAACCCTAACCCTAAGAGCCTGAGTCTAACCCTCACCCTAAGAGCCTGAGTCTAACCCTAACCCTAAGAGCCTAAGTCTAACCCTAATTTTAAGAGTCTAACCCTAACCCTAACCCTAACCCTAAGAGTCTAACCCTAACCCTAACCCTACCCCTAAGTGTCTAACCCTAACCCTAACCCTAAGAGTCTAACCCTAACCCTGAGAGTCTAACCCTAACCCTAAGAGCCTGAGTCTAACCCTAACCCTAAGAGCCTGAGTCTAACCCTAACCCTAACACTAACCCTAACAGTCTAACCCTAACCCTAACCCTAAGAGTCTAACCCTAACCCTAAGAGTCTAACCCTAACCCTGAGTCTAACCCTAACCCTAACCCTAAGAGTCTAACCCTAACCCTAAAAGTCTAACCCTAAGAGTCTAACCCTAACCCTAACTCTAACCCTAACAGTCTAACCCTAACCCTAAGAGTCTAACCCTAAGAGTCTAACCCTAACCCTAAACCTAACCCTAACAGTCTAACCCTAACCCTAAACCTAACCCTAAGAGTCTAACCCTAACCCTAACCCTAACCCTAAGAGTCTAACCTTAACCCTAACCCTAACCCTAAGAGTCTAACCCTAACCCTAACCCTAACCCTAACCCTAAGAGTCTAACCCTAACCCTAACCCTAACCCTAACCCTAAACCTAAGAGTCTAACCCTAACCCTAAGAGTCTAAACCTAACCCTTAGAGCCTGAGTCTAACCCTAACCCTAAGAGTCTAACCCTAACCCTAACCCTAAGAGTCTAACCCTAACCCTAACCCTAACCCTAACCGTAAGAGTCTTACCCTAACCCTAAGAGTCTAACCCTAAGAGTCTAACCCTAACCCTAAAAGTCTAACCCTAAGAATCTAACCCTAACCCTAACCCTAACCCCGGCTGAAGTACACAAGTATATTTCGCTAGATGGCAGCAGCGCTCCACCAACAGCGCCGGCTGCAGTACCCAAATATATTTCGCTAGATGGCAGCAGCGCTCCACCAACAGCGCCGGCTGCAGTACCCAAATATATTTCGCTAGATGGCAGCAGCGCTCCACCAAATGGGCGGCTGCAGTACCCAATTACATTTCGCTAGATGACAGCAGCGCTCCACCAACCGGGTGGCTGCAGTACCCAAATATATTTCGCTAGATGGCAGCAGCGCTCCACCAACAGGGCCGGCTGCAGTACCCAAATATATTTCGCTAGATGGCAGCAGCGCTCCACCAACAGCGCAGGCTGCAGTACCCAAATATATTTCGCTAGATGGCAGCAGCGCTCCACCAAAAGGGCGGCTGCAGTACCCAATTACATTTCGCTAGACGGCAGCAGCGCTCCACCAAAAGGGCGGCTGCAGTACCCAAATATATTTCGCTAGATGGCAGCAGCGCTCCACCAACAGGGCCGGCTGCAGTACCCAAATATATTTCGCTAGATGGCAGCAGCGCTCCACCAACAGCGCCGGCTGCAGTACCCAAGTATATTTCGCTAGATGGCAGCAGCGCTCCACCAAAAGGGCGGCTGCAGTACCCAAATATATTTCGCTAGATGGCAGCAGCGCTCCACCAACAGGGCCGGCTGCAGTACCCAAGTATATTTCGCTAGATGGCAGCAGCGCTCCACCAACCGGGCGGCTGCAGTACCCAAGTATATTTCGCTAGATGGCAGCAGCGCTCCACCAACAGGGCCGGCTGCAGTACCCAAGTATATTTCGCTAGATGGCAGCAGCGCTCCACCAACAGCGCCGGCTGCAGTACCCAATTACATTTCGCTAGATGGCAGCAGCGCTCCACCAAAAGGGCGGCTGCAGTACCCAAGTATATTTCGCTAGATGGCAGCAGCGCTCCACCAACAGCGCCGGCTGCAGTACCCAAGTATATTTCGCTAGATGGCAGCAGCGCTCCACCAACCGGGCGGCTGCAGTACCCAATTACATTTCGCTAGATGGCAGCAGCGCTCCACCAAAAGGGCGGCTGCAGTACCCAAGTATATTTCGCTAGATGGCAGCAGAGCTCCACCAACAGGGCCGTCTGCAGTACCCAAATATATTTCGCTAGATGGCAGCAGCGCTCCACCAAAAGGGCGGCTGCAGTACCCAAATATATTTCGCTAGATGGCAGCAGCGCTCCACCAACAGGGCCGGCTGCAGTACCCAAATATATTTCGCTAGATGGCAGCAGCGCTCCACCAACAGGGCCGGCTGCAGTACCCAAGTATATTTCGCTAGATGGCAGCAGAGTTCCACCAAAAGTGCGGCTGCAGTACCCAAATATATAGTACTGAGTCTAACCCTAACCCTAAGAGCCTGAGTCTAACCATAACCCTAAGAGCCTGAGTCTAACCCTCACCCTAAGAGCCTGAGTCTAACCCTAACCCTAAGAGCCTGAGTCTAACCCTAACCGTAAGAGCCTGAGTCTAACCCTCACCCTAAGAGCCTGAGTCTAACCCTAACCCTAAGAGCCTGAGTCTAACCCTAACCCTAAGAGCCTAAGTCTAACCCTAACCCTAAGAGTCTAACCCTAACCCTAACCCTAATTTTAAGAGTCTAACCCTAACCCTAACCCTAACCCTAAGAGTCTAACCCTAACCCTAACCCTAACCCTAAGTGTCTAACCCTAACCCTAACCCTAACCCTAACCCTAAGAGTCTAACCATAACCCTGAGTCTAACCCTAACCCTAACCCTAACCCTAAGAGTCTAACCCTAACCCTAAGAGTCTAACCCTAACCCTAACCCTAACCCTAAGAGTCTAACCCTAACCCTAACCCTAACCCTAAGTGTCTAACCCTAACCCTAACCCTAAGAGTCTAACCCTAACCCTAAGAGCCTGAGTCTAACCCTAACCCTAACCCTAACCCTAACAGTCTAACCCTAACCCTAACCCTAAGAGTCTAACCCTAACCCTAAGAGTCTAACCCTAACCCTGAGTCTAACCCTAACCCTAACCCTAAGAGTCTAACCCTAACCCTAAAAGTCTAACCCTAAGAGTCTAACCCTAACCCTAACTCTAACCCTAACAGTCTAACCCTAACCCTAAGAGTCTAACCCTAAGAGTCTAACCCTAACCCTAAACCTAACCCTAAGAGTCTAACCCTAACCCTAAACCTAACCCTAAGAGTCTAACCCTAACCCTAACCCTAACCCTAAGAGTCTAACCTTAACCCTAACCCTAACCCTAAGAGTCTAACCCTAACCCTAAGAGTCTAACCCTAACCCTAAGAGTCTAACCCTAACCCTAACCCTAACCCTAAGAGTCTAACCCTAACCCTAAGATCTAACCCTAACCCTAACCCTAACCCTAAGAGTCTAACCCTAACCCTAAGAGTCTAACCCTAACCCTAACCCTAACCCTAACCCTAAACCTAAGAGTCTAACCCTAACCCTAAGAGTCTAACCCTAACCCTAACCCTAAGAGTCTAACCCTAACCCTAACCCTAACCCTAACCGTAAGAGTCTAACCTTAAACCTAAGAGTCTAACCCTAAGAGTCTACCCCTAACCCTAAACCTAACCCTAACAGTCTAACCCTAACCCTAAACCTAACCCTAAGAGTCTAACCCTAACCCTAACCCTAAGAGTCTAACCCTAACCCTAACCCTAACCCTAAGAGTCTAACCCTAACCCTAAGAGTCTAACCCTAACCCTAAGAGTCTAACCCTAAGAGTCTAACCCTAACCCTAAGAGTCTAACCCTAACCCTAACCCTAACCCTAAACCTAAGAGTCTAACCCTAACCCTAAGAGTCTAACCCTAAGAGTCTAAACCTAACCCTTAGAGCCTGAGTCTAACCCTAACCCTAAGAGTCTAACCCTAACCCTAACCCTAACCCTAAGAGTCTAACCCTAACCCTAACCCTAACCCTAACCGTAAGAGACTAACCCTAACCCTAAGAGTCTAACCCTAAGAGTCTAACCCTAACCCTAAAAGTCTAACCCTAAGAATCTAACCCTAACCCTAACCCTAACCCCGGCTGAAGTACCCAAGTATATTTCGCTAGATGGCAGCAGCGCTCCACCAACAGAGCCGGCTGCAGTACCCAATTACATTTCGCTAGATGGCAGCAGCGCTCCATCAAAAGGGCGGCTGCAGTACCCAATTATATTTCGCTAGATGGCAGCAGCGCTCCACCAACAGGGCCGGCTGCAGTACCCAAATATATTTCGCTAGATGGCAGCAGCGCCCCACCAACAGGGCCGGCTGCAGTACCCAAGTATATTTCGCTAGATGGCAGCAGCGCTCCACCAACCGGGCGGCTGCAGTACCCAAATATATTTCGCTAGATGGCAGCAGCGCTCCACCAACAGGGCCGGCTGCAGTACCCAAGTATATTTCGCTAGATGGCAGCAGCGCTCCACCAACCGGGCGGCTGCAGTACCCAAGTATATTTCGCTAGATGGCAGCAGCGCTCCACCAACAGGGCCGGCTGCAGTACCCAAGTATATTTCGCTAGATGGCAGCAGCGCTCCACCAACAGGGCCGGCTGCAGTACCCAAATATATTTCGCTAGATGGCAGCAGCGCTCCACCAAAAGGGCGGCTGCAGTACCCAAGTATATTTCGCTAGATGGCAGCAGCGCTCCACCAACAGCGCCGGCTGCAGTACCCAAGTACATTTCGCTAGATGGCAGCAGCGCTCCACCAAAAGGGCGGCTGCAGTACCCAATTACATTTCGCTAGATGGCAGCAGCGCTCCACCAAAAGGGCGGCTGCAGTACCCAAGTATATTTCGCTAGATGGCAGCAGAGCTCCACCAACAGGGCCGGCTGCAGTACCCAAATATATTTCGCTAGATGGCAGCAGCGCTCCACCAACAGGGCCGGCTGCAGTACCCAAATATATTTCGCTAGATGGCAGCAGCGCTCCACCAACAGGGCCGGCTGCAGTACCCAAGTATATTTCGCTAGATGGCAGCAGAGCTCCACCAAAAGTGCGGCTGCAGTACCCAAATATATAGTACTGAGTCTAACCCTAACCCTAAGAGCCTGAGTCTAACCCTCACCCTAAGAGCCTGAGTCTAACCCTAACCCTAAGAGCCTGAGTCTAACCCTAACCCTAAGAGCCTGAGTCTAACCCTAACCCTAATAGCCTGAGTCTAACCCTCACCCTAAGAGCCTGAGTCTAACCCTCACCCTAAGAGCCTGAGTCTAACCCTAACCCTAAGAGCCTGAGTCTAACCCTCACCCTAAGAGCCTGAGTCTAACCCTAACCCTAAGAGCCTGAGTCTAACCCTAACCCTAAGAGCCTGAGTCTAACCCTAACCCTAAGAGCCTAAGTCTAACCCTAACTCTAAGAGTCTAACCCTGACCCTAACCCTAACCCTAAGAGTCTAACCCTAACCCTGAGTCTAACCCTAACCCTAAGAGTCTAACCCTATCCCTAACCCTAACCCTAAGTGTCTAACCCTAACCCTAACCCTAACCCTAAGAGTCTAACCATAACCCTGAGTCTAACCCTAACCCTAACCCTAACCCTAAGAGTCTAACCCTAACCCTAAGAGTCTAACCCTAACCCTAACCCTAACCATAAGAGTCTAACCCTAACCCTAAGTGTCTAACCCTAACCCTAACCCTAAGAGTCTAACCCTAACCCTGAGAGTCTAACCCTAACCCTAAGAGCCTGAGTCTAACCCTAACCCTAAGAGCCTGAGTCTAACCCTAACCCTAAGAGCCTAAGTCTAACCCTAACTCTAAGAGTCTAACCCTGACCCTAACCCTAACCCTAAGAGTCTAACCCTAACCCTGAGTCTAACCCTAACCCTAAGAGTCTAACCCTAACCCTAACCCTAACCCTAAGTGTCTAACCCTAACCCTAACCCTAACCCTAAGAGTCTAACCATAACCCTGAGTCTAACCCTAACCCTAACCCTAACCCTAAGAGTCTAACCCTAACCCTAAGAGTCTAACCCTAACCCTAACCCTAACCGTAAGAGTCTAACCCTAACCCTAAGAGTCTAACCCTAACCCTATCCCTAACCCTAAGAGTCTAACCCTAACCCTAACCCTAACCCTAACCCTAACCCTAAGTGTATAACCCTAACCCTAACCCTAAGAGTCTAACCCTAACCCTGAGAGTCTAACCCTAACCCTAAGAGCCTGAGTCTAACCCTAACCCTAAGAGCCTGAGTCTAACCCTAACCCTAACCCTAACAGTCTAACCTTAACCCTAACCCTAAGAGTCTAACCCTAACCCTGAGTCTAACCCTAACCCTAACCCTAAGAGTCTAACCCTAACCCTAAAAGTCTAACCCTAAGAGTCTAACCCTAACCCTAACTCTAACCCTAACAGTCTAACCCTAACCCTAAGAGTCTAACCCTAAGAGTCTAACCCTAACCCTAAACCTAACCCTAACAGTCTAACCCTAACCCTAAACCTAACCCTAAGAGTCTAACCCTAACCCTAACCCTAACCCTAAGAGTCTAACCTTAACCCTAACCCTAACCCTAAGAGTCTAACCCTAACCCTAAGAGTCTAACCCTAACCCTAACCCTAACCCTAAGAGTCTAACCCTAACCCTAACCCTAACCCTAACCCTAACCCTAAACCTAAGAGTCTAACCCTAACCCTAAGAGTCTAAACCTAACCCTTAGAGCCTGAGTCTAACCCTAACCCTAAGAGTCTAACCCTAACCCTAACCCTAACCCTAAGAGTCTAACCCTAACCCTAACCCTAACCCTAACCGTAAGAGTCTAACCCTAACCCTAAGAGTCTAACCCTAAGAGTCTAACCCTAACCCTAAAAGTCTAACCCTGAGAATCTAACCCTAACCCTAACCCTAACCCCGGCTGAAGTACCCAAGTATATTTCGCTAGATGGCAGCAGCGCTCCACCAACAGAGCCGGCTGCAGTACCCAAATATATTTCGCTAGATGGCAGCAGCGCTCCACCAACAGCGCCGGCTGCAGTACCCAAGTATATTTCGCTAGATGGCAGCAGCGCTCCACCAACCGGGCGGCTGCAGTACCCCAATATATTTCGCTAGATGGCAGCAGCGCTCCACCAACAGGGCCGGCTGCAGTACCCAAGTATATTTCGCTAGATGGCAGCAGCGCTCCACCAACCGGGCGGCTGCAGTACCCAAGTATATTTCGCTAGATGGCAGCAGCGCTCCACCAACAGGGCCGGCTGCAGTACCCAAGTATATTTCGCTAGATGGCAGCAGCGCTCCACCAACCGGGCGGCTGCAGTACCCAAGTATATTTCGCTAGATGGCAGCAGCGCTCCACCAACCGGGCGGCTGCAGTACCCCAATATATTTCGCTAGATGGCAGCAGCGCTCCACCAACAGGGCCGGCTGCAGTACCCAAGTATATTTCGCTAGATGGCAGCAGCGCTCCACCAACCGGGCGGCTGCAGTACCCAAGTATATTTCGCTAGATGGCAGCAGCGCTCCACCAACAGGGCCGGCTGCAGTACCCAAGTATATTTCGCTAGATGGCAGCAGCGCTCCACCAACCGGGCCGGCTGCAGTACCCAAATATATTTCGCTAGATGGCAGCAGCGCTCCACCAAAAGGGCGGCTGCAGTACCCAAGTATATTTCGCTAGATGGCAGCAGCGCTCCACCAACAGCGCCGGCTGCAGTACCCAAATATATTTCGCTAGATGGCAGCAGCGCTCCACCAACAGGGCCGGCTGCAGTACCCAAATATATTTCGCTAGATGGCAGCAGCGCTCCACCATCAGGGCCGGCTGCAGTACCCAAGTATATTTCGCTAGATGGCAGCAGAGCTCCACCAAAAGTGCGGCTGCAGTACCCAAATATATAGTACTGAGTCTAACCCTAACCCTAAGAGCCTGAGTCTAACCCTAACCCTAAGAGCCTGAGTCTAACCCTCACCCTAAGAGCCTGAGTCTAACCCTAACCCTAAGAGCCTGAGTCTAACCCTAACCCTAAGAGCCTGAGTCTAACCCTCACCCTAAGAGCCTGAGTCTAACCCTAACCCTAAGAGCCTGAGTCTAACCCTCACCCTAAGAGCCTGAGTCTAACCCTAACCCTAAGAGCCTGAGTCTAACCCTCACCCTAAGAGCCTGAGTCTAACCCTAACCCTAAGAGCCTGAGTCTAACCCTAACCCTAAGAGCCTGAGTCTAACCCTAACCCTAAGAGCCTAAGTCTAACCCTAACTCTAAGAGTCTAACCCTGACCCTAACCCTAACCCTAAGAGTCTAACCCTAACCCTGAGAGTCTAACCCTAACCCTAAGAGCCTGAGTCTAACCCTAACCGTAAGAGCCTGAGTCTAACCCTCACCCTAAGAGCCTGAGTCTAACCCTAACCCTAAGAGCCTGAGTCTAACCCTAACCCTAAGAGCCTAAGTCTAACCCTAACCCTAAGAGTCTAACCCTAACCCTAACCCTAATTTTAAGAGTCTAACCCTAACCCTAACCCTAACCCTAAGAGTCTAACCCTAACCCTAACCCTAACCCTAAGTGTCTAACCCTAACCCTAACCCTAACCCTAACCCTAAGAGTCTAACCATAACCCTGAGTCTAACCCTAACCCTAACCCTAACCCTAAGAGTCTAACCCTAACCCTAAGAGTCTAACCCTAACCCTAACCCTAAGAGTCTAACCCTAACCCTAACCCTAACCCTAAGTGTCTAACCCTAACCCTAACCCTAAGAGTCTAACCCTAACCCTAAGAGCCTGAGTCTAACCCTAACCCTAACCCTAACCCTAACAGTCTAACCCTAACCCTAACCCTAAGAGTCTAACCCTAACCCTAAGAGTCTAACCCTAACCCTGAGTCTAACCCTAACCCTAACCCTAAGAGTCTAACCCTAACCCTAAAAGTCTAACCCTAAGAGTCTAACCCTAACCCTAACTCTAACCCTAACAGTCTAACCCTAACCCTAAGAGTCTAACCCTAAGAGTCTAACCCTAACCCTAAACCTAACCCTAAGAGTCTAACCCTAACCCTAAACCTAACCCTAAGAGTCTAACCCTAACCCTAACCCTAACCCTAAGAGTCTAACCTTAACCCTAACCCTAACCCTAAGAGTCTAACCCTAACCCTAAGAGTCTAACCCTAACCCTAAGAGTCTAACCCTAACCCTAACCCTAACCCTAAGAGTCTAACCCTAACCCTAAGATCTAACCCTAACCCTAACCCTAACCCTAAGAGTCTAACCCTAACCCTAAGAGTCTAACCCTAACCCTAACCCTAACCCTAACCCTAAACCTAAGAGTCTAACCCTAACCCTAAGAGTCTAACCCTAACCCTAACCCTAAGAGTCTAACCCTAACCCTAACCCTAACCCTAACCGTAAGAGTCTAACCTTAACCCTAAGAGTCTAACCCTAAGAGTCTACCCCTAACCCTAAACCTAACCCTAACAGTCTAACCCTAACCCTAAACCTAACCCTAAGAGTCTAACCCTAACCCTAACCCTAAGAGTCTAACCCTAACCCTAACCCTAACCCTAAGAGTCTAACCCTAACCCTAAGTGTCTAACCCTAACCCTAACCCTAAGAGTCTAACCCTAACCCTGAGAGTCTAACCCTAACCCTAAGAGCCTGAGTCTAACCCTAACCCTAAGAGCCTGAGTCTAACCCTAACCCTAAGAGCCTAAGTCTAACCCTAACTCTAAGAGTCTAACCCTGACCCTAACCCTAACCCTAAGAGTCTAACCCTAACCCTGAGTCTAACCCTAACCCTAAGAGTCTAACCCTAACCCTAACCCTAACCCTAAGTGTCTAACCCTAACCCTAACCCTAACCCTAAGAGTCTAACCATAACCCTGAGTCTAACCCTAACCCTAACCCTAACCCTAAGAGTCTAACCCTAACCCTAAGAGTCTAACCCTAACCCTAACCCTAACCGTAAGAGTCTAACCCTAACCCTAAGAGTCTAACCCTAACCCTATCCCTAACCCTAAGAGTCTAACCCTAACCCTAACCCTAACCCTAACCCTAACCCTAAGTGTATAACCCTAACCCTAACCCTAAGAGTCTAACCCTAACCCTGAGAGTCTAACCCTAACCCTAAGAGCCTGAGTCTAACCCTAACCCTAAGAGCCTGAGTCTAACCCTAACCCTAACCCTAACAGTCTAACCTTAACCCTAACCCTAAGAGTCTAACCCTAACCCTGAGTCTAACCCTAACCCTAACCCTAAGAGTCTAACCCTAACCCTAAAAGTCTAACCCTAAGAGTCTAACCCTAACCCTAACTCTAACCCTAACAGTCTAACCCTAACCCTAAGAGTCTAACCCTAAGAGTCTAACCCTAACCCTAAACCTAACCCTAACAGTCTAACCCTAACCCTAAACCTAACCCTAAGAGTCTAACCCTAACCCTAACCCTAACCCTAAGAGTCTAACCTTAACCCTAACCCTAACCCTAAGAGTCTAACCCTAACCCTAAGAGTCTAACCCTAACCCTAACCCTAACCCTAAGAGTCTAACCCTAACCCTAACCCTAACCCTAACCCTAACCCTAAACCTAAGAGTCTAACCCTAACCCTAAGAGTCTAAACCTAACCCTTAGAGCCTGAGTCTAACCCTAACCCTAAGAGTCTAACCCTAACCCTAACCCTAACCCTAAGAGTCTAACCCTAACCCTAACCCTAACCCTAACCGTAAGAGTCTAACCCTAACCCTAAGAGTCTAACCCTAAGAGTCTAACCCTAACCCTAAAAGTCTAACCCTGAGAATCTAACCCTAACCCTAACCCTAACCCCGGCTGAAGTACCCAAGTATATTTCGCTAGATGGCAGCAGCGCTCCACCAACAGAGCCGGCTGCAGTACCCAAATATATTTCGCTAGATGGCAGCAGCGCTCCACCAACAGCGCCGGCTGCAGTACCCAAGTATATTTCGCTAGATGGCAGCAGCGCTCCACCAACCGGGCGGCTGCAGTACCCCAATATATTTCGCTAGATGGCAGCAGCGCTCCACCAACAGGGCCGGCTGCAGTACCCAAGTATATTTCGCTAGATGGCAGCAGCGCTCCACCAACCGGGCGGCTGCAGTACCCAAGTATATTTCGCTAGATGGCAGCAGCGCTCCACCAACAGGGCCGGCTGCAGTACCCAAGTATATTTCGCTAGATGGCAGCAGCGCTCCACCAACCGGGCGGCTGCAGTACCCAAGTATATTTCGCTAGATGGCAGCAGCGCTCCACCAACCGGGCGGCTGCAGTACCCCAATATATTTCGCTAGATGGCAGCAGCGCTCCACCAACAGGGCCGGCTGCAGTACCCAAGTATATTTCGCTAGATGGCAGCAGCGCTCCACCAACCGGGCGGCTGCAGTACCCAAGTATATTTCGCTAGATGGCAGCAGCGCTCCACCAACAGGGCCGGCTGCAGTACCCAAGTATATTTCGCTAGATGGCAGCAGCGCTCCACCAACCGGGCCGGCTGCAGTACCCAAATATATTTCGCTAGATGGCAGCAGCGCTCCACCAAAAGGGCGGCTGCAGTACCCAAGTATATTTCGCTAGATGGCAGCAGCGCTCCACCAACAGCGCCGGCTGCAGTACCCAAATATATTTCGCTAGATGGCAGCAGCGCTCCACCAACAGGGCCGGCTGCAGTACCCAAATATATTTCGCTAGATGGCAGCAGCGCTCCACCATCAGGGCCGGCTGCAGTACCCAAGTATATTTCGCTAGATGGCAGCAGAGCTCCACCAAAAGTGCGGCTGCAGTACCCAAATATATAGTACTGAGTCTAACCCTAACCCTAAGAGCCTGAGTCTAACCCTAACCCTAAGAGCCTGAGTCTAACCCTCACCCTAAGAGCCTGAGTCTAACCCTAACCCTAAGAGCCTGAGTCTAACCCTAACCCTAAGAGCCTGAGTCTAACCCTCACCCTAAGAGCCTGAGTCTAACCCTAACCCTAAGAGCCTGAGTCTAACCCTCACCCTAAGAGCCTGAGTCTAACCCTAACCCTAAGAGCCTGAGTCTAACCCTCACCCTAAGAGCCTGAGTCTAACCCTAACCCTAAGAGCCTGAGTCTAACCCTAACCCTAAGAGCCTGAGTCTAACCCTAACCCTAAGAGCCTAAGTCTAACCCTAACTCTAAGAGTCTAACCCTGACCCTAACCCTAACCCTAAGAGTCTAACCCTAACCCTGAGAGTCTAACCCTAACCCTAAGAGCCTGAGTCTAACCCTAACCGTAAGAGCCTGAGTCTAACCCTCACCCTAAGAGCCTGAGTCTAACCCTAACCCTAAGAGCCTGAGTCTAACCCTAACCCTAAGAGCCTAAGTCTAACCCTAACCCTAAGAGTCTAACCCTAACCCTAACCCTAATTTTAAGAGTCTAACCCTAACCCTAACCCTAACCCTAAGAGTCTAACCCTAACCCTAACCCTAACCCTAAGTGTCTAACCCTAACCCTAACCCTAACCCTAACCCTAAGAGTCTAACCATAACCCTGAGTCTAACCCTAACCCTAACCCTAACCCTAAGAGTCTAACCCTAACCCTAAGAGTCTAACCCTAACCCTAACCCTAAGAGTCTAACCCTAACCCTAACCCTAACCCTAAGTGTCTAACCCTAACCCTAACCCTAAGAGTCTAACCCTAACCCTAAGAGCCTGAGTCTAACCCTAACCCTAACCCTAACCCTAACAGTCTAACCCTAACCCTAACCCTAAGAGTCTAACCCTAACCCTAAGAGTCTAACCCTAACCCTGAGTCTAACCCTAACCCTAACCCTAAGAGTCTAACCCTAACCCTAAAAGTCTAACCCTAAGAGTCTAACCCTAACCCTAACTCTAACCCTAACAGTCTAACCCTAACCCTAAGAGTCTAACCCTAAGAGTCTAACCCTAACCCTAAACCTAACCCTAAGAGTCTAACCCTAACCCTAAACCTAACCCTAAGAGTCTAACCCTAACCCTAACCCTAACCCTAAGAGTCTAACCTTAACCCTAACCCTAACCCTAAGAGTCTAACCCTAACCCTAAGAGTCTAACCCTAACCCTAAGAGTCTAACCCTAACCCTAACCCTAACCCTAAGAGTCTAACCCTAACCCTAAGATCTAACCCTAACCCTAACCCTAACCCTAAGAGTCTAACCCTAACCCTAAGAGTCTAACCCTAACCCTAACCCTAACCCTAACCCTAAACCTAAGAGTCTAACCCTAACCCTAAGAGTCTAACCCTAACCCTAACCCTAAGAGTCTAACCCTAACCCTAACCCTAACCCTAACCGTAAGAGTCTAACCTTAACCCTAAGAGTCTAACCCTAAGAGTCTACCCCTAACCCTAAACCTAACCCTAACAGTCTAACCCTAACCCTAAACCTAACCCTAAGAGTCTAACCCTAACCCTAACCCTAAGAGTCTAACCCTAACCCTAACCCTAACCCTAAGAGTCTAACCCTAACCCTAAGAGTCTAACCCTAACCCTAAGAGTCTAACCCTAAGAGTCTAACCCTAACCCTAAGAGTCTAACCCTAACCCTAACCCTAACCCTAAACCTAAGAGTCTAACCCTAACCCTAAGAGTCTAACCCTAAGAGTCTAAACCTAACCCTTAGAGCCTGAGTCTAACCCTAACCCTAAGAGTCTAACCCTAACCCTAACCCTAACCCTAAGAGTCTAACCCTAACCCTAACCCTAACCCTAACCGTAAGAGACTAACCCTAACCCTAAGAGTCTAACCCTAAGAGTCTAACCCTAACCCTAAAAGTCTAACCCTAAGAATCTAACCCTAACCCTAACCCTAACCCCGGCTGAAGTACCCAAGTATATTTCGCTAGATGGCAGCAGCGCTCCACCAACAGAGCCGGCTGCAGTACCCAATTACATTTCGCTAGATGGCAGCAGCGCTCCATCAAAAGGGCGGCTGCAGTACCCAATTATATTTCGCTAGATGGCAGCAGCGCTCCACCAACAGGGCCGGCTGCAGTACCCAAATATATTTCGCTAGATGGCAGCAGCGCCCCACCAACAGGGCCGGCTGCAGTACCCAAGTATATTTCGCTAGATGGCAGCAGCGCTCCACCAACCGGGCGGCTGCAGTACCCAAATATATTTCGCTAGATGGCAGCAGCGCTCCACCAACAGGGCCGGCTGCAGTACCCAAGTATATTTCGCTAGATGGCAGCAGCGCTCCACCAACCGGGCGGCTGCAGTACCCAAGTATATTTCGCTAGATGGCAGCAGCGCTCCACCAACAGGGCCGGCTGCAGTACCCAAGTATATTTCGCTAGATGGCAGCAGCGCTCCACCAACAGGGCCGGCTGCAGTACCCAAATATATTTCGCTAGATGGCAGCAGCGCTCCACCAAAAGGGCGGCTGCAGTACCCAAGTATATTTCGCTAGATGGCAGCAGCGCTCCACCAACAGCGCCGGCTGCAGTACCCAAGTACATTTCGCTAGATGGCAGCAGCGCTCCACCAACCGGGCGGCTGCAGTACCCAATTACATTTCGCTAGATGGCAGCAGCGCTCCACCAAAAGGGCGGCTGCAGTACCCAAGTATATTTCGCTAGATGGCAGCAGAGCTCCACCAACAGGGCCGGCTGCAGTACCCAAATATATTTCGCTAGATGGCAGCAGCGCTCCACCAACAGGGCCGGCTGCAGTACCCAAATATATTTCGCTAGATGGCAGCAGCGCTCCACCAACAGGGCCGGCTGCAGTACCCAAGTATATTTCGCTAGATGGCAGCAGAGCTCCACCAAAAGTGCGGCTGCAGTACCCAAATATATAGTACTGAGTCTAACCCTAACCCTAAGAGCCTGAGTCTAACCCTCACCCTAAGAGCCTGAGTCTAACCCTAACCCTAAGAGCCTGAGTCTAACCCTAACCCTAAGAGCCTGAGTCTAACCCTAACCCTAAGAGCCTGAGTCTAACCCTAACCCTAAGAGCCTGAGTCTAACCCTCACCCTAAGAGCCTGAGTCTAACCCTAACCCTAAGAGCCTGAGTCTAACCCTCACCCTAAGAGCCTGAGTCTAACCCTAACCCTAAGAGCCTGAGTCTAACCCTAACCCTAAGAGCCTGAGTCTAACCCTAACCCTAAGAGCCTAAGTCTAACCCTAACTCTAAGAGTCTAACCCTGACCCTAACCCTAACCCTAAGAGTCTAACCCTAACCCTGAGTCTAACCCTAACCCTAAGAGTCTAACCCTATCCCTAACCCTAACCCTAAGTGTCTAACCCTAACCCTAACCCTAACCCTAACCCTAAGAGTCTAACCATAACCCTGAGTCTAACCCTAACCCTAACCCTAACCCTAAGAGTCTAACCCTAACCCTAAGAGTCTAACCCTAACCCTAACCCTAACCATAAGAGTCTAACCCTAACCCTAAGTGTCTAACCCTAACCCTAACCCTAAGAGTCTAACCCTAACCCTGAGAGTCTAACCCTAACCCTAAGAGCCTGAGTCTAACCCTAACCCTAAGAGCCTGAGTCTAACCCTAACCCTAAGAGCCTAAGTCTAACCCTAACTCTAAGAGTCTAACCCTGACCCTAACCCTAACCCTAAGAGTCTAACCCTAACCCTGAGTCTAACCCTAACCCTAAGAGTCTAACCCTAACCCTAACCCTAACCCTAAGTGTCTAACCCTAACCCTAACCCTAACCCTAAGTCTAACCATAACCCTGAGTCTAACCCTAACCCTAACCCTAACCCTAAGAGTCTAACCCTAACCCTAAGAGTCTAACCCTAACCCTAACCCTAACCCTAAGAGTCTAACCCTAACCCTAAGAGTCTAACCCTAACCCTATCCCTAACCCTAAGAGTCTAACCCTAACCCTAACCCTAACCCTAACCCTAACCCTAAGTGTATAACCCTAACCCTAACCCTAAGAGTCTAACCCTAACCCTGAGAGTCTAACCCTAACCCTAAGAGCCTGAGTCTAACCCTAACCCTAAGAGCCTGAGTCTAACCCTAACCCTAACCCTAACAGTCTAACCTTAACCCTAACCCTAAGAGTCTAACCCTAACCCTGAGTCTAACCCTAACCCTAACCCTAAGAGTCTAACCCTAACCCTAAAAGTCTAACCCTAAGAGTCTAACCCTAACCCTAACTCTAACCCTAACAGTCTAACCCTAACCCTAAGAGTCTAACCCTAAGAGTCTAACCCTAACCCTAAACCTAACCCTAACAGTCTAACCCTAACCCTAAACCTAACCCTAAGAGTCTAACCCTAACCCTAACCCTAACCCTAAGAGTCTAACCTTAACCCTAAGAGTCTAACCCTAACCCTAACCCTAACCCTAAGAGTCTAACCCTAACCCTAACCCTAACCCTAACCCTAACCCTAAACCTAAGAGTCTAACCCTAACCCTAAGAGTCTAAACCTAACCCTTAGAGCCTGAGTCTAACCCTAACCCTAAGAGTCTAACCCTAACCCTAACCCTAACCCTAAGAGTCTAACCCTAACCCTAACCCTAACCCTAACCGTAAGAGTCTAACCCTAACCCTAAGAGTCTAACCCTAAGAGTCTAACCCTAACCCTAAAAGTCTAACCCTGAGAATCTAACCCTAACCCTAACCCTAACCCCGGCTGAAGTACCCAAGTATATTTCGCTAGATGGCAGCAGCGCTCCACCAACAGAGCCGGCTGCAGTACCCAAATATATTTCGCTAGATGGCAGCAGCGCTCCACCAAAAGGGCGGCTGCAGTACCCAATTACATTTCGCTAGATGGCAGCAGCGCTCCACCAAAAGGGCGGCTGCAGTACCCAATTATATTTCGCTAGATGGCAGCAGCGCTCCACCAACAGGGCCGGCTGCAGTACCCAAATATATTTCGCTAGATGGCAGCAGCGCTCCACCAACAGAGCCGGCTGCAGTACCCAAATATATTTCGCTAGATGGCAGCAGCGCTCCACCAACAGGGCCGGCTGCAGTACCCAAATATATTTCGCTAGATGGCAGCAGCGCTCCACCAACAGCGCCGGCTGCAGTACCCAAGTATATTTCGCTAGATGGCAGCAGCGCTCCACCAACCGGGCGGCTGCAGTACCCCAATATATTTCGCTAGATGGCAGCAGCGCTCCACCAACAGGGCCGGCTGCAGTACCCAAGTATATTTCGCTAGATGGCAGCAGCGCTCCACCAACCGGGCGGCTGCAGTACCCAAGTATATTTCGCTAGATGGCAGCAGCGCTCCACCAACAGGGCCGGCTGCAGTACCCAAGTATATTTCGCTAGATGGCAGCAGCGCTCCACCAACCGGGCGGCTGCAGTACCCAAGTATATTTCGCTAGATGGCAGCAGCGCTCCACCAACAGGGCCGGCTGCAGTACCCAAGTATATTTCGCTAGATGGCAGCAGCGCTCCACCAACCGGGCGGCTGCAGTACCCAAATATATTTCGCTAGATGGCAGCAGCGCTCCACCAACAGGGCCGGCTGCAGTACCCAAGTATATTTCGCTAGATGGCAGCAGCGCTCCACCAACCGGGCGGCTGCAGTACCCAAGTATATTTCGCTAGATGGCAGCAGCGCTCCACCAACAGAGCCGGCTGCAGTACCCAAGTATATTTCGCTAGATGGCAGCAGCGCTCCACCAACCGGGCCGGCTGCAGTACCCAAATATATTTCGCTAGATGGCAGCAGCGCTCCACCAAAAGGGCGGCTGCAGTACCCAAGTATATTTCGCTAGATGGCAGCAGCGCTCCACCAACAGCGCCGGCTGCAGTACCCAAATATATTTCGCTAGATGGCAGCAGCGCTCCACCAAAAGGGCGGCTGCAGTACCCAATTACATTTCGCTAGATGACAGCAGCGCTCCACCAACCGGGTGGCTGCAGTACCCAAATATATTTCGCTAGATGGCAGCAGCGCTCCACCAACAGGGCCGGCTGCAGTACCCAAATATATTTCGCTAGATGGCAGCAGCGCTCCACCAACAGCGCAGGCTGCAGTACCCAAATATATTTCGCTAGATGGCAGCAGCGCTCCACCAAAAGGGCGGCTGCAGTACCCAATTATATTTCGCTAGACGGCAGCAGCGCTCCACCAAAAGGGCGGCTGCAGTACCCAAATATATTTCGCTAGATGGCAGCAGCGCTCCACCAACAGGGCCGGCTGCAGTACCCAAATATATTTCGCTAGATGGCAGCAGCGCTCCACCAACAGCGCCGGCTGCAGTACCCAAGTATATTTCGCTAGATGGCAGCAGCGCTCCACCAGCCGGGCGGCTGCAGTACCCAAATATATTTCGCTAGATGGCAGCAGCGCTCCACCAACAGGGCCGGCTGCAGTACCCAAGTATATTTCGCTAGATGGCAGCAGCGCTCCACCAAAAGGGCGGCTGCAGTACCCAAGTATATTTCGCTAGATGGCAGCAGCGCTCCACCAACAGGCCGGCTGCAGTACCCAAGTATATTTCGCTAGATGGCAGCAGCGCTCCACCAACAGCGCCGGCTGCAGTACCCAATTACATTTCGCTAGATGGCAGCAGCGCTCCACCAAAAGGGCGGCTGCAGTACCCAAGTATATTTCGCTAGATGGCAGCAGCGCTCCACCAACAGCGCCGGCTGCAGTACCCAAGTATATTTCGCTAGATGGCAGCAGCGCTCCACCAACCGGGCGGCTGCAGTACCCAATTACATTTCGCTAGATGGCAGCAGCGCTCCACCAAAAGGGCGGCTGCAGTACCCAAGTATATTTCGCTAGATGGCAGCAGAGCTCCACCAACAGGGCCGACTGCAGTACCCAAATATATTTCGCTAGATGGCAGCAGCGCTCCACCAAAAGGGCGGCTGCAGTACCCAAATATATTTCGCTAGATGGCAGCAGCGCTCCACCAACAGGGCCGGCTGCAGTACCCAAATATATTTCGCTAGATGGCAGCAGCCCTCCACCAACAGGGCCGGCTGCAGTACCCAAGTATATTTCGCTAGATGGCAGCAGAGTTCCACCAAAAGTGCGGCTGCAGTACCCAAATATATAGTACTGAGTCTAACCCTAACCCTAAGAGCCTGAGTCTAACCATAACCCTAAGAGCCTGAGTCTAACCCTCACCCTAAGAGCCTGAGTCTAACCCTAACCCTAAGAGCCTGAGTCTAACCCTAACCGTAAGAGCCTGAGTCTAACCCTCACCCTAAGAGCCTGAGTCTAACCCTAACCCTAAGAGCCTGAGTCTAACCCTAACCCTAAGAGCCTAAGTCTAACCCTAACCCTAAGAGTCTAACCCTAACCCTAACCCTAATTTTAAGAGTCTAACCCTAACCCTAACCCTAACCCTAAGAGTCTAACCCTAACCCTAACCCTAACCCTAAGTGTCTAACCCTAACCCTAACCCTAACCCTAACCCTAAGAGTCTAACCATAACCCTGAGTCTAACCCTAACCCTAACCCTAACCCTAAGAGTCTAACCCTAACCCTAAGAGTCTAACCCTAACCCTAACCCTAACCCTAAGAGTCTAACCCTAACCCTAACCCTAACCCTAAGTGTCTAACCCTAACCCTAACCCTAAGAGTCTAACCCTAACCCTAAGAGCCTGAGTCTAACCCTAACCCTAACCCTAACCCTAACAGTCTAACCCTAACCCTAACCCTAAGAGTCTAACCCTAACCCTAAGAGTCTAACCCTAACCCTGAGTCTAACCCTAACCCTAACCCTAAGAGTCTAACCCTAACCCTAAAAGTCTAACCCTAAGAGTCTAACCCTAACCCTAACTCTAACCCTAACAGTCTAACCCTAACCCTAAGAGTCTAACCCTAAGAGTCTAACCCTAACCCTAACCCTAACCCTAAGAGTCTAACCCTAACCCTAAACCTAACCCTAAGAGTCTAACCCTAACCCTAACCCTAAGAGTCTAACCTTAACCCTAACCCTAAGAGTCTAACCCTAACCCTAAGAGTCTAACCCTAACCCTAACCCTAAGTGTCTAACCCTAACCCTAACCCTAAGAGTCTAACCCTAACCCTAAACCTAACCCTAAGAGTCTAACCCTAACCCTAACCCTAAGAGTCTAACCTTAACCCTAACCCTAAGAGTCTAACCCTAACCCTAAGAGTCTAACCCTAACCCTAACCCTAAGTGTCTAACCCTAACCCTATCCCTAAGAGTCTAACCCTAACCCTAACCCTAACCCTAACCCTAAGTGTCTAACCCTAACCCTAACCCTAAGAGTCTAACCCTAACCCTAAGAGTCTAACCGTAACCCTAAGAGCCTGAGTCTAACCCTAACCCTAAGAGCCTGAGTCTAACCCTAACCCTAACCCTAACAGTCTAACCTTAACCCTAACCCTAAGAGTCTAACCCTAACCCTGAGTCTAACCCTAACCCTAACCCTAAGAGTCTAACCCTAACCCTAAAAGTCTAACCCTAAGAGTCTTACCCTAACCCTAACTCTAACCCTAACAGTCTAACCCTAACCCTAAGAGTCTAACCCTAAGAGTCTAACCCTAACCCTAAACCTAACCCTAAGAGTCTAACCCTAACCCTAAACCTAACCCTAAGAGTCTAACCCTAACCCTAACCCTAACCCTAAGAGTCTAACCTTAACCCTAACCCTAACCCTAAGAGTCTAACCCTAACCCTAAGAGTCTAACCCTAACCCTAACCCTAACCCTAAGAGTCTAACCCTAACCCTAACCCTAACCCTAACCGTAAGAGTCTAACCCTAACCCTAAGAGTCTAACCCTAAGAGTCTAACCCTAACCCTAAAAGTCTAACCCTAACAATCTAACCCTATCCCTAACCCTAACCCCGGCTGAAGTACCCAAGTATATTTCGCTAGATGGCAGCAGCGCTCCACCAACAGAGCCGGCTGCAGTACCCAAATATATTTCGCTAGATGGCAGCAGCGCTCCACCAACAGCGCCGGCTGCAGTACCCAAATATATTTCGCTAGATGGCAGCAGCGCTCCACCAAAAGGGCGGCTGCAGTACCCAATTACATTTCGCTAGATGACAGCAGCGCTCCACCAACCGGGCGGCTGCAGTACCCAAATATATTTCGCTAGATGGCAGCATCGCTCCACCAACAGCGCCGGCTGCAGTACCCAAATATATTTCGCTAGATGGCAGCAGCGCTCCACCAACAGCGCCGGCTGCAGTACCCAAATATATTTCGCTAGATGGCAGCAGCGCTCCACCAAAAGGGCGGCTGCAGTACCCAATTATATTTCGCTAGACGGCAGCAGCGCTCCATCGAAAGGGCGGTTGCAGTACCCAATTATATTTCGCTAGATGGCAGCAGCGCTCCACCAAGAGCGCCGGCTGCAGTACCCAAATATATTTCGCTAGATGGCAGCAGCGCTCCACCAACAGCGCCGGCTGCAGTACCCAAGTATATTTCGCTAGATGGCAGCAGCGCTCCACCAAAAGGGCGGCTGCAGTACCCAAATATATTTCGCTAGATGGCAGCAGCGCTCCACCAACAGGGCCGGCTGCAGTACCCAAGTATATTTCGCTAGATGGCAGCAGCGCTCCACCAACCGGGCGGCTGCAGTACCCAAGTATATTTCGCTAGATGGCAGCAGCGCTCCACCAACAGGGCCGGCTGCAGTACCCAAGTATATTTCGCTAGATGGCAGCAGCGCTCCACCAACAGCGCCGGCTGCAGTACCCAATTACATTTCGCTAGATGGCAGCAGCGCTCCACCAAAAGGGCGGCTGCAGTACCCAAGTATATTTCGCTAGATGGCAGCAGCGCTCCACCAACAGCGCCGGCTGCAGTACCCAAGTATATTTCGCTAGATGGCAGCAGCGCTCCACCAACAGAGCCGGCTGCAGTACCCAATTACATTTCGCTAGATGGCAGCAGCGCTCCACCAAAAGGGCGGCTGCAGTACCCAAGTATATTTCGCTAGATGGCAGCAGAGCTCCACCAACAGCGCCGGCTGCAGTACCCAAATATATTTCGCTAGATGGCAGCAGCGCTCCACCAAAAGGGCGGCTGCAGTACCCAAATATATTTCGCTAGATGGCAGCAGCGCTCCACCAACAGGGCCGGCTGCAGTACCCAAATATATTTCGCTAGATGGCAGCAGCGCTCCACCAACAGGGCCGGCTGCAGTACCCAAGTATATTTCGCTAGATGGCAGCAGAGTTCCACCAAAAGTGCGGCTGCAGTACCCAAATATATAGTACTGAGTCTAACCCTAACCCTAAGAGCCTGAGTCTAACCATAACCCTAAGAGCCTGAGTCTAACCCTCACCCTAAGAGCCTGAGTCTAACCCTAACCCTAAGAGCCTGAGTCTAACCCTAACCCTAAGAGCCTGAGTCTAACCCTCACCCTAAGAGCCTGAGTCTAACCCTCACCCTAAGAGCCTGAGTCTAACCCTAACCCTAAGAGCCTAAGTCTAACCCTAATTTTAAGAGTCTAACCCTAACCCTAACCCTAACCCTAAGAGTCTAACCCTAACCCTAACCCTACCCCTAAGTGTCTAACCCTAACCCTAACCCTAAGAGTCTAACCCTAACCCTGAGAGTCTAACCCTAACCATAAGAGCCTGAGTCTAACCCTAACCCTAAGAGCCTGAGTCTAACCCTAACCCTAACACTAACCCTAACAGTCTAACCCTAACCCTAACCCTAAGAGTCTAACCCTAACCCTAAGAGTCTAACCCTAACCCTGAGTCTAACCCTAACCCTAACCCTAAGAGTCTAACCCTAACCCTAAAAGTCTAACCCTAAGAGTCTAACCCTAACTCTAACCCTAACAGTCTAACCCTAACCCTAAGAGTCTAACCCTAAGAGTCTAACCCTAACCCTAAACCTAACCCTAACAGTCTAACCCTAACCCTAAACCTAACCCTAAGAGTCTAACCCTAACCCTAACCCTAACCCTAAGAGTCTAACCTTAACCCTAACCCTAACCCTAAGAGTCTAACCCTAACCCTAACCCTAAACCTAACCCTAAGAGTCTAACCCTAACCCTAACCCTAACCCTAACCCTAACCCTAAACCTAAGAGTCTAACCCTAACCCTAAGAGTCTAACCCTAACCCTAAGAGTCTAAACCTAACCCTTAGAGCCTGAGTCTAACCCTAACCCTAAGAGTCTAACCCTAACCCTAACCCTAAGAGTCTAACCCTAACCCTAACCCTAACCCTAACCGTAAGAGTCTTACCCTAACCCTAAGAGTCTAACCCTAAGAGTCTAACCCTAACCCTAAAAGTCTAACCCTAAGAATCTAACCCTAACCCTAACCCTAACCCCGGCTGAAGTACACAAGTATATTTCGCTAGATGGCAGCAGCGCTCCACCAACAGCGCCGGCTGCAGTACCCAAATATATTTCGCTAGATGGCAGCAGCGCTCCACCAACAGCGCCGGCTGCAGTACCCAAATATATTTCGCTAGATGGCAGCAGCGCTCCACCAAATGGGCGGCTGCAGTACCCAATTACATTTCGCTAGATGACAGCAGCGCTCCACCAACCGGGTGGCTGCAGTACCCAAATATATTTCGCTAGATGGCAGCAGCGCTCCACCAACAGGGCCGGCTGCAGTACCCAAATATATTTCGCTAGATGGCAGCAGCGCTCCACCAACAGCGCAGGCTGCAGTACCCAAATATATTTCGCTAGATGGCAGCAGCGCTCCACCAAAAGGGCGGCTGCAGTACCCAATTACATTTCGCTAGACGGCAGCAGCGCTCCACCAAAAGGGCGGCTGCAGTACCCAAATATATTTCGCTAGATGGCAGCAGCGCTCCACCAACAGGGCCGGCTGCAGTACCCAAATATATTTCGCTAGATGGCAGCAGCGCTCCACCAACAGCGCCGGCTGCAGTACCCAAGTATATTTCGCTAGATGGCAGCAGCGCTCCACCAAAAGGGCGGCTGCAGTACCCAAATATATTTCGCTAGATGGCAGCAGCGCTCCACCAACAGGGCCGGCTGCAGTACCCAAGTATATTTCGCTAGATGGCAGCAGCGCTCCACCAAAAGGGCGGCTGCAGTACCCAAGTATATTTCGCTAGATGGCAGCAGCGCTCCACCAACAGGGCCGGCTGCAGTACCCAAGTATATTTCGCTAGATGGCAGCAGCGCTCCACCAACAGCGCCGGCTGCAGTACCCAATTACATTTCGCTAGATGGCAGCAGCGCTCCACCAAAAGGGCGGCTGCAGTACCCAAGTATATTTCGCTAGATGGCAGCAGCGCTCCACCAACAGCGCCGGCTGCAGTACCCAAGTATATTTCGCTAGATGGCAGCAGCGCTCCACCAACCGGGCGGCTGCAGTACCCAATTACATTTCGCTAGATGGCAGCAGCGCTCCACCAAAAGGGCGGCTGCAGTACCCAAGTATATTTCGCTAGATGGCAGCAGAGCTCCACCAACAGGGCCGGCTGCAGTACCCAAATATATTTCGCTAGATGGCAGCAGCGCTCCACCAAAAGGGCGGCTGCAGTACCCAAATATATTTCGCTAGATGGCAGCAGCGCTCCACCAACAGGGCCGGCTGCAGTACCCAAGTATATTTCGCTAGATGGCAGCAGAGTTCCACCAAAAGTGCGGCTGCAGTACCCAAATATATAGTACTGAGTCTAACCCTAACCCTAAGAGCCTGAGTCTAACCATAACCCTAAGAGCCTGAGTCTAACCCTCACCCTAAGAGCCTGAGTCTAACCCTAACCCTAAGAGCCTGAGTCTAACCCTAACCGTAAGAGCCTGAGTCTAACCCTCACCCTAAGAGCCTGAGTCTAACCCTAACCCTAAGAGCCTGAGTCTAACCCTAACCCTAAGAGCCTAAGTCTAACCCTAACCCTAAGAGTCTAACCCTAACCCTAACCCTAATTTTAAGAGTCTAACCCTAACCCTAACCCTAAGAGTCTAACCCTAACCCTAACCCTAACCCTAAGTGTCTAACCCTAACCCTAACCCTAACCCTAACCCTAAGAGTCTAACCATAACCCTGAGTCTAACCCTAACCCTAACCCTAACCCTAAGAGTCTAACCCTAACCCTAAGAGTCTAACCCTAACCCTAACCCTAACCCTAAGAGTCTAACCCTAACCCTAACCCTAACCCTAAGTGTCTAACCCTAACCCTAACCCTAAGAGTCTAACCCTAACCCTAAGAGCCTGAGTCTAACCCTAACCCTAACCCTAACCCTAACAGTCTAACCCTAACCCTAACCCTAAGAGTCTAACCCTAACCCTAAGAGTCTAACCCTAACCCTGAGTCTAACCCTAACCCTAACCCTAAGAGTCTAACCCTAACCCTAAAAGTCTAACCCTAAGAGTCTAACCCTAACCCTAACTCTAACCCTAACAGTCTAACCCTAACCCTAAGAGTCTAACCATAAGAGTCTAACCCTAACCCTAACCCTAACCCTAAGAGTCTAACCCTAACCCTAAACCTAACCCTAAGAGTCTAACCCTAACCCTAACCCTAAGAGTCTAACCTTAACCCTAACCCTAAGAGTCTAACCCTAACCCTAAGAGTCTAACCCTAACCCTAACCCTAAGTGTCTAACCCTAACCCTAACCCTAAGAGTCTAACCCTAACCCTAAACCTAACCCTAAGAGTCTAACCCTAACCCTAACCCTAAGAGTCTAACCTTAACCCTAACCCTAAGAGTCTAACCCTAACCCTAAGAGTCTAACCCTAACCCTAACCCTAAGTGTCTAACCCTAACCCTATCCCTAAGAGTCTAACCCTAACCCTAACCCTAACCCTAACCCTAAGTGTCTAACCCTAACCCTAACCCTAAGAGTCTAACCCTAACCCTAAGAGTCTAACCCTAACCCTAAGAGCCTGAGTCTAACCCTAACCCTAAGAGCCTGAGTCTAACCCTAACCCTAACCCTAACAGTCTAACCTTAACCCTAACCCTAAGAGTCTAACCCTAACCCTGAGTCTAACCCTAACCCTAACCCTAAGAGTCTAACCCTAACCCTAAAAGTCTAACCCTAAGAGTCTTACCCTAACCCTAACTCTAACCCTAACAGTCTAACCCTAACCCTAAGAGTCTAACCCTAAGAGTCTAACCCTAACCCTAAACCTAACCCTAAGAGTCTAACCCTAACCCTAAACCTAACCCTAAGAGTCTAACCCTAACCCTAACCCTAACCCTAAGAGTCTAACCTTAACCCTAACCCTAACCCTAAGAGTCTAACCCTAACCCTAAGAGTCTAACCCTAACCCTAACCCTAACCCTAAGAGTCTAACCCTAACCCTAACCCTAACCCTAACCGTAAGAGTCTAACCCTAACCCTAAGAGTCTAACCCTAAGAGTCTAACCCTAACCCTAAAAGTCTAACCCTAACAATCTAACCCTATCCCTAACCCTAACCCCGGCTGAAGTACCCAAGTATATTTCGCTAGATGGCAGCAGCGCTCCACCAACAGAGCCGGCTGCAGTACCCAAATATATTTCGCTAGATGGCAGCAGCGCTCCACCAACAGCGCCGGCTGCAGTACCCAAATATATTTCGCTAGATGGCAGCAGCGCTCCACCAAAAGGGCGGCTGCAGTACCCAATTACATTTCGCTAGATGACAGCAGCGCTCCACCAACCGGGCGGCTGCAGTACCCAAATATATTTCGCTAGATGGCAGCATCGCTCCACCAACAGCGCCGGCTGCAGTACCCAAATATATTTCGCTAGATGGCAGCAGCGCTCCACCAACAGCGCCGGCTGCAGTACCCAAATATATTTCGCTAGATGGCAGCAGCGCTCCACCAAAAGGGCGGCTGCAGTACCCAATTATATTTCGCTAGACGGCAGCAGCGCTCCATCGAAAGGGCGGTTGCAGTACCCAATTATATTTCGCTAGATGGCAGCAGCGCTCCACCAAGAGCGCCGGCTGCAGTACCCAAATATATTTCGCTAGATGGCAGCAGCGCTCCACCAACAGCGCCGGCTGCAGTACCCAAGTATATTTCGCTAGATGGCAGCAGCGCTCCACCAAAAGGGCGGCTGCAGTACCCAAATATATTTCGCTAGATGGCAGCAGCGCTCCACCAACAGGGCCGGCTGCAGTACCCAAGTATATTTCGCTAGATGGCAGCAGCGCTCCACCAACCGGGCGGCTGCAGTACCCAAGTATATTTCGCTAGATGGCAGCAGCGCTCCACCAACAGGGCCGGCTGCAGTACCCAAGTATATTTCGCTAGATGGCAGCAGCGCTCCACCAACAGCGCCGGCTGCAGTACCCAATTACATTTCGCTAGATGGCAGCAGCGCTCCACCAAAAGGGCGGCTGCAGTACCCAAGTATATTTCGCTAGATGGCAGCAGCGCTCCACCAACAGCGCCGGCAGCAGTACCCAAGTATATTTCGCTAGATGGCAGCAGCGCTCCACCAACCGGGCGGCTGCAGTACCCAATTACATTTCGCTAGATGGCAGCAGCGCTCCACCAAAAGGGCGGCTGCAGTACCCAAGTATATTTCGCTAGATGGCAGCAGAGCTCCACCAACAGGGCCGACTGCAGTACCCAAATATATTTCGCTAGATGGCAGCAGCGCTCCACCAAAAGGGCGGCTGCAGTACCCAAATATATTTCGCTAGATGGCAGCAGCGCTCCACCAACAGGGCCGGCTGCAGTACCCAAATATATTTCGCTAGATGGCAGCAGCGCTCCACCAACAGGGCCGGCTGCAGTACCCAAGTATATTTCGCTAGATGGCAGCAGAGCTCCACCAAAAGTGCGGCTGCAGTACCCAAATATATAGTACTGAGTCTAACCCTAACCCTAAGAGCCTGAGTCTAACCCTCACCCTAAGAGCCTGAGTCTAACCCTCACCCTAAGAGCCTGACTCTAACCCTAACCCTAAGAGCCTGAGTCTAACCCTAACCCTAAGAGCCTGAGTCTAACCCTCACCCTAAGAGCCTGAGTCTAACCCTCACCCTAAGAGCCTGAGTCTAACCCTAACCCTAAGAGCCTAAGTCTAACCCTAATTTTAAGAGTCTAACCCTAACCCTAACCCTAACCCTAAGAGTCTAACCCTAACCCTAACCCTACCCCTAAGTGTCTAACCCTAACCCTAACCCTAAGAGTCTAACCCTAACCCTGAGAGTCTAACCCTAACCCTAAGAGCCTGAGTCTAACCCTAACCCTAAGAGCCTGAGTCTAACCCTAACCCTAACACTAACCCTAACAGTCTAACCCTAACCCTAACCCTAAGAGTCTAACCCTAACCCTAAGAGTCTAACCCTAACCCTGAGTCTAACCCTAACCCTAACCCTAAGAGTCTAACCCTAACCCTAAAAGTCTAACCCTAAGAGTCTAACCCTAACCCTAACTCTAACCCTAACAGTCTAACCCTAACCCTAAGAGTCTAACCCTAAGAGTCTAACCCTAACCCTAAACCTAACCCTAACAGTCTAACCCTAACCCTAAACCTAACCCTAAGAGTCTAACCCTAACCCTAACCCTAACCCTAAGAGTCTAACCTTAACCCTAACCCTAACCCTAAGAGTCTAACCCTAACCCTAACCCTAACCCTAACCCTAAGAGTCTAACCCTAACCCTAACCCTAACCCTAACCCTAACCCTAACCCTAAACCTAAGAGTCTAACCCTAACCCTAAGAGTCTAAACCTAACCCTTAGAGCCTGAGTCTAACCCTAACCCTAAGAGTCTAACCCTAACCCTAACCCTAAGAGTCTAACCCTAACCCTAACCCTAACCCTAACCGTAAGAGTCTTACCCTAACCCTAAGAGTCTAACCCTAAGAGTCTAACCCTAACCCTAAAAGTCTAACCCTAAGAATCTAACCCTAACCCTAACCCTAACCCCGGCTGAAGTACACAAGTATATTTCGCTAGATGGCAGCAGCGCTCCACCAACAGCGCCGGCTGCAGTACCCAAATATATTTCGCTAGATGGCAGCAGCGCTCCACCAACAGCGCCGGCTGCAGTACCCAAATATATTTCGCTAGATGGCAGCAGCGCTCCACCAAATGGGCGGCTGCAGTACCCAATTACATTTCGCTAGATGACAGCAGCGCTCCACCAACCGGGTGGCTGCAGTACCCAAATATATTTCGCTAGATGGCAGCAGCGCTCCACCAACAGGGCCGGCTGCAGTACCCAAATATATTTCGCTAGATGGCAGCAGCGCTCCACCAACAGCGCAGGCTGCAGTACCCAAATATATTTCGCTAGATGGCAGCAGCGCTCCACCAAAAGGGCGGCTGCAGTACCCAATTACATTTCGCTAGACGGCAGCAGCGCTCCACCAAAAGGGCGGCTGCAGTACCCAAATATATTTCGCTAGATGGCAGCAGCGCTCCACCAACAGGGCCGGCTGCAGTACCCAAATATATTTCGCTAGATGGCAGCAGCGCTCCACCAACAGCGCCGGCTGCAGTACCCAAGTATATTTCGCTAGATGGCAGCAGCGCTCCACCAAAAGGGCGGCTGCAGTACCCAAATATATTTCGCTAGATGGCAGCAGCGCTCCACCAACAGGGCCGGCTGCAGTACCCAAGTATATTTCGCTAGATGGCAGCAGAGTTCCACCAAAAGTGCGGCTGCAGTACCCAAATATATAGTACTGAGTCTAACCCTAACCCTAAGAGCCTGAGTCTAACCATAACCCTAAGAGCCTGAGTCTAACCCTCACCCTAAGAGCCTGAGTCTAACCCTAACCCTAAGAGCCTGAGTCTAACCCTAACCGTAAGAGCCTGAGTCTAACCCTCACCCTAAGAGCCTGAGTCTAACCCTAACCCTAAGAGCCTGAGTCTAACCCTAACCCTAAGAGCCTAAGTCTAACCCTAACCCTAAGAGTCTAACCCTAACCCTAACCCTAATTTTAAGAGTCTAACCCTAACCCTAACCCTAACCCTAAGAGTCTAACCCTAACCCTAACCCTAACCCTAAGTGTCTAACCCTAACCCTAACCCTAACCCTAACCCTAAGAGTCTAACCATAACCCTGAGTCTAACCCTAACCCTAACCCTAACCCTAAGAGTCTAACCCTAACCCTAAGAGTCTAACCCTAACCCTAACCCTAACCCTAAGAGTCTAACCCTAACCCTAACCCTAACCCTAAGTGTCTAACCCTAACCCTAACCCTAAGAGTCTAACCCTAACCCTAAGAGCCTGAGTCTAACCCTAACCCTAACCCTAACCCTAACAGTCTAACCCTAACCCTAACCCTAAGAGTCTAACCCTAACCCTAAGAGTCTAACCCTAACCCTGAGTCTAACCCTAACCCTAACCCTAAGAGTCTAACCCTAACCCTAAAAGTCTAACCCTAAGAGTCTAACCCTAACCCTAACTCTAACCCTAACAGTCTAACCCTAACCCTAAGAGTCTAACCCTAAGAGTCTAACCCTAACCCTAAACCTAACCCTAAGAGTCTAACCCTAACCCTAAACCTAACCCTAAGAGTCTAACCCTAACCCTAACCCTAACCCTAAGAGTCTAACCTTAACCCTAACCCTAACCCTAAGAGTCTAACCCTAACCCTAAGAGTCTAACCCTAACCCTAAGAGTCTAACCCTAACCCTAACCCTAACCCTAAGAGTCTAACCCTAACCCTAAGATCTAACCCTAACCCTAACCCTAACCCTAAGAGTCTAACCCTAACCCTAAGAGTCTAACCCTAACCCTAACCCTAACCCTAACCCTAAACCTAAGAGTCTAACCCTAACCCTAAGAGTCTAACCCTAACCCTAACCCTAAGAGTCTAACCCTAACCCTAACCCTAACCCTAACCGTAAGAGTCTAACCTTAACCCTAAGAGTCTAACCCTAAGAGTCTACCCCTAACCCTAAACCTAACCCTAACAGTCTAACCCTAACCCTAAACCTAACCCTAAGAGTCTAACCCTAACCCTAACCCTAAGAGTCTAACCCTAACCCTAACCCTAACCCTAAGAGTCTAACCCTAACCCTAAGAGTCTAACCCTAACCCTAAGAGTCTAACCCTAAGAGTCTAACCCTAACCCTAAGAGTCTAACCCTAACCCTAACCCTAACCCTAAACCTAAGAGTCTAACCCTAACCCTAAGAGTCTAACCCTAAGAGTCTAAACCTAACCCTTAGAGCCTGAGTCTAACCCTAACCCTAAGAGTCTAACCCTAACCCTAACCCTAACCCTAAGAGTCTAACCCTAACCCTAACCCTAACCCTAACCGTAAGAGACTAACCCTAACCCTAAGAGTCTAACCCTAAGAGTCTAACCCTAACCCTAAAAGTCTAACCCTAAGAATCTAACCCTAACCCTAACCCTAACCCCGGCTGAAGTACCCAAGTATATTTCGCTAGATGGCAGCAGCGCTCCACCAACAGAGCCGGCTGCAGTACCCAATTACATTTCGCTAGATGGCAGCAGCGCTCCATCAAAAGGGCGGCTGCAGTACCCAATTATATTTCGCTAGATGGCAGCAGCGCTCCACCAACAGGGCCGGCTGCAGTACCCAAATATATTTCGCTAGATGGCAGCAGCGCCCCACCAACAGGGCCGGCTGCAGTACCCAAGTATATTTCGCTAGATGGCAGCAGCGCTCCACCAACCGGGCGGCTGCAGTACCCAAATATATTTCGCTAGATGGCAGCAGCGCTCCACCAACAGGGCCGGCTGCAGTACCCAAGTATATTTCGCTAGATGGCAGCAGCGCTCCACCAACAGGGCCGGCTGCAGTACCCAAGTATATTTCGCTAGATGGCAGCAGCGCTCCACCAACAGGGCCGGCTGCAGTACCCAAGTATATTTCGCTAGATGGCAGCAGCGCTCCACCAACAGGGCCGGCTGCAGTACCCAAATATATTTCGCTAGATGGCAGCAGCGCTCCACCAAAAGGGCGGCTGCAGTACCCAAGTATATTTCGCTAGATGGCAGCAGCGCTCCACCAACAGCGCCGGCTGCAGTACCCAAGTACATTTCGCTAGATGGCAGCAGCGCTCCACCAACCGGGCGGCTGCAGTACCCAATTACATTTCGCTAGATGGCAGCAGCGCTCCACCAAAAGGGCGGCTGCAGTACCCAAGTATATTTCGCTAGATGGCAGCAGAGCTCCACCAACAGGGCCGGCTGCAGTACCCAAATATATTTCGCTAGATGGCAGCAGCGCTCCACCAACAGGGCCGGCTGCAGTACCCAAATATATTTCGCTAGATGGCAGCAGCGCTCCACCAACAGGGCCGGCTGCAGTACCCAAGTATATTTCGCTAGATGGCAGCAGAGCTCCACCAAAAGTGCGGCTGCAGTACCCAAATATATAGTACTGAGTCTAACCCTAACCCTAAGAGCCTGAGTCTAACCCTCACCCTAAGAGCCTGAGTCTAACCCTCACCCTAAGAGCCTGAGTCTAACCCTAACCCTAAGAGCCTGAGTCTAACCCTAACCCTAAGAGCCTGAGTCTAACCCTCACCCTAAGAGCCTGAGTCTAACCCTCACCCTAAGAGCCTGAGTCTAACCCTCACCCTAAGAGCCTGAGTCTAACCCTAACCCTAAGAGCCTGAGTCTAACCCTCACCCTAAGAGCCTGAGTCTAACCCTAACCCTAAGAGCCTGAGTCTAACCCTAACCCTAAGAGCCTAAGTCTAACCCTAACTCTAAGAGTCTAACCCTGACCCTAACCCTAACCCTAAGAGTCTAACCCTAACCCTGAGTCTAACCCTAACCCTAAGAGTCTAACCCTATCCCTAACCCTAACCCTAAGTGTCTAACCCTAACCCTAACCCTAACCCTAACCCTAAGAGTCTAACCATAACCCTGAGTCTAACCCTAACCCTAACCCTAACCCTAAGAGTCTAACCCTAACCCTAAGAGTCTAACCCTAACCCTAACCCTAACCATAAGAGTCTAACCCTAACCCTAAGTGTCTAACCCTAACCCTAACCCTAAGAGTCTAACCCTAACCCTGAGAGTCTAACCCTAACCCTAAGAGCCTGAGTCTAACCCTAACCCTAAGAGCCTGAGTCTAACCCTAACCCTAAGAGCCTAAGTCTAACCCTAACTCTAAGAGTCTAACCCTGACCCTAACCCTAACCCTAAGAGTCTAACCCTAACCCTGAGTCTAACCCTAACCCTAAGAGTCTAACCCTAACCCTAACCCTAACCCTAAGTGTCTAACCCTAACCCTAACCCTAACCCTAAGAGTCTAACCATAACCCTGAGTCTAACCCTAACCCTAACCCTAACCCTAAGAGTCTAACCCTAACCCTAAGAGTCTAACCCTAACCCTAACCCTAACCGTAAGAGTCTAACCCTAACCCTAAGAGTCTAACCCTAACCCTATCCCTAACCCTAAGAGTCTAACCCTAACCCTAACCCTAACCCTAACCCTAACCCTAAGTGTATAACCCTAACCCTAACCCTAAGAGTCTAACCCTAACCCTGAGAGTCTAACCCTAACCCTAAGAGCCTGAGTCTAACCCTAACCCTAAGAGCCTGAGTCTAACCCTAACCCTAACCCTAACAGTCTAACCTTAACCCTAACCCTAAGAGTCTAACCCTAACCCTGAGTCTAACCCTAACCCTAACCCTAAGAGTCTAACCCTAACCCTAAAAGTCTAACCCTAAGAGTCTAACCCTAACCCTAACTCTAACCCTAACAGTCTAACCCTAACCCTAAGAGTCTAACCCTAAGAGTCTAACCCTAACCCTAAACCTAACCCTAACAGTCTAACCCTAACCCTAAACCTAACCCTAAGAGTCTAACCCTAACCCTAACCCTAACCCTAAGAGTCTAACCTTAACCCTAACCCTAACCCTAAGAGTCTAACCCTAACCCTAAGAGTCTAACCCTAACCCTAACCCTAACCCTAAGAGTCTAACCCTAACCCTAACCCTAACCCTAACCCTAACCCTAAACCTAAGAGTCTAACCCTAACCCTAAGAGTCTAAACCTAACCCTTAGAGCCTGAGTCTAACCCTAACCCTAAGAGTCTAACCCTAACCCTAACCCTAACCCTAAGAGTCTAACCCTAACCCTAACCCTAACCCTAACCGTAAGAGTCTAACCCTAACCCTAAGAGTCTAACCCTAAGAGTCTAACCCTAACCCTAAAAGTCTAACCCTGAGAATCTAACCCTAACCCTAACCCTAACCCCGGCTGAAGTACCCAAGTATATTTCGCTAGATGGCAGCAGCGCTCCACCAACAGAGCCGGCTGCAGTACCCAAATATATTTCGCTAGATGGCAGCAGCGCTCCACCAAAAGGGCGGCTGCAGTACCCAATTACATTTCGCTAGATGGCAGCAGCGCTCCACCAAAAGGGCGGCTGCAGTACCCAATTATATTTCGCTAGATGGCAGCAGCGCTCCACCAACAGGGCCGGCTGCAGTACCCAAATATATTTCGCTAGATGGCAGCAGCGCTCCACCAACAGAGCCGGCTGCAGTACCCAAATATATTTCGCTAGATGGCAGCAGCGCTCCACCAACAGGGCCGGCTGCAGTACCCAAATATATTTCGCTAGATGGCAGCAGCGCTCCACCAACAGCGCCGGCTGCAGTACCCAAGTATATTTCGCTAGATGGCAGCAGCGCTCCACCAACCGGGCGGCTGCAGTACCCCAATATATTTCGCTAGATGGCAGCAGCGCTCCACCAACAGGGCCGGCTGCAGTACCCAAGTATATTTCGCTAGATGGCAGCAGCGCTCCACCAACCGGGCGGCTGCAGTACCGAAGTATATTTCGCTAGATGGCAGCAGCGCTCCACCAACAGGGCCGGCTGCAGTACCCAAGTATATTTCGCTAGATGGCAGCAGCGCTCCACCAACCGGGCGGCTGCAGTACCCAAGTATATTTCGCTAGATGGCAGCAGCGCTCCACCAACAGGGCCGGCTGCAGTACCCAAGTATATTTCGCTAGATGGCAGCAGCGCTCCACCAACCGGGCGGCTGCAGTACCCAAATATATTTCGCTAGATGGCAGCAGCGCTCCACCAACAGGGCCGGCTGCAGTACCCAAGTATATTTCGCTAGATGGCAGCAGCGCTCCACCAACCGGGCGGCTGCAGTACCCAAGTATATTTCGCTAGATGGCAGCAGCGCTCCACCAACAGAGCCGGCTGCAGTACCCAAGTATATTTCGCTAGATGGCAGCAGCGCTCCACCAACCGGGCCGGCTGCAGTACCCAAATATATTTCGCTAGATGGCAGCAGCGCTCCACCAAAAGGGCGGCTGCAGTACCCAAGTATATTTCGCTAGATGGCAGCAGCGCTCCACCAACCGGGCCGGCTGCAGTACCCAAATATATTTCGCTAGATGGCAGCAGCGCTCCACCAACAGGGCCGGCTGCAGTACCCAAATATATTTCGCTAGATGGCAGCAGCGCTCCACCAACAGGGCCGGCTGCAGTACCCAAGTATATTTCGCTAGATGGCAGCAGAGCTCCACCAAAAGTGCGGCTGCAGTACCCAAATATATAGTACTGAGTCTAACCCTAACCCTAAGAGCCTGAGTCTAACCCTAACCCTAAGAGCCTGAGTCTAACCCTCACCCTAAGAGCCTGAGTCTAACCCTAACCCTAAGAGCCTGAGTCTAACCCTAACCCTAAGAGCCTGAGTCTAACCCTCACCCTAAGAGCCTGAGTCTAACCCTAACCCTAAGAGCCTGAGTCTAACCCTCACCCTAAGAGCCTGAGTCTAACCCTAACCCTAAGAGCCTGAGTCTAACCCTCACCCTAAGAGCCTGAGTCTAACCCTAACCCTAAGAGCCTGAGTCTAACCCTAACCCTAAAAGCCTGAGTCTAACCCTAACCCTAAGAGCCTAAGTCTAACCCTAACTCTAAGAGTCTAACCCTGACCCTAACCCTAACCCTAAGAGTCTAACCCTAACCCTGAGTCTAACCCTAACCCTAAGAGCCTGAGTCTAACCCTAACCGTAAGAGCCTGAGTCTAACCCTCACCCTAAGAGCCTGAGTCTAACCCTAACCCTAAGAGCCTGAGTCTAACCCTAACCCTAAGAGCCTAAGTCTAACCCTAACCCTAAGAGTCTAACCCTAACCCTAACCCTAATTTTAAGAGTCTAACCCTAACCCTAACCCTAACCCTAAGAGTCTAACCCTAACCCTAACCCTAACCCTAAGTGTCTAACCCTAACCCTAACCCTAACCCTAACCCTAAGAGTCTAACCATAACCCTGAGTCTAACCCTAACCCTAACCCTAACCCTAAGAGTCTAACCCTAACCCTAAGAGTCTAACCCTAACCCTAACCCTAACCCTAAGAGTCTAACCCTAACCCTAACCCTAACCCTAAGTGTCTAACCCTAACCCTAACCCTAAGAGTCTAACCCTAACCCTAAGAGCCTGAGTCTAACCCTAACCCTAACCCTAACCCTAACAGTCTAACCCTAACCCTAACCCTAAGAGTCTAACCCTAACCCTAAGAGTCTAACCCTAACCCTGAGTCTAACCCTAACCCTAACCCTAAGAGTCTAACCCTAACCCTAAAAGTCTAACCCTAAGAGTCTAACCCTAACCCTAACTCTAACCCTAACAGTCTAACCCTAACCCTAAGAGTCTAACCCTAAGAGTCTAACCCTAACCCTAAACCTAACCCTAAGAGTCTAACCCTAACCCTAAACCTAACCCTAAGAGTCTAACCCTAACCCTAACCCTAACCCTAAGAGTCTAACCTTAACCCTAACCCTAACCCTAAGAGTCTAACCCTAACCCTAAGAGTCTAACCCTAACCCTAAGAGTCTAACCCTAACCCTAACCCTAACCCTAAGAGTCTAACCCTAACCCTAACCCTAACCCTAAACCTAAGAGTCTAACCCTAACCCTAAGAGTCTAACCCTAACCCTAACCCTAACCCTAAGAGTCTAACCCTAACCCTAAGATCTAACCCTAACCCTAACCCTAACCCTAAGAGTCTAACCCTAACCCTAAGAGTCTAACCCTAACCCTAACCCTAACCCTAACCCTAAACCTAAGAGTCTAACCCTAACCCTAAGAGTCTAACCCTAACCCTAACCCTAAGAGTCTAACCCTAACCCTAACCCTAACCCTAAGAGTCTAACCATAACCCTGAGTCTAACCCTAACCCTAACCCTAACCCTAAGAGTCTAACCCTAACCCTAAGAGTCTAACCCTAACCCTAACCCTAACCATAAGAGTCTAACCCTAACCCTAAGTGTCTAACCCTAACCCTAACCCTAAGAGTCTAACCCTAACCCTGAGAGTCTAACCCTAACCCTAAGAGCCTGAGTCTAACCCTAACCCTAAGAGCCTGAGTCTAACCCTAACCCTAAGAGCCTAAGTCTAACCCTAACTCTAAGAGTCTAACCCTGACCCTAACCCTAACCCTAAGAGTCTAACCCTAACCCTGAGTCTAACCCTAACCCTAAGAGTCTAACCCTAACCCTAACCCTAACCCTAAGTGTCTAACCCTAACCCTAACCCTAACCCTAAGAGTCTAACCATAACCCTGAGTCTAACCCTAACCCTAACCCTAACCCTAAGAGTCTAACCCTAACCCTAAGAGTCTAACCCTAACCCTAACCCTAACCGTAAGAGTCTAACCCTAACCCTAAGAGTCTAACCCTAACCCTATCCCTAACCCTAAGAGTCTAACCCTAACCCTAACCCTAACCCTAACCCTAACCCTAAGTGTATAACCCTAACCCTAACCCTAAGAGTCTAACCCTAACCCTGAGAGTCTAACCCTAACCCTAAGAGCCTGAGTCTAACCCTAACCCTAAGAGCCTGAGTCTAACCCTAACCCTAACCCTAACAGTCTAACCTTAACCCTAACCCTAAGAGTCTAACCCTAACCCTGAGTCTAACCCTAACCCTAACCCTAAGAGTCTAACCCTAACCCTAAAAGTCTAACCCTAAGAGTCTAACCCTAACCCTAACTCTAACCCTAACAGTCTAACCCTAACCCTAAGAGTCTAACCCTAAGAGTCTAACCCTAACCCTAAACCTAACCCTAACAGTCTAACCCTAACCCTAAACCTAACCCTAAGAGTCTAACCCTAACCCTAACCCTAACCCTAAGAGTCTAACCTTAACCCTAACCCTAACCCTAAGAGTCTAACCCTAACCCTAAGAGTCTAACCCTAACCCTAACCCTAACCCTAAGAGTCTAACCCTAACCCTAACCCTAACCCTAACCCTAACCCTAAACCTAAGAGTCTAACCCTAACCCTAAGAGTCTAAACCTAACCCTTAGAGCCTGAGTCTAACCCTAACCCTAAGAGTCTAACCCTAACCCTAACCCTAACCCTAAGAGTCTAACCCTAACCCTAACCCTAACCCTAACCGTAAGAGTCTAACCCTAACCCTAAGAGTCTAACCCTAAGAGTCTAACCCTAACCCTAAAAGTCTAACCCTGAGAATCTAACCCTAACCCTAACCCTAACCCCGGCTGAAGTACCCAAGTATATTTCGCTAGATGGCAGCAGCGCTCCACCAACAGAGCCGGCTGCAGTACCCAAATATATTTCGCTAGATGGCAGCAGCGCTCCACCAAAAGGGCGGCTGCAGTACCCAATTACATTTCGCTAGATGGCAGCAGCGCTCCACCAAAAGGGCGGCTGCAGTACCCAATTATATTTCGCTAGATGGCAGCAGCGCTCCACCAACAGGGCCGGCTGCAGTACCCAAATATATTTCGCTAGATGGCAGCAGCGCTCCACCAACAGAGCCGGCTGCAGTACCCAAATATATTTCGCTAGATGGCAGCAGCGCTCCACCAACAGGGCCGGCTGCAGTACCCAAATATATTTCGCTAGATGGCAGCAGCGCTCCACCAACAGCGCCGGCTGCAGTACCCAAGTATATTTCGCTAGATGGCAGCAGCGCTCCACCAACCGGGCGGCTGCAGTACCCCAATATATTTCGCTAGATGGCAGCAGCGCTCCACCAACAGGGCCGGCTGCAGTACCCAAGTATATTTCGCTAGATGGCAGCAGCGCTCCACCAACCGGGCGGCTGCAGTACCCAAGTATATTTCGCTAGATGGCAGCAGCGCTCCACCAACAGGGCCGGCTGCAGTACCCAAGTATATTTCGCTAGATGGCAGCAGCGCTCCACCAACCGGGCGGCTGCAGTACCCAAGTATATTTCGCTAGATGGCAGCAGCGCTCCACCAACAGGGCCGGCTGCAGTACCCAAGTATATTTCGCTAGATGGCAGCAGCGCTCCACCAACCGGGCGGCTGCAGTACCCAAATATATTTCGCTAGATGGCAGCAGCGCTCCACCAACAGGGCCGGCTGCAGTACCCAAGTATATTTCGCTAGATGGCAGCAGCGCTCCACCAACCGGGCGGCTGCAGTACCCAAGTATATTTCGCTAGATGGCAGCAGCGCTCCACCAACAGAGCCGGCTGCAGTACCCAAGTATATTTCGCTAGATGGCAGCAGCGCTCCACCAACCGGGCCGGCTGCAGTACCCAAATATATTTCGCTAGATGGCAGCAGCGCTCCACCAAAAGGGCGGCTGCAGTACCCAAGTATATTTCGCTAGATGGCAGCAGCGCTCCACCAACAGCGCCGGCTGCAGTACCCAAATATATTTCGCTAGATGGCAGCAGCGCTCCACCAACAGGGCCGGCTGCAGTACCCAAATATATTTCGCTAGATGGCAGCAGCGCTCCACCAACAGGGCCGGCTGCAGTACCCAAGTATATTTCGCTAGATGGCAGCAGAGCTCCACCAAAAGTGCGGCTGCAGTACCCAAATATATAGTACTGAGTCTAACCCTAACCCTAAGAGCCTGAGTCTAACCCTAACCCTAAGAGCCTGAGTCTAACCCTAACCCTAAGAGCCTGAGTCTAACCCTAACCCTAAGAGCCTGAGTCTAACCCTAACCCTAAGAGCCTGAGTCTAACCCTCACCCTAAGAGCCTGAGTCTAACCCTAACCCTAAGAGCCTGAGTCTAACCCTCACCCTAAGAGCCTGAGTCTAACCCTAACCCTAAGAGCCTGAGTCTAACCCTCACCCTAAGAGCCTGAGTCTAACCCTAACCCTAAGAGCCTGAGTCTAACCCTAACCCTAAGAGCCTGAGTCTAACCCTAACCCTAAGAGCCTAAGTCTAACCCTAACTCTAAGAGTCTAACCCTGACCCTAACCCTAACCCTAAGAGTCTAACCCTAACCCTGACCCTAACCCTAACCCTAAGAGTCTAACCCTAACCCTGAGTCTAACCCTAACCCTAAGAGTCTAACCCTATCCCTAACCCTAACCCTAAGTGTCTAACCCTAACCCTAACCCTAACCCTAACCCTAACCCTAACCCTAAGAGTCTAACCCTAACCCTAACCCTAACCCTAACCCTAACCCTAAGTGTATAACCCTAACCCTAACCCTAAGAGTCTAACCCTAACCCTAAGAGTCTAACCCTAACCCTAAGAGCCTGAGTCTAACCCTAACCCTAAGAGCCTGAGTCTAACCCTAACCCTAACCCTAACAGTCTAACCTTAACCCTAACCCTAAGAGTCTAACCCTAACCCTGAGTCTAACCCTAACCCTAACCCTAAGAGTCTAACCCTAACCCTAAAAGTCTAACCCTAAGAGTCTTACCCTAACCCTAACTCTAACCCTAACAGTCTAACCCTAACCCTAAGAGTCTAACCCTAAGAGTCTAACCCTAACCCTAACCCTAACCCTAAGAGTCTAACCCTAACCCTAAACCTAACCCTAAGAGTCTAACCCTAACCCTAACCCTAACCCTAAGAGTCTAACCTTAACCCTAACCCTAACCCTAAGAGTCTAACCCTAACCCTAAGAGTCTAACCCTAACCCTAAGAGTCTAACCCTAACCCTAACCCTAACCCTAAGAGTCTAACCCTAACCCTAACCCTAACCCTAACCGTAAGAGTCTAACCCTAACCCTAAGAGTCTAACCCTAAGAGTCTAACCCTAACCCTAAAAGTCTAACCCTAACAATCTAACCCTATCCCTAACCCTAACCCCGGCTGAAGTACCCAAGTATATTTCGCTAGATGGCAGCAGCGCTCCACCAACAGAGCCGGCTGCAGTACCCAAATATATTTCGCTAGATGGCAGCAGCGCTCCACCAACAGCGCCGGCTGCAGTACCCAAATATATTTCGCTAGATGGCAGCAGCGCTCCACCAAAAGGGCGGCTGCAGTACCCAATTACATTTCGCTAGATGACAGCAGCGCTCCACCAACCGGGCGGCTGCAGTACCCAAATATATTTCGCTAGATGGCAGCATCGCTCCACCAACAGCGCCGGCTGCAGTACCCAAATATATTTCGCTAGATGGCAGCAGCGCTCCACCAACAGCGCCGGCTGCAGTACCCAAATATATTTCGCTAGATGGCAGCAGCGCTCCACCAAAAGGGCGGCTGCAGTACCCAATTATATTTCGCTAGACGGCAGCAGCGCTCCATCAAAAGGGCGGTTGCAGTACCCAATTATATTTCGCTAGATGGCAGCAGCGCTCCACCAACAGGGCCGGCTGCAGTACCCAAATATATTTCGCTAGATGGCAGCAGCGCTCCACCAAAAGGGCGGCTGCAGTACCCAATTATATTTCGCTAGACGGCAGCAGCGCTCCATCAAAAGGGCGGTTGCAGTACCCAAGTATATTTCGCTAGATGGCAGCAGCGCTCCACCAACCGGGCGGCTGCAGTACCCAATTACATTTCGCTAGATGGCAGCAGCGCTCCACCAAAAGGGCGGCTGCAGTACCCAAGTATATTTCGCTAGATGGCAGCAGAGCTCCACCAACAGGGCCGTCTGCAGTACCCAAATATATTTCGCTAGATGGCAGCAGCGCTCCACCAAAAGGGCGGCTGCAGTACCCAAATATATTTCGCTAGATGGCAGCAGCGCTCCACCAACAGGGCCGGCTGCAGTACCCAAATATATTTCGCTAGATGGCAGCAGCGCTCCACCAACAGGGCCGGCTGCAGTACCCAAGTATATTTCGCTAGATGGCAGCAGAGTTCCACCAAAAGTGCGGCTGCAGTACCCAAATATATAGTACTGAGTCTAACCCTAACCCGAAGAGCCTGAGTCTAACCCTAACCCTAAGAGCCTGAGTCTAACCCTCACCCTAAGAGCCTGAGTCTAACCCTAACCCTAAGAGCCTGAGTCTAACCCTAACCGTAAGAGCCTGAGTCTAACCCTCACCCTAAGAGCCTGAGTCTAACCCTAACCCTAAGAGCCTGAGTCTAACCCTAACCCTAAGAGCCTAAGTCTAACCCTAACCCTAAGAGTCTAACCCTGACCCTAACCCTAATTTTAAGAGTCTAACCCTAACCCTAACCCTAACCCTAAGAGTCTAACCCTATCCCTAACCCTAACCCTAAGTGTCTAACCCTAACCCTAACCCTAACCCTAACCCTAAGAGTCTAACCATAACCCTGAGTCTAACCCTAACCCTAACCCTAACCCTAAGAGTCTAACCCTAACCCTAAGAGTCTAACCCTAACCCTAACCCTAACCATAAGAGTCTAACCCTAACCCTAAGTGTCTAACCCTAACCCTAACCCTAAGAGTCTAACCCTAACCCTGAGAGTCTAACCCTAACCATAAGAGCCTGAGTCTAACCCTAACCCTAAGAGCCTGAGTCTAACCCTAACCCTAAGAGCCTAAGTCTAACCCTAACTCTAAGAGTCTAACCCTGACCCTAACCCTAACCCTAAGAGTCTAACCCTAACCCTGAGTCTAACCCTAACCCTAAGAGTCTAACCCTAACCCTAACCCTAACCCTAAGTGTCTAACCCTAACCCTAACCCTAACCCTAAGAGTCTAACCATAACCCTGAGTCTAACCCTAACCCTAACCCTAACCCTAAGAGTCTAACCCTAACCCTAACCCTAACCCTAAGTGTCTAACCCTAACCCTAACCCTAACCCTAAGAGTCTAACCATAACCCTGAGTCTAACCCTAACCCTAACCCTAACCCTAAGAGTCTAACCCTAACCCTAAGAGTCTAACCCTAACCCTAACCCTAACCGTAAGAGTCTAACCCTAACCCTAAGAGTCTAACCCTAACCCTATCCCTAACCCTAAGAGTCTAACCCTAACCCTAACCCTAACCCTAACCCTAACCCTAAGTGTATAACCCTAACCCTAACCCTAAGAGTCTAACCCTAACCCTGAGAGTCTAACCCTAACCCTAAGAGCCTGAGTCTAACCCTAACCCTAAGAGCCTGAGTCTAACCCTAACCCTAACCCTAACAGTCTAACCTTAACCCTAACCCTAAGAGTCTAACCCTAACCCTGAGTCTAACCCTAACCCTAACCCTAAGAGTCTAACCCTAACCCTAAAAGTCTAACCCTAAGAGTCTAACCCTAACCCTAACTCTAACCCTAACAGTCTAACCCTAACCCTAAGAGTCTAACCCTAAGAGTCTAACCCTAACCCTAAACCTAACCCTAACAGTCTAACCCTAACCCTAAACCTAACCCTAAGAGTCTAACCCTAACCCTAACCCTAACCCTAAGAGTCTAACCTTAACCCTAACCCTAACCCTAAGAGTCTAACCCTAACCCTAAGAGTCTAACCCTAACCCTAACCCTAACCCTAAGAGTCTAACCCTAACCCTAACCCTAACCCTAACCCTAACCCTAAACCTAAGAGTCTAACCCTAACCCTAAGAGTCTAAACCTAACCCTTAGAGCCTGAGTCTAACCCTAACCCTAAGAGTCTAACCCTAACCCTAACCCTAACCCTAAGAGTCTAACCCTAACCCTAACCCTAACCCTAACCGTAAGAGTCTAACCCTAACCCTAAGAGTCTAACCCTAAGAGTCTAACCCTAACCCTAAAAGTCTAACCCTGAGAATCTAACCCTAACCCTAACCCTAACCCCGGCTGAAGTACCCAAGTATATTTCGCTAGATGGCAGCAGCGCTCCACCAACAGAGCCGGCTGCAGTACCCAAATATATTTCGCTAGATGGCAGCAGCGCTCCACCAAAAGGGCGGCTGCAGTACCCAATTACATTTCGCTAGATGGCAGCAGCGCTCCACCAAAAGGGCGGCTGCAGTACCCAATTATATTTCGCTAGATGGCAGCAGCGCTCCACCAACAGGGCCGGCTGCAGTACCCAAATATATTTCGCTAGATGGCAGCAGCGCTCCACCAACAGCGCCGGCTGCAGTACCCAAATATATTTCGCTAGATGGCAGCAGCGCTCCACCAACAGGGCCGGCTGCAGTACCCAAATATATTTCGCTAGATGGCAGCAGCGCTCCACCAACAGCGCCGGCTGCAGTACCCAAGTATATTTCGCTAGATGGCAGCAGCGCTCCACCAACCGGGCGGCTGCAGTACCCCAATATATTTCGCTAGATGGCAGCAGCGCTCCACCAACAGGGCCGGCTGCAGTACCCAAGTATATTTCGCTAGATGGCAGCAGCGCTCCACCAACCGGGCGGCTGCAGTACCCAAGTATATTTCGCTAGATGGCAGCAGCGCTCCACCAACAGGGCCGGCTGCAGTACCCAAGTATATTTCGCTAGATGGCAGCAGCGCTCCACCAACCGGGCGGCTGCAGTACCCAAGTATATTTCGCTAGATGGCAGCAGCGCTCCACCAACAGGGCCGGCTGCAGTACCCAAGTATATTTCGCTAGATGGCAGCAGCGCTCCACCAACCGGGCGGCTGCAGTACCCAAATATATTTCGCTAGATGGCAGCAGCGCTCCACCAACAGGGCCGGCTGCAGTACCCAAGTATATTTCGCTAGATGGCAGCAGCGCTCCACCAACCGGGCGGCTGCAGTACCCAAGTATATTTCGCTAGATGGCAGCAGCGCTCCACCAACAGAGCCGGCTGCAGTACCCAAGTATATTTCGCTAGATGGCAGCAGCGCTCCACCAACCGGGCCGGCTGCAGTACCCAAATATATTTCGCTAGATGGCAGCAGCGCTCCACCAAAAGGGCGGCTGCAGTACCCAAGTATATTTCGCTAGATGGCAGCAGCGCTCCACCAACCGGGCCGGCTGCAGTACCCAAATATATTTCGCTAGATGGCAGCAGCGCTCCACCAACAGGGCCGGCTGCAGTACCCAAATATATTTCGCTAGATGGCAGCAGCGCTCCACCAACAGGGCCGGCTGCAGTACCCAAGTATATTTCGCTAGATGGCAGCAGAGCTCCACCAAAAGTGCGGCTGCAGTACCCAAATATATAGTACTGAGTCTAACCCTAACCCTAAGAGCCTGAGTCTAACCCTAACCCTAAGAGCCTGAGTCTAACCCTCACCCTAAGAGCCTGAGTCTAACCCTAACCCTAAGAGCCTGAGTCTAACCCTAACCCTAAGAGCCTGAGTCTAACCCTCACCCTAAGAGCCTGAGTCTAACCCTAACCCTAAGAGCCTGAGTCTAACCCTCACCCTAAGAGCCTGAGTCTAACCCTAACCCTAAGAGCCTGAGTCTAACCCTCACCCTAAGAGCCTGAGTCTAACCCTAACCCTAAGAGCCTGAGTCTAACCCTAACCCTAAGAGCCTAAGTCTAACCCTAACTCTAAGAGTCTAACCCTGACCCTAACCCTAACCCTAAGAGTCTAACCCTAACCCTGAGTCTAACCCTAACCCTAAGAGCCTGAGTCTAACCCTAACCGTAAGAGCCTGAGTCTAACCCTCACCCTAAGAGCCTGAGTCTAACCCTAACCCTAAGAGCCTGAGTCTAACCCTAACCCTAAGAGCCTAAGTCTAACCCTAACCCTAAGAGTCTAACCCTAACCCTAACCCTAATTTTAAGAGTCTAACCCTAACCCTAACCCTAACCCTAAGAGTCTAACCCTAACCCTAACCCTAACCCTAAGTGTCTAACCCTAACCCTAACCCTAACCCTAACCCTAAGAGTCTAACCATAACCCTGAGTCTAACCCTAACCCTAACCCTAACCCTAAGAGTCTAACCCTAACCCTAAGAGTCTAACCCTAACCCTAACCCTAACCCTAAGAGTCTAACCCTAACCCTAACCCTAACCCTAAGTGTCTAACCCTAACCCTAACCCTAAGAGTCTAACCCTAACCCTAAGAGCCTGAGTCTAACCCTAACCCTAACCCTAACCCTAACAGTCTAACCCTAACCCTAACCCTAAGAGTCTAACCCTAACCCTAAGAGTCTAACCCTAACCCTGAGTCTAACCCTAACCCTAACCCTAAGAGTCTAACCCTAACCCTAAAAGTCTAACCCTAAGAGTCTAACCCTAACCCTAAATCTAACCCTAACAGTCTAACCCTAACCCTAAGAGTCTAACCCTAAGAGTCTAACCCTAACCCTAAACCTAACCCTAAGAGTCTAACCCTAACCCTAAACCTAACCCTAAGAGTCTAACCCTAACCCTAACCCTAACCCTAAGAGTCTAACCTTAACCCTAACCCTAACCCTAAGAGTCTAACCCTAACCCTAAGAGTCTAACCCTAACCCTAAGAGTCTAACCCTAACCCTAACCCTAACCCTAAGAGTCTAACCCTAACCCTAAGATCTAACCCTAACCCTAACCCTAACCCTAAGAGTCTAACCCTAACCCTAAGAGTCTAACCCTAACCCTAACCCTAACCCTAACCCTAAACCTAAGAGTCTAACCCTAACCCTAAGAGTCTAACCCTAACCCTAACCCTAACCCTAAGAGTCTAACCCTAACCCTAAGATCTAACCCTAACCCTAACCCTAACCCTAAGAGTCTAACCCTAACCCTAAGAGTCTAACCCTAACCCTAACCCTAACCCTAACCCTAAACCTAAGAGTCTAACCCTAACCCTAAGAGTCTAACCCTAACCCTAACCCTAAGAGTCTAACCCTAACCCTAACCCTAACCCTAAGAGTCTAACCATAACCCTGAGTCTAACCCTAACCCTAACCCTAAGAGTCTAACCCTAACCCTAAGAGTCTAACCCTAACCCTAACCCTAACCATAAGAGTCTAACCCTAACCCTAAGTGTCTAACCCTAACCCTAACCCTAAGAGTCTAACCCTAACCCTGAGAGTCTAACCCTAACCCTAAGAGCCTGAGTCTAACCCTAACCCTAAGAGCCTGAGTCTAACCCTAACCCTAAGAGCCTAAGTCTAACCCTAACTCTAAGAGTCTAACCCTGACCCTAACCCTAACCCTAAGAGTCTAACCCTAACCCTGAGTCTAACCCTAACCCTAAGAGTCTAACCCTAACCCTAACCCTAACCCTAAGTGTCTAACCCTAACCCTAACCCTAACCCTAAGAGTCTAACCATAACCCTGAGTCTAACCCTAACCCTAACCCTAACCCTAAGAGTCTAACCCTAACCCTAAGAGTCTAACCCTAACCCTAACCCTAACCGTAAGAGTCTAACCCTAACCCTAAGAGTCTAACCCTAACCCTATCCCTAACCCTAAGAGTCTAACCCTAACCCTAACCCTAACCCTAACCCTAACCCTAAGTGTATAACCCTAACCCTAACCCTAAGAGTCTAACCCTAACCCTGAGAGTCTAACCCTAACCCTAAGAGCCTGAGTCTAACCCTAACCCTAAGAGCCTGAGTCTAACCCTAACCCTAACCCTAACAGTCTAACCTTAACCCTAACCCTAAGAGTCTAACCCTAACCCTGAGTCTAACCCTAACCCTAACCCTAAGAGTCTAACCCTAACCCTAAAAGTCTAACCCTAAGAGTCTAACCCTAACCCTAACTCTAACCCTAACAGTCTAACCCTAACCCTAAGAGTCTAACCCTAAGAGTCTAACCCTAACCCTAAACCTAACCCTAACAGTCTAACCCTAACCCTAAACCTAACCCTAAGAGTCTAACCCTAACCCTAACCCTAACCCTAAGAGTCTAACCTTAACCCTAACCCTAACCCTAAGAGTCTAACCCTAACCCTAAGAGTCTAACCCTAACCCTAACCCTAACCCTAAGAGTCTAACCCTAACCCTAACCCTAACCCTAACCCTAACCCTAAACCTAAGAGTCTAACCCTAACCCTAAGAGTCTAAACCTAACCCTTAGAGCCTGAGTCTAACCCTAACCCTAAGAGTCTAACCCTAACCCTAACCCTAACCCTAAGAGTCTAACCCTAACCCTAACCCTAACCCTAACCGTAAGAGTCTAACCCTAACCCTAAGAGTCTAACCCTAAGAGTCTAACCCTAACCCTAAAAGTCTAACCCTGAGAATCTAACCCTAACCCTAACCCTAACCCCGGCTGAAGTACCCAAGTATATTTCGCTAGATGGCAGCAGCGCTCCACCAACAGAGCCGGCTGCAGTACCCAAATATATTTCGCTAGATGGCAGCAGCGCTCCACCAAAAGGGCGGCTGCAGTACCCAATTACATTTCGCTAGATGGCAGCAGCGCTCCACCAAAAGGGCGGCTGCAGTACCCAATTATATTTCGCTAGATGGCAGCAGCGCTCCACCAACAGGGCCGGCTGCAGTACCCAAATATATTTCGCTAGATGGCAGCAGCGCTCCACCAACAGAGCCGGCTGCAGTACCCAAATATATTTCGCTAGATGGCAGCAGCGCTCCACCAACAGGGCCGGCTGCAGTACCCAAATATATTTCGCTAGATGGCAGCAGCGCTCCACCAACAGCGCCGGCTGCAGTACCCAAGTATATTTCGCTAGATGGCAGCAGCGCTCCACCAACCGGGCGGCTGCAGTACCCCAATATATTTCGCTAGATGGCAGCAGCGCTCCACCAACAGGGCCGGCTGCAGTACCCAAGTATATTTCGCTAGATGGCAGCAGCGCTCCACCAACCGGGCGGCTGCAGTACCCAAGTATATTTCGCTAGATGGCAGCAGCGCTCCACCAACAGGGCCGGCTGCAGTACCCAAGTATATTTCGCTAGATGGCAGCAGCGCTCCACCAACCGGGCGGCTGCAGTACCCAAGTATATTTCGCTAGATGGCAGCAGCGCTCCACCAACAGGGCCGGCTGCAGTACCCAAGTATATTTCGCTAGATGGCAGCAGCGCTCCACCAACCGGGCGGCTGCAGTACCCAAATATATTTCGCTAGATGGCAGCAGCGCTCCACCAACAGGGCCGGCTGCAGTACCCAAGTATATTTCGCTAGATGGCAGCAGCGCTCCACCAACCGGGCGGCTGCAGTACCCAAGTATATTTCGCTAGATGGCAGCAGCGCTCCACCAACAGAGCCGGCTGCAGTACCCAAGTATATTTCGCTAGATGGCAGCAGCGCTCCACCAACCGGGCCGGCTGCAGTACCCAAATATATTTCGCTAGATGGCAGCAGCGCTCCACCAAAAGGGCGGCTGCAGTACCCAAGTATATTTCGCTAGATGGCAGCAGCGCTCCACCAACAGCGCCGGCTGCAGTACCCAAATATATTTCGCTAGATGGCAGCAGCGCTCCACCAACAGGGCCGGCTGCAGTACCCAAATATATTTCGCTAGATGGCAGCAGCGCTCCACCAACAGGGCCGGCTGCAGTACCCAAGTATATTTCGCTAGATGGCAGCAGAGCTCCACCAAAAGTGCGGCTGCAGTACCCAAATATATAGTACTGAGTCTAACCCTAACCCTAAGAGCCTGAGTCTAACCCTAACCCTAAGAGCCTGAGTCTAACCCTAACCCTAAGAGCCTGAGTCTAACCCTCACCCTAAGAGCCTGAGTCTAACCCTAACCCTAAGAGCCTGAGTCTAACCCTCACCCTAAGAGCCTGAGTCTAACCCTAACCCTAAGAGCCTGAGTCTAACCCTCACCCTAAGAGCCTGAGTCTAACCCTAACCCTAAGAGCCTGAGTCTAACCCTAACCCTAAGAGCCTGAGTCTAACCCTAACCCTAAGAGCCTAAGTCTAACCCTAACTCTAAGAGTCTAACCCTGACCCTAACCCTAACCCTAAGAGTCTAACCCTAACCCTGACCCTAACCCTAACCCTAAGAGTCTAACCCTAACCCTGAGTCTAACCCTAACCCTAAGAGTCTAACCCTATCCCTAACCCTAACCCTAAGTGTCTAACCCTAACCCTAACCCTAACCCTAACCCTAACCCTAACCCTAAGAGTCTAACCCTAACCCTAACCCTAACCCTAACCCTAACCCTAAGTGTATAACCCTAACCCTAACCCTAAGAGTCTAACCCTAACCCTAAGAGTCTAACCCTAACCCTAAGAGCCTGAGTCTAACCCTAACCCTAAGAGCCTGAGTCTAACCCTAACCCTAACCCTAACAGTCTAACCTTAACCCTAACCCTAAGAGTCTAACCCTAACCCTGAGTCTAACCCTAACCCTAACCCTAAGAGTCTAACCCTAACCCTAAAAGTCTAACCCTAAGAGTCTTACCCTAACCCTAACTCTAACCCTAACAGTCTAACCCTAACCCTAAGAGTCTAACCCTAAGAGTCTAACCCTAACCCTACCCTAACCCTAAGAGTCTAACCCTAACCCTAAACCTAACCCTAAGAGTCTAACCCTAACCCTAACCCTAACCCTAAGAGTCTAACCTTAACCCTAACCCTAACCCTAAGAGTCTAACCCTAACCCTAAGAGTCTAACCCTAACCCTAAGAGTCTAACCCTAACCCTAACCCTAACCCTAAGAGTCTAACCCTAACCCTAACCCTAACCCTAACCGTAAGAGTCTAACCCTAACCCTAAGAGTCTAACCCTAAGAGTCTAACCCTAACCCTAAAAGTCTAACCCTAACAATCTAACCCTATCCCTAACCCTAACCCCGGCTGAAGTACCCAAGTATATTTCGCTAGATGGCAGCAGCGCTCCACCAACAGAGCCGGCTGCAGTACCCAAATATATTTCGCTAGATGGCAGCAGCGCTCCACCAACAGCGCCGGCTGCAGTACCCAAATATATTTCGCTAGATGGCAGCAGCGCTCCACCAAAAGGGCGGCTGCAGTACCCAATTACATTTCGCTAGATGACAGCAGCGCTCCACCAACCGGGCGGCTGCAGTACCCAAATATATTTCGCTAGATGGCAGCATCGCTCCACCAACAGCGCCGGCTGCAGTACCCAAATATATTTCGCTAGATGGCAGCAGCGCTCCACCAACAGCGCCGGCTGCAGTACCCAAATATATTTCGCTAGATGGCAGCAGCGCTCCACCAAAAGGGCGGCTGCAGTACCCAATTATATTTCGCTAGACGGCAGCAGCGCTCCATCAAAAGGGCGGTTGCAGTACCCAATTATATTTCGCTAGATGGCAGCAGCGCTCCACCAACAGGGCCGGCTGCAGTACCCAAATATATTTCGCTAGATGGCAGCAGCGCTCCACCAAAAGGGCGGCTGCAGTACCCAATTATATTTCGCTAGACGGCAGCAGCGCTCCATCAAAAGGGCGGTTGCAGTACCCAAGTATATTTCGCTAGATGGCAGCAGCGCTCCACCAACCGGGCGGCTGCAGTACCCAATTACATTTCGCTAGATGGCAGCAGCGCTCCACCAAAAGGGCGGCTGCAGTACCCAAGTATATTTCGCTAGATGGCAGCAGAGCTCCACCAACAGGGCCGTCTGCAGTACCCAAATATATTTCGCTAGATGGCAGCAGCGCTCCACCAAAAGGGCGGCTGCAGTACCCAAATATATTTCGCTAGATGGCAGCAGCGCTCCACCAACAGGGCCGGCTGCAGTACCCAAATATATTTCGCTAGATGGCAGCAGCGCTCCACCAACAGGGCCGGCTGCAGTACCCAAGTATATTTCGCTAGATGGCAGCAGAGTTCCACCAAAAGTGCGGCTGCAGTACCCAAATATATAGTACTGAGTCTAACCCTAACCCTAAGAGCCTGAGTCTAACCATAACCCTAAGAGCCTGAGTCTAACCCTCACCCTAAGAGCCTGAGTCTAACCCTAACCCTAAGAGCCTGAGTCTAACCCTAACCGTAAGAGCCTGAGTCTAACCCTCACCCTAAGAGCCTGAGTCTAACCCTAACCCTAAGAGCCTGAGTCTAACCCTAACCCTAAGAGCCTAAGTCTAACCCTAACCCTAAGAGTCTAACCCTAACCCTAACCCTAATTTTAAGAGTCTAACCCTAACCCTAACCCTAACCCTAAGAGTCTAACCCTAACCCTAACCCTAACCCTAAGTGTCTAACCCTAACCCTAACCCTAACCCTAACCCTAAGAGTCTAACCATAACCCTGAGTCTAACCCTAACCCTAACCCTAACCCTAAGAGTCTAACCCTAACCCTAAGAGTCTAACCCTAACCCTAACCCTAACCCTAAGAGTCTAACCCTAACCCTAACCCTAACCCTAAGTGTCTAACCCTAACCCTAACCCTAAGAGTCTAACCCTAACCCTAAGAGCCTGAGTCTAACCCTAACCCTAACCCTAACCCTAACAGTCTAACCCTAACCCTAACCCTAAGAGTCTAACCCTAACCCTAAGAGTCTAACCCTAACCCTGAGTCTAACCCTAACCCTAACCCTAAGAGTCTAACCCTAACCCTAAAAGTCTAACCCTAAGAGTCTAACCCTAACCCTAACTCTAACCCTAACAGTCTAACCCTAACCCTAAGAGTCTAACCCTAAGAGTCTAACCCTAACCCTAAACCTAACCCTAAGAGTCTAACCCTAACCCTAAACCTAACCCTAAGAGTCTAACCCTAACCCTAACCCTAAGAGTCTAACCTTAACCCTAACCCTAACCCTAAGAGTCTAACCCTAACCCTAAGAGTCTAACCCTAACCCTAAGAGTCTAACCCTAACCCTAACCCTAACCCTAAGAGTCTAACCCTAACCCTAAGATCTAACCCTAACCCTAACCCTAACCCTAAGAGTCTAACCCTAACCCTAAGAGTCTAACCCTAACCCTAACCCTAACCCTAACCCTAAACCTAAGAGTCTAACCCTAACCCTAAGAGTCTAACCCTAACCCTAACCCTAAGAGTCTAACCCTAACCCTAACCCTAACCCTAACCCTAAGAGTCTAACCATAACCCTGAGTCTAACCCTAACCCTAACCCTAACCCTAAGAGTCTAACCCTAACCCTAAGAGTCTAACCCTAACCCTAACCCTAACCATAAGAGTCTAACCCTAACCCTAAGTGTCTAACCCTAACCCTAACCCTAAGAGTCTAACCCTAACCCTGAGAGTCTAACCCTAACCCTAAGAGCCTGAGTCTAACCCTAACCCTAAGAGCCTGAGTCTAACCCTAACCCTAAGAGCCTAAGTCTAACCCTAACTCTAAGAGTCTAACCCTGACCCTAACCCTAACCCTAAGTGTCTAACCCTAACCCTAACCCTAACCCTAAGAGTCTAACCATAACCCTGAGTCTAACCCTAACCCTAACCCTAACCCTAAGAGTCTAACCCTAACCCTAAGAGTCTAACCCTAACCCTAAGAGTCTAACCCTAACCCTAAGAGTCTAACCCTAACCCTAACCCTAACCCTAAGTGTCTAACCCTAACCCTAACCCTAACCCTAAGAGTCTAACCATAACCCTGAGTCTAACCCTAACCCTAACCCTAACCCTAAGAGTCTAACCCTAACCCTAAGAGTCTAACCCTAACCCTAACCCTAACCGTAAGAGTCTAACCCTAACCCTAAGAGTCTAACCCTAACCCTATCCCTAACCCTAAGAGTCTAACCCTAACCCTAACCCTAACCCTAAGTGTATAACCCTAACCCTAACCCTAAGAGTCTAACCCTAACCCTGAGAGTCTAACCCTAACCCTAAGAGCCTGAGTCTAACCCTAACCCTAAGAGCCTGAGTCTAACCCTAACCCTAACCCTAACAGTCTAACCTTAACCCTAACCCTAAGAGTCTAACCCTAACCCTGAGTCTAACCCTAACCCTAACCCTAAGAGTCTAACCCTAACCCTAAAAGTCTAACCCTAAGAGTCTAACCCTATCCCTAACTCTAACCCTAACAGTCTAACCCTAACCCTAAGAGTCTAACCCTAAGAGTCTAACCCTAACCCTAAACCTAACCCTAACAGTCTAACCCTAACCCTAAACCTAACCCTAAGAGTCTAACCCTAACCCTAACCCTAACCCTAAGAGTCTAACCTTAACCCTAACCCTAACCCTAAGAGTCTAACCCTAACCCTAAGAGTCTAACCCTAACCCTAACCCTAACCCTAAGAGTCTAACCCTAACCCTAACCCTAACCCTAAACCTAAGAGTCTAACCCTAACCCTAAGAGTCTAAACCTAACCCTTAGAGCCTGAGTCTAACCCTAACCCTAAGAGTCTAACCCTAACCCTAACCCTAACCCTAAGAGTCTAACCCTAACCCTAACCCTAACCCTAACCGTAAGAGTCTAACCCTAACCCTAAGAGTCTAACCCTAAGAGTCTAACCCTAACCCTAAAAGTCTAACCCTGAGAATCTAACCCTAACCCTAACCCTAACCCCGGCTGAAGTACCCAAGTATATTTCGCTAGATGGCAGCAGCGCTCCACCAACAGAGCCGGCTGCAGTACCCAAATATATTTCGCTAGATGGCAGCAGCGCTCCACCAAAAGGGCGGCTGCAGTACCCAATTACATTTCGCTAGATGGCAGCAGCGCTCCACCAAAAGGGCGGCTGCAGTACCCAATTATATTTCGCTAGATGGCAGCAGCGCTCCACCAACAGGGCCGGCTGCAGTACCCAAATATATTTCGCTAGATGGCAGCAGCGCTCCACCAACAGAGCCGGCTGCAGTACCCAAATATATTTCGCTAGATGGCAGCAGCGCTCCACCAACAGGGCCGGCTGCAGTACCCAAATATATTTCGCTAGATGGCAGCAGCGCTCCACCAACAGCGCCGGCTGCAGTACCCAAGTATATTTCGCTAGATGGCAGCAGCGCTCCACCAACCGGGCGGCTGCAGTACCCCAATATATTTCGCTAGATGGCAGCAGCGCTCCACCAACAGGGCCGGCTGCAGTACCCAAGTATATTTCGCTAGATGGCAGCAGCGCTCCACCAACCGGGCGGCTGCAGTACCCAAGTATATTTCGCTAGATGGCAGCAGCGCTCCACCAACAGGGCCGGCTGCAGTACCCAAGTATATTTCGCTAGATGGCAGCAGCGCTCCACCAACCGGGCGGCTGCAGTACCCAAGTATATTTCGCTAGATGGCAGCAGCGCTCCACCAACAGGGCCGGCTGCAGTACCCAAGTATATTTCGCTAGATGGCAGCAGCGCTCCACCAACCGAGCGGCTGCAGTACCCAAATATATTTCGCTAGATGGCAGCAGCGCTCCACCAACAGGGCCGGCTGCAGTACCCAAGTATATTTCGCTAGATGGCAGCAGCGCTCCACCAACCGGGCGGCTGCAGTACCCAAGTATATTTCGCTAGATGGCAGCAGCGCTCCACCAACAGAGCCGGCTGCAGTACCCAAGTATATTTCGCTAGATGGCAGCAGCGCTCCACCAACCGGGCCGGCTGCAGTACCCAAATATATTTCGCTAGATGGCAGCAGCGCTCCACCAAAAGGGCGGCTGCAGTACCCAAGTATATTTCGCTAGATGGCAGCAGCGCTCCACCAACAGCGCCGGCTGCAGTACCCAAATATATTTCGCTAGATGGCAGCAGCGCTCCACCAACAGGGCCGGCTGCAGTACCCAAATATATTTCGCTAGATGGCAGCAGCGCTCCACCAACAGGGCCGGCTGCAGTACCCAAGTATATTTCGCTAGATGGCAGCAGAGCTCCACCAAAAGTGCGGCTGCAGTACCCAAATATATAGTACTGAGTCTAACCCTAACCCTAAGAGCCTGAGTCTAACCCTAACCCTAAGAGCCTGAGTCTAACCCTCACCCTAAGAGCCTGAGTCTAACCCTAACCCTAAGAGCCTGAGTCTAACCCTAACCCTAAGAGCCTGAGTCTAACCCTCACCCTAAGAGCCTGAGTCTAACCCTAACCCTAAGAGCCTGAGTCTAACCCTCACCCTAAGAGCCTGAGTCTAACCCTAACCCTAAGAGCCTGAGTCTAACCCTCACCCTAAGAGCCTGAGTCTAACCCTAACCCTAAGAGCCTGAGTCTAACCCTAACCCTAAGAGCCTGAGTCTAACCCTAACCCTAAGAGCCTAAGTCTAACCCTAACTCTAAGAGTCTAACCCTGACCCTAACCCTAACCCTAAGAGTCTAACCCTAACCCTGAGTCTAACCCTAACCCTAAGAGTCTAACCCTATCCCTAACCCTAACCCTAAGTGTCTAACCCTAACCCTAACCCTAACCCTAACCCTAACCCTAACCCTAAGAGTCTAACCCTAACCCTAACCCTAACCCTAACCCTAACCCTAAGTGTATAACCCTAACCCTAACCCTAAGAGTCTAACCCTAACCCTAAGAGTCTAACCCTAACCCTAAGAGCCTGAGTCTAACCCTAACCCTAAGAGCCTGAGTCTAACCCTAACCCTAACCCTAACAGTCTAACCTTAACCCTAACCCTAAGAGTCTAACCCTAACCCTGAGTCTAACCCTAACCCTAACCCTAAGAGTCTAACCCTAACCCTAAAAGTCTAACCCTAAGAGTCTTACCCTAACCCTAACTCTAACCCTAACAGTCTAACCCTAACCCTAAGAGTCTAACCCTAAGAGTCTAACCCTAACCCTAACCCTAACCCTAAGTGTCTAACCCTAACCCTAACCCTAACCCTAACCCTAAGAGTCTAACCATAACCCTGAGTCTAACCCTAACCCTAACCCTAACCCTAAGAGTCTAACCCTAACCCTAAGAGTCTAACCCTAACCCTAACCCTAACCCTAAGAGTCTAACCCTAACCCTAACCCTAACCCTAAGTGTCTAACCCTAACCCTAACCCTAAGAGTCTAACCCTAACCCTAAGAGCCTGAGTCTAACCCTAACCCTAACCCTAACCCTAACAGTCTAACCCTAACCCTAACCCTAAGAGTCTAACCCTAACCCTAAGAGTCTAACCCTAACCCTGAGTCTAACCCTAACCCTAACCCTAAGAGTCTAACCCTAACCCTAAAAGTCTAACCCTAAGAGTCTAACCCTAACCCTAACTCTAACCCTAACAGTCTAACCCTAACCCTAAGAGTCTAACCCTAAGAGTCTAACCCTAACCCTAAACCTAACCCTAAGAGTCTAACCCTAACCCTAAACCTAACCCTAAGAGTCTAACCCTAACCCTAACCCTAACCCTAAGAGTCTAACCTTAACCCTAACCCTAACCCTAAGAGTCTAACCCTAACCCTAAGAGTCTAACCCTAACCCTAAGAGTCTAACCCTAACCCTAACCCTAACCCTAAGAGTCTAACCCTAACCCTAAGATCTAACCCTAACCCTAACCCTAACCCTAAGAGTCTAACCCTAACCCTAAGAGTCTAACCCTAACCCTAACCCTAACCCTAACCCTAAACCTAAGAGTCTAACCCTAACCCTAAGAGTCTAACCCTAACCCTAACCCTAAGAGTCTAACCCTAACCCTAACCCTAACCCTAACCGTAAGAGTCTAACCTTAACCCTAAGAGTCTAACCCTAAGAGTCTACCCCTAACCCTAAACCTAACCCTAACAGTCTAACCCTAACCCTAAACCTAACCCTAAGAGTCTAACCCTAACCCTAACCCTAAGAGTCTAACCCTAACCCTAACCCTAACCCTAAGAGTCTAACCCTAACCCTAAGAGTCTAACCCTAACCCTAAGAGTCTAACCCTAAGAGTCTAACCCTAACCCTAAGAGTCTAACCCTAACCCTAACCCTAACCCTAAACCTAAGAGTCTAACCCTAACCCTAAGAGTCTAACCCTAAGAGTCTAAACCTAACCCTTAGAGCCTGAGTCTAACCCTAACCCTAAGAGTCTAACCCTAACCCTAACCCTAACCCTAAGAGTCTAACCCTAACCCTAACCCTAACCCTAACCGTAAGAGACTAACCCTAACCCTAAGAGTCTAACCCTAAGAGTCTAACCCTAACCCTAAAAGTCTAACCCTAAGAATCTAACCCTAACCCTAACCCTAACCCCGGCTGAAGTACCCAAGTATATTTCGCTAGATGGCAGCAGCGCTCCACCAACAGAGCCGGCTGCAGTACCCAATTACATTTCGCTAGATGGCAGCAGCGCTCCATCAAAAGGGCGGCTGCAGTACCCAATTATATTTCGCTAGATGGCAGCAGCGCTCCACCAACAGGGCCGGCTGCAGTACCCAAATATATTTCGCTAGATGGCAGCAGCGCCCCACCAACAGGGCCGGCTGCAGTACCCAAGTATATTTCGCTAGATGGCAGCAGCGCTCCACCAACCGGGCGGCTGCAGTACCCAAATATATTTCGCTAGATGGCAGCAGCGCTCCACCAACAGGGCCGGCTGCAGTACCCAAGTATATTTCGCTAGATGGCAGCAGCGCTCCACCAACCGGGCGGCTGCAGTACCCAAGTATATTTCGCTAGATGGCAGCAGCGCTCCACCAACAGGGCCGGCTGCAGTACCCAAGTATATTTCGCTAGATGGCAGCAGCGCTCCACCAACAGGGCCGGCTGCAGTACCCAAATATATTTCGCTAGATGGCAGCAGCGCTCCACCAAAAGGGCGGCTGCAGTACCCAAGTATATTTCGCTAGATGGCAGCAGCGCTCCACCAACAGCGCCGGCTGCAGTACCCAAGTACATTTCGCTAGATGGCAGCAGCGCTCCACCAACCGGGCGGCTGCAGTACCCAATTACATTTCGCTAGATGGCAGCAGCGCTCCACCAAAAGGGCGGCTGCAGTACCCAAGTATATTTCGCTAGATGGCAGCAGAGCTCCACCAACAGGGCCGGCTGCAGTACCCAAATATATTTCGCTAGATGGCAGCAGCGCTCCACCAACAGGGCCGGCTGCAGTACCCAAATATATTTCGCTAGATGGCAGCAGCGCTCCACCAACAGCGCCGGCTGCAGTACCCAAGTATATTTCGCTAGATGGCAGCAGAGCTCCACCAAAAGTGCGGCTGCAGTACCCAAATATATAGTACTGAGTCTAACCCTAACCCTAAGAGCCTGAGTCTAACCCTCACCCTAAGAGCCTGAGTCTAACCCTAACCCTAAGAGCCTGAGTCTAACCCTAACCCTAAGAGCCTGAGTCTAACCCTAACCCTAAGAGCCTGAGTCTAACCCTAACCCTAAGAGCCTGAGTCTAACCCTCACCCTAAGAGCCTGAGTCTAACCCTAACCCTAAGAGCCTGAGTCTAACCCTAACCCTAAGAGCCTGAGTCTAACCCTCACCCTAAGAGCCTGAGTCTAACCCTAACCCTAAGAGCCTGAGTCTAACCCTAACCCTAAGAGCCTAAGTCTAACCCTAACTCTAAGAGTCTAACCCTGACCCTAACCCTAACCCTAAGAGTCTAACCCTAACCCTGAGTCTAACCCTAACCCTAAGAGTCTAACCCTATCCCTAACCCTAACCCTAAGTGTCTAACCCTAACCCTAACCCTAACCCTAACCCTAAGAGTCTAACCATAACCCTGAGTCTAACCCTAACCCTAACCCTAACCCTAAGAGTCTAACCCTAACCCTAAGAGTCTAACCCTAACCCTAACCCTAACCATAAGAGTCTAACCCTAACCCTAAGTGTCTAACCCTAACCCTAACCCTAAGAGTCTAACCCTAACCCTGAGAGTCTAACCCTAACCCTAAGAGCCTGAGTCTAACCCTAACCCTAAGAGCCTGAGTCTAACCCTAACCCTAAGAGCCTAAGTCTAACCCTAACTCTAAGAGTCTAACCCTGACCCTAACCCTAACCCTAAGAGTCTAACCCTAACCCTGAGTCTAACCCTAACCCTAAGAGTCTAACCCTAACCCTAACCCTAACCCTAAGTGTCTAACCCTAACCCTAACCCTAACCCTAAGAGTCTAACCATAACCCTGAGTCTAACCCTAACCCTAACCCTAACCCTAAGAGTCTAACCCTAACCCTAAGAGTCTAACCCTAACCCTAACCCTAACCCTAAGAGTCTAACCCTAACCCTAAGAGTCTAACCCTAACCCTATCCCTAACCCTAAGAGTCTAACCCTAACCCTAACCCTAACCCTAACCCTAACCCTAAGTGTATAACCCTAACCCTAACCCTAAGAGTCTAACCCTAACCCTGAGAGTCTAACCCTAACCCTAAGAGCCTGAGTCTAACCCTAACCCTAAGAGCCTGAGTCTAACCCTAACCCTAACCCTAACAGTCTAACCTTAACCCTAACCCTAAGAGTCTAACCCTAACCCTGAGTCTAACCCTAACCCTAACCCTAAGAGTCTAACCCTAACCCTAAAAGTCTAACCCTAAGAGTCTAACCCTAACCCTAACTCTAACCCTAACAGTCTAACCCTAACCCTAAGAGTCTAACCCTAAGAGTCTAACCCTAACCCTAAACCTAACCCTAACAGTCTAACCCTAACCCTAAACCTAACCCTAAGAGTCTAACCCTAACCCTAACCCTAACCCTAAGAGTCTAACCTTAACCCTAACCCTAACCCTAAGAGTCTAACCCTAACCCTAAGAGTCTAACCCTAACCCTAACCCTAACCCTAAGAGTCTAACCCTAACCCTAACCCTAACCCTAACCCTAACCCTAAACCTAAGAGTCTAACCCTAACCCTAAGAGTCTAAACCTAACCCTTAGAGCCTGAGTCTAACCCTAACCCTAAGAGTCTAACCCTAACCCTAACCCTAACCCTAAGAGTCTAACCCTAACCCTAACCCTAACCCTAACCGTAAGAGTCTAACCCTAACCCTAAGAGTCTAACCCTAAGAGTCTAACCCTAACCCTAAAAGTCTAACCCTGAGAATCTAACCCTAACCCTAACCCTAACCCCGGCTGAAGTACCCAAGTATATTTCGCTAGATGGCAGCAGCGCTCCACCAACAGAGCCGGCTGCAGTACCCAAATATATTTCGCTAGATGGCAGCAGCGCTCCACCAAAAGGGCGGCTGCAGTACCCAATTACATTTCGCTAGATGGCAGCAGCGCTCCACCAAAAGGGCGGCTGCAGTACCCAATTATATTTCGCTAGATGGCAGCAGCGCTCCACCAACAGGGCCGGCTGCAGTACCCAAATATATTTCGCTAGATGGCAGCAGCGCTCCACCAACAGAGCCGGCTGCAGTACCCAAATATATTTCGCTAGATGGCAGCAGCGCTCCACCAACAGGGCCGGCTGCAGTACCCAAATATATTTCGCTAGATGGCAGCAGCGCTCCACCAACAGCGCCGGCTGCAGTACCCAAGTATATTTCGCTAGATGGCAGCAGCGCTCCACCAACCGGGCGGCTGCAGTACCCCAATATATTTCGCTAGATGGCAGCAGCGCTCCACCAACAGGGCCGGCTGCAGTACCCAAGTATATTTCGCTAGATGGCAGCAGCGCTCCACCAACCGGGCGGCTGCAGTACCCAAGTATATTTCGCTAGATGGCAGCAGCGCTCCACCAACAGGGCCGGCTGCAGTACCCAAGTATATTTCGCTAGATGGCAGCAGCGCTCCACCAACCGGGCGGCTGCAGTACCCAAGTATATTTCGCTAGATGGCAGCAGCGCTCCACCAACAGGGCCGGCTGCAGTACCCAAGTATATTTCGCTAGATGGCAGCAGCGCTCCACCAACCGGGCGGCTGCAGTACCCAAATATATTTCGCTAGATGGCAGCAGCGCTCCACCAACAGGGCCGGCTGCAGTACCCAAGTATATTTCGCTAGATGGCAGCAGCGCTCCACCAACCGGGCGGCTGCAGTACCCAAGTATATTTCGCTAGATGGCAGCAGCGCTCCACCAACAGAGCCGGCTGCAGTACCCAAGTATATTTCGCTAGATGGCAGCAGCGCTCCACCAACCGGGCCGGCTGCAGTACCCAAATATATTTCGCTAGATGGCAGCAGCGCTCCACCAAAAGGGCGGCTGCAGTACCCAAGTATATTTCGCTAGATGGCAGCAGCGCTCCACCAACAGCGCCGGCTGCAGTACCCAAATATATTTCGCTAGATGGCAGCAGCGCTCCACCAACAGGGCCGGCTGCAGTACCCAAATATATTTCGCTAGATGGCAGCAGCGCTCCACCAACAGGGCCGGCTGCAGTACCCAAGTATATTTCGCTAGATGGCAGCAGAGCTCCACCAAAAGTGCGGCTGCAGTACCCAAATATATAGTACTGAGTCTAACCCTAACCCTAAGAGCCTGAGTCTAACCCTAACCCTAAGAGCCTGAGTCTAACCCTCACCCTAAGAGCCTGAGTCTAACCCTAACCCTAAGAGCCTGAGTCTAACCCTAACCCTAAGAGCCTGAGTCTAACCCTCACCCTAAGAGCCTGAGTCTAACCCTAACCCTAAGAGCCTGAGTCTAACCCTCACCCTAAGAGCCTGAGTCTAACCCTAACCCTAAGAGCCTGAGTCTAACCCTCACCCTAAGAGCCTGAGTCTAACCCTAACCCTAAGAGCCTGAGTCTAACCCTAACCCTAAGAGCCTGAGTCTAACCCTAACCCTAAGAGCCTAAGTCTAACCCTAACTCTAAGAGTCTAACCCTGACCCTAACCCTAACCCTAAGAGTCTAACCCTAACCCTGAGTCTAACCCTAACCCTAAGAGTCTAACCCTATCCCTAACCCTAACCCTAAGTGTCTAACCCTAACCCTAACCCTAACCCTAACCCTAACCCTAACCCTAAGAGTCTAACCCTAACCCTAACCCTAACCCTAACCCTAACCCTAAGTGTATAACCCTAACCCTAACCCTAAGAGTCTAACCCTAACCCTAAGAGTCTAACCCTAACCCTAAGAGCCTGAGTCTAACCCTAACCCTAAGAGCCTGAGTCTAACCCTAACCCTAACCCTAACAGTCTAACCTTAACCCTAACCCTAAGAGTCTAACCCTAACCCTGAGTCTAACCCTAACCCTAACCCTAAGAGTCTAACCCTAACCCTAAAAGTCTAACCCTAAGAGTCTAACCCTAACCCTAACTCTAACCCTAACAGTCTAACCCTAACCCTAAGAGTCTAACCCTAAGAGTCTAACCCTAACCCTAAACCTAACCCTAACAGTCTAACCCTAACCCTAAACCTAACCCTAAGAGTCTAACCCTAACCCTAACCCTAACCCTAAGAGTCTAACCTTAACCCTAACCCTAACCCTAAGAGTCTAACCCTAACCCTAAGAGTCTAACCCTAACCCTAACCCTAACCCTAACCCTAAGAGTCTAACCCTAACCCTAACCCTAACCCTAAACCTAAGAGTCTAACCCTAACCCTAAGAGTCTAAACCTAACCCTTAGAGCCTGAGTCTAACCCTAACCCTAAGAGTCTAACCCTAACCCTAACCCTAACCCTAAGAGTCTAACCCTAACCCTAACCCTAACCCTAACCGTAAGAGTCTAACCCTAACCCTAAGAGTCTAACCCTAAGAGTCTAACCCTAACCCTAAAAGTCTAACCCTGAGAATCTAACCCTAACCCTAACCCTAACCCCGGCTGAAGTACCCAAGTATATTTCGCTAGATGGCAGCAGCGCTCCACCAACAGAGCCGGCTGCAGTACCCAAATATATTTCGCTAGATGGCAGCAGCGCTCCACCAAAAGGGCGGCTGCAGTACCCAATTACATTTCGCTAGATGGCAGCAGCGCTCCACCAAAAGGGCGGCTGCAGTACCCAATTATATTTCGCTAGATGGCAGCAGCGCTCCACCAACAGGGCCGGCTGCAGTACCCAAATATATTTCGCTAGATGGCAGCAGCGCTCCACCAACAGGGCCGGCTGCAGTACCCAAATATATTTCGCTAGATGGCAGCAGCGCTCCACCAACAGGGCCGGCTGCAGTACCCAAATATATTTCGCTAGATGGCAGCAGCGCTCCACCAACAGCGCCGGCTGCAGTACCCAAGTATATTTCGCTAGATGGCAGCAGCGCTCCACCAACCGGGCGGCTGCAGTACCCCAATATATTTCGCTAGATGGCAGCAGCGCTCCACCAACAGGGCCGGCTGCAGTACCCAAGTATATTTCGCTAGATGGCAGCAGCGCTCCACCAACCGGGCGGCTGCAGTACCCAAGTATATTTCGCTAGATGGCAGCAGCGCTCCACCAACAGGGCCGGCTGCAGTGCCCAAGTATATTTCGCTAGATGGCAGCAGCGCTCCACCAACCGGGCGGCTGCAGTACCCAAATATATTTCGCTAGATGGCAGCAGCGCTCCACCAACAGGGCCGGCTGCAGTACCCAAGTATATTTCGCTAGATGGCAGCAGCGCTCCACCAACCGGGCGGCTGCAGTACCCAAATATATTTCGCTAGATGGCAGCAGCGCTCCACCAACAGAGCCGGCTGCAGTACCCAAGTATATTTCGCTAGATGGCAGCAGCGCTCCACCAACAGGGCCGGCTGCAGTACCCAAATATATTTCGCTAGATGGCAGCAGCGCTCCACCAAAAGGGCGGCTGCAGTACCCAAGTATATTTCGCTAGATGGCAGCAGCGCTCCACCAACAGCGCCGGCTGCAGTACCCAAATATATTTCGCTAGATGGCAGCAGCGCTCCACCAACAGGGCCGGCTGCAGTACCCAAATATATTTCGCTAGATGGCAGCAGCGCTCCACCAACAGGGCCGGCTGCAGTACCCAAGTATATTTCGCTAGATGGCAGCAGAGCTCCACCAAAAGTGCGGCTGCAGTACCCAAATATATAGTACTGAGTCTAACCCTAACCCTAAGAGCCTGAGTCTAACCCTAACCCTAAGAGCCTGAGTCTAACCCTCACCCTAAGAGCCTGAGTCTAACCCTAACCCTAAGAGCCTGAGTCTAACCCTCACCCTAAGAGCCTGAGTCTAACCCTCACCCTAAGAGCCTGAGTCTAACCCTAACCCTAAGAGCCTGAGTCTAACCCTCACCCTAAGAGCCTGAGTCTAACCCTAACCCTAAGAGCCTGAGTCTAACCCTCACCCTAAGAGCCTGAGTTTAACCCTAACCCTAAGAGCCTGAGTCTAACCCTAACCCTAAGAGCCTGAGTCTAACCCTAACCCTAAGAGCCTAAGTCTAACCCTAACTCTAAGAGTCTAACCCTGACCCTAACCCTAACCCTAAGAGTCTAACCCTAACCCTGAGTCTAACCCTAACCCTAAGAGTCTAACCCTAACCCTAACCCTAACCCTAAGTGTCTAACCCTAACCCTAACCCTAACCCTAACCCTAACCCTAAGAGTCTAACCATAACCCTGAGTCTAACCCTAACCCTAACCCTAACCCTAAGAGTCTAACCCTAACCCTAACCCTAAGAGTCTAACCCTAACCCTAACCCTAACCCTAACCCTAACCCTAAACCTAAGAGTCTAACCCTAACCCTAAGAGTCTAAACCTAACCCTTAGAGCCTGAGTCTAACCCTAACCCTAAGAGTCTAACCCTAACCCTAACCCTAAGAGTCTAACCCTAACCCTAACCCTAACCCTAACCCTAAACCTAAGAGTCTAACCCTAACCCTAAGAGTCTAAACCTAACCCTTAGAGCCTGATTCTAACCCTAACCCTAAGAGTCTAACCCTAACCCTAACCCTAACCCTAAGAGTCTAACCCTAACCCTAACCCTAACCCTAACCGTAAGAGTCTAACCCTAACCCTAAGAGTCTAACCCTAAGAGTCTAACCCTAACCCTAAAAGTCTAACCCTGAGAATCTAACCCTAACCCTAACCCTAACCCCGGCTGAAGTACCCAAGTATATTTCGCTAGATGGCAGCAGCGCTCCACCAACAGAGCCGGCTGCAGTACCCAAATATATTTCGCTAGATGGCAGCAGCGCTCCACCAAAAGGGCGGCTGCAGTACCCAATTACATTTCGCTAGATGGCAGCAGCGCTCCATCAAAAGGGCGGCTGCAGTACCCAATTATATTTCGCTAGATGGCAGCAGCGCTCCACCAACAGGGCCGGCTGCAGTACCCAAATATATTTCGCTAGATGGCAGCAGCGCTCCACCAACAGAGCCGGCTGCAGTACCCAAATATATTTCGCTAGATGGCAGCAGCGCTCCACCAACAGGGCCGGCTGCAGTACCCAAATATATTTCGCTAGATGGCAGCAGCGCTCCACCAACAGCGCCGGCTGCAGTACCCAAGTATATTTCGCTAGATGGCAGCAGCGCTCCACCAACCGGGCGGCTGCAGTACCCCAATATATTTCGCTAGATGGCAGCAGCGCTCCACCAACAGGGCCGGCTGCAGTACCCAAGTATATTTCGCTAGATGGCAGCAGCGCTCCACCAACCGGGCGGCTGCAGTACCCAAGTATATTTCGCTAGATGGCAGCAGCGCTCCACCAACAGGGCCGGCTGCAGTACCCAAGTATATTTCGCTAGATGGCAGCAGCGCTCCACCAACCGGGCCGGCTGCAGTACCCAAATATATTTCGCTAGATGGCAGCAGCGCTCCACCAAAAGGGCGGCTGCAGTACCCAAGTATATTTCGCTAGATGGCAGCAGCGCTCCACCAACAGCGCCGGCTGCAGTACCCAAGTATATTTCGCTAGATGGCAGCAGCGCTCCACCAACCGGGCGGCTGCAGTACCCAATTACATTTCGCTAGATGGCAGCAGCGCTCCACCAACCGGGCGGCTGCAGTACCCAAGTATATTTCGCTAGATGGCAGCAGCGCTCCACCAACAGCGCCGGCTGCAGTACCCAAATATATTTCGCTAGATGGCAGCAGCGCTCCACCAACCGGGCGGCTGCAGTACCCAAATATATTTCGCTAGATGGCAGCAGCGCTCCACCAACAGGGCCGGCTGCAGTACCCAAGTATATTTCGCTAGATGGCAGCAGAGCTCCACCAAAAGTGCGGCTGCAGTACCCAAATATATAGTACTGAGTCTAACCCTAACCCTAAGAGCCTGAGTCTAACCCTAACCCTAAGAGCCTGAGTCTAACCCTCACCCTAAGAGCCTGAGTCTAACCCTAACCCTAAGAGCCTGAGTCTAACCCTCACCCTAAGAGCCTGAGTCTAACCCTCACCCTAAGAGCCTGAGTCTAACCCTAACCCTAAGAGCCTGAGTCTAACCCTCACCCTAAGAGCCTGAGTCTAACCCTAACCCTAAGAGCCTGAGTCTAACCCTCACCCTAAGAGCCTGAGTCTAACCCTAACCCTAAGAGCCTGAGTCTAACCCTAACCCTAAGAGCCTGAGTCTAACCCTAACCCTAAGAGCCTAAGTCTAACCCTAACTCTAAGAGTCTAACCCTGACCCTAACCTTAACCCTAAGAGTCTAACCCTAACCCTGAGTCTAACCCTAACCCTAAGAGTCTAACCCTATCCCTAACCCTAACCCTAAGTGTCTAACCCTAACCCTAACCCTAACCCTAACCCTAACCCTAAGAGTCTAACCATAACCCTGAGTCTAACCCTAACCCTAACCCTAAGAGTCTAACCCTAACCCTAAGAGTCTAACCCTAACCCTAACCCTAACCATAAGAGTCTAACCCTAACCCTAAGAGTCTAACCCTAACCCTAACCCTAACCCTAAGAGTCTAACCCTAACCCTAACCCTAACCCTAACCCTAACCCTAAGTGTATAACCCTAACCCTAACCCTAAGAGTCTAACCCTAACCCTGAGAGTCTAACCCTAACTTTAAGAGCCTGAGTCTAACCCTAACCCTAAGAGCCTGAGTCTAACCCTAAACCTAACCCTAACAGTCTAACCTTAACCCTAACCCTAAGAGTCTAACCCTAACCCTGAGTCTAACCCTAACCCTAAGAGTCTAACCCTAACCCTAAAAGTCTAACCCTAAGAGTCTAACCCTAACCCTAACTCTAACCCTAACAGTCTAACCCTAACCCTAAGAGTCTAACCCTAAGAGTCTAACCCTAACCCTAAACCTAACCCTAAGAGTCTAACCCTAACCCTAAACCTAACCCTAAGAGTCTAACCCTAACCCTAACCCTAACCCTAAGAGTCTAACCTTAACCCTAACCCTAACCCTAAGAGTCTAACCCTAACCCTAAGAGTCTAACCCTAACCCTAAGAGTCTAACCCTAACCCTAACCCTAACCCTAAGAGTCTAACCCTAACCCTAACATCTAACCCTAACCCTAACCCTAACCCTAAGAGTCTAACCCTAACCCTAAGAGTCTAACCCTAACCCTAACCCTAACCCTAACCCTAAACCTAAGAGTCTAACCCTAACCCTAAGAGTCTAACCCTAACCCTAACCCTAAGAGTCTAACCCTAACCCTAACCCTAACCCTAACCCTAAGAGTCTAACCATAACCCTGAGTCTAACCCTAACCCTAACCCTAAGAGTCTAACCCTAACCCTAAGAGTCTAACCCTAACCCTAACCCTAACCATAAGAGTCTAACCCTAACCCTAAGTGTCTAACCCTAACCCTAACCCTAAGAGTCTAACCCTAACCCTGAGAGTCTAACCCTAACCCTAAGAGCCTGAGTCTAACCCTAACCCTAAGAGCCTGAGTCTAACCCTAACCCTAAGAGCCTAAGTCTAACCCTAACTCTAAGAGTCTAACCCTGACCCTAACCCTAACCCTAAGAGTCTAACCCTAACCCTGAGTCTAACCCTAACCCTAAGAGTCTAACCCTAACCCTAACCCTAACCCTAAGTGTCTAACCCTAACCCTAACCCTAACCCTAAGAGTCTAACCATAACCCTGAGTCTAACCCTAACCCTAACCCTAACCCTAAGAGTCTAACCCTAACCCTAAGAGTCTAACCCTAACCCTAACCCTAACCGTAAGAGTCTAACCCTAACCCTAAGAGTCTAACCCTAACCCTATCCCTAACCCTAAGAGTCTAACCCTAACCCTAACCCTAACCCTAACCCTAAGTGTATAACCCTAACCCTAACCCTAAGAGTCTAACCCTAACCCTGAGAGTCTAACCCTAACCCTAAGAGCCTGAGTCTAACCCTAACCCTAAGAGCCTGAGTCTAACCCTAACCCTAACCCTAACAGTCTAACCTTAACCCTAACCCTAAGAGTCTAACCCTAACCCTGAGTCTAACCCTAACCCTAACCCTAAGAGTCTAACCCTAACCCTAAAAGTCTAACCCTAAGAGTCTAACCCTAACCCTAACTCTAACCCTAACAGTCTAACCCTAACCCTAAGAGTCTAACCCTAAGAGTCTAACCCTAACCCTAAACCTAACCCTAACAGTCTAACCCTAACCCTAAACCTAACCCTAATAGTCTAACCCTAACCCTAACCCTAACCCTAAGAGTCTAACCTTAACCCTAACCCTAACCCTAAGAGTCTAACCCTAACCCTAAGAGTCTAACCCTAACCCTAACCCTAACCCTAAGAGTCTAACCCTAACCCTAACCCTAACCCTAACCCTAACCCTAAACCTAAGAGTCTAACCCTAACCCTAAGAGTCTAAACCTAACCCTTAGAGCCTGAGTCTAACCCTAACCCTAAGAGTCTAACCCTAACCCTAACCCTAACCCTAAGAGTCTAACCCTAACCCTAACCCTAACCCTAACCGTAAGAGTCTAACCCTAACCCTAAGAGTCTAACCCTAAGAGTCTAACCCTAACCCTAAAAGTCTAACCCTGAGAATCTAACCCTAACCCTAACCCTAACCCCGGCTGAAGTACCCAAGTATATTTCGCTAGATGGCAGCAGCGCTCCACCAACAGGGCCGGCTGCAGTACCCAAATATATTTCGCTAGATGGCAGCAGCGCTCCACCAACAGAGCCGGCTGCAGTACCCAAATATATTTCGCTAGATGGCAGCAGCGCTCCACCAACAGGGCCGGCTGCAGTACCCAAATATATTTCGCTAGATGGCAGCAGCGCTCCACCAACAGCGCCGGCTGCAGTACCCAAGTATATTTCGCTAGATGGCAGCAGCGCTCCACCAACCGGGCGGCTGCAGTACCCCAATATATTTCGCTAGATGGCAGCAGCGCTCCACCAACAGGGCCGGCTGCAGTACCCAAGTATATTTCGCTAGATGGCAGCAGCGCTCCACCAACCGGGCGGCTGCAGTACCCAAGTATATTTCGCTAGATGGCAGCAGCGCTCCACCAACAGGGCCGGCTGCAGTACCCAAGTATATTTCGCTAGATGGCAGCAGCGCTCCACCAACCGGGCGGCTGCAGTACCCAAGTATATTTCGCTAGATGGCAGCAGCGCTCCACCAACAGGGCCGGCTGCAGTACCCAAGTATATTTCGCTAGATGGCAGCAGCGCTCCACCAACCGGGCGGCTGCAGTACCCAAATATATTTCGCTAGATGGCAGCAGCGCTCCACCAACAGGGCCGGCTGCAGTACCCAAGTATATTTCGCTAGATGGCAGCAGCGCTCCACCAACCGGGCGGCTGCAGTACCCAAGTATATTTCGCTAGATGGCAGCAGCGCTCCACCAACAGGGCCGGCTGCAGTACCCAAATATATTTCGCTAGATGGCAGCAGCGCTCCACCAACCGGGCCGGCTGCAGTACCCAAATATATTTCGCTAGATGGCAGCAGCGCTCCACCAAAAGGGCGGCTGCAGTACCCAAGTATATTTCGCTAGATGGCAGCAGCGCTCCACCAACAGCGCCGGCTGCAGTACCCAAATATATTTCGCTAGATGGCAGCAGCGCTCCACCAACAGGGCCGGCTGCAGTACCCAAATATATTTCGCTAGATGGCAGCAGCGCTCCACCAACAGGGCCGGCTGCAGTACCCAAGTATATTTCGCTAGATGGCAGCAGAGCTCCACCAAAAGTGCGGCTGCAGTACCCAAATATATAGTACTGAGTCTAACCCTAACCCTAAGAGCCTGAGTCTAACCCTAACCCTAAGAGCCTGAGTCTAACCCTCACCCTAAGAGCCTGAGTCTAACCCTAACCCTAAGAGCCTGAGTCTAACCCTCACCCTAAGAGCCTGAGTCTAACCCTAACCCTAAGAGCCTGAGTCTAACCCTCACCCTAAGAGCCTGAGTCTAACCCTAACCCTAAGAGCCTGAGTCTAACCCTCACCCTAAGAGCCTGAGTCTAACCCTAACCCTAAGAGCCTGAGTCTAACCCTAACCCTAAGAGCCTGAGTCTAACCCTAACCCTAAGAGCCTAAGTCTAACCCTAACTCTAAGAGTCTAACCCTGACCCTAACCCTAACCCTAAGAGTCTAACCCTAACCCTGAGTCTAACCCTAACCCTAAGAGCCTGAGTCTAACCCTAACCGTAAGAGCCTGAGTCTAACCCTCACCCTAAGAGCCTGAGTCTAACCCTAACCCTAAGAGCCTGAGTCTAACCCTAACCCTAAGAGCCTAAGTCTAACCCTAACCCTAAGAGTCTAACCCTAACCCTAACCCTAATTTTAAGAGTCTAACCCTAACCCTAACCCTAACCCTAAGAGTCTAACCCTAACCCTAACCCTAACCCTAAGTGTCTAACCCTAACCCTAACCCTAACCCTAACCCTAAGAGTCTAACCATAACCCTGAGTCTAACCCTAACCCTAACCCTAACCCTAAGAGTCTAACCCTAACCCTAAGAGTCTAACCCTAACCCTAACCCTAACCCTAAGAGTCTAACCCTAACCCTAACCCTAACCCTAAGTGTCTAACCCTAACCCTAACCCTAAGAGTCTAACCCTAACCCTAAGAGCCTGAGTCTAACCCTAACCCTAACCCTAACCCTAACAGTCTAACCCTAACCCTAACCCTAAGAGTCTAACCCTAACCCTAAGAGTCTAACCCTAACCCTGAGTCTAACCCTAACCCTAACCCTAAGAGTCTAACCCTAACCCTAAAAGTCTAACCCTAAGAGTCTAACCCTAACCCTAACTCTAACCCTAACAGTCTAACCCTAACCCTAAGAGTCTAACCCTAAGAGTCTAACCCTAACCCTAAACCTAACCCTAAGAGTCTAACCCTAACCCTAAACCTAACCCTAAGAGTCTAACCCTAACCCTAACCCTAACCCTAAGAGTCTAACCTTAACCCTAACCCTAACCCTAAGAGTCTAACCCTAACCCTAAGAGTCTAACCCTAACCCTAAGAGTCTAACCCTAACCCTAACCCTAACCCTAAGAGTCTAACCCTAACCCTAAGATCTAACCCTAACCCTAACCCTAACCCTAAGAGTCTAACCCTAACCCTAAGAGTCTAACCCTAACCCTAACCCTAACCCTAACCCTAAACCTAAGAGTCTAACCCTAACCCTAAGAGTCTAACCCTAACCCTAACCCTAAGAGTCTAACCCTAACCCTAACCCTAACCCTAACCGTAAGAGTCTAACCTTAACCCTAAGAGTCTAACCCTAAGAGTCTACCCCTAACCCTAAACCTAACCCTAACAGTCTAACCCTAACCCTAAACCTAACCCTAAGAGTCTAACCCTAACCCTAACCCTAAGAGTCTAACCCTAACCCTAACCCTAACCCTAAGAGTCTAACCCTAACCCTAAGAGTCTAACCCTAACCCTAAGAGTCTAACCCTAAGAGTCTAACCCTAACCCTAAGAGTCTAACCCTAACCCTAACCCTAACCCTAAACCTAAGAGTCTAACCCTAACCCTAAGAGTCTAACCCTAAGAGTCTAAACCTAACCCTTAGAGCCTGAGTCTAACCCTAACCCTAAGAGTCTAACCCTAACCCTAACCCTAACCCTAAGAGTCTAACCCTAACCCTAACCCTAACCCTAACCGTAAGAGACTAACCCTAACCCTAAGAGTCTAACCCTAAGAGTCTAACCCTAACCCTAAAAGTCTAACCCTAAGAATCTAACCCTAACCCTAACCCTAACCCCGGCTGAAGTACCCAAGTATATTTCGCTAGATGGCAGCAGCGCTCCACCAACAGAGCCGGCTGCAGTACCCAATTACATTTCGCTAGATGGCAGCAGCGCTCCATCAAAAGGGCGGCTGCAGTACCCAATTATATTTCGCTAGATGGCAGCAGCGCTCCACCAACAGGGCCGGCTGCAGTACCCAAATATATTTCGCTAGATGGCAGCAGCGCCCCACCAACAGGGCCGGCTGCAGTACCCAAGTATATTTCGCTAGATGGCAGCAGCGCTCCACCAACCGGGCGGCTGCAGTACCCAAATATATTTCGCTAGATGGCAGCAGCGCTCCACCAACAGGGCCGGCTGCAGTACCCAAGTATATTTCGCTAGATGGCAGCAGCGCTCCACCAAAAGGGCGGCTGCAGTACCCAAGTATATTTCGCTAGATGGCAGCAGCGCTCCACCAACAGGGCCGGCTGCAGTACCCAAGTATATTTCGCTAGATGGCAGCAGCGCTCCACCAACAGGGCCGGCTGCAGTACCCAAATATATTTCGCTAGATGGCAGCAGCGCTCCACCAAAAGGGCGGCTGCAGTACCCAAGTATATTTCGCTAGATGGCAGCAGCGCTCCACCAACAGCGCCGGCTGCAGTACCCAAGTACATTTCGCTAGATGGCAGCAGCGCTCCACCAACCGGGCGGCTGCAGTACCCAATTACATTTCGCTAGATGGCAGCAGCGCTCCACCAAAAGGGCGGCTGCAGTACCCAAGTATATTTCGCTAGATGGCAGCAGAGCTCCACCAACAGGGCCGGCTGCAGTACCCAAATATATTTCGCTAGATGGCAGCAGCGCTCCACCAACAGGGCCGGCTGCAGTACCCAAATATATTTCGCTAGATGGCAGCAGCGCTCCACCAACAGGGCCGGCTGCAGTACCCAAGTATATTTCGCTAGATGGCAGCAGAGCTCCACCAAAAGTGCGGCTGCAGTACCCAAATATATAGTACTGAGTCTAACCCTAACCCTAAGAGCCTGAGTCTAACCCTCACCCTAAGAGCCTGAGTCTAACCCTAACCCTAAGAGCCTGAGTCTAACCCTAACCCTAAGAGCCTGAGTCTAACCCTAACCCTAAGAGCCTGAGTCTAACCCTAACCCTAAGAGCCTGAGTCTAACCCTCACCCTAAGAGCCTGAGTCTAACCCTCACCCTAAGAGCCTGAGTCTAACCCTAACCCTAAGAGCCTGAGTCTAACCCTCACCCTAAGAGCCTGAGTCTAACCCTAACCCTAAGAGCCTGAGTCTAACCCTAACCCTAAGAGCCTGAGTCTAACCCTAACCCTAAGAGCCTAAGTCTAACCCTAACTCTAAGAGTCTAACCCTGACCCTAACCCTAACCCTAAGAGTCTAACCCTAACCCTGAGTCTAACCCTAACCCTAAGAGTCTAACCCTATCCCTAACCCTAACCCTAAGTGTCTAACCCTAACCCTAACCCTAACCCTAACCCTAAGAGTCTAACCATAACCCTGAGTCTAACCCTAACCCTAACCCTAACCCTAAGAGTCTAACCCTAACCCTAAGAGTCTAACCCTAACCCTAACCCTAACCATAAGAGTCTAACCCTAACCCTAAGTGTCTAACCCTAACCCTAACCCTAAGAGTCTAACCCTAACCCTGAGAGTCTAACCCTAACCCTAAGAGCCTGAGTCTAACCCTAACCCTAAGAGCCTGAGTCTAACCCTAACCCTAAGAGCCTAAGTCTAACCCTAACTCTAAGAGTCTAACCCTAACCCTAACCCTAACCCTAAGAGTCTAACCCTAACCCTGAGTCTAACCCTAACCCTAAGAGTCTAACCCTAACCCTAACCCTAACCCTAAGTGTCTAACCCTAACCCTAACCCTAACCCTAAGAGTCTAACCATAACCCTGAGTCTAACCCTAACCCTAACCCTAACCCTAAGAGTCTAACCCTAACCCTAAGAGTCTAACCCTAACCCTAACCCTAACCGTAAGAGTCTAACCCTAACCCTAAGAGTCTAACCCTAACCCTATCCCTAACCCTAAGAGTCTAACCCTAACCCTAACCCTAACCCTAACCCTAACCCTAAGTGTATAACCCTAACCCTAACCCTAAGAGTCTAACCCTAACCCTGAGAGTCTAACCCTAACCCTAAGAGCCTGAGTCTAACCCTAACCCTAAGAGCCTGAGTCTAACCCTAACCCTAACCCTAACAGTCTAACCTTAACCCTAACCCTAAGAGTCTAACCCTAACCCTGAGTCTAACCCTAACCCTAACCCTAAGAGTCTAACCCTAACCCTAAAAGTCTAACCCTAAGAGTCTAACCCTAACCCTAACTCTAACCCTAACAGTCTAACCCTAACCCTAAGAGTCTAACCCTAAGAGTCTAACCCTAACCCTAAACCTAACCCTAACAGTCTAACCCTAACCCTAAACCTAACCCTAAGAGTCTAACCCTAACCCTAACCCTAACCCTAAGAGTCTAACCTTAACCCTAACCCTAACCCTAAGAGTCTAACCCTAACCCTAAGAGTCTAACCCTAACCCTAACCCTAACCCTAAGAGTCTAACCCTAACCCTAACCCTAACCCTAACCCTAACCCTAAACCTAAGAGTCTAACCCTAACCCTAAGAGTCTAAACCTAACCCTTAGAGCCTGAGTCTAACCCTAACCCTAAGAGTCTAACCCTAACCCTAACCCTAACCCTAAGAGTCTAACCCTAACCCTAACCCTAACCCTAACCGTAAGAGTCTAACCCTAACCCTAAGAGTCTAACCCTAAGAGTCTAACCCTAACCCTAAAAGTCTAACCCTGAGAATCTAACCCTAACCCTAACCCTAACCCCGGCTGAAGTACCCAAGTATATTTCGCTAGATGGCAGCAGCGCTCCACCAACAGAGCCGGCTGCAGTACCCAAATATATTTCGCTAGATGGCAGCAGCGCTCCACCAAAAGGGCGGCTGCAGTACCCAATTACATTTCGCTAGATGGCAGCAGCGCTCCACCAAAAGGGCGGCTGCAGTACCCAATTATATTTCGCTAGATGGCAGCAGCGCTCCACCAACAGGGCCGGCTGCAGTACCCAAATATATTTCGCTAGATGGCAGCAGCGCTCCACCAACAGAGCCGGCTGCAGTACCCAAATATATTTCGCTAGATGGCAGCAGCGCTCCACCAACAGGGCCGGCTGCAGTACCCAAATATATTTCGCTAGATGGCAGCAGCGCTCCACCAACAGCGCCGGCTGCAGTACCCAAGTATATTTCGCTAGATGGCAGCAGCGCTCCACCAACCGGGCGGCTGCAGTACCCCAATATATTTCGCTAGATGGCAGCAGCGCTCCACCAACAGGGCCGGCTGCAGTACCCAAGTATATTTCGCTGGATGGCAGCAGCGCTCCACCAACCGGGCGGCTGCAGTACCCAAGTATATTTCGCTAGATGGCAGCAGCGCTCCACCAACAGGGCCGGCTGCAGTACCCAAGTATATTTCGCTAGATGGCAGCAGCGCTCCACCAACCGGGCGGCTGCAGTACCCAAGTATATTTCGCTAGATGGCAGCAGCGCTCCACCAACAGGGCCGGCTGCAGTACCCAAGTATATTTCGCTAGATGGCAGCAGCGCTCCACCAACCGGGCGGCTGCAGTACCCAAATATATTTCGCTAGATGGCAGCAGCGCTCCACCAACAGGGCCGGCTGCAGTACCCAAGTATATTTCGCTAGATGGCAGCAGCGCTCCACCAACCGGGCGGCTGCAGTACCCAAGTATATTTCGCTAGATGGCAGCAGCGCTCCACCAACAGGGCCGGCTGCAGTACCCAAGTATATTTCGCTAGATGGCAGCAGCGCTCCACCAACCGGGCCGGCTGCAGTACCCAAATATATTTCGCTAGATGGCAGCAGCGCTCCACCAAAAGGGCGGCTGCAGTACCCAAGTATATTTCGCTAGATGGCAGCAGCGCTCCACCAACAGCGCCGGCTGCAGTACCCAAATATATTTCGCTAGATGGCAGCAGCGCTCCACCAACAGGGCCGGCTGCAGTACCCAAATATATTTCGCTAGATGGCAGCAGCGCTCCACCAACAGGGCCGGCTGCAGTACCCAAGTATATTTCGCTAGATGGCAGCAGAGCTCCACCAAAAGTGCGGCTGCAGTACCCAAATATATAGTACTGAGTCTAACCCTAACCCTAAGAGCCTGAGTCTAACCCTAACCCTAAGAGCCTGAGTCTAACCCTCACCCTAAGAGCCTGAGTCTAACCCTAACCCTAAGAGCCTGAGTCTAACCCTAACCCTAAGAGCCTGAGTCTAACCCTCACCCTAAGAGCCTGAGTCTAACCCTAACCCTAAGAGCCTGAGTCTAACCCTCACCCTAAGAGCCTGAGTCTAACCCTAACCCTAAGAGCCTGAGTCTAACCCTCACCCTAAGAGCCTGAGTCTAACCCTAACCCTAAGAGCCTGAGTCTAACCCTAACCCTAAGAGCCTAAGTCTAACCCTAACTCTAAGAGTCTAACCCTGACCCTAACCCTAACCCTAAGAGTCTAACCCTAACCCTGAGTCTAACCCTAACCCTAAGAGTCTAACCCTATCCCTAACCCTAACCCTAAGTGTCTAACCCTAACCCTAACCCTAACCCTAACCCTAACCCTAACCCTAAGAGTCTAACCCTAACCCTAACCCTAACCCTAACCCTAACCCTAAGTGTATAACCCTAACCCTAACCCTAAGAGTCTAACCCTAACCCTAAGAGTCTAACCCTAACCCTAAGAGCCTGAGTCTAACCCTAACCCTAAGAGCCTGAGTCTAACCCTAACCCTAACCCTAACAGTCTAACCTTAACCCTAACCCTAAGAGTCTAACCCTAACCCTGAGTCTAACCCTAACCCTAACCCTAAGAGTCTAACCCTAACCCTAAAAGTCTAACCCTAAGAGTCTTACCCTAACCCTAACTCTAACGCTAACAGTCTAACCCTAACCCTAAGAGTCTAACCCTAAGAGTCTAACCCTAACCCTAACCCTAACCCTAAGAGTCTAACCCTAACCCTAAACCTAACCCTAAGAGTCTAACCCTAACCCTAACCCTAACCCTAAGAGTCTAACCTTAACCCTAACCCTAACCCTAAGAGTCTAACCCTAACCCTAAGAGTCTAACCCTAACCCTAAGAGTCTAACCCTAACCCTAACCCTAACCCTAAGAGTCTAACCCTAACCCTAACCCTAACCCTAACCGTAAGAGTCTAACCCTAACCCTAAGAGTCTAACCCTAAGAGTCTAACCCTAACCCTAAAAGTCTAACCCTAACAATCTAACCCTATCCCTAACCCTAACCCCGGCTGAAGTACCCAAGTATATTTCGCTAGATGGCAGCAGCGCTCCACCAACAGAGCCGGCTGCAGTACCCAAATATATTTCGCTAGATGGCAGCAGCGCTCCACCAACAGCGCCGGCTGCAGTACCCAAATATATTTCGCTAGATGGCAGCAGCGCTCCACCAAAAGGGCGGCTGCAGTACCCAATTACATTTCGCTAGATGACAGCAGCGCTCCACCAACAGCGCCGGCTGCAGTACCCAAATATATTTCGCTAGATGGCAGCATCGCTCCACCAACAGCGCCGGCTGCAGTACCCAAATATATTTCGCTAGATGGCAGCAGCGCTCCACCAACAGCGCCGGCTGCAGTACCCAAATATATTTCGCTAGATGGCAGCAGCGCTCCACCAAAAGGGCGGCTGCAGTACCCAATTATATTTCGCTAGACGGCAGCAGCGCTCCATCAAAAGGGCGGTTGCAGTACCCAATTATATTTCGCTAGATGGCAGCAGCGCTCCACCAACAGGGCCGGCTGCAGTACCCAAATATATTTCGCTAGATGGCAGCAGCGCTCCACCAAAAGGGCGGCTGCAGTACCCAATTATATTTCGCTAGACGGCAGCAGCGCTCCATCAAAAGGGCGGTTGCAGTACCCAAGTATATTTCGCTAGATGGCAGCAGCGCTCCACCAACCGGGCGGCTGCAGTACCCAATTACATTTCGCTAGATGGCAGCAGCGCTCCACCAAAAGGGCGGCTGCAGTACCCAAGTATATTTCGCTAGATGGCAGCAGAGCTCCACCAACAGGGCCGTCTGCAGTACCCAAATATATTTCGCTAGATGGCAGCAGCGCTCCACCAAAAGGGCGGCTGCAGTACCCAAATATATTTCGCTAGATGGCAGCAGCGCTCCACCAACAGGGCCGGCTGCAGTACCCAAATATATTTCGCTAGATGGCAGCAGCGCTCCACCAACAGGGCCGGCTGCAGTACCCAAGTATATTTCGCTAGATGGCAGCAGAGTTCCACCAAAAGTGCGGCTGCAGTACCCAAATATATAGTACTGAGTCTAACCCTAACCCTAAGAGCCTGAGTCTAACCATAACCCTAAGAGCCTGAGTCTAACCCTCACCCTAAGAGCCTGAGTCTAACCCTAACCCTAAGAGCCTGAGTCTAACCCTAACCGTAAGAGCCTGAGTCTAACCCTCACCCTAAGAGCCTGAGTCTAACCCTAACCCTAAGAGCCTGAGTCTAACCCTAACCCTAAGAGCCTAAGTCTAACCCTAACCCTAAGAGTCTAACCCTAACCCTAACCCTAATTTTAAGAGTCTAACCCTAACCCTAACCCTAACCCTAAGAGTCTAACCCTAACCCTAACCCTAACCCTAAGTGTCTAACCCTAACCCTAACCCTAACCCTAACCCTAAGAGTCTAACCATAACCCTGAGTCTAACCCTAACCCTAACCCTAACCCTAAGAGTCTAACCCTAACCCTAAGAGTCTAACCCTAACCCTAACCCTAACCCTAAGAGTCTAACCCTAACCCTAACCCTAACCCTAAGTGTCTAACCCTAACCCTAACCCTAAGAGTCTAACCCTAACCCTAAGAGCCTGAGTCTAACCCTAACCCTAACCCTAACCCTAACAGTCTAACCCTAACCCTAACCCTAAGAGTCTAACCCTAACCCTAAGAGTCTAACCCTAACCCTGAGTCTAACCCTAACCCTAACCCTAAGAGTCTAACCCTAACCCTAAAAGTCTAACCCTAAGAGTCTAACCCTAACCCTAACTCTAACCCTAACAGTCTAACCCTAACCCTAAGAGTCTAACCCTAAGAGTCTAACCCTAACCCTAAACCTAACCCTAAGAGTCTAACCCTAACCCTAAACCTAACCCTAAGAGTCTAACCCTAACCCTAACCCTAACCCTAAGAGTCTAACCTTAACCCTAACCCTAACCCTAAGAGTCTAACCCTAACCCTAAGAGTCTAACCCTAACCCTAAGAGTCTAACCCTAACCCTAACCCTAACCCTAAGAGTCTAACCCTAACCCTAAGATCTAACCCTAACCCTAACCCTAACCCTAAGAGTCTAACCCTAACCCTAAGAGTCTAACCCTAACCCTAACCCTAACCCTAACCCTAAACCTAAGAGTCTAACCCTAACCCTAAGAGTCTAACCCTAACCCTAACCCTAAGAGTCTAACCCTAACCCTAACCCTAACCCTAACCCTAAGAGTCTAACCATAACCCTGAGTCTAACCCTAACCCTAACCCTAACCCTAAGAGTCTAACCCTAACCCTAAGAGTCTAACCCTAACCCTAACCCTAACCATAAGAGTCTAACCCTAACCCTAAGTGTCTAACCCTAACCCTAACCCTAAGAGTCTAACCCTAACCCTGAGAGTCTAACCCTAACCCTAAGAGCCTGAGTCTAACCCTAACCCTAAGAGCCTGAGTCTAACCCTAACCCTAAGAGCCTAAGTCTAACCCTAACTCTAAGAGTCTAACCCTGACCCTAACCCTAACCCTAAGAGTCTAACCCTAACCCTGAGTCTAACCCTAACCCTAAGAGTCTAACCCTAACCCTAACCCTAACCCTAAGTGTCTAACCCTAACCCTAACCCTAACCCTAAGAGTCTAACCATAACCCTGAGTCTAACCCTAACCCTAAACCTAACCCTAAGAGTCTAACCCTAACCCTAAGAGTCTAACCCTAACCCTAACCCTAACCGTAAGAGTCTAACCCTAACCCTAAGAGTCTAACCCTAACCCTATCCCTAACCCTAAGAGTCTAACCCTAACCCTAACCCTAACCCTAACCCTAACCCTAAGTGTATAACCCTAACCCTAACCCTAAGAGTCTAACCCTAACCCTGAGAGTCTAACCCTAACCCTAAGAGCCTGAGTCTAACCCTAACCCTAAGAGCCTGAGTCTAACCCTAACCCTAACCCTAACAGTCTAACCTTAACCCTAACCCTAAGAGTCTAACCCTAACCCTGAGTCTAACCCTAACCCTAACCCTAAGAGTCTAACCCTAACCCTAAAAGTCTAACCCTAAGTGTCTAACCCTATCCCTAACTCTAACCCTAACAGTCTAACCCTAACCCTAAGAGTCTAACCCTAAGAGTCTAACCCTAACCCTAAACCTAACCCTAACAGTCTAACCCTAACCCTAAACCTAACCCTAAGAGTCTAACCCTAACCCTAACCCTAACCCTAAGAGTCTAACCTTAACCCTAACCCTAACCCTAAGAGTCTAACCCTAACCCTAAGAGTCTAACCCTAACCCTAACCCTAACCCTAAGAGTCTAACCCTAACCCTAACCCTAACCCTAACCCTAACCCTAAACCTAAGAGTCTAACCCTAACCCTAAGAGTCTAAACCTAACCCTTAGAGCCTGAGTCTAACCCTAACCCTAAGAGTCTAACCCTAACCCTAACCCTAACCCTAAGAGTCTAACCCTAACCCTAACCCTAACCCTAACCGTAAGAGTCTAACCCTAACCCTAAGAGTCTAACCCTAAGAGTCTAACCCTAACCCTAAAAGTCTAACCCTGAGAATCTAACCCTAACCCTAATCCTAACCCCGGCTGAAGTACCCAAGTATATTTCGCTAGATGGCAGCAGCGCTCCACCAACAGAGCCGGCTGCAGTACCCAAATATATTTCGCTAGATGGCAGCAGCGCTCCACCAAAAGGGCGGCTGCAGTACCCAATTACATTTCGCTAGATGGCAGCAGCGCTCCACCAAAAGGGCGGCTGCAGTACCCAATTATATTTCGCTAGATGGCAGCAGCGCTCCACCAACAGGGCCGGCTGCAGTACCCAAATATATTTCGCTAGATGGCAGCAGCGCTCCACCAACAGAGCCGGCTGCAGTACCCAAATATATTTCGCTAGATGGCAGCAGCGCTCCACCAACAGGGCCGGCTGCAGTACCCAAATATATTTCGCTAGATGGCAGCAGCGCTCCACCAACAGCGCCGGCTGCAGTACCCAAGTATATTTCGCTAGATGGCAGCAGCGCTCCACCAACCGGGCGGCTGCAGTACCCCAATATATTTCGCTAGATGGCAGCAGCGCTCCACCAACAGGGCCGGCTGCAGTACCCAAGTATATTTCGCTAGATGGCAGCAGCGCTCCACCAACCGGGCGGCTGCAGTACCCAAGTATATTTCGCTAGATGGCAGCAGCGCTCCACCAACAGGGCCGGCTGCAGTACCCAAGTATATTTCGCTAGATGGCAGCAGCGCTCCACCAACCGGGCGGCTGCAGTACCCAAGTATATTTCGCTAGATGGCAGCAGCGCTCCACCAACAGGGCCGGCTGCAGTACCCAAGTATATTTCGCTAGATGGCAGCAGCGCTCCACCAACCGGGCGGCTGCAGTACCCAAATATATTTCGCTAGATGGCAGCAGCGCTCCACCAACAGGGCCGGCTGCAGTACCCAAGTATATTTCGCTAGATGGCAGCAGCGCTCCACCAACCGGGCGGCTGCAGTACCCAAGTATATTTCGCTAGATGGCAGCAGCGCTCCACCAACAGAGCCGGCTGCAGTACCCAAGTATATTTCGCTAGATGGCAGCAGCGCTCCACCAACCGGGCCGGCTGCAGTACCCAAATATATTTCGCTAGATGGCAGCAGCGCTCCACCAAAAGGGCGGCTGCAGTACCCAAGTATATTTCGCTAGATGGCAGCAGCGCTCCACCAACAGCGCCGGCTGCAGTACCCAAATATATTTCGCTAGATGGCAGCAGCGCTCCACCAACAGGGCCGGCTGCAGTACCCAAATATATTTCGCTAGATGGCAGCAGCGCTCCACCAACAGGGCCGGCTGCAGTACCCAAGTATATTTCGCTAGATGGCAGCAGAGCTCCACCAAAAGTGCGGCTGCAGTACCCAAATATATAGTACTGAGTCTAACCCTAACCCTAAGAGCCTGAGTCTAACCCTAACCCTAAGAGCCTGAGTCTAACCCTCACCCTAAGAGCCTGAGTCTAACCCTAACCCTAAGAGCCTGAGTCTAACCCTAACCCTAAGAGCCTGAGTCTAACCCTCACCCTAAGAGCCTGAGTCTAACCCTAACCCTAAGAGCCTGAGTCTAACCCTCACCCTAAGAGCCTGAGTCTAACCCTAACCCTAAGAGCCTGAGTCTAACCCTCACCCTAAGAGCCTGAGTCTAACCCTAACCCTAAGAGCCTGAGTCTAACCCTAACCCTAAGAGCCTGAGTCTAACCCTAACCCTAAGAGCCTAAGTCTAACCCTAACTCTAAGAGTCTAACCCTGACCCTAACCCTAACCCTAAGAGTCTAACCCTAACCCTGAGTCTAACCCTAACCCTAAGAGCCTGAGTCTAACCCTAACCGTAAGAGCCTGAGTCTAACCCTCACCCTAAGAGCCTGAGTCTAACCCTAACCCTAAGAGCCTGAGTCTAACCCTAACCCTAAGAGCCTAAGTCTAACCCTAACCCTAAGAGTCTAACCCTAACCCTAACCCTAATTTTAAGAGTCTAACCCTAACCCTAACCCTAACCCTAAGAGTCTAACCCTAACCCTAACCCTAACCCTAAGTGTCTAACCCTAACCCTAACCCTAACCCTAACCCTAAGAGTCTAACCATAACCCTGAGTCTAACCCTAACCCTAACCCTAACCCTAAGAGTCTAACCCTAACCCTAAGAGTCTAACCCTAACCCTAACCCTAACCCTAAGAGTCTAACCCTAACCCTAACCCTAACCCTAAGTGTCTAACCCTAACCCTAACCCTAAGAGTCTAACCCTAACCCTAAGAGCCTGAGTCTAACCCTAACCCTAACCCTAACCCTAACAGTCTAACCCTAACCCTAAAAGTCTAACCCTAAGAGTCTAACCCTATCCCTAACTCTAACCCTAACAGTCTAACCCTAACCCTAAGAGTCTAACCCTAAGAGTCTAACCCTAACCCTAAACCTAACCCTAACAGTCTAACCCTAACCCTAAACCTAACCCTAAGAGTCTAACCCTAACCCTAACCCTAACCCTAAGAGTCTAACCTTAACCCTAACCCTAACCCTAAGAGTCTAACCCTAACCCTAACCCTAACCCTAAGAGTCTAACCCTAACCCTAACCCTAACCCTAACCCTAACCCTAAACCTAAGAGTCTAACCCTAACCCTAAGAGTCTAAACCTAACCCTTAGAGCCTGAGTCTAACCCTAACCCTAAGAGTCTAACCCTAACCCTAACCCTAACCCTAAGAGTCTAACCCTAACCCTAACCCTAACCCTAACCGTAAGAGTCTAACCCTAACCCTAAGAGTCTAACCCTAAGAGTCTAACCCTAACCCTAAAAGTCTAACCCTGAGAATCTAACCCTAACCCTAACCCTAACCCCGGCTGAAGTACCCAAGTATATTTCGCTAGATGGCAGCAGCGCTCCACCAACAGAGCCGGCTGCAGTACCCAAATATATTTCGCTAGATGGCAGCAGCGCTCCACCAAAAGGGCGGCTGCAGTACCCAATTACATTTCGCTAGATGGCAGCAGCGCTCCACCAAAAGGGCGGCTGCAGTACCCAATTATATTTCGCTAGATGGCAGCAGCGCTCCACCAACAGGGCCGGCTGCAGTACCCAAATATATTTCGCTAGATGGCAGCAGCGCTCCACCAACAGAGCCGGCTGCAGTACCCAAATATATTTCGCTAGATGGCAGCAGCGCTCCACCAACAGGGCCGGCTGCAGTACCCAAATATATTTCGCTAGATGGCAGCAGCGCTCCACCAACAGCGCCGGCTGCAGTACCCAAGTATATTTCGCTAGATGGCAGCAGCGCTCCACCAACCGGGCGGCTGCAGTACCCCAATATATTTCGCTAGATGGCAGCAGCGCTCCACCAACAGGGCCGGCTGCAGTACCCAAGTATATTTCGCTAGATGGCAGCAGCGCTCCACCAACCGGGCGGCTGCAGTACCCAAGTATATTTCGCTAGATGGCAGCAGCGCTCCACCAACAGGGCCGGCTGCAGTACCCAAGTATATTTCGCTAGATGGCAGCAGCGCTCCACCAACCGGGCGGCTGCAGTACCCAAGTATATTTCGCTAGATGGCAGCAGCGCTCCACCAACAGGGCCGGCTGCAGTACCCAAGTATATTTCGCTAGATGGCAGCAGCGCTCCACCAACCGGGCGGCTGCAGTACCCAAATATATTTCGCTAGATGGCAGCAGCGCTCCACCAACAGGGCCGGCTGCAGTACCCAAGTATATTTCGCTAGATGGCAGCAGCGCTCCACCAACCGGGCGGCTGCAGTACCCAAGTATATTTCGCTAGATGGCAGCAGCGCTCCACCAACAGAGCCGGCTGCAGTACCCAAGTATATTTCGCTAGATGGCAGCAGCGCTCCACCAACCGGGCCGGCTGCAGTACCCAAATATATTTCGCTAGATGGCAGCAGCGCTCCACCAAAAGGGCGGCTGCAGTACCCAAGTATATTTCGCTAGATGGCAGCAGCGCTCCACCAACAGCGCCGGCTGCAGTACCCAAATATATTTCGCTAGATGGCAGCAGCGCTCCACCAACAGGGCCGGCTGCAGTACCCAAATATATTTCGCTAGATGGCAGCAGCGCTCCACCAACAGGGCCGGCTGCAGTACCCAAGTATATTTCGCTAGATGGCAGCAGAGCTCCACCAAAAGTGCGGCTGCAGTACCCAAATATATAGTACTGAGTCTAACCCTAACCCTAAGAGCCTGAGTCTAACCCTAACCCTAAGAGCCTGAGTCTAACCCTCACCCTAAGAGCCTGAGTCTAACCCTAACCCTAAGAGCCTGAGTCTAACCCTAACCCTAAGAGCCTGAGTCTAACCCTCACCCTAAGAGCCTGAGTCTAACCCTAACCCTAAGAGCCTGAGTCTAACCCTCACCCTAAGAGCCTGAGTCTAACCCTAACCCTAAGAGCCTGAGTCTAACCCTCACCCTAAGAGCCTGAGTCTAACCCTAACCCTAAGAGCCTGAGTCTAACCCTAACCCTAAGAGCCTGAGTCTAACCCTAACCCTAAGAGCCTAAGTCTAACCCTAACTCTAAGAGTCTAACCCTGACCCTAACCCTAACCCTAAGAGTCTAACCCTAACCCTGAGTCTAACCCTAACCCTAAGAGCCTGAGTCTAACCCTAACCGTAAGAGCCTGAGTCTAACCCTCACCCTAAGAGCCTGAGTCTAACCCTAACCCTAAGAGCCTGAGTCTAACCCTAACCCTAAGAGCCTAAGTCTAACCCTAACCCTAAGAGTCTAACCCTAACCCTAACCCTAATTTTAAGAGTCTAACCCTAAACCTAACCCTAACCCTAAGAGTCTAACCCTAACCCTAACCCTAACCCTAAGTGTCTAACCCTAACCCTAACCCTAACCCTAACCCTAAGAGTCTAACCATAACCCTGAGTCTAACCCTAACCCTAACCCTAACCCTAAGAGTCTAACCCTAACCCTAAGAGTCTAACCCTAACCCTAAGAGTCTAACCCTAACCCTAACCCTAACCCTAAGTGTCTAACCCTAACCCTAACCCTAAGAGTCTAACCCTAACCCTAAGAGCCTGAGTCTAACCCTAACCCTAACCCTAACCCTAACAGTCTAACCCTAACCCTAACCCTAAGAGTCTAACCCTAACCCTAAGAGTCTAACCCTAACCCTGAGTCTAACCCTAACCCTAACCCTAAGAGTCTAACCCTAACCCTAAAAGTCTAACCCTAAGAGTCTAACCCTAACCCTAACTCTAACCCTAACAGTCTAACCCTAACCCTAAGAGTCTAACCCTAAGAGTCTAACCCTAACCCTAAACCTAACCCTAAGAGTCTAACCCTAACCCTAAACCTAACCCTAAGAGTCTAACCCTAACCCTAACCCTAACCCTAAGAGTCTAACCCTAACCCTAACCCTAACCCTAAGAGTCTAACCCTAACCCTAAGAGTCTAACCCTAACCCTAAGAGTCTAACCCTAACCCTAACCCTAACCCTAAGAGTCTAACCCTAACCCTAAGATCTAACCCTAACCCTAACCCTAACCCTAAGAGTCTAACCCTAACCCTAAGAGTCTAACCCTAACCCTAACCCTAACCCTAACCCTAAACCTAAGAGTCTAACCCTAACCCTAAGAGTCTAACCCTAACCCTAACCCTAAGAGTCTAACCCTAACCCTAAAAGTCTAACCCTAAGAGTCTAACCCTAACCCTAACTCTAACCCTAACAGTCTAACCCTAACCCTAAGAGTCTAACCCTAAGAGTCTAACCCTAACCCTAAACCTAACCCTAAGAGTCTAACCCTAACCCTAAACCTAACCCTAAGAGTCTAACCCTAACCCTAACCCTAACCCTAAGAGTCTAACCCTAACCCTAACCCTAACCCTAAGAGTCTAACCCTAACCCTAAGAGTCTAACCCTAACCCTAAGAGTCTAACCCTAACCCTAACCCTAACCCTAAGAGTCTAACCCTAACCCTAAGATCTAACCCTAACCCTAACCCTAACCCTAAGAGTCTAACCCTAACCCTAAGAGTCTAACCCTAACCCTAACCCTAACCCTAACCCTAAACCTAAGAGTCTAACCCTAACCCTAAGAGTCTAACCCTAACCCTAACCCTAAGAGTCTAACCCTAACCCTAACCCTAACCCTAACCGTAAGAGTCTAACCTTAACCCTAAGAGTCTAACCCTAAGAGTCTACCCCTAACCCTAAACCTAACCCTAACAGTCTAACCCTAACCCTAAACCTAACCCTAAGAGTCTAACCCTAACCCTAACCCTAAGAGTCTAACCCTAACCCTAACCCTAACCCTAAGAGTCTAACCCTAACCCTAAGAGTCTAACCCTAACCCTAAGAGTCTAACCCTAAGAGTCTAACCCTAACCCTAAGAGTCTAACCCTAACCCTAACCCTAACCCTAAACCTAAGAGTCTAACCCTAACCCTAAGAGTCTAACCCTAAGAGTCTAAACCTAACCCTTAGAGCCTGAGTCTAACCCTAACCCTAAGAGTCTAACCCTAACCCTAACCCTAACCCTAAGAGTCTAACCCTAACCCTAACCCTAACCCTAACCGTAAGAGACTAACCCTAACCCTAAGAGTCTAACCCTAAGAGTCTAACCCTAACCCTAAAAGTCTAACCCTAAGAATCTAACCCTAACCCTAACCCTAACCCCGGCTGAAGTACCCAAGTATATTTCGCTAGATGGCAGCAGCGCTCCACCAACAGAGCCGGCTGCAGTACCCAATTACATTTCGCTAGATGGCAGCAGCGCTCCATCAAAAGGGCGGCTGCAGTACCCAATTATATTTCGCTAGATGGCAGCAGCGCTCCACCAACAGGGCCGGCTGCAGTACCCAAATATATTTCGCTAGATGGCAGCAGCGCCCCACCAACAGGGCCGGCTGCAGTACCCAAGTATATTTCGCTAGATGGCAGCAGCGCTCCACCAACCGGGCGGCTGCAGTACCCAAATATATTTCGCTAGATGGCAGCAGCGCTCCACCAACAGGGCCGGCTGCAGTACCCAAGTATATTTCGCTAGATGGCAGCAGCGCTCCACCAACCGGGCGGCTGCAGTACCCAAGTATATTTCGCTAGATGGCAGCAGCGCTCCACCAACAGGGCCGGCTGCAGTACCCAAGTATATTTCGCTAGATGGCAGCAGCGCTCCACCAACAGGGCCGGCTGCAGTACCCAAATATATTTCGCTAGATGGCAGCAGCGCTCCACCAAAAGGGCGGCTGCAGTACCCAAGTATATTTCGCTAGATGGCAGCAGCGCTCCACCAACAGCGCCGGCTGCAGTACCCAAGTACATTTCGCTAGATGGCAGCAGCGCTCCACCAACCGGGCGGCTGCAGTACCCAATTACATTTCGCTAGATGGCAGCAGCGCTCCACCAAAAGGGCGGCTGCAGTACCCAAGTATATTTCGCTAGATGGCAGCAGAGCTCCACCAACAGGGCCGGCTGCAGTACCCAAATATATTTCGCTAGATGGCAGCAGCGCTCCACCAACAGGGCCGGCTGCAGTACCCAAATATATTTCGCTAGATGGCAGCAGCGCTCCACCAACAGGGCCGGCTGCAGTACCCAAGTATATTTCGCTAGATGGCAGCAGAGCTCCACCAAAAGTGCGGCTGCAGTACCCAAATATATAGTACTGAGTCTAACCCTAACCCTAAGAGCCTGAGTCTAACCCTCACCCTAAGAGCCTGAGTCTAACCCTAACCCTAAGAGCCTGAGTCTAACCCTAACCCTAAGAGCCTGAGTCTAACCCTAACCCTAAGAGCCTGAGTCTAACCCTAACCCTAAGAGCCTGAGTCTAACCCTCACCCTAAGAGCCTGAGTCTAACCCTCACCCTAAGAGCCTGAGTCTAACCCTAACCCTAAGAGCCTGAGTCTAACCCTCACCCTAAGAGCCTGAGTCTAACCCTAACCCTAAGAGCCTGAGTCTAACCCTAACCCTAAGAGCCTAAGTCTAACCCTAACTCTAAGAGTCTAACCCTGACCCTAACCCTAACCCTAAGAGTCTAACCCTAACCCTGAGTCTAACCCTAACCCTAAGAGTCTAACCCTATCCCTAACCCTAACCCTAAGTGTCTAACCCTAACCCTAACCCTAACCCTAACCCTAAGAGTCTAACCATAACCCTGAGTCTAACCCTAACCCTAACCCTAACCCTAAGAGTCTAACCCTAACCCTAAGAGTCTAACCCTAACCCTAACCCTAACCATAAGAGTCTAACCCTAACCCTAAGTGTCTAACCCTAACCCTAACCCTAAGAGTCTAACCCTAACCCTGAGAGTCTAACCCTAACCCTAAGAGCCTGAGTCTAACCCTAACCCTAAGAGCCTGAGTCTAACCCTAACCCTAAGAGCCTAAGTCTAACCCTAACTCTAAGAGTCTAACCCTGACCCTAACCCTAACCCTAAGAGTCTAACCCTAACCCTGAGTCTAACCCTAACCCTAAGAGTCTAACCCTAACCCTAACCCTAACCCTAAGTGTCTAACCCTAACCCTAACCCTAACCCTAAGAGTCTAACCATAACCCTGAGTCTAACCCTAACCCTAACCCTAACCCTAAGAGTCTAACCCTAACCCTAAGAGTCTAACCCTAACCCTAACCCTAACCCTAAGAGTCTAACCCTAACCCTAAGAGTCTAACCCTAACCCTATCCCTAACCCTAAGAGTCTAACCCTAACCCTAACCCTAACCCTAACCCTAACCCTAAGTGTATAACCCTAACCCTAACCCTAAGAGTCTAACCCTAACCCTGAGAGTCTAACCCTAACCCTAAGAGCCTGAGTCTAACCCTAACCCTAAGAGCCTGAGTCTAACCCTAACCCTAACCCTAACAGTCTAACCTTAACCCTAACCCTAAGAGTCTAACCCTAACCCTGAGTCTAACCCTAACCCTAACCCTAAGAGTCTAACCCTAACCCTAAAAGTCTAACCCTAAGAGTCTAACCCTAACCCTAACTCTAACCCTAACAGTCTAACCCTAACCCTAAGAGTCTAACCCTAAGAGTCTAACCCTAACCCTAAACCTAACCCTAACAGTCTAACCCTAACCCTAAACCTAACCCTAAGAGTCTAACCCTAACCCTAACCCTAACCCTAAGAGTCTAACCTTAACCCTAACCCTAACCCTAAGAGTCTAACCCTAACCCTAAGAGTCTAACCCTAACCCTAACCCTAACCCTAACCCTAAGAGTCTAACCCTAACCCTAACCCTAACCCTAACCCTAACCCTAAACCTAAGAGTCTAACCCTAACCCTAAGAGTCTAAACCTAACCCTTAGAGCCTGAGTCTAACCCTAACCCTAAGAGTCTAACCCTAACCCTAACCCTAACCCTAAGAGTCTAACCCTAACCCTAACCCTAACCCTAACCGTAAGAGTCTAACCCTAACCCTAAGAGTCTAACCCTAAGAGTCTAACCCTAACCCTAAAAGTCTAACCCTGAGAATCTAACCCTAACCCTAACCCTAACCCCGGCTGAAGTACCCAAGTATATTTCGCTAGATGGCAGCAGCGCTCCACCAACAGAGCCGGCTGCAGTACCCAAATATATTTCGCTAGATGGCAGCAGCGCTCCACCAAAAGGGCGGCTGCAGTACCCAATTACATTTCGCTAGATGGCAGCAGCGCTCCACCAAAAGGGCGGCTGCAGTACCCAATTATATTTCGCTAGATGGCAGCAGCGCTCCACCAACCGGGCGGCTGCAGTACCCAAATATATTTCGCTAGATGGCAGCAGCGCTCCACCAACAGAGCCGGCTGCAGTACCCAAATATATTTCGCTAGATGGCAGCAGCGCTCCACCAACAGGGCCGGCTGCAGTACCCAAATATATTTCGCTAGATGGCAGCAGCGCTCCACCAACAGCGCCGGCTGCAGTACCCAAGTATATTTCGCTAGATGGCAGCAGCGCTCCACCAACCGGGCGGCTGCAGTACCCCAATATATTTCGCTAGATGGCAGCAGCGCTCCACCAACAGGGCCGGCTGCAGTACCCAAGTATATTTCGCTAGATGGCAGCAGCGCTCCACCAACCGGGCGGCTGCAGTACCCAAGTATATTTCGCTAGATGGCAGCAGCGCTCCACCAACAGGGCCGGCTGCAGTACCCAAGTATATTTCGCTAGATGGCAGCAGCGCTCCACCAACCGGGCGGCTGCAGTACCCAAATATATTTCGCTAGATGGCAGCAGCGCTCCACCAACAGGGCCGGCTGCAGTACCCAAGTATATTTCGCTAGATGGCAGCAGCGCTCCACCAACCGGGCGGCTGCAGTACCCAAATATATTTCGCTAGATGGCAGCAGCGCTCCACCAACAGAGCCGGCTGCAGTACCCAAGTATATTTCGCTAGATGGCAGCAGCGCTCCACCAACAGGGCCGGCTGCAGTACCCAAATATATTTCGCTAGATGGCAGCAGCGCTCCACCAAAAGGGCGGCTGCAGTACCCAAGTATATTTCGCTAGATGGCAGCAGCGCTCCACCAACAGCGCCGGCTGCAGTACCCAAATATATTTCGCTAGATGGCAGCAGCGCTCCACCAACAGGGCCGGCTGCAGTACCCAAATATATTTCGCTAGATGGCAGCAGCGCTCCACCAACAGGGCCGGCTGCAGTACCCAAGTATATTTCGCTAGATGGCAGCAGAGCTCCACCAAAAGTGCGGCTGCAGTACCCAAATATATAGTACTGAGTCTAACCCTAACCCTAAGAGCCTGAGTCTAACCCTAACCCTAAGAGCCTGAGTCTAACCCTCACCCTAAGAGCCTGAGTCTAACCCTAACCCTAAGAGCCTGAGTCTAACCCTCACCCTAAGAGCCTGAGTCTAACCCTCACCCTAAGAGCCTGAGTCTAACCCTAACCCTAAGAGCCTGAGTCTAACCCTCACCCTAAGAGCCTGAGTCTAACCCTAACCCTAAGAGCCTGAGTCTAACCCTCACCCTAAGAGCCTGAGTTTAACCCTAACCCTAAGAGCCTGAGTCTAACCCTAACCCTAAGAGCCTGAGTCTAACCCTAACCCTAAGAGCCTAAGTCTAACCCTAACACTAAGAGTCTAACCCTGACCCTAACCCTAACCCTAAGAGTCTAACCCTAACCCTGAGTCTAACCCTAACCCTAAGAGTCTAACCCTAACCCTAACCCTAACCCTAAGTGTCTAACCCTAACCCTAACCCTAACCCTAACCCTAACCCTAAGAGTCTAACCATAACCCTGAGTCTAACCCTAACCCTAACCCTAACCCTAAGAGTCTAACCCTAACCCTAACCCTAAGAGTCTAACCCTAACCCTAACCCTAACCCTAACCCTAAACCTAAGAGTCTAACCCTAACCCTAAGAGTCTAAACCTAACCCTTAGAGCCTGAGTCTAACCCTAACCCTAAGAGTCTAACCCTAACCCTAACCCTAAGAGTCTAACCCTAACCCTAACCCTAACCCTAACCCTAAACCTAAGAGTCTAACCCTAACCCTAAGAGTCTAAACCTAACCCTTAGAGCCTGAGTCTAACCCTAACCCTAAGAGTCTAACCCTAACCCTAACCCTAACCCTAAGAGTCTAACCCTAACCCTAACCCTAACCCTAACCGTAAGAGTCTAACCCTAACCCTAAGAGTCTAACCCTAAGAGTCTAACCCTAACCCTAAAAGTCTAACCCTGAGAATCTAACCCTAACCCTAACCCTAACCCCGGCTGAAGTACCCAAGTATATTTCGCTAGATGGCAGCAGCGCTCCACCAACAGAGCCGGCTGCAGTACCCAAATATATTTCGCTAGATGGCAGCAGCGCTCCACCAAAAGGGCGGCTGCAGTACCCAATTACATTTCGCTAGATGGCAGCAGCGCTCCATCAAAAGGGCGGCTGCAGTACCCAATTATATTTCGCTAGATGGCAGCAGCGCTCCACCAACAGGGCCGGCTGCAGTACCCAAATATATTTCGCTAGATGGCAGCAGCGCTCCACCAACAGAGCCGGCTGCAGTACCCAAATATATTTCGCTAGATGGCAGCAGCGCTCCACCAACAGGGCCGGCTGCAGTACCCAAATATATTTCGCTAGATGGCAGCAGCGCTCCACCAACAGGGCCGGCTGCAGTACCCAAGTATATTTCGCTAGATGGCAGCAGCGCTCCACCAACCGGGCGGCTGCAGTACCCAAATATATTTCGCTAGATGGCAGCAGCGCTCCACCAACAGCGCCGGCTGCAGTACCCAAGTATATTTCGCTAGATGGCAGCAGCGCTCCACCAACCGGGCGGCTGCAGTACCCAAGTATATTTCGCTAGATGGCAGCAGCGCTCCACCAACAGGGCCGGCTGCAGTACCCAAATATATTTCGCTAGATGGCAGCAGCGCTCCACCAACCGGGCCGGCTGCAGTACCCAAATATATTTCGCTAGATGGCAGCAGCGCTCCACCAAAAGGGCGGCTGCAGTACCCAATTATATTTCGCTAGATGGCAGCAGCGCTCCACCAACAGCGCCGGCTGCAGTACCCAAGTATATTTCGCTAGATGGCAGCAGCGCTCCACCAACCGGGCGGCTGCAGTACCCAATTACATTTCGCTAGATGGCAGCAGCGCTCCACCAACCGGGCGGCTGCAGTACCCAAGTATATTTCGCTAGATGGCAGCAGCGCTCCACCAACAGCGCCGGCTGCAGTACCCAAATATATTTCGCTAGATGGCAGCAGCGCTCCACCAACAGGGCCGGCTGCAGTACCCAAATATATTTCGCTAGATGGCAGCAGCGCTCCACCAACAGGGCCGGCTGCAGTACCCAAGTATATTTCGCTAGATGGCAGCAGAGCTCCACCAAAAGTGCGGCTGCAGTACCCAAATATATAGTACTGAGTCTAACCCTAACCCTAAGAGCCTGAGTCTAACCCTAACCCTAAGAGCCTGAGTCTAACCCTCACCCTAAGAGCCTGAGTCTAACCCTAACCCTAAGAGCCTGAGTCTAACCCTCACCCTAAGAGCCTGAGTCTAACCCTCACCCTAAGAGCCTGAGTCTAACCCTAACCCTAAGAGCCTGAGTCTAACCCTCACCCTAAGAGCCTGAGTCTAACCCTAACCCTAAGAGCCTGAGTCTAACCCTCACCCTAAGAGCCTGAGTCTAACCCTAACCCTAAGAGCCTGAGTCTAACCCTAACCCTAAGAGCCTGAGTCTAACCCTAACCCTAAGAGCCTAAGTCTAACCCTAACTCTAAGAGTCTAACCCTGACCCTAACCTTAACCCTAAGAGTCTAACCCTAACCCTGAGTCTAACCCTAACCCTAAGAGTCTAACCCTATCCCTAACCCTAACCCTAAGTGTCTAACCCTAACCCTAACCCTAACCCTAACCCTAACCCTAAGAGTCTAACCATAACCCTGAGTCTAACCCTAACCCTAACCCTAACCCTAAGAGTCTAACCCTAACCCTAAGAGTCTAACCCTAACCCTAACCCTAACCATAAGAGTCTAACCCTAACCCTAAGAGTCTAACCCTAACCCTAACCCTAACCCTAAGAGTCTAACCCTAACCCTAACCCTAACCCTAACCCTAACCCTAAGTGTATAACCCTAACCCTAACCCTAAGAGTCTAACCCTAACCCTGAGAGTCTAACCCTAACTTTAAGAGCCTGAGTCTAACCCTAACCCTAAGAGCCTGAGTCTAACCCTAAACCTAACCCTAACAGTCTAACCTTAACCCTAACCCTAAGAGTCTAACCCTAACCCTGAGTCTAACCCTAACCCTAACCCTAAGAGTCTAACCCTAACCCTAAAAGTCTAACCCTAAGAGTCTAACCCTAACCCTAACTCTAACCCTAACAGTCTAACCCTAACCCTAAGAGTCTAACCCTAAGAGTCTAACCCTAACCCTAAACCTAACCCTAAGAGTCTAACCCTAACCCTAAACCTAACCCTAAGAGTCTAACCCTAACCCTAACCCTAACCCTAAGAGTCTAACCTTAACCCTAACCCTAACCCTAAGAGTCTAACCCTAACCCTAAGAGTCTAACCCTAACCCTAAGAGTCTAACCCTAACCCTAACCCTAACCCTAAGAGTCTAACCCTAACCCTAAGATCTAACCCTAACCCTAACCCTAACCCTAAGAGTCTAACCCTAACCCTAAGAGTCTAACCCTAACCCTAACCCTAACCCTAACCCTAAACCTAAGAGTCTAACCCTAACCCTAAGAGTCTAACCCTAACCCTAACCCTAAGAGTCTAACCCTAACCCTAACCCTAACCCTAACCCTAAGAGTCTAACCATAACCCTGAGTCTAACCCTAACCCTAACCCTAACCCTAACCCTAAGAGTCTAACCCTAACCCTAAGAGTCTAACCCTAACCCTAACCCTAACCATAAGAGTCTAACCCTAACCCTAAGTGTCTAACCCTAACCCTAACCCTAAGAGTCTAACCCTAACCCTGAGAGTCTAACCCTAACCCTAAGAGCCTGAGTCTAACCCTAACCCTAAGAGCCTGAGTCTAACCCTAACCCTAAGAGCCTAAGTCTAACCCTAACTCTAAGAGTCTAACCCTGACCCTAACCCTAACCCTAAGAGTCTAACCCTAACCCTGAGTCTAACCCTAACCCTAAGAGTCTAACCCTAACCCTAACCCTAACCCTAAGTGTCTAACCCTAACCCTAACCCTAACCCTAAGAGTCTAACCATAACCCTGAGTCTAACCCTAACCCTAACCCTAACCCTAAGAGTCTAACCCTAACCCTAAGAGTCTAACCCTAACCCTAACCCTAACCGTAAGAGTCTAACCCTAACCCTAAGAGTCTAACCCTAACCCTATCCCTAACCCTAAGAGTCTAACCCTAACCCTAACCCTAACCCTAACCCTAACCCTAAGTGTATAACCCTAACCCTAACCCTAAGAGTCTAACCCTAACCCTGAGAGTCTAACCCTAACCCTAAGAGCCTGAGTCTAACCCTAACCCTAAGAGCCTGAGTCTAACCCTAACCCTAACCCTAACAGTATAACCTTAACCCTAACCCTAAGAGTCTAACCCTAACCCTGAGTCTAACCCTAACCCTAACCCTAAGAGTCTAACCCTAACCCTAAAAGTCTAACCCTAAGAGTCTAACCCTAACCCTAACTCTAACCCTAACAGTCTAACCCTAACCCTAAGAGTCTAACCCTAAGAGTCTAACCCTAACCCTAAACCTAACCCTAACAGTCTAACCCTAACCCTAAACCTAACCCTAAGAGTCTAACCCTAACCCTAACCCTAACCCTAAGAGTCTAACCTTAACCCTAACCCTAACCCTAAGAGTCTAACCCTAACCCTAAGAGTCTAACCCTAACCCTAACCCTAACCCTAAGAGTCTAACCCTAACCCTAACCCTAACCCTAACCCTAACCCTAAACCTAAGAGTCTAACCCTAACCCTAAGAGTCTAAACCTAACCCTTAGAGCCTGAGTCTAACCCTAACCCTAAGAGTCTAACCCTAACCCTAACCCTAACCCTAAGAGTCTAACCCTAACCCTAACCCTAACCCTAACCGTAAGAGTCTAACCCTAACCCTAAGAGTCTAACCCTAAGAGTCTAACCCTAACCCTAAAAGTCTAACCCTGAGAATCTAACCCTAACCCTAACCCTAACCCCGGCTGAAGTACCCAAGTATATTTCGCTAGATGGCAGCAGCGCTCCACCAACAGAGCCGGCTGCAGTACCCAAATATATTTCGCTAGATGGCAGCAGCGCTCCACCAAAAGGGCGGCTGCAGTACCCAATTACATTTCGCTAGATGGCAGCAGCGCTCCACCAAAAGGGCGGCTGCAGTACCCAATTATATTTCGCTAGATGGCAGCAGCGCTCCACCAACAGGGCCGGCTGCAGTACCCAAATATATTTCGCTAGATGGCAGCAGCGCTCCACCAACAGAGCCGGCTGCAGTACCCAAATATATTTCGCTAGATGGCAGCAGCGCTCCACCAACAGGGCCGGCTGCAGTACCCAAATATATTTCGCTAGATGGCAGCAGCGCTCCACCAACAGCGCCGGCTGCAGTACCCAAGTATATTTCGCTAGATGGCAGCAGCGCTCCACCAACCGGGCGGCTGCAGTACCCCAATATATTTCGCTAGATGGCAGCAGCGCTCCACCAACAGGGCCGGCTGCAGTACCCAAGTATATTTCGCTAGATGGCAGCAGCGCTCCACCAACCGGGCGGCTGCAGTACCCAAGTATATTTCGCTAGATGGCAGCAGCGCTCCACCAACAGGGCCGGCTGCAGTACCCAAGTATATTTCGCTAGATGGCAGCAGCGCTCCACCAACCGGGCGGCTGCAGTACCCAAGTATATTTCGCTAGATGGCAGCAGCGCTCCACCAACAGGGCCGGCTGCAGTACCCAAGTATATTTCGCTAGATGGCAGCAGCGCTCCACCAACCGGGCGGCTGCAGTACCCAAATATATTTCGCTAGATGGCAGCAGCGCTCCACCAACAGGGCCGGCTGCAGTACCCAAATATATTTCGCTAGATGGCAGCAGCGCTCCACCAACCGGGCGGCTGCAGTACCCAAGTATATTTCGCTAGATGGCAGCAGCGCTCCACCAACAGAGCCGGCTGCAGTACCCAAGTATATTTCGCTAGATGGCAGCAGCGCTCCACCAACCGGGCCGGCTGCAGTACCCAAATATATTTCGCTAGATGGCAGCAGCGCTCCACCAAAAGGGCGGCTGCAGTACCCAAGTATATTTCGCTAGATGGCAGCAGCGCTCCACCAACAGCGCCGGCTGCAGTACCCAAATATATTTCGCTAGATGGCAGCAGCGCTCCACCAACAGGGCCGGCTGCAGTACCCAAATATATTTCGCTAGATGGCAGCAGCGCTCCACCAACAGGGCCGGCTGCAGTACCCAAGTATATTTCGCTAGATGGCAGCAGAGCTCCACCAAAAGTGCGGCTGCAGTACCCAAATATATAGTACTGAGTCTAACCCTAACCCTAAGAGCCTGAGTCTAACCCTAACCCTAAGAGCCTGAGTCTAACCCTCACCCTAAGAGCCTGAGTCTAACCCTAACCCTAAGAGCCTGAGTCTAACCCTAACCCTAAGAGCCTGAGTCTAACCCTCACCCTAAGAGCCTGAGTCTAACCCTAACCCTAAGAGCCTGAGTCTAACCCTCACCCTAAGAGCCTGAGTCTAACCCTAACCCTAAGAGCCTGAGTCTAACCCTCACCCTAAGAGCCTGAGTCTAACCCTAACCCTAAGAGCCTGAGTCTAACCCTAACCCTAAGAGCCTGAGTCTAACCCTAACCCTAAGAGCCTAAGTCTAACCCTAACTCTAAGAGTCTAACCCTGACCCTAACCCTAACCCTAAGAGTCTAACCCTAACCCTGAGTCTAACCCTAACCCTAAGAGCCTGAGTCTAACCCTAACCGTAAGAGCCTGAGTCTAACCCTCACCCTAAGAGCCTGAGTCTAACCCTAACCCTAAGAGCCTGAGTCTAACCCTAACCCTAAGAGCCTAAGTCTAACCCTAACCCTAAGAGTCTAACCCTAACCCTAACCCTAATTTTAAGAGTCTAACCCTAACCCTAACCCTAACCCTAAGAGTCTAACCCTAACCCTAACCCTAACCCTAAGTGTCTAACCCTAACCCTAACCCTAACCCTAACCCTAAGAGTCTAACCATAACCCTGAGTCTAACCCTAACCCTAACCCTAACCCTAAGAGTCTAACCCTAACCCTAAGAGTCTAACCCTAACCCTAACCCTAACCCTAAGAGTCTAACCCTAACCCTAACCCTAACCCTAAGTGTCTAACCCTAACCCTAACCCTAAGAGTCTAACCCTAACCCTAAGAGCCTGAGTCTAACCCTAACCCTAACCCTAACCCTAACAGTCTAACCCTAACCCTAACCCTAAGAGTCTAACCCTAACCCTAAGAGTCTAACCCTAACCCTGAGTCTAACCCTAACCCTAACCCTAAGAGTCTAACCCTAACCCTAAAAGTCTAACCCTAAGAGTCTAACCCTAACCCTAACTCTAACCCTAACAGTCTAACCCTAACCCTAAGAGTCTAACCCTAAGAGCCTGAGTCTAACCCTCACCCTAAGAGCCTGAGTCTAACCCTAACCCTAAGAGCCTGAGTCTAACCCTCACCCTAAGAGCCTGAGTCTAACCCTAACCCTAAGAGCCTGAGTCTAACCCTCACCCTAAGAGCCTGAGTCTAACCCTAACCCTAAGAGCCTGAGTCTAACCCTAACCCTAAGAGCCTGAGTCTAACCCTAACCCTAAGAGCCTAAGTCTAACCCTAACTCTAAGAGTCTAACCCTGACCCTAACCCTAACCCTAAGAGTCTAACCCTAACCCTGAGTCTAACCCTAACCCTAAGAGCCTGAGTCTAACCCTAACCGTAAGAGCCTGAGTCTAACCCTCACCCTAAGAGCCTGAGTCTAACCCTAACCCTAAGAGCCTGAGTCTAACCCTAACCCTAAGAGCCTAAGTCTAACCCTAACCCTAAGAGTCTAACCCTAACCCTAACCCTAATTTTAAGAGTCTAACCCTAACCCTAACCCTAACCCTAAGAGTCTAACCCTAACCCTAACCCTAACCCTAAGTGTCTAACCCTAACCCTAACCCTAACCCTAACCCTAAGAGTCTAACCATAACCCTGAGTCTAACCCTAACCCTAACCCTAACCCTAAGAGTCTAACCCTAACCCTAAGAGTCTAACCCTAACCCTAACCCTAACCCTAAGAGTCTAACCCTAACCCTAACCCTAACCCTAAGTGTCTAACCCTAACCCTAACCCTAAGAGTCTAACCCTAACCCTAAGAGCCTGAGTCTAACCCTAACCCTAACCCTAACCCTAAGAGTCTAACCCTAACCCTAAAAGTCTAACCCTAAGAGTCTAACCCTAACCCTAACTCTAACCCTAACAGTCTAACCCTAACCCTAAGAGTCTAACCCTAAGAGTCTAACCCTAACCCTAAACCTAACCCTAAGAGTCTAACCCTAACCCTAAACCTAACCCTAAGAGTCTAACCCTAACCCTAACCCTAACCCTAAGAGTCTAACCTTAACCCTAACCCTAACCCTAAGAGTCTAACCCTAACCCTAAGAGTCTAACCCTAACCCTAACCCTAACCCTAAGAGTCTAACCCTAACCCTAACCCTAACCCTAACCCTAACCCTAAACCTAAGAGTCTAACCCTAACCCTAAGAGTCTAAACCTAACCCTTAGAGCCTGAGTCTAACCCTAACCCTAAGAGTCTAACCCTAACCCTAACCCTAACCCTAAGAGTCTAACCCTAACCCTAACCCTAACCCTAACCGTAAGAGTCTAACCCTAACCCTAAGAGTCTAACCCTAAGAGTCTAACCCTAACCCTAAAAGTCTAACCCTGAGAATCTAACCCTAACCCTAACCCTAACCCCGGCTGAAGTACCCAAGTATATTTCGCTAGATGGCAGCAGCGCTCCACCAACAGAGCCGGCTGCAGTACCCAAATATATTTCGCTAGATGGCAGCAGCGCTCCACCAAAAGGGCGGCTGCAGTACCCAATTACATTTCGCTAGATGGCAGCAGCGCTCCACCAAAAGGGCGGCTGCAGTACCCAATTATATTTCGCTAGATGGCAGCAGCGCTCCACCAACAGGGCCGGCTGCAGTACCCAAATATATTTCGCTAGATGGCAGCAGCGCTCCACCAACAGAGCCGGCTGCAGTACCCAAATATATTTCGCTAGATGGCAGCAGCGCTCCACCAACAGGGCCGGCTGCAGTACCCAAATATATTTCGCTAGATGGCAGCAGCGCTCCACCAACAGCGCCGGCTGCAGTACCCAAGTATATTTCGCTAGATGGCAGCAGCGCTCCACCAACCGGGCGGCTGCAGTACCCCAATATATTTCGCTAGATGGCAGCAGCGCTCCACCAACAGGGCCGGCTGCAGTACCCAAGTATATTTCGCTAGATGGCAGCAGCGCTCCACCAACCGGGCGGCTGCAGTACCCAAGTATATTTCGCTAGATGGCAGCAGCGCTCCACCAACAGGGCCGGCTGCAGTACCCAAGTATATTTCGCTAGATGGCAGCAGCGCTCCACCAACCGGGCGGCTGCAGTACCCAATTATATTTCGCTAGATGGCAGCAGCGCTCCACCAACAGGGCCGGCTGCAGTACCCAAGTATATTTCGCTAGATGGCAGCAGCGCTCCACCAACCGGGCGGCTGCAGTACCCAAATATATTTCGCTAGATGGCAGCAGCGCTCCACCAACAGGGCCGGCTGCAGTACCCAAGTATATTTCGCTAGATGGCAGCAGCGCTCCACCAACCGGGCGGCTGCAGTACCCAAGTATATTTCGCTAGATGGCAGCAGCGCTCCACCAACAGAGCCGGCTGCAGTACCCAAGTATATTTCGCTAGATGGCAGCAGCGCTCCACCAACCGGGCCGGCTGCAGTACCCAAATATATTTCGCTAGATGGCAGCAGCGCTCCACCAAAAGGGCGGCTGCAGTACCCAAGTATATTTCGCTAGATGGCAGCAGCGCTCCACCAACAGCGCCGGCTGCAGTACCCAAATATATTTCGCTAGATGGCAGCAGCGCTCCACCAACAGGGCCGGCTGCAGTACCCAAATATATTTCGCTAGATGGCAGCAGCGCTCCACCAACAGGGCCGGCTGCAGTACCCAAGTATATTTCGCTAGATGGCAGCAGAGCTCCACCAAAAGTGCGGCTGCAGTACCCAAATATATAGTACTGAGTCTAACCCTAACCCTAAGAGCCTGAGTCTAACCCTAACCCTAAGAGCCTGAGTCTAACCCTCACCCTAAGAGCCTGAGTCTAACCCTAACCCTAAGAGCCTGAGTCTAACCCTAACCCTAAGAGCCTGAGTCTAACCCTCACCCTAAGAGCCTGAGTCTAACCCTAACCCTAAGAGCCTGAGTCTAACCCTCACCCTAAGAGCCTGAGTCTAACCCTAACCCTAAGAGCCTGAGTCTAACCCTCACCCTAAGAGCCTGAGTCTAACCCTAACCCTAAGAGCCTGAGTCTAACCCTAACCCTAAGAGCCTGAGTCTAACCCTAACCCTAAGAGCCTAAGTCTAACCCTAACTCTAAGAGTCTAACCCTGACCCTAACCCTAACCCTAAGAGTCTAACCCTAACCCTGAGTCTAACCCTAACCCTAAGAGCCTGAGTCTAACCCTAACCGTAAGAGCCTGAGTCTAACCCTCACCCTAAGAGCCTGAGTCTAACCCTAACCCTAAGAGCCTGAGTCTAACCCTAACCCTAAGAGCCTAAGTCTAACCCTAACCCTAAGAGTCTAACCCTAACCCTAACCCTAATTTTAAGAGTCTAACCCTAAACCTAACCCTAACCCTAAGAGTCTAACCCTAACCCTAACCCTAACCCTAAGTGTCTAACCCTAACCCTAACCCTAACCCTAACCCTAAGAGTCTAACCATAACCCTGAGTCTAACCCTAACCCTAACCCTAACCCTAAGAGTCTAACCCTAACCCTAAGAGTCTAACCCTAACCCTAAGAGTCTAACCCTAACCCTAACCCTAACCCTAAGTGTCTAACCCTAACCCTAACCCTAAGAGTCTAACCCTAACCCTAAGAGCCTGAGTCTAACCCTAACCCTAACCCTAACCCTAACAGTCTAACCCTAACCCTAACCCTAAGAGTCTAACCCTAACCCTAAGAGTCTAACCCTAACCCTGAGTCTAACCCTAACCCTAACCCTAAGAGTCTAACCCTAACCCTAAAAGTCTAACCCTAAGAGTCTAACCCTAACCCTAACTCTAACCCTAACAGTCTAACCCTAACCCTAAGAGTCTAACCCTAAGAGTCTAACCCTAACCCTAAACCTAACCCTAAGAGTCTAACCCTAACCCTAAACCTAACCCTAAGAGTCTAACCCTAACCCTAACCCTAACCCTAAGAGTCTAACCCTAACCCTAACCCTAACCCTAAGAGTCTAACCCTAACCCTAAGAGTCTAACCCTAACCCTAAGAGTCTAACCCTAACCCTAACCCTAACCCTAAGAGTCTAACCCTAACCCTAAGATCTAACCCTAACCCTAACCCTAACCCTAAGAGTCTAACCCTAACCCTAAGAGTCTAACCCTAACCCTAACCCTAACCCTAACCCTAAACCTAAGAGTCTAACCCTAACCCTAAGAGTCTAACCCTAACCCTAACCCTAAGAGTCTAACCCTAACCCTAAAAGTCTAACCCTAAGAGTCTAACCCTAACCCTAACTCTAACCCTAACAGTCTAACCCTAACCCTAAGAGTCTAACCCTAAGAGTCTAACCCTAACCCTAAACCTAACCCTAAGAGTCTAACCCTAACCCTAAACCTAACCCTAAGAGTCTAACCCTAACCCTAACCCTAACCCTAAGAGTCTAACCCTAACCCTAACCCTAACCCTAAGAGTCTAACCCTAACCCTAAGAGTCTAACCCTAACCCTAAGAGTCTAACCCTAACCCTAACCCTAACCCTAAGAGTCTAACCCTAACCCTAAGATCTAACCCTAACCCTAACCCTAACCCTAAGAGTCTAACCCTAACCCTAAGAGTCTAACCCTAACCCTAACCCTAACCCTAACCCTAAACCTAAGAGTCTAACCCTAACCCTAAGAGTCTAACCCTAACCCTAACCCTAAGAGTCTAACCCTAACCCTAACCCTAACCCTAACCGTAAGAGTCTAACCTTAACCCTAAGAGTCTAACCCTAAGAGTCTACCCCTAACCCTAAACCTAACCCTAACAGTCTAACCCTAACCCTAAACCTAACCCTAAGAGTCTAACCCTAACCCTAACCCTAAGAGTCTAACCCTAACCCTAACCCTAACCCTAAGAGTCTAACCCTAACCCTAAGAGTCTAACCCTAACCCTAAGAGTCTAACCCTAAGAGTCTAACCCTAACCCTAAGAGTCTAACCCTAACCCTAACCCTAACCCTAAACCTAAGAGTCTAACCCTAACCCTAAGAGTCTAACCCTAAGAGTCTAAACCTAACCCTTAGAGCCTGAGTCTAACCCTAACCCTAAGAGTCTAACCCTAACCCTAACCCTAACCCTAAGAGTCTAACCCTAACCCTAACCCTAACCCTAACCGTAAGAGACTAACCCTAACCCTAAGAGTCTAACCCTAAGAGTCTAACCCTAACCCTAAAAGTCTAACCCTAAGAATCTAACCCTAACCCTAACCCTAACCCCGGCTGAAGTACCCAAGTATATTTCGCTAGATGGCAGCAGCGCTCCACCAACAGAGCCGGCTGCAGTACCCAATTACATTTCGCTAGATGGCAGCAGCGCTCCATCAAAAGGGCGGCTGCAGTACCCAATTATATTTCGCTAGATGGCAGCAGCGCTCCACCAACAGGGCCGGCTGCAGTACCCAAATATATTTCGCTAGATGGCAGCAGCGCCCCACCAACAGGGCCGGCTGCAGTACCCAAGTATATTTCGCTAGATGGCAGCAGCGCTCCACCAACCGGGCGGCTGCAGTACCCAAATATATTTCGCTAGATGGCAGCAGCGCTCCACCAACAGGGCCGGCTGCAGTACCCAAGTATATTTCGCTAGATGGCAGCAGCGCTCCACCAACCGGGCGGCTGCAGTACCCAAGTATATTTCGCTAGATGGCAGCAGCGCTCCACCAACAGGGCCGGCTGCAGTACCCAAGTATATTTCGCTAGATGGCAGCAGCGCTCCACCAACAGGGCCGGCTGCAGTACCCAAATATATTTCGCTAGATGGCAGCAGCGCTCCACCAAAAGGGCGGCTGCAGTACCCAAGTATATTTCGCTAGATGGCAGCAGCGCTCCACCAACAGCGCCGGCTGCAGTACCCAAGTACATTTCGCTAGATGGCAGCAGCGCTCCACCAACCGGGCGGCTGCAGTACCCAATTACATTTCGCTAGATGGCAGCAGCGCTCCACCAAAAGGGCGGCTGCAGTACCCAAGTATATTTCGCTAGATGGCAGCAGAGCTCCACCAACAGGGCCGGCTGCAGTACCCAAATATATTTCGCTAGATGGCAGCAGCGCTCCACCAACAGGGCCGGCTGCAGTACCCAAATATATTTCGCTAGATGGCAGCAGCGCTCCACCAACAGGGCCGGCTGCAGTACCCAAGTATATTTCGCTAGATGGCAGCAGAGCTCCACCAAAAGTGCGGCTGCAGTACCCAAATATATAGTACTGAGTCTAACCCTAACCCTAAGAGCCTGAGTCTAACCCTCACCCTAAGAGCCTGAGTCTAACCCTAACCCTAAGAGCCTGAGTCTAACCCTAACCCTAAGAGCCTGAGTCTAACCCTAACCCTAAGAGCCTGAGTCTAACCCTAACCCTAAGAGCCTGAGTCTAACCCTCACCCTAAGAGCCTGAGTCTAACCCTAACCCTAAGAGCCTGAGTCTAACCCTCACCCTAAGAGCCTGAGTCTAACCCTAACCCTAAGAGCCTGAGTCTAACCCTCACCCTAAGAGCCTGAGTCTAACCCTAACCCTAAGAGCCTGAGTCTAACCCTCACCCTAAGAGCCTGAGTCTAACCCTAACCCTAAGAGCCTGAGTCTAACCCTAACCCTAAGAGCCTGAGTCTAACCCTAACCCTAAGAGCCTAAGTCTAACCCTAACTCTAAGAGTCTAACCCTGACCCTAACCCTAACCCTAAGAGTCTAACCCTAACCCTGAGTCTAACCCTAACCCTAAGAGCCTGAGTCTAACCCTAACCGTAAGAGCCTGAGTCTAACCCTCACCCTAAGAGCCTGAGTCTAACCCTAACCCTAAGAGCCTGAGTCTAACCCTCACCCTAAGAGCCTGAGTCTAACCCTAACCCTAAGAGCCTGAGTCTAACCCTAACCCTAAAAGCCTGAGTCTAACCCTAACCCTAAGAGCCTAAGTCTAACCCTAACTCTAAGAGTCTAACCCTGACCCTAACCCTAACCCTAAGAGTCTAACCCTAACCCTGAGTCTAACCCTAACCCTAAGAGTCTAACCCTATCCCTAACCCTAACCCTAAGTGTCTAACCCTAACCCTAACCCTAACCCTAACCCTAACCCTAAGAGTCTAACCATAACCCTGAGTCTAACCCTAACCCTAACCCTAACCCTAAGAGTCTAACCCTAACCCTAAGAGTCTAACCCTAACCCTAACCCTAACCATAAGAGTCTAACCCTAACCCTAAGAGTCTAACCCTAACCCTAACCCTAACCCTAAGAGTCTAACCCTAACCCTAACCCTAACCCTAACCCTAACCCTAAGTGTATAACCCTAACCCTAACCCTAAGAGTCTAACCCTAACCCTGAGAGTCTAACCCTAACTTTAAGAGCCTGAGTCTAACCCTAACCCTAAGAGCCTGAGTCTAACCCTAAACCTAACCCTAACAGTCTAACCTTAACCCTAACCCTAAGAGTCTAACCCTAACCCTGAGTCTAACCCTAACCCTAACCCTAAGAGTCTAACCCTAACCCTAAAACTCTAACCCTAAGAGTCTAACCCTAACCCTAACTCTAACCCTAACAGTCTAACCCTAACCCTAAGAGTCTAACCCTAAGAGTCTAACCCTAACCCTAAACCTAACCCTAAGAGTCTAACCCTAACCCTAAACCTAACCCTAAGAGTCTAACCCTAACCCTAACCCTAACCCTAAGAGTCTAACCTTAACCCTAACCCTAACCCTAAGAGTCTAACCCTAACCCTAAGAGTCTAACCCTAACCCTAAGAGTCTAACCCTAACCCTAACCCTAACCCTAAGAGTCTAACCCTAACCCTAAGATCTAACCCTAACCCTAACCCTAACCCTAAGAGTCTAACCCTAACCCTAAGAGTCTAACCCTAACCCTAACCCTAACCCTAACCCTAAACCTAAGAGTCTAACCCTAACCCTAAGAGTCTAACCCTAACCCTAACCCTAAGAGTCTAACCCTAACCCTAACCCTAACCCTAACCCTAAGAGTCTAACCATAACCCTGAGTCTAACCCTAACCCTAACCCTAACCCTAACCCTAAGAGTCTAACCCTAACCCTAAGAGTCTAACCCTAACCCTAACCCTAACCATAAGAGTCTAACCCTAACCCTAAGTGTCTAACCCTAACCCTAACCCTAAGAGTCTAACCCTAACCCTGAGAGTCTAACCCTAACCCTAAGAGCCTGAGTCTAACCCTAACCCTAAGAGCCTGAGTCTAACCCTAACCCTAAGAGCCTAAGTCTAACCCTAACTCTAAGAGTCTAACCCTGACCCTAACCCTAACCCTAAGAGTCTAACCCTAACCCTGAGTCTAACCCTAACCCTAAGAGTCTAACCCTAACCCTAACCCTAACCCTAAGTGTCTAACCCTAACCCTAACCCTAACCCTAAGAGTCTAACCATAACCCTGAGTCTAACCCTAACCCTAACCCTAACCCTAAGAGTCTAACCCTAACCCTAAGAGTCTAACCCTAACCCTAACCCTAACCGTAAGAGTCTAACCCTAACCCTAAGAGTCTAACCCTAACCCTATCCCTAACCCTAAGAGTCTAACCCTAACCCTAACCCTAACCCTAACCCTAACCCTAAGTGTATAACCCTAACCCTAACCCTAAGAGTCTAACCCTAACCCTGAGAGTCTAACCCTAACCCTAAGAGCCTGAGTCTAACCCTAACCCTAAGAGCCTGAGTCTAACCCTAACCCTAACCCTAACAGTCTAACCTTAACCCTAACCCTAAGAGTCTAACCCTAACCCTGAGTCTAACCCTAACCCTAACCCTAAGAGTCTAACCCTAACCCTAAAAGTCTAACCCTAAGAGTCTAACCCTAACCCTAACTCTAACCCTAACAGTCTAACCCTAACCCTAAGAGTCTAACCCTAAGAGTCTAACCCTAACCCTAAACCTAACCCTAACAGTCTAACCCTAACCCTAAACCTAACCCTAAGAGTCTAACCCTAACCCTAACCCTAACCCTAAGAGTCTAACCTTAACCCTAACCCTAACCCTAAGAGTCTAACCCTAACCCTAAGAGTCTAACCCTAACCCTAACCCTAACCCTAAGAGTCTAACCCTAACCCTAACCCTAACCCTAACCCTAACCCTAAACCTAAGAGTCTAACCCTAACCCTAAGAGTCTAAACCTAACCCTTAGAGCCTGAGTCTAACCCTAACCCTAAGAGTCTAACCCTAACCCTAACCCTAACCCTAAGAGTCTAACCCTAACCCTAACCCTAACCCTAACCGTAAGAGTCTAACCCTAACCCTAAGAGTCTAACCCTAAGAGTCTAACCCTAACCCTAAAAGTCTAACCCTGAGAATCTAACCCTAACCCTAACCCTAACCCCGGCTGAAGTACCCAAGTATATTTCGCTAGATGGCAGCAGCGCTCCACCAACAGAGCCGGCTGCAGTACCCAAATATATTTCGCTAGATGGCAGCAGCGCTCCACCAAAAGGGCGGCTGCAGTACCCAATTACATTTCGCTAGATGGCAGCAGCGCTCCACCAAAAGGGCGGCTGCAGTACCCAATTATATTTCGCTAGATGGCAGCAGCGCTCCACCAACAGGGCCGGCTGCAGTACCCAAATATATTTCGCTAGATGGCAGCAGCGCTCCACCAACAGAGCCGGCTGCAGTACCCAAATATATTTCGCTAGATGGCAGCAGCGCTCCACCAACAGGGCCGGCTGCAGTACCCAAATATATTTCGCTAGATGGCAGCAGCGCTCCACCAACAGCGCCGGCTGCAGTACCCAAGTATATTTCGCTAGATGGCAGCAGCGCTCCACCAACCGGGCGGCTGCAGTACCCCAATATATTTCGCTAGATGGCAGCAGCGCTCCACCAACAGGGCCGGCTGCAGTACCCAAGTATATTTCGCTAGATGGCAGCAGCGCTCCACCAACCGGGCGGCTGCAGTACCCAAGTATATTTCGCTAGATGGCAGCAGCGCTCCACCAACAGGGCCGGCTGCAGTACCCAAGTATATTTCGCTAGATGGCAGCAGCGCTCCACCAACCGGGCGGCTGCAGTACCCAAGTATATTTCGCTAGATGGCAGCAGCGCTCCACCAACAGGGCCGGCTGCAGTACCCAAGTATATTTCGCTAGATGGCAGCAGCGCTCCACCAACCGGGCGGCTGCAGTACCCAAATATATTTCGCTAGATGGCAGCAGCGCTCCACCAACAGGGCCGGCTGCAGTACCCAAGTATATTTCGCTAGATGGCAGCAGCGCTCCACCAACCGGGCGGCTGCAGTACCCAAGTATATTTCGCTAGATGGCAGCAGCGCTCCACCAACAGAGCCGGCTGCAGTACCCAAGTATATTTCGCTAGATGGCAGCAGCGCTCCACCAACCGGGCCGGCTGCAGTACCCAAATATATTTCGCTAGATGGCAGCAGCGCTCCACCAAAAGGGCGGCTGCAGTACCCAAGTATATTTCGCTAGATGGCAGCAGCGCTCCACCAACAGCGCCGGCTGCAGTACCCAAATATATTTCGCTAGATGGCAGCAGCGCTCCACCAACAGGGCCGGCTGCAGTACCCAAATATATTTCGCTAGATGGCAGCAGCGCTCCACCAACAGGGCCGGCTGCAGTACCCAAGTATATTTCGCTAGATGGCAGCAGAGCTCCACCAAAAGTGCGGCTGCAGTACCCAAATATATAGTACTGAGTCTAACCCTAACCCTAAGAGCCTGAGTCTAACCCTAACCCTAAGAGCCTGAGTCTAACCCTCACCCTAAGAGCCTGAGTCTAACCCTAACCCTAAGAGCCTGAGTCTAACCCTAACCCTAAGAGCCTGAGTCTAACCCTCACCCTAAGAGCCTGAGTCTAACCCTAACCCTAAGAGCCTGAGTCTAACCCTCACCCTAAGAGCCTGAGTCTAACCCTAACCCTAAGAGCCTGAGTCTAACCCTCACCCTAAGAGCCTGAGTCTAACCCTAACCCTAAGAGCCTGAGTCTAACCCTAACCCTAAGAGCCTGAGTCTAACCCTAACCCTAAGAGCCTAAGTCTAACCCTAACTCTAAGAGTCTAACCCTGACCCTAACCCTAACCCTAAGAGTCTAACCCTAACCCTGAGTCTAACCCTAACCCTAAGAGCCTGAGTCTAACCCTAACCGTAAGAGCCTGAGTCTAACCCTCACCCTAAGAGCCTGAGTCTAACCCTAACCCTAAGAGCCTGAGTCTAACCCTAACCCTAAGAGCCTAAGTCTAACCCTAACCCTAAGAGTCTAACCCTAACCCTAACCCTAATTTTAAGAGTCTAACCCTAACCCTAACCCTAACCCTAAGAGTCTAACCCTAACCCTAACCCTAACCCTAAGTGTCTAACCCTAACCCTAACCCTAACCCTAACCCTAAGAGTCTAACCATAACCCTGAGTCTAACCCTAACCCTAACCCTAACCCTAAGAGTCTAACCCTAACCCTAAGAGTCTAACCCTAACCCTAACCCTAACCCTAAGAGTCTAACCCTAACCCTAACCCTAACCCTAAGTGTCTAACCCTAACCCTAACCCTAAGAGTCTAACCCTAACCCTAAGAGCCTGAGTCTAACCCTAACCCTAACCCTAACCCTAACAGTCTAACCCTAACCCTAACCCTAAGAGTCTAACCCTAACCCTAAGAGTCTAACCCTAACCCTGAGTCTAACCCTAACCCTAACCCTAAGAGTCTAACCCTAACCCTAAAAGTCTAACCCTAAGAGTCTAACCCTAACCCTAACTCTAACCCTAACAGTCTAACCCTAACCCTAAGAGTCTAACCCTAAGAGTCTAACCCTAACCCTAAACCTAACCCTAAGAGTCTAACCCTAACCCTAAACCTAACCCTAAGAGTCTAACCCTAACCCTAACCCTAACCCTAAGAGTCTAACCTTAACCCTAACCCTAACCCTAAGAGTCTAACCCTAACCCTAAGAGTCTAACCCTAACCCTAAGAGTCTAACCCTAACCCTAACCCTAACCCTAAGAGTCCATCCCTAACCCTAAGATCTAACCCTAACCCTAACCCTAACCCTAAGAGTCTAACCCTAACCCTAAGAGTCTAACCCTAACCCTAACCCTAACCCTAACCCTAAACCTAAGAGTCTAACCCTAACCCTAAGAGTCTAACCCTAACCCTAACCCTAAGAGTCTAACCCTAACCCTAACCCTAACCCTAACCGTAAGAGTCTAACCTTAACCCTAAGAGTCTAACCCTAAGAGTCTACCCCTAACCCTAAACCTAACCCTAACAGTCTAACCCTAACCCTAAACCTAACCCTAAGAGTCTAACCCTAACCCTAACCCTAAGAGTCTAACCCTAACCCTAACCCTAACCCTAAGAGTCTAACCCTAACCCTAAGAGTCTAACCCTAACCCTAAGAGTCTAACCCTAAGAGTCTAACCCTAACCCTAAGAGTCTAACCCTAACCCTAACCCTAACCCTAAACCTAAGAGTCTAACCCTAACCCTAAGAGTCTAACCCTAAGAGTCTAAACCTAACCCTTAGAGCCTGAGTCTAACCCTAACCCTAAGAGTCTAACCCTAACCCTAACCCTAACCCTAAGAGTCTAACCCTAACCCTAACCCTAACCCTAACCGTAAGAGACTAACCCTAACCCTAAGAGTCTAACCCTAAGAGTCTAACCCTAACCCTAAAAGTCTAACCCTAAGAATCTAACCCTAACCCTAACCCTAACCCCGGCTGAAGTACCCAAGTATATTTCGCTAGATGGCAGCAGCGCTCCACCAACAGAGCCGGCTGCAGTACCCAATTACATTTCGCTAGATGGCAGCAGCGCTCCATCAAAAGGGCGGCTGCAGTACCCAATTATATTTCGCTAGATGGCAGCAGCGCTCCACCAACAGGGCCGGCTGCAGTACCCAAATATATTTCGCTAGATGGCAGCAGCGCCCCACCAACAGGGCCGGCTGCAGTACCCAAGTATATTTCGCTAGATGGCAGCAGCGCTCCACCAACCGGGCGGCTGCAGTACCCAAATATATTTCGCTAGATGGCAGCAGCGCTCCACCAACAGGGCCGGCTGCAGTACCCAAGTATATTTCGCTAGATGGCAGCAGCGCTCCACCAACCGGGCGGCTGCAGTACCCAAGTATATTTCGCTAGATGGCAGCAGCGCTCCACCAAAAGGGCCGGCTGCAGTACCCAAGTATATTTCGCTAGATGGCAGCAGCGCTCCACCAACAGGGCCGGCTGCAGTACCCAAATATATTTCGCTAGATGGCAGCAGCGCTCCACCAAAAGGGCGGCTGCAGTACCCAAGTATATTTCGCTAGATGGCAGCAGCGCTCCACCAACAGCGCCGGCTGCAGTACCCAAGTACATTTCGCTAGATGGCAGCAGCGCTCCACCAACCGGGCGGCTGCAGTACCCAATTACATTTCGCTAGATGGCAGCAGCGCTCCACCAAAAGGGCGGCTGCAGTACCCAAGTATATTTCGCTAGATGGCAGCAGAGCTCCACCAACAGGGCCGGCTGCAGTACCCAAATATATTTCGCTAGATGGCAGCAGCGCTCCACCAACAGGGCCGGCTGCAGTACCCAAATATATTTCGCTAGATGGCAGCAGCGCTCCACCAACAGGGCCGGCTGCAGTACCCAAGTATATTTCGCTAGATGGCAGCAGAGCTCCACCAAAAGTGCGGCTGCAGTACCCAAATATATAGTACTGAGTCTAACCCTAACCCTAAGAGCCTGAGTCTAACCCTCACCCTAAGAGCCTGAGTCTAACCCTAACCCTAAGAGCCTGAGTCTAACCCTAACCCTAAGAGCCTGAGTCTAACCCTAACCCTAAGAGCCTGAGTCTAACCCTAACCCTAACCCTAAGAGTCTAACCATAACCCTGAGTCTAACCCTAACCCTAACCCTAACCCTAAGAGTCTAACCCTAACCCTAAGAGTCTAACCCTAACCCTAACCCTAACCATAAGAGTCTAACCCTAACCCTAAGTGTCTAACCCTAACCCTAACCCTAAGAGTCTAACCCTAACCCTGAGAGTCTAACCCTAACCCTAAGAGCCTGAGTCTAACCCTAACCCTAAGAGCCTGAGTCTAACCCTAACCCTAAGAGCCTAAGTCTAACCCTAACTCTAAGAGTCTAACCCTGACCCTAACCCTAACCCTAAGAGTCTAACCCTAACCCTGAGTCTAACCCTAACCCTAAGAGTCTAACCCTAACCCTAACCCTAACCCTAAGTGTCTAACCCTAACCCTAACCCTAACCCTAAGAGTCTAACCATAACCCTGAGTCTAACCCTAACCCTAACCCTAACCCTAAGAGTCTAACCCTAACCCTAAGAGTCTAACCCTAACCCTAACCCTAACCCTAAGAGTCTAACCCTAACCCTAAGAGTCTAACCCTAACCCTATCCCTAACCCTAAGAGTCTAACCCTAACCCTAACCCTAACCCTAACCCTAACCCTAAGTGTATAACCCTAACCCTAACCCTAAGAGTCTAACCCTAACCCTGAGAGTCTAACCCTAACCCTAAGAGCCTGAGTCTAACCCTAACCCTAAGAGCCTGAGTCTAACCCTAACCCTAACCCTAACAGTCTAACCTTAACCCTAACCCTAAGAGTCTAACCCTAACCCTGAGTCTAACCCTAACCCTAACCCTAAGAGTCTAACCCTAACCCTAAAAGTCTAACCCTAAGAGTCTAACCCTAACCCTAACTCTAACCCTAACAGTCTAACCCTAACCCTAAGAGTCTAACCCTAAGAGTCTAACCCTAACCCTAAACCTAACCCTAACAGTCTAACCCTAACCCTAAACCTAACCCTAAGAGTCTAACCCTAACCCTAACCCTAACCCTAAGAGTCTAACCTTAACCCTAACCCTAACCCTAAGAGTCTAACCCTAACCCTAAGAGTCTAACCCTAACCCTAACCCTAACCCTAAGAGTCTAACCCTAACCCTAACCCTAACCCTAACCCTAACCCTAAACCTAAGAGTCTAACCCTAACCCTAAGAGTCTAAACCTAACCCTTAGAGCCTGAGTCTAACCCTAACCCTAAGAGTCTAACCCTAACCCTAACCCTAACCCTAAGAGTCTAACCCTAACCCTAACCCTAACCCTAACCGTAAGAGTCTAACCCTAACCCTAAGAGTCTAACCCTAAGAGTCTAACCCTAACCCTAAAAGTCTAACCCTGAGAATCTAACCCTAACCCTAACCCTAACCCCGGCTGAAGTACCCAAGTATATTTCGCTAGATGGCAGCAGCGCTCCACCAACAGAGCCGGCTGCAGTACCCAAATATATTTCGCTAGATGGCAGCAGCGCTCCACCAAAAGGGCGGCTGCAGTACCCAATTACATTTCGCTAGATGGCAGCAGCGCTCCACCAAAAGGGCGGCTGCAGTACCCAATTATATTTCGCTAGATGGCAGCAGCGCTCCACCAACAGGGCCGGCTGCAGTACCCAAATATATTTCGCTAGATGGCAGCAGCGCTCCACCAACAGAGCCGGCTGCAGTACCCAAATATATTTCGCTAGATGGCAGCAGCGCTCCACCAACAGGGCCGGCTGCAGTACCCAAATATATTTCGCTAGATGGCAGCAGCGCTCCACCAACAGCGCCGGCTGCAGTACCCAAGTATATTTCGCTAGATGGCAGCAGCGCTCCACCAACCGGGCGGCTGCAGTACCCCAATATATTTCGCTAGATGGCAGCAGCGCTCCACCAACAGGGCCGGCTGCAGTACCCAAGTATATTTCGCTAGATGGCAGCAGCGCTCCACCAACCGGGCGGCTGCAGTACCCAAGTATATTTCGCTAGATGGCAGCAGCGCTCCACCAACAGGGCCGGCTGCAGTACCCAAGTATATTTCGCTAGATGGCAGCAGCGCTCCACCAACCGGGCGGCTGCAGTACCCAAGTATATTTCGCTAGATGGCAGCAGCGCTCCACCAACAGGGCCGGCTGCAGTACCCAAGTATATTTCGCTAGATGGCAGCAGCGCTCCACCAACCGGGCGGCTGCAGTACCCAAATATATTTCGCTAGATGGCAGCAGCGCTCCACCAACAGGGCCGGCTGCAGTACCCAAGTATATTTCGCTAGATGGCAGCAGCGCTCCACCAACCGGGCGGCTGCAGTACCCAAGTATATTTCGCTAGATGGCAGCAGCGCTCCACCAACAGAGCCGGCTGCAGTACCCAAGTATATTTCGCTAGATGGCAGCAGCGCTCCACCAACCGGGCCGGCTGCAGTACCCAAATATATTTCGCTAGATGGCAGCAGCGCTCCACCAAAAGGGCGGCTGCAGTACCCAAGTATATTTCGCTAGATGGCAGCAGCGCTCCACCAACAGCGCCGGCTGCAGTACCCAAATATATTTCGCTAGATGGCAGCAGCGCTCCACCAACAGGGCCGGCTGCAGTACCCAAATATATTTCGCTAGATGGCAGCAGCGCTCCACCAACAGGGCCGGCTGCAGTACCCAAGTATATTTCGCTAGATGGCAGCAGAGCTCCACCAAAAGTGCGGCTGCAGTACCCAAATATATAGTACTGAGTCTAACCCTAACCCTAAGAGCCTGAGTCTAACCCTAACCCTAAGAGCCTGAGTCTAACCCTCACCCTAAGAGCCTGAGTCTAACCCTAACCCTAAGAGCCTGAGTCTAACCCTAACCCTAAGAGCCTGAGTCTAACCCTAACCCTAAGAGCCTGAGTCTAACCCTAACCCTAAGAGCCTGAGTCTAACCCTCACCCTAAGAGCCTGAGTCTAACCCTAACCCTAAGAGCCTGAGTCTAACCCTCACCCTAAGAGCCTGAGTCTAACCCTAACCCTAAGAGCCTGAGTCTAACCCTAACCCTAAGAGCCTGAGTCTAACCCTAACCCTAAGAGCCTAAGTCTAACCCTAACTCTAAGAGTCTAACCCTGACCCTAACCCTAACCCTAAGAGTCTAACCCTAACCCTGAGTCTAACCCTAACCCTAAGAGCCTGAGTCTAACCCTAACCGTAAGAGCCTGAGTCTAACCCTCACCCTAAGAGCCTGAGTCTAACCCTAACCCTAAGAGCCTGAGTCTAACCCTAACCCTAAGAGCCTAAGTCTAACCCTAACCCTAAGAGTCTAACCCTAACCCTAACCCTAATTTTAAGAGTCTAACCCTAACCCTAACCCTAACCCTAAGAGTCTAACCCTAACCCTAACCCTAACCCTAAGTGTCTAACCCTAACCCTAACCCTAACCCTAACCCTAAGAGTCTAACCATAACCCTGAGTCTAACCCTAACCCTAACCCTAACCCTAAGAGTCTAACCCTAACCCTAAGAGTCTAACCCTAACCCTAACCCTAACCCTAAGAGTCTAACCCTAACCCTAACCCTAACCCTAAGTGTCTAACCCTAACCCTAACCCTAAGAGTCTAACCCTAACCCTAAGAGCCTGAGTCTAACCCTAACCCTAACCCTAACCCTAACAGTCTAACCCTAACCCTAACCCTAAGAGTCTAACCCTAACCCTAAGAGTCTAACCCTAACCCTGAGTCTAACCCTAACCCTAACCCTAAGAGTCTAACCCTAACCCTAAAAGTCTAACCCTAAGAGTCTAACCCTAACCCTAACTCTAACCCTAACAGTCTAACCCTAACCCTAAGAGTCTAACCCTAAGAGTCTAACCCTAACCCTAAACCTAACCCTAAGAGTCTAACCCTAACCCTAAACCTAACCCTAAGAGTCTAACCCTAACCCTAACCCTAACCCTAAGAGTCTAACCTTAACCCTAACCCTAACCCTAAGAGTCTAACCCTAACCCTAAGAGTCTAACCCTAACCCTAAGAGTCTAACCCTAACCCTAACCCTAACCCTAAGAGTCCATCCCTAACCCTAAGATCTAACCCTAACCCTAACCCTAACCCTAAGAGTCTAACCCTAACCCTAAGAGTCTAACCCTAACCCTAACCCTAACCCTAACCCTAAACCTAAGAGTCTAACCCTAACCCTAAGAGTCTAACCCTAACCCTAACCCTAAGAGTCTAACCCTAACCCTAACCCTAACCCTAACCGTAAGAGTCTAACCTTAACCCTAAGAGTCTAACCCTAAGAGTCTACCCCTAACCCTAAACCTAACCCTAACAGTCTAACCCTAACCCTAACCCTAACCCTAAGAGTCTAACCCTAACCCTAACCCTAAGAGTCTAACCCTAACCCTAACCCTAACCCTAAGAGTCTAACCCTAACCCTAAGAGTCTAACCCTAACCCTAAGAGTCTAACCCTAAGAGTCTAACCCTAACCCTAAGAGTCTAACCCTAACCCTAACCCTAACCCTAAACCTAAGAGTCTAACCCTAACCCTAAGAGTCTAACCCTAAGAGTCTAAACCTAACCCTTAGAGCCTGAGTCTAACCCTAACCCTAAGAGTCTAACCCTAACCCTAACCCTAACCCTAAGAGTCTAACCCTAACCCTAACCCTAACCCTAACCGTAAGAGACTAACCCTAACCCTAAGAGTCTAACCCTAAGAGTCTAACCCTAACCCTAAAAGTCTAACCCTAAGAATCTAACCCTAACCCTAACCCTAACCCCGGCTGAAGTACCCAAGTATATTTCGCTAGATGGCAGCAGCGCTCCACCAACAGAGCCGGCTGCAGTACCCAATTACATTTCGCTAGATGGCAGCAGCGCTCCATCAAAAGGGCGGCTGCAGTACCCAATTATATTTCGCTAGATGGCAGCAGCGCTCCACCAACAGGGCCGGCTGCAGTACCCAAATATATTTCGCTAGATGGCAGCAGCGCCCCACCAACAGGGCCGGCTGCAGTACCCAAGTATATTTCGCTAGATGGCAGCAGCGCTCCACCAACCGGGCGGCTGCAGTACCCAAATATATTTCGCTAGATGGCAGCAGCGCTCCACCAACAGGGCCGGCTGCAGTACCCAAGTATATTTCGCTAGATGGCAGCAGCGCTCCACCAACCGGGCGGCTGCAGTACCCAAGTATATTTCGCTAGATGGCAGCAGCGCTCCACCAACAGGGCCGGCTGCAGTACCCAAGTATATTTCGCTAGATGGCAGCAGCGCTCCACCAACAGGGCCGGCTGCAGTACCCAAATATATTTCGCTAGATGGCAGCAGCGCTCCACCAAAAGGGCGGCTGCAGTACCCAAGTATATTTCGCTAGATGGCAGCAGCGCTCCACCAACAGCGCCGGCTGCAGTACCCAAGTACATTTCGCTAGATGGCAGCAGCGCTCCACCAACCGGGCGGCTGCAGTACCCAATTACATTTCGCTAGATGGCAGCAGCGCTCCACCAAAAGGGCGGCTGCAGTACCCAAGTATATTTCGCTAGATGGCAGCAGAGCTCCACCAACAGGGCCGGCTGCAGTACCCAAATATATTTCGCTAGATGGCAGCAGCGCTCCACCAACAGGGCCGGCTGCAGTACCCAAATATATTTCGCTAGATGGCAGCAGCGCTCCACCAACAGGGCCGGCTGCAGTACCCAAGTATATTTCGCTAGATGGCAGCAGAGCTCCACCAAAAGTGCGGCTGCAGTACCCAAATATATAGTACTGAGTCTAACCCTAACCCTAAGAGCCTGAGTCTAACCCTCACCCTAAGAGCCTGAGTCTAACCCTAACCCTAAGAGCCTGAGTCTAACCCTAACCCTAAGAGCCTGAGTCTAACCCTAACCCTAAGAGCCTGAGTCTAACCCTAACCCTAACCCTAAGAGTCTAACCATAACCCTGAGTCTAACCCTAACCCTAACCCTAACCCTAAGAGTCTAACCCTAACCCTAAGAGTCTAACCCTAACCCTAACCCTAACCATAAGAGTCTAACCCTAACCCTAAGTGTCTAACCCTAACCCTAACCCTAAGAGTCTAACCCTAACCCTGAGAGTCTAACCCTAACCCTAAGAGCCTGAGTCTAACCCTAACCCTAAGAGCCTGAGTCTAACCCTAACCCTAAGAGCCTAAGTCTAACCCTAACTCTAAGAGTCTAACCCTGACCCTAACCCTAACCCTAAGAGTCTAACCCTAACCCTGAGTCTAACCCTAACCCTAAGAGTCTAACCCTAACCCTAACCCTAACCCTAAGTGTCTAACCCTAACCCTAACCCTAACCCTAAGAGTCTAACCATAACCCTGAGTCTAACCCTAACCCTAACCCTAACCCTAAGAGTCTAACCCTAACCCTAAGAGTCTAACCCTAACCCTAACCCTAACCCTAAGAGTCTAACCCTAACCCTAAGAGTCTAACCCTAACCCTATCCCTAACCCTAAGAGTCTAACCCTAACCCTAACCCTAACCCTAACCCTAACCCTAAGTGTATAACCCTAACCCTAACCCTAAGAGTCTAACCCTAACCCTGAGAGTCTAACCCTAACCCTAAGAGCCTGAGTCTAACCCTAACCCTAAGAGCCTGAGTCTAACCCTAACCCTAACCCTAACAGTCTAACCTTAACCCTAACCCTAAGAGTCTAACCCTAACCCTGAGTCTAACCCTAACCCTAACCCTAAGAGTCTAACCCTAACCCTAAAAGTCTAACCCTAAGAGTCTAACCCTAACCCTAACTCTAACCCTAACAGTCTAACCCTAACCCTAAGAGTCTAACCCTAAGAGTCTAACCCTAACCCTAAACCTAACCCTAACAGTCTAACCCTAACCCTAAACCTAACCCTAAGAGTCTAACCCTAACCCTAACCCTAACCCTAAGAGTCTAACCTTAACCCTAACCCTAACCCTAAGAGTCTAACCCTAACCCTAAGAGTCTAACCCTAACCCTAACCCTAACCCTAAGAGTCTAACCCTAACCCTAACCCTAACCCTAACCCTAACCCTAAACCTAAGAGTCTAACCCTAACCCTAAGAGTCTAAACCTAACCCTTAGAGCCTGAGTCTAACCCTAACCCTAAGAGTCTAACCCTAACCCTAACCCTAACCCTAAGAGTCTAACCCTAACCCTAACCCTAACCCTAACCGTAAGAGTCTAACCCTAACCCTAAGAGTCTAACCCTAAGAGTCTAACCCTAACCCTAAAAGTCTAACCCTGAGAATCTAACCCTAACCCTAACCCTAACCCCGGCTGAAGTACCCAAGTATATTTCGCTAGATGGCAGCAGCGCTCCACCAACAGAGCCGGCTGCAGTACCCAAATATATTTCGCTAGATGGCAGCAGCGCTCCACCAAAAGGGCGGCTGCAGTACCCAATTACATTTCGCTAGATGGCAGCAGCGCTCCACCAAAAGGGCGGCTGCAGTACCCAATTATATTTCGCTAGATGGCAGCAGCGCTCCACCAACAGGGCCGGCTGCAGTACCCAAATATATTTCGCTAGATGGCAGCAGCGCTCCACCAACAGAGCCGGCTGCAGTACCCAAATATATTTCGCTAGATGGCAGCAGCGCTCCACCAACAGGGCCGGCTGCAGTACCCAAATATATTTCGCTAGATGGCAGCAGCGCTCCACCAACAGCGCCGGCTGCAGTACCCAAGTATATTTCGCTAGATGGCAGCAGCGCTCCACCAACCGGGCGGCTGCAGTACCCCAATATATTTCGCTAGATGGCAGCAGCGCTCCACCAACAGGGCCGGCTGCAGTACCCAAGTATATTTCGCTAGATGGCAGCAGCGCTCCACCAACCGGGCGGCTGCAGTACCCAAGTATATTTCGCTAGATGGCAGCAGCGCTCCACCAACAGGGCCGGCTGCAGTACCCAAGTATATTTCGCTAGATGGCAGCAGCGCTCCACCAACCGGGCGGCTGCAGTACCCAAGTATATTTCGCTAGATGGCAGCAGCGCTCCACCAACAGGGCCGGCTGCAGTACCCAAGTATATTTCGCTAGATGGCAGCAGCGCTCCACCAACAGCGCCGGCTGCAGTACCCAAATATATTTCGCTAGATGGCAGCAGCGCTCCACCAACAGGGCCGGCTGCAGTACCCAAGTATATTTCGCTAGATGGCAGCAGCGCTCCACCAACCGGGCGGCTGCAGTACCCAAGTATATTTCGCTAGATGGCAGCAGCGCTCCACCAACAGAGCCGGCTGCAGTACCCAAGTATATTTCGCTAGATGGCAGCAGCGCTCCACCAACCGGGCCGGCTGCAGTACCCAAATATATTTCGCTAGATGGCAGCAGCGCTCCACCAAAAGGGCGGCTGCAGTACCCAAGTATATTTCGCTAGATGGCAGCAGCGCTCCACCAACAGCGCCGGCTGCAGTACCCAAATATATTTCGCTAGATGGCAGCAGCGCTCCACCAACAGGGCCGGCTGCAGTACCCAAATATATTTCGCTAGATGGCAGCAGCGCTCCACCAACAGGGCCGGCTGCAGTACCCAAGTATATTTCGCTAGATGGCAGCAGAGCTCCACCAAAAGTGCGGCTGCAGTACCCAAATATATAGTACTGAGTCTAACCCTAACCCTAAGAGCCTGAGTCTAACCCTAACCCTAAGAGCCTGAGTCTAACCCTCACCCTAAGAGCCTGAGTCTAACCCTAACCCTAAGAGCCTGAGTCTAACCCTAACCCTAAGAGCCTGAGTCTAACCCTCACCCTAAGAGCCTGAGTCTAACCCTAACCCTAAGAGCCTGAGTCTAACCCTCACCCTAAGAGCCTGAGTCTAACCCTAACCCTAAGAGCCTGAGTCTAACCCTCACCCTAAGAGCCTGAGTCTAACCCTAACCCTAAGAGCCTGAGTCTAACCCTAACCCTAAGAGCCTGAGTCTAACCCTAACCCTAAGAGCCTAAGTCTAACCCTAACTCTAAGAGTCTAACCCTGACCCTAACCCTAACCCTAAGAGTCTAACCCTAACCCTGAGTCTAACCCTAACCCTAAGAGTCTAACCCTATCCCTAACCCTAACCCTAAGTGTCTAACCCTAACCCTAACCCTAACCCTAACCCTAACCCTAACCCTAAGAGTCTAACCCTAACCCTAACCCTAACCCTAACCCTAACCCTAAGTGTATAACCCTAACCCTAACCCTAAGAGTCTAACCCTAACCCTAAGAGTCTAACCCTAACCCTAAGAGCCTGAGTCTAACCCTAACCCTAAGAGCCTGAGTCTAACCCTAACCCTAACCCTAACAGTCTAACCTTAACCCTAACCCTAAGAGTCTAACCCTAACCCTGAGTCTAACCCTAACCCTAACCCTAAGAGTCTAACCCTAACCCTAAAAGTCTAACCCTAAGAGTCTAACCCTAACCCTAACTCTAACCCTAACAGTCTAACCCTAACCCTAAGAGTCTAACCCTAAGAGTCTAACCCTAACCCTAAACCTAACCCTAACAGTCTAACCCTAACCCTAAACCTAACCCTAAGAGTCTAACCCTAACCCTAACCCTAACCCTAAGAGTCTAACCTTAACCCTAACCCTAACCCTAAGAGTCTAACCCTAACCCTAAGAGTCTAACCCTAACCCTAACCCTAACCCTAACCCTAAGAGTCTAACCCTAACCCTAACCCTAACCCTAACCCTAACCCTAAACCTAAGAGTCTAACCCTAACCCTAAGAGTCTAAACCTAACCCTTAGAGCCTGAGTCTAACCCTAACCCTAAGAGTCTAACCCTAACCCTAACCCTAACCCTAAGAGTCTAACCCTAACCCTAACCCTAACCCTAACCGTAAGAGTCTAACCCTAACCCTAAGAGTCTAACCCTAAGAGTCTAACCCTAACCCTAAAAGTCTAACCCTGAGAATCTAACCCTAACCCTAACCCTAACCCCGGCTGAAGTACCCAAGTATATTTCGCTAGATGGCAGCAGCGCTCCACCAACAGAGCCGGCTGCAGTACCCAAATATATTTCGCTAGATGGCAGCAGCGCTCCACCAAAAGGGCGGCTGCAGTACCCAATTACATTTCGCTAGATGGCAGCAGCGCTCCACCAAAAGGGCGGCTGCAGTACCCAATTATATTTCGCTAGATGGCAGCAGCGCTCCACCAACAGGGCCGGCTGCAGTACCCAAATATATTTCGCTAGATGGCAGCAGCGCTCCACCAACAGAGCCGGCTGCAGTACCCAAATATATTTCGCTAGATGGCAGCAGCGCTCCACCAACAGGGCCGGCTGCAGTACCCAAATATATTTCGCTAGATGGCAGCAGCGCTCCACCAACAGCGCCGGCTGCAGTACCCAAGTATATTTCGCTAGATGGCAGCAGCGCTCCACCAACCGGGCGGCTGCAGTACCCCAATATATTTCGCTAGATGGCAGCAGCGCTCCACCAACAGGGCCGGCTGCAGTACCCAAGTATATTTCGCTAGATGGCAGCAGCGCTCCACCAACCGGGCGGCTGCAGTACCCAAGTATATTTCGCTAGATGGCAGCAGCGCTCCACCAACAGGGCCGGCTGCAGTACCCAAGTATATTTCGCTAGATGGCAGCAGCGCTCCACCAACCGGGCGGCTGCAGTACCCAAATATATTTCGCTAGATGGCAGCAGCGCTCCACCAACAGGGCCGGCTGCAGTACCCAAGTATATTTCGCTAGATGGCAGCAGCGCTCCACCAACCGGGCGGCTGCAGTACCCAAATATATTTCGCTAGATGGCAGCAGCGCTCCACCAACAGAGCCGGCTGCAGTACCCAAGTATATTTCGCTAGATGGCAGCAGCGCTCCACCAACAGGGCCGGCTGCAGTACCCAAATATATTTCGCTAGATGGCAGCAGCGCTCCACCAAAAGGGCGGCTGCAGTACCCAAGTATATTTCGCTAGATGGCAGCAGCGCTCCACCAACAGCGCCGGCTGCAGTACCCAAATATATTTCGCTAGATGGCAGCAGCGCTCCACCAACAGGGCCGGCTGCAGTACCCAAATATATTTCGCTAGATGGCAGCAGCGCTCCACCAACAGGGCCGGCTGCAGTACCCAAATATATTTCGCTAGATGGCAGCAGAGCTCCACCAAAAGTGCGGCTGCAGTACCCAAATATATAGTACTGAGTCTAACCCTAACCCTAAGAGCCTGAGTCTAACCCTAACCCTAAGAGCCTGAGTCTAACCCTCACCCTAAGAGCCTGAGTCTAACCCTAACCCTAAGAGCCTGAGTCTAACCCTCACCCTAAGAGCCTGAGTCTAACCCTCACCCTAAGAGCCTGAGTCTAACCCTAACCCTAAGAGCCTGAGTCTAACCCTCACCCTAAGAGCCTGAGTCTAACCCTAACCCTAAGAGCCTGAGTCTAACCCTCACCCTAAGAGCCTGAGTTTAACCCTAACCCTAAGAGCCTGAGTCTAACCCTAACCCTAAGAGCCTGAGTCTAACCCTAACCCTAAGAGCCTAAGTCTAACCCTAACTCTAAGAGTCTAACCCTGACCCTAACCCTAACCCTAAGAGTCTAACCCTAACCCTGAGTCTAACCCTAACCCTAAGAGTCTAACCCTAACCCTAACCCTAACCCTAAGTGTCTAACCCTAACCCTAACCCTAACCCTAACCCTAACCCTAAGAGTCTAACCATAACCCTGAGTCTAACCCTAACCCTAACCCTAACCCTAAGAGTCTAACCCTAACCCTAACCCTAAGAGTCTAACCCTAAGAGTCTAACCCTAACCCTAACCCTAACCCTAAACCTAAGAGTCTAACCCTAACCCTAAGAGTCTAAACCTAACCCTTAGAGCCTGAGTCTAACCCTAACCCTAAGAGTCTAACCCTAACCCTAACCCTAAGAGTCTAACCCTAACCCTAACCCTAACCCTAACCCTAAACCTAAGAGTCTAACCCTAACCCTAAGAGTCTAAACCTAACCCTTAGAGCCTGAGTCTAACCCTAACCCTAAGAGTCTAACCCTAACCCTAACCCTAACCCTAAGAGTCTAACCCTAACCCTAACCCTAACCCTAACCGTAAGAGTCTAACCCTAACCCTAAGAGTCTAACCCTAAGAGTCTAACCCTAACCCTAAAAGTCTAACCCTGAGAATCTAACCCTAACCCTAACCCTAACCCCGGCTGAAGTACCCAAGTATATTTCGCTAGATGGCAGCAGCGCTCCACCAACAGAGCCGGCTGCAGTACCCAAATATATTTCGCTAGATGGCAGCAGCGCTCCACCAAAAGGGCGGCTGCAGTACCCAATTACATTTCGCTAGATGGCAGCAGCGCTCCATCAAAAGGGCGGCTGCAGTACCCAATTATATTTCGCTAGATGGCAGCAGCGCTCCACCAACAGGGCCGGCTGCAGTACCCAAATATATTTCGCTAGATGGCAGCAGCGCTCCACCAACAGAGCCGGCTGCAGTACCCAAATATATTTCGCTAGATGGCAGCAGCGCTCCACCAACAGGGCCGGCTGCAGTACCCAAATATATTTCGCTAGATGGCAGCAGCGCTCCACCAACAGGGCCGGCTGCAGTACCCAAGTATATTTCGCTAGATGGCAGCAGCGCTCCACCAACCGGGCGGCTGCAGTACCCAAATATATTTCGCTAGATGGCAGCAGCGCTCCACCAACAGGGCCGGCTGCAGTACCCAAGTATATTTCGCTAGATGGCAGCAGCGCTCCACCAACAGGGCCGGCTGCAGTACCCAAGTATATTTCGCTAGATGGCAGCAGCGCTCCACCAACAGGGCCGGCTGCAGTACCCAAGTATATTTCGCTAGATGGCAGCAGCGCTCCACCAACCGGGCCGGCTGCAGTACCCAAATATATTTCGCTAGATGGCAGCAGCGCTCCACCAAAAGGGCGGCTGCAGTACCCAAGTATATTTCGCTAGATGGCAGCAGCGCTCCACCAACAGCGCCGGCTGCAGTACCCAAGTATATTTCGCTAGATGGCAGCAGCGCTCCACCAACCGGGCGGCTGCAGTACCCAATTACATTTCGCTAGATGGCAGCAGCGCTCCACCAACCGGGCGGCTGCAGTACCCAAGTATATTTCGCTAGATGGCAGCAGCGCTCCACCAACAGCGCCGGCTGCAGTACCCAAATATATTTCGCTAGATGGCAGCAGCGCTCCACCAACAGGGCCGGCTGCAGTACCCAAATATATTTCGCTAGATGGCAGCAGCGCTCCACCAACAGGGCCGGCTGCAGTACCCAAGTATATTTCGCTAGATGGCAGCAGAGCTCCACCAAAAGTGCGGCTGCAGTACCCAAATATATAGTACTGAGTCTAACCCTAACCCTAAGAGCCTGAGTCTAACCCTAACCCTAAGAGCCTGAGTCTAACCCTCACCCTAAGAGCCTGAGTCTAACCCTCACCCTAAGAGCCTGAGTCTAACCCTCACCCTAAGAGCCTGAGTCTAACCCTCACCCTAAGAGCCTGAGTCTAACCCTAACCCTAAGAGCCTGAGTCTAACCCTCACCCTAAGAGCCTGAGTCTAACCCTAACCCTAAGAGCCTGAGTCTAACCCTCACCCTAAGAGCCTGAGTCTAACCCTAACCCTAAGAGCCTGAGTCTAACCCTCACCCTAAGAGCCTGAGTCTAACCCTAACCCTAAGAGCCTGAGTCTAACCCTAACCCTAAGAGCCTGAGTCTAACCCTAACCCTAAGAGCCTAAGTCTAACCCTAACTCTAAGAGTCTAACCCTGACCCTAACCCTAACCCTAAGAGTCTAACCCTAACCCTGAGTCTAACCCTAACCCTAAGAGTCTAACCCTATCCCTAACCCTAACCCTAAGTGTCTAACCCTAACCCTAACCCTAACCCTAACCCTAACCCTAACCCTAAGAGTCTAACCCTAACCCTAACCCTAACCCTAACCCTAACCCTAAGTGTATAACCCTAACCCTAACCCTAAGAGTCTAACCCTAACCCTAAGAGTCTAACCCTAACCCTAAGAGCCTGAGTCTAACCCTAACCCTAAGAGCCTGAGTCTAACCCTAACCCTAACCCTAACAGTCTAACCTTAACCCTAACCCTAAGAGTCTAACCCTAACCCTGAGTCTAACCCTAACCCTAACCCTAAGAGTCTAACCCTAACCCTAAAAGTCTAACCCTAAGAGTCTAACCCTAACCCTAACTCTAACCCTAACAGTCTAACCCTAACCCTAAGAGTCTAACCCTAAGAGTCTAACCCTAACCCTAAACCTAACCCTAACAGTCTAACCCTAACCCTAAACCTAACCCTAAGAGTCTAACCCTAACCCTAACCCTAACCCTAAGAGTCTAACCTTAACCCTAACCCTAACCCTAAGAGTCTAACCCTAACCCTAAGAGTCTAACCCTAACCCTAACCCTAACCCTAACCCTAAGAGTCTAACCCTAACCCTAACCCTAACCCTAACCCTAACCCTAAACCTAAGAGTCTAACCCTAACCCTAAGAGTCTAAACCTAACCCTTAGAGCCTGAGTCTAACCCTAACCCTAAGAGTCTAACCCTAACCCTAACCCTAACCCTAAGAGTCTAACCCTAACCCTAACCCTAACCCTAACCGTAAGAGTCTAACCCTAACCCTAAGAGTCTAACCCTAAGAGTCTAACCCTAACCCTAAAAGTCTAACCCTGAGAATCTAACCCTAACCCTAACCCTAACCCCGGCTGAAGTACCCAAGTATATTTCGCTAGATGGCAGCAGCGCTCCACCAACAGAGCCGGCTGCAGTACCCAAATATATTTCGCTAGATGGCAGCAGCGCTCCACCAAAAGGGCGGCTGCAGTACCCAATTACATTTCGCTAGATGGCAGCAGCGCTCCACCAAAAGGGCGGCTGCAGTACCCAATTATATTTCGCTAGATGGCAGCAGCGCTCCACCAACAGGGCCGGCTGCAGTACCCAAATATATTTCGCTAGATGGCAGCAGCGCTCCACCAACAGAGCCGGCTGCAGTACCCAAATATATTTCGCTAGATGGCAGCAGCGCTCCACCAACAGGGCCGGCTGCAGTACCCAAATATATTTCGCTAGATGGCAGCAGCGCTCCACCAACAGCGCCGGCTGCAGTACCCAAGTATATTTCGCTAGATGGCAGCAGCGCTCCACCAACCGGGCGGCTGCAGTACCCCAATATATTTCGCTAGATGGCAGCAGCGCTCCACCAACAGGGCCGGCTGCAGTACCCAAGTATATTTCGCTAGATGGCAGCAGCGCTCCACCAACCGGGCGGCTGCAGTACCCAAGTATATTTCGCTAGATGGCAGCAGCGCTCCACCAACAGGGCCGGCTGCAGTACCCAAGTATATTTCGCTAGATGGCAGCAGAGCTCCACCAACAGGGCCGGCTGCAGTACCCAAATATATTTCGCTAGATGGCAGCAGCGCTCCACCAACAGGGCCGGCTGCAGTACCCAAGTATATTTCGCTAGATGGCAGCAGCGCTCCACCAACCGGGCGGCTGCAGTACCCAAATATATTTCGCTAGATGGCAGCAGCGCTCCACCAACAGAGCCGGCTGCAGTACCCAAGTATATTTCGCTAGATGGCAGCAGCGCTCCACCAACAGGGCCGGCTGCAGTACCCAAATATATTTCGCTAGATGGCAGCAGCGCTCCACCAAAAGGGCGGCTGCAGTACCCAAGTATATTTCGCTAGATGGCAGCAGCGCTCCACCAACAGCGCCGGCTGCAGTACCCAAATATATTTCGCTAGATGGCAGCAGCGCTCCACCAACAGGGCCGGCTGCAGTACCCAAATATATTTCGCTAGATGGCAGCAGCGCTCCACCAACAGGGCCGGCTGCAGTACCCAAATATATTTCGCTAGATGGCAGCAGAGCTCCACCAAAAGTGCGGCTGCAGTACCCAAATATATAGTACTGAGTCTAACCCTAACCCTAAGAGCCTGAGTCTAACCCTAACCCTAAGAGCCTGAGTCTAACCCTCACCCTAAGAGCCTGAGTCTAACCCTAACCCTAAGAGCCTGAGTCTAACCCTCACCCTAAGAGCCTGAGTCTAACCCTCACCCTAAGAGCCTGAGTCTAACCCTAACCCTAAGAGCCTGAGTCTAACCCTCACCCTAAGAGCCTGAGTCTAACCCTAACCCTAAGAGCCTGAGTCTAACCCTCACCCTAAGAGCCTGAGTTTAACCCTAACCCTAAGAGCCTGAGTCTAACCCTAACCCTAAGAGCCTGAGTCTAACCCTAACCCTAAGAGCCTAAGTCTAACCCTAACTCTAAGAGTCTAACCCTGACCCTAACCCTAACCCTAAGAGTCTAACCCTAACCCTGAGTCTAACCCTAACCCTAAGAGTCTAACCCTAACCCTAACCCTAACCCTAAGTGTCTAACCCTAACCCTAACCCTAACCCTAACCCTAACCCTAAGAGTCTAACCATAACCCTGAGTCTAACCCTAACCCTAACCCTAACCCTAAGAGTCTAACCCTAACCCTAACCCTAAGAGTCTAACCCTAAGAGTCTAACCCTAACCCTAACCCTAACCCTAAACCTAAGAGTCTAACCCTAACCCTAAGAGTCTAAACCTAACCCTTAGAGCCTGAGTCTAACCCTAACCCTAAGAGTCTAACCCTAACCCTAACCCTAAGAGTCTAACCCTAACCCTAACCCTAACCCTAACCCTAAACCTAAGAGTCTAACCCTAACCCTAAGAGTCTAAACCTAACCCTTAGAGCCTGAGTCTAACCCTAACCCTAAGAGTCTAACCCTAACCCTAACCCTAACCCTAAGAGTCTAACCCTAACCCTAACCCTAACCCTAACCGTAAGAGTCTAACCCTAACCCTAAGAGTCTAACCCTAAGAGTCTAACCCTAACCCTAAAAGTCTAACCCTGAGAATCTAACCCTAACCCTAACCCTAACCCCGGCTGAAGTACCCAAGTATATTTCGCTAGATGGCAGCAGCGCTCCACCAACAGAGCCGGCTGCAGTACCCAAATATATTTCGCTAGATGGCAGCAGCGCTCCACCAAAAGGGCGGCTGCAGTACCCAATTACATTTCGCTAGATGGCAGCAGCGCTCCATCAAAAGGGCGGCTGCAGTACCCAATTATATTTCGCTAGATGGCAGCAGCGCTCCACCAACAGGGCCGGCTGCAGTACCCAAATATATTTCGCTAGATGGCAGCAGCGCTCCACCAACAGAGCCGGCTGCAGTACCCAAATATATTTCGCTAGATGGCAGCAGCGCTCCACCAACAGGGCCGGCTGCAGTACCCAAATATATTTCGCTAGATGGCAGCAGCGCTCCACCAACAGGGCCGGCTGCAGTACCCAAGTATATTTCGCTAGATGGCAGCAGCGCTCCACCAACCGGGCGGCTGCAGTACCCAAATATATTTCGCTAGATGGCAGCAGCGCTCCACCAACAGGGCCGGCTGCAGTACCCAAGTATATTTCGCTAGATGGCAGCAGCGCTCCACCAACCGGGCGGCTGCAGTACCCAAGTATATTTCGCTAGATGGCAGCAGCGCTCCACCAACAGGGCCGGCTGCAGTACCCAAGTATATTTCGCTAGATGGCAGCAGCGCTCCACCAACCGGGCCGGCTGCAGTACCCAAATATATTTCGCTAGATGGCAGCAGCGCTCCACCAAAAGGGCGGCTGCAGTACCCAAGTATATTTCGCTAGATGGCAGCAGCGCTCCACCAACAGCGCCGGCTGCAGTACCCAAGTATATTTCGCTAGATGGCAGCAGCGCTCCACCAACCGGGCGGCTGCAGTACCCAATTACATTTCGCTAGATGGCAGCAGCGCTCCACCAACCGGGCGGCTGCAGTACCCAAGTATATTTCGCTAGATGGCAGCAGCGCTCCACCAACAGCGCCGGCTGCAGTACCCAAATATATTTCGCTAGATGGCAGCAGCGCTCCACCAACAGGGCCGGCTGCAGTACCCAAATATATTTCGCTAGATGGCAGCAGCGCTCCACCAACAGGGCCGGCTGCAGTACCCAAGTATATTTCGCTAGATGGCAGCAGAGCTCCACCAAAAGTGCGGCTGCAGTACCCAAATATATAGTACTGAGTCTAACCCTAACCCTAAGAGCCTGAGTCTAACCCTAACCCTAAGAGCCTGAGTCTAACCCTCACCCTAAGAGCCTGAGTCTAACCCTCACCCTAAGAGCCTGAGTCTAACCCTCACCCTAAGAGCCTGAGTCTAACCCTCACCCTAAGAGCCTGAGTCTAACCCTAACCCTAAGAGCCTGAGTCTAACCCTCACCCTAAGAGCCTGAGTCTAACCCTAACCCTAAGAGCCTGAGTCTAACCCTAACCCTAAGAGCCTGAGTCTAACCCTAACCCTAAGAGCCTGAGTCTAACCCTAACCCTAAGAGCCTAAGTCTAACCCTAACTCTAAGAGTCTAACCCTGACCCTAACCTTAACCCTAAGAGTCTAACCCTAACCCTGAGTCTAACCCTAACCCTAAGAGTCTAACCCTATCCCTAACCCTAACCCTAAGTGTCTAACCCTAACCCTAACCCTAACCCTAACCCTAACCCTAAGAGTCTAACCATAACCCTGAGTCTAACCCTAACCCTAACCCTAACCCTAAGAGTCTAACCCTAACCCTAAGAGTCTAACCCTAACCCTAACCCTAACCATAAGAGTCTAACCCTAACCCTAAGAGTCTAACCCTAACCCTAACCCTAACCCTAAGAGTCTAACCCTAACCCTAACCCTAACCCTAACCCTAACCCTAAGTGTATAACCCTAACCCTAACCCTAAGAGTCTAACCCTAACCCTGAGAGTCTAACCCTAACTTTAAGAGCCTGAGTCTAACCCTAACCATAAGAGCCTGAGTCTAACCCTAAACCTAACCCTAACAGTCTAACCTTAACCCTAACCCTAAGAGTCTAACCCTAACCCTGAGTCTAACCCTAACCCTAACCCTAAGAGTCTAACCCTAACCCTAAAAGTCTAACCCTAAGAGTCTAACCCTAACCCTAACTCTAACCCTAACAGTCTAACCCTAACCCTAAGAGTCTAACCCTAAGAGTCTAACCCTAACCCTAAACCTAACCCTAACAGTCTAACCCTAACCCTAAACCTAACCCTAAGAGTCTAACCCTAACCCTAACCCTAACCCTAAGAGTCTAACCTTAACCCTAACCCTAACCCTAAGAGTCTAACCCTAACCCTAAGAGTCTAACCCTAACCCTAACCCTAACCCTAACCCTAAGAGTCTAACCCTAACCCTAACCCTAACCCTAACCCTAACCCTAAACCTAAGAGTCTAACCCTAACCCTAAGAGTCTAAACCTAACCCTTAGAGCCTGAGTCTAACCCTAACCCTAAGAGTCTAACCCTAACCCTAACCCTAACCCTAAGAGTCTAACCCTAACCCTAACCCTAACCCTAACCGTAAGAGTCTAACCCTAACCCTAAGAGTCTAACCCTAAGAGTCTAACCCTAACCCTAAAAGTCTAACCCTGAGAATCTAACCCTAACCCTAACCCTAACCCCGGCTGAAGTACCCAAGTATATTTCGCTAGATGGCAGCAGCGCTCCACCAACAGAGCCGGCTGCAGTACCCAAATATATTTCGCTAGATGGCAGCAGCGCTCCACCAAAAGGGCGGCTGCAGTACCCAATTACATTTCGCTAGATGGCAGCAGCGCTCCACCAAAAGGGCGGCTGCAGTACCCAATTATATTTCGCTAGATGGCAGCAGCGCTCCACCAACAGGGCCGGCTGCAGTACCCAAATATATTTCGCTAGATGGCAGCAGCGCTCCACCAACAGAGCCGGCTGCAGTACCCCAATATATTTCGCTAGATGGCAGCAGCGCTCCACCAACAGGGCCGGCTGCAGTACCCAAATATATTTCGCTAGATGGCAGCAGCGCTCCACCAACAGCGCCGGCTGCAGTACCCAAGTATATTTCGCTAGATGGCAGCAGCGCTCCACCAACCGGGCGGCTGCAGTACCCCAATATATTTCGCTAGATGGCAGCAGCGCTCCACCAACAGGGCCGGCTGCAGTACCCAAGTATATTTCGCTAGATGGCAGCAGCGCTCCACCAACAGCGCCGGCTGCAGTACCCAAGTATATTTCGCTAGATGGCAGCAGCGCTCCACCAACAGGGCCGGCTGCAGTACCCAAGTATATTTCGCTAGATGGCAGCAGCGCTCCACCAACCGGGCGGCTGCAGTACCCAAGTATATTTCGCTAGATGGCAGCAGCGCTCCACCAACAGGGCCGGCTGCAGTACCCAAGTATATTTCGCTAGATGGCAGCAGCGCTCCACCAACCGGGCGGCTGCAGTACCCAAATATATTTCGCTAGATGGCAGCAGCGCTCCACCAACAGGGCCGGCTGCAGTACCCAAGTATATTTCGCTAGATGGCAGCAGCGCTCCACCAACCGGGCGGCTGCAGTACCCAAGTATATTTCGCTAGATGGCAGCAGCGCTCCACCAACAGAGCCGGCTGCAGTACCCAAGTATATTTCGCTAGATGGCAGCAGCGCTCCACCAACCGGGCCGGCTGCAGTACCCAAATATATTTCGCTAGATGGCAGCAGCGCTCCACCAAAAGGGCGGCTGCAGTACCCAAGTATATTTCGCTAGATGGCAGCAGCGCTCCACCAACAGCGCCGGCTGCAGTACCCAAATATATTTCGCTAGATGGCAGCAGCGCTCCACCAACAGGGCCGGCTGCAGTACCCAAATATATTTCGCTAGATGGCAGCAGCGCTCCACCAACAGGGCCGGCTGCAGTACCCAAGTATATTTCGCTAGATGGCAGCAGAGCTCCACCAAAAGTGCGGCTGCAGTACCCAAATATATAGTACTGAGTCTAACCCTAACCCTAAGAGCCTGAGTCTAACCCTAACCCTAAGAGCCTGAGTCTAACCCTCACCCTAAGAGCCTGAGTCTAACCCTAACCCTAAGAGCCTGAGTCTAACCCTCACCCTAAGAGCCTGAGTCTAACCCTAACCCTAAGAGCCTGAGTCTAACCCTCACCCTAAGAGCCTGAGTCTAACCCTAACCCTAAGAGCCTGAGTCTAACCCTCACCCTAAGAGCCTGAGTCTAACCCTAACCCTAAGAGCCTGAGTCTAACCCTAACCCTAAGAGCCTGAGTCTAACCCTAACCCTAAGAGCCTAAGTCTAACCCTAACTCTAAGAGTCTAACCCTGACCCTAACCCTAACCCTAAGACTCTAACCCTAACCCTGAGTCTAACCCTAACCCTAAGAGTCTAACCCTATCCCTAACCCTAACCCTAAGTGTCTAACCCTAACCCTAACCCTAACCCTAACCCTAACCCTAAGAGTCTAACCCTAACCCTAACCCTAACCCTAACCCTAACCCTAAGTGTATAACCCTAACCCTAACCCTAAGAGTCTAACCCTAACCCTAAGAGTCTAACCCTAACCCTAAGAGCCTGAGTCTAACCCTAACCCTAAGAGCCTGAGTCTAACCCTAACCCTAACCCTAACAGTCTAACCTTAACCCTAACCCTAAGAGTCTAACCCTAACCCTGAGTCTAACCCTAACCCTAACCCTAAGAGTCTAACCCTAACCCTAAAAGTCTAACCCTAAGAGTCTAACCCTAACCCTAACTCTAACCCTAACAGTCTAACCCTAACCCTAAGAGTCTAACCCTAAGAGTCTAACCCTAACCCTAAACCTAACCCTAACAGTCTAACCCTAACCCTAAACCTAACCCTAAGTGTCTAACCCTAACCCTAACCCTAACCCTAAGAGTCTAACCTTAACCCTAACCCTAACCCTAAGAGTCTAACCCTAACCCTAAGAGTCTAACCCTAACCCTAACCCTAACCCTAACCCTAAGAGTCTAACCCTAACCCTAACCCTAACCCTAACCCTAAACCTAAGAGTCTAACCCTAACCCTAAGAGTCTAAACCTAACCCTTAGAGCCTGAGTCTAACCCTAACCCTAAGAGTCTAACCCTAACCCTAACCCTAACCCTAAGAGTCTAACCCTAACCCTAACCCTAACCCTAACCGTAAGAGTCTAACCCTAACCCTAAGAGTCTAACCCTAAGAGTCTAACCCTAACCCTAAAAGTCTAACCCTGAGAATCTAACCCTAACCCTAACCCTAACCCCGGCTGAAGTACCCAAGTATATTTCGCTAGATGGCAGCAGCGCTCCACCAACAGAGCCGGCTGCAGTACCCAAATATATTTCGCTAGATGGCAGCAGCGCTCCACCAAAAGGGCGGCTGCAGTACCCAATTACATTTCGCTAGATGGCAGCAGCGCTCCACCAAAAGGGCGGCTGCAGTACCCAATTATATTTCGCTAGATGGCAGCAGCGCTCCACCAACAGGGCCGGCTGCAGTACCCAAATATATTTCGCTAGATGGCAGCAGCGCTCCACCAACAGAGCCGGCTGCAGTACCCCAATATATTTCGCTAGATGGCAGCAGCGCTCCACCAACAGGGCCGGCTGCAGTACCCAAATATATTTCGCTAGATGGCAGCAGCGCTCCACCAACAGCGCCGGCTGCAGTACCCAAGTATATTTCGCTAGATGGCAGCAGCGCTCCACCAACCGGGCGGCTGCAGTACCCCAATATATTTCGCTAGATGGCAGCAGCGCTCCACCAACAGGGCCGGCTGCAGTACCCAAGTATATTTCGCTAGATGGCAGCAGCGCTCCACCAACCGGGCGGCTGCAGTACCCAAGTATATTTCGCTAGATGGCAGCAGCGCTCCACCAACAGGGCCGGCTGCAGTACCCAAGTATATTTCGCTAGATGGCAGCAGCGCTCCACCAACCGGGCGGCTGCAGTACCCAAATATATTTCGCTAGATGGCAGCAGCGCTCCACCAACAGGGCCGGCTGCAGTACCCAAGTATATTTCGCTAGATGGCAGCAGCGCTCCACCAACCGGGCGGCTGCAGTACCCAAGTATATTTCGCTAGATGGCAGCAGCGCTCCACCAACAGAGCCGGCTGCAGTACCCAAGTATATTTCGCTAGATGGCAGCAGCGCTCCACCAACAGGGCCGGCTGCAGTACCCAAATATATTTCGCTAGATGGCAGCAGCGCTCCACCAAAAGGGCGGCTGCAGTACCCAAGTATATTTCGCTAGATGGCAGCAGCGCTCCACCAACAGCGCCGGCTGCAGTACCCAAATATATTTCGCTAGATGGCAGCAGCGCTCCACCAACAGGGCCGGCTGCAGTACCCAAATATATTTCGCTAGATGGCAGCAGCGCTCCACCAACAGGGCCGGCTGCAGTACCCAAGTATATTTCGCTAGATGGCAGCAGAGCTCCACCAAAAGTGCGGCTGCAGTACCCAAATATATAGTACTGAGTCTAACCCTAACCCTAAGAGCCTGAGTCTAACCCTAACCCTAAGAGCCTGAGTCTAACCCTCACCCTAAGAGCCTGAGTCTAACCCTAACCCTAAGAGCCTGAGTCTAACCCTCACCCTAAGAGCCTGAGTCTAACCCTCACCCTAAGAGCCTGAGTCTAACCCTAACCCTAAGAGCCTGAGTCTAACCCTCACCCTAAGAGCCTGAGTCTAACCCTAACCCTAAGAGCCTGAGTCTAACCCTCACCCTAAGAGCCTGAGTCTAACCCTAACCCTAAGAGCCTGAGTCTAACCCTAACCCTAAGAGCCTGAGTCTAACCCTAACCCTAAGAGCCTAAGTCTAACCCTAACTCTAAGAGTCTAACCCTGACCCTAACCCTAACCCTAAGAGTCTAACCCTAACCCTGAGTCTAACCCTAACCCTAAGAGTCTAACCCTATCCCTAACCCTAACCCTAAGTGTCTAACCCTAACCCTAACCCTAACCCTAACCCTAACCCTAAGAGTCTAACCATAACCCTGAGTCTAACCCTAACCCTAACCCTAACCCTAAGAGTCTAACCCTAACCCTAAGAGTCTAACCCTAACCCTAACCCTAACCATAAGAGTCTAACCCTAACCCTAAGAGTCTAACCCTAACCCTAACCCTAACCCTAAGAGTCTAACCCTAACCCTAACCCTAACCCTAACCCTAACCCTAAGTGTATAACCCTAACCCTAACCCTAAGAGTCTAACCCTAACCCTGAGAGTCTAACCCTAACTTTAAGAGCCTGAGTCTAACCCTAACCCTAAGAGCCTGAGTCTAACCCTAAACCTAACCCTAACAGTCTAACCTTAACCCTAACCCTAAGAGTCTAACCCTAACCCTGAGTCTAACCCTAACCCTAACCCTAAGAGTCTAACCCTAACCCTAAAAGTCTAACCCTAAGAGTCTAACCCTAACCCTAACTCTAACCCTAACAGTCTAACCCTAACCCTAAGAGTCTAACCCTAAGAGTCTAACCCTAACCCTAAACCTAACCCTAACAGTCTAACCCTAACCCTAAACCTAACCCTAAGAGTCTAACCCTAACCCTAACCCTAACCCTAAGAGTCTAACCTTAACCCTAACCCTAACCCTAAGAGTCTAACCCTAACCCTAAGAGTCTAACCCTAACCCTAACCCTAACCCTAACCCTAAGAGTCTAACCCTAACCCTAACCCTAACCCTAACCCTAACCCTAAACCTAAGAGTCTAACCCTAACCCTAAGAGTCTAAACCTAACCCTTAGAGCCTGAGTCTAACCCTAACCCTAAGAGTCTAACCCTAACCCTAACCCTAACCCTAAGAGTCTAACCCTAACCCTAACCCTAACCCTAACCGTAAGAGTCTAACCCTAACCCTAAGAGTCTAACCCTAAGAGTCTAACCCTAACCCTAAAAGTCTAACCCTGAGAATCTAACCCTAACCCTAACCCTAACCCCGGCTGAAGTACCCAAGTATATTTCGCTAGATGGCAGCAGCGCTCCACCAACAGAGCCGGCTGCAGTACCCAAATATATTTCGCTAGATGGCAGCAGCGCTCCACCAAAAGGGCGGCTGCAGTACCCAATTACATTTCGCTAGATGGCAGCAGCGCTCCACCAAAAGGGCGGCTGCAGTACCCAATTATATTTCGCTAGATGGCAGCAGCGCTCCACCAACAGGGCGGCTGCAGTACCCCAATATATTTCGCTAGATGGCAGCAGCGCTCCACCAACAGGGCCGGCTGCAGTACCCAAGTATATTTCGCTAGATGGCAGCAGCGCTACACCAACCGGGCGGCTGCAGTACCCAAGTATATTTCGCTAGATGGCAGCAGCGCTCCACCAACAGGGCCGGCTGCAGTACCCAAGTATATTTCGCTAGATGGCAGCAGCGCTCCACCAACCGGGCGGCTGCAGTACCCAAGTATATTTCGCTAGATGGCAGCAGCGCTCCACCAACAGGGCCGGCTGCAGTACCCAAGTATATTTCGCTAGATGGCAGCAGCGCTCCACCAACCGGGCGGCTGCAGTACCCAAATATATTTCGCTAGATGGCAGCAGCGCTCCACCAACAGGGCCGGCTGCAGTACCCAAGTATATTTCGCTAGATGGCAGCAGCGCTCCACCAACCGGGCGGCTGCAGTACCCAAGTATATTTCGCTAGATGGCAGCAGCGCTCCACCAACAGAGCCGGCTGCAGTACCCAAGTATATTTCGCTAGATGGCAGCAGCGCTCCACCAACCGGGCCGGCTGCAGTACCCAAATATATTTCGCTAGATGGCAGCAGCGCTCCACCAAAAGGGCGGCTGCAGTACCCAAGTATATTTCGCTAGATGGCAGCAGCGCTCCACCAACAGCGCCGGCTGCAGTACCCAAATATATTTCGCTAGATGGCAGCAGCGCTCCACCAACAGGGCCGGCTGCAGTACCCAAATATATTTCGCTAGATGGCAGCAGCGCTCCACCAACAGGGCCGGCTGCAGTACCCAAGTATATTTCGCTAGATGGCAGCAGAGCTCCACCAAAAGTGCGGCTGCAGTACCCAAATATATAGTACTGAGTCTAACCCTAACCCTAAGAGCCTGAGTCTAACCCTAACCCTAAGAGCCTGAGTCTAACCCTCACCCTAAGAGCCTGAGTCTAACCCTAACCCTAAGAGCCTGAGTCTAACCCTAACCCTAAGAGCCTGAGTCTAACCCTCACCCTAAGAGCCTGAGTCTAACCCTAACCCTAAGAGCCTGAGTCTAACCCTCACCCTAAGAGCCTGAGTCTAACCCTAACCCTAAGAGCCTGAGTCTAACCCTCACCCTAAGAGCCTGAGTCTAACCCTAACCCTAAGAGCCTGAGTCTAACCCTAACCCTAAGAGCCTGAGTCTAACCCTAACCCTAAGAGCCTAAGTCTAACCCTAACTCTAAGAGTCTAACCCTGACCCTAACCCTAACCCTAAGAGTCTAACCCTAACCCTGAGTCTAACCCTAACCCTAAGAGTCTAACCCTATCCCTAACCCTAACCCTAAGTGTCTAACCCTAACCCTAACCCTAACCCTAACCCTAACCCTAAGAGTCTAACCCTAACCCTGAGTCTAACCCTAACCCTAACCCTAACCCTAAGAGTCTAACCCTAACCCTAAGAGTCTAACCCTAACCCTAACCCTAAGAGTCTAACCCTAACCCTAACCCTAACCCTAACCCTAACCCTAAACCTAAGAGTCTAACCCTAACCCTAAGAGTCTAAACCTAACCCTTAGAGCCTGAGTCTAACCCTAACCCTAAGAGTCTAACCCTAACCCTAACTCTAACCCTAACAGTCTAACCCTAACCCTAAGAGTCTAACCCTAAGAGTCTAACCCTAACCCTAAACCTAACCCTAAGAGTCTAACCCTAACCCTAAACCTAACCCTAAGAGTCTAACCCTAACCCTAACCCTAACCCTAAGAGTCTAACCTTAACCCTAACCCTAACCCTAAGAGTCTAACCCTAACCCTAAGAGTCTAACCCTAACCCTAAGAGTCTAACCCTAACCCTAACCCTAACCCTAAGAGTCTAACCCTAACCCTAAGATCTAACCCTAACCCTAACCCTAACCCTAAGAGTCTAACCCTAACCCTAAGAGTCTAACCCTAACCCTAACCCTAACCCTAACCCTAAACCTAAGAGTCTAACCCTAACCCTAAGAGTCTAACCCTAACCCTAACCCTAAGAGTCTAACCCTAACCCTAACCCTAACCCTAACCGTAAGAGTCTAACCTTAACCCTAAGAGTCTAACCCTAAGAGTCTACCCCTAACCCTAAACCTAACCCTAACAGTCTAACCCTAACCCTAAACCTAACCCTAAGAGTCTAACCCTAACCCTAACCCTAAGAGTCTAACCCTAACCCTAACCCTAACCCTAAGAGTCTAACCCTAACCCTAAGAGTCTAACCCTAACCCTAAGAGTCTAACCCTAAGAGTCTAACCCTAACCCTAAGAGTCTAACCCTAACCCTAACCCTAACCCTAAACCTAAGAGTCTAACCCTAACCCTAAGAGTCTAACCCTAAGAGTCTAAACCTAACCCTTAGAGCCTGAGTCTAACCCTAACCCTAAGAGTCTAACCCTAACCCTAACCCTAAACCTAAGAGTCTAACCCTAACCCTAACCCTAACCCTAACCGTAAGAGACTAACCCTAACCCTAAGTGTCTAACCCTAAGAGTCTAACCCTAACCCTAAAAGTCTAACCCTAAGAATCTAACCCTAACCCTAACCCTAACCCCGGCTGAAGTACCCAAGTATATTTCGCTAGATGGCAGCAGCGCTCCACCAACAGAGCCGGCTGCAGTACCCAATTACATTTCGCTAGATGGCAGCAGCGCTCCATCAAAAGGGCGGCTGCAGTACCCAATTATATTTCGCTAGATGGCAGCAGCGCTCCACCAACAGGGCCGGCTGCAGTACCCAAATATATTTCGCTAGATGGCAGCAGCGCCCCACCAACAGGGCCGGCTGCAGTACCCAAGTATATTTCGCTAGATGGCAGCAGCGCTCCACCAACCGGGCGGCTGCAGTACCCAAATATATTTCGCTAGATGGCAGCAGCGCTCCACCAACAGGGCCGGCTGCAGTACCCAAGTATATTTCGCTAGATGGCAGCAGCGCTCCACCAACCGGGCGGCTGCAGTACCCAAGTATATTTCGCTAGATGGCAGCAGCGCTCCACCAACAGGGCCGGCTGCAGTACCCAAGTATATTTCGCTACATGGCAGCAGCGCTCCACCAACAGGGCCGGCTGCAGTACCCAAATATATTTCGCTAGATGGCAGCAGCGCTCCACCAAAAGGGCGGCTGCAGTACCCAAGTATATTTCGCTAGATGGCAGCAGCGCTCCACCAACAGCGCCGGCTGCAGTACCCAAGTACATTTCGCTAGATGGCAGCAGCGCTCCACCAACCGGGCGGCTGCAGTACCCAATTACATTTCGCTAGATGGCAGCAGCGCTCCACCAAAAGGGCGGCTGCAGTACCCAAGTATATTTCGCTAGATGGCAGCAGAGCTCCACCAACAGGGCCGGCTGCAGTACCCAAATATATTTCGCTAGATGGCAGCAGCGCTCCACCAACAGGGCCGGCTGCAGTACCCAAATATATTTCGCTAGATGGCAGCAGCGCTCCACCAACAGGGCCGGCTGCAGTACCCAAGTATATTTCGCTAGATGGCAGCAGAGCTCCACCAAAAGTGCGGCTGCAGTACCCAAATATATAGTACTGAGTCTAACCCTAACCCTAAGAGCCTGAGTCTAACCCTCACCCTAAGAGCCTGAGTCTAACCCTAACCCTAAGAGCCTGAGTCTAACCCTAACCCTAAGAGCCTGAGTCTAACCCTAACCCTAAGAGCCTGAGTCTAACCCTAACCCTAAGAGCCTGAGTCTAACCCTCACCCTAAGAGCCTGAGTCTAACCCTCACCCTAAGAGCCTGAGTCTAACCCTAACCCTAAGAGCCTGAGTCTAACCCTCACCCTAAGAGCCTGAGTCTAACCCTAACCCTAAGAGCCTGAGTCTAACCCTAACCCTAAGAGCCTGAGTCTAACCCTAACCCTAAGAGCCTAAGTCTAACCCTAACTCTAAGAGTCTAACCCTGACCCTAACCCTAACCCTAAGAGTCTAACCCTAACCCTGAGTCTAACCCTAACCCTAAGAGTCTAACCCTATCCCTAACCCTAACCCTAAGTGTCTAACCCTAACCCTAACCCTAACCCTAACCCTAAGAGTCTAACCATAACCCTGAGTCTAACCCTAACCCTAACCCTAACCCTAAGAGTCTAACCCTAACCCTAAGAGTCTAACCCTAACCCTAACCCTAACCATAAGAGTCTAACCCTAACCCTAAGTGTCTAACCCTAACCCTAACCCTAAGAGTCTAACCCTAACCCTGAGAGTCTAACCCTAACCCTAAGAGCCTGAGTCTAACCCTAACCCTAAGAGCCTGAGTCTAACCCTAACCCTAAGAGCCTAAGTCTAACCCTAACTCTAAGAGTCTAACCCTGACCCTAACCCTAACCCTAAGAGTCTAACCCTAACCCTGAGTCTAACCCTAACCCTAAGAGTCTAACCCTAACCCTAACCCTAACCCTAAGTGTCTAACCCTAACCCTAACCCTAACCCTAAGAGTCTAACCATAACCCTGAGTCTAACCCTAACCCTAACCCTAACCCTAAGAGTCTAACCCTAACCCTAAGAGTCTAACCCTAACCCTAACCCTAACCCTAAGAGTCTAACCCTAACCCTAAGAGTCTAACCCTAACCCTATCCCTAACCCTAAGAGTCTAACCCTAACCCTAACCCTAACCCTAAGTGTATAACCCTAACCCTAACCCTAAGAGTCTAACCCTAACCCTGAGAGTCTAACCCTAACCCTAAGAGCCTGAGTCTAACCCTAACCCTAAGAGCCTGAGTCTAACCCTAACCCTAACCCTAACAGTCTAACCTTAACCCTAACCCTAAGAGTCTAACCCTAACCCTGAGTCTAACCCTAACCCTAACCCTAAGAGTCTAACCCTAACCCTAAAAGTCTAACCCTAAGAGTCTAACCCTAACCCTAACTCTAACCCTAACAGTCTAACCCTAACCCTAAGAGTCTAACCCTAAGAGTCTAACCCTAACCCTAAACCTAACCCTAACAGTCTAACCCTAACCCTAAACCTAACCCTAAGAGTCTAACCCTAACCCTAACCCTAACCCTAAGAGTCTAACCTTAACCCTAACCCTAACCCTAAGAGTCTAACCCTAACCCTAAGAGTCTAACCCTAACCCTAACCCTAACCCTAAGAGTCTAACCCTAACCCTAACCCTAACCCTAACCCTAACCCTAAACCTAAGAGTCTAACCCTAACCCTAAGAGTCTAAACCTAACCCTTAGAGCCTGAGTCTAACCCTAACCCTAAGAGTCTAACCCTAACCCTAACCCTAACCCTAAGAGTCTAACCCTAACCCTAACCCTAACCCTAACCGTAAGAGTCTAACCCTAACCCTAAGAGTCTAACCCTAAGAGTCTAACCCTAACCCTAAAAGTCTAACCCTGAGAATCTAACCCTAATTCTAACCCTAACCCCGGCTGAAGTACCCAAGTATATTTCGCTAGATGGCAGCAGCGCTCCACCAACAGAGCCGGCTGCAGTACCCAAATATATTTCGCTAGATGGCAGCAGCGCTCCACCAAAAGGGCGGCTGCAGTACCCAATTACATTTCGCTAGATGGCAGCAGCGCTCCACCAAAAGGGCGGCTGCAGTACCCAATTATATTTCGCTAGATGGCAGCAGCGCTCCACCAACAGGGCCGGCTGCAGTACCCAAATATATTTCGCTAGATGGCAGCAGCGCTCCACCAACAGAGCCGGCTGCAGTACCCAAATATATTTCGCTAGATGGCAGCAGCGCTCCACCAACAGGGCCGGCTGCAGTACCCAAATATATTTCGCTAGATGGCAGCAGCGCTCCACCAACAGCGCCGGCTGCAGTACCCAAGTATATTTCGCTAGATGGCAGCAGCGCTCCACCAACCGGGCGGCTGCAGTACCCCAATATATTTCGCTAGATGGCAGCAGCGCTCCACCAACAGGGCCGGCTGCAGTACCCAAGTATATTTCGCTAGATGGCAGCAGCGCTCCACCAACCGGGCGGCTGCAGTACCCAAGTATATTTCGCTAGATGGCAGCAGCGCTCCACCAACAGGGCCGGCTGCAGTACCCAAGTATATTTCGCTAGATGGCAGCAGCGCTCCACCAACCGGGCGGCTGCAGTACCCAAGTATATTTCGCTAGATGGCAGCAGCGCTCCACCAACAGGGCCGGCTGCAGTACCCAAGTATATTTCGCTAGATGGCAGCAGCGCTCCACCAACCGGGCGGCTGCAGTACCCAAATATATTTCGCTAGATGGCAGCAGCGCTCCACCAACAGGGCCGGCTGCAGTACCCAAGTATATTTCGCTAGATGGCAGCAGCGCTCCACCAACCGGGCGGCTGCAGTACCCAAGTATATTTCGCTAGATGGCAGCAGCGCTCCACCAACAGAGCCGGCTGCAGTACCCAAGTATATTTCGCTAGATGGCAGCAGCGCTCCACCAACCGGGCCGGCTGCAGTACCCAAATATATTTCGCTAGATGGCAGCAGCGCTCCACCAAAAGGGCGGCTGCAGTACCCAAGTGTATTTCGCTAGATGGCAGCAGCGCTCCACCAACAGCGCCGGCTGCAGTACCCAAATATATTTCGCTAGATGGCAGCAGCGCTCCACCAACAGGGCCGGCTGCAGTACCCAAATATATTTCGCTAGATGGCAGCAGCGCTCCACCAACAGGGCCGGCTGCAGTACCCAAGTATATTTCGCTAGATGGCAGCAGAGCTCCACCAAAAGTGCGGCTGCAGTACCCAAATATATAGTACTGAGTCTAACCCTAACCCTAAGAGCCTGAGTCTAACCCTAACCCTAAGAGCCTGAGTCTAACCCTCACCCTAAGAGCCTGAGTCTAACCCTAACCCTAAGAGCCTGAGTCTAACCCTAACCCGAAGAGCCTGAGTCTAACCCTCACCCTAAGAGCCTGAGTCTAACCCTAACCCTAAGAGCCTGAGTCTAACCCTCACCCTAAGAGCCTGAGTCTAACCCTAACCCTAAGAGCCTGAGTCTAACCCTCACCCTAAGAGCCTGAGTCTAACCCTAACCCTAAGAGCCTGAGTCTAACCCTAACCCTAAGAGCCTAAGTCTAACCCTAACTCTAAGAGTCTAACCCTGACCCTAACCCTAACCCTAAGAGTCTAACCCTAACCCTGAGTCTAACCCTAACCCTAAGAGTCTAACCCTATCCCTAACCCTAACCCTAAGTGTCTAACCCTAACCCTAACCCTAACCCTAACCCTAACCCTAAGAGTCTAACCCTAACCCTGAGTCTAACCCTAACCCTAACCCTAACCCTAAGAGTCTAACCCTAACCCTAAGAGTCTAACCCTAACCCTAACCCTAAGAGTCTAACCCTAACCCTAACCCTAACCCTAACCCTAACCCTAAACCTAAGAGTCTAACCCTAACCCTAAGAGTCTAAACCTAACCCTTAGAGCCTGAGTCTAACCCTAACCCTAAGAGTCTAACCCTAACCCTAACCCTAAGAGTCTAACCCTAACCCTAACCCTAACCCTAACCCTAACCCTAAACCTAAGAGTCTAACCCTAACCCTAAGAGTCTAAACCTAACCCTTAGAGCCTGAGTCTAACCCTAACCCTAAGAGTCTAACCCTAACCCTAACCCTAACCCTAAGAGTCTAACCCTAACCCTAACCCTAACCCTAACCGTAAGAGTCTAACCCTAACCCTAAGAGTCTAACCCTAACAGTCTAACCCTAACCCTAAAAGTCTAACCCTGAGAATCTAACCCTAACCCTAACCCTAACCCCGGCTGAAGTACCCAAGTATATTTCGCTAGATGGCAGCAGCGCTCCACCAACAGAGCCGGCTGCAGTACCCAAATATATTTCGCTAGATGGCAGCAGCGCTCCACCAAAAGGGCGGCTGCAGTACCCAATTACATTTCGCTAGATGGCAGCAGCGCTCCATCAAAAGGGCGGCTGCAGTACCCAATTATATTTCGCTAAATGGCAGCAGCGCTCCACCAACAGGGCCGGCTGCAGTACCCAAATATATTTCGCTAGATGGCAGCAGCGCTCCACCAACAGAGCCGGCTGCAGTACCCAAATATATTTCGCTAGATGGCAGCAGCGCTCCACCAACAGGGCCGGCTGCAGTACCCAAATATATTTCGCTAGATGGCAGCAGCGCTCCACCAACAGGGCCGGCTGCAGTACCCAAGTATATTTCGCTAGATGGCAGCAGCGCTCCACCAACCGGGCGGCTGCAGTACCCAAATATATTTCGCTAGATGGCAGCAGCGCTCCACCAACAGGGCCGGCTGCAGTACCCAAGTATATTTCGCTAGATGGCAGCAGCGCTCCACCAACCGGGCGGCTGCAGTACCCAAGTATATTTCGCTAGATGGCAGCAGCGCTCCACCAACAGGGCCGGCTGCAGTACCCAAGTATATTTCGCTAGATGGCAGCAGCGCTCCACCAACCGGGCCGGCTGCAGTACCCAAATATATTTCGCTAGATGGCAGCAGCGCTCCACCAAAAGGGCGGCTGCAGTACCCAAGTATATTTCGCTAGATGGCAGCAGCGCTCCACCAACAGCGCCGGCTGCAGTACCCAAGTACATTTCGCTAGATGGCAGCAGCGCTCCACCAACCGGGCGGCTGCAGTACCCAATTACATTTCGCTAGATGGCAGCAGCGCTCCACCAACCGGGCGGCTGCAGTACCCAAGTATATTTCGCTAGATGGCAGCAGCGCTCCACCAACAGCGCCGGCTGCAGTACCCAAATATATTTCGCTAGATGGCAGCAGCGCTCCACCAACAGGGCCGGCTGCAGTACCCAAATATATTTCGCTAGATGGCAGCAGCGCTCCACCAACAGGGCCGGCTGCAGTACCCAAGTATATTTCGCTAGATGGCAGCAGAGCTCCACCAAAAGTGCGGCTGCAGTACCCAAATATATAGTACTGAGTCTAACCCTAACCCTAAGAGCCTGAGTCTAACCCTAACCCTAAGAGCCTGAGTCTAACCCTCACCCTAAGAGCCTGAGTCTAACCCTAACCCTAAGAGCCTGAGTCTAACCCTAACCCTAAGAGCCTGAGTCTAACCCTCACCCTAAGAGCCTGAGTCTAACCCTAACCCTAAGAGCCTGAGTCTAACCCTCACCCTAAGAGCCTGAGTCTAACCCTAACCCTAAGAGCCTGAGTCTAACCCTCACCCTAAGAGCCTGAGTCTAACCCTAACCCTAAGAGCCTGAGTCTAACCCTAACCCTAAGAGCCTGAGTCTAACCCTAACCCTAAGAGCCTAAGTCTAACCCTAACTCTAAGAGTCTAACCCTGACCCTAACCCTAACCCTAAGAGTCTAACCCTAACCCTGAGTCTAACCCTAACCCTAAGAGTCTAACCCTATCCCTAACCCTAACCCTAAGTGTCTAACCCTAACCCTAACCCTAACCCTAACCCTAACCCTAAGAGTCTAACCATAACCCTGAGTCTAACCCTAACCCTAACCCTAACCCTAAGAGTCTAACCCTAACCCTAAGAGTCTAACCCTAACCCTAACCCTAACCATAAGAGTCTAACCCTAACCCTAAGAGTCTAACCCTAACCCTAACCCTAACCCTAAGAGTCTAACCCTAACCCTAACCCTAACCCTAACCCTAACCCTAAGTGTATAACCCTAACCCTAACCCTAAGAGTCTAACCCTAACCCTGAGAGTCTAACCCTAACTTTAAGAGCCTGAGTCTAACCCTAACCCTAAGAGCCTGAGTCTAACCCTAAACCTAACCCTAACAGTCTAACCTTAACCCTAACCCTAAGAGTCTAACCCTAACCCTGAGTCTAACCCTAACCCTAACCCTAAGAGTCTAACCCTAACCCTAAAAGTCTAACCCTAAGAGTCTAACCCTAACCCTAACTCTAACCCTAACAGTCTAACCCTAACCCTAAGAGTCTAACCCTAAGAGTCTAACCCTAACCCTAAACCTAACCCTAACAGTCTAACCCTAACCCTAAACCTAACCCTAAGAGTCTAACCCTAACCCTAACCCTAACCCTAAGAGTCTAACCTTAACCCTAACCCTAACCCTAAGAGTCTAACCCTAACCCTAAGAGTCTAACCCTAACCCTAACCCTAACCCTAACCCTAAGAGTCTAACCCTAACCCTAACCCTAACCCTAACCCTAACCCTAAACCTAAGAGTCTAACCCTAACCCTAAGAGTCTAAACCTAACCCTTAGAGCCTGAGTCTAACCCTAACCCTAAGAGTCTAACCCTAACCCTAACCCTAACCCTAAGAGTCTAACCCTAACCCTAACCCTAACCCTAACCGTAAGAGTCTAACCCTAACCCTAAGAGTCTAACCCTAAGAGTCTAACCCTAACCCTAAAAGTCTAACCCTGAGAATCTAACCCTAACCCTAACCCTAACCCCGGCTGAAGTACCCAAGTATATTTCGCTAGATGGCAGCAGCGCTCCACCAACAGAGCCGGCTGCAGTACCCAAATATATTTCGCTAGATGGCAGCAGCGCTCCACCAAAAGGGCGGCTGCAGTACCCAATTACATTTCGCTAGATGGCAGCAGCGCTCCACCAAAAGGGCGGCTGCAGTACCCAATTATATTTCGCTAGATGGCAGCAGCGCTCCACCAACAGGGCGGCTGCAGTACCCCAATATATTTCGCTAGATGGCAGCAGCGCTCCACCAACAGGGCCGGCTGCAGTACCCAAGTATATTTCGCTAGATGGCAGCAGCGCTCCACCAACCGGGCGGCTGCAGTACCCAAGTATATTTCGCTAGATGGCAGCAGCGCTCCACCAACAGGGCCGGCTGCAGTACCCAAGTATATTTCGCTAGATGGCAGCAGCGCTCCACCAACCGGGCGGCTGCAGTACCCAAGTATATTTCGCTAGATGGCAGCAGCGCTCCACCAACAGGGCCGGCTGCAGTACCCAAGTATATTTCGCTAGATGGCAGCAGCGCTCCACCAACCGGGCGGCTGCAGTACCCAAATATATTTCGCTAGATGGCAGCAGCGCTCCACCAACAGGGCCGGCTGCAGTACCCAAGTATATTTCGCTAGATGGCAGCAGCGCTCCACCAACCGGGCGGCTGCAGTACCCAAGTATATTTCGCTAGATGGCAGCAGCGCTCCACCAACAGAGCCGGCTGCAGTACCCAAGTATATTTCGCTAGATGGCAGCAGCGCTCCACCAACCGGGCCGGCTGCAGTACCCAAATATATTTCGCTAGATGGCAGCAGCGCTCCACCAAAAGGGCGGCTGCAGTACCCAAGTATATTTCGCTAGATGGCAGCAGCGCTCCACCAACAGCGCCGGCTGCAGTACCCAAATATATTTCGCTAGATGGCAGCAGCGCTCCACCAACAGGGCCGGCTGCAGTACCCAAATATATTTCGCTAGATGGCAGCAGCGCTCCACCAACAGGGCCGGCTGCAGTACCCAAGTATATTTCGCTAGATGGCAGCAGAGCTCCACCAAAAGTGCGGCTGCAGTACCCAAATATATAGTACTGAGTCTAACCCTAACCCTAAGAGCCTGAGTCTAACCCTAACCCTAAGAGCCTGAGTCTAACCCTCACCCTAAGAGCCTGAGTCTAACCCTAACCCTAAGAGCCTGAGTCTAACCCTAACCCTAAGAGCCTGAGTCTAACCCTCACCCTAAGAGCCTGAGTCTAACCCTAACCCTAAGAGCCTGAGTCTAACCCTCACCCTAAGAGCCTGAGTCTAACCCTAACCCTAAGAGCCTGAGTCTAACCCTCACCCTAAGAGCCTGAGTCTAACCCTAACCCTAAGAGCCTGAGTCTAACCCTAACCCTAAGAGCCTGAGTCTAACCCTAACCCTAAGAGCCTAAGTCTAACCCTAACTCTAAGAGTCTAACCCTGACCCTAACCCTAACCCTAAGAGTCTAACCCTAACCCTGAGTCTAACCCTAACCCTAAGAGCCTGAGTCTAACCCTAACCGTAAGAGCCTGAGTCTAACCCTCACCCTAAGAGCCTGAGTCTAACCCTAACCCTAAGAGCCTGAGTCTAACCCTAACCCTAAGAGCCTAAGTCTAACCCTAACCCTAAGAGTCTAACCCTAACCCTAACCCTAATTTTAAGAGTCTAACCCTAACCCTAACCCTAACCCTAAGAGTCTAACCCTAACCCTAACCCTAACCCTAAGTGTCTAACCCTAACCCTAACCCTAACCCTAACCCTAAGAGTCTAACCATAACCCTGAGTCTAACCCTAACCCTAACCCTAACCCTAAGAGTCTAACCCTAACCCTAAGAGTCTAACCCTAACCCTAACCCTAACCCTAAGAGTCTAACCCTAACCCTAACCCTAACCCTAAGTGTCTAACCCTAACCCTAACCCTAAGAGTCTAACCCTAACCCTAAGAGCCTGAGTCTAACCCTAACCCTAACCCTAACCCTAACAGTCTAACCCTAACCCTAACCCTAAGAGTCTAACCCTAACCCTAAGAGTCTAACCCTAACCCTGAGTCTAACCCTAACCCTAACCCTAAGAGTCTAACCCTAACCCTAAAAGTCTAACCCTAAGAGTCTAACCCTAACCCTAACTCTAACCCTAACAGTCTAACCCTAACCCTAAGAGTCTAACCCTAAGAGTCTAACCCTAACCCTAAACCTAACCCTAAGAGTCTAACCCTAACCCTAAACCTAACCCTAAGAGTCTAACCCTAACCCTAACCCTAACCCTAAGAGTCTAACCTTAACCCTAACCCTAACCCTAAGAGTCTAACCCTAACCCTAAGAGTCTAACCCTAACCCTAAGAGTCTAACCCTAACCCTAACCCTAACCCTAAGAGTCTAACCCTAACCCTAAGATCTAACCCTAACCCTAACCCTAACCCTAAGAGTCTAACCCTAACCCTAAGAGTCTAACCCTAACCCTAACCCTAAACCTAAGAGTCTAACCCTAACCCTAAGAGTCTAACCCTAACCCTAACCCTAAGAGTCTAACCCTAACCCTAACCCTAACCCTAACCGTAAGAGTCTAACCTTAACCCTAAGAGTCTAACCCTAAGAGTCTACCCCTAACCCTAAACCTAACCCTAACAGTCTAACCCTAACCCTAAACCTAACCCTAAGAGTCTAACCCTAACCCTAACCCTAAGAGTCTAACCCTAACCCTAACCCTAACCCTAAGAGTCTAACCCTAACCCTAAGAGTCTAACCCTAACCCTAAGAGTCTAACCCTAAGAGTCTAACCCTAACCCTAAGAGTCTAACCCTAACCCTAACCCTAACCCTAAACCTAAGAGTCTAACCCTAACCCTAAGAGTCTAACCCTAAGAGTCTAAACCTAACCCTTAGAGCCTGAGTCTAACCCTAACCCTAAGAGTCTAACCCTAACCCTAACCCTAACCCTAAGAGTCTAACCCTAACCCTAACCCTAACCCTAACCGTAAGAGACTAACCCTAACCCTAAGAGTCTAACCCTAAGAGTCTAACCCTAACCCTAAAAGTCTAACCCTAAGAATCTAACCCTAACCCTAACCCTAACCCCGGCTGAAGTACCCAAGTATATTTCGCTAGATGGCAGCAGCGCTCCACCAACAGAGCCGGCTGCAGTACCCAATTACATTTCGCTAGATGGCAGCAGCGCTCCATCAAAAGGGCGGCTGCAGTACCCAAGTATATTTCGCTAGATGGCAGCAGCGCTCCACCAACAGGGCCGGCTGCAGTACCCAAATATATTTCGCTAGATGGCAGCAGCGCCCCACCAACAGGGCCGGCTGCAGTACCCAAGTATATTTCGCTAGATGGCAGCAGCGCTCCACCAACCGGGCGGCTGCAGTACCCAAATATATTTCGCTAGATGGCAGCAGCGCTCCACCAACAGGGCCGGCTGCAGTACCCAAGTATATTTCGCTAGATGGCAGCAGCGCTCCACCAACCGGGCGGCTGCAGTACCCAAGTATATTTCGCTAGATGGCAGCAGCGCTCCACCAACAGGGCCGGCTGCAGTACCCAAGTATATTTCGCTAGATGGCAGCAGCGCTCCACCAACAGGGCCGGCTGCAGTACCCAAATATATTTCGCTAGATGGCAGCAGCGCTCCACCAAAAGGGCGGCTGCAGTACCCAAGTATATTTCGCTAGATGGCAGCAGCGCTCCACCAACAGCGCCGGCTGCAGTACCCAAGTACATTTCGCTAGATGGCAGCAGCGCTCCACCAACCGGGCGGCTGCAGTACCCAATTACATTTCGCTAGATGGCAGCAGCGCTCCACCAAAAGGGCGGCTGCAGTACCCAAGTATATTTCGCTAGATGGCAGCAGAGCTCCACCAACAGGGCCGGCTGCAGTACCCAAATATATTTCGCTAGATGGCAGCAGCGCTCCACCAACAGGGCCGGCTGCAGTACCCAAATATATTTCGCTAGATGGCAGCAGCGCTCCACCAACAGGGCCGGCTGCAGTACCCAAGTATATTTCGCTAGATGGCAGCAGAGCTCCACCAAAAGTGCGGCTGCAGTACCCAAATATATAGTACTGAGTCTAACCCTAACCCTAAGAGCCTGAGTCTAACCCTCACCCTAAGAGCCTGAGTCTAACCCTAACCCTAAGAGCCTGAGTCTAACCCTAACCCTAAGAGCCTGAGTCTAACCCTAACCCTAAGAGCCTGAGTCTAACCCTAACCCTAAGAGCCTGAGTCTAACCCTCACCCTAAGAGCCTGAGTCTAACCCTAACCCTAAGAGCCTGAGTCTAACCCTAACCCTAAGAGCCTGAGTCTAACCCTAACCCTAAGAGCCTGAGTCTAACCCTAACCCTAAGAGCCTAAGTCTAACCCTAACTCTAAGAGTCTAACCCTGACCCTAACCCTAACCCTAAGAGTCTAACCCTAACCCTGAGTCTAACCCTAACCCTAAGAGTCTAACCCTATCCCTAACCCTAACCCTAAGTGTCTAACCCTAACCCTAACCCTAACCCTAACCCTAAGAGTCTAACCATAACCCTGAGTCTAACCCTAACCCTAACCCTAACCCTAAGAGTCTAACCCTAACCCTAAGAGTCTAACCCTAACCCTAACCCTAACCATAAGAGTCTAACCCTAACCCTAAGTGTCTAACCCTAACCCTAACCCTAAGAGTCTAACCCTAACCCTGAGAGTCTAACCCTAACCCTAAGAGCCTGAGTCTAACCCTAACCCTAAGAGCCTGAGTCTAACCCTAACCCTAAGAGCCTAAGTCTAACCCTAACTCTAAGAGTCTAACCCTGACCCTAACCCTAACCCTAAGAGTCTAACCCTAACCCTGAGAGTCTAACCCTAACCCTAAGAGCCTGAGTCTAACCCTAACCCTAAGAGCCTGAGTCTAACCCTAACCCTAACCCTAACAGTCTAACCTTAACCCTAACCCTAAGAGTCTAACCCTAACCCTGAGTCTAACCCTAACCCTAACCCTAAGAGTCTAACCCTAACCCTAAAAGTCTAACCCTAAGAGTCTAACCCTAACCCTAACTCTAACCCTAACAGTCTAACCCTAACCCTAAGAGTCTAACCCTAAGAGTCTAACCCTAACCCTAAACCTAACCCTAACAGTCTAACCCTAACCCTAAACCTAACCCTAAGAGTCTAACCCTAACCCTAACCCTAACCCTAAGAGTCTAACCTTAACCCTAACCCTAACCCTAAGAGTCTAACCCTAACCCTAAGAGTCTAACCCTAACCCTAACCCTAACCCTAAGAGTCTAACCCTAACCCTAACCCTAACCCTAACCCTAACCCTAAACCTAAGAGTCTAACCCTAACCCTAAGAGTCTAAACCTAACCCTTAGAGCCTGAGTCTAACCCTAACCCTAAGAGTCTAACCCTAACCCTAACCCTAACCCTAAGAGTCTAACCCTAACCCTAACCCTAACCCTAACCGTAAGAGTCTAACCCTAACCCTAAGAGTCTAACCCTAAGTGTCTAACCCTAACCCTAAAAGTCTAACCCTGAGAATCTAACCCTAACCCTAACCCTAACCCCGGCTGAAGTACCCAAGTATATTTCGCTAGATGGCAGCAGCGCTCCACCAACAGAGCCGGCTGCAGTACCCAAGTATATTTCGCTAGATGGCAGCAGCGCTCCACCAACCGGGCCGGCTGCAGTACCCAAATATATTTCGCTAGATGGCAGCAGCGCTCCACCAAAAGGGCGGCTGCAGTACCCAAGTATATTTCGCTAGATGGCAGCAGCGCTCCACCAACAGCGCCGGCTGCAGTACCCAAATATATTTCGCTAGATGGCAGCAGCGCTCCACCAACAGGGCCGGCTGCAGTACCCAAATATATTTCGCTAGATGGCAGCAGCGCTCCACCAACAGGGCCGGCTGCAGTACCCAAGTATATTTCGCTAGATGGCAGCAGAGCTCCACCAAAAGTGCGGCTGCAGTACCCAAATATATAGTACTGAGTCTAACCCTAACCCTAAGAGCCTGAGTCTAACCCTAACCCTAAGAGCCTGAGTCTAACCCTCACCCTAAGAGCCTGAGTCTAACCCTAACCCTAAGAGCCTGAGTCTAACCCTAACCCTAAGAGCCTGAGTCTAACCCTCACCCTAAGAGCCTGAGTCTAACCCTAACCCTAAGAGCCTGAGTCTAACCCTCACCCTAAGAGCCTGAGTCTAACCCTAACCCTAAGAGCCTGAGTCTAACCCTCACCCTAAGAGCCTGAGTCTAACCCTAACCCTAAGAGCCTGAGTCTAACCCTAACCCTAAGAGCCTGAGTCTAACCCTAACCCTAAGAGCCTAAGTCTAACCCTAACTCTAAGAGTCTAACCCTGATCCTAACCCTAACCCTAAGAGTCTAACCCTAACCCTGAGTCTAACCCTAACCCTAAGAGTCTAACCCTATCCCTAACCCTAACCCTAAGTGTCTAAACCTAACCCTAACCCTAACCCTAAGAGTCTAACCCTAACCCTAACCCTAACCCTAACCCTAACCCTAAGTGTATAACCCTAACCCTAACCCTAAGAGTCTAACCCTAACCCTAAGAGTCTAACCCTAACCCTAAGAGCCTGAGTCTAACCCTAACCCTAAGAGCCTGAGTCTAACCCTAACCCTAACCCTAACAGTCTAACCTTAACCCTAACCCTAAGAGTCTAACCCTAACCCTGAGTCTAACCCTAACCCTAACCCTAAGAGTCTAACCCTAACCCTAAAAGTCTAACCCTAAGAGTCTAACCCTAACCCTAACTCTAACCCTAACAGTCTAACCCTAACCCTAAGAGTCTAACCCTAAGAGTCTAACCCTAACCCTAAACCTAACCCTAACAGTCTAACCCTAACCCTAACCCTAACCCTAAGAGTCTAACCCTAACCCTAACCCTAACCCTAAGAGTCTAACCTTAACCCTAACCCTAACCCTAAGAGTCTAACCCTAACCCTAAGAGTCTAACCCTAACCCTAACCCTAACCCTAACCCTAAGAGTCTAACCCTAACCCTAACCCTAACCCTAACCCTAACCCTAAACCTAAGAGTCTAACCCTAACCCTAAGAGTCTAAACCTAACCCTTAGAGCCTGAGTCTAACCCTAACCCTAAGAGTCTAACCCTAACCCTAACCCTAACCCTAAGAGTCTAACCCTAACCCTAACCCTAACCCTAACCGTAAGAGTCTAACCCTAACCCTAAGAGTCTAACCCTAAGAGTCTAACCCTAACCCTAAAAGTCTAACCCTGAGAATCTAACCCTAACCCTAACCCTAACCCCGGCTGAAGTACCCAAGTATATTTCGCTAGATGGCAGCAGCGCTCCACCAACAGAGCCGGCTGCAGTACCCAAATATATTTCGCTAGATGGCAGCAGCGCTCCACCAAAAGGGCGGCTGCAGTACCCAATTACATTTCGCTAGATGGCAGCAGCGCTCCACCAAAAGGGCGGCTGCAGTACCCAATTATATTTCGCTAGATGGCAGCAGCGCTCCACCAACAGGGCCGGCTGCAGTACCCAAATATATTTCGCTAGATGGCAGCAGCGCTCCACCAACAGAGCCGGCTGCAGTACCCAAATATATTTCGCTAGATGGCAGCAGCGCTCCACCAACAGGGCCGGCTGCAGTACCCAAATATATTTCGCTAGATGGCAGCAGCGCTCCACCAACAGCGCCGGCTGCAGTACCCAAGTATATTTCGCTAGATGGCAGCAGCGCTCCACCAACCGGGCGGCTGCAGTACCCCAATATATTTCGCTAGATGGCAGCAGCGCTCCACCAACAGGGCCGGCTGCAGTACCCAAGTATATTTCGCTAGATGGCAGCAGCGCTCCACCAACCGGGCGGCTGCAGTACCCAAGTATATTTCGCTAGATGGCAGCAGCGCTCCACCAACAGGGCCGGCTGCAGTACCCAAGTATATTTCGCTAGATGGCAGCAGCGCTCCACCAACCGGGCGGCTGCAGTACCCAAATATATTTCGCTAGATGGCAGCAGCGCTCCACCAACAGGGCCGGCTGCAGTACCCAAGTATATTTCGCTAGATGGCAGCAGCGCTCCACCAACCGGGCGGCTGCAGTACCCAAGTATATTTCGCTAGATGGCAGCAGCGCTCCACCAACAGAGCCGGCTGCAGTACCCAAGTATATTTCGCTAGATGGCAGCAGCGCTCCACCAACAGGGCCGGCTGCAGTACCCAAATATATTTCGCTAGATGGCAGCAGCGCTCCACCAAAAGGGCGGCTGCAGTACCCAAGTATATTTCGCTAGATGGCAGCAGCGCTCCACCAACAGCGCCGGCTGCAGTACCCAAATATATTTCGCTAGATGGCAGCAGCGCTCCACCAACAGGGCCGGCTGCAGTACCCAAATATATTTCGCTAGATGGCAGCAGCGCTCCACCAACAGGGCCGGCTGCAGTACCCAAGTATATTTCGCTAGATGGCAGCAGAGCTCCACCAAAAGTGCGGCTGCAGTACCCAAATATATAGTACTGAGTCTAACCCTAACCCTAAGAGCCTGAGTCTAACCCTAACCCTAAGAGCCTGAGTCTAACCCTCACCCTAAGAGCCTGAGTCTAACCCTAACCCTAAGAGCCTGAGTCTAACCCTCACCCTAAGAGCCTGAGTCTAACCCTCACCCTAAGAGCCTGAGTCTAACCCTAACCCTAAGAGCCTGAGTCTAACCCTCACCCTAAGAGCCTGAGTCTAACCCTAACCCTAAGAGCCTGAGTCTACCCCTCACCCTAAGAGCCTGAGTTTAACCCTAACCCTAAGAGCCTGAGTCTAACCCTAACCCTAAGAGCCTGAGTCTAACCCTAACCCTAAGAGCCTAAGTCTAACCCTAACTCTAAGAGTCTAACCCTGACCCTAACCCTAACCCTAAGAGTCTAACCCTAACCCTGAGTCTAACCCTAACCCTAAGAGTCTAACCCTAACCCTAACCCTAACCCTAAGTGTCTAACCCTAACCCTAACCCTAACCCTAACCCTAACCCTAAGAGTCTAACCATAACCCTGAGTCTAACCCTAACCCTAACCCTAACCCTAAGAGTCTAACCCTAACCCTAAGAGTCTAACCCTAACCCTAACCCTAAGAGTCTAACCCTAACCCTAACCCTAACCCTAACCCTAACCCTAAACCTAAGAGTCTAACCCTAACCCTAAGAGTCTAAACCTAACCCTTAGAGCCTGAGTCTAACCCTAACCCTAAGAGTCTAACCCTAACCCTAACCCTAAGAGTCTAACCCTAACCCTAACCCTAACCCTAACCCTAAACCTAAGAGTCTAACCCTAACCCTAAGAGTCTAAACCTAACCCTTAGAGCCTGAGTCTAACCCTAACCCTAAGAGTCTAACCCTAACCCTAACCCTAACCCTAAGAGTCTAACCCTAACCCTAACCCTAACCCTAACCGTAAGAGTCTAACCCTAACCCTAAGAGTCTAACCCTAAGAGTCTAACCCTAACCCTAAAAGTCTAACCCTGAGAATCTAACCCTAACCCTAACCCTAACCCCGGCTGAAGTACCCAAGTATATTTCGCTAGATGGCAGCAGCGCTCCACCAACAGAGCCGGCTGCAGTACCCAAATATATTTCGCTAGATGGCAGCAGCGCTCCACCAAAAGGGCGGCTGCAGTACCCAATTACATTTCGCTAGATGGCAGCAGCGCTCCATCAAAAGGGCGGCTGCAGTACCCAATTATATTTCGCTAGATGGCAGCAGCGCTCCACCAACAGGGCCGGCTGCAGTACCCAAATATATTTCGCTAGATGGCAGCAGCGCTCCACCAACAGAGCCGGCTGCAGTACCCAAATATATTTCGCTAGATGGCAGCAGCGCTCCACCAACAGGGCCGGCTGCAGTACCCAAATATATTTCGCTAGATGGCAGCAGCGCTCCACCAACAGGGCCGGCTGCAGTACCCAAGTATATTTCGCTAGATGGCAGCAGCGCTCCACCAACCGGGCGGCTGCAGTACCCAAGTATATTTCGCTAGATGGCAGCAGCGCTCCACCAACAGGGCCGGCTGCAGTACCCAAGTATATTTCGCTAGATGGCAGCAGCGCTCCACCAACCGGGCGGCTGCAGTACCCAAGTATATTTCGCTAAATGGCAGCAGCGCTCCACCAACAGGGCCGGCTGCAGTACCCAAGTATATTTCGCTAGATGGCAGCAGCGCTCCACCAACCGGGCCGGCTGCAGTACCCAAATATATTTCGCTAGATGGCAGCAGCGCTCCACCAAAAGGGCGGCTGCAGTACCCAAGTATATTTCGCTAGATGGCAGCAGCGCTCCACCAACAGCGCCGGCTGCAGTACCCAAGTATATTTCGCTAGATGGCAGCAGCGCTCCACCAACCGGGCGGCTGCAGTACCCAATTACATTTCGCTAGATGGCAGCAGCGCTCCACCAACCGGGCGGCTGCAGTACCCAAGTATATTTCGCTAGATGGCAGCAGCGCTCCACCAACAGCGCCGGCTGCAGTACCCAAATATATTTCGCTAGATGGCAGCAGCGCTCCACCAACAGGGCCGGCTGCAGTACCCAAATATATTTCGCTAGATGGCAGCAGCGCTCCACCAACAGGGCCGGCTGCAGTACCCAAGTATATTTCGCTAGATGGCAGCAGAGCTCCACCAAAAGTGCGGCTGCAGTACCCAAATATATAGTACTGAGTCTAACCCTAACCCTAAGAGCCTGAGTCTAACCCTAACCCTAAGAGCCTGAGTCTAACCCTCACCCTAAGACCCTGAGTCTAACCCTAACCCTAAGAGCCTGAGTCTAACCCTCACCCTAAGAGCCTGAGTCTAACCCTCACCCTAAGAGCCTGAGTCTAACCCTAACCCTAAGAGCCTGAGTCTAACCCTCACCCTAAGAGCCTGAGTCTAACCCTAACCCTAAGAGCCTGAGTCTAACCCTCACCCTAAGAGCCTGAGTCTAACCCTAACCCTAAGAGCCTGAGTCTAACCCTAACCCTAAGAGCCTGAGTCTAACCCTAACCCTAAGAGCCTAAGTCTAACCCTAACTCTAAGAGTCTAACCCTGACCCTAACCCTAACCCTAAGAGTCTAACCCTAACCCTGAGTCTAACCCTAACCCTAAGAGTCTAACCCTATCCCTAACCCTAACCCTAAGTGTATAACCCTAACCCTAACCCTAAGAGTCTAACCCTAACCCTGAGAGTCTAACCCTAACTTTAAGAGCCTGAGTCTAACCCTAACCCTAAGAGCCTGAGTCTAACCCTAAACCTAACCCTAACAGTCTAGCCTTAACCCTAACCCTAAGAGTCTAACCCTAACCCTGAGTCTAACCCTAACCCTAACCCTAAGAGTCTAACCCTAACCCTAAAAGTCTAACCCTAAGAGTCTAACCCTAACCCTAACTCTAACCCTAACAGTCTAACCCTAACCCTAAGAGTCTAACCCTAAGAGTCTAAACCTAACCCTAAACCTAACCCTAACAGTCTAACCCTAACCCTAAACCTAACCCTAAGAGTCTAACCCTAACCCTAACCCTAACCCTAAGAGTCTAACCTTAACCCTAACCCTAACCCTAAGAGTCTAACCCTAACCCTAAGAGTCTAACCCTAACCCTAACCCTAACCCTAACCCTAAGAGTCTAACCCTAACCCTAACCCTAACCCTAACCCTAACCCTAAACCTAAGAGTCTAACCCTAACCCTAAGAGTCTAAACCTAACCCTTAGAGCCTGAGTCTAACCCTAACCCTAAGAGTCTAACCCTAACCCTAACCCTAACCCTAAGAGTCTAACCCTAACCCTAACCCTAACCCTAACCGTAAGAGTCTAACCCTAACCCTAAGAGTCTAACCCTAAGAGTCTAACCCTAACCCTAAAAGTCTAACCCTGAGAATCTAACCCTAACCCTAACCCTAACCCCGGCTGAAGTACCCAAGTATATTTCGCTAGATGGCAGCAGCGCTCCACCAACAGAGCCGGCTGCAGTACCCAAATATATTTCGCTAGATGGCAGCAGCGCTCCACCAAAAGGGCGGCTGCAGTACCCAATTACATTTCGCTAGATGGCAGCAGCGCTCCACCAAAAGGGCGGCTGCAGTACCCAATTATATTTCGCTAGATGGCAGCAGCGCTCCACCAACAGGGCCGGCTGCAGTACCCAAATATATTTCGCTAGATGGCAGCAGCGCTCCACCAACAGAGCCGGCTGCAGTACCCAAATATATTTCGCTAGATGGCAGCAGCGCTCCACCAACAGGGCCGGCTGCAGTACCCAAATATATTTCGCTAGATGGCAGCAGCGCTCCACCAACAGCGCCGGCTGCAGTACCCAAGTATATTTCGCTAGATGGCAGCAGCGCTCCACCAACCGGGCGGCTGCAGTACCCCAATATATTTCGCTAGATGGCAGCAGCGCTCCACCAACAGGGCCGGCTGCAGTACCCAAGTATATTTCGCTAGATGGCAGCAGCGCTCCACCAACCGGGCGGCTGCAGTACCCAAGTATATTTCGCTAGATGGCAGCAGCGCTCCACCAACAGGGCCGGCTGCAGTACCCAAGTATATTTCGCTAGATGGCAGCAGCGCTCCACCAACCGGGCGGCTGCAGTACCCAAGTATATTTCGCTAGATGGCAGCAGCGCTCCACCAACAGGGCCGGCTGCAGTACCCAAGTATATTTCGCTAGATGGCAGCAGCGCTCCACCAACCGGGCGGCTGCAGTACCCAAATATATTTCGCTAGATGGCAGCAGCGCTCCACCAACAGGGCCGGCTGCAGTACCCAAGTATATTTCGCTAGATGGCAGCAGCGCTCCACCAACCGGGCGGCTGCAGTACCCAAGTATATTTCGCTAGATGGCAGCAGCGCTCCACCAACAGAGCCGGCTGCAGTACCCAAGTATATTTCGCTAGATGGCAGCAGCGCTCCACCAACCGGGCCGGCTGCAGTACCCAAATATATTTCGCTAGATGGCAGCAGCGCTCCACCAAAAGGGCGGCTGCAGTACCCAAGTATATTTCGCTAGATGGCAGCAGCGCTCCACCAACAGCGCCGGCTGCAGTACCCAAATATATTTCGCTAGATGGCAGCAGCGCTCCACCAACAGGGCCGGCTGCAGTACCCAAATATATTTCGCTAGATGGCAGCAGCGCTCCACCAACAGGGCCGGCTGCAGTACCCAAGTATATTTCGCTAGATGGCAGCAGAGCTCCACCAAAAGTGCGGCTGCAGTACCCAAATATATAGTACTGAGTCTAACCCTAACCCTAAGAGCCTGAGTCTAACCCTAACCCTAAGAGCCTGAGTCTAACCCTCACCCTAAGAGCCTGAGTCTAACCCTAACCCTAAGAGCCTGAGTCTAACCCTAACCCTAAGAGCCTGAGTCTAACCCTCACCCTAAGAGCCTGAGTCTAACCCTAACCCTAAGAGCCTGAGTCTAACCCTCACCCTAAGAGCCTGAGTCTAACCCTAACCCTAAGAGCCTGAGTCTAACCCTCACCCTAAGAGCCTGAGTCTAACCCTAACCCTAAGAGCCTGAGTCTAACCCTAACCCTAAGAGCCTGAGTCTAACCCTAACCCTAAGAGCCTAAGTCTAACCCTAACTCTAAGAGTCTAACCCTGACCCTAACCCTAACCCTAAGAGTCTAACCCTAACCCTGAGTCTAACCCTAACCCTAAGAGTCTAACCCTATCCCTAACCCTAACCCTAAGTGTCTAACCCTAACCCTAACCCTAACCCTAACCCTAACCCTAACCCTAAGAGTCTAACCCTAACCCTAACCCTAACCCTAACCCTAAGTGTATAACCCTAACCCTAACCCTAAGAGTCTAACCCTAACCCTAAGAGTCTAACCCTAACCCTAAGAGCCTGAGTCTAACCCTAACCCTAAGAGCCTGAGTCTAACCCTAACCCTAACCCTAACAGTCTAACCTTAACCCTAACCCTAAGAGTCTAACCCTAACCCTGAGTCTAACCCTAACCCTAACCCTAAGAGTCTAACCCTAACCCTAAAAGTCTAACCCTAAGAGTCTAACCCTAACCCTAACTCTAACCCTAACAGTCTAACCCTAACCCTAAGAGTCTAACCCTAAGAGTCTAACCCTAACCCTAAACCTAACCCTAACAGTCTAACCCTAACCCTAAACCTAACCCTAAGAGTCTAACCCTAACCCTAACCCTAACCCTAAGAGTCTAACCTTAACCCTAACCCTAACCCTAAGAGTCTAACCCTAACCCTAAGAGTCTAACCCTAACCCTAACCCTAACCCTAACCCTAAGAGTCTAACCCTAACCCTAACCCTAACCCTAACCCTAACCCTAAACCTAAGAGTCTAACCCTAACCCTAAGAGTCTAAACCTAACCCTTAGAGCCTGAGTCTAACCCTAACCCTAAGAGTCTAACCCTAACCCTAACCCTAACCCTAAGAGTCTAACCCTAACCCTAACCCTAACCCTAACCGTAAGAGTCTAACCCTAACCCTAAGAGTCTAACCCTAAGAGTCTAACCCTAACCCTAAAAGTCTAACCCTGAGAATCTAACCCTAACCCTAACCCTAACCCCGGCTGAAGTACCCAAGTATATTTCGCTAGATGGCAGCAGCGCTCCACCAACAGAGCCGGCTGCAGTACCCAAATATATTTCGCTAGATGGCAGCAGCGCTCCACCAAAAGGGCGGCTGCAGTACCCAATTACATTTCGCTAGATGGCAGCAGCGCTCCACCAAAAGGGCGGCTGCAGTACCCAATTATATTTCGCTAGATGGCAGCAGCGCTCCACCAACAGGGCCGGCTGCAGTACCCAAATATATTTCGCTAGATGGCAGCAGCGCTCCACCAACAGGGCCGGCTGCAGTACCCAAGTATATTTCGCTAGATGGCAGCAGAGCTCCACCAAAAGTGCGGCTGCAGTACCCAAATATATAGTACTGAGTCTAACCCTAACCCTAAGAGCCTGAGTCTAACCCTAACCCTAAGAGCCTGAGTCTAACCCTCACCCTAAGACCCTGAGTCTAACCCTAACCCTAAGAGCCTGAGTCTAACCCTCACCCTAAGAGCCTGAGTCTAACCCTCACCCTAAGAGCCTGAGTCTAACCCTAACCCTAAGAGCCTGAGTCTAACCCTCACCCTAAGAGCCTGAGTCTAACCCTAACCCTAAGAGCCTGAGTCTAACCCTCACCCTAAGAGCCTGAGTCTAACCCTAACCCTAAGAGCCTGAGTCTAACCCTAACCCTAAGAGCCTGAGTCTAACCCTAACCCTAAGAGCCTAAGTCTAACCCTAACTCTAAGAGTCTAACCCTGACCCTAACCCTAACCCTAAGAGTCTAACCCTAACCCTGAGTCTAACCCTAACCCTAAGAGTCTAACCCTATCCCTAACCCTAACCCTAAGTGTCTAACCCTAACCCTAACCCTAACCCTAACCCTAACCCTAAGAGTCTAACCATAACCCTGAGTCTAACCCTAACCCTAACCCTAACCCTAAGAGTCTAACCCTAACCCTAAGAGTCTAACCCTAACCCTAACCCTAACCATAAGAGTCTAACCCTAACCCTAAGAGTCTAACCCTAACCCTAACCCTAACCCTAAGAGTCTAACCCTAACCCTAACCCTAACCCTAACCCTAAGTGTATAACCCTAACCCTAACCCTAAGAGTCTAACCCTAACCCTGAGAGTCTAACCCTAACTTTAAGAGCCTGAGTCTAACCCTAACCCTAAGAGCCTGAGTCTAACCCTAAACCTAACCCTAACAGTCTAGCCTTAACCCTAACCCTAAGAGTCTAACCCTAACCCTGAGTCTAACCCTAACCCTAACCCTAAGAGTCTAACCCTAACCCTAAAAGTCTAACCCTAAGAGTCTAACCCTAACCCTAACTCTAACCCTAACAGTCTAACCCTAACCCTAAGAGTCTAACCCTAAGAGTCTAACCCTAACCCTAAACCTAACCCTAACAGTCTAACCCTAACCCTAAACCTAACCCTAAGAGTCTAACCCTAACCCTAACCCTAACCCTAAGAGTCTAACCTTAACCCTAACCCTAACCCTAAGAGTCTAACCCTAACCCTAAGAGTCTAACCCTAACCCTAACCCTAACCCTAACCCTAAGAGTCTAACCCTAACCCTAACCCTAACCCTAACCCTAACCCTAAACCTAAGAGTCTAACCCTAACCCTAAGAGTCTAAACCTAACCCTTAGAGCCTGAGTCTAACCCTAACCCTAAGAGTCTAACCCTAACCCTAACCCTAACCCTAAGAGTCTAACCCTAACCCTAACCCTAACCCTAACCGTAAGAGTCTAACCCTAACCCTAAGAGTCTAACCCTAAGAGTCTAACCCTAACCCTAAAAGTCTAACCCTGAGAATCTAACCCTAACCCTAACCCTAACCCCGGCTGAAGTACCCAAGTATATTTCGCTAGATGGCAGCAGCGCTCCACCAACAGAGCCGGCTGCAGTACCCAAATATATTTCGCTAGATGGCAGCAGCGCTCCACCAAAAGGGCGGCTGCAGTACCCAATTACATTTCGCTAGATGGCAGCAGCGCTCCACCAAAAGGGCGGCTGCAGTACCCAATTATATTTCGCTAGATGGCAGCAGCGCTCCACCAACAGGGCCGGCTGCAGTACCCAAATATATTTCGCTAGATGGCAGCAGCGCTCCACCAACAGAGCCGGCTGCAGTACCCAAATATATTTCGCTAGATGGCAGCAGCGCTCCACCAACAGGGCCGGCTGCAGTACCCAAATATATTTCGCTAGATGGCAGCAGCGCTCCACCAACAGCGCCGGCTGCAGTACCCAAGTATATTTCGCTAGATGGCAGCAGCGCTCCACCAACCGGGCGGCTGCAGTACCCCAATATATTTCGCTAGATGGCAGCAGCGCTCCACCAACAGGGCCGGCTGCAGTACCCAAGTATATTTCGCTAGATGGCAGCAGCGCTCCACCAACCGGGCGGCTGCAGTACCCAAGTATATTTCGCTAGATGGCAGCAGCGCTCCACCAACAGGGCCGGCTGCAGTACCCAAGTATATTTCGCTAGATGGCAGCAGCGCTCCACCAACCGGGCGGCTGCAGTACCCAAGTATATTTCGCTAGATGGCAGCAGCGCTCCACCAACAGGGCCGGCTGCAGTACCCAAGTATATTTCGCTAGATGGCAGCAGCGCTCCACCAACCGGGCGGCTGCAGTACCCAAATATATTTCGCTAGATGGCAGCAGCGCTCCACCAACAGGGCCGGCTGCAGTACCCAAGTATATTTCGCTAGATGGCAGCAGCGCTCCACCAACCGGGCGGCTGCAGTACCCAAGTATATTTCGCTAGATGGCAGCAGCGCTCCACCAACAGAGCCGGCTGCAGTACCCAAGTATATTTCGCTAGATGGCAGCAGCGCTCCACCAACCGGGCCGGCTGCAGTACCCAAATATATTTCGCTAGATGGCAGCAGCGCTCCACCAAAAGGGCGGCTGCAGTACCCAAGTATATTTCGCTAGATGGCAGCAGCGCTCCACCAACAGCGCCGGCTGCAGTACCCAAATATATTTCGCTAGATGGCAGCAGCGCTCCACCAACAGGGCCGGCTGCAGTACCCAAATATATTTCGCTAGATGGCAGCAGCGCTCCACCAACAGGGCCGGCTGCAGTACCCAAGTATATTTCGCTAGATGGCAGCAGAGCTCCACCAAAAGTGCGGCTGCAGTACCCAAATATATAGTACTGAGTCTAACCCTAACCCTAAGAGCCTGAGTCTAACCCTAACCCTAAGAGCCTGAGTCTAACCCTCACCCTAAGAGCCTGAGTCTAACCCTAACCCTAAGAGCCTGAGTCTAACCCTAACCCTAAGAGCCTGAGTCTAACCCTCACCCTAAGAGCCTGAGTCTAACCCTAACCCTAAGAGCCTGAGTCTAACCCTCACCCTAAGAGCCTGAGTCTAACCCTAACCCTAAGAGCCTGAGTCTAACCCTCACCCTAAGAGCCTGAGTCTAACCCTAACCCTAAGAGCCTGAGTCTAACCCTAACCCTAAGAGCCTGAGTCTAACCCTAACCCTAAGAGCCTAAGTCTAACCCTAACTCTAAGAGTCTAACCCTGACCCTAACCCTAACCCTAAGAGTCTAACCCTAACCCTGAGTCTAACCCTAACCCTAAGAGTCTAACCCTATCCCTAACCCTAACCCTAAGTGTCTAACCCTAACCCTAACCCTAACCCTAACCCTAACCCTAACCCTAAGAGTCTAACCCTAACCCTAACCCTAACCCTAACCCTAACCCTAAGTGTATAACCCTAACCCTAACCCTAAGAGTCTAACCCTAACCCTAAGAGTCTAACCCTAACCCTAAGAGCCTGAGTCTAACCCTAACCCTAAGAGCCTGAGTCTAACCCTAACCCTAACCCTAACAGTCTAACCTTAACCCTAACCCTAAGAGTCTAACCCTAACCCTGAGTCTAACCCTAACCCTAACCCTAAGAGTCTAACCCTAACCCTAAAAGTCTAACCCTAAGAGTCTAACCCTAACCCTAACTCTAACCCTAACAGTCTAACCCTAACCCTAAGAGTCTAACCCTAAGAGTCTAACCCTAACCCTAAACCTAACCCTAACAGTCTAACCCTAACCCTAAACCTAACCCTAAGAGTCTAACCCTAACCCTAACCCTAACCCTAAGAGTCTAACCTTAACCCTAACCCTAACCCTAAGAGTCTAACCCTAACCCTAAGAGTCTAACCCTAACCCTAACCCTAACCCTAACCCTAAGAGTCTAACCCTAACCCTAACCCTAACCCTAACCCTAACCCTAAACCTAAGAGTCTAACCCTAACCCTAAGAGTCTAAACCTAACCCTTAGAGCCTGAGTCTAACCCTAACCCTAAGAGTCTAACCCTAACCCTAACCCTAACCCTAAGAGTCTAACCCTAACCCTAACCCTAACCCTAACCGTAAGAGTCTAACCCTAACCCTAAGAGTCTAACCCTAAGAGTCTAACCCTAACCCTAAAAGTCTAACCCTGAGAATCTAACCCTAACCCTAACCCTAACCCCGGCTGAAGTACCCAAGTATATTTCGCTAGATGGCAGCAGCGCTCCACCAACAGAGCCGGCTGCAGTACCCAAATATATTTCGCTAGATGGCAGCAGCGCTCCACCAAAAGGGCGGCTGCAGTACCCAATTACATTTCGCTAGATGGCAGCAGCGCTCCACCAAAAGGGCGGCTGCAGTACCCAATTATATTTCGCTAGATGGCAGCAGCGCTCCACCAACAGGGCCGGCTGCAGTACCCAAATATATTTCGCTAGATGGCAGCAGCGCTCCACCAACAGAGCCGGCTGCAGTACCCAAATATATTTCGCTAGATGGCAGCAGCGCTCCACCAACAGGGCCGGCTGCAGTACCCAAATATATTTCGCTAGATGGCAGCAGCGCTCCACCAACAGCGCCGGCTGCAGTACCCAAGTATATTTCGCTAGATGGCAGCAGCGCTCCACCAACCGGGCGGCTGCAGTACCCCAATATATTTCGCTAGATGGCAGCAGCGCTCCACCAACAGGGCCGGCTGCAGTACCCAAGTATATTTCGCTAGATGGCAGCAGCGCTCCACCAACCGGGCGGCTGCAGTACCCAAGTATATTTCGCTAGATGGCAGCAGCGCTCCACCAACAGGGCCGGCTGCAGTACCCAAGTATATTTCGCTAGATGGCAGCAGCGCTCCACCAACCGGGCGGCTGCAGTACCCAAATATATTTCGCTAGATGGCAGCAGCGCTCCACCAACAGGGCCGGCTGCAGTACCCAAGTATATTTCGCTAGATGGCAGCAGCGCTCCACCAACCGGGCGGCTGCAGTACCCAAGTATATTTCGCTAGATGGCAGCAGCGCTCCACCAACAGAGCCGGCTGCAGTACCCAAGTATATTTCGCTAGATGGCAGCAGCGCTCCACCAACAGGGCCGGCTGCAGTACCCAAATATATTTCGCTAGATGGCAGCAGCGCTCCACCAAAAGGGCGGCTGCAGTACCCAAGTATATTTCGCTAGATGGCAGCAGCGCTCCACCAACAGCGCCGGCTGCAGTACCCAAATATATTTCGCTAGATGGCAGCAGCGCTCCACCAACAGGGCCGGCTGCAGTACCCAAATATATTTCGCTAGATGGCAGCAGCGCTCCACCAACAGGGCCGGCTGCAGTACCCAAGTATATTTCGCTAGATGGCAGCAGAGCTCCACCAAAAGTGCGGCTGCAGTACCCAAATATATAGTACTGAGTCTAACCCTAACCCTAAGAGCCTGAGTCTAACCCTCACCCTAAGAGCCTGAGTCTAACCCTAACCCTAAGAGCCTGAGTCTAACCCTAACCCTAAGAGCCTAAGTCTAACCCTAACTCTAAGAGTCTAACCCTGACCCTAACCCTAACCCTAAGAGTCTAACCCTAACCCTGAGTCTAACCCTAACCCTAAGAGTCTAACCCTAACCCTAACCCTAACCCTAAGTGTCTAACCCTAACCCTAACCCTAACCCTAACCCTAACCCTAAGAGTCTAACCCTAACCCTGAGTCTAACCCTAACCCTAACCCTAACCCTAAGAGTCTAACCCTAACCCTAAGAGTCTAACCCTAACCCTAACCCTAAGAGTCTAACCCTAACCCTAACCCTAACCCTAACCCTAACCCTAAACCTAAGAGTCTAACCCTAACCCTAAGAGTCTAAACCTAACCCTTAGAGCCTGAGTCTAACCCTAACCCTAAGAGTCTAACCCTAACCCTAACCCTAAGAGTCTAACCCTAACCCTAACCCTAACCCTAACCCTAACCCTAAACCTAAGAGTCTAACCCTAACCCTAAGAGTCTAAACCTAACCCTTAGAGCCTGAGTCTAACCCTAACCCTAAGAGTCTAACCCTAACCCTAACCCTAACCCTAAGAGTCTAACCCTAACCCTAACCCTAACCCTAACCGTAAGAGTCTAACCCTAACCCTAAGAGTCTAACCCTAAGAGTCTAACCCTAACCCTAAAAGTCTAACCCTGAGAATCTAACCCTAACCCTAACCCTAACCCCGGCTGAAGTACCCAAGTATATTTCGCTAGATGGCAGCAGCGCTCCACCAACAGAGCCGGCTGCAGTACCCAAATATATTTCGCTAGATGGCAGCAGCGCTCCACCAAAAGGGCGGCTGCAGTACCCAATTACATTTCGCTAGATGGCAGCAGCGCTCCATCAAAAGGGCGGCTGCAGTACCCAATTATATTTCGCTAGATGGCAGCAGCGCTCCACCAACAGGGCCGGCTGCAGTACCCAAATATATTTCGCTAGATGGCAGCAGCGCTCCACCAACAGGGCCGGCTGCAGTACCCAAATATATTTCGCTAGATGGCAGCAGCGCTCCACCAACAGGGCCGGCTGCAGTACCCAAATATATTTCGCTAGATGGCAGCAGCGCTCCACCAACAGGGCCGGCTGCAGTACCCAAGTATATTTCGCTAGATGGCAGCAGCGCTCCACCAACCGGGCGGCTGCAGTACCCAAATATATTTCGCTAGATGGCAGCAGCGCTCCACCAACAGGGCCGGCTGCAGTACCCAAGTATATTTCGCTAGATGGCAGCAGCGCTCCACCAACCGGGCGGCTGCAGTACCCAAGTATATTTCGCTAGATGGCAGCAGCGCTCCACCAACAGGGCCGGCTGCAGTACCCAAGTATATTTCGCTAGATGGCAGCAGCGCTCCACCAACCGGGCCGGCTGCAGTACCCAAATATATTTCGCTAGATGGCAGCAGCGCTCCACCAAAAGGGCGGCTGCAGTACCCAAGTATATTTCGCTAGATGGCAGCAGCGCTCCACCAACAGCGCCGGCTGCAGTACCCAAGTACATTTCGCTAGATGGCAGCAGCGCTCCACCAACCGGGCGGCTGCAGTACCCAATTACATTTCGCTAGATGGCAGCAGCGCTCCACCAACCGGGCGGCTGCAGTACCCAAGTATATTTCGCTAGATGGCAGCAGCGCTCCACCAACAGCGCCGGCTGCAGTACCCAAATATATTTCGCTAGATGGCAGCAGCGCTCCACCAACAGGGCCGGCTGCAGTACCCAAATATATTTCGCTAGATGGCAGCAGCGCTCCACCAACAGGGCCGGCTGCAGTACCCAAGTATATTTCGCTAGATGGCAGCAGAGCTCCACCAAAAGTGCGGCTGCAGTACCCAAATATATAGTACTGAGTCTAACCCTAACCCTAAGAGCCTGAGTCTAACCCTAACCCTAAGAGCCTGAGTCTAACCCTCACCCTAAGAGCCTGAGTCTAACCCTAACCCTAAGAGCCTGAGTCTAACCCTAACCCTAAGAGCCTGAGTCTAACCCTCACCCTAAGAGCCTGAGTCTAACCCTAACCCTAAGAGCCTGAGTCTAACCCTCACCCTAAGAGCCTGAGTCTAACCCTAACCCTAAGAGCCTGAGTCTAACCCTCACCCTAAGAGCCTGAGTCTAACCCTAACCCTAAGAGCCTGAGTCTAACCCTAACCCTAAGAGCCTGAGTCTAACCCTAACCCTAAGAGCCTAAGTCTAACCCTAACTCTAAGAGTCTAACCCTGACCCTAACCCTAACCCTAAGAGTCTAACCCTAACCCTGAGTCTAACCCTAACCCTAAGAGTCTAACCCTATCCCTAACCCTAACCCTAAGTGTCTAACCCTAACCCTAACCCTAACCCTAACCCTAAGAGTCTAACCATAACCCTGAGTCTAACCCTAACCCTAACCCTAACCCTAAGAGTCTAACCCTAACCCTAAGAGTCTAACCCTAACCCTAACCCTAACCATAAGAGTCTAACCCTAACCCTAAGAGTCTAACCCTAACCCTAACCCTAACCCTAAGAGTCTAACCCTAACCCTAACCCTAACCCTAACCCTAACCCTAAGTGTATAACCCTAACCCTAACCCTAAGAGTCTAACCCTAACCCTGAGAGTCTAACCCTAACTTTAAGAGCCTGAGTCTAACCCTAACCCTAAGAGCCTGAGTCTAACCCTAAACCTAACCCTAACAGTCTAACCTTAACCCTAACCCTAAGAGTCTAACCCTAACCCTGAGTCTAACCCTAACCCTAACCCTAAGAGTCTAACCCTAACCCTAAAAGTCTAACCCTAAGAGTCTAACCCTAACCCTAACTCTAACCCTAACAGTCTAACCCTAACCCTAAGAGTCTAACCCTAAGAGTCTAACCCTAACCCTAAACCTAACCCTAACAGTCTAACCCTAACCCTAAACCTAACCCTAAGAGTCTAACCCTAACCCTAACCCTAACCCTAAGAGTCTAACCTTAACCCTAACCCTAACCCTAAGAGTCTAACCCTAACCCTAAGAGTCTAACCCTAACCCTAACCCTAACCCTAACCCTAAGAGTCTAACCCTAACCCTAACCCTAACCCTAACCCTAACCCTAAACCTAAGAGTCTAACCCTAACCCTAAGAGTCTAAACCTAACCCTTAGAGCCTGAGTCTAACCCTAACCCTAAGAGTCTAACCCTAACCCTAACCCTAACCCTAAGAGTCTAACCCTAACCCTAACCCTAACCCTAACCGTAAGAGTCTAACCCTAACCCTAAGAGTCTAACCCTAAGAGTCTAACCCTAACCCTAAAAGTCTAACCCTGAGAATCTAACCCTAACCCTAACCCTAACCCCGGCTGAAGTACCCAAGTATATTTCGCTAGATGGCAGCAGCGCTCCACCAACAGAGCCGGCTGCAGTACCCAAATATATTTCGCTAGATGGCAGCAGCGCTCCACCAAAAGGGCGGCTGCAGTACCCAATTACATTTCGCTAGATGGCAGCAGCGCTCCACCAAAAGGGCGGCTGCAGTACCCAATTATATTTCGCTAGATGGCAGCAGCGCTCCACCAACAGGGCCGGCTGCAGTACCCAAATATATTTCGCTAGATGGCAGCAGCGCTCCACCAACAGAGCCGGCTGCAGTACCCAAATATATTTCGCTAGATGGCAGCAGCGCTCCACCAACAGGGCCGGCTGCAGTACCCAAATATATTTCGCTAGATGGCAGCAGCGCTCCACCAACAGCGCCGGCTGCAGTACCCAAGTATATTTCGCTAGATGGCAGCAGCGCTCCACCAACCGGGCGGCTGCAGTACCCCAATATATTTCGCTAGATGGCAGCAGCGCTCCACCAACAGGGCCGGCTGCAGTACCCAAGTATATTTCGCTAGATGGCAGCAGCGCTCCACCAACCGGGCGGCTGCAGTACCCAAGTATATTTCGCTAGATGGCAGCAGCGCTCCACCAACAGGGCCGGCTGCAGTACCCAAGTATATTTCGCTAGATGGCAGCAGCGCTCCACCAACCGGGCGGCTGCAGTACCCAAATATATTTCGCTAGATGGCAGCAGCGCTCCACCAACAGGGCCGGCTGCAGTACCCAAGTATATTTCGCTAGATGGCAGCAGCGCTCCACCAACCGGGCGGCTGCAGTACCCAAGTATATTTCGCTAGATGGCAGCAGCGCTCCACCAACAGAGCCGGCTGCAGTACCCAAGTATATTTCGCTAGATGGCAGCAGCGCTCCACCAACAGCGCCGGCTGCAGTACCCAAATATATTTCGCTAGATGGCAGCAGCGCTCCACCAAAAGGGCGGCTGCAGTACCCAAGTATATTTCGCTAGATGGCAGCAGCGCTCCACCAACAGCGCCGGCTGCAGTACCCAAATATATTTCGCTAGATGGCAGCAGCGCTCCACCAACCGGGCCGGCTGCAGTACCCAAATATATTTCGCTAGATGGCAGCAGCGCTCCACCAACAGGGCCGGCTGCAGTACCCAAGTATATTTCGCTAGATGGCAGCAGAGCTCCACCAAAAGTGCGGCTGCAGTACCCAAATATATAGTACTGAGTCTAACCCTAACCCTAAGAGCCTGAGTCTAACCCTAACCCTAAGAGCCTGAGTCTAACCCTAACCCTAAGAGCCTGAGTCTAACCCTAACCCTAAGAGCCTGAGTCTAACCCTAACCCTAAGAGCCTAAGTCTAACCCTAACTCTAAGAGTCTAACCCTGACCCTAACCCTAACCCTAAGAGTCTAACCCTAACCCTGAGTCTAACCCTAACCCTAAGAGTCTAACCCTATCCCTAACCCTAACCCTAAGTGTCTAACCCTAACCCTAACCCTAACCCTAACCCTAAGAGTCTAACCATAACCCTGAGTCTAACCCTAACCCTAACCCTAAGAGTCTAACCCTAACCCTAAGAGTCTAACCCTAACCCTAACCCTAACCATAAGAGTCTAACCCTAACCCTAAGAGTCTAACCCTAACCCTAACCCTAACCCTAAGAGTCTAACCCTAACCCTAACCCTAACCCTAACCCTAACCCTAAGTGTATAACCCTAACCCTAACCCTAAGAGTCTAACCCTAACCCTGAGAGTCTAACCCTAACTTTAAGAGCCTGAGTCTAACCCTAACCCTAAGAGCCTGAGTCTAACCCTAAACCTAACCCTAACAGTCTAACCTTAACCCTAACCCTAAGAGTCTAACCCTAACCCTGAGTCTAACCCTAACCCTAACCCTAAGAGTCTAACCCTAACCCTAAAAGTCTAACCCTAAGAGTCTAACCCTAACCCTAACTCTAACCCTAACAGTCTAACCCTAACCCTAAGAGTCTAACCCTAAGAGTCTAACCCTAACCCTAAACCTAACCCTAACAGTCTAACCCTAACCCTAAACCTAACCCTAAGAGTCTAACCCTAACCCTAACCCTAACCCTAAGAGTCTAACCTTAACCCTAACCCTAACCCTAAGAGTCTAACCCTAACCCTAAGAGTCTAACCCTAACCCTAACCCTAACCCTAACCCTAAGAGTCTAACCCTAACCCTAACCCTAACCCTAACCCTAACCCTAAACCTAAGAGTCTAACCCTAACCCTAAGAGTCTAAACCTAACCCTTAGAGCCTGAGTCTAACCCTAACCCTAAGAGTCTAACCCTAACCCTAACCCTAACCCTAAGAGTCTAACCCTAACCCTAACCCTAACCCTAACCGTAAGAGTCTAACCCTAACCCTAAGAGTCTAACCCTAAGAGTCTAACCCTAACCCTAAAAGTCTAACCCTGAGAATCTAACCCTAACCCTAACCCTAACCCCGGCTGAAGTACCCAAGTATATTTCGCTAGATGGCAGCAGCGCTCCACCAACAGAGCCGGCTGCAGTACCCAAATATATTTCGCTAGATGGCAGCAGCGCTCCACCAAAAGGGCGGCTGCAGTACCCAATTACATTTCGCTAGATGGCAGCAGCGCTCCACCAAAAGGGCGGCTGCAGTACCCAATTATATTTCGCTAGATGGCAGCAGCGCTCCACCAACAGGGCCGGCTGCAGTACCCAAATATATTTCGCTAGATGGCAGCAGCGCTCCACCAACAGAGCCGGCTGCAGTACCCAAATATATTTCGCTAGATGGCAGCAGCGCTCCACCAACAGGGCCGGCTGCAGTACCCAAATATATTTCGCTAGATGGCAGCAGCGCTCCACCAACAGCGCCGGCTGCAGTACCCAAGTATATTTCGCTAGATGGCAGCAGCGCTCCACCAACCGGGCGGCTGCAGTACCCCAATATATTTCGCTAGATGGCAGCAGCGCTCCACCAACAGGGCCGGCTGCAGTACCCAAGTATATTTCGCTAGATGGCAGCAGCGCTCCACCAACCGGGCGGCTGCAGTACCCAAGTATATTTCGCTAGATGGCAGCAGCGCTCCACCAACAGGGCCGGCTGCAGTACCCAAGTATATTTCGCTAGATGGCAGCAGCGCTCCACCAACCGGGCGGCTGCAGTACCCAAATATATTTCGCTAGATGGCAGCAGCGCTCCACCAACAGGGCCGGCTGCAGTACCCAAGTATATTTCGCTAGATGGCAGCAGCGCTCCACCAACCGGGCGGCTGCAGTACCCAAGTATATTTCGCTAGATGGCAGCAGCGCTCCACCAACAGAGCCGGCTGCAGTACCCAAGTATATTTCGCTAGATGGCAGCAGCGCTCCACCAACAGCGCCGGCTGCAGTACCCAAATATATTTCGCTAGATGGCAGCAGCGCTCCACCAAAAGGGCGGCTGCAGTACCCAAGTATATTTCGCTAGATGGCAGCAGCGCTCCACCAACAGCGCCGGCTGCAGTACCCAAATATATTTCGCTAGATGGCAGCAGCGCTCCACCAACCGGGCCGGCTGCAGTACCCAAATATATTTCGCTAGATGGCAGCAGCGCTCCACCAACAGGGCCGGCTGCAGTACCCAAGTATATTTCGCTAGATGGCAGCAGAGCTCCACCAAAAGTGCGGCTGCAGTACCCAAATATATAGTACTGAGTCTAACCCTAACCCTAAGAGCCTGAGTCTAACCCTAACCCTAAGAGCCTGAGTCTAACCCTCACCCTAAGAGCCTGAGTCTAACCCTAACCCTAAGAGCCTGAGTCTAACCCTCACCCTAAGAGCCTGAGTCTAACCCTCACCCTAAGAGCCTGAGTCTAACCCTAACCCTAAGAGCCTGAGTCTAACCCTCACCCTAAGAGCCTGAGTCTAACCCTAACCCTAAGAGCCTGAGTCTAACCCTCACCCTAAGAGCCTGAGTTTAACCCTAACCCTAAGAGCCTGAGTCTAACCCTAACCCTAAGAGCCTGAGTCTAACCCTAACCCTAAGAGCCTAAGTCTAACCCTAACTCTAAGAGTCTAACCCTGACCCTAACCCTAACCCTAAGAGTCTAACCCTAACCCTGAGTCTAACCCTAACCCTAAGAGTCTAACCCTAACCCTAACCCTAAGTGTCTAACCCTAACCCTAACCCTAACCCTAACCCTAACCCTAAGAGTCTAACCATAACCCTGAGTCTAACCCTAACCCTAACCCTAACCCTAACCCTAAGAGTCTAACCCTAACCCTAAGAGTCTAACCCTAACCCTAACCCTAAGAGTCTAACCCTAACCCTAACCCTAACCCTAACCCTAACCCTAAACCTAAGAGTCTAACCCTAACCCTAAGAGTCTAAACCTAACCCTTAGAGCCTGAGTCTAACCCTAACCCTAAGAGTCTAACCCTAACCCTAACCCTAAGAGTCTAACCCTAACCCTAACCCTAACCCTAACCCTAACCCTAAACCTAAGAGTCTAACCCTAACCCTAAGAGTCTAAACCTAACCCTTAGAGCCTGAGTCTAACCCTAACCCTAAGAGTCTAACCCTAACCCTAACCCTAACCCTAAGAGTCTAACCCTAACCCTAACCCTAACCCTAACCGTAAGAGTCTAACCCTAACCCTAAGAGTCTAACCCTAAGAGTCTAACCCTAACCCTAAAAGTCTAACCCTGAGAATCTAACCCTAACCCTAACCCTAACCCCGGCTGAAGTACCCAAGTATATTTCGCTAGATGGCAGCAGCGCTCCACCAACAGAGCCGGCTGCAGTACCCAAATATATTTCGCTAGATGGCAGCAGCGCTCCACCAAAAGGGCGGCTGCAGTACCCAATTACATTTCGCTAGATGGCAGCAGCGCTCCATCAAAAGGGCGGCTGCAGTACCCAATTATATTTCGCTAGATGGCAGCAGCGCTCCACCAACAGGGCCGGCTGCAGTACCCAAATATATTTCGCTAGATGGCAGCAGCGCTCCACCAACAGAGCCGGCTGCAGTACCCAAATATATTTCGCTAGATGGCAGCAGCGCTCCACCAACAGGGCCGGCTGCAGTACCCAAATATATTTCGCTAGATGGCAGCAGCGCTCCACCAACAGGGCCGGCTGCAGTACCCAAGTATATTTCGCTAGATGGCAGCAGCGCTCCACCAACCGGGCGGCTGCAGTACCCAAATATATTTCGCTAGATGGCAGCAGCGCTCCACCAACAGGGCCGGCTGCAGTACCCAAGTATATTTCGCTAGATGGCAGCAGCGCTCCACCAACCGGGCGGCTGCAGTACCCAAGTATATTTCGCTAGATGGCAGCAGCGCTCCACCAACAGGGCCGGCTGCAGTACCCAAGTATATTTCGCTAGATGGCAGCAGCGCTCCACCAACCGGGCCGGCTGCAGTACCCAAATATATTTCGCTAGATGGCAGCAGCGCTCCACCAAAAGGGCGGCTGCAGTACCCAAGTATATTTCGCTAGATGGCAGCAGCGCTCCACCAACAGCGCCGGCTGCAGTACCCAAGTACATTTCGCTAGATGGCAGCAGCGCTCCACCAACCGGGCGGCTGCAGTACCCAATTACATTTCGCTAGATGGCAGCAGCGCTCCACCAACCGGGCGGCTGCAGTACCCAAGTATATTTCGCTAGATGGCAGCAGCGCTCCACCAACAGCGCCGGCTGCAGTACCCAAATATATTTCGCTAGATGGCAGCAGCGCTCCACCAACAGGGCCGGCTGCAGTACCCAAATATATTTCGCTAGATGGCAGCAGCGCTCCACCAACAGGGCCGGCTGCAGTACCCAAGTATATTTCGCTAGATGGCAGCAGAGCTCCACCAAAAGTGCGGCTGCAGTACCCAAATATATAGTACTGAGTCTAACCCTAACCCTAAGAGCCTGAGTCTAACCCTAACCCTAAGAGCCTGAGTCTAACCCTCACCCTAAGAGCCTGAGTCTAACCCTAACCCTAAGAGCCTGAGTCTAACCCTAACCCTAAGAGCCTGAGTCTAACCCTCACCCTAAGAGCCTGAGTCTAACCCTAACCCTAAGAGCCTGAGTCTAACCCTCACCCTAAGAGCCTGAGTCTAACCCTAACCCTAAGAGCCTGAGTCTAACCCTCACCCTAAGAGCCTGAGTCTAACCCTAACCCTAAGAGCCTGAGTCTAACCCTAACCCTAAGAGCCTGAGTCTAACCCTAACCCTAAGAGCCTAAGTCTAACCCTAACTCTAAGAGTCTAACCCTGACCCTAACCCTAACCCTAAGAGTCTAACCCTAACCCTGAGTCTAACCCTAACCCTAAGAGTCTAACCCTATCCCTAACCCTAACCCTAAGTGTCTAACCCTAACCCTAACCCTAACCCTAGCCCTAACCCTAAGAGTCTAACCATAACCCTGAGTCTAACCCTAACCCTAACCCTAACCCTAAGAGTCTAACCCTAACCCTAAGAGTCTAACCCTAACCCTAACCCTAACCATAAGAGTCTAACCCTAACCCTAAGAGTCTAACCCTAACCCTAACCCTAACCCTAAGAGTCTAACCCTAACCCTAACCCTAACCCTAACCCTAACCCTAAGTGTATAACCCTAACCCTAACCCTAAGAGTCTAACCCTAACCCTGAGAGTCTAACCCTAACTTTAAGAGCCTGAGTCTAACCCTAACCCTAAGAGCCTGAGTCTAACCCTAAACCTAACCCTAACAGTCTAACCTTAACCCTAACCCTAAGAGTCTAACCCTAACCCTGAGTCTAACCCTAACCCTAACCCTAAGAGTCTAACCCTAACCCTAAAAGTCTAACCCTAAGAGTCTAACCCTAACCCTAACTCTAACCCTAACAGTCTAACCCTAACCCTAAGAGTCTAACCCTAAGAGTCTAACCCTAACCCTAAACCTAACCCTAAGAGTCTAACCCTAACCCTAACCCTAACCCTAAGAGTCTAACCTTAACCCTAACCCTAACCCTAAGAGTCTAACCCTAACCCTAAGAGTCTAACCCTAACCCTAACCCTAACCCTAACCCTAAGAGTCTAACCCTAACCCTAACCCTAACCCTAACCCTAACCCTAAACCTAAGAGTCTAACCCTAACCCTAAGAGTCTAAACCTAACCCTTAGAGCCTGAGTCTAACCCTAACCCTAAGAGTCTAACCCTAACCCTAACCCTAACCCTAAGAGTCTAACCCTAACCCTAACCCTAACCCTAACCGTAAGAGTCTAACCCTAACCCTAAGAGTCTAACCCTAAGAGTCTAACCCTAACCCTAAAAGTCTAACCCTGAGAATCTAACCCTAACCCTAACCCTAACCCCGGCTGAAGTACCCAAGTATATTTCGCTAGATGGCAGCAGCGCTCCACCAACAGAGCCGGCTGCAGTACCCAAATATATTTCGCTAGATGGCAGCAGCGCTCCACCAAAAGGGCGGCTGCAGTACCCAATTACATTTCGCTAGATGGCAGCAGCGCTCCACCAAAAGGGCGGCTGCAGTACCCAATTATATTTCGCTAGATGGCAGCAGCGCTCCACCAACAGGGCCGGCTGCAGTACCCAAATATATTTCGCTAGATGGCAGCAGCGCTCCACCAACAGAGCCGGCTGCAGTACCCAAATATATTTCGCTAGATGGCAGCAGCGCTCCACCAACAGGGCCGGCTGCAGTACCCAAATATATTTCGCTAGATGGCAGCAGCGCTCCACCAACAGCGCCGGCTGCAGTACCCAAGTATATTTCGCTAGATGGCAGCAGCGCTCCACCAACCGGGCGGCTGCAGTACCCAAATATATTTCGCTAGATGGCAGCAGCGCTCCACCAACAGGGCCGGCTGCAGTACCCAAGTATATTTCGCTAGATGGCAGCAGCGCTCCACCAACCGGGCGGCTGCAGTACCCAAGTATATTTCGCTAGATGGCAGCAGCGCTCCACCAACAGGGCCGGCTGCAGTACCCAAGTATATTTCGCTAGATGGCAGCAGCGCTCCACCAACCGGGCGGCTGCAGTACCCAAATATATTTCGCTAGATGGCAGCAGCGCTCCACCAACAGGGCCGGCTGCAGTACCCAATTATATTTCGCTAGATGGCAGCAGAGCTCCACCAAAAGTGCGGCTGCAGTACCCAAATATATAGTACTGAGTCTAACCCTAACCCTAAGAGCCTGAGTCTAACCCTAACCCTAAGAGCCTGAGTCTAACCCTCACCCTAAGAGCCTGAGTCTAACCCTAACCCTAAGAGCCTGAGTCTAACCCTCACCCTAAGAGCCTGAGTCTAACCCTAACCCTAAGAGCCTGAGTCTAACCCTCACCCTAAGAGCCTGAGTCTAACCCTAACCCTAAGAGCCTGAGTCTAACCCTAACCCTAAGAGCCTGAGTCTAACCCTAACCCTAAGAGCCTAAGTCTAACCCTAACTCTAAGAGTCTAACCCTGACCCTAACCCTAACCCTAAGAGTCTAACCCTAACCCTGAGTCTAACCCTAACCCTAAGAGTCTAACCCTAACCCTAACCCTAACCCTAAGTGTCTAACCCTAACCCTAACCCTAACCCTAACCCTAACCCTAAGAGTCTAACCATAACCCTGAGTCTAACCCTAACCCTAACCCTAACCCTAAGAGTCTAACCCTAACCCTAAGAGTCTAACCCTAACCCTAACCCTAACCATAAGAGTCTAACCCTAACCCTAAGAGTCTAACCCTAACCCTAACCCTAACCCTAAGAGTCTAACCCTAACCCTAACCCTAACCCTAACCCTAACCCTAAGTGTATAACCCTAACCCTAACCCTAAGAGTCTAACCCTAACCCTGAGAGTCTAACCCTAACTTTAAGAGCCTGAGTCTAACCCTAACCCTAAGAGCCTGAGTCTAACCCTAACCCTAACCCTAACAGTCTAACCTTAACCCTAACCCTAAGAGTCTAACCCTAACCCTGAGTCTAACCCTAACCCTAACCCTAAGAGTCTAACCCTAACCCTAAAAGTCTAACCCTAAGAGTCTAACCCTAACCCTAACTCTAACCCTAACAGTCTAACCCTAACCCTAAGAGTCTAACCCTAAGAGTCTAACCCTAACCCTAAACCTAACCCTAACAGTCTAACCCTAACCCTAAACCTAACCCTAAGAGTCTAACCCTAACCCTAACCCTAACCCTAAGAGTCTAACCTTAACCCTAACCCTAACCCTAAGAGTCTAACCCTAACCCTAAGAGTCTAACCCTAACCCTAACCCTAACCCTAACCCTAAGAGTCTAACCCTAACCCTAACCCTAACCCTAACCCTAACCCTAACCCTAAACCTAAGAGTCTAACCCTAACCCTAAGAGTCTAAACCTAACCCTTAGAGCCTGAGTCTAACCCTAACCCTAAGAGTCTAACCCTAACCCTAACCCTAACCCTAAGAGTCTAACCCTAACCCTAACCCTAACCCTAACCGTAAGAGTCTAACCCTAACCCTAAGAGTCTAACCCTAAGAGTCTAACCCTAACCCTAAAAGTCTAACCCTGAGAATCTAACCCTAACCCTAACCCTAACCCCGGCTGAAGTACCCAAGTATATTTCGCTAGATGGCAGCAGCGCTCCACCAACAGAGCCGGCTGCAGTACCCAAATATATTTCGCTAGATGGCAGCAGCGCTCCACCAAAAGGGCGGCTGCAGTACCCAATTACATTTCGCTAGATGGCAGCAGCGCTCCATCAAAAGGGCGGCTGCAGTACCCAATTATATTTCGCTAGATGGCAGCAGCGCTCCACCAACAGGGCCGGCTGCAGTACCCAAATATATTTCGCTAGATGGCAGCAGCGCTCCACCAACAGAGCCGGCTGCAGTACCCAAATATATTTCGCTAGATGGCAGCAGCGCTCCACCAACAGGGCCGGCTGCAGTACCCAAATATATTTCGCTAGATGGCAGCAGCGCTCCACCAACAGCGCCGGCTGCAGTACCCAAGTATATTTCGCTAGATGGCAGCAGCGCTCCACCAACCGGGCGGCTGCAGTACCCAAATATATTTCGCTAGATGGCAGCAGCGCTCCACCAACAGGGCCGGCTGCAGTACCCAAGTATATTTCGCTAGATGGCAGCAGCGCTCCACCAACCGGGCGGCTGCAGTACCCAAGTATATTTCGCTAGATGGCAGCAGCGCTCCACCAACAGGGCCGGCTGCAGTACCCAAGTATATTTCGCTAGATGGCAGCAGCGCTCCACCAACCGGGCCGGCTGCAGTACCCAAATATATTTCGCTAGATGGCAGCAGCGCTCCACCAAAAGGGCGGCTGCAGTACCCAAGTATATTTCGCTAGATGGCAGCAGCGCTCCACCAACAGCGCCGGCTGCAGTACCCAAGTACATTTCGCTAGATGGCAGCAGCGCTCCACCAACCGGGCGGCTGCAGTACCCAATTACATTTCGCTAGATGGCAGCAGCGCTCCACCAACCGGGCGGCTGCAGTACCCAAGTATATTTCGCTAGATGGCAGCAGCGCTCCACCAACAGGGCCGGCTGCAGTACCCAAATATATTTCGCTAGATGGCAGCAGCGCTCCACCAACAGGGCCGGCTGCAGTACCCAAATATATTTCGCTAGATGGCAGCAGCGCTCCACCAACAGGGCCGGCTGCAGTACCCAAGTATATTTCGCTAGATGGCAGCAGAGCTCCACCAAAAGTGCGGCTGCAGTACCCAAATATATAGTACTGAGTCTAACCCTAACCCTAAGAGCCTGAGTCTAACCCTAACCCTAAGAGCCTGAGTCTAACCCTCACCCTAAGAGCCTGAGTCTAACCCTAACCCGAAGAGCCTGAGTCTAACCCTCACCCTAAGAGCCTGAGTCTAACCCTAACCCTAAGAGCCTGAGTCTAACCCTCACCCTAAGAGCCTGAGTCTAACCCTAACCCTAAGAGCCTGAGTCTAACCCTCACCCTAAGAGCCTGAGTCTAACCCTAACCCTAAGAGCCTGAGTCTAACCCTAACCCTAAGAGCCTGAGTCTAACCCTAACCCTAAGAGCCTAAGTCTAACCCTAACTCTAAGAGTCTAACCCTGACCCTAACCCTAACCCTAAGAGTCTAACCCTAACCCTGAGTCTAACCCTAACCCTAAGAGTCTAACCCTAACCCTAACCCTAACCCTAAGTGTCTAACCCTAACCCTAACCCTAACCCTAACCCTAAGAGTCTAACCATAACCCTGAGTCTAACCCTAACCCTAACCCTAACCCTAAGAGTCTAACCCTAACCCTAAGAGTCTAACCCTAACCCTAACCCTAACCATAAGAGTCTAACCCTAACCCTAAGAGTCTAACCCTAACCCTAAGAGTCTAACCCTAACCCTAACCCTAACCCTAAGAGTCTAACCCTAACCCTAACCCTAACCCTAACCCTAACCCTAAGTGTCTAACCCTAACCCTAACCCTAAGAGTCTTACCCTAACCCTAAGAGTCTAACCCTAACCCTAAGAGCCTGAGTCTAACCCTAACCCTAAGAGCCTGAGTCTAACCCTAACCCTAAAGAGCCTAAGTCTAACCCTAACTCTAAGAGTCTAACGCTGACCCTAACCCTAACCCTAAGAGTCTAACCCTAACCCTGAGTCTAACCCTAACCCTAAGAGTCTAACCCTAACCCTAACCCTAACCCTAAGTGTCTAACCCTAACCCTAACCCTAACCCTAAGAGTCTAACCATAACCCTGAGTCTAACCCTAACCCTAACCCTAACCCTAAGAGTCTAACCCTAACCCTAAGAGTCTAACCCTAACCCTAACCCTAACCGTAAGAGTCTAACCCTAACCCTAAGAGTCTAACCCTAACCCTAACCCTAACCCTAAGAGTCTAACCCTAACCCTAACCCTAACCCTAAGTGTATAACCCTAACCCTAACCCTAAGAGTCTAACCCTAACCCTGAGAGTCTAACCCTAACCCTAAGAGCCTGAGTCTAACCCTAACCCTAAGAGCCTGAGTCTAACCCTAACCCTAACCCTAACAGTCTAACCTTAACCCTAACCCTAAGAGTCTAACCCTAACCCTGAGTCTAACCCTAACCCTAACCCTAAGAGTCTAACCCTAACCCTAAAAGTCTAACCCTAAGAGTCTAACCCTAACCCTAACTCTAACCCTAACAGTCTAACCCTAACCCTAAGAGTCTAACCCTAAGAGTCTAACCCTAACCGTAAACCTAACCCTAACAGTCTAACCCTAACCCTAAACCTAACCCTAAGAGTCTAACCCTAACCCTAACCCTAACCCTAAGAGTCTAACCTTAACCCTAACCCTAACCCTAAGAGTCTAACCCTAACCCTAAGAGTCTAACCCTAACCCTAACCCTAACCCTAACCCTAAGAGTCTAACCCTAACCCTAACCCTAACCCTAACCCTAACCCTAAACCTAAGAGTCTAACCCTAACCCTAAGAGTCTAAACCTAACCCTTAGAGCCTGAGTCTAACCCTAACCCTAAGAGTCTAACCCTAACCCTAACCCTAACCCTAAGAGTCTAACCCTAACCCTAACCCTAACCCTAACCGTAAGAGTCTAACCCTAACCCTAAGAGTCTAACCCTAAGAGTCTAACCCTAACCCTAAAAGTCTAACCCTGAGAATCTAACCCTAACCCTAACCCTAACCCCGGCTGAAGTACCCAAGTATATTTCGCTAGATGGCAGCAGCGCTCCACCAAAAGGGCGGCTGCAGTACCCAATTACATTTCGCTAGATGGCAGCAGCGCTCCACCAAAAGGGCGGCTGCAGTACCCAATTATATTTCGCTAGATGGCAGCAGCGCTCCACCAACAGGGCCGGCTGCAGTACCCAAATATATTTCGCTAGATGGCAGCAGCGCTCCACCAACAGAGCCGGCTGCAGTAATCAAATATATTTCGCTAGATGGCAGCAGCGCTCCACCAACAGGGCCGGCTGCAGTACCCAAATATATTTCGCTAGATGGCAGCAGCGCTCCACCAACAGCGCCGGCTACAGTACCCAAGTATATTTCGCTAGATGGCAGCAGCGCTCCACCAACCGGGCGGCTGCAGTACCCAAATATATTTCGCTAGATGGCAGCAGCGCTCCACCAACAGGGCCGGCTGCAGTACCCAAGTATATTTCGCTAGATGGCAGCAGCGCTCCACCAACCGGGCGGCTGCAGTACCCAAGTATATTTCGCTAGATGGCAGCAGCGCTCCACCAACAGGGCCGGCTGCAGTACCCAAGTATATTTCGCTAGATGGCAGCAGCGCTCCACCAACCGGGCGGCTGCAGTACCCAAATATATTTCGCTAGATGGCAGCAGCGCTCCACCAACAGGGCCGGCTGCAGTACCCAAGTATATTTCGCTAGATGGCAGCAGCGCTCCACCAACCGGCCGGCTGCAGTACCCAAGTATATTTCGCTAGATGGCAGCAGCGCTCCACCAACAGAGCCGGCTGCAGTACCCAAGTATATTTCGCTAGATGGCAGCAGCGCTCCACCAACCGGGCCGGCTGCAGTACCCAAATATATTTCGCTAGATGGCAGCAGCGCTCCACCAAAAGGGCGGCTGCAGTACCCAAGTATATTTCGCTAGATGGCAGCAGCGCTCCACCAACAGCGCCGGCTGCAGTACCCAAATATATTTCGCTAGATGGCAGCAGCGCTCCACCAACAGGGCCGGCTGCAGTACCCAAATATATTTCGCTAGATGGCAGCAGCGCTCCACCAACAGGGCCGGCTGCAGTACCCAAGTATATTTCGCTAGATGGCAGCAGAGCTCCACCAAAAGTGCGGCTGCAGTACCCAAATATATAGTACTGAGTCTAACCCTAACCCTAAGAGCCTGAGTCTAACCCTAACCCTAAGAGCCTGAGTCTAACCCTCACCCTAAGAGCCTGAGTCTAACCCTAACCCTAAGAGCCTGAGTCTAACCCTCACCCTAAGAGCCTGAGTCTAACCCTCACCCTAAGAGCCTGAGTCTAACCCTAACCCTAAGAGCCTGAGTCTAACCCTCACCCTAAGAGCCTGAGTCTAACCCTAACCCTAAGAGCCTGAGTCTAACCCTCACCCTAAGAGCCTGAGTCTAACCCTAACCCTAAGAGCCTGAGTCTAACCCTAACCCTAAGAGCCTGAGTCTAACCCTAACCCTAAGAGCCTAAGTCTAACCCTAACTCTAAGAGTCTAACCCTGACCCTAACCCTAACCCTAAGAGTCTAACCCTAACCCTGAGTCTAACCCTAACCCTAAGAGTCTAACCCTAACCCTAACCCTAACCCTAAGTGTCTAACCCTAACCCTAACCCTAACCCTAACCCTAAGAGTCTAACCCTAACCCTAACCCTAACCCTAACCCTAACCCTAACCCTAACCCTAACCCTAACCCTAACCCTAACCCTAACCCTAACTCTAACCCTAACCCTAAGAGTCTAACCCTAACCCTAAGAGTCTAACCCTAACCCTAACCCTAACCCTAAGAGTCTAACCCTAACCCTAACCCTAACCCTAACCCTAACCCTAAGTGTCTAACCCTAACCCTAACCCTAAGAGTCTAACCCTAACCCTAAGAGTCTAACCCTAACCCTAAGAGCCTGAGTCTAACCCTCACCCTAAGAGCCTGAGTCTAACCCTAACCCTAAGAGCCTGAGTCTAACCCTAACCCTAAGAGCCTGAGTCTAACCCTAACCCTAAGAGCCTGAGTTTAACCCTAACCCTAAGAGCCTGAGTCTAACCCTAACCCGAAGAGCCTGAGTCTAACCCTAACCCTAAGAGCCTGAGTCTAACCCTCACCCTAAGAGCCTGAGTCTAACCCTAACCCTAAGAGCCTGAGTCTAACCCAAACCCTAAGAGCCTGAGTCTAACCCTAACCCTAAGAGCCTGAGTCTAACCCTAACCCTAAGAGCCTGAGTCTAACCCTAACCCTAAGAGCCTGAGTCTAACCCTAACCCTAAGAGCCTGAGTCTAACCCTAACCCTAAGAGCCTGAGTCTAACCCTAACCCTAAGAGCCTGAGTCTAACCCTAACCCTAACCCTAACCCTAACAGTCTAACCCTAACCCTAACCCTAAGAGTCTAACCCTAACCCTGAGTCTAACCCTAACCCTAACCCTAAGAGTCTAACCCTAACCCTAAAAGTCTAACCCTAAGAGTCTAACCCTAACCCTAACTCTAACCCTAACAGTCTAACCCTAACCCTAAGAGTCTAACCCTAAGAGTCTAACCCTAACCCTAAACCTAACCCTAAGAGTCTAACCCTAACCCTAAGATCTAACCCTAACCCTAACCCTAACCCTAAGAGTCTAACCCTAACCCTAAGAGTCTAACCCTAACCCTAACCCTAACCCTAACCCTAAACCTAAGAGTCTAACCCTAACCCTAAGAGTCTAACCCTAACCCTAACCCTAAGAGTCTAACCCTAACCCTAACCCTAACCCTAACCGTAAGAGTCTAACCTTAACCCTAAGAGTCTAACCCTAAGAGTCTAACCCTAACCCTAAACCTAACCCTAACAGTCTAACCCTAACCCTAAACCTAACCCTAAGAGTCTAACCCTAACCCTAACCCTAAGAGTCTAACCCTAACCCTAACCCTAACCCTAAGAGTCTAACCCTAACCCTAAGTGTCTAACCCTAACCCTAAGAGTCTAACCCTAAGAGTCTAACCCTAACCCTAAGAGTCTAACCCTAACCCTAACCCTAACCCTAAACCTAAGAGTCTAACCCTAACCCTAAGAGTCTAACCCTAAGAGTCTAAACCTAACCCTTAGAGCCTGAGTCTAACCCTAACCCTAAGAGTCTAACCCTAACCCTAACCCTAACCCTAAGAGTCTAACCCTAACACTAACCCTAACCCTAACCGTAACAGACTAACCCTAACCCTAAGAGTCTAACCCTAAGAGTCTAACCCTAACCCTAAAAGTCTAACCCTAAGAATCTAACCCTAACCCTAACCCTAACCCCGGCTGAAGTACCCAAGTATATTTCGCTAGATGGCAGCAGCGCTCCACCAACAGGGCCGGCTGCAGTACCCAAATATATTTCGCTAGATGGCAGCAGCGCTCCACCAAAAGAGCGGCTGCAGTACCCAATTACATTTCGCTAGATGGCAGCAGCGCTCCATCAAAAGGGCGGCTGCAGTACCCAATTATATTTCGCTAGATGGCAGCAGCGCTCCACCAACAGGGCCGGCTGCAGTACCCAAATATATTTCGCTAGATGGCAGCAGCGCTCCACCAACAGAGCCGGCTGCAGTACCCAAATATATTTCGCTAGATGGCAGCAGCGCTACACCAACAGGGCCGGCTGCAGTACCCAAATGTATTTCGCTAGATGGCAGCAGCGCTCCACCAACAGGGCCGGCTGCAGTACCCAAGTATATTTCGCTAGATGGCAGCAGCGCTCCACCAACCGGGCGGCTGCAGTACCCCAATATATTTCGCTAGATGGCAGCAGCGCTCCACCAACAGGGCCGGCTGCAGTACCCAAGTATATTTCGCTAGATGGCAGCAGCGCTCCACCAACCGGGCGGCTGCAGTACCCAAGTATATTTCGCTAGATGGCAGCAGCGCTCCACCAACAGGGCCGGCTGCAGTACCCAAGTATATTTCGCTAGATGGCAGCAGCGCTCCACCAAAAGGGCGGCTGCAGTACCCAATTATATTTCGCTAGATGGCAGCAGCGCTCCACCAAAAGGGCGGCTGCAGTACCCAAGTATATTTCGCTAGATGGCAGCAGCGCTCCACCAACAGCGCCGGCTGCAGTACCCAAGTACATTTCGCTAGATGGCAGCAGCGCTCCACCAAAAGGGCGGCTGCAGTACCCAATTACATTTCGCTAGATGGCAGCAGCGCTCCACCAAAAGGGCGGCTGCAGTACCCAAGTATATTTCGCTAGATGGCAGCAGAGCTCCACCAACAGGGCCGGCTGCAGTACCCAAATATATTTCGCTAGATGGCAGCAGCGCTCCACCAACAGGGCCGGCTGCAGTACCCAAATATATTTCGCTAGATGGCAGCAGCGCTCCACCAACAGGGCCGGCTGCAGTACCCAAGTATATTTCGCTAGATGGCAGCAGAGCTCCACCAAAAGTGCGGCTGCAGTACCCAAATATATAGTACTGAGTCTAACCCTAACCCTAAGAGCCTGAGTCTAACCCTAACCCTAAGAGCCTGAGTCTAACCCTCACCCTAAGAGCCTGAGTCTAACCCTAACCCTAAGAGCCTGAGTCTAACCCTAACCCTAAGAGCCTGAGTCTAACCCTCACCCGTAGAGCCTGAGTCTAACCCGCACCCTAAGAGCCTGAGTCTAACCCTAACCCTAAGAGCCTGAGTCTAACCCTCACCCTAAGAGCCTGAGTCTAACCCTAACCCTAAGAGCCTGAGTCTAACCCTAACCCTAAGAGCCTGAGTCTAACCCTAACCCTAAGAGCCTGAGTCTAACCCTAACTCTAAGAGTCTAACCCTGACCCTAACCCTAACCCTAAGAGTCTAACCCTAACCCTGAGTCTAACCCTAACCCTAACCCTAACCCTAAGAGTCTAACCCTAACCCTAACCCTAACCCTAAGTGTCTAACCCTAACCCTAAGAGTCTAACCATAACCCTGAGTCTAACCCTAACCCTAACCCTAACCCTAAGAGTCTAACCCTAACCCTAAGAGTCTAACCCTAACCCTAACCCTAACCATAAGAGTCTAACCCTAACCCTAAGAGTCTAACCCTAACCCTAACCCTAACCCTAAGAGTCTAACCCTAACCCTAACCCTAACCCTAAGTGTATAACCCTAACCCTAACCCTAAGAGTCTAACCCTAACCCTGAGAGTCTAACCCTAACCCTAAGAGCCTGAGTCTAACCCTAACCCTAAGAGCCTGAGTCTAACCCTAACCCTAACCCTAACAGTCTAACCTTAACCCTAACCCTAAGAGTCTAACCCTAACCCTGAGTCTAACCCTAACCCTAACCCTAAGAGTCTAACCCTAACCCTAAAAGTCTAACCCTAAGAGTCTAACCCTAACCCTAACTCTAACCCTAACAGTCTAACCCTAACCCTAAGAGTCTAACCCTAAGAGTCTAACCCTAACCCTAAACCTAACCCTAACAGTCTAACCCTAACCCTAAACCTAACCCTAAGAGTCTAACCCTAACCCTAACCCTAACCCTAAGAGTCTAACCTTAACCCTAACCCTAACCCTAAGAGTCTAACCCTAACCCTAAGAGTCTAACCCTAACCCTAACCCTAACCCTAAGAGTCTAACCCTAACCCTAACCCTAAACCTAAGAGTCTAACCCTAACCCTAAGAGTCTAAACCTAACCCTTAGAGCCTGAGTCTAACCCTAACCCTAAGAGTCTAACCCTAACCCTAACCCTAACCCTAAGAGTCTAACCCTAACCCTAACCCTAACCCTAACCGTAAGAGTCTAACCCTAACCCTAAGAGTCTAACCCTAAGAGTCTAACCCTAACCCTAAAAGTCTAACCCTGAGAATCTAACCCTAATCCTAACCCTAACCCCGGCTGAAGTACCCAAGTATATTTCGCTAGATGGCAGCAGCGCTCCACCAACAGAGCCGGCTGCAGTACCCAAATATATTTCGCTAGATGGCAGCAGCGCTCCACCAAAAGGGCGGCTGCAGTACCCAATTACATTTCGCTAGATGGCAGCAGCGCTCCACCAAAAGGGCGGCTGCAGTACCCAATTATATTTCGCTAGATGGCAGCAGCGCTCCACCAACAGGGCCGGCTGCAGTACCCAAATATATTTCGCTAGATGGCAGCAGCGCTCCACCAAAAGGGCGGCTGCAGTACCCAAATATATTTCGCTAGATGGCAGCAGCGCTCCACCAACAGGGCCGGCTGCAGTACCCAAGTATATTTCGCTAGATGGCAGCAGCGCTCCACCAACAGGGCCGGCTGCAGTACCCAAGTATATTTCGCTAGATGGCAGCAGCGCTCCACCAACCGGGCCGGCTGCAGTACCCAAATATATTTCGCTAGATGGCAGCAGCGCTCCACCAACCGGGCGGCTGCAGTACCCAAGTATATTTCGCTAGATGGCAGCAGCGCTCCACCAACAGGGCCGGCTGCAGTACCCAAGTATATTTCGCTAGATGGCAGCAGCGCTCCACCAACCGGGCCGGCTGCAGTACCCAAATATATTTCGCTAGATGGCAGCAGCGCTCCACCAAAAGGGCGGCTGCAGTACCCAAGTATATTTCGCTAGATGGCAGCAGCGCTCCACCAACAGCGCCGGCTGCAGTACCCAAGTACATTTCGCTAGATGGCAGCAGCGCTCCACCAACCGGGCGGCTGCAGTACCCAATTACATTTCGCTAGATGGCAGCAGCGCTCCACCAAAAGGGCGGCTGCAGTACCCAAGTATATTTCGCTAGATGGCAGCAGAGCTCCACCAACAGGGCCGGCTGCAGTACCCAAATACATTTCGCTAGATGGCAGCAGCGCTCCACCAACAGGGCCGGCTGCAGTACCCAAATATATTTCGCTAGATGGCAGCAGCGCTACATCAACATGGCCGGCTGCAGTACCCAAGTATATTTCGCTAGATGGCAGCAGCGCTCCACCAAAAGTGCGGCTGCAGTACCCAAATATATAGTACTGAGTCTAACCCTAACCCTAAGAGCCTGAGTCTAACCCTAACCCTAAGAGCCTGAGTCTAACCCTCACCCTAAGAGCCTGAGTCTAACCCTAACCCTAAGAGCCTGAGTCTAACCCTCACCCTAAGAGCCTGAGTCTAACCCTAACCCTAAGAGCCTGAGTGTAACCCTAACCCTAAGAGCCTGAGTCTAACCCTAACCCTAAGAGCCTGAGTTTAACCCTAACCCTAAGAGCCTGAGTCTAACCCTAACCCTAAGAGTCTAACCCTAACCCTAACCCTAACCCTAAGAGTCTAACCCTAACCCTAACCCTAACCCTAACCGTAAGAGTCTAACCCTAACCCTAAGAGTCTAACCCTAACCCTAAAAGTCTAACCCTAAGAATCTAACCCTAACCCTAACCCTAACCCCGGCTGAAGTACCCAAGTATATTTCGCTAGATGGCAGCAGCGCTCCACCAACAGAGCCGGCTGCAGTACCCAAATATATTTCGCTAGATGGCAGCAGCGCTCCACCAACAGCGCCGGCTGCAGTACCCAAATATATTTCGCTAGATGGCAGCAGCGCTCCACCAAAAGGGCGGCAGCAGTACCCAATTACATTTCGCTAGATGACAGCAGCGCTCCACCAACCGGGCGGCTGCAGTACCCAAATATATTTCGCTAGATGGCAGCAGCGCTCCACCAACAGCGCCGGCTGCAGTACCCAAATATATTTCGCTAGATGGCAGCAGCGCTCCACCAAAAGGGCGGCTGCAGTACCCAATTACATTTCGCTAGATGGCAGCAGCGCTCCACCAACAGGGCGGCTGCAGTACCCAATTATATTTCGCTAGATGGCAGCAGCGCTCCACCAACAGGGCCGGCTGCAGTACCCAAATATATTTCGCTAGATGGCAGCAGCGCTCCACCAACAGAGCCGGCTGCAGTACCCAAATATATTTCGCTAGATGGCAGCAGCGCTCCACCAACAGGGCCGGCTGCAGTACCCAAATATATTTCGCTAGATGGCAGCAGCGCTCCACCAACAGGGCCGGCTGCAGTACCCAAGTATATTTCGCTAGATGGCAGCAGCGCTCCACCAACCGGGCGTCTGCAGTACCCAAGTATATTTCGCTAGATGGCAGCAGCGCTCCACCAACAGGGCCGGCTGCAGTACCCAAGTATATTTCGCTAGATGGCAGCAGCGCTCCACCAACAGGGCCGGCTGCAGTACCCCATTACATTTCGCTAGATGGCAGCAGCGCTCCACCAAAAGCGCCGACTGCAGTACCCAAGTATATTTCGCTAGATGGCAGCAGCGCTCCACCAACAGGGCGGCTGCAGTACCCAATTACATTTCGCTAGATGGCAGCAGTGCTCCACCAAAAGGGCGGCTGCAGTACCCAAGTATATTTCGCTAGATGGCAGCAGAGCTCCACCAACAGGGCCGGCTGCAGTACCCAAATATATTTCGCTAGATGGCAGCAGCGCTCCACCAAAAGGGCGGCTGCAGTACCCAAATATATTTCGCTAGATGGCAGCAGCGCTCCACCAAAAGGGCCGGCTGCAGTACCCAAATATATTTCGCTAGATGGCAGCAGCGCTCCACCAACAGGGCCGGCTGCAGTACCCAAGTATATTTCGCTAGATGGCAGCAGAGCTCCACCAAAAGTGCGGCTGCAGTACCCAAATTTATGTACTGAGTCTAACCCTAACCCTAAGAGCCTGAGTCTAACCCTAACCCTAAGAGCCTGAGTCTAACCCTCACCCTAAGAGCCTGAGTCTAACCCTAACCCTAAGAGCCTGAGTCTAACCCTAACCCTAAGAGCCTAAGTCTAACCCTAATTTTAAGAGTCTAACCCTAACCCTAACCCTAACCCTAAGAGTCTAACCCTAACCCTAAGAGTCTAACCCTAACCCTAAGAGTCTAACCCTAACCCTAACCCTAAGAGTCTAACCCTAACCCTAAGAGTCTAACCCTAACCCTAACCCTAACCCTAACAGTCTAACCCTAACCCTAACCCTAAGAGTCTAACCCTAACCCTGAGTCTAACCCTAACCCTAACCCTAAGAGTCTAACCCTAACCCTAAAAGTATTACCCTAAGAGTCTAACCCTAACCCTAACTCTAACCCTAAGAGTCTAACCCTAACCCTAACTTTAACCCTAAGAGTCTAACCCTAACCCTATGAGTCTAACCCTAACCCTAACCCTAACCCTAAGAGTCTAACCCTAACCCTAGGAGTCTAACCCTAACCCTAACCCTAACCCTAAACCTAAGAGTCTAACCCTAACCCTAAGAGTCTAACCCTAACCCTAACCCTAACCCTAAGAGTCTAACCCTAACCCTAACCCTAACCCTAACCGTAAGAGTCTAACCCTAACCCTAAGAGTCTAACCCTAAGAGTCTAACCCTAACCCTAAAAGTCTAACCCTAAGAATCTAACCCTAACCCTAACCCTAAGAGTCTAACCCTAACCCTGAGTCTAACCCTAACCCTAAGAGTCTAACCCTAACCCTAACCCTAACCCTAAGTGTCTAACCCTAACCCTAACCCTAACCCTAACCCTAACCCTAAGAGTCTAACCATAACCCTGAGTCTAACCCTAACCCTAACCCTAACCCTAAGAGTCTAACCCTAACCCTAGGAGTCTAACCCTAACCCTAACCCTAACCCTAAGAGTCTAACCCTAACCCTAAGAGTCTAACCCTAACCCTAACCCTAACCCTAAGAGTCTAACCCTAACCCTAACCCTAACCCTAACCCTAACCCTAAGTGTCTAACCCTAACCCTAACCCTAAGAGTCTAACCCTAACCCTAAGAGTCTAACCCTAACCCTAAGAGCCTGAGTCTAACCCTAACCCTAAGAGCCTGAGTCTAACCCTAACCCTAACCCTAACCCTAACCCTAACAGTCTAACCCTAACCCTAACCCTAAGAGTCTAACCCTAACCCTGAGTCTAACCCTAACCCTAACCCTAAGAGTCTAACCTTAACCCTAAAAGTCTAACCCTAAGAGTCTAACCCTAACCCTAACTCTAACCCTAACAGTCTAACCCTAACCCTAAGAGTCTAACCCTAAGAGTCTAACCCTAACCCTAAACCTAACCCTAACAGTCTAACCCTAACCCTAAACCTAACCCTAAGAGTCTAACCCTAACCCTAACCCTAACCCTAAGAGTCTAACCCTAACCCTAAGAGTCTAACCCTAACCCTAACCCTAACCCTAAGAGTCTAACCCTAACCCTAAGAGTCTAACCCTAACCCTAACCCTAAACCTAAACCTAAGAGTCTAACCCTAACCCTAAGAGTCTAACCCTAAGAGTCTAAACCTAAACCTTAGAGCCTGAGTCTAACCCTAACCCTAAGAGTCTAACCCTAACCCTAACCCTAACCCTAAGAGTCTAACCCTAACCCTAACCCTAACCCTAACCGTAAGAGTCTAACCCTAACCCTAAGAGTCTAACCCTAAGAGTCTAACCCTAACCCTAAAAGTCTAACCCTGAGAATCTAACCCTAACCCTAACCCTAACCCCGGCTGAAGTACCCAAGTATATTTCGCTAGATGGCAGCAGCGCTCCACCAACAGAGCCGGCTGCAGTACCCAAGTATATTTCGCTAGATGGCAGCAACGCTCCACCAACAGCGCCGGCTGCAGTACCCAAGTATATTTCGCTAGATGGCAGCAGCGCTCCACCAACCGGGCGGCTGCAGTACCCAATTACATTTCGCTAGATGGCAGCAGCGCTCCACCAAAAGGGCGGCTGCAGTACCCAAGTATATTTCGCTAGATGGCAGCATCGCTCCACCAACAGGGCCGACTGCAGTACCCAAATATATTTCGCTAGATGGCAGCAGCGCTCCACCAAAAGGGCGGCTGCAGTACCCAAATATATTTCGCTAGATGGCAGCAGCGCTCCACCAACAGGGCCGGCTGCAGTACCCAAATATATTTCGCTAGATGGCAGCAGCGCTCCACCAAAAGGGCGGCTGCAGTACCCAATTACATTTCGCTAGATGGCAGCAGCGCTCCACCAACAGGGCGGCTGCAGTACCCAATTATATTTCGCTAGATGGCAGCAGCGCTCCACCAACAGGGCCGGCTGCAGTACCCAAATATATTTCGCTAGATGGCAGCAGCGCTCCACCAACAGAGCCGGCTGCAGTACCCAAATATATTTCGCTAGATGGCAGCAGCGCTCCACCAACAGCGCCGGCTGCAGTACCCAAATATATTTCGCTAGATGGCAGCAGCGCTCCACCAACCGGGCGTCTGCAGTACCCAAGTATATTTCGCTAGATGGCAGCAGCGCTCCACCAACAGGGCCGGCTGCAGTACCCAAGTATATTTCGCTAGATGGCAGCAGCGCTCCACCAAAAGGGCGGCTGCAGTACCCCATTACATTTCGCTAGATGGCAGCAGCGCTCCACCAACAGCGCCGGCTGCAGTACCCAAGTATATTTCGCTAGATGGCAGCAGCGCTCCACCAACAGGGCGGCTGCAGTACCCAAATATATTTCGCTAGATGGCAGCAGCGCTCCACCAAAAGGGCGGCTGCAGTACCCAAGTATATTTCGCTAGATGGCAGCAGAGCTCCACCAACAGGGCCGGCTGCAGTACCCAAATATATTTCGCTAGATGGCAGCAGCGCTCCACCAAAAGGGCGGCTGCAGTACCCAATTACATTTCGCTAGATGGCAGCAGCGCTCCACCAACAGGGCCGGCTGCAGTACCCAAATATATTTCGCTAGATGGCAGCAGCGCTCCACCAACAGGGCCGGCTGCAGTACCCAAATATATTTCGCTAGATGGCAGCAGCGCTCCACCAACAGGGCCGGCTGCAGTACCCAAGTATATTTCGCTAGATGGCAGCAGCGCTCCACCAACCGGGCGGCTGCAGTACCCAAATATATTTCGCTAGATGGCAGCAGCGCTCCACCAACAGGGCCGGCTGCAGTACCCAAGTATATTTCGCTAGATGGCAGCAGCGCTCCACCAACCGGGCGGCTGCAGTACCCAAGTATATTTCGCTAGATGGCAGCAGCGCTCCACCAACAGGGCCGGCTGCAGTACCCAAGTATATTTCGCTAGATGGCAGCAGCGCTCCACCAAAAGGGCGGCTGCAGTACCCAAGTATATTTCGCTAGATGGCAGCAGCGCTCCACCAACAGCGCCGGCTGCAGTACCCAAGTACATTTCGCTAGATGGCAGCAGCGCTCCACCAACCGGGCGGCTGCAGTACCCAATTACATTTCGCTAGATGGCAGCAGCGCTCCACCAAAAGGGCGGCTGCAGTACCCAAGTATATTTCGCTAGATGGCAGCAGAGCTCCACCAACAGGGCCGGCTGCAGTACCCAAATATATTTCGCTAGATGGCAGCAGCGCTCCACCAACAGGGCCGGCTGCAGTACCCAAATATATTTCGCTAGATGGCAGCAGCGCTCCACCAACAGGGCCGGCTGCAGTACCCAAGTATATTTCGCTAGATGGCAGCAGAGCTCCACCAAAAGTGCGGCTGCAGTACCCAAATATATAGTACTGAGTCTAACCCTAACCCTAAGAGCCTGAGTCTAACCCTAACCCTAAGAGCCTCAGTCTAACCCTAACCCTAACCCTAAGAGTCTAACCCTAACCCTAACCCTAACCCTAAGAGTCTAACCCTAACCCTAAGAGTCTAACCCTAACCCTAACCATAACCCTAAGAGTCTAACCCTAACCCTAAGAGTCTAACCCTAACCCTAACCCTAACCCTAAACCTAAGAGTCTAACCCTAACCCTAAGAGTCTAACCCTAAGAGTCTAAACCTAACCCTTAGAGCCTGAGTCTAACCCTAACCCTAAGAGTCTAACCCTAACCCTAACCCTAAGAGTCTAACCCTAACCCTAACCCTAACCCTAACCCTAAGAGTCTAACCCTAACCCTGAGTCTAACCCTAACCCTAAGAGTCTAACCCTAACCCTAACCCTAACCCTAAGTGTCTAACCCTAACCCTGAGTCTAACCCTAACCCTAACCCTAAGAGTCTAACCATAACCCTGAGTCTAACCCTAACCCTAACCCTAACCCTAAGAGTCTAACCCTAACCCTAGGAGCCTAACCCTAACCCTAACCCTAACCCTAAGAGTCTAACCCTAACCCTAAGAGTCTAACCCTAACCCTAACCCTAAGAGTCTAACCCTAACCCTAACCCTAACCCTAAGTGTCTAACCCTAACCCTAACCCTAAGAGTCTAACCCTAACCCTAAGAGTCTAACCCTAACCCTAAGAGCCTGAGTCTAACCCTAACCCTAAGAGCCTGAGTCTAACCCTAACCCTAACCCTAACAGTCTAACCCTAACCCTAACCCTAAGAGTCTAACCCTAACCCTGAGTCTAACCCTAACCCTAACCCTAAGAGTCAAACCCTAACCCTAAAAGTCTAACCCTAAGAGTCTAACTCTAACCCTAACTCTAACCCTAACAGTCTAACCCTAACCCTAAGAGTCTAACCCTAAGAGTCTAACCCTAACCCTAAACCTAACCCTAACAGTCTAACCCTAACCCTAAACCTAACCCTAAGAGTCTAACCCTAACCCTAACCCTAAGAGTCTAACCCTAACCCTAAGAGTCTAACCCTAACCCTAACCATAACCCTAAGAGTCTAACCCTAACCCTAAGAGTCTAACCCTAACCCTAACCCTAACCCTAAACCTAAGAGTCTAACCCTAACCCTAAGAGTCTAACCCTAAGAGTCTAAACCTAACCCTTAGAGCCTGAGTCTAACCCTAACCCTAAGAGTCTAACCCTAACCCTAACCCTAACCCTAAGAGTCTAACCCTAACCCTAAGAGCCTGAGTCTAACCCTAATCCTAAGAGCCTGAGTCTAACCCTAACCCTAAGAGCCTGAGTCTAACCCTCACCCTAAGAGCCTGAGTCTAACCCTAACCCTAAGAGCCTGAGTCTAACCCTAACCCTAAGAGCCTGAGTCTAACCCTAACCCTAAGAGCCTAAGTCTAACCCTAACTCTAAGAGTCTAACCCTGACCCTAACCCTAACCCTAAGAGTCTAACCCTAACCCTGAGTCTAACCCTAACCCTAAGAGTCTAACCCTAACCCTAACCCTAACCCTAAGTGTCTAACCCTAACTCTAACCCTAACCCTAACCCTAACCCTAAGTGTCTAACCCTAACCCTAACCCTAACCCTAACCCTAACCCTAAGAGTCTAACCATAACCCTGAGTCTAACCCTAACCCTAACCCTAACCCTAACCCTAAGAGTCTAACCCTAACCCTAAGAGTCTAACCCTAACCCTAACCCTAACCCTAACAGTCTAACCCTAACCCTAAGAGTCTAACCCTAACCCTAACCCTAACCCTAACAGTCTAACCCTAACCCTAACCCTAAGAGTCTAACCCTAACCCTGAGTCTAACCCTAACACTAACCCTAAGAGTCTAACCCTAACCCTAAAAGTCTAACCCTAAGAGTCTAACCCTAACCCTAACTCTAACCCTAACAGTCAAACCCTAACCCTAAACCTAACCCTAAGTGTCTAACCCTAACCCTAACCCTAACCCTAAGAGTCTAACCCTAACCCTAAGAGTCTAACCCTAACCCTAACCCTAACCCTAAGAGTCTAACCCTAACCCTAAGAGTCTAACCCTAACCCTAACCCTAACCCTAAACCTAAGAGTCTAACCCTAACCCTAAGAGTCTAACCCTAACCCTAACCCTAACCCTAAGAGTCTAACCCTAACCCTAACCCTAACCCTAACCCTAAGAGTCTAACCCTAACCCTAAGAGTCTAACCCTAAGAGTCTAACCCTAACCCTAAAAGTCTAACCCTAAGAATCTAACCCTAACCCTAACCCTAAGAGTCTAACCCTAACCCTGAGTCTAACCCTAACCCTAAGAGTCTAACCCTAACCCTAACCCTAACCCTAAGTGTCTAACCCTAACCCTAACCCTAACCCTAACCCTAAGAGTCTAACCATAACCCTGAGTCTAACCCTAACCCTAACCCTAACCCTAAGAGTCTAACCCTAACCCTAGGAGCCTAACCCTAACCCTAACCCTAACCCTAAGAGTCTAACCCTAACCCTAAGAGTCTAACCCTAACCCTAACCCTAACCCTAAGAGTCTAACCCTAACCCTTACCCTAACCCTAACCCTAAGTGTCTAACCCTAACCCTAACCCTAAGAGTCTAACCCTAACCCTAAGAGTCTAACCCTAACCCTAAGAGCCTGAGTCTAACCCTAACCCTAAGAGCCTGAGTCTAACCCTAACCCTAACCCTAACCCTAACAGTCTAACCCTAACCCTAACCCTAAGAGTCTAACCCTAACCCTGAGTCTAACCCTAACCCTAACCCTAAGAGTCAAACCCTAACCCTAAAAGTCTAACCCTAAGAGTCTAACTCTAACCCTAACAGTCTAACCCTAACCCTAAGAGTCTAACCCTAAGAGTCTAACCCTAACCCTAAACCTAACCCTAACAGTCTAACCCTAACCCTAAACCTAACCCTAAGAGTCTAACCCTAATCCTAACCCTAACCCTAAGAGTCTAACCCTAAGAGTCTAACCCTAACCCTAAACCTAACCCTAACAGTCTAACCCTAACCCTAAACCTAACCCTAAGAGTCTAACCCTAATCCTAACCCTAACCCTAAGAGTCTAACCCTAACCCTAACCCTAACCCTAAGAGTCAAACCCTAACCCTAAAAGTCTAACCCTAAGAGTCTAACTCTAACCCTAACAGTCTAACCCTAACCCTAAACCTAACCCTAAGAGTCTAACCCTAATCCTAACCCTAACCCTAAGAGTCTAACCCTAACCCTAGGAGCCTAACCCTAACCCTAACCCTAAGAGTCTAACCCTAACTCTAAGAGTCTAACCCTGACCCTAACCCTAACCCTAAGAGTCTAACCCTAACCCTGAGTCTAACCCTAACCCTAAGAGTCTAACCCTAACCCTAACCCTAACCCTAAGTGTCTAACCCTAACCCTAACCCTAACCCTAACCCTAACCCTAAGAGTCTAACCATAACCCTGAGTCTAACCCTAACCCTAACCCTAACCCTAAGAGTCTAACCCTAACCCTAAGAATCTAACCCTAACCCTAAGAGTCTAACCCTAACCCTAACCCTAACCCTAAGAGTCTAACCCTAACCCTAACCCTAACCCTAACCCTAACCCTTAGTGTCTAACCCTAACCCTAACCCTAAGAGTCTATCCCTAACCCTGAGAGTCTAACCCTAACCCTAAGAGCCTGAGTCTAACCCTAACCCTAAGATCCTTAGTCTAACCCTAACCCTAACCCTAACAGTCTAACCTTAACCCTAACCCTAAGAGTCTAACCCTAACCCTGAGTCTAACCCTAACCCTAACCCTAAGAGTCTAACCCTAACCCTAAAAGTCTAACCCTAAGAGTCTAACCCTAACCCTAACTCTAACCCTAACAGTCTAACCCTAACCCTAAGAGTCTAACCCTAACCCTAAACCTAACCCTAACAGTCTAACCCTAACCCTAAACCTAACCCTAAGAGTCTAACCCTAACCCTAACCCTAACCCTAAGAGTCTAACCCTAACCCTAAGAGTCTAACCCTAACCCTAAGAGTCTAACCCTAAGAGTCTAACCCTAACCCTAAGAGTCTAACCCTAACCCTAACCCTAACCCTAAACCTAAGAGTCTAACCCTAACCCTAAGAGTCTAACCCTAAGAGTCTAAACCTAACCCTTAGAGCCTGAGTCTAACCCTAACCCTAAGAGTCTAACCCTAACCCTAACCCTAACCCTAAGAGTCTAACCCTAACCCTAACCCTAACCCTAACCGTAAGAGTCTAACCCTAACCCTAAGAGTCTAACCCTAAGAGTCTAACCCTAACCCTAAAAGTCTAACCCTAAGAATCTAACCCTAACCCTAACCCTAACCCCGGCTGAAGTACCCAAGTATATTTCGCTAGATGGCAGCAGCGCTCCACCAACAGAGCCGGCTGCAGTACCCAAATATATTTCGCTAGATGGCAGCAGCGCTCCACCAACAGGGCCGGCTGCAGTACCCAAATATATTTCGCTAGATGGCAGCAGCGCTCCACCAAAAGGGCGGCTGCAGTACCCAATTACATTTCGCTAGATGACAGCAGCGCTCCACCAACCGGGCGGCTGCAGTACCCAAATATATTTCGCTAGATGGCAGCAGCGCTCCACCAACAGGGCCGGCTGCAGTACCCAAATATATTTCGCTAGATGGCAGCAGCGCTCCACCAACAGGGCCGGCTGCAGTACCCAAATATATTTCGCTAGATGGCAGCAGCGCTCCACCAACAGGGCCGGCTGCAGTACCCAAGTATATTTCGCTAGATGGCAGCAGCGCTCCACCAACCGGGCGGCTGCAGTACCCAAATATATTTCGCTAGATGGCAGCAGCGCTCCACCAACAGGGCCGGCTGCAGTACCCAAGTATATTTCGCTAGATGGCAGCAGCGCTCCACCAACCGGGCGGCTGCAGTACCCAAGTATATTTCGCTAGATGGCAGCAGCGCTCCACCAAAAGGGCCGGCTGCAGTACCCAAGTATATTTCGCTAGATGGCAGCAGCGCTCCACCAAAAGGGCGGCTGCAGTACCCAAGTATATTTCGCTAGATGGCAGCAGCGCTCCACCAACAGGGCCGGCTGCAGTACCCAAGTACATTTCGCTAGATGGCAGCAGCGCTCCACCAACCGGGCGGCTGCAGTACCCAATTACATTTCGCTAGATGGCAGCAGCGCTCCACCAAAAGGGCGGCTGCAGTACCCAAGTATATTTCGCTAGATGGCAGCAGAGCTCCACCAACAGGGCCGGCTGCAGTACCCAAATATATTTCGCTAGATGGCAGCAGCGCTCCACCAACAGGGCCGGCTGCAGTACCCAAATATATTTCGCTAGATGGCAGCAGCGCTCCACCAACAGGGCCGGCTGCAGTACCCAAGTATATTTCGCTAGATGGCAGCAGAGCTCCACCAAAAGTGCGGCTGCAGTACCCAAATATATAGTACTGAGTCTAACCCTAACCCTAAGAGCCTGAGTCTAACCCTCACCCTAAGAGCCTGAGTCTAACCCTAACCCTAAGAGCCTGAGTCTAACCCTAACCCTAACCCTAAGAGTCTAACCCTAACCCTAACCCTAACCCTAAGAGTCTAACCCTAACCCTAACCCTAACCATAACCCTAAGAGTCTAACCCTAACCCTAAGAGTCTAACCCTAACCCTAACCCTAACCCTAAACCTAAGAGTCTAACCCTAACCCTAAGAGTCTAACCCTAAGAGTCTAAACCTAACCCTTAGAGCCTGAGTCTAACCCTAACCCTAAGAGTCTAACCCTAACCCTAACCCTAAGAGTCTAACCCTAACCCTAACCCTAACCCTAACCCTAAGAGTCTAACCCTAACCCTGAGTCTAACCCTAACCCTAAGAGTCTAACCCTAACCCTAACCCTAACCCTAAGTGTCTAACCCTAACCCTGAGTCTAACCCTAACCCTAACCCTAAGAGTCTAACCATAACCCTGAGTCTAACCCTAACCCTAACCCTAACCCTAAGAGTCTAACCCTAACCCTAGGAGCCTAACCCTAACCCTAACCCTAACCCTAAGAGTCTAACCCTAACCCTAAGAGTCTAACCCTAACCCTAACCCTAAGAGTCTAACCCTAACCCTAACCCTAACCCTAAGTGTCTAACCCTAACCCTAACCCTAAGAGTCTAACCCTAACCCTAAGAGTCTAACCCTAACCCTAAGAGTCTAACCCTAACCCTAAGAGCCTGAGTCTAACCCTAACCCTAACCCTAACAGTCTAACCCTAACCCTAACCCTAAGAGTCTAACCCTAACCCTTAGTCTAACCCTAACCCTAACCCTAAGAGTCAAACCCTAACCCTAAAAGTCTAACCCTAAGAGTCTAACTCTAACCCTAACTCTAACCCTAACAGTCTAACCCTAACCCTAAGAGTCTAACCCTAAGAGTCTAACCCTAACCCTAAACCTAACCCTAACAGTCTAACCCTAACCCTAAACCTAACCCTAAGAGTCTAACCCTAACCCTAACCCTAACCCTAAGAGTCTAACCCTAACCTTAAGAGTCTAACCCTAACCCTAACCATAACCCTAAGAGTCTAACCCTAACCCTAAGAGTCTAACCCTAACCCTAACCCTAACCCTAAACCTAAGAGTCTAACCCTAACCCTAAGAGTCTAACCCTAAGAGTCTAAACCTAACCCTTAGAGCCTGAGTCTAACCCTAACCCTAAGAGTCTAACCCTAACCCTAACCCTAACCCTAAGAGTCTAACCCTAACCCTAAGAGCCTGAGTCTAACCCTAATCCTAAGAGCCTGAGTCTAACCCTAACCCTAAGAGCCTGAGTCTAACCCTCACCCTAAGAGCCTGAGTCTAACCCTAACCCTAAGAGCCTGAGTCTAACCCTAACCCTAAGAGCCTGAGTCTAACCCTAACCCTAAGAGCCTAAGTCTAACCCTAACTCTAAGAGTCTAACCCTGACCCTAACCCTAACCCTAAGAGTCTAACCCTAACCCTGAGTCTAACCCTAACCCTAAGAGTCTAACCCTAACCCTAACCCTAACCCTAAGTGTCTAACCCTAACTCTAACCCTAACCCTAACCCTAACCCTAAGTGTCTAACCCTAACCCTAACCCTAACCCTAACCCTAACCCTAAGAGTCTAACCATAACCCTGAGTCTAACCCTAACCCTAACCCTAACCCTAAGAGTCTAACCCTAACCCTAAGAGTCTAACCCTAACCCTAACCCTAACCCTAACAGTCTAACCCTAACCCTAAGAGTCTAACCCTAACCCTAACCCTAACCCTAACAGTCTAACCCTAACCCTAACCCTAAGAGTCTAACCCTAACCCTGAGTCTAACCCTAACCCTAACCCTAAGAGTCTAACCCTAACCCTAAAAGTCTAACCCTAAGAGTCTAACCCTAACCCTAACTCTAACCCTAACAGTCAAACCCTAACCCTAAGAGTCTAACCCTAAGAGTCTAACCCTAACCCTAAACCTAACCCTAACAGTCTAACCCTAACCCTAAACCTAACCCTAAGTGTCTAACCCTAACCCTAACCCTAACCCTAAGAGTCTAACCCTAACCCTAAGAGTCTAACCCTAACCCTAACCCTAACCCTAAGAGTCTAACCCTAACCCTAAGAGTCTAACCCTAACCCTAACCCTAACCCTAAGAGTCTAACCCTAACCCTAACCCTAACCCTAACCCTAAGAGTCTAACCCTAACCCTAAGAGTCTAACCCTAAGAGTCTAACCCTAACCCTAAAAGTCTAACCCTAAGAATCTAACCCTAACCCTAACCCTAAGAGTCTAACCCTAACCCTGAGTCTAACCCTAACCCTAAGAGTCTAACCCTAACCCTAACCCTAACCCTAAGTGTCTAACCCTAACCCTAACCCTAACCCTAACCCTAAGAGTCTAACCATAACCCTGAGTCTAACCCTAACCCTAACCCTAACCCTAAGAGTCTAACCCTAACCCTAGGAGCCTAACCCTAACCCTAACCCTAACCCTAAGAGTCTAACCCTAACCCTAAGAGTCTAACCCTAACCCTAACCCTAACCCTAAGAGTCTAACCCTAACCCTAACCCTAACCCTAACCCTAAGTGTCTAACCCTAACCCTAACCCTAAGAGTCTAACCCTAACCCTAAGAGTCTAACCCTAACCCTAAGAGCCTGAGTCTAACCCTAACCCTAAGAGCCTGAGTCTAACCCTAACCCTAACCCTAACCCTAACAGTCTAACCCTAACCCTAACCCTAAGAGTCTAACCCTAACCCTGAGTCTAACCCTAACCCTAACCCTAAGAGTCAAACCCTAACCCTAAAAGTCTAACCCTAAGAGTCTAACTCTAACCCTAACAGTCTAACCCTAACCCTAAGAGTCTAACCCTAAGAGTCTAACCCTAACCCTAAACCTAACCCTAACAGTCTAACCCTAACCCTAAACCTAACCCTAAGAGTCTAACCCTAATCCTAACCCTAACCCTAAGAGTCTAACCCTAACCCTAACCCTAACCCTAAGAGTCTAACCCTAACCCTAAGAGTCTAACCCTAACCCTAAGAGTCTAACCCTAACCCTAAGAGTCTAACCCTAACCCTAACCCTAACCCTAAACCTAAGAGTCTATCCCTAACCCTGAGAGTCTAACCCTAACCCTAAGAGCCTGAGTCTAACCCTAACCCTAAGATCCTTAGTCTAACCCTAACCCTAACCCTAACAGTCTAACCTTAACCCTAACCCTAACAGTCTAACCCTAACCCTAAGAGTCTAACCCTAAGAGTCTAACCCTAACCCTAAACCTAACCCTAACAGTCTAACCCTAACCCTAAACCTAACCCTAAGAGTCTAACCCTAACCCTAACCCTAACCCTAAGAGTCTAACCCTAACCCTAAGAGTCTAACCCTAACCCTAAGAGTCTAACCCTAAGAGTCTAACCCTAACCCTAAGAGTCTAACCCTAACCCTAACCCTAACCCTAAACCTAAGAGTCTAACCCTAACCCTAAGAGTCTAACCCTAAGAGTCTAAACCTAACCCTTAGAGCCTGAGTCTAACCCTAACCCTAAGAGTCTAACCCTAACCCTAACCCTAACCCTAAGAGTCTAACCCTAACCCTAACCCTAACCCTAACCGTAAGAGTCTAACCCTAACCCTAAGAGTCTAACCCTAAGAGTCTAACCCTAACCCTAAAAGTCTAACCCTAAGAATCTAACCCTAACCCTAACCCTAACCCCGGCTGAAGTACCCAAGTATATTTCGCTAGATGGCAGCAGCGCTCCACCAACAGAGCCGGCTGCAGTACCCAAATATATTTCGCTAGATGGCAGCAGCGCTCCACCAACAGCGCCGGCTGCAGTACCCAAATATATTTCGCTAGATGGCAGCAGCGCTCCACCAAAAGGGCGGCTGCAGTACCCAATTACATTTCGCTAGATGACAGCAGCGCTCCACCAACCGGGCGGCTGCAGTACCCAAATATATTTCGCTAGATGGCAGCAGCGCTCCACCAACAGAGCCGGCTGCAGTACCCAAATATATTTCGCTAGATGGCAGCAGCGCTCCACCAACAGCGCCGGCTGCAGTACCCAAATATATTTCGCTAGATGGCAGCAGCGCTCCACCAACAGGGCCGGCTGCAGTACCCAAGTATATTTCGCTAGATGGCAGCAGCGCTCCACCAACCGGGCGGCTGCAGTACCCAAATATATTTCGCTAGATGGCAGCAGCGCTCCACCAACAGGGCCGGCTGCAGTACCCAAGTATATTTCGCTAGATGGCAGCAGCGCTCCACCAACCGGGCGGCTGCAGTACCCAAGTATATTTCGCTAGATGGCAGCAGCGCTCCACCAACAGGGCCGGCTGCAGTACCCAAGTATATTTCGCTAGATGGCAGCAGCGCTCCACCAAAAGGGCGGCTGCAGTACCCAAGTATATTTCGCTAGATGGCAGCAGCGCTCCACCAACAGCGCCGGCTGCAGTACCCAAGTACATTTCGCTAGATGGCAGCAGCGCTCCACCAACCGGGCGGCTGCAGTACCCAATTACATTTCGCTAGATGGCAGCAGCGCTCCACCAAAAGGGCGGCTGCAGTACCCAAGTATATTTCGCTAGATGGCAGCAGAGCTCCACCAACAGGGCCGGCTGCAGTACCCAAATATATTTCGCTAGATGGCAGCAGCGCTCCACCAACAGCGCCGGCTGCAGTACCCAAATATATTTCGCTAGATGGCAGCAGCGCTCCACCAACAGGGCCGGCTGCAGTACCCAAGTATATTTCGCTAGATGGCAGCAGAGCTCCACCAAAAGTGCGGCTGCAGTACCCAAATATATAGTACTGAGTCTAACCCTAACCCTAAGAGCCTGAGTCTAACCCTCACCCTAAGAGCCTGAGTCTAACCCTAACCCTAAGAGCCTGAGTCTAACCCTAACCCTAAGAGCCTGAGTCTAACCCTAACCCTAACCCTAAGAGTCTAACCCTAACCCTAACCCTAACCCTAAGAGTCTAACCCTAACCCTAAGAGTCTAACCCTAACCCTAACCATAACCCTAAGAGTCTAACCCTAACCCTAAGAGTCTAACCCTAACCCTAACCCTAACCCTAACCCTAAGAGTCTAACCCTAAGAGTCTAAACCTAACCCTTAGAGCCTGAGTCTAACCCTAACCCTAAGAGTCTAACCCTAACCCTAACCCTAAGAGTCTAACCCTAACCCTAAGAGTCTAACCCTAACCCTAACCCTAACCCTAAGAGTCTAACCCTAACCCTAACCCTAACCCTAACCCTAACCCTAAGTGTCTAACCCTAACCCTAACCCTAAGAGTCTAACCCTAACCCTAAGAGTCTCACCCTAACCCTAAGAGCCTGAGTCTAAACCTAACCCTAAGAGCCTGAGTCTAACACTAACCCTAACCCTAACCCTAACAGTCTAACCCTAACCCTAACCCTAAGAGTCTAACCCTAACCCTGAGTCTAACCCTAACCCTAACCCTAAGAGTCTAACCCTAACCCTAAAAGTCTAACCCTAAGAGTCTAACCCTAACCCTAACTCTAACCCTAACAGTCTAACCCTAACCCTAAGAGTCTAACCCTAAGAGTCTAACCCTAACCCTAAACCTAACCCTAACAGTCTAACCCTAAACCTAAACCTAACCCTAAGAGTCTAACCCTAACCCTAACCCTAACCCTAAGAGTCTAACCCTAACCCTAACCCTAACCCTAAGAGTCTAACCCTAACCCTAAGAGTCTAACCCTAACCCTAACCATAACCCTAAGAGTCTAACCCTAACCCTAAGAGTCTAACCCTAACCCTAACCCTAACCCTAAACCTAAGAGTCTAACCCTAACCCTAAGAGTCTAACCCTAAGAGTCTAAACCTAACCCTTAGAGCCTGAGTCTAACCCTAACCCTAAGAGTCTAACCCTAACCCTAACCCTAAGAGTCTAACCCTAACCCTAACCCTAACCCTAACCCTAAGAGTCTAACCCTAACCCTGAGTCTAACCCTAACCCTAAGAGTCTAACCCTAACCCTAACCCTAACCCTAAGTGTCTAACCCTAACCCTGAGTCTAACCCTAACCCTAACCCTAAGAGTCTAACCATAACCCTGAGTCTAACCCTAACCCTAACCCTAACCCTAAGAGTCTAACCCTAACCCTAGGAGCCTAACCCTAACCCTAACCCTAACCCTAAGAGTCTAACCCTAACCCTAAGAGTCTAACCCTAACCCTAACCCTAAGAGTCTAACCCTAACCCTAACCCTAACCCTAAGTGTCTAACCCTAACCCTAACCCTAAGAGTCTAACCCTAACCCTAAGAGTCTAACCCTAACCCTAAGAGCCTGAGTCTAACCCTAACCCTAAGAGCCTGAGTCTAACCCTAACCCTAACCCTAACAGTCTAACCCTAACCCTAACCCTAAGAGTCTAACCCTAACCCTGAGTCTAACCCTAACCCTAACCCTAAGAGTCAAACCCTAACCCTAAAAGTCTAACCCTAAGAGTCTAACTCTAACCCTAACTCTAACCCTAACAGTCTAACCCTAACCCTAAGAGTCTAACCCTAAGAGTCTAACCCTAACCCTAAACCTAACCCTAACAGTCTAACCCTAACCCTAAACCTAACCCTAAGAGTCTAACCCTAACCCTAACCCTAACCCTAAGAGTCTAACCCTAACCCTAAGAGTCTAACCCTAACCCTAACCATAACCCTAAGAGTCTAACCCTAACCCTAAGAGTCTAACCCTAACCCTAACCATAACCCTAAACCTAAGACTCTAACCCTAACCCTAAGAGTCTAACCCTAAGAGTCTAAACCTAACCCTTAGAGCCTGAGTCTAACCCTAACCCTAAGAGTCTAACCCTAACCCTAACCCTAACCCTAAGAGTCTAACCCTAACCCTAAGAGCCTGAGTCTAACCCTAATCCTAAGAGCCTGAGTCTAACCCTAACCCTAAGAGCCTGAGTCTAACCCTCACCCTAAGAGCCTGAGTCTAACCCTAACCCTAAGAGCCTGAGTCTAACCCTAACCCTAAGAGCCTGAGTCTAACCCTAACCCTAAGAGCCTAAGTCTAACCCTAACTCTAAGAGTCTAACCCTGACCCTAACCCTAACCCTAAGAGTCTAACCCTAACCCTGAGTCTAACCCTAACCCTAAGAGTCTAACCCTAACCCTAACCCTAACCCTAAGTGTCTAACCCTAACTCTAACCCTAACCCTAACCCTAACCCTAAGTGTCTAACCCTAACCCTAACCCTAACCCTAACCCTAACCCTAAGAGTCTAACCATAACCCTGAGTCTAACCCTAACCCTAACCCTAACCCTAAGAGTCTAACCCTAACCCTAAGAGTCTAACCCTAACCCTAACCCTAACCCTAAGAGTCTAACCCTAACCCTAAGAGTCTAACCCTAACCCTAACCCTAACCCTAACAGTCTAACCCTAACCCTAACCCTAAGAGTCTAACCCTAACCCTGAGTCTAACCCTAACCCTAACCCTAAGAGTCTAACCCTAACCCTAAAAGTCTAACCCTAAGAGTCTAACCCTAACCCTAACTCTAACCCTAACAGTCAAACCCTAACCCTAAGTGTCTAACCCTAAGAGTCTAACCCTAACCCTAAACCTAACCCTAACAGTCTAACCCTAACCCTAAACCTAACCCTAAGTGTCTAACCCTAACCCTAACCCTAACCCTAAGAGTCTAACCCTAACCCTAAGAGTCTAACCCTAACCCTAACCCTAACCCTAAGAGTCTAAACCTAACCCTAAGAGTCTAACCCTAACCCTAACCCTAAACCTAAGAGTCTAACCCTAACCCTAAGAGTCTAACCCTAACCCTAACCCTAACCCTAAGAGTCTAACCCTAACCCTAACCCTAACCCTAACCCTAAGAGTCTAACCCTAACCCTAAGAGTCTAACCCTAAGAGTCTAACCCTAACCCTAAAAGTCTAACCCTAAGAATCTAACCCTAACCCTAACCCTAAGAGTCTAACCCTAACCCTGAGTCTAACCCTGACCCTAAGAGTCTAACCCTAACCCTAACCCTAACCCTAAGTGTCTAACCCTAACCCTAACCCTAACCCTAAGAGTCTAACCATAACCCTGAGTCTAACCCTAACCCTAACCCTAACCCTAAGAGTCTAACCCTAACCCTAGGAGTCTAACCCTAACCCTAACCCTAACCCTAAGAGTCTAACCCTAACCCTAAGAGTCTAACCCTAACCCTAACCCTAACCCTAAGAGTCTAACCCTAACCCTAACCCTAACCCTAACCCTAAGTGTCTAACCCTAACCCTAACCCTAAGAGTCTAACCCTAACCCTAAGAGTCTAACCCTAACCCTAAGAGCCTGAGTCTAACCCTAACCCTAAGAGCCTGAGTCTAACCCTAACCCTAACCCTAACAGTCTAACCCTAACCCTAACCCTAAGAGTCTAACCCTAACCCTGAGTCTAACCCTAACCCTAACCCTAAGAGTCAAACCCTAACCCTAAAAGTCTAACCCTAAGAGTCTAACTCTAACCCTAACAGTCTAACCCTAACCCTAAGAGTCTAACCCTAAGAGTCTAACCCTAACCCTAAACCTAACCCTAACAGTCTAACCCTAACCCTAAACCTAACCCTAAGAGTCTAACCCTAATCCTAACCCTAACCCTAAGAGTCTAACCCTAACCCTAACCCTAACCCTAAGAGTCTAACCCTAACCCTAAGAGTCTAACCCTAACCCTAAGAGTCTAACCCTAACCCTAACCCTAACCCTAAACCTAAGAGTCTAACCCTAACCCTACGAGTCTAACCCTAAGAGTCTAAACCTGACCCTTAGAGCCTGAGTCTAACCCTAACCCTAAGAGTCTAACCCTAAGCCTAACCCTAACCCTAAGTATCTAACCCTAACCCTAACCCTAACCCTAAGTGTCTAACCCTAACCCTGAGTCTAACCCTAACCCTAACCCTAAGAGTCTAACCATAACCCTGAGTCTAACCCTAACCCTAACCCTAACTCTAAGAGTCTAACCCTAACCCTAGGAGCCTAACCCTAACCCTAACCCTAACCCTAAGAGTCTAACCCTAACCCTAAGAGTCTAACCCTAACCCTAACCCTAAGAGTCTAACCCTAACCCTAACCCTAACCCTAACCCTAAGTGTCTAACCCTAACCCTAACCCTAAGAGTCTAACCCTAACCCTAAGAGTCTAACCCTAACCCTAAGAGCCTGAGTCTAACCCTAACCCTAATAGCCTGAGTCTAACCCTAACCCTAACCCTAACAGTCTAACCCTAACCCTAACCCTAAGAGTCTAACCCTAACCCTGAGTCTAACCCTAACCCTAACCCTAAGAGTCAAACCCTAACCCTAAAAGTCTAACCCTAAGAGTCTAACTCTAACCCTAACTCTAACCCTAACAGTCTAACCCTAACCCTAAGAGTCTAATCCTAAGAGTCTAACCCTAACCCTAAACCTAACCCTAACAGTCTAACCCTAACCCTAAACCTAACCCTAAGAGTCTAACCCTAACCCTAACCCTAACCCTAAGAGTCTAACCCTAACCCTAAGAGTCTAACCCTAACCCTAACCATAACCCTAAGAGTCTAACCCTAACCCTAAGAGTCTAACCCTAACCCTAACCCTAACCCTAAACCTAAGAGTCTAACCCTAACCCTAAGAGTCTAACCCTAAGAGTCTAAACTTAACCCTTAGAGCCTGAGTCTAACCCTAACCCTAAGAGTCTAACCCTAACCCTAACCCTAACCCTAAGAGTCTAACCCTAACCCTAAGAGCCTGAGTCTAACCCTAATCCTAAGAGCCTGAGTCTAACCCTAACCCTAAGAGCCTGAGTCTAACCCTCACCCTAAGAGCCTGAGTCTAACCCTAACCCTAAGAGCCTGAGTCTAACCCTAACCCTAAGAGCCTGAGTCTAACCCTAACCCTAAGAGCCTGAGTCTAACCCTAACCCTAAGAGCCTAAGTCTAACCCTAACTCTAAGAGTCTAACCCTGACCCTAACCCTAACCCTAAGAGTCTAACCCTAACCCTGAGTCTAACCCTAACCCTAAGAGTCTAACCCTAACCCTAACCCTAACCCTAAGTGTCTAACCCTAACCCTAACCCTAACCCTAACCCTAACCCTAAGAGTCTAACCATAACCCTGAGTCTAACCCTAACCCTAACCCTAACCCTAAGAGTCTAACCCTAACCCTAAGAGTCTAACCCTAACCCTAACCCTAACCCTGAGTCTAACCCTAACCCTAAGAGTCTAACCCTAACCCTAACCCTAACCCTAACAGTCTAACCCTAACCCTAACCCTAAAACCCTAAGAGTCTAACCCTAACCCTAACTCTAACCCTAACAGTCAAACCCTAACCCTAAGAGTCTAACCCTAAGAGTCTAACCCTAACCCTAAACCTAACCCTAACAGTCTAACCCTAACCCTAAACCTAACCCTAAGTGTCTAACCCTAACCCTAACCCTAACCCTAAGAGTCTAACCCTAACCCTAACCCTAACCCTAAGAGTCTAACCCTAACCCTAAGAGTCTAACCCTAACCCTAACCCTAACCCTAAGAGTCTAACCCTAACCCTAAGAGTCTAACCCTAACCCTAACCCTAACCCTAAACCTAAGAGTCTAACCCTAACCCTAAGAGTCTAACCCTAACCCTAACCCTAACCCTAACAGTCTAACCCTAACCCTAACCCTAACCCTAACCCTAAGAGTCTAAACCTAACCCTAAGAGTCTAACCCTAAGAGTCTAACCCTAACCCTAAAAGTCTAACCCTAAGAATCTAACCCTAACCCTAACCCTAAGAGTCTAACCCTAACCCTGAGTCTAACCCTAACCCTAAGAGTCTAACCCTAACCCTAACCCTAACCCTAAGTGTCTAACCCTAACCCTAACCCTAACCCTAACCCTAAGAGTCTAACCATAACCCTGAGTCTAACCCTAACCCTAACCCTAACCCTAAGAGTCTAACCCTAACCCTAGGAGCCTAACCCTAACCCTAACCCTAACCCTAAGAGTCTAACCCTAACCCTAAGAGTCTAACCCTAACCCTAACCCTAACCCTAAGAGTCTAACCCTAACCCTAACCCTAACCCTAACCCTAAGTGTCTAACCCTAACCCTAACCCTAAGAGTCTAACCCTAACCCTAAGAGTCTAACCCTAACCCTAAGAGCCTGAGTCTAACCCTAACCCTAAGAGCCTGAGTCTAACCCTAACCCTAACCCTAACCCTAACAGTCTAACCCTAACCCTAACCCTAAGAGTCTAACCCTAACCCTGAGTCTAACCCTAACCCTAACCCTAAGAGTCAAACCCTAACCCTAAAAGTCTAACCCTTAGAGTCTAACTCTAACCCTAACTCTAACCCTAACAGTCTAACCCTAACCCTAAGAGTCTAACCCTAAGAGTCTAACCCTAACCCTAAACCTAACCCTAACCCTAAACCTAACCCTAAGAGTCTAACCCTAATCCTAACCCTAACCCTAAGAGTCTAACCCTAACCCTAACCCTAACCCTAAGAGTCTAACCCTAACCCTAAGAGTCTAACCCTAACCCTAAGAGTCTAACCCTAACCCTAACCCTAACCCTAAACCTAAGAGTCTAACCCTAACCCTACGAGTCTAACCCTAAGAGTCTAAACCTGACCCTTAGAGCCTGAGTCTAACCCTAACCCTAAGAGTCTAACCCTAAGCCTAACCCTAACCCTAAGTGTCTAACCCTAACCCTAACCCTAACCCTAACCCTGACCCTAAGAGTCTAACCATAACCCTGAGTCTAACCCTAACCATAACCCTAACCATAATAGTCTAACCCTAACCCTAGGAGCCTAACCCTAACCCTAACCCTAACCCTAAGAGTCTAACCCTAACCCTAAGAGTCTAACCCTAACCCTAACTCTAACCCTAAGAGTCTAAACCTAACCCTAACCCTAACCCTAACCCTAAGTGTCTAACCCTAACCCTAACCCTAAGAGTCTAACCCTAACCCTAAGAGTCTAACCCTAACCCTAAGAGCCTGAGTCTAACCCTAACCCTAAGAGCCTGAGTCTAACCGTAACCCTAACCCTAACCCTAACAGTCTAACCCTAACCCTAACCCTAAGAGTCTAACCCTAACCCTGAGTCTAACCCTAACCCTAACCCTAAGAGTCAAACCCTAACCCTAAAAGTCTAACCCTAAGAGTCTAACCCTAACCCTAACTCTAACCCTAACAGTCTAACCCTAACCCTAAGAGTCTAACCCTAAGAGTCTAACCCTAACCCTAAACCTAACCCTAACAGTCTAACCCTAACCCTAACCCTAACCCTAAGAGTCTAACCCTAACCCTAACCCTAAGAGTCTAACCCTAACCCTAAGAGTCTAACCCTAACCCTAACCATAACCCTAAGAGTCTAACCCTAACCCTAAGAGTCTAACCCTAACCCTAAGATTCTAACCCTAACCCTAAGAGTCTAACTCTAAGAGTCTAAACCTAACCCTTAGAGCCTGAGTCTAACCCTAACCCTAAGAGTCTAACCCGAAGAGTCTAACCCTAACCCTAAGAGCCTGAGTCTAACCCTAACCCTAAGAGCCTGAGTCTAACCCTCACCCTAAGAGCCTGAGTCTAACCCTAACCCTAAGAGCCTGAGTCTAACCCTCACCCTAAGAGCCTAAGTCTAACCCTAACCCTAAGAGTCTAACCCTAACCCTAACCCTAAGAGTCTAACCCTAACCCTAAGAGTCTAACCCTAACCCTAACCCTAACCCTAAGAGTCTAACCCTAACCCTAACCCTAACCCTAACCCTAAGTGTCTAACCCTAACCCTAACCCTAAGAGTCTAACCCTAACCCTAAGAGTCTAACCCTAACCCTAAGAGCCTGAGTCTAACCCTAACCCTAAGAGCCTGAGTCTAACACTAACCCTAACCCTAACCCTAACAGTCTAACCCTAACCCTAACCCTAAGAGTCTAACCCTAACCCTGAGTCTAACCCTAACCCTAACCCTAAGAGTCTAACCCTAACCCTAAAAGTCTAACCCTAAGAGTCTAACCCTAACCCTAACTCTAACCCTAACAGTCTAACCCTAACCCTAAGAGTCTAACCCTAAGAGTCTAACCCTAACCCTAAACCTAACCCTAACAGTCTAACCCTAAACCTAAACCTAACCCTAAGAGTCTAACCCTAACCCTAACCCTAACCCTAAGAGTCTAACCCTAACCCTAACCCTAACCCTAAGAGTCTAACCCTAACCCTAAGAGTCTAACCCTAACCCTAACCATAACCCTAAGAGTCTAACCCTAACCCTAAGAGTCTAACCCTAACCCTAACCCTAACCCTAAACCTAAGAGTCTAACCCTAACCCTAAGAGTCTAACCCTAAGAGTCTAAACCTAACCCTTAGAGCCTGAGTCTAACCCTAACCCTAAGAGTCTAACCCTAACCCTAACCCTAAGAGTCTAACCCTAACCCTAACCCTAACCCTAACCCTAAGAGTCTAACCCTAACCCTGAGTCTAACCCTAACCCTAAGAGTCTAACCCTAACCCTAACCCTAACCCTAAGTGTCTAACCCTAACCCTGAGTCTAACCCTAACCCTAACCCTAAGAGTCTAACCATAACCCTGAGTCTAACCCTAACCCTAACCCTAACCCTAAGAGTCTAACCCTAACCCTAGGAGCCTAACCCTAACCCTAACCCTAACCCTAAGAGTCTAACCCTAACCCTAAGAGTCTAACCCTAACCCTAACCCTAAGAGTCTAACCCTAACCCTAACCCTAACCCTAAGTGTCTAACCCTAACCCTAACCCTAAGAGTCTAACCCTAACCCTAAGAGTCTAACCCTAACCCTAAGAGCCTGAGTCTAACCCTAACCCTAAGAGCCTGAGTCTAACCCTAACCCTAACCCTAACAGTCTAACCCTAACCCTAACCCTAAGAGTCTAACCCTAACCCTGAGTCTAACCCTAACCCTAACCCTAAGAGTCAAACCCTAACCCTAAAAGTCTAACCCTAAGAGTCTAACTCTAACCCTAACTCTAACCCTAACAGTCTAACCCTAACCCTAAGAGTCTAACCCTAAGAGTCTAACCCTAACCCTAAACCTAACCCTAACAGTCTAACCCTAACCCTAAACCTAACCCTAAGAGTCTAACCCTAACCCTAACCCTAACCCTAAGAGTCTAACCCTAACCCTAAGAGTCTAACCCTAACCCTAACCATAACCCTAAGAGTCTAACCCTAACCCTAAGAGTCTAACCCTAACCCTAACCCTAACCCTAAACCTAAGACTCTAACCCTAACCCTAAGAGTCTAACCCTAAGAGTCTAAACCTAACCCTTAGAGCCTGAGTCTAACCCTAACCCTAAGAGTCTAACCCTAACCCTAACCCTAACCCTAAGAGTCTAACCCTAACCCTAAGAGCCTGAGTCTAACCCTAATCCTAAGAGCCTGAGTCTAACCCTAACCCTAAGAGCCTGAGTCTAACCCTCACCCTAAGAGCCTGAGTCTAACCCTAACCCTAAGAGCCTGAGTCTAACCCTAACCCTAAGAGCCTGAGTCTAACCCTAACCCTAAGAGCCTAAGTCTAACCCTAACTCTAAGAGTCTAACCCTGACCCTAACCCTAACCCTAAGAGTCTAACCCTAACCCTGAGTCTAACCCTAACCCTAAGAGTCTAACCCTAACCCTAACCCTAACCCTAAGTGTCTAACCCTAACTCTAACCCTAACCCTAACCCTAACCCTAAGTGTCTAACCCTAACCCTAACCCTAACCCTAACCCTAACCCTAAGAGTCTAACCATAACCCTGAGTCTAACCCTAACTCTAACCCTAACCCTAAGAGTCTAACCCTAACCCTAAGAGTCTAACCCTAACCCTAACCCTAACCCTAAGAGTCTAACCCTAACCCTAAGAGTCTAACCCTAACCCTAACCCTAACCCTAACAGTCTAACCCTAACCCTAAGAGTCTAACCCTAACCCTAACCCTAACCCTAACAGTCTAACCCTAACCCTAACCCTAAGAGTCTAACCCTAACCCTGAGTCTAACCCTAACCCTAACCCTAAGAGTCTAACCCTAACCCTAAAAGTCTAACCCTAAGAGTCTAACCCTAACCCTAACTCTAACCCTAACAGTCAAACCCTAACCCTAAGAGTCTAACCCTAAGAGTCTAACCCTAACCCTAAACCTAACCCTAACAGTCTAACCCTAACCCTAAACCTAACCCTAAGTGTCTAACCCTAACCCTAAGAGTCTAACCCTAACCCTAAGAGTCTAACCCTAACCCTAAGAGTCTAACCCTAACCCTAACCCTAAGAGTCTAACCCTAACCCTAAGAGTCTAACCCTAACTCTAACCCTAAACCTAAGAGTCTAACCCTAACCCTAAGAGTCTAACCCTAACCCTAACCATAACCCTAAGAGTCTAACCCTAACCCTAACCCTAACCCTAACCCTAAGAGTCTAACCCTAACCCTAAGAGTCTAACCCTAAGAGTCTAACCCTAACCCTAAAAGTCTAACCCTAAGAATCTAACCCTAACCCTAACCCTAAGAGTCTAACCCTAACCCTGAGTCTAACCCTGACCCTAAGAGTCTAACCCTAACCCTAACCCTAACCCTAAGTGTCTAACCCTAACCCTAACCCTAACCCTAAGAGTCTAACCATAACCCTGAGTCTAACCCTAACCCTAACCCTAACCCTAAGAGTCTAACCCTAACCCTAGGAGTCTAACCCTAACCCTAACCCTAACCCTAAGAGTCTAACCCTAACCCTAAGAGTCTAACCCTAACCCTAACCCTAACCCTAAGAGTCTAACCCTAACCCTAACCCTAACCCTAACCCTAAGTGTCTAACCCTAACCCTAACCCTAAGAGTCTAACCCTAACCCTAAGAGTCTAACCCTAACCCTAAGAGCCTGAGTCTAACCCTAACCCTAAGAGCCTGAGTCTAACCCTAACCCTAACCCTAACAGTCTAACCCTAACCCTAACCCTAAGAGTCTAACCCTAACCCTGAGTCTAACCCTAACCCTAACCCTAAGAGTCAAACCCTAACCCTAAAAGTCTAACCCTAAGAGTCTAACTCTAACCCTAACAGTCTAACCCTAACCCTAAGAGTCTAACCCTAAGAGTCTAACCCTAACCCTAAACCTAACCCTACAAGTCTAACCCTAACCCTAAACCTAACCCTAAGAGTCTAACCCTAATCCTAACCCTAACCCTAAGAGTCTAACCCTAACCCTAACCCTAACCCTAAGAGTCTAACCCTAACCCTAAGAGTCTAACCCTAACCCTAAGAGTCTAACCCTAACCCTAACCCTAACCCTAAACCTAAGAGTCTAACCCTAACCCTACGAGTCTAACCCTAAGAGTCTAAACTTGACCCTTAGAGCCTGAGTCTAACCCTAACCCTAAGAGTCTAACCCTAAGCCTAACCCTAACCCTAAGTATCTAACCCTAACCCTAACCCTAACCCTAAGTGTCTAACCCTAACCCTGAGTCTAACCCTAACCCTAACCCTAAGAGTCTAACCATAACCCTGAGTCTAACCCTAACCCTAACCCTAACTCTAAGAGTCTAACCCTAACCCTAGGAGCCTAACCCTAACCCTAACCCTAACCCTAAGAGTCTAACCCTAACCCTAAGAGTCTAACCCTAACCCTAACCCTAAGAGTCTAACCCTAACCCTAACCCTAACCCTAACCCTAAGTGTCTAACCCTAACCCTAACCCTAAGAGTCTAACCCTAACCCTAAGAGTCTAACCCTAACCCTAAGAGCCTGAGTCTAACCCTAACCCTAATAGCCTGAGTCTAACCCTAACCCTAACCCTAACAGTCTAACCCTAACCCTAACCCTAAGAGTCTAACCCTAACCCTGAGTCTAACCCTAACCCTAACCCTAAGAGTCAAACCCTAACCCTAAAAGTCTAACCCTAAGAGTCTAACTCTAACCCTAACTCTAACCCTAACAGTCTAACCCTAACCCTAAGAGTCTAATCCTAAGAGTCTAACCCTAACCCTAAACCTAACCCTAACAGTCTAACCCTAACCCTAAACCTAAACCTAACCCTAAGAGTCTAACCCTAACCCTAACCCTAACCCTAAGAGTCTAACCCTAACCCTAAGAGTCTAACCCTAACCCTAACCATAACCCTAAGAGTCTAACCCTAACCCTAAGAGTCTAACCCTAACCCTAACCCTAACCCTAAACCTAAGAGTCTAACCCTAACCCTAAGAGTCTAACCCTAAGAGTCTAAACTTAACCCTTAGAGCCTGAGTCTAACCCTAACCCTAAGAGTCTAACCCTAACCCTAACCCTAACCCTAAGAGTCTAACCCTAACCCTAAGAGCCTGAGTCTAACCCTAATCCTAAGAGCCTGAGTCTAACCCTAACCCTAAGAGCCTGAGTCTAACCCTCACCCTAAGAGCCTGAGTCTAACCCTAACCCTAAGAGCCTGAGTCTAACCCTAACCCTAAGAGCCTGAGTCTAACCCTAACCCTAAGAGCCTGAGTCTAACCCTAACCCTAAGAGCCTAAGTCTAACCCTAACTCTAAGAGTCTAACCCTGACCCTAACCCTAACCCTAAGAGTCTAACCCTAACCCTGAGTCTAACCCTAACCCTAAGAGTCTAACCCTAACCCTAACCCTAACCCTAAGTGTCTAACCCTAACCCTAACCCTAACCCTAACCCTAACCCTAAGAGTCTAACCATAACCCTGAGTCTAACCCTAACCCTAACCCTAACCCTAAGAGTCTAACCCTAACCCTAAGAGTCTAACCCTAACCCTAACCCTAACCCTGAGTCTAACCCTAACCCTAAGAGTCTAACCCTAACCCTAACCCTAACAGTCTAACCCTAACCCTAACCCTAAGAGTCTAACCCTAACCCTGAGTCTAACCCTAACCCTAACCCTAAGAGTCTAACCCTAACCCTAAAAGTCTAACCCTAAGAGTCTAACCCTAACCCTAACTCTAACCCTAACAGTCAAACCCTAACCCTAAGAGTCTAACCCTAAGAGTCTAACCCTAACCCTAAACCTAACCCTAACAGTCTAACCCTAACCCTAAACCTAACCCTAAGTGTCTAACCCTAACCCTAACCCTAACCCTAAGAGTCTAACCCTAACCCTAACCCTAACCCTAAGAGTCTAACCCTAACCCTAAGAGTCTAACCCTAACGCTAACCCTAACCCTAAGAGTCTAACCCTAACCCTAAGAGTCTAACCCTAACCCTAACCCTAACCCTAAACCTAAGAGTCTAACCCTAACCCTAAGAGTCTAACCCTAACCCTAACCCTAACCCTAAGAGTCTAACCCTAACCCTAACCCTAACCCTAACCCTAACCCTAAGAGTCTAAACCTAACCCTAAGAGTCTAACCCTAAGAGTCTAACCCTAACCCTAAAAGTCTAACCCTAAGAATCTAACCCTAACCCTAACCCTAAGAGTCTAACCCTAACCCTGAGTCTAACCCTAACCCTAAGAGTCTAACCCTAACCCTAACCCTAACCCTAAGTGTCTAACCCTAACCCTAACCCTAACCCTAACCCTAAGAGTCTAACCATAACCCTGAGTCTAACCCTAACCCTAACCCTAACCCTAAGAGTCTAACCCTAACCCTAGGAGCCTAACCCTAACCCTAACCCTAACCCTAAGAGTCTAACCCTAACCCTAAGAGTCTAACCCTAACCCTAACCCTAACCCTAAGAGTCTAACCCTAACCCTAACCCTAACCCTAACCCTAAGTGTCTAACCCTAACCCTAACCCTAAGAGTCTAACCCTAACCCTAAGAGTCTAACCCTAACCCTAAGAGCCTGAGTCTAACCCTAACCCTAAGAGCCTGAGTCTAACCCTAACCCTAACCCTAACCCTAACAGTCTAACCCTAACCCTAACCCTAAGAGTCTAACCCTAACCCTGAGTCTAACCCTAACCCTAACCCTAAGAGTCAAACCCTAACCCTAGAAGTCTAACCCTAAGAGTCTAACTCTAACCCTAACTCTAACCCTAACAGTCTAACCCTAACCCTAAGAGTCTAACCCTAAGAGTCTAACCCTAACCCTAAACCTAACCCTAACCCTAAACCTAACCCTAAGAGTCTAACCCTAATCCTAACCCTAACCCTAAGAGTCTAACCCTAACCCTAACCCTAACCCTAAGAGTCTAACCCTAACCCTAAGAGTCTAACCCTAACCCTAAGAGTCTAACCCTAACCCTAACCCTAACCCTAAACCTAAGAGTCTAACCCTAACCCTACGAGTCTAACCCTAAGAGTCTAAACCTGACCCTTAGAGCCTGAGTCTAACCCTAACCCTAAGAGTCTAACCCTAAGCCTAACCCTAACCCTAAGTGTCTAACCCTAACCCTAACCCTAACCCTAACCCTAACCCTAAGAGTCTAACCATAACCCTGAGTCTAACCCTAACCATAACCCTAACCATAATAGTCTAACCCTAACCCTAGGAGCCTAACCCTAACCCTAACCCTAACCCTAAGAGTCTAACCCTAACCCTAAGAGTCTAACCCTAACCCTAACTCTAACCCTAAGAGTCTAAACCTAACCCTAACCCTAACCCTAACCCTAAGTGTCTAACCCTAACCCTAACCCTAAGAGTCTAACCCTAACCCTAAGAGTCTAACCCTAACCCTAAGAGCCTGAGTCTAACCCTAACCCTAAGAGCCTGAGTCTAACCGTAACCCTAACCCTAACCCTAACAGTCTAACCCTAACCCTAACCCTAAGAGTCTAACCCTAACCCTGAGTCTAACCCTAACCCTAACCCTAAGAGTCAAACCCTAACCCTAAAAGTCTAACCCTAAGAGTCTAACTCTAACCCTAACTCTAACCCTAACAGTCTAACCCTAACCCTAAGAGTCTAACCCTAAGAGTCTAACCCTAACCCTAAACCTAACCCTAACAGTCTAACCCTAACCCTAACCCTAACCCTAAGAGTCTAACCCTAACCCTAACCCTAAGAGTCTAACCCTAACCCTAAGAGTCTAACCCTAACCCTAACCATAACCCTAAGAGTCTAACCCTAACCCTAAGAGTCTAACCCTAACCCTAAGATTCTAACCCTAACCCTAAGAGTCTAACTCTAAGAGTCTAAACCTAACCCTTAGAGCCTGAGTCTAACCCTAACCCTAAGAGTCTAACCCGAAGAGTCTAACCCTAACCCTAAGAGCCTGAGTCTAACCCTAACCCTAAGAGCCTGAGTCTAACCCTCACCCTAAGAGCCTGAGTCTAACCCTAACCCTAAGAGCCTGAGTCTAACCCTCACCCTAAGAGCCTGAGTCTAACCCTAACCCTAAGAGCCTGAGTCTAACCCTAACCCTAAGAGCCTGAGTCTAACCCTAACCCTAAGAGCCTAAGTCTAACCCTAACTCTAAGAGTCTAACCCTGACCCTAACCCTAACCCTAAGAGTCTAACCCTAACCCTGAGTCTAACCCTAACCCTAAGAGTCTAACCCTAACACTAACCCTAACCCTAAGAGTCTAACCCTAACCCTAACCCTAACCCTAACCCTAACCCTAACCCTAACCCTAACCCTAACCCTAACCCTAACCCTAACCCTAACCCTAACCCTAACCCTAACCCTAACCCTAACCCTAACCCTAACCCTAACCCTAACCCTAACCCTAACCCTAACCCTAACCCTAACCCTAACCCTAACCCTAACCCTAACCCTAACCCTAACCCTAACCCTAACCCTAACCCTAACCCTAACCCTAACCCTAACCCTAACCCTAACCCTAACCCTAACCCTAACCCTAACCCTAACCCTAACCCTAACCCTAACCCTAACCCTAACCCTAACCCTAACCCTAACCCTAACCCTAACCCTAACCCTAACCCTAACCCTAACCCTAACCCTAACCCTAACCCTAACCCTAACCCTAACCCTAACCCTAAGAGTCTAACCCTAACCCTAACCCTAACCCTAACCCTAAGAGTCTAACCCTAACCCTGAGTCTAACCCTAACCCTAAGAGTCTAACCCTAACCCTAACCCTAACCCTAAGTGTCTAACCCTAACCCTGAGTCTAACCCTAACCCTAACCCTAAGAGTCTAACCATAACCCTGAGTCTAACCCTAACCCTAACCCTAACCCTAAGAGTCTAACCCTAACCCTAGGAGCCTAACCCTAACCCTAACCCTAACCCTAAGAGTCTAACCCTAACCCTAAGAGTCTAACCCTAACCCTAACCCTAAGAGTCTAACCCTAACCCTAACCCTAACCCTAAGTGTCTAACCCTAACCCTAACCCTAAGAGTCTAACCCTAACCCTAAGAGTCTAACCCTAACCCTAAGAGCCTGAGTCTAACCCTAACCCTAAGAGCCTGAGTCTAACCCTAACCCTAACCCTAACAGTCTAACCCTAACCCTAACCCTAAGAGTCTAACCCTAACCCTGAGTCTAACCCTAACCCTAACCCTAAGAGTCAAACCCTAACCCTAAAAGTCTAACCCTAAGAGTCTAACTCTAACCCTAACTCTAACCCTAACAGTCTAACCCTAACCCTAAGAGTCTAACCCTAAGAGTCTAACCCTAACCCTAAACCTAACCCTAACAGTCTAACCCTAACCCTAAACCTAACCCTAAGAGTCTAACCCTAACCCTAACCCTAACCCTAAGAGTCTAACCCTAACCCTAAGAGTCTAACCCTAACCCTAACCATAACCCTAAGAGTCTAACCCTAACCCTAAGAGTCTAACCCTAACCCTAACCCTAACCCTAAACCTAAGACTCTAACCCTAACCCTAAGAGTCTAACCCTAAGAGTCTAAACCTAACCCTTAGAGCCTGAGTCTAACCCTAACCCTAAGAGTCTAACCCTAACCCTAACCCTAACCCTAAGAGTCTAACCCTAACCCTAAGAGCCTGAGTCTAACCCTAATCCTAAGAGCCTGAGTCTAACCCTAACCCTAAGAGCCTGAGTCTAACCCTCACCCTAAGAGCCTGAGTCTAACCCTAACCCTAAGAGCCTGAGTCTAACCCTAACCCTAAGAGCCTGAGTCTAACCCTAACCCTAAGAGCCTAAGTCTAACCCTAACTCTAAGAGTCTAACCCTGACCCTAACCCTAACCCTAAGAGTCTAACCCTAACCCTGAGTCTAACCCTAACCCTAAGAGTCTAACCCTAACCCTAACCCTAACCCTAAGTGTCTAACCCTAACTCTAACCCTAACCCTAACCCTAACCCTAAGTGTCTAACCCTAACCCTAACCCTAACCCTAACCCTAACCCTAAGAGTCTAACCATAACCCTGAGTCTAACCCTAACTCTAACCCTAACCCTAAGAGTCTAACCCTAACCCTAAGAGTCTAACCCTAACCCTAACCCTAACCCTAAGAGTCTAACCCTAACCCTAAGAGTCTAACCCTAACCCTAACCCTAACCCTAACAGTCTAACCCTAACCCTAACCCTAAGAGTCTAACCCTAACCCTGAGTCTAACCCTAACCCTAACCCTAAGAGTCTAACCCTAACCCTAAAAGTCTAACCCTAAGAGTCTAACCCTAACCCTAACTCTAACCCTAACAGTCAAACCCTAACCCTAAGAGTCTAACCCTAAGAGTCTAACCCTAACCCTAAACCTAACCCTAACAGTCTAACCCTAACCCTAAACCTAACCCTAAGTGTCTAACCCTAACCCTAAGAGTCTAACCCTAACCCTAAGAGTCTAACCCTAACCCTAAGAGTCTAACCCTAACCCTAACCCTAAGAGTCTAACCCTAACCCTAAGAGTCTAACCCTAACTCTAACCCTAAACCTAAGAGTCTAACCCTAACCCTAAGAGTCTAACCCTAACCCTAACCATAACCCTAAGAGTCTAACCCTAACCCTAACCCCAACCCTAACCCTAAGAGTCTAACCCTAACCCTAAGAGTCTAACCCTAAGAGTCTAACCCTAACCCTAAAAGTCTAACCCTAAGAATCTAACCCTAACCCTAACCCTAAGAGTCTAACCCTAACCCTGAGTCTAACCCTGACCCTAAGAGTCTAACCCTAACCCTAACCCTAACCCTAAGTGTCTAACCCTAACCCTAACCCTAACCCTAAGAGTCTAACCATAACCCTGAGTCTAACCCTAACCCTAACCCTAACCCTAAGAGTCTAACCCTAACCCTAGGAGTCTAACCCTAACCCTAACCCTAACCCTAAGAGTCTAACCCTAACCCTAAGAGTCTAACCCTAACCCTAACCCTAACCCTAAGAGTCTAACCCTAACCCTAACCCTAACCCTAACCCTAAGTGTCTAACCCTAACCCTAACCCTAAGAGTCTAACCCTAACCCTAAGAGTCTAACCCTAACCCTAAGAGCCTGAGTCTAACCCTAACCCTAAGAGCCTGAGTCTAACCCTAACCCTAACCCTAACAGTCTAACCCTAACCCTAACCCTAAGAGTCTAACCCTAACCCTGAGTCTAACCCTAACCCTAACCCTAAGAGTCAAACCCTAACCCTAAAAGTCTAACCCTAAGAGTCTAACTCTAACCCTAACAGTCTAACCCTAACCCTAAGAGTCTAACCCTAAGAGTCTAACCCTAACCCTAAACCTAACCCTACAAGTCTAACCCTAACCCTAAACCTAACCCTAAGAGTCTAACCCTAATCCTAACCCTAACCCTAAGAGTCTAACCCTAACCCTAACCCTAACCCTAAGAGTCTAACCCTAACCCTAAGAGTCTAACCCTAACCCTAAGAGTCTAACCCTAACCCTAACCCTAACCCTAAACCTAAGAGTCTAACCCTAACCCTACGAGTCTAACCCTAAGAGTCTAAACTTGACCCTTAGAGCCTGAGTCTAACCCTAACCCTAAGAGTCTAACCCTAAGCCTAACCCTAACCCTAAGTATCTAACCCTAACCCTAACCCTAACCCTAAGTGTCTAACCCTAACCCTGAGTCTAACCCTAACCCTAACCCTAAGAGTCTAACCATAACCCTGAGTCTAACCCTAACCCTAACCCTAACTCTAAGAGTCTAACCCTAACCCTAGGAGCCTAACCCTAACCCTAACCCTAACCCTAAGAGTCTAACCCTAACCCTAAGAGTCTAACCCTAACCCTAACCCTAAGAGTCTAACCCTAACCCTAACCCTAACCCTAACCCTAAGTGTCTAACCCTAACCCTAACCCTAAGAGTCTAACCCTAACCCTAAGAGTCTAACCCTAACCCTAAGAGCCTGAGTCTAACCCTAACCCTAATAGCCTGAGTCTAACCCTAACCCTAACCCTAACAGTCTAACCCTAACCCTAACCCTAAGAGTCTAACCCTAACCCTGAGTCTAACCCTAACCCTAACCCTAAGAGTCAAACCCTAACCCTAAAAGTCTAACCCTAAGAGTCTAACTCTAACCCTAACTCTAACCCTAACAGTCTAACCCTAACCCTAAGAGTCTAATCCTAAGAGTCTAACCCTAACCCTAAACCTAACCCTAACAGTCTAACCCTAACCCTAAACCTAACCCTAAGAGTCTAACCCTAACCCTAACCCTAACCCTAAGAGTCTAACCCTAACCCTAAGAGTCTAACCCTAACCCTAACCATAACCCTAAGAGTCTAACCCTAACCCTAAGAGTCTAACCCTAACCCTAACCCTAACCCTAAACCTAAGAGTCTAACCCTAACCCTAAGAGTCTAACCCTAAGAGTCTAAACTTAACCCTTAGAGCCTGAGTCTAACCCTAACCCTAAGAGTCTAACCCTAACCCTAACCCTAACCCTAAGAGTCTAACCCTAACCCTAAGAGCCTGAGTCTAACCCTAATCCTAAGAGCCTGAGTCTAACCCTAACCCTAAGAGCCTGAGTCTAACCCTCACCCTAAGAGCCTGAGTCTAACCCTAACCCTAAGAGCCTGAGTCTAACCCTAACCCTAAGAGCCTGAGTCTAACCCTAACCCTAAGAGCCTGAGTCTAACCCTAACCCTAAGAGCCTAAGTCTAACCCTAACTCTAAGAGTCTAACCCTGACCCTAACCCTAACCCTAAGAGTCTAACCCTAACCCTGAGTCTAACCCTAACCCTAAGAGTCTAACCCTAACCCTAACCCTAACCCTAAGTGTCTAACCCTAACCCTAACCCTAACCCTAACCCTAACCCTAAGAGTCTAACCATAACCCTGAGTCTAACCCTAACCCTAACCCTAACCCTAAGAGTCTAACCCTAACCCTAAGAGTCTAACCCTAACCCTAACCCTAACCCTGAGTCTAACCCTAACCCTAAGAGTCTAACCCTAACCCTAACCCTAACAGTCTAACCCTAACCCTAACCCTAAGAGTCTAACCCTAACCCTGAGTCTAACCCTAACCCTAACCCTAAGAGTCTAACCCTAACCCTAAAAGTCTAACCCTAAGAGTCTAACCCTAACCCTAACTCTAACCCTAACAGTCAAACCCTAACCCTAAGAGTCTAACCCTAAGAGTCTAACCCTAACCCTAAACCTAACCCTAACAGTCTAACCCTAACCCTAAACCTAACCCTAAGTGTCTAACCCTAACCCTAACCCTAACCCTAAGAGTCTAACCCTAACCCTAACCCTAACCCTAAGAGTCTAACCCTAACCCTAAGAGTCTAACCCTAACGCTAACCCTAACCCTAAGAGTCTAACCCTAACCCTAAGAGTCTAACCCTAACCCTAACCCTAACCCTAAACCTAAGAGTCTAACCCTAACCCTAAGAGTCTAACCCTAACCCTAACCCTAACCCTAAGAGTCTAACCCTAACCCTAACCCTAACCCTAACCCTAACCCTAAGAGTCTAAACCTAACCCTAAGAGTCTAACCCTAAGAGTCTAACCCTAACCCTAAAAGTCTAACCCTAAGAATCTAACCCTAACCCTAACCCTAAGAGTCTAACCCTAACCCTGAGTCTAACCCTAACCCTAAGAGTCTAACCCTAACCCTAACCCTAACCCTAAGTGTCTAACCCTAACCCTAACCCTAACCCTAACCCTAAGAGTCTAACCATAACCCTGAGTCTAACCCTAACCCTAACCCTAACCCTAACCCTAAGAGTCTAACCCTAACCCTAGGAGCCTAACCCTAACCCTAACCCTAACCCTAAGAGTCTAACCCTAACCCTAAGAGTCTAACCCTAACCCTAACCCTAACCCTAAGAGTCTAACCCTAACCCTAACCCTAACCCTAACCCTAAGTGTCTAACCCTAACCCTAACCCTAAGAGTCTAACCCTAACCCTAAGAGTCTAACCCTAACCCTAAGAGCCTGAGTCTAACCCTAACCCTAAGAGCCTGAGTCTAACCCTAACCCTAACCCTAACCCTAACAGTCTAACCCTAACCCTAACCCTAAGAGTCTAACCCTAACCCTGAGTCTAACCCTAACCCTAACCCTAAGAGTCAAACCCTAACCCTAGAAGTCTAACCCTAAGAGTCTAACTCTAACCCTAACTCTAACCCTAACAGTCTAACCCTAACCCTAAGAGTCTAACCCTAAGAGTCTAACCCTAACCCTAAACCTAACCCTAACCCTAAACCTAACCCTAAGAGTCTAACCCTAATCCTAACCCTAACCCTAAGAGTCTAACCCTAACCCTAACCCTAACCCTAAGAGTCTAACCCTAACCCTAAGAGTCTAACCCTAACCCTAAGAGTCTAACCCTAACCCTAACCCTAACCCTAAACCTAAGAGTCTAACCCTAACCCTACGAGTCTAACCCTAAGAGTCTAAACCTGACCCTTAGAGCCTGAGTCTAACCCTAACCCTAAGAGTCTAACCCTAAGCCTAACCCTAACCCTAAGTGTCTAACCCTAACCCTAACCCTAACCCTAACCCTAACCCTAAGAGTCTAACCATAACCCTGAGTCTAACCCTAACCATAACCCTAACCATAATAGTCTAACCCTAACCCTAGGAGCCTAACCCTAACCCTAACCCTAACCCTAAGAGTCTAACCCTAACCCTAAGAGTCTAACCCTAACCCTAACTCTAACCCTAAGAGTCTAAACCTAACCCTAACCCTAACCCTAACCCTAAGTGTCTAACCCTAACCCTAACCCTAAGAGTCTAACCCTAACCCTAAGAGTCTAACCCTAACCCTAAGAGCCTGAGTCTAACCCTAACCCTAAGAGCCTGAGTCTAACCGTAACCCTAACCCTAACCCTAACAGTCTAACCCTAACCCTAACCCTAAGAGTCTAACCCTAACCCTGAGTCTAACCCTAACCCTAACCCTAAGAGTCAAACCCTAACCCTAAAAGTCTAACCCTAAGAGTCTAACTCTAACCCTAACTCTAACCCTAACAGTCTAACCCTAACCCTAAGAGTCTAACCCTAAGAGTCTAACCCTAACCCTAAACCTAACCCTAACAGTCTAACCCTAACCCTAACCCTAACCCTAAGAGTCTAACCCTAACCCTAACCCTAAGAGTCTAACCCTAACCCTAAGAGTCTAACCCTAACCCTAACCATAACCCTAAGAGTCTAACCCTAACCCTAAGAGTCTAACCCTAACCCTAAGATTCTAACCCTAACCCTAAGAGTCTAACTCTAAGAGTCTAAACCTAACCCTTAGAGCCTGAGTCTAACCCTAACCCTAAGAGTCTAACCCGAAGAGTCTAACCCTAACCCTAAGAGCCTGAGTCTAACCCTAACCCTAAGAGCCTGAGTCTAACCCTCACCCTAAGAGCCTGAGTCTAACCCTAACCCTAAGAGCCTGAGTCTAACCCTCACCCTAAGAGCCTGAGTCTAACCCTAACCCTAAGAGCCTGAGTCTAACCCTAACCCTAAGAGCCTGAGTCTAACCCTAACCCTAAGAGCCTAAGTCTAACCCTAACTCTAAGAGTCTAACCCTGACCCTAACCCTAACCCTAAGAGTCTAACCCTAACCCTGAGTCTAACCCTAACCCTAAGAGTCTAACCCTAACACTAACCCTAACCCTAAGAGTCTAACCCTAACCCTAACCCTAACCCTAACCCTAACCCTAACCCTAAGAGTCGAACCATAACCCTGAGTCTAACCCTAACCCTAACCCTAACCCTAACCCTAAGAGTCTAACGCTAACCCTAAGAGTCTAACCCTAACCCTAACCCTAACCATAAGAGTCTAACCCTAACCCTAAGAGTCTAACCCTAACCCTAACCCTAACCCTAAGAGTCTAACCCTAACCCTAACCCTAACCCTAACCCTAACCCTAACTGTCTAACCCTAACCCTAACCCTAAGAGTCTAACCCTAACCCTAAGAGTCTAACCCTAACCCTAAGAGTCTAACCCTAACCCTAAGAGCCTGAGTCTAACCCTAACCCTAACCCTAACCCTAACAGTCTAACCTTAACCCTAACCCTAAGAGTCTAACCCTATCCCTGAGTCTAACCCTAACCCTAACCCTAAGAGTCTAACCCTAACCCTAAAAGTCTAACCCTAAGAGTCTAACCCTAACCCTAACTCTAAGCCTAACAGTCTAACCCTAACCCTAAGAGTCTAACCCTAAGGGTCTAACCCTAACCCTAAAACTAACCCTAACAGTCTAACCCTAACCCTAAACCTAACCCTAAGAGTCTAACCCTAACCCTATCCATAACCCTAAGAGTCTAACCCTAACCCTAACCCTAACCCTAAGAGTCTAACCCTAACCCTAAGAGTCTAACCCTAACCCTAAGAGTCTAACCCTAACCCTAACCCTAACACTAAGAGTCTAACCCTAACCCTAAGAGTCTAACCCTAACCCTAACCCTAACCCTAAACCTAAGAGTCTAACCCTAACCCTAAGAGTCTAACCCTAAGAGTCTAAACCTAACCCTTAGAGCCTGAGTCTAACCCTAACCCTAAGAGTCTAACCCTAACCCTAACCCTAACCCTAACCGTAAGAGTCTTACCCTAACCCTAAGAGTCTAACCCTAAGAGTCTAACCCTAACCCTAAAAGTCTAACCCTAAGAATCTAACCCTAACCCTAACCCTAACCCCGGCTGAAGTACCCAAGTATATTTCGCTAGATGGCAGCAGCGCTCCACCAACAGGGCCGGCTGCAGTACCCAAGTATATTTCGCTAGATGGCAGCAGCGCTCCACCAACAGCGCCGGCTGCAGTACCCAAATATATTTCGCTAGATGGCAGCAGCGCTCCACCAAAAGGGCGGCTGCAGTACCCAATTACATTTCGCTAGATGGCAGCAGCGCTCCACCAACAGCGCCGGCTGCAGTACCCAAGTATATTTCGCTAGATGGCAGCATCGCTCCACCAACAGCGCCGGCTGCAGTACCCAAATATATTTCGCTAGATGGCAGCAGCGCTCCACCAAAAGGGCGGCTGCAGTACCCAATTACATTTCGCTAGATGGCAGCAGCGCTCCACCAACCGGGCGGCTGCAGTACCCAAGTATATTTCGCTAGATGGCAGCATCGCTCCACCAACAGCGCCGGCTGCAGTACCCAAATATATTTCGCTAGATGGCAGCAGCGCTCCACCAACAGCGCCGGCTGCAGTACCCAAATATATTTCGCTAGATGGCAGCAGCGCTCCACCAAAAGGGCGGCTGCAGTACCCAATTACATTTCGCTAGATGGCAGCAGCGCTCCATCAAAAGGGCGGCTGCAGTACCCAATTATATTTCGCTAGATGGCAGCAGCGCTCCACCAACAGGGCCGGCTGCAGTACCCAAATATATTTCGCTAGATGGCAGCAGCGCTCCACCAACAGAGCCGGCTGCAGTACCCAAATATATTTCGCTAGATGGCAGCAGCGCTCCACGAACAGGGCCGGCTGCAGTACCCAAATATATTTCGCTAGATGGCAGCAGCGCTCCACCAACAGGGCCGGCTGCAGTACCCAAGTATATTTCGCTAGATGGCAGCAGCGCTCCACCAACCGGGCGGCTGCAGTACCCAAATATATTTCGCTAGATGGCAGCAGCGCTCCACCAACAGGGCCGGCTGCAGTACCCAAGTATATTTCGCTAGATGGCAGCAGCGCTCCACCAACCGGGCGGCTGCAGTACCCAAGTATATTTCGCTAGATGGCAGCAGCGCTCCACCAACAGGGCCGGCTGCAGTACCCAAGTATATTTCGCTAGATGGCAGCAGCGCTCCACCAACAGCGCCGGCTGCAGTACCCAAATATATTTCGCTAGATGGCAGCAGCGCTCCACCAACAGCGCCGGCTGCAGTACCCAAATATATTTCGCTAGATGGCAGCAGCGCTCCACCAACAGCGCCGGCTGCAGTACCCAAGTATATTTCGCTAGATGGCAGCAGCGCTCCACCAACCGGGCGGCTGCAGTACCCAATTACATTTCGCTAGATGGCAGCAGCGCTCCACCAAAAGGGCGGCTGCAGTACCCAAGTATATTTCGCTAGATGGCAGCAGAGCTCCACCAACAGCGCCGGCTGCAGTACCCAAATATATTTCGCTAGATGGCAGCAGCGCTCCACCAACAGGGCCGGCTGCAGTACCCAAGTATATTTCGCTGGATGGCAGCAGAGCTCCACCAAAAGTGCGGCTGCAGTACCCAAATATATAGTACTGAGTCTAACCCTAACCCTAAGAGCCTGAGTCTAACCCTAACCCTAAGAGCCTGCGTCTAACCCTCACCCTAAGAGCCTGAGTCTAACCCTAACCCGAAGAGCCTGAGTCTAACCCTAACCCTAAGAGCCTGAGTCTAACCCTAACCCTAAGAGCCTGAGTCTAACCCTAACCCTAAGAGCCTAAGTCTAACCCTAATTTTAAGAGTCTAACCCTAACCCTAACCCTAACCCTAAGAGTCTAACCCTAACCCTGAGTCTAACCCTAACCCTAAGAGTCTAACCCTAACCCTAACCCTAAACCTACGTGTCTAACCCTAACCCTAACCCTAACCCTAACCTTAACCCTAAGAGTCTAACCATAACCCTGAGTCTAACCCTAACCCTAACCCTAACCCTAAGAGTCTAAGCCTAACCCTAAGAGTCTAACCCTAACCCTAACCCTAACCCTAAGAGTCTAACACTAACCCTAAGAGTCTAACCCTAACCCTAACCCTAACCCTAACAGTCTAACCCTAACCCTAACCCTAAGAGTCTAACCCTAACCCTAAGAGTCTAACCCTAACCCTAACCCTAAGAGTCTAACCCTAACCCTAAAAGTCTAACCCTAAGAGTCTAACCCTAACCCTAACTCTAACCCTAACAGTCTAACCCTAACCCTAAGAGTCTAACCCTAAGAGTCTAACCCTAACCCTAAACCTAACCCTAACAGTCTAACCCTAACCCTAAACCTAACCCTAAGAGTCTAACCCTAACCCTAACCCTAACCCTAAGAGTCTAACCCTAACCCTAAGAGTCTAACCCTAACCCTAACCCTAACCCTAAGAGTCTAACCCTAACCCTAAGAGTCTAACCCTAACCCTAACCCTAACCCTAAACCTAAGAGTCTAACCCTAACCCTAAGAGTCTAACCCTAACCCTAACCCTAACCCTAAGAGTCTAACCCTAACCCTAACCCTAACCCTAACCCTAACCCTAACCCTAACCCTAACCCTAACCTAACCCTAACCCTAACCCTAACCCTAACCCTAACCCTAACCCTATCCCTGAGTCTAACCCTAACCCTAAGAGTCTAACCCTAACCCTAACCCTAACCCTAAGTGTCTAACCCTAACCCTAACCCTAACCCTAACCCTAAGAGTCTAACCATAACCCTGAGTCTAACCCTAACCCTAACCCTAACCCTAAGAGTCTAACCCTAACCCTAAGAGTCTAACCCTAACCCTAACCCTAACCCTAAGAGTCTAACCCTAACCCTAAGAGTCTAACCCTAACCCTAACCCTAACCCTAACCCTAAGAGTCTAACCCTAACCCTAAGAGTCTAACCCTAAGAGTCTAAACCTGACCCTTAGAGTCTAACCCTAACCCTAAGAGTCTAACCCTAACCCTAACCCTAACCCTAAGAGTCTAACCCTAACCCTAACCCTAACCCTAACCCTAAGAGTCTAACCTTAACCCTAAGAGTCTAACCCTAAGAGTCTAACCCTAACCCTAACCCTAACCCTAACAGTCTAACCCTAACCCTATCCCTAACCCCGGCTGAAGTACCCAAGTATATTTCGCTAGATGGCAGCAGCGCTCCACCAACAGAGCCGGCTGCAGTACCCAAGTATATTTCGCTAGATGGCAGCAGCGCTCCACCAAAAGGGCGGCTGCAGTACCCAATTACATTTCGCTAGATGGCAGCAGCGCTCCACCAAAAGGGCGGCTGCAGTACCCAAATGTATTTCGCTAGATGGCAGCAGCGCTCCACCAAAAGGGCGGCTGCAGTACCCAAATGTATTTCGCTAGACGGCAGCAGCGCTCCACCAAAAGGGCGGCTGCAGTACCCAAATATATAGTACTGAGTCTAACCCTAACCCTAAGAGCCTGAGTCTAACCCTAACCCGAAGAGCCTGATTTTAACCCTAACCCTAAGAGCCTGAGTCTAACCTTAACCCTAAGAGCCTGAGTCTAACCCTCACCCTAAGAGCCTGAGTTTAACCCTAACCCTAAGAGCCTGAGTCTAACCCTAACCCTAAGAGCCTGAGTCTAACCCTAACCCTAAGAGCCTGAGTCTAACGCTAACCCTAAGAGCCGGAGTCTAACCCTAACCCTAACCCTAACAGTCTAACCCTAATCCTAACCCTAACCCTAACCCTAACCCTAAGAGTCTAACCCTAACCCTAACCCTAACCCTAAGAGTCTAACCCCAACCCTGAGTCTAACCCTAACCCTAACCCTAACCCTAACCCTAAGAGTCTAACCCTAACCCTATTCCTAACCCTGAGTCTAACCCTAACCCTAAGAGTCTAACCCTAACCCTAACCCTAACCCTAAGAGTCTAACCCTAACCATAACACTAAGAGTCTAACCCTAACCCTAACCCTAACCCTAAGAGTCTAACCCTAACCCTAAGAGTCTAACCCTAACCCTAACCCTAACCCTAAGAGTCTAACCCTAACCTTAAGAGTCTAACCCTAACCCTAACCCTAACCCTAACCCTAAGAGTCTAACCCTAACCCTAAGAGCCTAACCCTAAGAGTCTAACCCTAACCCTAACCCTAACCCTAACAGTCTAACCCTAACCCTATCCCTAACCCCGGCTGAAGTACCCAAGTATATTTCGCTAGATGGCAGCAGCGCTCCACCAACAGAGCCGGCTGCAGTACCCAAGTATATTTCGCTAGATGGCAGCAGCGCTCCACCAAAAGGGCGGCTGCAGTACCCAATTACATTTCGCTAGATGGCAGCAGCGCTCCACCAAAAGGGCGGCTGCAGTACCCAAATGTATTTCGCTAGATGGCAGCAGCGCTCCACCAAAAGGGCGGCTGCAGTACCCAAATGTATTTCGCTAGACGGCAGCAGCGCTCCACCAAAAGGGCGGCTGCAGTACCCAAATATATAGTACTGAGTCTAACCCTAACCCTAAGAGCCTGAGTCTAACCCTAACCCGAAGAGCCTGATTTTAACCCTAACCCTAAGAGCCTGAGTCTAACCTTAACCCTAAGAGCCTGAGTCTAACCCTCACCCTAAGAGCCTGAGTTTAACCCTAACCCTAAGAGCCTGAGTCTAACCCTAACCCTAAGAGCCTGAGTCTAACCCTAACCCTAAGAGCCTGAGTCTAACGCTAACCCTAAGAGCCGGAGTCTAACCCTAACCCTAACCCTAACAGTCTAACCCTAATCCTAACCCTAACCCTAACCCTAACCCTAAGAGTCTAACCCTAACCCTAACCCTAACCCTAACCCTAAGAGTCTAACCCCAACCCTGAGTCTAACCCTAACCCTAACCCTAACCCTAACCCTAAGAGTCTAACCCTAACCCTATTCCTAACCCTGAGTCTAACCCTAACCCTAAGAGTCTAACCCTAACCCTAACCCTAACCCTAAGAGTCTAACCCTAACCATAACACTAAGAGTCTAACCCTAACCCTAACCCTAACCCTAAGAGTCTAACCCTAACCCTAAGAGTCTAACCCTAACCCTAACCCTAACCCTAAGAGTCTAACCCTAACCTTAAGAGTCTAACCCTAACCCTAACCCTAACCCTAACCCTAAGAGTCTAACCCTAACCCTAAGAGCCTAACCCTAAGAGTCTAACCCTAACCCTAACCCTAACCCTAACAGTCTAACCCTAACCCTAACCCTAACCCCGGCTGCAGTACCCAAGTATATTTCGCTAGATGGCAGCAGCGCTCCACCAACAGGGCCGGCTGCAGTACCCAAGTATATTTCGCTAGATGGCAGCAGCGCTCCACCAACAGGGCCGGCTGCAGTACCCAAATATATTTCGCTAGATGGCAGCAGCGCTCCACCAAAAGGGCGGCTGCAGTACCCAATTACATTTCGCTAGATGGCAGCAGCGCTCCACCAAAAGGGCGGCTGCAGTACCCAATTATATTTCGCTAGATGGCAGCAGCGCTCCACCAACCGGCCGGCTGAAGTACCCAAGTATATTTCGCTAGATGGCAGCAGCGCTCCACCAAAAGGGCGGCTGCAGTACCCAATTACATTTCGCTAGATGGCAGCAGCGCTCCACCAACCGGGCGGCTGCAGTACCCAATTACATTTAGCTAGATGGCAGAAGCGCTCCACCAACAGAGCCGGCTGCAGTACCCAAATATATTTCGTTAGATGGCAGCAGCGCTCCACCAACAGCGCCGGCTGCAGTACCCAAATATATTTCGCTAGATGGCAGCAGCGCTCCACCAACAGCGCCGGCTGCAGTACCCAAGTATATTTCGCTAGATGGCAGCAGCGCAACACCAACCGGGCGGCTGCAGTACCCAAGTATATTTCGCTAGATGGCAGCAGCGCTCCACCAACCGGGCGGCTGCAGTACCCAAATATATTTCGCTAGATGGCAGCAGCGCTCCACCAAAAGGGCGGCTGCAGTACCCAAGTATATTTCGCTAGATGGCAGCAGCGCTCCACCAACAGCGCCGGCTGCAGTACCCAAGTATATTTCGCTAGATGGCAGCAGCGCTCCACCAAAAGGGCGGCTGCAGTACCCAAATATATAGTACTGAGTCTAACCCTAACCCTAAGAGCCTGAGTCTAACCCTAACCCGAAGAGCCTGAGTCTAACCCTAACCCTAAGAGCCTGAGTCTAACCCTCACCCTAAGAGCCTGAGTCTAACCCTAACCCTAACCCTAAGAGTCTAACCCTAACCCTAAAAGTCTAACCCTAAGAGTCTAACCCTAACCCTAACTCTAACCCTAACAGTCTAACCCTAACCCTAAGAGTCTAACCCTAAGAGTCTAACCCTAACCCTAAACCTAATCCTAACAGTCTAACCCTAACCCTAACCCTAACCCTAAGAGTCTAACCCTAACCTTAAGAGTCTAACCCTAACCCTAACCCTAACCCTAACCCTAAGAGTCTAACCCTAACCCTAAGAGCCTAACCCTAAGAGTCTAACCCTAACCCTAACCCTAACCCTAACAGTCTAACCCTAACCCTATCCCTAACCCCGGCTGAAGTACCCAAGTATATTTCGCTAGATGGCAGCAGCGCTCCACCAACAGAGCCGGCTGCAGTACCCAAGTATATTTCGCTAGATGGCAGCAGCGCTCCACCAAAAGGGCGGCTGCAGTACCCAATTACATTTCGCTAGATGGCAGCAGCGCTCCACCAAAAGGGCGGCTGCAGTACCCAAATGTATTTCGCTAGATGGCAGCAGCGCTCCACCAAAAGGGCGGCTGCAGTACCCAAATGTATTTCGCTAGACGGCAGCAGCGCTCCACCAAAAGGGCGGCTGCAGTACCCAAATATATAGTACTGAGTCTAACCCTAACCCTAAGAGCCTGAGTCTAACCCTAACCCGAAGAGCCTGATTTTAACCCTAACCCTAAGAGCCTGAGTCTAACCTTAACCCTAAGAGCCTGAGTCTAACCCTCACCCTAAGAGCCTGAGTTTAACCCTAACCCTAAGAGCCTGAGTCTAACCCTAACCCTAAGAGCCTGAGTCTAACCCTAACCCTAAGAGCCTGAGTCTAACGCTAACCCTAAGAGCCGGAGTCTAACCCTAACCCTAACCCTAACAGTCTAACCCTAATCCTAACCCTAACCCTAACCCTAACCCTAAGAGTCTAACCCTAACCCTAACCCTAACCCTAACCCTAAGAGTCTAACCCCAACCCTGAGTCTAACCCTAACCCTAACCCTAACCCTAACCCTAAGAGTCTAACCCTAACCCTATTCCTAACCCTGAGTCTAACCCTAACCCTAAGAGTCTAACCCTAACCCTAACCCTAACCCTAAGAGTCTAACCCTAACCATAACACTAAGAGTCTAACCCTAACCCTAACCCTAACCCTAAGAGTCTAACCCTAACCCTAAGAGTCTAACCCTAACCCTAACCCTAACCCTAAGAGTCTAACCCTAACCTTAAGAGTCTAACCCTAACCCTAACCCTAACCCTAACCCTAAGAGTCTAACCCTAACCCTAAGAGCCTAACCCTAAGAGTCTAACCCTAACCCTAACCCTAACCCTAACAGTCTAACCCTAACCCTAACCCTAACCCCGGCTGCAGTACCCAAGTATATTTCGCTAGATGGCAGCAGCGCTCCACCAACAGGGCCGGCTGCAGTACCCAAGTATATTTCGCTAGATGGCAGCAGCGCTCCACCAACAGGGCCGGCTGCAGTACCCAAATATATTTCGCTAGATGGCAGCAGCGCTCCACCAAAAGGGCGGCTGCAGTACCCAATTACATTTCGCTAGATGGCAGCAGCGCTCCACCAAAAGGGCGGCTGCAGTACCCAATTATATTTCGCTAGATGGCAGCAGCGCTCCACCAACCGGCCGGCTGAAGTACCCAAGTATATTTCGCTAGATGGCAGCAGCGCTCCACCAAAAGGGCGGCTGCAGTACCCAATTACATTTCGCTAGATGGCAGCAGCGCTCCACCAACCGGGCGGCTGCAGTACCCAATTACATTTAGCTAGATGGCAGAAGCGCTCCACCAACAGAGCCGGCTGCAGTACCCAAATATATTTCGTTAGATGGCAGCAGCGCTCCACCAACAGCGCCGGCTGCAGTACCCAAATATATTTCGCTAGATGGCAGCAGCGCTCCACCAACAGCGCCGGCTGCAGTACCCAAGTATATTTCGCTAGATGGCAGCAGCGCAACACCAACCGGGCGGCTGCAGTACCCAAGTATATTTCGCTAGATGGCAGCAGCGCTCCACCAACCGGGCGGCTGCAGTACCCAAATATATTTCGCTAGATGGCAGCAGCGCTCCACCAAAAGGGCGGCTGCAGTACCCAAGTATATTTCGCTAGATGGCAGCAGCGCTCCACCAACAGCGCCGGCTGCAGTACCCAAGTATATTTCGCTAGATGGCAGCAGCGCTCCACCAAAAGGGCGGCTGCAGTACCCAAATATATAGTACTGAGTCTAACCCTAACCCTAAGAGCCTGAGTCTAACCCTAACCCGAAGAGCCTGAGTCTAACCCTAACCCTAAGAGCCTGAGTCTAACCCTCACCCTAAGAGCCTGAGTCTAACCCTAACCCTAACCCTAAGAGTCTAACCCTAACCCTAAAAGTCTAACCCTAAGAGTCTAACCCTAACCCTAACTCTAACCCTAACAGTCTAACCCTAACCCTAAGAGTCTAACCCTAAGAGTCTAACCCTAACCCTAAACCTAATCCTAACAGTCTAACCCTAACCCTAACCCTAACGCTAAGAGTCTAACCCTAACCCTAAGAGTCTAACCCTAACAGTCTAACCCTAACCCTTACCCTAACCATAACCCTAAGAGTCTAACCCTAACCATAACACTAACCCTAAGAGTCTAACCCTAACCCTAAGAGTCTAACCCTAACCCTAAGAGTCTAACCCTAACCCTAACCCTAACCCTATGAGTCTAACCCTAACCCTAAGAGTCTAACCCTAAACCTAACCCTAACCCTAACCCTAAGAGTCTAACCCTAACCCTAAGAGCCTGAGTCTAACCCTAAGAGCCTAAGTCTATCCCTAACCCTAAGAGCCTGAGTCTAACCCTCACCCTAAGAGCCTGAGTCTAACCCTAACCCTAAGAGCCTGAGTCTAACCCTAACCCTAAGAGCCTGAGTCTAACCCTAACCCTAAGAGCCTGAGTCTAACCCTAACCCTAAGAGCCTGAGTCTAACCCTCACCCTAAGAGCCTGAGTCTAACCCTAACCCGAAGAGCCTGAGTCTAACCCTCACCCTAAGAGCCTGAGTCTAACCCTAGCCCTAAGAGCCTGAGTCTAACCCTCACCCTAAGAGCCTGAGTCTAACCCTCACCCTAAGAGCCTGAGTGTAACCCTAACCCTAAGAGCCTGAGTCTAACCCTAACCCTAAGAGCCTGAGTCTAACCCTAACCCTAAGAGCCTGAGTCTAACCCTAACCCTAAGAGCCTAAGTCTAACCCTAACTCTAAGAGTCTAACCCTGACCCTAACCCTAACCCTAAGAGTCTAACCCTAACCCTGAGTCTAACCCTAACCCTCACCCTAACCCTAAGAGTCTAACCCTAACCCTAAGAGTCTAACCCTAACCCTAACCCTAACCCTAAGAGTCTAACCCTAACCCTAAGAGTCTAACCCTAACCCTAACCCTAACCCTAACCCTAACAGTCTAACCCTAACCCTAACCCTAAGAGTCTAACCCTAACCCTGAGTCTAACCCTAACCCTAACCCTAAGAGTCTAACCCTAACCCTAAAAGTCTAACCCTTAGAGTCTAACCCTAACCCTAACTCTAACCCTAACAGTCAAACCCTAACCCTAAGAGTCTAACCCTAAGAGTCTAACCCTAACCCTAAACCTAACCCTAACAGTCTAACCCTAACCCTAAACCTAACCCTAAGTGTCTAACCCTAACCCTAACCCTAACCCTAAGAGTCTAACCCTAACCCTAACCCTAACCCTAAGAGTCTAACCCTAACCCTAAGAGTCTAACCCTAACCCTAACCCTAACCCTAAGAGTCTAACCCTAACCCTAAGAGTCTAACCCTAACCCTAACCCTAACCCTAAACCTAAGAGTCTAACCCTAACCCTAAGAGTCTAACCCTAACCCTAACCCTAACCCTAAGAGTCTAACCCTAACCCTAACCCTAAGAGTCTAACCCTAACCCTAAGAGTCTAACCCTAAGAGTCTAACCCTAACCCTAAAAGTCTAACCCTAAGAATCTAACCCTAACCCTAACCCTAAGAGTCTAACCCTAACCCTGAGTCTAACCCTAACCCTAAGAGTCTAACCCTAACCCTAAACCTAACCCTAAGTGTCTAACCCTAACCCTAACCCTAACCCTAACCCTAAGAGTCTAACCATAACCCTGAGTCTAACCCTAACCCTAACCCTAACCCTAAGAGTCTAACCCTAACCCTAGGAGCCTAACCCTAACCCTAACCCTAACACTAAGAGTCTAACCCTAACCCTAAGAGTCTAACCCTAACCCTAACCCTAACCCTAAGAGTCTAACCCTAACCCTAACCCTAACCCTAACCCTAAGTGTCTAACCCTAACCCTAACCCTAAGAGTCTAACCCTAACCCTAAGAGTCTAACCCTAACCCTAAGAGTCTAACCCTAACCCTAACCCTAACCCTAACCCTAAGTGTCTAACCCTAACAGTCTAACCCTAACCCTAACCCTAAGAGTCTAACCCTAACCCTGAGTCTAACCCTAACCCTAACCCTAAGAGTCAAACCCTAACCCTAAAAGTCTAACCCTAAGAGTCTAACTCTAACCCTAACTCTAACCCTAACAGTCTAACCCTAACCCTAAGAGTCTAACCCTAAGAGTCTAACCCTAATCCTAACCCTAACCCTAAGAGTCTAACCCTAACCCTAACCCTAACCCTAAGAGTCTAACCCTAACCCTAAGAGTCTAACCCTAACCCTAAGAGTCTAACCCTAACCCTAACCCTAACCCTAAACCTAAGAGTCTAACCCTAACCCTACGAGTCTAACCCTAAGAGTCTAAACCTGACCCTTAGAGCCTGAGTCTAACCCTAACCCTAAGAGTCTAACCCTAAGCCTAACCCTAACCCTAAGTGTCTAACCCTAACCCTAACCCTAACCCTAACCCTAAGAGTCTAACCATAACCCTGAGTCTAACCCTAACCATAACCCTAACCATAATAGTCTAACCCTAACCCTAGGAGCCTAACCCTAACCCTAACCCTAACCCTAAGAGTCTAACCCTAACCCTAAGAGTCTAACCCTAACCCTAACCCTAACCCTAAGAGTCTAAACCTAACCCTAACCCTAACCCTAACCCTAAGTGTCTAACCCTAACCCTAACCCTAAGAGTCTAACCCTAACCCTAAGAGTCTAACCCTAACCCTAAGAGCCTGAGTCTAACCCTAACCCTAAGAGCCTGAGTCTAACCGTAACCCTAACCCTAACCCTAACAGTCTAACCCTAACCCTAACCCTAAGAGTCTAACCCTAACCCTGAGTCTAACCCTAACCCTAACCCTAAGAGTCAAACCCTAACCCTAAAAGTCTAACCCTAAGAGTCTAACCCTAACCCTAACTCTAAGCCTAACAGTCTAACCCTAACCCTAAGTGTCTAACCCTAAGGGTCTAACCCTAACCCTAAAACTAACCCTAACAGTCTAACCCTAACCCTAAACCTAACCCTAAGAGTCTAACCCTAACCCTATCCATAACCCTAAGAGTCTAACCCTAACCCTAACCCTAACCCTAAGAGTCTAACCCTAACCCTAAGAGTCTAACCCTAACCCTAAGAGTCTAACCCTAACCCTAACCCTAACCCTAAGAGTCTAACCCTAACCCTAAGAGTCTAACCCTAACCCTAACCCTAACCCTAAACCTAAGAGTCTAACCCTAACCCTAAGAGTCTAACCCTAAGAGTCTAAACCTAACCCTTAGAGCCTGAGTCTAACCCTAACCCTAAGAGTCTAACCCTAACCCTAACCCTAACCCTAACCGTAAGAGTCTTACCCTAACCCTAAGAGTCTAACCCTAAGAGTCTAACCCTAACCCTAAAAGTCTAACCCTAAGAATCTAACCCTAACCCTAACCCTAAACCCGGCTGAAGTACCCAAGTATATTTCGCTAGATGGCAGCAGCGCTCCACCAACAGGGCCGGCTGCAGTACCCAAGTATATTTCGCTAGATGGCAGCAGCGCTCCACCAACAGCGCCGGCTGCAGTACCCAAATATATTTCGCTAGATGGCAGCAGCGCTCCACCAAAAGGGCGGCTGCATTACCCAATTACATTTCGCTAGATGGCAGCAGCGCTCCACCAACCGGGCGGCTGCAGTACCCAAGTATATTTCGCTAGATGGCAGCATCGCTCCACCAACAGCGCCGGCTGCAGTACCCAAATATATTTCGCTAGATGGCAGCAGCGCTCCACCAACAGCGCCGGCTGCAGTACCCAAATATATTTCGCTAGATGGCAGCAGCGCTCCACCAAAAGGGCGGCTGCAGTACCCAATTACATTTCGCTAGATGGCAGCAGCGCTCCATCAAAAGGGCGGCTGCAGTACCCAATTATATTTCGCTAGATGGCAGCAGCGCTCCACCAACAGGGCCGGCTGCAGTACCCAAATATATTTCGCTAGATGGCAGCAGCGCTCCACCAACAGAGCCGGCTGCAGTACCCAAATATATTTCGCTAGATGGCAGCAGCGCTCCACCAACAGGGCCGGCTGCAGTACCCAAATATATTTCGCTAGATGGCAGCAGCGCTCCACCAACAGGGCCGGCTGCAGTACCCAAGTATATTTCGCTAGATGGCAGCAGCGCTCCACCAACCGGGCGGCTGCAGTACCCAAATATATTTCGCTAGATGGCAGCAGCGCTCCACCAACAGGGCCGGCTGCAGTACCCAAGTATATTTCGCTAGATGGCAGCAGCGCTCCACCAACCGGGCGGCTGCAGTACCCAAGTATATTTCGCTAGATGGCAGCAGCGCTCCACCAACAGGGCCGGCTGCAGTACCCAAGTATATTTCGTTAGATGGCAGCAGCGCTCCACCAACAGCGCCGGCTGCAGTACCCAAATATATTTCGCTAGATGGCAGCAGCGCTCCACCAAAAGGGCGGCTGCAGTACCCAAGTATATTTCGCTAGATGGCAGCAGCGCTCCACCAACAGCGCCGGCTGCAGTACCCAAGTATATTTCGCTAGATGGCAGCAGCGCTCCACCAACCGGGCGGCTGCAGTACCCAATTACATTTCGCTAGATGGCAGCAGCGCTCCACCAACCGGGCGGCTGCAGTACCCAAGTATATTTCGCTAGATGGCAGCAGAGCTCCACCAACAGCGCCGGCTGCAGTACCCAAATATATTTCGCTAGATGGCAGCAGCGCTCCACCAACAGGGCCGGCTGCAGTACCCAAGTATATTTCGCTGGATGGCAGCAGAGCTCCACCAAAAGTGCGGCTGCAGTACCCAAATATATAGTACTGAGTCTAACCCTAACCCTAAGAGCCTGAGTCTAACCCTAACCCTAAGAGCCTGCGTCTAACCCTCACCCTAAGAGCCTGAGTCTAACCCTAACCCGAAGAGCCTGAGTCTAACCCTAACCCTAAGAGCCTGAGTCTAACCCTCACCCTAAGAGCCTGAGTCTAACCCTAACCCTAAGAGCCTGAGTCTAACCCTAACCCTAAGAGCCTAAGTCTAACCCTAATTTTAAGAGTCTAACCCTAACCCTAACCCTAACCCTAAGAGTCTAACCCTAACCCTGAGTCTAACCCTAACCCTAAGAGTCTAACCCTAACCCTAACCCTAACCCTACGTGTCTAACCCTAACCCTAACCCTAACCTTAACCCTAAGAGTCTAACCATAACCCTGAGTCTAACCCTAACCCTAACCCTAACCCTAAGAGTCTAACCCTAACCCTAACCCTAAGAGTCTAACCCTAACCCTAAGAGTCTAACCCTAACCCTAAGAGCCTGAGTCTAACCCTAACCCTAAGAGCCTGAGTCTAACCCTAACCCTAACCCTAACAGTCTAACCCTAACCCTAACCCTAAGAGTCTAACCCTTACCCTGAGTCTAACCCTAACCCTAACCCTAAGAGTCTAACCCTAACCCTAAAAGGCTAACCCTAAGAGTCTAACCCTAACCCTAACACTAAATCTAACAGTCTAACCCTAACCCTAAGAGTCTAACCCTAAGAGTCTAACCCTAACCCTAAACCTAACCCTAAGAGTCTAACCCTAACCCTAACCCTAACCCTAAGAGTCTAACCCTAACCCTAAGAGTCTAACCCTAACCCTAACCCTAACCCTAAGAGTCTAACCCTAACCCTAAGAGTCTAACCCTAACCCTAACCCTAACCCTAACCCTAAACCTAAGAGTCTAACCCTAACCCTAAGAGTCTAACCCTAACCCTAACCCTAACCCTAAGAGTCTAACCCTAACCCTAACCCTAACCGTAACCCTAACCCTAACCCTAACCCTAACCTAACCCTAACCCTAACCCTAACCCTAACCCTAACCCTAACCCTAACCCTAACCCTATCCCTGAGTCTAACCCTAACCCTAAGAGTCTAACCCTAACCCTAACCCTAACCCTAAGTGTCTAACCCTAACCCTAACCCTAACCCTAACCCTAAGAGTCTAACCATAACCCTGAGTCTAACCCTAACCCTAACCCTAACCCTAAGAGTCTAACCCTAACCCTAAGAGTCTAACCCTAACCCTAACCCTAACCCTAAGAGTCTAACCCTAACCCTAAGAGTCTAACCCTAACCCTAACCCTAACCCTAACCCTAAGAGTCTAACCCTAACCCTAAGAGTCTAACCCTAAGAGTCTAAACCTGACCCTTAGAGTCTAACCCTAACCCTAAGAGTCTAACCCTAACCCTAACCCTAACCCTAAGAGTCTAACCCTAAACCTAACCCTAACCCTAACCCTAACCCTAAGAGTCTAACCGTAACCCTAAGAGTCTAACGCTAAGAGTCTAACCCTAACCCTAACCCTAACCCTAACAGTCTAACCCTAACCCTAACCCTAACCCCGGCTGAAGTACCCAAGTATATTTCGCTAGATGGCAGCAGCGCTCCACCAACAGAGCCGGCTGCAGTACCCAAATATATTTCGCTAGATGGCAGCAGCGCTCCACCAACCGGGCGGCTGCAGTACCCAAGTATATTTCGCTAGATGGCAGCAGCGCTCCACCAAAAGGGCGGCTGCAGTACCCAATTACATTTCGCTAGATGGCAGCAGCGCTCCACCAACCGGGCGGCTGCAGTACCCAAGTATATTTCGCTAGATGGCAGCAGCGCTCCACTAACCGGCCGGCTGAAGTACCCAAGTATATTTCGCTAGATGGCAGCAGCGCTCCACCAACAGCGCCGGCTGCAGTACCCAAATATATTTCGCTAGATGGCAGCAGCGCTCCACCAACAGGGCCGACTACAGTATCCAAGTATATTTCGCTAGATGGCAGCAGCGCTCCACCAACCGGCCGGCTGCAGTACCCAAGTATATTTCGCTAGATGGCAGCAGCGCTCCACCAACAGAGCCGGCTGCAGTACCCAAGTATATTTCGCTAGATGGCAGCAGCGCTCCACCAACCGGGCCGGCTGCAGTACCCAGGTATATTTCGCTAGATGGCAGCAGCGCTCCACCAACAGCGCCGGCTGCAGTACCCAAATATATTTCGCTAGATGGCAGCAGCGCTCCACCAACCGGGCGGCTGCAGTACCCAGGTATATAGCGCCGGCTGCAGTACCCAAATATATTTCGCTAGATGGCAGCAGCGCTCCACCAACAGCGCCGGCTGCAGTACCCAAGTATATGTCGCTAGATGGCAGCAGCGCTCCACCAAAAGGGCGGCTGCAGTACCCAATTACATTTCGCTAGATGGCAGCAGCGCTCCACAAACGGGGCCGCCTGCAGTACCCAAATATATTTCGTTAGATGGCAGCAGCGCTCCACCAACAGCGCCGGCTGCAGTACCCAAATATATTTCGCTAGATGGCAGCAGCGCTCCACCAAAAGGACGGCTGCAGTACCCAAGTATATTTCGCTAGATGGCAGCAGCGCTCCACCAACAGAGCCGGCTGCAGTACCCAATTACATTTCGCTAGATGGCAGCAGTGCTCCACCAAAAGGGCGGCTGCAGTACTCCATTACATTTCGCTAGATGGCAGCAGCGCTCCACCAACCGGGCGGCTGCAGTACCCAAGTATATTTCGCTAGATGGCAGCAGCGCTCCACCAACAGCGCCGGCTGCAGTACCCAAATATATTTCGCTAGATGGCAGCAGCGCTCCACCAACAGCGCCGGCTGCAGTACCCAAATATATTTCGCTAGATGGCAGCAGCGCTCCACCAACAGAGCCGGCTGCAGTACCCAATTACATTTCGCTAGATGGCAGCAGCGCTCCACCAACAGAGCCGGCTGCAGTACCCAATTACATTTCGCTAGATGGCAGCAGCGCTCCACCAAAAGGGCGGCTGAAGTACCCAAGTATATTTCGCTAGATGGCAGCAGCGCTCCACCAACAGAGCCGGCTGCAGTACTCCATTACATTTCGCTAGATGGCAGCAGCGCTCCACCAAAAGGGCGGCTGAAGTACCCAAGTATATTTCGCTAGATGGCAGCAGCGCTCCACCAAAAGGGCGGCTGCAGTACCCAAATGTATTTCGCTAGATGGCAGCAGCGCTCCACCAAAAGGGCGGCTGCAGTACCCAAATGTATTTCGCTAGACGGCAGCAGCGCTCCACCAACCGGGCGGCTGCAGTACCCAAATATATTTCGCTAGATGGCAGCAGCGCTCCACCAAAAGGGCGGCTGCAGTACCCAAATATATAGTACTGAGTCTAACCCTAACCCTAAGAGCCTGAGTCTAACCCTAACCCGAAGAGCCTGAGTCTAACCCTAACCCTAAGAGCCTGAGTCTAACCTTAACCCTAAGAGCCTGAGTCTAACCCTAACCCTAAGAGCCTGAGTCTAACCCTAACCCTAAGAGCCTGATTCTAACGCTAACCCTAAGAGCCGGAGTCTAACCCTAACCCTAACCCTAACAGTCTAACCCTAATCCTAACCCTAACCCTAACCCTAACCCTAAGAGTCTAACCCTAACCCTAACCCTAACCCTAACCCTAAGAGTCTAACCCCAACCCTAACCCTAACCCTAACCCTAAGAGTCTAACCCCAACCCTGAGTCTAACCCTAACCCTATTCCTAACCCTGAGTCTAACCCTAACCCTAAGAGTCTAACCCTAACCCTAACCCTAACCCTAAGAGTCTAACCCTAACCATAACACTAAGAGTCTAACCCTAACCCTAACCCTAACCCTAAGAGTCTAACCCTAACCCTAAGAGTCTAACCCTAACCCTAACCCTAACCCTAAGAGTCTAACCCTAACCTTAAGAGTCTAACCCTAACCCTAACCCTAACCCTAACCCTAAGAGTCTAACCCTAACCCTAAGAGTCTAACCCTAAGAGTCTAACCCTAACCCTAACCCTAACCCTAACAGTCTAACCCTAACCCTAACCCTAACCCCGGCTGAAGTACCCAAGTATATTTCGCTAGATGGCAGCAGCGCTCCACCAACAGAGCCGGCTGCAGTACCCAAGTATATTTCGCTAGATGGCAGCAGCGCTCCACCAAAAGGGCGGCTGCAGTACCCAATTACATTTCGCTAGATGGCAGCAGCGCTCCACCAAAAGGGCGGCTGCAGTACCCAAATATATTTCGCTAGATGGCAGCAGCGCTCCACCAACCGGCCGGCTGAAGTACCCAAGTATATTTCGCTAGATGGCAGCAGCGCTCCACCAACCGGGCGGCTGCAGTACCCAATTACATTTCGCTAGATGGCAGCAGCGCTCCACCAACCGGGCGGCTGCAGTACCCAATTACATTTAGCTAGATGGCAGAAGCGCTCCACCAACAGGGCCGGCTGCAGTACCCAAATATATTTCGTTAGATGGCAGCAGCGCTCCACCAACAGCGCCGGCTGCAGTACCCAAATATATTTCGCTAGATGGCAGCAGCACTCCACCAACAGCGCCGGCTGCAGTACCCAAATATATTTCGCTAGATGGCAGCAGCGCTCCACCAACAGCGCCGGCTGATGTACCCAAATATATTTCGCTAGATGGCAGCAGCGCTCCACCAACAGGGCCGGCTGCAGTACCCAAGTATATTTCGCTAGATGGCAGCAGCGCAACACCAACCGGGCGGCTGCAGTACCCAAGTATATTTCGCTAGATGGCAGCAGCGCTCCACCAAAAGGGCGGCTGCAGTACCCAAATATATTTCGCTAGATGGCAGCAGCGCTCCACCAAAAGGGCGGCTGCAGTACCCAGATATATTTCGCTAGATGGCAGCAGCGCTCCACCAACAGCGCCGGCTGCAGTACCCAAGTATATTTCGCTAGATGGCAGCAGCGCTCCACCAAAAGGGCGGCTGCAGTACCCAAATATATAGTACTGAGTCTAACCCTAACCCTAAGAGCCTGAGTCTAACCCTAACCCGAAGAGCCTGAGTCTAACCCTAACCCTAAGAGCCTGAGTCTAACCCTCACCCTAACCCTAAGAGTCTAACCCTAACCCTAAAAGTCTAACCCTAAGAGTCTAACCCTAACCCTAACTCTAACCCTAACAGTCTAACCCTAACCCTAAGAGTCTAACCCTAAGAGTCTAACCCTAACCCTAAACCTAACCCTAACAGTCTAACCCTAACCCTAACCCTAACGCTAAGAGTCTAACCCTAACCCTAAGAGTCTAACCCTAAGAGTCTAAACCTAACCCTTACAGTCTAACCCTAACCCTAAGAGTCTAACCCTAACCCTAACCCTAACCCTAAGAGTCTAACCCTAACCCTGAGTCTAACCCTAACCCTAAGAGTCTAACCCTAACCCTAACCCTAACCCTAAGTGTCTAACCCTAACCCTAACCCTAACCCTAACCCTAAGAGTCTAACCATAACCCTGAGTCTAACCCTAACTCTAACCCTAACCCTAAGAGTCTAACCCTAACCCTAAGAGTCTAACCCTAACCCTAACCCTAACCCTAAGAGTCTAAATCTAACCCTAAGAGTCTAACCCTAACCCTAACCCTAACCCTAACCCTTAGAGTCTAACCCTAACCCTAAGAGTCTAACCCTAAGAGTCTAAACCTAACCCTTAGAGTCTAACCCTAACCCTAAGAGTCTAACCCTAACCCTAACTCTAACCCTAAGAGTCTAACCCTAACCCTAACCCTAACCCTAACCCTAAGAGTCTAACCTTAACCCTAAGAGTCTGAGTCTAACCCTAACCCTAAGAGCCTGAGTCTAACCCTCACCCTAAGAGCCTGAGTCTAACCCTAACCCTAAGAGCCTGAGGCTAACCCTAACCCTAAGAGCCTGAGCCTAACCCTAACCCTAAGAGCCTAAGTCTAACCCTAACCCTAAGAGTCTAACCCTAACCCTAACCCTAACCCTAAGAGTCTAACCCTAACCCTGAGTCTAACCCTAACCCTAAGAGTCTAACCCTAACCCTAACCCTAAGTGTCTAACCCTAACCCTAACCCTAACCCTAACCCTAAGAGTCTAACCATAACCCTGAGTCTAACCCTAACCCTAACCCTAATCCTAAGAGTCTAACCCTAACCCTAAGAGTCTAACCCTAACCCTAACCCTAACCCTAAGAGTCTAACCCTAACCCTAAGAGTCTAACCCTAACCCTAACCCTAAGAGTCTAACCCTAACCCTAAGAGTCTAACCCTAACCCTAACCCTAACCCTAAGAGTCTAACCCTAACCCTAACCCTAACCCTAACCCTAAGAGTCTAACCCTAACCCTAACCCTAACCCTAACCCTAAGAGTCTAACCCTAACCCTAACCATAACCCTAAGAGTCTAAACCTAACCCTTAGAGTCTAACCCTAACCCTAAGAGTCTAAACCTAAACCTAAGAGTCTAACCCTAAGAGTCTAACCCTAACCCTAAAAGTCTAACCCTAACAGTCTAACCCTAACCCTAACTCTAACCCTAACAGCCTAACCCTAACCCTAAGAGTCTAACCCTAAAAGTCTAACCCTAACCCTAAACCTAACCCTAAGAGTCTAACCCTAACCCTAACCATAACCCTAACCCTAAGAGTCTAACCCTAACCCTAACCCTAAGAGTCTAACCCTAACCCTAAGAGTCTAACCTTAACCCTAACCCTAACCCTAAGAGTCTAACCCTAACCCTAACCCTAACCCTAAGAGTCGAACCCTAACCCTAACCCTAACCCTAACCCTAAGAGTCTAACCCTAACCCTAACCCTAACCCTAAGAGTCTAACCCTAACCCTAAGAGTCTAACCCTAACCCTAACCCTAACCCTAAGAGTCTAACCCTAACCCTAACCCTAAGAGTCTAACCCTAACCCTAACCCTAAGAGTCTAACCCTAACCCTAAAAGTCTAACCCTAAGAGTCTAACCCTAACCCTAACTCTAACCCTAACAGTCTAACCCTAACCCTAAGAGTCTAACCTTAACCCTAACCCTAACCCTAACAGTCTAACCCTAACCCTTACCCTAACCATAACCCTAAGAGTCTAACCCTAACCATAACACTAACCCTAAGAGTCTAACCCTAACCCTAAGAGTCTAACCCTAACCCTAAGAGTCTAACCCTAACCCTAACCCTAACCCTATGAGTCTAACCCTAACCCTAAGAGACTAACCCTAAACCTAACCCTAACCCTAACCCTAAGAGTCTAACCCTAACCCTAAGAGCCTGAGTCTAACCCTAAGAGCCTAAGTCTATCCCTAACCCTAAGAGCCTGAGTCTAACCCTCACCCTAAGAGCCTGAGTCTAACCCTAACCCTAAGAGCCTGAGTCTAACCCTCACCCTAAGAGCCTGAGTCTAACCCTAACCCTAAGAGCCTGAGTCTAACCCTAACCCTAAGAGCCTGAGTCTAACCCTCACCCTAAGAGCCTGAGTCTAACCCTAACCCTAAGAGCCTGAGTCTAACCCTCACCCTAAGAGCCTGAGTCTAACCCTCACCCTAAGAGCCTGAGTCTAACCCTAGCCCTAAGAGCCTGAGTCTAACCCTCACCCTAAGAGCCTGAGTCTAACCCTCACCCTAAGAGCCTGAGTGTAACCCTAACCCTAAGAGCCGGAGTCTAACCCTAACCCTAACCCTAACAGTCTAACCCTAACCCTAACCCTAGCCCTAACCCTAACCCTAAGAGTCTAACTTTAACCCTAACCCTAACCCTAACCCTAAGAGTCTAACCCCAACCCTGAGTCTAACCCTAACCCTAACCCTAACCCTAAGAGTCTAACCCTAACCCTATTCCTAACCCTGAGTCTAACCCTTACCCTAAGAGTCTAACCCTAACCCTAACCCTAACCCTAAGAGTCTAACCCTAACCCTAACCCTAACCCTAACACTAAGAGTCTAACCCTAACCCTAACCCTAACCCTGAGTGTCTAACCCTAACCCTAACCCTAACCCTAAGAGTCTAACCCAAACCCTAAGAGTCTAACCTTAACCCTAACCCTAAGAGTCTAACCCTAACCCTAAGAGTCTAACCCTAACCCTAACCCTAACCCTAAGAGTCTAACCCTAACCCTAACCCTAAGAGTCTAACCCTAACCCTAAAAGTCTAACCCTAAGAATCTAACCCTAACCCTAACTCTAACCCTAACAGTCTAACACTAACCCTAAGAGTCTAACCCTAAGAGTCTAACCTTAACCCTAACCCTAACCCTAACAGTCTAACCCTAACCCTTACCCTAACCATAACCCTAAGAGTCTAACCCTAACCCTAACCCTAACCCTAAGAGTCTAACCCTAACCCTAAGAGTCTAACCCTAACCCTAACCCTAAGAGTCTAACCCTAACCCTAAGAGTCTAACCCTAACCCTAACCCTAACCCTAACCCTAAGAGTCTAACCCTAACTCTAAGAGTCTAACCCTAAGAGTCTAAACCTAACCCTAAGAGTCTAACCCTAACCCTAAGAGTCTAACCCTAACCCTAACAGTCTAACCCTAACCCTAACCCCGGCTGAAGTACCCAAGTATATTTCGTTAGATGGCAGCAGCGCTCCACCAACAGCGCCGGCTGCAGTACCCAAATATATTTCGCTAGATGGCAGCAGCGCTCCACCAAAAGGGCGGCTGCAGTACCCAATTACATTTCGCTAGATGGCAGCAGCGCTCCACCAACAGCGCCGGCTGCAGTACCCAATTATATTTCGCTAGATGGCAGCAGCGCTCCACCAACCGGCCGGCTGAAGTACCCAAGTATATTTCGCTAGATGGCAGCAGCGCTCCACCAACAGGCCGGCTGCAGTACCCAAATATATTTCGCTAGATGGCAGCAGCGCTCCACCAACAGGGCCGGCTGCAGTACCCAAATATATTTCGCTAGATGGCAGCAGCGCTCCACCAACAGCGCCGGCTGCAGTACCCAAGTATATTTCGCTAGATGGCAGCAGCGCTCCACCAAAAGGGCGGCTGCAGTACCCAAATATATAGTACTGAGTCTAACCCTAACCCTAAGAGCCTGAGTCTAACCCTAACCCGAAGAGCCTGAGTCTAACCCTAACCCTAAACCTAACCCTAACAGTCTAACCCTAACCCTAAGAGCCTGAGTCTAACCCTAACCCGAAGAGCCTGAGTCTAACCCTCACCCTAAGAGCCTGAGTCTAACCCTAACCCTAAGAGCCTGAGTCTAACCCTAACCCTAAAAGCCTGAGTCTAACCCTAACCCTAAGAGTCTAACCCTAACCCTAACCCTAACCCTAAGAGTCTAACCCTATCCCTGTGTCTAACCCTAACCCTAAGAGTCTAACCCTAACCCTAACCCTAACCCTAAGTGTCTAACCCTAACCCTAACTCTAACCCTAACCCTAAGAGTCTAACCATAACCCTGAGTCTAACCCTAACCCTAACCCTAACCCTAAGAGTCTAACCCTAACCCTAAGAGTCTAACCCTAACCCTAACCCTAACCCTAAGAGTCTAACCCTAACCCTAAGAGTCTAACCCTAACCCTAACCCTAACCCTAACCCTAAGAGTCTAACCCTAACCCTAAGAGTCTAACCCTAAGAGTCTAAACCTGACCCTTAGAGTCTAACCCTAACCCTAAGAGTCTAACCCTAACCCTAACCCTAAGAATCTAACCCTAACCCTAACCCTAACCCTAACCCTAAGAGTCTAACCTTAACCCTAAGAGTCTAACCCTAAGAGTCTAACCCTAACCCTAACCCTAACCCTAACAGTCTAACCCTAACCCTAACCCTAACCCCGGCTGAAGTACCCAAGTATATTTCGCTAGATGGCAGCAGCGCTCCACCAACAGCGCCGGCTGCAGTACCCAAATATATTTCGCTAGATGGCAGCAGCGCTCCACCAAAAGGGCGGCTGCAGTACCCAATTACATTTCGCTAGATGGCAGCAGCGCTCCACCAACCGGGCGGCTGCAGTACCCAATTATATTTCGCTAGATGGCAGCAGCGCTCCACTAACCGGCCGGCTGAAGTACCCAAGTATATTTCGCTAGATGGCAGCAGCGCTCCACCAACAGCGCCGGCTGCAGTACCCAAATATATTTCGCTAGATGGCAGCAGCGCTCCACCAACAGCGCCGGCTGCAGTATCCAAGTATATTTCGCTAGATGGCAGCAGCGCTCCACCAACCGGCCGGCTGCAGTACCCAGGTATATTTCGCTAGATGGCAGCAGCGCTCCACCAAAAGGGCCGGCTGCAGTACCCAAGTATATTTCGCTAGATGGCAGCAGCGCTCCACCAACCGGGCGGCTGAAGTACCCAGGTATATTTCGCTAGATGGCAGCAGCGCTCCACCAACAGCGCCGGCTGCAGTACCCAAGTATATTTCGCTAGATGGCAGCAGCGCTCCACCAAAAGGGCGGCTGCAGTACCCAATTACATTTCGCTAGATGGCAGCAGCGCTCCACCAAAAGGGCGGCTGCAGTACCCAATTATATTTCGCTAGACGGCAGCAGCGCTCCACCAACCGGGCGGCTGCAGTACCCAAATATATTTCGCTAGATGGCAGCAGCGCTCCACCAACAGCGCCGGCTGCAGTACCCAAGTATATTTCGCTAGATGGCAGCAGCGCTCCACCAAAAGGGCGGCTGCAGTACCCAAATATATAGTACTGAGTCTAACCCTAACCCTAAGAGCCTGAGTCTAACCCTAACCCTAAGAGCCTGAGTCTAATCCTCACCCTAAGAGCCTGAGTCTAACCCTCACCCTAAGAGCCTGAGTCTAACCCTAACCCTAAGAGCCTGAGTCTAACCCTAACCCGAAGAGCCTGAGTCTAACCCTAACCCTAAGAGCCTGAGTCTAACCTTAACCCTAAGAGCCTGAGTCGAACCCTCACCCTAAGAGCCTGAGTTTAACCCTAACCCTAAGAGTCTGAGTCTAACCCTAACCCTAAGAGCCTGAGTCTAACCCTAACCCTAAGAGCCTGAGTCTAACCCTAACCCTAAGAGCCTGAGTCTAACGCTAACCCTAAGAGCCGGAGTCTAACCCTAACCCTAACCCTAACAGTCTAACCCTAATCCTAACCCTAACCCTAACCCTAACCCTAACCCTAAGAGTCTAACCCTAACCCTAACCCTAACCCTAACCCTAACCCTAAGAGTCTAACCCCAACCCTGAGTCTAACCCTAACCCTAACCCTAACCCTAAGAGTCTAACCCTAACCCTATTCCTAACCCTGAGTCTAACCCTAACCCTAAGAGTCTAACCCTAACCCTAACCCTAAGAGTCTAACCCTAACCCTAACACTAAGAGTCTAACCCTAACCCTAACCCTAACCCTAAGAGTCTAACCCTAACCCTAAGAGTCTAACCCTAACCCTAACCCTAACCCTAAGAGTCTAACCCTAACCTTAAGAGTCTAACCCTAACCCTAACCCTAACCCTAAGAGTCTAACCCTAACCCTAAGAGTCTAATCCTAAGAGTCTAACCCTAACCCTAACCCTAACCCTAACAGTCTAACCCTAACCCTAACCCTAACCCCGGCTGAAGTACCCAAGTATATTTCGCTAGATGGCAGCAGCGCTCCACCAACAGAGCCGGCTGCAGTACCCAAGTATATTTCGCTAGATGGCAGCAGCGCTCCACCAACAGGGCCGGCTGCAGTACCCAAATATATTTCGCTAGATGGCAGCAGCGCTCCACCAAAAGGGCGGCTGCAGTACCCAATTACATTTCGCTAGATGGCAGCAGCGCTCCACCAAAAGGGCGGCTGCAGTACCCAATTATATTTCGCTAGATGGCAGCAGCGCTCCACCAAAAGGGCGGCTGCAGTACCCAAATATATTTCGCTAGATGGCAGCAGCGCTCCACCAACCGGCCGGCTGCAGTACCCAAATATATTTCGCTAGATGGCAGCAGCGCTCCACCAACAGCGCCGGCTGCAGTACCCAAATATATTTCGCTAGATGGCAGCAGCGCTCCACCAACAGCGCCGGCTGCAGTACCCAAGTATATTTCGCTAGATGGCAGCAGCGCAACACCAACCGGGCGGCTGCAGTACCCAAGTATATTTCGCTAGATGGCAGCAGCGCTCCACCAAAAGGGCGGCTGCAGTACCCAAGTATATTTCGCTAGATGGCAGCAGCGCTCCACCAAAAGGGCGGCTGCAGTACCCAAGTATATTTCGCTAGATGGCAGCAGCGCTCCACCAACAGCGCCGGCTGCAGTACCCAAGTATATTTCGCTAGATGGCAGCAGCGCTCCACCAAAAGGGCGGCTGCAGTACCCAAATATATAGTACTGAGTCTAACCCTAACCCTAAGAGCCTGAGTCTAACCCTAACCCGAAGAGCCTGAGTCTAACCCTCACCCTAAGAGCCTGAGTCTAACCCTCACCCTAAGAGCCTGAGTCTAACCCTAACCCTAACCCTAAGAGTCTAACCCTAACCCTAAAAGTCTAACCCTAAGAGTCTAACCCTAACCCTAACTCTAACCCTAACAGTCTAACCCTAACCCTAAGAGTCTAACCCTAAGAGTCTAACCCTAACCCTAAACCTAACCCTAACAGTCTAACCCTAACCCTAACCCTAACCCTAACGCTAAGAGTCTAACCCTAACCCTAAGAGTCTAACCCTAAGAGTCTAAACCTAACCCTTACAGTCTAACCCTAACCCTAAGAGTCTAACCCTAACCCTAACCCTAACCCTAAGAGTCTAACCCTAACCCTGAGTCTAACCCTAACCCTAAGAGTCTAACCCTAACCCTAACCCTAACCCTAAGTGTCTAACCCTAACCCTAACTCTAACCCTAACCCTAAGAGTCTAACCATAACCCTGAGTCTAACCCTAACTCTAACCCTAACCCTAAGAGTCTAACCCTAACCCTAAGAGTCTAACCCTAACCCTAACCCTAAGAGTCTAACCCTAACCCTAAGAGTCTAACCCTAACCCTAACCCTAACCCTTAGAGTCTAACCCTAACCCTAAGAGTCTAACCCTAAGAGACTAAACCTAACCCTTAGAGTCTAACCCTAACCCTAAGAGTCTAACCCTAACCCTAACTCTAACCCTAAGAGTCTAACCCTAACCCTAACCCTAACCCTAACCCTAAGAGTCTAACCTTAACCCTAAGAGTCTGAGTCTAACCCTAACCCTAAGAGCCTGAGTCTAACCCTCACCCTAAGAGCCTGAGTCTAACCCTAACCCTAAGAGCCTGAGGCTAACCCTAACCCTAAGAGCCTAAGTCTAACCCTAACCCTAAGAGTCTAACCCTAACCCTAACCCTAACCCTAAGAGTCTAACCCTAACCCTGAGTCTAACCCTAACCCTAAGAGTCTAACCCTAACCCTAACCCTAACCCTAAGTGTCTAACCCTAACCCTAACCCTAACCCTAAGAGTGTAACCATAACCCTGAGTCTAACCCTAACCCTAACCCTAACCCTAAGAGTCTAACCCTAACCCTAAGAGTCTAACCCTAACCCTAACCCTAACCCTAAGAGTCTAACCCTAACCCTAACCCTAACCCTAAGAGTCTAACCCTAACCCTAACCATAACCCTAAGAGTCTAAACCTAACCCTTAGAGTCTAACCCTAACCCTAAGAGTCTAAACCTAAACCTAAGAGTCTAACCCTAAGAGTCTAACCCTAACCCTAAAAGTCTAACCCTAAGAGTCTAACCCTAACCCTAACTCTAACCCTAACAGTCTAACCCTAACCCTAAGAGTCTAACCCTAAAAGTCTAACCCTAACCCTAAACCTAACCCTAACAGTCTAACCCTAACCCTAAACCTAAGAGTCTAACCCTAACCCTAAGAGTCTAACCCTAACCCTAACCCTAAGAGTCTAACCCTAACCCTAAGAGTCTAACCTTAACCCTAACCCTAACCCTAAGAGTCTAACCCTAACCCTAACCCTAACCCTAAGAGTCGAACCCTAACCCTAACCCTAACCCTAACCCTAAGAGTCTAACCCTAACCCTAACCCTAACCCTAAGAGTCTAACCCTAACCCTAAGAGTCTAACCCTAACCCTAACCCTAAGAGTCTAACCCTAACCCTAACCCTAACCCTAAGAGTCTAACCCTAACCCTAACCCTAAGAGTCTAACCCTAACCCTAAAAGTCTAACCCTAAGAGTCTAACCCTAACCCTAACTCTAACCCTAACAGTCTAACCCTAACCCTAAGAGTCTAACCCTAACCCTAACCCTAACCCTAACCCTAACAGTCTAACCCTAACCCTAACCCTAACCCCGGCTGAAGTACCCAAGTATATTTCGCTAGATGGCAGCAGCGCTCCACCAACAGAGCCGGCTGCAGTACCCAAATATATTTCGCTAGATGGCAGCAGCGCTCCACCAACAGCGCCGGCTGCAGTACCCAAGTATATTTCGCTAGATGGCAGCAGCGCTCCACCAACCGAGCGGCTGCAGTACCCAATTACATTTCGCTAGATGGCAGCAGCGCTCCACCAACCGGGCGGCTGCAGTACCCAATTATATTTCGCTAGATGGCAGCAGCGCTCCACTAACCGGCCGGTTGCAGTACCGAAGTATATTTCGCTAGATGGCAGCAGCGCTCCACCAACAGCGCCGGCTGCAGTACCCAAATATATTTCGCTAGATGGCAGCAGCGCTCCACCAAAAGGGCGGCTGCAGTACCCAAGTATATTTCGCTAGATGGCAGCAGCGCTCCACCAACCGGGCCGCCTGCAGTACCCAAGTATATTTCGCTAGATGGCAGCAGCGCTCCACCAACCGGGCAGCTGCAGTACCCAAGTATATTTCGCTAGATGGCAGCAGCACTCCACCAAAAGGGCGGCTGCAGTACCCAACTACATTTCGCTAGATGGCAGCAGCGCTCCACCAAAAGGGCGGCTGCAGTACCCAAGTATATTTCGCTAGATGGCAGCAGCGCTCCACCAACAGCGCCGGCTGCAGTACCCAATTACATTTCGCTAGATGGCAGCAGCGCTCCACCAACAGTGCCGGCTGCAGTACCCAAGTATATTTCGCTAGATGGCAGCAGCACTCCACCAAAAGGGCGGCTGCAGTACCCAACTACATTTCGCTAGATGGCAGCAGCGCTCCACCAAAAGGGCGGCTGCAGTACCCAAGTATATTTCGCTAGATGGCAGCAGCGCTCCACCAACAGCGCCGGCTGCAGTACCCAATTACATTTCGCTAAATGGAAGCAGCGCTCCACCAACAGCGCCGCCTGCAGTACCCAAGTATATTTCGCTAGATGGCAGCAGCGCTCCACCAACAGCGCCGGCTGCAGTACCCAATTACATTTCGCTAAATGGAAGCAGCGCTCCACCAACAGCGCCGCCTGCAGTACCCAAGTATATTTCGCTAGATGGCAGCAGCGCTCCACCAAAAGGGCGGCTGCAGTACCCAATTACATTTCGCTAAATGGCAGCAGCGCTCCACCAAAAGGGCGGCTGCAGTACCCAACTATATTTCGCTAGATGGCAGCAGCGCTCCACCAACAGGGCCGGCTGCAGTACCCAATTATATTTCGCTAGATGGCAGCAGCGCTCCACCAAAAGGGCGGCTGCAGTACCCAAATATATTTCGCTAGATGGCAGCAGCGCTCCACCAACAGAGCCGGCTGCAGTACCCAAGTATATGTCGCTAGATGGCAGCAGCGCTCCACCAAAAGGGCGGCTGCAGTACCCAATTACATTTCGCTAGATGGCAGCAGCGCTCCACCAAAAGGGCGGCTGCAGTACCCAATTACATTTCGCTAGATTGCAGCAGCGCTCCACCAACGGGGCCGCCTGCAGTACCCAAATATATTTCGTTAGATGGCAGCAGCGCTCCACCAACAGCGCCGGCTGCAGTACCCAAATATATTTCGCTAGATGGCAGCAGCGCTCCACCAAAAGGACGGCTGCAGTACCCAAATATATTTCGCTAGATGGCAGCAGCGCTCCACCAAAAGGGCGGCTGCAGTACCCAATTACATTTCGCTAGATGGCAGCAGCGCTCCACCAAAAGGGCGGCTGCAGTACCCCATTACATTTCGCTAGATGGCAGCAGCGCTCCACCAACCGGGCGGCTGAAGTACCCAAGTATATTTCGCTAGATGGCAGCAGCGCTCCACCAACAGCGCCGGCTGCAGTACCGAAATATATTTCGCTAGATGGCAGCAGCGCTCCACCAACAGCGCCGGCTGCAGTACTCAAATATATTTCGCTAGATGGCAGCAGCGCTCCACCAACCGGGCGGCTGCAGTACCCAATTATATTTCGCTAGATGGCAGCAGCGCTCCACCAACCGGCCGGCTGCAGTACCCAAGTATATTTCGCTAGATGGCAGCAGCGCTCCACCAACAGCGCCGGCTGCAGTACCCAAGTATATTTCGCTGAATGGCAGCAGCGCTCCACCAAAAGGGCGGCTGCAGTACCCAATTACATTTCGCTAGATGGCAGCAGCGATCCACCAACAGGGCGGCTGCAGTACCCAAATGTATTTCGCTAGACGGCAGCAGCGCTCTACCAACCGGGCGGCTGCAGTACCCAGATATATTTCGCTAGATGGCAGCAGCGCTCCACCAACAGGGCCGGCTGCAGTACCCAAGTATATTTCGCTAGATGGCAGCAGCGCTCCACCAAAAGGGCGGCTGCAGTACCCAAATATATAGTACTGAGTCTAACCCTAACCCTAAGAGCCTGAGTCTAACCCTAACCCTAAGAGCCTGAGTCTAACCCTCACCCTAAGAGCCTGAGTCTAACCCTCACCCTAAGAGCCTGAGTCTAACCCTAACCCTAAGAGCCTGAGTCTAACCCTAACCCGAAGAGCCTGAGTCTAACCCTAACCCGAAGAGCCTGTGTCTAACCCTAACCCTAAGACCCTGAGTCTAACCCTCACCCTAAGAGCCTGAGTTTAACCCTAGCCCTAAGAGCCTGAGTCTAACCCTCACCCTAAGACCCTGAGTCTAACCCTAACCCTAAGAGCCTGAGTCTAACCCTAACCCTAAGAGCCTGAGTCTAACGCTAACCCTAAGAGCCGGAGTCTAACCCTAACCCTAACCCTAACCCTAACAGTCTAACCCAAACCCTAACCCTAACCCTAACCCTAACCCTAACCCTAACCCTAAGAGTCTAACCCTAACCCTAACCCTAACCCTAATTCTAAAAGTCTAACCCCAACCCTGAGTCTAACCCTAACCCTAACCCTAAGAGTCTAACCCTAACCCTATTCCTAACCCTGAGTCTAACCCTAACCCTAAGAGTCTAACCCTAACCCTAACCCTAAGAGTCTAACCCTAACCCTAACCCTAATCCTAACACTAAGAGTCTAACCCTAACCCTAACCCTAACCCTAAGAGTCTAACCCTAACCCTAAGAGTCTAACCCTAACCCTAACCCTAACCCTAAGAGTCTAACCCTAACCTTAAGAGTCTAACCCTAACCCTAACCCTAACCCTAAGAGTCTAACCGTAACCCTAAGAGTCTAACGCTAAGAGTCTAACCCTAACCCTAACCCTAACCCTAACAGTCTAACCCTAACCCTAACCCTAAACCCGGCTGAAGTACCCAAGTATATTTCGCTATATGGCAGCAGCGCTCCACCAACCGGGCGGCTGCAGTACCCAAGTATATTTCGCTAGATGGCAGCAGCGCTCCACCAACCGGGCCGCCTGCAGTACCCAAGTATATTTCGCTAGATGGCAGCAGCGCTCCACCAACCGGGCGGCTGCAGTACCCAAGTATATTTCGCTAGATGGCAGCAGCGCTCCACCAACAGGGCCGACTGCAGTACCCAAGTATATTTCGCTAGATGGCAGCAGCGCTCCACCAACCGGGCGGCTGCAGTACCCAAATATATTTCGCTAGATGGTAGCAGCGCTCCACCAACCGGGCCGCCTGCAGTACCCAAGTATATTTCGCTAGATGGCAGCAGCGCTCCACCAACAGGGCCGGCTGCAGTACCCAATTATATTTCGCTAGATGGCAGCAGCGCTCCACCAACAGAGCCGGCTGCAGTACCCAAATATATTTCGCTAGATGGCAGCAGCGCTCCACCAAAAGGGCGGCAGCAGTACCCAATTACATTTCGCTAGATGGCAGCAGCGCTCCACTAACCGGGCGGCTGCAGTACCCAATTACATTTCGCTAGATGGCAGCAGCGCTCCACCAACAGGGCCGGCTGCAGTACCCAAATATATTTCGTTAGATGGCAGCAGCGCTCCACCAACAGCGCCGGCTGCAGTACCCAAATATATTTCGCTAGATGGCAGCAGCGCTCCACCAAAAGGGCGGCTGCAGTACCCAATTACATTTCGCTAGATGGCAGCAGCGCTCCACCAAAAGGGCGGCTGCAGTACCCAATTACATTTCGCTAGATAGCAGCAGCGCTCCACCTATGGGGCCGCCTGCAGTACCCAAATATATTTCGTTAGATGGAAGCAGCGCTCCACCAACAGGGCCGGCTGCAGTACCTAATTATATTTCGCTAGATGGCAGCAGCGCTCCACCAACAGCGCCGGCTGCAGTACCCAAATATATTTCGCTAGATGGCAGCAGCGCTCCACCAACAGGGCCGGCTGCAGTACCCAAATATATTTCGCTAGATGGCAGCAGCGCTCCACTAACCGGGCGGCTGCAGTACCCAAGTATATTTCGCTAGATGGCAGCAGCGCTCCACCAACCGGGCGGCTGAAGTACCCAAGTATATTTCGCTAGATGGCAGCAGCGCTCCACCAACCGGGCGGCTGAAGTACCCAAGTATATTTCGCTAGATGGCAGCAGCGCTCCACCAAAAGGGCGGCTGCAGTACCCAAATATATTTCGCTAGATGGCAGCAGCGCTCCACCAACCGGGCGGCTGCAGTACCCAAGTATATTTGGCTAGATGGCAGCAGCGCTCCACCAAAAGGGCGGCTGCAGTACCCAAATATATAGTACTGAGTCTAACCCTAACCCTAAGAGCCTGAGTCTAACCCTAACCCTAAGAGCCTGAGTCTAACCCTCACCCTAAGAGCCTGAGTCTAACCCTAACCCTAAGAGCCTGAGTCTAACCCTAACCCTAACCCTAAGAGTCTAACCCTAACCCTAACTCTAACCCTAACAGTCTAACCCTAACCCTTAGAGTCTAACCCTAAGAGTCTAACCCTAACCCTAAACCTAACCCTAACAGTCTAACCCTAACCCTAACCCTAACCCTAACCCTAAGAGTCTAACCCTAACCCTAAAAGTCTAACTCTAACCCTAACCCTAATCCTAAGAGTCTAACCCTAACCCTAAGAGTCTAACCCTAAGAGTCTAAACCTAACCCTTAGAGTCTAACCCTAACCCTAAGAGTCTAACCCTAACCCTAACCCTAAGAGTCTAACCCTAACCCTAAGAGTCTAACCCTAAACCTAACCCTAACCCTAACCCTAAGTGTCTAACCCTAAGAGTCTAACCCTAACCCTAACCCTAACCCTAACAGTCTAACCCTAACCCTAACCCTAACCCCGGCTGAAGTACCCAAGTATATTTCGCTAGATGGCAGCAGCGCTCCACCAACCGGGCGGCTGCAGTACCCAATTACATTTCGCTAGATGGCAGCAGCGCTCCACAAAAAGGGCGGCTGCAGTACCCAATTATATTTCGCTAGTTGGCAGCAGAGCTCCACCAAAATTGCCGGCTGCAGTACCCAAATATATTTTGCTAGATGGCAGCAGCGCTCCACCAACAGAGCCGGCTGCAGTACCCAAATATATTTCGCTAGATGGCAGCAGCGCTCCACCAAGAGCGCCGGCTGCAGTACCTAAGTATATTTCGCTAGATGGCAGCAGCGCTCCACCAACAGCGCCGGCTGCAGTACCCAATTATATTTCGCTAGATGGCAGCAGCGCTCCACCAACAGTGCCGGCTGAAGTACCCAAGTATATTTCGCTAGATGGCAGCAGCGCTCCACCAACAGAGCCGGCTGCAGTACCCAAATATATTTCGCTAGATGGCAGCAGCGCTCCACCAACAGAGCCGGCTGCAGTACCCAAATATATTTCGCTAGATGGCAGCAGCGCTCCACCAACAGCGCCGGCTGCAGTACCCAAGTATATTTCGCTAGATGGCTGCAGCACTCCACCAAAAGGGCCGGCTGCAGTACCCAAATATATAGTACTGAGTCTAACCCTAACCCTAAGAGCCTGAGTCTAACCCTAACCCGAAGAGCCTGAGTCTAACCCTAACCCTAACCCTAACCCTAAGAGTCTAACCCTAACCCTAAGAGCCTGAGTCTAACCCTCACCCTAAGAGCCTGAGTCTAACCCTCCCCCTAAGAGCCTGAGTCTAACCCTAACCCTAAGAGCCTGAGTCTAACCCTAACCCTAAGAGCCTGAGTCTAACCCTAACCCTAAGAGCCTAAGTCTAACCCTAACCCTAAGAGTCTAACCCTAACCCTAACCCTAACCCTAATAGTCTAACCCTAACCCTGAGTCTAACCCTAACCCTAAGACTCTAACCCTAACCCTAACACTAACCCTAAGTTTCTAACCCTAACCCTAACCCTAACCCTAACCCTAAGAGTCTAACCATAACCCTGAGTCTAACCCTAACCCTAACCCTAACCCTAAGAGTCTAACCCTAAGAGTCTAACCCTAACCCTAACCCTAACCCTAAGAGTCTAACCCTAACCCTAAGAGTCTAACCCTAACCCTAACCCTAACCCTAACCCTAAGAGTCTAACCCTAAGCCTAAGAGTCTAACCCTAAGAGTCTAAACCTAACCCTTAGAGTCTAACCCTAACCCTAAGAGTCTAACCCTAACCCTAACCCTAACCCTAAGAGTCTAACCCTAACCCTAACCCTAACCCTAACCCTAAGAGTCTAACCTTAACCCTAAGAGTCTAACCCTAAGAGTCTAACCCTAACCCTAACCCTAACCCTAACAGTCTAACCCTAACCCTAACCCTAACCCCGGCTGAAGTACCCAAGTATATTTCGCTAGATGGCAGCAGCGCTCCACCAACAGAGCCGGCTGCAGTACCCAAATATATTTCGCTAGATGGCAGCAGCGCTCCACCAACAGCGCCGGCTGCAGTACCCAAATATATTTCGCTAGATGGCAGCAGCGCTCCACCAAAAGGGCGGCTGCAGTACCCAATTACATTTCGCTAGATGGCAGCAGCGCTCCACCAACCGGGCGGCTGCAGTACCCAAGAATATTTCGCTAGATGGCAGCAGCGCTCCACTAACCGGCCGGCTGAAGTACCCAAGTATATTTCGCTAGATGGCAGCAGCGCTCCACCAACAGCGCCGGCTGCAGTACCCAAATATATTTCGCTAGATGGCAGCAGCGCTCCACCAACAGGGCCGACTACAGTATCCAAGTATATTTCGCTAGATGGCAGCAGCGCTCCACCAACCGGCCGGCTGCAGTACCCAAGTATATTTCGCTAGATGGCAGCAGCGCTCCACCAACAGCGCCGGCTGCAGTACCCAAGTATATTTCGCTAGATGGCAGCAGCGCTCCACCAACCGGGCCGGCTGCAGTACCCAGGTATATTTCGCTAGATGGCAGCAGCGCTCCACCAACAGCGCCGGCTGCAGTACCCAAGTATATTTCGCTAGATGGCAGCAGCGCTCCACCAACCGGGCGGCTGCAGTACCCAGGTATATAGCGCCGGCTGCAGTACCCAAATATATTTCGCTAGATGGCAGCAGCGCTCCACCAACAGCGCCGGCTGCAGTACCCAAGTATATGTCGCTAGATGGCAGCAGCGCTCCACCAACCGGGCGGCTGCAGTACCCAATTACATTTCGCTAGATGGCAGCAGCGCTCCACAAACGGGGCCGCCTGCAGTACCCAAATATATTTCGTTAGATGGCAGCAGCGCTCCACCAACAGCGCCGGCTGCAGTACCCAAATATATTTCGCTAGATGGCAGCAGCGCTCCACCAAAAGGACGGCTGCAGTACCCAAGTATATTTCGCTAGATGGCAGCAGCGCTCCACCAACAGAGCCGGCTGCAGTACCCAATTACATTTCGCTAGATGGCAGCAGTGCTCCACCAACAGCGCCGGCTGCAGTACCCAAATATATTTCGCTAGATGGCAGCAGCGCTCCACCAACAGCGCCGGCTGCAGTACTCAAATATATTTCGCTAGATGGCAGCAGCGCTCCACCAACCGGGCGGCTGCAGTACCCAATTATATTTCGCTAGATGGCAGCAGCGCTCCACCAACCGGCCGGCTGCAGTACCCAAGTATATTTCGCTAGATGGCAGCAGCGCTCCACCAACAGCGCCGGCTGCAGTACCCAAGTATATTTCGCTGAATGGCAGCAGCGCTCCACCAAAAGGGCGGCTGCAGTACCCAATTACATTTCGCTAGATGGCAGCAGCGCTCCACCAACAGGGCGGCTGCAGTACCCAAATGTATTTCGCTAGACGGCAGCAGCGCTCTACCAACCGGGCGGCTGCAGTACCCAGATATATTTCGCTAGATGGCAGCAGCGCTCCACCAACAGGGCCGGCTGCAGTACACAAGTATATTTCGCTAGATGGCAGCAGCGCTCCACCAAAAGGGCGGCTGCAGTACCCAAATATATAGTACTGAGTCTAACCCTAACCCTAAGAGCCTGAGTCTAACCCTAACCCTAAGAGCCTGAGTCTAACCCTCACCCTAAGAGCCTGAGTCTAACCCTCACCCTAAGAGCCTGAGTCTAACCCTAACCCTAACCCTAAGAGTCTAACCCTAACCCTAACTCTAACCCTAACAGTCTAACCCTAACCCTTAGAGTCTAACCCTAAGAGTCTAACCCTAACCCTAAACCTAACCCTAACAGTCTAACCCTAACCCTAACCCTAACCCTAACCCTAAGAGTCTAACCCTAACCCTAAAAGTCTAACTCTAACCCTAACCCTAACCCTAAGAGTCTAACCCTAACCCTAAGAGTCTAACCCTAAGAGTCTAAACCTAACCCTTAGAGTCTAACCCTAACCCTAAGAGTCTAACCCTAACCCTAACCCTAACCCTAAGAGTCTAACCCTAACCCTAAGAGTCTAACCCTAAACCTAACCCTAACCCTAACCCTAAGTGTCTAACCCTAAGAGTCTAACCCTAACCCTAACCCTAACCCTAACAGTCTAACCCTAACCCTAACCCTAACCCCGGCTGAAGTACCCAAGTATATTTCGCTAGATGGCAGCAGCGCTCCACCAACCGGGCGGCTGCAGTACCCAATTACATTTCGCTAGATGGCAGCAGCGCTCCACCAAAATTACCGGCTGCAGTACCCAAATATATTTTGCTAGATGGCAGCAGCGCTCCACCAACAGAGCCGGCTGCAGTACCCAAATATATTTCGCTAGATGGCAGCAGCGCTCCACCAAGAGCGCCGGCTGCAGTACCTAAGTATATTTCGCTAGATGGCAGCAGCGCTCCACCAACAGCGCCGGCTGCAGTACCCAATTATATTTCGCTAGATGGCAGCAGCGCTCCACCAACAGTGCCGGCTGAAGTACCCAAGTATATTTCGCTAGATGGCAGCAGCGCTCCACCAACAGAGCCGGCTGCAGTACCCAAATATATTTCGCTAGATGGCAGCAGCGCTCCACCAACAGAGCCGGCTGCAGTACCCAAATATATTTCGCTAGATGGCAGCAGCGCTCCACCAACAGCGCCGGCTGCAGTACCCAAGTATATTTCGCTAGATGGCTGCAGCACTCCACCAAAAGGGCCGGCTGCAGTACCCAAATATATAGTACTGAGTCTAACCCTAACCCTAAGAGCCTGAGTCTAACCCTAACCCGAAGAGCCTGAGTCTAACCCTAACCCTAACCCTAACCCTAAGAGTCTAACCCTAACCCTAAGAGCCTGAGTCTAACCCTCACCCTAAGAGCCTGAGTCTAACCCTCCCGCTAAGAGCCTGAGTCTAACCCTAACCCTAAGAGCCTGAGTCTAACCCTAACCCTAAGAGCCTAAGTCTAACCCTAACCCTAAGAGTCTAACCCTAACCCTAACCCTAACCCTAATAGTCTAACCCTAACCCTGAGTCTAACCCTAACCCTAAGACTCTAACCCTAACCCTAACACTAACCCTAAGTTTCTAACCCTAACCCTAACCCTAACCCTAACCCTAAGAGTCTAACCATAACCCTGAGTCTAACCCTAACCCTAACCCTAACCCTAAGAGTCTAACCCTAAGAGTCTAACCCTAACCCTAACCCTAACCCTAAGAGTCTAACCCTAACCCTAAGAGTCTAACCCTAACCCTAACCCTAACCCTAACCCTAAGAGTCTAACCCTAAGCCTAAGAGTCTAACCCTAAGAGTCTAAACCTAACCCTTAGAGTCTAACCCTAACCCTAAGAGTCTAACCCTAACCCTAAGAGTCTAACCCTAACCCTAACCCTAACCCTAACCCTAAGAGTCTAACCTTAACCCTAAGAGTCTAACCCTAAGAGTCTAACCCTAACCCTAACCCTAACCCTAACAGTCTAACCCTAACCCTAACCCTAACCCCGGCTGAAGTACCCAAGTATATTTCGCTAGATGGCAGCAGCGCTCCACCAACAGAGCCGGCTGCAGTACCCAAATATATTTCGCTAGATGGCAGCAGCGCTCCACCAAGAGCGCCGGCTGCAGTACCTAAGTATATTTCGCTAGATGGCAGCAGCGCTCCACCAACAGCGCCGGCTGCAGTACCCAATTATATTTCGCTAGATGGCAGCAGCGCTCCACCAACAGTGCCGGCTGAAGTACCCAAGTATATTTCGCTAGATGGCAGCAGCGCTCCACCAACAGAGCCGGCTGCAGTACCCAAATATATTTCGCTAGATGGCAGCAGCGCTCCACCAACAGAGCCGGCTGCAGTACCCAAATATATTTCGCTAGATGGCAGCAGCGCTCCACCAACAGCGCCGGCTGCAGTACCCAAGTATATTTCGCTAGATGGCTGCAGCACTCCACCAAAAGGGCCGGCTGCAGTACCCAAATATATAGTACTGAGTCTAACCCTAACCCTAAGAGCCTGAGTCTAACCCTAACCCGAAGAGCCTGAGTCTAACCCTAACCCTAACCCTAACCCTAAGAGTCTAACCCTAACCCTAAGAGCCTGAGTCTAACCCTCACCCTAAGAGCCTGAGTCTAACCCTAACCCTAAGAGCCTGAGTCTAACCCTAACCCTAAGAGCCTGAGTCTAACCCTAACCCTAAGAGCCTGAGTCTAACCCTAACCCTAAGAGCCTAAGTCTAACCCTAACCCTAAGAGTCTAACCCTAACCCTAACCCTAACCCTAATAGTCTAACCCTAACCCTGAGTCTAACCCTAACCCTAAGACTCTAACCCTAACCCTAACACTAACCCTAAGTTTCTAACCCTAACCCTAACCCTAACCCTAACCCTAAGAGTCTAACCATAACCCTGAGTCTAACCCTAACCCTAACCCTAACCCTAAGAGTCTAACCCTAAGAGTCTAACCCTAACCCTAACCCTAACCCTAAGAGTCTAACCCTAACCCTAAGAGTCTAACCCTAACCCTAACCCTAACCCTAACCCTAAGAGTCTAACCCTAAGCCTAAGAGTCTAACCCTAAGAGTCTAAACCTAACCCTTAGAGTCTAACCCTAACCCTAAGAGTCTAACCCTAACCCTAACCCTAACCCTAAGAGTCTAACCCTAACCCTAACCCTAACCCTAACCCTAAGAGTCTAACCTTAACCCTAAGAGTCTAACCCTAAGAGTCTAACCCTAACCCTAACCCTAACCCTAACAGTCTAACCCTAACCCTAACCCTAACCCCGGCTGAAGTACCCAAGTATATTTCGCTAGATGGCAGCAGCGCTCCACCAACAGAGCCGGCTGCAGTACCCAAATATATTTCGCTAGATGGCAGCAGCGCTCCACCAACAGCGCCGGCTGCAGTACCCAAATATATTTCGCTAGATGGCAGCAGCGCTCCACCAAAAGGGCGGCTGCAGTACCCAATTACATTTCGCTAGATGGCAGCAGCGCTCCACCAACCGGGCGGCTGCAGTACCCAAGTATATTTCGCTAGATGGCAGCAGCGCTCCACTAACCGGCCGGCTGAAGTACCCAAGTATATTTCGCTAGATGGCAGCAGCGCTCCACCAACAGCGCCGGCTGCAGTACCCAAATATATTTCGCTAGATGGCAGCAGCGCTCCACCAACAGGGCCGACTACAGTATCCAAGTATATTTCGCTAGATGGCAGCAGCGCTCCACCAACCGGCCGGCTGCAGTACCCAAGTATATTTCGCTAGATGGCAGCAGCGCTCCACCAACAGCGCCGGCTGCAGTACCCAAGTATATTTCGCTAGATGGCAGCAGCGCTCCACCAACCGGGCCGGCTGCAGTACCCAGGTATATTTCGCTAGATGGCAGCAGCGCTCCACCAACAGCGCCGGCTGCAGTACCCAAGTATATTTCGCTAGATGGCAGCAGCGCTCCACCAACCGGGCGGCTGCAGTACCCAGGTATATAGCGCCGGCTGCAGTACCCAAATATATTTCGCTAGATGGCAGCAGCGCTCCACCAACAGCGCCGGCTGCAGTACCCAAGTATATGTCGCTAGATGGCAGCAGCGCTCCACCAAAAGGGCGGCTGCAGTACCCAATTACATTTCGCTAGATGGCAGCAGCGCTCCACAAACGGGGCCGCCTGCAGTACCCAAATATATTTCGTTAGATGGCAGCAGCGCTCCACCAACAGCGCCGGCTGCAGTACCCAAATATATTTCGCTAGATGGCAGCAGCGCTCCACCAAAAGGACGGCTGCAGTACCCAAGTATATTTCGCTAGATGGCAGCAGCGCTCCACCAACAGAGCCGGCTGCAGTACCCAATTACATTTCGCTAGATGGCAGCAGTGCTCCACCAAAAGGGCGGCTGCAGTACTCCATTACATTTCGCTAGATGGCAGCAGCGCTCCACCAACCGGGCGGCTGCAGTACCCAAGTATATTTCGCTAGATGGCAGCAGCGCTCCACCAACAGCGCCGGCTGCAGTACCCAAATATATTTCGCTAGATGGCAGCAGCGCTCCACCAACAGCGCCGGCTGCAGTACCCAAATATATTTCGCTAGATGGCAGCAGCGCTCCACCAACAGAGCCGGCTGCAGTACCCAATTACATTTCGCTAGATGGCAGCAGCGCTCCACCAACAGAGCCGGCTGCAGTACCCAATTACATTTCGCTAGATGGCAGCAGCGCTCCACCAAAAGGGCGGCTGAAGTACCCAAGTATATTTCGCTAGATGGCAGCAGCGCTCCACCAACAGAGCCGGCTGCAGTACTCCATTACATTTCGCTAGATGGCAGCAGCGCTCCACCAAAAGGGCGGCTGAAGTACCCAAGTATATTTCGCTAGATGGCAGCAGCGCTCCACCAAAAGGGCGGCTGCAGTACCCAAATGTATTTCGCTAGAAGGCAGCAGCGCTCCACCAAAAGGGCGGCTGCAGTACCCAAATGTATTTCGCTAGACGGCAGCAGCGCTCCACCAACCGGGCGGCTGCAGTACCCAAATATATTTCGCTAGATGGCAGCAGCGCTCCACCAAAAGGGCGGCTGCAGTACCCAAATATATAGTACTGAGTCTAACCCTAACCCTAAGAGCCTGAGTCTAACCCTAACCCGAAGAGCCTGAGTCTAACCCTAACCCTAAGAGCCTGAGTCTAACCTTAACCCTAAGAGCCTGAGTCTAACCCTAACCCTAAGAGCCTGAGTCTAACCCTAACCCTAAGAGCCTGAGTCTAACCCTAACCCTAAGAGCCTGATTCTAACGCTAACCCTAAGAGCCGGAGTCTAACCCTAACCCTAACCCTAACAGTCTAACCCTAATCCTAACCCTAACCCTAACCCTAACCCTAAGAGTCTAACCCTAACCCTAACCCTAACCCTAACCCTAAGAGTCTAACCCCAACCCTGAGTCTAACCCTAACCCTAACCCTAACCCTAAGAGTCTAACGCTAACCCTATTCCTAACCCTGAGTCTAACCCTAACCCTAAGAGTCTAACCCTAACCCTAACCCTAACCCTAAGAGTCTAACCCTAACCCTAACCCTAAGAGTCTAACCCTAACCCTATTCCTAACCCTGAGTCTAACCCTAACCCTAAGAGTCTAACCCTAACCCTAACCCTAACCCTAAGAGTCTAACCCTAACCTTAAGAGTCTAACCCTAACCCTAACCCTAACCCTAACCCTAAGAGTCTAACCCTAACCCTAAGAGTCTAACCCTAAGAGTCTAACCCTAACCCTAACCCTAACCCTAACAGTCTAACCCTAACCCTAACCCTAACCCCGGCTGAAGTACCCAAGTATATTTCGCTAGATGGCAGCAGCGCTCCACCAACAGAGCCGGCTGCAGTACCCAAGTATATTTCGCTAGATGGCAGCAGCGCTCCACCAAAAGGGCGGCTGCAGTACCCAATTACATTTCGCTAGATGGCAGCAGCGCTCCACCAAAAGGGCGGCTGCAGTACCCAATTATATTTCGCTAGATGGCAGCAGCGCTCCACCAACCGGCCGGCTGAAGTACCCAAGTATATTTCGCTAGATGGCAGCAGCGCTCCACCAACCGGGCGGCTGCAGTACCCAAATATATTTCGCTAGATGGCAGCAGCGCTCCACCAACCGGGCCGGCTGCAGTACCCAGGTATATTTCGCTAGATGGCAGCAGCGCTCCACCAACAGGGCCGGCTGCAGTACCCAAGTATATTTCGCTAGATGGCAGCAGCGCTCCACCAACCGGGCGGCTGCAGTACCCAGGTATATAGCGCCGGCTGCAGTACCCAAATATATTTCGCTAGATGGCAGCAGCGCTCCACCAACAGCGCCGGCTGCAGTACCCAAGTATATGTCGCTAGATGGCAGCAGCGCTCCACCAAAAGGGCGGCTGCAGTACCCAATTACATTTCGCTAGATGGCAGCAGCGCTCCACAAACGGGGCCGCCTGCAGTACCCAAATATATTTCGTTAGATGGCAGCAGCGCTCCACCAACAGCGCCGGCTGCAGTACCCAAATATATTTCGCTAGATGGCAGCAGCGCTCCACCAAAAGGACGGCTGCAGTACCCAAGTATATTTCGCTAGATGGCAGCAGCGCTCCACCAACAGAGCCGGCTGCAGTACCCAATTACATTTCGCTAGATGGCAGCAGTGCTCCACCAAAAGGGCGGCTGCAGTACTCCATTACATTTCGCTAGATGGCAGCAGCGCTCCACCAACCGGGCGGCTGCAGTACCCAAGTATATTTCGCTAGATGGCAGCAGCGCTCCACCAACAGCGCCGGCTGCAGTACCCAAATATATTTCGCTAGATGGCAGCAGCGCTCCACCAACAGCGCCGGCTGCAGTACCCAAATATATTTCGCTAGATGGCAGCAGCGCTCCACCAACAGAGCCGGCTGCAGTACCCAATTACATTTCGCTAGATGGCAGCAGCGCTCCACCAACAGAGCCGGCTGCAGTACCCAATTACATTTCGCTAGATGGCAGCAGCGCTCCACCAAAAGGGCGGCTGAAGTACCCAAGTATATTTCGCTAGATGGCAGCAGCGCTCCACCAACAGAGCCGGCTGCAGTACTCCATTACATTTCGCTAGATGGCAGCAGCGCTCCACCAAAAGGGCGGCTGAAGTACCCAAGTATATTTCGCTAGATGGCAGCAGCGCTCCACCAAAAGGGCGGCTGCAGTACCCAAATGTATTTCGCTAGAAGGCAGCAGCGCTCCACCAAAAGGGCGGCTGCAGTACCCAAATGTATTTCGCTAGACGGCAGCAGCGCTCCACCAACCGGGCGGCTGCAGTACCCAAATATATTTCGCTAGATGGCAGCAGCGCTCCACCAAAAGGGCGGCTGCAGTACCCAAATATATAGTACTGAGTCTAACCCTAACCCTAAGAGCCTGAGTCTAACCCTAACCCGAAGAGCCTGAGTCTAACCCTAACCCTAAGAGCCTGAGTCTAACCTTAACCCTAAGAGCCTGAGTCTAACCCTAACCCTAAGAGCCTGAGTCTAACCCTAACCCTAAGAGCCTGAGTCTAACCCTAACCCTAAGAGCCTGATTCTAACGCTAACCCTAAGAGCCGGAGTCTAACCCTAACCCTAACCCTAACAGTCTAACCCTAATCCTAACCCTAACCCTAACCCTAACCCTAAGAGTCTAACCCTAACCCTAACCCTAACCCTAACCCTAAGAGTCTAACCCCAACCCTGAGTCTAACCCTAACCCTAACCCTAACCCTAAGAGTCTAACGCTAACCCTATTCCTAACCCTGAGTCTAACCCTAACCCTAAGAGTCTAACCCTAACCCTAACCCTAACCCTAAGAGTCTAACCCTAACCCTAACCCTAAGAGTCTAACCCTAACCCTATTCCTAACCCTGAGTCTAACCCTAACCCTAAGAGTCTAACCCTAACCCTAACCCTAACCCTAAGAGTCTAACCCTAACCTTAAGAGTCTAACCCTAACCCTAACCCTAACCCTAACCCTAAGAGTCTAACCCTAACCCTAAGAGTCTAACCCTAAGAGTCTAACCCTAACCCTAACCCTAACCCTAACAGTCTAACCCTAACCCTAACCCTAACCCCGGCTGAAGTACCCAAGTATATTTCGCTAGATGGCAGCAGCGCTCCACCAACAGAGCCGGCTGCAGTACCCAAGTATATTTCGCTAGATGGCAGCAGCGCTCCACCAAAAGGGCGGCTGCAGTACCCAATTACATTTCGCTAGATGGCAGCAGCGCTCCACCAAAAGGGCGGCTGCAGTACCCAATTATATTTCGCTAGATGGCAGCAGCGCTCCACCAACCGGCCGGCTGAAGTACCCAAGTATATTTCGCTAGATGGCAGCAGCGCTCCACCAACCGGGCGGCTGCAGTACCCAAATATATTTCGCTAGATGGCAGCAGCGCTCCACCAACCGGGCGGCTGCAGTACCCAATTACATTTAGCTAGATGGCAGAAGCGCTCCACCAACAGAGCCGGCTGCAGTACCCAAATATATTTCGTTAGATGGCAGCAGCGCTCCACCAACAGCGCCGGCTGCAGTACCCAAATATATTTCGCTAGATGGCAGCAGCGCTCCACCAACAGCGCCGGCTGCAGTACCCAAATATATTTCGCTAGATGGCAGCAGCGCTCCACCAACAGCGCCGGCTGATGTACCCAAATATATTTCGCTAGATGGCAGCAGCGCTCCACCAACAGGGCCGGCTGCAGTACCCAAGTATATTTCGCTAGATGGCAGCAGCGCAACACCAACCGGGCGGCTGCAGTACCCAAGTATATTTCGCTAGATGGCAGCAGCGCTCCACCAAAAGGGCGGCTGCAGTACCCAAATATATTTCGCTAGATGGCAGCAGCGCTCCACCAAAAGGGCGGCTGCAGTACCCAGATATATTTCGCTAGATGGCAGCAGCGCTCCACCAACAGCGCCGGCTGCAGTACCCAAGTATATTTCGCTAGATGGCAGCAGCGCTCCACCAAAAGGGCGGCTGCAGTACCCAAATATATAGTACTGAGTCTAACCCTAACCCTAAGAGCCTGAGTCTAACCCTAACCCGAAGAGCCTGAGTCTAACCCTAACCCTAAGAGCCTGAGTCTAACCCTCACCCTAACCCTAAGAGTCTAACCCTAACCCTAAAAGTCTAACCCTAAGAGTCTAACCCTAACCCTAACAGTCTAACCCTAACCCTAAGAGTCTAACCCTAAGAGTCTAACCCTAACCCTAAACCTAACCCTAACAGTCTAACCCTAACCCTAACCCTAACCCTAAGAGTCTAACCCTAACCCTAAGAGTCTAACCCTAAGAGTCTAAACCTAACCCTTACAGTCTAACCCTAACCCTAAGAGTCTAACCCTAACCCTAACCCTAACCCTAAGAGTCTAACCCTAACCCTGAGTCTAACCCTAACCCTAAGAGTCTAACCCTAACCCTAACCCTAACCCTAAGTGTCTAACCCTAACCCTAACCCTAACCCTAACCCTAAGAGTCTAACCATAACCCTGAGTCTAACCCTAACTCTAACCCTAACCCTAAGAGTCTAACCCTAACCCTAAGAGTCTAACCCTAACCCTAACCCTAACCCTAAGAGTCTAAATCTAACCCTAAGAGTCTAACCCTAACCCTAACCCTAACCCTAACCCTTAGAGTCTAACCCTAACCCTAAGAGTCTAACCCTAAGAGTCTAAACCTAACCCTTAGAGTCTAACCCTAACCCTAAGAGTCTAACCCTAACCCTAACTCTAACCCTAAGAGTCTAACCCTAACCCTAACCCTAACCCTAACCCTAAGAGTCTAACCTTAACCCTAAGAGTCTGAGTCTAACCCTAACCCTAAGAGCCTGAGTCTAACCCTCACCCTAAGAGCCTGAGTCTAACCCTAACCCTAAGAGCCTGAGGCTAACCCTAACCCTAAGAGCCTGAGCCTAACCCTAACCCTAAGAGCCTAAGTCTAACCCTAACCCTAAGAGTCTAACCCTAACCCTAACCCTAACCCTAAGAGTCTAACCCTAACCCTGAGTCTAACCCTAACCCTAAGAGTCTAACCCTAACCCTAACCCTAAGTGTCTAACCCTAACCCTAACCCTAACCCTAACCCTAAGAGTCTAACCATAACCCTGAGTCTAACCCTAACCCTAACCCTAATCCTAAGAGTCTAACCCTAACCCTAAGAGTCTAACCCTAACCCTAACCCTAACCCTAAGAGTCTAACCCTAACCCTAAGAGTCTAACCCTAACCCTAACCCTAAGAGTCTAACCCTAACCCTAAGAGTCTAACCCTAACCCTAACCCTAACCCTAAGAGTCTAACCCTAACCCTAACCCTAACCCTAACCCTAAGAGTCTAACCCTAACCCTAACCCTAACCCTAACCCTAAGAGTCTAACCCTAACCCTAACCATAACCCTAAGAGTCTAAACCTAACCCTTAGAGTCTAACCCTAACCCTAAGAGTCTAAACCTAAACCTAAGAGTCTAACCCTAAGAGTCTAACCCTAACCCTAAAAGTCTAACCCTAACAGTCTAACCCTAACCCTAACTCTAACCCTAACAGTCTAACCCTAACCCTAAGAGTCTAACCCTAAAAGTCTAACCCTAACCCTAAACCTAACCCTAAGAGTCTAACCCTAACCCTAACCATAACCCTAACCCTAAGAGTCTAACCCTAACCCTAACCCTAACCCTAAGAGTCTAACCCTAACCCTAAGAGTCTAACCTTAACCCTAACCCTAACCCTAAGAGTCTAACCCTAACCCTAACCCTAACCCTAAGAGTCGAACCCTAACCCTAACCCTAACCCTAACCCTAAGAGTCTAACCCTAACCCTAACCCTAACCCTAAGAGTCTAACCCTAACCCTAAGAGTCTAACCCTAACCCTAACCCTAACCCTAAGAGTCTAACCCTAACCCTAACCCTAAGAGTCTAACCCTAACCCTAAAAGTCTAACCCTAAGAGTCTAACCCTAACCATAACTCTAACCCTAACAGTCTAACCCTAACCCTAAGAGTCTAACCTTAACCCTAACCCTAACCCTAACAGTCTAACCCTAACCCTTACCCTAACCATAACCCTAAGAGTCTAACCCTAACCATAACACTAACCCTAAGAGTCTAACCCTAACCCTAAGAGTCTAACCCTAACCCTAAGAGTCTAACCCTAACCCTAACCCTAACCCTATGAGTCTAACCCTAACCCTAAGAGACTAACCCTAAACCTAACCCTAACCCTAACCCTAAGAGTCTAACCCTAACCCTAAGAGCCTGAGTCTAACCCTAAGAGCCTAAGTCTATCCCTAACCCTAAGAGCCTGAGTCTAACCCTCACCCTAAGAGCCTGAGTCTAACCCTAACCCTAAGAGCCTGAGTCTAACCCTCACCCTAAGAGCCTGAGTCTAACCCTAACCCTAAGAGCCTGAGTCTAACCCTAACCCTAAGAGCCTGAGTCTAACCCTCACCCTAAGAGCCTGAGTCTAACCCTAACCCTAAGAGCCTGAGTCTAACCCTCACCCTAAGAGCCTGAGTCTAACCCTCACCCTAAGAGCCTGAGTCTAACCCTAGCCCTAAGAGCCTGAGTCTAACCCTCACCCTAAGAGCCTGAGTCTAACCCTCACCCTAAGAGCCTGAGTGTAACCCTAACCCTAAGAGCCGGAGTCTAACCCTAACCCTAACCCTAACAGTCTAACCCTAACCCTAACCCTAGCCCTAACCCTAACCCTAAGAGTCTAACTTTAACCCTAACCCTAACCCTAACCCTAAGAGTCTAACCCCAACCCTGAGTCTAACCCTAACCCTAACCCTAACCCTAAGAGTCTAACCCTAACCCTATTCCTAACCCTGAGTCTAACCCTTACCCTAAGAGTCTAACCCTAACCCTAACCCTAACCCTAAGAGTCTAACCCTAACCCTAACCCTAACACTAAGAGTCTAACCCTAACCCTAACCCTAACCCTGAGTGTCTAACCCTAACCCTAACCCTAACCCTAAGAGTCTAACCCAAACCCTAAGAGTCTAACCTTAACCCTAACCCTAAGAGTCTAACCCTAACCCTAAGAGTCTAACCCTAACCCTAACCCTAACCCTAAGAGTCTAACCCTAACCCTAACCCTAAGAGTCTAACCCTAACCCTAAAAGTCTAACCCTAAGAATCTAACCCTAACCCTAACTCTAACCCTAACAGTCTAACAGTAACCCTAAGAGTCTAACCCTAAGAGTCTAACCTTAACCCTAACCCTAACCCTAACAGTCTAACCCTAACCCTTACCCTAACCATAACCCTAAGAGTCTAACCCTAACCCTAACCCTAACCCTAAGAGTCTAACCCTAACCCTAAGAGTCTAACCCTAACCCTAACCCTAAGAGTCTAACCCTAACCCTAAGAGTCTAACCCTAACCCTAACCCTAACCCTTAGAGTCTAACCCTAACTCTAAGAGTCTAACCCTAAGAGTCTAAACCTAACCCTAAGAGTCTAACCCTAACCCTAAGAGTCTAACCCTAACCCTAAGAGTCTAACCCTAACCCTAACCCTAACCCTAACACTAAGATTCTAACCCTAACCCTAACCCTAGGAGTCTAACCCTAACCCTAAGAGTCTAACCCTAACCCTAACCCTAACCCTAAGAGTCTAACCCTAACCTTAAGAGTCTAACCCTAACCCTAACCCTAACCCTAACCCTAAGAGTCTAACCCTAACCCTAAGAGTCTAACCCTAAGAGTCTAACCCTAACCCTAACCCTAACCCTAACAGTCTAACCCTAACCCTAACCCCGGCTGAAGTACCCAAGTATATTTCGCTAGATGGCAGCAGCGCTCCACCAACAGAGCCGGCTGCAGTACCCAAGTATATTTCGCTAGATGGCAGCAGCGCTCCACCAACAGGGCCGGCTGCAGTACCCAAGTATATTTCGCTAGATGGCAGCAGCGCTCCACCAACAGCGCCGGCTGCAGTACCCAAATATATTTCGCTAGATGGCAGCAGCGCTCCACCAAAAGGGCGGCAGCAGTACCCAATTACATTTCGCCAGATGGCAGCAGCGCTCCACTAACCGGGCGGCTGCAGTACCCAATTACATTTCGCTAGATGGCAGCAGCGCTCCACCAACAGGGCCGGCTTCAGTACCCAAATATATTTCGTTAGATGGCAGCAGCGCTCCACCAACAGCGCCGGCTGCAGTACCCAAATATATTTCGCTAGATGGCAGCAGCGCTCCACCAAAAGGGCGGCAGCAGTACCCAATTACATTTCGCTAGATGGCAGCAGCGCTCCACTAACCGGCCGGCTGCAGTACCCAATTACATTTCGCTAGATGGCAGCAGCGCTCCACCAACAGGGCCGGCTTCAGTACCCAAATATATTTCGTTAGATGGCAGCAGCGCTCCACCAACAGCGCCGGCTGCAGTACCCAAATATATTTCGCTAGATGGCAGCAGCGCTCCACCAAAAGGGCGGCTGCAGTACCCAATTACATTTCGCTAGATGGCAGCAGCGCTCCACCAACAGCGCCGGCTGCAGTACCCAATTATATTTCGCTAGATGGCAGCAGCGCTCCACCAACCGGCCGGCTGAAGTACCCAAGTATATTTCGCTAGATGGCAGCAGCGCTCCACCAACAGGCCGGCTGCAGTACCCAAATATATTTCGCTAGATGGCAGCAGCGCTCCACCAACAGGGCCGGCTGCAGTACCCAAATATATTTCGCTAGATGGCAGCAGCGCTCCACCAACAGCGCCGGCTGCAGTACCCAAGTATATTTCGCTAGATGGCAGCAGCGCTCCACCAAAAGGGCGGCTGCAGTACCCAAATATATAGTACTGAGTCTAACCCTAACCCTAAGAGCCTGAGTCTAACCCTAACCCGAAGAGCCTGAGTCTAACCCTAACCCTAAACCTAACCCTAACAGTCTAACCCTAACCCTAAGAGCCTGAGTCTAACCCTAACCCGAAGAGCCTGAGTCTAACCCTCACCCTAAGAGCCTGAGTCTAACCCTAACCCTAAGAGCCTGAGTCTAACCCTAACCCTAAAAGCCTGAGTCTAACCCTAACCCTAAGAGTCTAACCCTATCCCTAAGAGTCTAACCCTATCCCTGTGTCTAACCCTAACCCTAAGAGTCTAACCCTAACCCTAACCCTAACCCTAAGTGTCTAACCCTAACCCTAACCCTAAGAGTCTAACCATAACCCTGAGTCTAACCCTAACCCTAACCCTAACCCTAAGAGTCTAACCCTAACCCTAAGAGTCTAACCCTAACCCTAACCCTAACCCTAAGAGTCTAACCCTAACCCTAAGAGTCTAACCCTAACCCTAACCCTAACCCTAACCCTAAGAGTCTAACCCTAACCCTAAGAGTCTAACCCTAAGAGTCTAAACCTGACCCTTAGAGTCTAACCCTAACCCTAAGAGTCTAACCCTAACCCTAACCCTAAGAATCTAACCCTAACCCTAACCCTAACCCTAACCCTAAGAGTCTAACCTTAACCCTAAGAGTCTAACCCTAAGAGTCTAACCCTAACCCTAACCCTAACCCTAACAGTCTAACCCTAACCCTAACCCTAACCCCGGCTGAAGTACCCAAGTATATTTCGCTAGATGGCAGCAGCGCTCCACCAACAGCGCCGGCTGCAGTACCCAAATATATTTCGCTAGATGGCAGCAGCGCTCCACCAAAAGGGCGGCTGCAGTACCCAATTACATTTCGCTAGATGGCAGCAGCGCTCCACCAACCGGGCGGCTGCAGTACCCAATTATATTTCGCTAGATGGCAGCAGCGCTCCACTAACCGGCCGGCTGAAGTACCCAAGTATATTTCGCTAGATGGCAGCAGCGCTCCACCAACAGCGCCGGCTGCAGTACCCAAATATATTTCGCTAGATGGCAGCAGCGCTCCACCAACAGCGCCGGCTGCAGTATCCAAGTATATTTCGCTAGATGGCAGCAGCGCTCCACCAACCGGCCGGCTGCAGTACCCAGGTATATTTCGCTAGATGGCAGCAGCGCTCCACCAAAAGGGCCGGCTGCAGTACCCAAGTATATTTCGCTAGATGGCAGCAGCGCTCCACCAACAGCGCCGGCTGATGTACCCAAATATATTTCGCTAGATGGCAGCAGCGCTCCACCAACAGCGCCGGCTGCAGTACCCAAGTATATTTCGCTAGATGGCAGCAGCGCTCCACCAAAAGGGCGGCTGCAGTACCCAATTACATTTCGCTAGATGGCAGCAGCGCTCCACCAAAAGGGCGGCTGCAGTACCCAATTATATTTCGCTAGACGGCAGCAGCGCTCCACCAACCGGGCGGCTGCAGTACCCAAATATATTTCGCTAGATGGCAGCAGCGCTCCACCAACAGGGCCGGCTGCAGTACCCAAGTATATTTCGCTAGATGGCAGCAGCGCTCCACCAAAAGGGCGGCTGCAGTACCCAAATATATAGTACTGAGTCTAACCCTAACCCTAAGAGCCTGAGTCTAACCCTAACCCTAAGAGCCTGAGTCTAATCCTCACCCTAAGAGCCTGAGTCTAACCCTAACCCTAAGAGCCTGAGTCTAACCCTAACCCTAAGAGCCTGAGTCTAACCCTAACCCGAAGAGCCTGAGTCTAACCCTAACCCTAAGAGCCTGAGTCTAACCTTAACCCTAAGAGCCTGAGTCGAACCCTCACCCTAAGAGCCTGAGTTTAACCCTAACCCTAAGAGTCTGAGTCTAACCCTAACCCTAAGAGCCTGAGTCTAACCCTAACCCTAAGAGCCTGAGTCTAACCCTAACCCTAAGAGCCGGAGTCTAACGCTAACCCTAAGAGCCGGAGTCTAACCCTAACCCTAACCCTAACAGTCTAACCCTAATCCTAACCCTAACCCTAACCCTAACCCTAAGAGTCTAACCCTAACCCTAACCCTAACCCTAACCCTAAGAGTCAAACCCCAACCCTGAGTCTAACCCTAACCCTAACCCTAACCCTAAGAGTCTAACCCTAACCCTATTCCTAACCCTGAGTCTAACCCTAACCCTAAGAGTCTAACCCTAACCCTAACCCTAAGAGTCTAACCCTAACCATAACACTAAGAGTCTAACCCTAACCCTAACCCTAACCCTAAGAGTCTAACCCTAACCCTAAGAGTCTAACCCTAACCCTAACCCTAACCCTAAGAGTCTAACCCTAACCTTAAGAGTCTAACCCTAACCCTAACCCTAACCCTAACCCTAAGAGTCTAACCCTAACCCTAAGAGTCTAATCCTAAGAGTCTAACCCTAACCCTAACCCTAACCCTAACAGTCTAACCCTAACCCTAACCCTAACCCCGGCTGAAGTACCCAAGTATATTTCGCTAGATGGCAGCAGCGCTCCACCAACAGAGCCGGCTGCAGTACCCAAGTATATTTCGCTAGATGGCAGCAGCGCTCCACCAACAGGGCCGGCTGCAGTACCCAAATATATTTCGCTAGATGGCAGCAGCGCTCCACCAAAAGGGCGGCTGCAGTACCCAATTACATTTCGCTAGATGGCAGCAGCGCTCCACCAAAAGGGCGGCTGCAGTACCCAATTATATTTCGCTAGATGGCAGCAGCGCTCCACCAAAAGGGCGGCTGCAGTACCCAAATATATTTCGCTAGATGGCAGCAGCGCTCCACCAACCGGCCGGCTGAAGTACCCAAATATATTTCGCTAGATGGCAGCAGCGCTCCACCAACAGCGCCGGCTGCAGTACCCAAATATATTTCGCTAGATGGCAGCAGCGCTCCACCAACAGCGCCGGCTGCAGTACCCAAGTATATTTCGCTAGATGGCAGCAGCGCAACACCAACCGGGCGGCTGCAGTACCCAAGTATATTTCGCTAGATGGCAGCAGCGCTCCACCAAAAGGGCGGCTGCAGTACCCAAATATATTTCGCTAGATGGCAGCAGCGCTCCACCAAAAGGGCGGCTGCAGTACCCAAGTATATTTCGCTAGATGGCAGCAGCGCTCCACCAACAGCGCCGGCTGCAGTACCCAAGTATATTTCGCTAGATGGCAGCAGCGCTCCACCAAAAGGGCGGCTGCAGTACCCAAATATATAGTACTGAGTCTAACCCTAACCCTAAGAGCCTGAGTCTAACCCTAACCCGAAGAGCCTGAGTCTAACCCTCACCCTAAGAGCCTGAGTCTAACCCTCACCCTAAGAGCCTGAGTCTAACCCTAACCCTAACCCTAAGAGTCTAACCCTAACCCTAAAAGTCTAACCCTAAGAGTCTAACCCTAACCCTAACTCTAACCCTAACAGTCTAACCCTAACCCTAAGAGTCTAACCCTAAGAGTCTAACCCTAACCCTAAACCTAACCCTAACAGTCTAACCCTAACCCTAACCCTAACCCTAACGCTAAGAGTCTAACCCTAACCCTAAGAGTCTAACCCTAAGAGTCTAAACCTAACCCTTACAGTCTAACCCTAACCCTAAGAGTCTAACCCTAACCCTAACCCTAACCCTAACCCTAACCCTAACCCTAACCCTAACCCTAACCCTAACCCTAACCTAACCCTAACCCTAACCCTAACCCTAACCCTAACCCTAACCCTAACCCTAACCCTAACCCTAACCCTAACCCTAACCCTAACCCTAACCCTAACCCTAACCCTAACCCTAACCCTAACCCTAACCCTAACCCTAACCCTAACCCTAACCCTAACCCTAAACCCTAACCCTAACCATAACTCTAACCCTAACAGTCTAACCCTAACCCTAAGAGTCTAACCTTAACCCTAACCCTAACCCTAACAGTCTAACCCTAACCCTTACCCTAACCATAACCCTAAGAGTCTAACCCTAACCATAACACTAACCCTAAGAGTCTAACCCTAACCCTAAGAGTCTAACCCTAACCCTAAGAGTCTAACCCTAACCCTAACCCTAACCCTATGAGTCTAACCCTAACCCTAAGAGACTAACCCTAAACCTAACCCTAACCCTAACCCTAAGAGTCTAACCCTAACCCTAAGAGCCTGAGTCTAACCCTAAGAGCCTAAGTCTATCCCTAACCCTAAGAGCCTGAGTCTAACCCTCACCCTAAGAGCCTGAGTCTAACCCTAACCCTAAGAGCCTGAGTCTAACCCTCACCCTAAGAGCCTGAGTCTAACCCTAACCCTAAGAGCCTGAGTCTAACCCTAACCCTAAGAGCCTGAGTCTAACCCTCACCCTAAGAGCCTGAGTCTAACCCTAACCCTAAGAGCCTGAGTCTAACCCTCACCCTAAGAGCCTGAGTCTAACCCTCACCCTAAGAGCCTGAGTCTAACCCTAGCCCTAAGAGCCTGAGTCTAACCCTCACCCTAAGAGCCTGAGTCTAACCCTCACCCTAAGAGCCTGAGTGTAACCCTAACCCTAAGAGCCGGAGTCTAACCCTAACCCTAACCCTAACAGTCTAACCCTAACCCTAACCCTAGCCCTAACCCTAACCCTAAGAGTCTAACTTTAACCCTAACCCTAACCCTAACCCTAAGAGTCTAACCCCAACCCTGAGTCTAACCCTAACCCTAACCCTAACCCTAAGAGTCTAACCCTAACCCTATTCCTAACCCTGAGTCTAACCCTTACCCTAAGAGTCTAACCCTAACCCTAACCCTAACCCTAAGAGTCTAACCCTAACCCTAACCCTAACACTAAGAGTCTAACCCTAACCCTAACCCTAACCCTGAGTGTCTAACCCTAACCCTAACCCTAACCCTAAGAGTCTAACCCAAACCCTAAGAGTCTAACCTTAACCCTAACCCTAAGAGTCTAACCCTAACCCTAAGAGTCTAACCCTAACCCTAACCCTAACCCTAAGAGTCTAACCCTAACCCTAACCCTAAGAGTCTAACCCTAACCCTAAAAGTCTAACCCTAAGAATCTAACCCTAACCCTAACTCTAACCCTAACAGTCTAACAGTAACACTAAGAGTCTAACCCTAAGAGTCTAACCTTAACCCTAACCCTAACCCTAACAGTCTAACCCTAACCCTTACCCTAACCATAACCCTAAGAGTCTAACCCTAACCCTAACCCTAACCCTAAGAGTCTAACCCTAACCCTAAGAGTCTAACCCTAACCCTAACCCTAAGAGTCTAACCCTAACCCTAAGAGTCTAACCCTAACCCTAACCCTAACCCTTAGAGTCTAACCCTAACTCTAAGAGTCTAACCCTAAGAGTCTAAACCTAACCCTAAGAGTCTAACCCTAACCCTAAGAGTCTAACCCTAACCCTAAGAGTCTAACCCTAACCCTAACCCTAACCCTAACACTAAGATTCTAACCCTAACCCTAACCCTAGGAGTCTAACCCTAACCCTAAGAGTCTAACCCTAACCCTAACCCTAACCCTAAGAGTCTAACCCTAACCTTAAGAGTCTAACCCTAACCCTAACCCTAACCCTAACCCTAAGAGTCTAACCCTAACCCTAAGAGTCTAACCCTAAGAGTCTAACCCTAACCCTAACCCTAACCCTAACAGTCTAACCCTAACCCTAACCCCGGCTGAAGTACCCAAGTATATTTCGCTAGATGGCAGCAGCGCTCCACCAACAGAGCCGGCTGCAGTACCCAAGTATATTTCGCTAGATGGCAGCAGCGCTCCACCAACAGGGCCGGCTGCAGTACCCAAGTATATTTCGCTAGATGGCAGCAGCGCTCCACCAACAGCGCCGGCTGCAGTACCCAAATATATTTCGCTAGATGGCAGCAGCGCTCCACCAAAAGGGCGGCAGCAGTACCCAATTACATTTCGCCAGATGGCAGCAGCGCTCCACTAACCGGGCGGCTGCAGTACCCAATTACATTTCGCTAGATGGCAGCAGCGCTCCACCAACAGGGCCGGCTTCAGTACCCAAATATATTTCGTTAGATGGCAGCAGCGCTCCACCAACAGCGCCGGCTGCAGTACCCAAATATATTTCGCTAGATGGCAGCAGCGCTCCACCAAAAGGGCGGCAGCAGTACCCAATTACATTTCGCTAGATGGCAGCAGCGCTCCACTAACCGGCCGGCTGCAGTACCCAATTACATTTCGCTAGATGGCAGCAGCGCTCCACCAACAGGGCCGGCTTCAGTACCCAAATATATTTCGTTAGATGGCAGCAGCGCTCCACCAACAGCGCCGGCTGCAGTACCCAAATATATTTCGCTAGATGGCAGCAGCGCTCCACCAAAAGGGCGGCTGCAGTACCCAATTACATTTCGCTAGATGGCAGCAGCGCTCCACCAACAGCGCCGGCTGCAGTACCCAATTATATTTCGCTAGATGGCAGCAGCGCTCCACCAACCGGCCGGCTGAAGTACCCAAGTATATTTCGCTAGATGGCAGCAGCGCTCCACCAACAGGCCGGCTGCAGTACCCAAATATATTTCGCTAGATGGCAGCAGCGCTCCACCAACAGGGCCGGCTGCAGTACCCAAATATATTTCGCTAGATGGCAGCAGCGCTCCACCAACAGCGCCGGCTGCAGTACCCAAGTATATTTCGCTAGATGGCAGCAGCGCTCCACCAAAAGGGCGGCTGCAGTACCCAAATATATAGTACTGAGTCTAACCCTAACCCTAAGAGCCTGAGTCTAACCCTAACCCGAAGAGCCTGAGTCTAACCCTAACCCTAAACCTAACCCTAACAGTCTAACCCTAACCCTAAGAGCCTGAGTCTAACCCTAACCCGAAGAGCCTGAGTCTAACCCTCACCCTAAGAGCCTGAGTCTAACCCTAACCCTAAGAGCCTGAGTCTAACCCTAACCCTAAAAGCCTGAGTCTAACCCTAACCCTAAGAGTCTAACCCTATCCCTAAGAGTCTAACCCTATCCCTGTGTCTAACCCTAACCCTAAGAGTCTAACCCTAACCCTAACCCTAACCCTAAGTGTCTAACCCTAACCCTAACCCTAAGAGTCTAACCATAACCCTGAGTCTAACCCTAACCCTAACCCTAACCCTAAGAGTCTAACCCTAACCCTAAGAGTCTAACCCTAACCCTAACCCTAACCCTAAGAGTCTAACCCTAACCCTAAGAGTCTAACCCTAACCCTAACCCTAACCCTAACCCTAAGAGTCTAACCCTAACCCTAAGAGTCTAACCCTAAGAGTCTAAACCTGACCCTTAGAGTCTAACCCTAACCCTAAGAGTCTAACCCTAACCCTAACCCTAAGAATCTAACCCTAACCCTAACCCTAACCCTAACCCTAAGAGTCTAACCTTAACCCTAAGAGTCTAACCCTAAGAGTCTAACCCTAACCCTAACCCTAACCCTAACAGTCTAACCCTAACCCTAACCCTAACCCCGGCTGAAGTACCCAAGTATATTTCGCTAGATGGCAGCAGCGCTCCACCAACAGCGCCGGCTGCAGTACCCAAATATATTTCGCTAGATGGCAGCAGCGCTCCACCAAAAGGGCGGCTGCAGTACCCAATTACATTTCGCTAGATGGCAGCAGCGCTCCACCAACCGGGCGGCTGCAGTACCCAATTATATTTCGCTAGATGGCAGCAGCGCTCCACTAACCGGCCGGCTGAAGTACCCAAGTATATTTCGCTAGATGGCAGCAGCGCTCCACCAACAGCGCCGGCTGCAGTACCCAAATATATTTCGCTAGATGGCAGCAGCGCTCCACCAACAGCGCCGGCTGCAGTATCCAAGTATATTTCGCTAGATGGCAGCAGCGCTCCACCAACCGGCCGGCTGCAGTACCCAGGTATATTTCGCTAGATGGCAGCAGCGCTCCACCAAAAGGGCCGGCTGCAGTACCCAAGTATATTTCGCTAGATGGCAGCAGCGCTCCACCAACAGCGCCGGCTGATGTACCCAAATATATTTCGCTAGATGGCAGCAGCGCTCCACCAACAGCGCCGGCTGCAGTACCCAAGTATATTTCGCTAGATGGCAGCAGCGCTCCACCAAAAGGGCGGCTGCAGTACCCAATTACATTTCGCTAGATGGCAGCAGCGCTCCACCAAAAGGGCGGCTGCAGTACCCAATTATATTTCGCTAGACGGCAGCAGCGCTCCACCAACCGGGCGGCTGCAGTACCCAAATATATTTCGCTAGATGGCAGCAGCGCTCCACCAACAGGGCCGGCTGCAGTACCCAAGTATATTTCGCTAGATGGCAGCAGCGCTCCACCAAAAGGGCGGCTGCAGTACCCAAATATATAGTACTGAGTCTAACCCTAACCCTAAGAGCCTGAGTCTAACCCTAACCCTAAGAGCCTGAGTCTAATCCTCACCCTAAGAGCCTGAGTCTAACCCTAACCCTAAGAGCCTGAGTCTAACCCTAACCCTAAGAGCCTGAGTCTAACCCTAACCCGAAGAGCCTGAGTCTAACCCTAACCCTAAGAGCCTGAGTCTAACCTTAACCCTAAGAGCCTGAGTCGAACCCTCACCCTAAGAGCCTGAGTTTAACCCTAACCCTAAGAGTCTGAGTCTAACCCTAACCCTAAGAGCCTGAGTCTAACCCTAACCCTAAGAGCCTGAGTCTAACCCTAACCCTAAGAGCCGGAGTCTAACGCTAACCCTAAGAGCCGGAGTCTAACCCTAACCCTAACCCTAACAGTCTAACCCTAATCCTAACCCTAACCCTAACCCTAACCCTAAGAGTCTAACCCTAACCCTAACCCTAACCCTAACCCTAAGAGTCAAACCCCAACCCTGAGTCTAACCCTAACCCTAACCCTAACCCTAAGAGTCTAACCCTAACCCTATTCCTAACCCTGAGTCTAACCCTAACCCTAAGAGTCTAACCCTAACCCTAACCCTAAGAGTCTAACCCTAACCATAACACTAAGAGTCTAACCCTAACCCTAACCCTAACCCTAAGAGTCTAACCCTAACCCTAAGAGTCTAACCCTAACCCTAACCCTAACCCTAAGAGTCTAACCCTAACCTTAAGAGTCTAACCCTAACCCTAACCCTAACCCTAACCCTAAGAGTCTAACCCTAACCCTAAGAGTCTAATCCTAAGAGTCTAACCCTAACCCTAACCCTAACCCTAACAGTCTAACCCTAACCCTAACCCTAACCCCGGCTGAAGTACCCAAGTATATTTCGCTAGATGGCAGCAGCGCTCCACCAACAGAGCCGGCTGCAGTACCCAAGTATATTTCGCTAGATGGCAGCAGCGCTCCACCAACAGGGCCGGCTGCAGTACCCAAATATATTTCGCTAGATGGCAGCAGCGCTCCACCAAAAGGGCGGCTGCAGTACCCAATTACATTTCGCTAGATGGCAGCAGCGCTCCACCAAAAGGGCGGCTGCAGTACCCAATTATATTTCGCTAGATGGCAGCAGCGCTCCACCAAAAGGGCGGCTGCAGTACCCAAATATATTTCGCTAGATGGCAGCAGCGCTCCACCAACCGGCCGGCTGAAGTACCCAAATATATTTCGCTAGATGGCAGCAGCGCTCCACCAACAGCGCCGGCTGCAGTACCCAAATATATTTCGCTAGATGGCAGCAGCGCTCCACCAACAGCGCCGGCTGCAGTACCCAAGTATATTTCGCTAGATGGCAGCAGCGCAACACCAACCGGGCGGCTGCAGTACCCAAGTATATTTCGCTAGATGGCAGCAGCGCTCCACCAAAAGGGCGGCTGCAGTACCCAAATATATTTCGCTAGATGGCAGCAGCGCTCCACCAAAAGGGCGGCTGCAGTACCCAAGTATATTTCGCTAGATGGCAGCAGCGCTCCACCAACAGCGCCGGCTGCAGTACCCAAGTATATTTCGCTAGATGGCAGCAGCGCTCCACCAAAAGGGCGGCTGCAGTACCCAAATATATAGTACTGAGTCTAACCCTAACCCTAAGAGCCTGAGTCTAACCCTAACCCGAAGAGCCTGAGTCTAACCCTCACCCTAAGAGCCTGAGTCTAACCCTCACCCTAAGAGCCTGAGTCTAACCCTAACCCTAACCCTAAGAGTCTAACCCTAACCCTAAAAGTCTAACCCTAAGAGTCTAACCCTAACCCTAACTCTAACCCTAACAGTCTAACCCTAACCCTAAGAGTCTAACCCTAAGAGTCTAACCCTAACCCTAAACCTAACCCTAACAGTCTAACCCTAACCCTAACCCTAACCCTAACGCTAAGAGTCTAACCCTAACCCTAAGAGTCTAACCCTAAGAGTCTAAACCTAACCCTTACAGTCTAACCCTAACCCTAAGAGTCTAACCCTAACCCTAACCCTAACACTAAGAGTCTAACCCTAACCCTGAGTCTAACCCTAACCCTAAGAGTCTAACCCTAACCCTAACCCTAACCCTAAGTGTCTAACCCTAACCCTAACTCTAACCCTAACCCTAAGAGTCTAACCATAACCCTGAGTCTAACCCTAACTCTAACCCTAACCCTAAGAGTCTAACCCTAACCCTAAGAGTCTAACCCTAACCCTAACCCTAAGAGTCTAACCCTAACCCTAAGAGTCTAACCCTAACCCTAACCCTAACCCTTAGAGTCTAACCCTAACCCTAAGAGTCTAACCCTAAGAGTCTAAACCTAACCCTTAGAGTCTAACCCTAACCCTAAGAGTCTAACCCTAACCCTAACTCTAACCCTAAGAGTCTAACCCTAACCCTAACCCTAACCCTAACCCTAAGAGTCTAACCTTAACCCTAAGAGTCTGAGTCTAACCCTAACCCTAAGAGCCTGAGTCTAACCCTCACCCTAAGAGCCTGAGTCTAACCCTAACCCTAAGAGCCTGAGGCTAACCCTAACCCTAAGAGCCTAAGTCTAACCCTAACCCTAAGAGTCTAACCCTAACCCTAACCCTAACCCTAAGAGTCTAACCCTAACCCTGAGTCTAATCCTAACCCTAAGAGTCTAACCCTAACCCTAACCCTAACCCTAAGTGTCTAACCCTAACCCTAACCCTAACCCTAAGAGTCTAACCATAACCCTGAGTCTAACCCTAACCCTAACCCTAACCCTAAGAGTCTAACCCTAACCCTAAGAGTCTAACCCTAACCCTAACCCTAACCCTAAGAGTCTAACCCTAACCCTAACCCTAACCCTAACCCTAAGAGTCTAACCCTAACCCTAACCATAACCCTAAGAGTCTAAACCTAACCCTTAGAGTCTAACCCTAACCCTAAGAGTCTAAACCTAAACCTAAGAGTCTAACCCTAAGAGTCTAACCCTAACCCTAAAAGTCTAACCCTAAGAGTCTAACCCTAACCCTAACTCTAACCCTAACAGTCTAACCCTAACCCTAAGAGTCTAACCCTAAAAGTCTAACCCTAACCCTAAACCTAACCCTAACAGTCTAACCCTAACCCTAAACCTAAGAGTCTAACCCTAACCCTAAGAGTCTAACCCTAACCCTAACCCTAACCCTAAGAGTCTAACCCTAACCCTAAGAGTCTAACCTTAACCCTAACCCTAACCCTAAGAGTCTAACCCTAACCCTAACCCTAACCCTAACCCTAACCCTAAGAGTCGAACCCTAACCCTAACCCTAACCCTAAGAGTCTAACCCTAACCCTAACCCTAACCCTAAGAGTCTAACCCTAACCCTAAGAGTCTAACCCTAACCCTAACCCTAAGAGTCTAACCCTAACCCTAACCCTAACCCTAAGAGTCTAACCCTAACCCTAACCCTAAGAGTCTAACCCTAACCCTAAAAGTCTAACCCTAAGAGTCTAACCCTAACCCTAACTCTAACCCTAACAGTCTAACCCTAACCCTAAGAGTCTAACCCTAACCCTAACCCTAACCCTAACAGTCTAACCCTAACCCTAACCCTAACCCCGGCTGAAGTACCCAAGTATATTTCGCTAGATGGCAGCAGCGCTCCACCAACAGAGCCGGCTGCAGTACCCAAATATATTTCGCTAGATGGCAGCAGCGCTCCACCAACAGCGCCGGCTGCAGTACCCAAATATATTTCGCTAGATGATAGCAGCGCTCCACCAAAAGGGCGGCTGCAGTACCCAATTACATTTCGCTAGATGGCAGCAGCGCTCCACCAATCGGGCGGCTGCAGTACCCAATTATATTTCGCTAGATGGCAGCAGCGCTCCACTAACCGGCCGGTTGCAGTACCGAAGTATATTTCGCTAGATGGCAGCAGCGCTCCACCAACAGCGCCGGCTGCAGTACCCAAATATATTTCGCTAGATGGCAGCAGCGCTCCACCAAAAGGGCGGCTGCAGTACCCAAGTATATTTCGCTAGATGGCAGCAGCGCTCCACCAACCGGGCCGCCTGCAGTACCCAAGTATATTTCGCTAGATGGCAGCAGCGCTCCACCAACCGGGCAGCTGCAGTACCCAAGTATATTTCGCTAGATGGCAGCAGCACTCCACCAAAAGGACCGGCTGCAGTACCCAAATATATTTCGCTAGATGGCAGCAGCGCTCCACCAACAGTGCCGGCTGCAGTACCCAAGTATATTTCGCTAGATGGCAGCAGCACTCCACCAAAAGGGCGGCTGCAGTACCCAACTACATTTCGCTAGATGGCAGCAGCGCTCCACCAAAAGGGCGGCTGCAGTACCCAAGTATATTTCGCTAGATGGCAGCAGCGCTCCACCAACAGCGCCGGCTGCAGTACCCAATTACATTTCGCTAAATGGAAGCAGCGCTCCACCAACAGCGCCGCCTGCAGTACCCAAGTATATTTCGCTAGATGGCAGCAGCGCTCCACCAAAAGGGCGGCTGCAGTACCCAATTACATTTCGCTAAATGGCAGCAGCGCTCCACCAAAAGGGCGGCTGCAGTACCCAACTACATTTCGCTAGATGGCAGCAGCGCTCCACCAACAGGGCCGGCTGCAGTACCCAATTATATTTCGCTAGATGGCAGCAGCGCTCCACCAAAAGGGCGGCTGCAGTACCCAAATATATTTCGCTAGATGGCAGCAGCGCTCCACCAACAGAGCCGGCTGCAGTACCCAAGTATATGTCGCTAGATGGCAGCAGCGCTCCACCAAAAGGGCGGCTGCAGTACCCAATTACATTTCGCTAGATGGCAGCAGCGCTCCACCAAAAGGGCGGCTGCAGTACCCAATTACATTTCGCTAGATGGCAGCAGCGCTCCACCAACGGGGCCGCCTGCAGTACCCAAATATATTTCGTTAGATGGCAGCAGCGCTCCACCAACAGCGCCGGCTGCAGTACCCAAATATATTTCGCTAGATGGCAGCAGCGCTCCACCAAAAGGACGGCTGCAGTACCCAAATATATTTCGCTAGATGGCAGCAGCGCTCCACCAAAAGGGCGGCTGCAGTACCCAATTACATTTCGCTAGATGGCAGCAGCGCTCCACCAAAAGGGCGGCTGCAGTACCCCATTACATTTCGCTAGATGGCAGCAGCGCTCCACCAACCGGGCGGCTGAAGTACCCAAGTATATTTCGCTAGATGGCAGCAGCGCTCCACCAACAGCGCCGGCTGCAGTACCCAAATATATTTCGCTAGATGGCAGCAGCGCTCCACCAACAGCGCCGGCTGCAGTACTCAAATATATTTCGCTAGATGGCAGCAGCGCTCCACCAACCGGGCGGCTGCAGTACCCAATTATATTTCGCTAGATGGCAGCAGCGCTCCACCAACCGGCCGGCTGCAGTACCCAAGTATATTTCGCTAGATGGCAGCAGCGCTCCACCAACAGCGCCGGCTGCAGTACCCAAGTATATTTCGCTGAATGGCAGCAGCGCTCCACCAAAAGGGCGGCTGCAGTACCCAATTACATTTCGCTAGATGGCAGCAGCGCTCCACCAACAGGGCGGCTGCAGTACCCAAATGTATTTCGCTAGACGGCAGCAGCGCTCTACCAACCGGGCGGCTGCAGTACCCAGATATATTTCGCTAGATGGCAGCAGCGCTCCACCAAAAGTGCGGCTGCAGTACCCAAATATATAGTACTGAGTCTAACCCTAACCCTAAGAGCCTGAGTCTAACCCTAACCCTAAGAGCCTGAGTCTAACCCTAACCCTAAGAGCCTGAGTCTAACCCTCACCCTAAGAGCCTGAGTCTAACCCTAACCCTAAGAGCCTGAGTCGAACCCTAACCCTAAGAGCCTGAGTCTAACCCTAACCCGAAGAGCCTGAGTCTAACCCTAACCCTAAGAGCCTGTGTCTAACCCTAACCCTAAGAGCCTGAGTCTAACCCTCACCCTAAGAGCCTGAGTTTAACCCTAACCCTAAGAGCCTGAGTCTAACCCTCACCCTAAGACCCTGAGTCTAACCCTAACCCTAAGAGCCTGAGTCTAACCCTAACCCTAAGAGCCTGAGTCTAACCCTAACCCTAAGAGCCTGAGTCTAACGCTAACCCTAAGAGCCGGAGTCTAACCCTAACCCTAACCCTAACCCTAACAGTCTAACCCAAACCCTAACCCTAACCCTAACCCTAACCCTAACCCTAACCCTAAGAGTCTAACCCTAACCCTAACCCTAACCCTAATTCTAAAAGTCTAACCCCAACCCTGAGTCTAACCCTAACCCTAACCCTAAGAGTCTAACCCTAACCCTATTCCTAACCCTGAGTCTAACCCTAACCCTAAGAGTCTAACCCTAACCCTAACCCTAAGAGTCTAACCCTAACCCTAACCCTAAGAGTCTAACCCTAACCCTAACCCTAATCCTAACACTAAGAGTCTAACCCTAACCCTAACCCTAACCCTAAGAGTCTAACCCTAACCCTAAGAGTCTAACCCTAACCCTAACCCTAACCCTAAGAGTCTAACCCTAACCTTAAGAGTCTAACCCTAACCCTAACCCTAACCCTAAGAGTCTAACCGTAACCCTAAGAGTCTAACGCTAAGAGTCTAACCCTAACCCTAACCCTAACCCTAACAGTCTAACCCTAACCCTAACCCTAAACCCGGCTGAAGTACCCAAGTATATTTCGCTATATGGCAGCAGCGCTCCACCAACCGGGCGGCTGCAGTACCCAAGTATATTTCGCTAGATGGCAGCAGCGCTCCACCAACCGGGCCGCCTGCAGTACCCAAGTATATTTCGCTAGATGGCAGCAGCACTCCACCAAAAGGACCGGCTGCAGTACCCAAATATATTTCGCTAGATGGCAGCAGCGCTCCACCAACAGTGCCGGCTGCAGTACCCAAATATATTTCGCTAGATGGCAGCAGCGCTCCACCAACCGGGCGGCTGCAGTACCCAACTACATTTCGCTAGATGGCAGCAGCACTCCACCAACAGTGCCGGCTGCAGTACCCAAGTATATTTCGCTAGATGGCAGCAGCGCTCCACCAACCGGGCGGCTGCAGTACCCAAGTATATTTCGCTAGATGGCAGCAGCGCTCCACCAACAGGGCCGACTGCAGTACCCAAGTATATTTCGCTAGATGGCAGCAGCGCTCCACCAACCGGGCCGGCTGCAGTACCCAAGTATATTTCGCTAGATGGCAGCAGCGCTCCACCAACAGGGCCGGCTGCAGTACCCAATTATATTTCGCTAGATGGCAGCAGCGCTCCACCAACAGAGCCGGCTGCAGTACCCAAATATATTTCGCTAGATGGCAGCAGCGCTCCACCAAAAGGGCGGCAGCAGTACCCAATTACATTTCGCTAGATGGCAGCAGCGCTCCACTAACCGGGCGGCTGCAGTACCCAATTACATTTCGCTAGATGGCAGCAGCGCTCCACCAACAGGGCCGGCTGCAGTACCCAAATATATTTCGTTAGATGGCAGCAGCGCTCCACCAACAGCGCCGGCTGCAGTACCCAAATATATTTCGCTAGATGGCAGCAGCGCTCCACCAAAAGGGCGGCTGCAGTACCCAATTACATTTCGCTAGATGGCAGCAGCGCTCCACCAAAAGGGCGGCTGCAGTACCCAATTACATTTCGCTAGATAGCAGCAGCGCTCCACCTACGGGGCCGCCTGCAGTACCCAAATATATTTCGTTAGATGGAAGCAGCGCTCCACCAACAGGGCCGGCTGCAGTACCTAATTATATTTCGCTAGATGGCAGCAGCGCTCCACCAACAGCGCCGGCTGCAGTACCCAAATATATTTCGCTAGATGGCAGCAGCGCTCCACCAACAGGGCCGGCTGCAGTACCCAAATATATTTCGCTAGATGGCAGCAGCGCTCCACCAACCGGGCGGCTGCAGTACCCAAGTATATTTCGCTAGATGGCAGCAGCGCTCCACCAACCGGCCGGCTGAAGTACCCAAGTATATTTCGCTAGATGGCAGCAGCGCTCCACCAACCGGGCGGCTGAAGTACCCAAGTATATTTCGCTAGATGGCAGCAGCGCTCCACCAAAAGGGCGGCTGCAGTACCCAAATATATTTCGCTAGATGGCAGCAGCGCTCCACCAACCGGGCGGCTGCAGTACCCAAGTATATTTCGCTAGATGGCAGCAGCGCTCCACCAAAAGGGCGGCTGCAGTACCCAAATATATAGTACTGAGTCTAACCCTAACCCTAAGAGCCTGAGTCTAACCCTAACCCTAAGAGCCTGAGTCTAACCCTCACCCTAAGAGCCTGAGTCTAACCCTAACCCTAAGAGCCTGAGTCTAACCCTAACCCTAACCCTAAGAGTCTAACCCTAACCCTAACTCTAACCCTAACAGTCTAACCCTAACCCTTAGAGTCTAACCCTAAGAGTCTAACCCTAACCCTAAACCTAACCCTAACAGTCTAACCCTAACCCTAACCCTAACCCTAACCCTAAGAGTCTAACCCTAACCCTAAAAGTCTAACTCTAACCCTAACCCTAACCCTAAGAGTCTAACCCTAACCCTAAGAGTCTAACCCTAAGAGTCTAAACCTAACCCTTAGAGTCTAACCCTAACCCTAAGAGTCTAACCCTAACCCTAACCCTAACCCTAAGTGTCTAACCCTAAGAGTCTAACCCTAACCCTAACCCTAACCCTAACAGTCTAACCCTAACCCTAACCCTAACCCCGGCTGAAGTACCCAAGTATATTTCGCTAGATGGCAGCAGCGCTCCACCAACCGGGCGGCTGCAGTACCCAATTACATTTCGCTAGATGGCAGCAGCGCTCCACCAAAAGGGCGGCTGCAGTACCCAATTATATTTCGCTAGTTGGCAGCAGAGCTCCACCAAAATTGCCGGCTGCAGTACCCAAATATATTTTGCTAGATGGCAGCAGCGCTCCACCAACAGAGCCGGCTGCAGTACCCAAATATATTTCGCTAGATGGCAGCAGCGCTCCACCAAGAGCGCCGGCTGCAGTACCTAAGTATATTTCGCTAGATGGCAGCAGCGCTCCACCAACAGCGCCGGCTGCAGTACCCAATTATATTTCGCTAGATGGCAGCAGCGCTCCACCAACAGTGCCGGCTGCAGTACCCAAGTATATTTCGCTAGATGGCAGCAGCGCTCCACCAACAGAGCCGGCTGCAGTACCCAAATATATTTCGCTAGATGGCAGCAGCGCTCCACCAACAGAGCCGGCTGCAGTACCCAAATATATTTCGCTAGATGGCAGCAGCGCTCCACCAACAGCGCCGGCTGCAGTACCCAAGTATATTTCGCTAGATGGCTGCAGCACTCCACCAAAAGGGCCGGCTGCAGTACCCAAATATATAGTACTGAGTCTAACCCTAACCCTAAGAGCCTGAGTCTAACCCTAACCCGAAGAGCCTGAGTCTAACCCTAACCCTAACCCTAACCCTAACCCTAAGAGTCTAACCCTAACCCTAAGAGCCTGAGTCTAACCCTCACCCTAAGAGCCTGAGTCTAACCCTCCCCCTAAGAGCCTGAGTCTAACCCTAACCCTAAGAGCCTGAGTCTAACCCTAACCCTAAGAGCCTAAGTCTAACCCTAACCCTAAGAGTCTAACCCTAACCCTAACCCTAACCCTAATAGTCTAACCCTAACCCTGAGTCTAACCCTAACCCTAAGACTCTAACCCTAACCCTAACACTAACCCTAAGTTTCTAACCCTAACCCTAACCCTAACCCTAACCCTAAGAGTCTAACCATAACCCTGAGTCTAACCCTAACCCTAACCCTAACCCTAAGAGTCTAACCCTAAGAGTCTAACCCTAACCCTAACCCTAACCCTAAGAGTCTAACCCTAACCCTAAGAGTCTAACCCTAACCCTAACCCTAACCCTAACCCTAAGAGTCTAACCCTAAGCCTAAGAGTCTAACCCTAAGAGTCTAAACCTAACCCTTAGAGTCTAACCCTAACCCTAAGAGTCTAACCCTAACCCTAACCCTAACCCTAAGAGTCTAACCCTAACCCTAACCCTAACCCTAACCCTAAGAGTCTAACCTTAACCCTAAGAGTCTAACCCTAAGAGTCTAACCCTAACCCTAACCCTAACCCTAACAGTCTAACCCTAACCCTAACCCTAACCCCGGCTGAAGTACCCAAGTATATTTCGCTAGATGGCAGCAGCGCTCCACCAACAGAGCCGGCTGCAGTACCCAAATATATTTCGCTAGATGGCAGCAGCGCTCCACCAACAGCGCCGGCTGCAGTACCCAAATATATTTCGCTAGATGGCAGCAGCGCTCCACCAAAAGGGCGGCTGCAGTACCCAATTACATTTCGCTAGATGGCAGCAGCGCTCCACTAACCGGCCGGCTGCAGTACCCAAGTATATTTCGCTAGATGGCAGCAGCGCTCCACCAACAGCGCCGGCTGCAGTACCCAAATATATTTCGCTAGATGGCAGCAGCGCTCCACCAACAGGGCCGGCTGCAGTACCCAAATATATTTCGCTAGATGGCAGCAGCGCTCCACCAACAGAGCCGGCTGCAGTACCCAAATATATTTCGCTAGATGGCAGCAGCGCTCCACCAACAGGGCCGGCTGCAGTACCCAAGTATATTTCGCTAGATGGCAGCAGCGCTCCACCAACCGGGCGGCTGCAGTACCCAAGTATATTTCGCTAGATGGCAGCAGCGCTCCACCAACCGGGCCGCCTGCAGTACCCAAGTATATTTCGCTAGATGGCAGCAGCGCTCCACCAACCGGGCGTCTGCAGTACCCAAATATATAGTACTGAGTCTAACCCTAACCCTAAGAGCCTGAGTCTAACCCTCACCCTAAGAGCCTGAGTCTAACCCTAACCCTAAGAGCCTGAGTCTAACCCTAACCCGAAGAGCCTGAGTCTAACCCTAACCCTAACCCTAACCCTAAGAGTCTAACCCTAACCCTAAGAGTCTTAATCTAACCCTAACCCTAAGAGCCTGAGTCTAACCCTCACCCTAAGAGCCTGAGTCTAACCCTAACCCTAAGAGCCTGAGTCTAACCCTAACCCTAAGAGCCTAAGTCTAACCCTAACCCTAAGAGTCTAACCCTAACCCTAACCCTAACCCTAAGAGTCTAACCCTAACCCTGAGTCTAACCCTAACCCTAAGAGTCTAACCCTAACCCTAACCCTAACCCTAAGTGTCTAACCCTAACCCTAACCCTAACCCTAACCCTAAGAGTCTAACCATAACCCTGAGTCTAACCCTAACCCTAACCCTAACCCTAACCCTAAGAGTCTAACTCTAACCCTAAGAGTCTTACCCTAACCCTAACCCTAACCCTAAGAGTCTAACCCTAACCCTAAGAGTCTAACCCTAACCCTAACCCTAACCCTAAGAGTCTAACCCTAACCCTAACCCTAACCCTAACCCTAACCGTAAGAGTCTAACCCTAACCCTAACCCTAAGAGTCTAACCCTAAGTGTCTAAACCTAACCCTTAGAGCCTGAGTCTAACCCTAACCCTAAGAGTCTAACCCTAACCCTAAGAGCCTGAGTCTAACCCTAACCCTAAGAGTTTAACCCTAACCCTAAGAGTCTAACCCTAACCCTAAGAGCCTGAGTCTAACCCTAACCCTAAGAGCCTGAGTCTAACCCTAACCCTAAGAGTCTAACCCTAACCCTAAACCTAACCCTAACAGTCAAACCCTAACCCTAACCCTAAGAGTCTAACCCTAACCCTGAGTCTAACCCTAACCCTAACCCTAAGAGTCTAACCCTAACCCTAAAAGTCTAACCCTAAGAGTCTAACCCTAACCCTAACTCTAACCCTAACAGTCTAACCCTAACCCTAAGAGTCTAACCCTAAAAGTCTAACCCTAACCCTAAACCTAACCCTAAGAGTCTAACCCTAACCCTAAACCTAAGAGTCTAACCCTAACCCTAAGAGTCTAACCCTAACCCTAAGAGTCTAACCTTAACCCTAACCCTAACCCTAAGAGTCTAACCCTAACCCTAACCCTAACCCTAACCCTAAGAGTCTAACCCTAACCCTAACCCTAACCCTAACCATAAGAGTCTAACCCTAACACTAACCCTAACCCTAAGAGTCTAACCCTAACCCTAAGAGTCTAACCTTAACCCTAACCCTAACCCTAAGAGTCTAACCCTAACCCTAACCCTAACCCTAACCCTAACCCTAAGAGTCTAACCCTAACCCTAACCCTAAGAGTCTAACCCTAACCCTAAGAGTCTAACCCTAACCCTAAGTGTCTAACCCTAAGAGTCTAAACCTAACCCTTAGAGTCTAACCCTAACCCTAACAGTCTAACCCTAACCCTAACCCTAAACCTAAGAGTCTAACCCTAACCCTAACCCTAACCGTAAGTGTCTAACCCTAACCCTAAGAGTCTAACCCTAAGAGTCTAACCCTAACCCTAACCCTAAGGATCTAACCCTAACCCTAAGAGTCTGAGTCTAACCCTAACCCTAAGAGCCTGAGTCTAACCCTAACCCGAAGAGCCTGAGTCTAACCCTAACCCGAAGAGCATGAGTCTAACCCTAACCCTAAGAGCCTGAGTCTAACCCTAACCCTAAGAGCCTGAGTCTAACCCTAACCCTAAGAGCCTGAGTCTAACCCTAACCCTAAGAGCCTGAGTCTAACCCTAACCCTAAGAGCCTGAGTCTAACCCTAACCCTAAGAGCCTAAGTCTAACCCTAACTCTAAGAGTCTAACCCTGACCCTAACCCTAACCCTAAGAGTCTAACCCTAACCCTGAGTCTAACCCTAACCCTAAGAGTCTAACCCTAACCCTAACCCTAACCCTAAGTGTCTAACCCTAACCCTAACCCTAACCCTAACCCTAAGAGTCTAACCATAACCCTGAGTCTAACCCTAACCTTAAGAGTCTAACCCTAACCCTAACCCTAACCCTAAGAGTCTAACCCTAACCCTAAGAGTCTAACCCTAACCCTAACCCTAACCCTAAGAGTCTAACCCTAACCCTAAGAGTCTAACCCTAACCCTAACCCTAACCCTAACAGTCTAACCCTAACCCTAACCATAAGAGTCTAACCCTAACCCTAACCCTAACCCTAACCATAAGAGTCTAACCCTAACCCTAACCATAACCCTAAGAGTCTAACCCAAACCCTAAGAGTCTAACCCTAACCCTAAGAGCCTGAGTCTAACCCTAACCCTAAGAGCCTGAGTCTAACCCTAACCCTAAGAGTCTAACCCTAACCCTAACCCTAACCCTAACAGTCTAACCCTAACCCTAACCCTAAGAGTCTAACCCTAACCCTGAGTCTAACCCTAACCCTAACCCTAAGAGTCTAACCCTAACCCTAAAAGTCTAACCCTAAGAGTCTAACCCTAACCCAAACTCTAACCCTAACAGTCTAACCCTAACCCTAAGAGTCTAACCCTAAAAGTCTAACCCTAACCCTAAACCTAACCCTAACAGTCTAACCCTAACCCTAACCCTAACCCTAACCCTAAGAGTCTAACCCTAACCCTAACCCTAACCCTAAGAGTCTAACCCTAACCCTAACCCTAACCCTAAGAGTCTAACCCTAACCCTAAGAGTCTAACCTTAACCCTAACCCTAACCCTAAGAGTCTAACCCTAACCCTAACCCTAACCCTAACCCTAACCCTAAGAGTCTAACCCTAACCCTAACCCTAACCCTAACCCTATGAGTCTAACCCTAACCCTAACCCTAACCCTAACCCTAACCCTAACCCTAACCCTAACCCGAACCCTAAGAGTCTAACCCTAACCCTAACCCTAACCCTAAGAGTCTAACCCTAACCCTAAAAGTCTAACCCTAACCCTAAGTGTCTAACCCTAAGAGTCTAAACCTAACCCTTAGAGTCTAACCCTAACCCTAAGAGTCTAACCCTAACCCTAGCCCTAAACCTAAGAGTCTAACCCTAACCCTAAGAGTCTAACCCTAACCCTAACCCTAACCCTAACAGTCTAACCCTAACCCTAACCCTAACCCCGGCTGAAGTACCCAAATATATTTCGCTAGATGGCAGCAGCGCTCCACCAACAGAGCCGGCTGCAGTACCCAAATATATTTCGCTAGATGGCAGCAGCGCTCCACCAACCGGGCGGCTGCAATACCCAATTATATTTCGCTAGATGGCAGCAGCGCTCCACCAACAGCGCCGGCTGCAGTACCCAAATATATTTCGCTAGATGGCAGCAGCGCTCCACCAACAGGGCCGGCTGCAGTACCCAAATATATTTCGCTAGATGGCAGCAGCGCTCCACAAACCGGGCGGCTGCAGTACCCAAGTATATTTCGCTAGATGGCAGCAGCGCTCCACCAACTGCGCCGCCTGCAGTACCCAAGTATATTTCGCTAGATGGCAGCAGCGCTCCACCAACAGAGCCGGCTGCAGTACCCAAATATATTTCGCTAGATGGCAGCAGCGCTCCACCAACAGCGCCGGCTGCAGTACCCAAATATATTTCGCTAGATGGCAGCAGCACTCCACCAAAAGGGCGGCGGCAGTACCCAAATATATTTCGCTAGATGGCAGCAGCGCTCCACCAAAAGGGCGGCTGCAGTACCCAAATATATAGTACTGAGTCTAACCCTAACCCTAAGAGCCTGAGTCTAACCCTAACCCTAAGAGCCTGAGTCTAATCCTCACCCTAAGAGCCTGAGTCTAACCCTCACCCTAAGAGCCTGAGTCTAACCCTAACCCTAAGAGCCTGAGTCTAACCATAACCCGAAGAGCCTGAGTCTAACGCTAACCCTAAGAGCCGGAGTCTAACCCTAACCCTAACTCTAACAGTCTAACCCTAACCCTAACCCTAAGAGTCAAACGTTAACCCTAACCCTAACCCTAACCCTAAGAGTCTAACCCCAAGCCTGAGTCTAACCCTAACCCTAACCCTAACCCTAAGAGTCTAACCCTAACCCTATTCCTAACCCTGAGTCTAACCCTAACCCTAAGAGTCTAACCCTAACCCTAACCCTAACCCTAAGAGTCTAACCCTAACCCTAACCCTAAGAGTCTAACCCTAACCCTATGAGTCTAACCCTAAGAGTCTAACCCTAACCCTAACCCTAACCCTAAGAGTCTAACCCTAACCCTAAGAGTCTAACCCTAACCCTAACCCTAACCCTAAGAGTCTAACCCTAACCTTAAGAGTCTAACCCTAACCCTAACCCTAACCCTAACCCTAAGAGTCTAACCCTAACCCTAAGAGTCTAACCCTAAGAGTCTAACCCTAACCCTAACCCTAACCCTAACAGTCTAACCCTAACCCTAACCCTAACCCCGGCTGAAGTACCCAAGTATATTTCGCTAGATGGCAGCAGTGCTCCACCAACAGAGCCGGCTGCAGTACCCAAATATATTTTGCTAGATGGCAGCAGCGCTCCACCAACAGAGCCGGCTGCAGTACCCAAATATATTTCGCTAGATGGCAGCAGCGCTCCACCAAAAGGGCGGCTGCAGTACCCAAGTATATTTCGCTAGATGGCAGCAGCGCTCCACCAACCGGGCGGCTGCAGTACCCAAGTATATTTCGCTAGATGGCAGCAGCGCTCCACCAACCGGCCAGCTGAAGTACCCAAGTATATTTCGCTAGATGGCAGCAGCGCTCCACCAACCGGGCAGCTGCAGTACCCAATTATATTTCGCTAGATGGCAGCAGCGCTCCACCAACAGGCCGGCTGCAGTACCCAAATATATTTCGCTAGATGGCAGCAGCGATCCACAAACTTAGCCGGCTGCAGTACCCAACTACATTTCGCTAGATGGCAGCAGCGCTCCACCAACCGGGCGGCTGAAGTACCCAAGTATATTTCGCTAGATGGCAGCAGCGCTCCACCAAAAGGGCGGCTGCAGTACCCAAATATATTTCGCTAGATGGCAGCAGCGCTCCACCAACCGGGCGGCTGCAGTACCCAAGTATATTTCGCTAGATGGCAGCAGCGCTCCACCAAAAGGGCGGCTGCAGTACCCAAATATATAGTACTGAGTCTAACCCTAACCCTAAGAGCCTGAGTCTAACCCTAACCCTAAGAGCCTGAGTCTAACCCTCACCCTAAGAGCCTGAGTCTAACCCTAACCCTAAGAGCCTGAGTCTAACCCTAACCCTAACCCTAAGAGTCTAACCCTAACCCTAACTCTAACCCTAACAGTCTAACCCTAACCCTTAGAGTCTAACCCTAAGAGTCTAACCCTAACCCTAAACCTAACCCTAACAGTCTAACCCTAACCCTAACCCTAACCCTAACCCTAAGAGTCTAACCCTAACCCTAAAAGTCTAACTCTAACCCTAACCCTAACCCTAAGAGTCTAACCCTAACCCTAAGAGTCTAACCCTAAGAGTCTAAACCTAACCCTTAGAGTCTAACCCTAACCCTAAGAGTCTAACCCTAACCCTAACCCTAACCCTAAGTGTCTAACCCTAAGAGTCTAACCCTAACCCTAACCCTAACCCTAACAGTCTAACCCTAACCCTAACCCTAACCCCGGCTGAAGTACCCAAGTATATTTCGCTAGATGGCAGCAGCGCTCCACCAACCGGGCGGCTGCAGTACCCAATTACATTTCGGTAGATGGCAGCAGCGCTCCACCAAAAGGGCGGCTGCAGTACCCAATTATATTTCGCTAGTTGGCAGCAGAGCTCCACCAAAATTGCCGGCTGCAGTACCCAAATATATTTTGCTAGATGGCAGCAGCGCTCCACCAACAGAGCCGGCTGCAGTACCCAAATATATTTCGCTAGATGGCAGCAGCGCTCCACCAAGAGCGCCGGCTGCAGTACCTAAGTATATTTCGCTAGATGGCAGCAGCGCTCCACCAACAGCGCCGGCTGCAGTACCCAATTATATTTCGCTAGATGGCAGCAGCGCTCCACCAACAGTGCCGGCTGAAGTACCCAAGTATATTTCGCTAGATGGCAGCAGCGCTCCACCAACAGAGCCGGCTGCAGTACCCAAATATATTTCGCTAGATGGCAGCAGCGCTCCACCAACAGAGCCGGCTGCAGTACCCAAATATATTTCGCTAGATGGCAGCAGCGCTCCACCAACAGCGCCGGCTGCAGTACCCAAGTATATTTCGCTAGATGGCTGCAGCACTCCACCAAAAGGGCCGGCTGCAGTACCCAAATATATAGTACTGAGTCTAACCCTAACCCTAAGAGCCTGAGTCTAACCCTAACCCGAAGAGCCTGAGTCTAACCCTAACCCTAACCCTAACCCTAAGAGTCTAACCCTAACCCTAAGAGCCTGAGTCTAACCCTCACCCTAAGAGCCTGAGTCTAACCCTCCCCCTAAGAGCCTGAGTCTAACCCTAACCCTAAGAGCCTGAGTCTAACCCTAACCCTAAGAGCCTAAGTCTAACCCTAACCCTAAGAGTCTAACCCTAACCCTAACCCTAACCCTAATAGTCTAACCCTAACCCTGAGTCTAACCCTAACCCTAAGACTCTAACCCTAACCCTAACACTAACCCTAAGTTTCTAACCCTAACCCTAACCCTAACCCTAACCCTAAGAGTCTAACCATAACCCTGAGTCTAACCCTAACCCTAACCCTAACCCTAAGAGTCTAACCCTAAGAGTCTAACCCTAACCCTAACCCTAACCCTAAGAGTCTAACCCTAACCCTAAGAGTCTAACCCTAACCCTAACCCTAACCCTAACCCTAAGAGTCTAACCCTAAGCCTAAGAGTCTAACCCTAAGAGTCTAAACCTAACCCTTAGAGTCTAACCCTAACCCTAAGAGTCTAACCCTAACCCTAACCCTAACCCTAAGAGTCTAACCCTAACCCTAACCCTAACCCTAACCCTAAGAGTCTAACCTTAACCCTAAGAGTCTAACCCTAAGAGTCTAACCCTAACCCTAACCCTAACCCTAACAGTCTAACCCTAACCCTAACCCTAACCCCGGCTGAAGTACCCAAGTATATTTCGCTAGATGGCAGCAGCGCTCCACCAACAGAGCCGGCTGCAGTACCCAAATATATTTCGCTAGATGGCAGCAGCGCTCCACCAACAGCGCCGGCTGCAGTACCCAAATATATTTCGCTAGATGGCAGCAGCGCTCCACCAAAAGGGCGGCTGCAGTACCCAATTACATTTCGCTAGATGGCAGCAGCGCTCCACTAACCGGCCGGCTGCAGTACCCAAGTATATTTCGCTAGATGGCAGCAGCGCTCCACCAACAGCGCCGGCTGCAGTACCCAAATATATTTCGCTAGATGGCAGCAGCGCTCCACCAACAGGGCCGGCTGCAGTACCCAAATATATTTCGCTAGATGGCAGCAGCGCTCCACCAACAGAGCCGGCTGCAGTACCCAAATATATTTCGCTAGATGGCAGCAGCGCTCCACCAACAGGGCCGGCTGCAGTACCCAAGTATATTTCGCTAGATGGCAGCAGCGCTCCACCAACCGGGCGGCTGCAGTACCCAAGTATATTTCGCTAGATGGCAGCAGCGCTCCACCAACCGGGCCGCCTGCAGTACCCAAGTATATTTCGCTAGATGGCAGCAGCGCTCCACCAACCGGGCGTCTGCAGTACCCAAATATATAGTACTGAGTCTAACCCTAACCCTAAGAGCCTGAGTCTAACCCTCACCCTAAGAGCCTGAGTCTAACCCTAACCCTAAGAGCCTGAGTCTAACCCTAACCCGAAGAGCCTGAGTCTAACCCTAACCCTAACCCTAACCCTAAGAGTCTAACCCTAACCCTAAGAGTCTTAATCTAACCCTAACCCTAAGAGCCTGAGTCTAACCCTCACCCTAAGAGCCTGAGTCTAACCCTAACCCTAAGAGCCTGAGTCTAACCCTAACCCTAAGAGCCTAAGTCTAACCCTAACCCTAAGAGTCTAACCCTAACCCTAACCCTAACCCTAAGAGTCTAACCCTAACCCTGAGTCTAACCCTAACCCTAAGAGTCTAACCCTAACCCTAACCCTAACCCTAAGTGTCTAACCCTAACCCTAACCCTAACCCTAACCCTAAGAGTCTAACCATAACCCTGAGTCTAACCCTAACCCTAACCCTAACCCTAACCCTAAGAGTCTAACCCTAACCCTAAGAGTCTAACCCTAACCCTAACCCTAACCCTAAGAGTCTAACCCTAACCCTAAGAGTCTAACCCTAACCCTAACCCTAAGAGTCTAACCCTAACCCTAACCCTAACCCTAACCCTAACCGTAAGAGTCTAACCCTAACCCTAACCCTAAGAGTCTAACCCTAAGAGTCTAAACCTAACCCTTAGAGCCTGAGTCTAACCCTAACCCTAAGAGTCTAACCCTAACCCTAAGAGCCTGAGTCTAACCCTAACCCTAAGAGTTTAACCCTAACCCTAAGAGTCTAACCCTAACCCTAAGAGCCTGAGTCTAACCCTAACCCTAAGAGCCTGAGTCTAACCCTAACCCTAAGAGTCTAACCCTAACCCTAAACCTAACACTAACAGTCAAACCCTAACCCTAACCCTAAGAGTCTAACCCTAACCCTGAGTCTAACCCTAACCCTAACCCTAAGAGTCTAACCCTAACCCTAAAAGTCTAACCCTAAGAATCTAACCCTAACCCTAACTCTAACCCTAACAGTCTAACCCTAACCCTAAGAGTCTAACCCTAAAAGTCTAACCCTAACCCTAAACCTAACCCTAAGAGTCTAACCCTAACCCTAAACCTAAGAGTCTAACCCTAACCCTAAGAGTCTAACCCTAACCCTAAGAGTCTAACCTTAACCCTAACCCTAACCCTAAGAGTCTAACCCTAACCCTAACCCTAACCCTAACCCTAAGAGTCTAACCCTAACCCTAACCCTAACCCTAACCATAAGAGTCTAACCCTAACACTAACCCTAACCCTAAGAGTCTAACCCTAACCCTAAGAGTCTAACCTTAACCCTAACCCTAACCCTAAGAGTCTAACCCTAACCCTAACCCTAACCCTAACCCTAACCCTAACCCTAAGAGTCTAACCCTAACCCTAACCCTAAGAGTCTAACCCTAACCCTAAGAGTCTAACCCTAACCCTAAGTGTCTAACCCTAAGAGTCTAAACCTAACCCTTAGAGTCTAACCCTAACCCTAACAGTCTAACCCTAACCCTAACCCTAAACCTAAGAGTCTAACCCTAACCCTAACCCTAACCGTAAGTGTCTAACCCTAACCCTAAGAGTCTAACCCTAAGAGTCTAACCCTAACCCTAACCCTAACCCTAAGGATCTAACCCTAACCCTAAGAGTCTGAGTCTAACCCTAACCCTAAGAGCCTGAGTCTAACCCTAACCCGAAGAGCCTGAGTCTAACCCTAACCCGAAGAGCATGAGTCTAACCCTAACCCTAAGAGCCTGAGTCTAACCCTAACCCTAAGAGCCTGAGTCTAACCCTAACCCTAAGAGCCTGAGTCTAACCCTAACCCTAAGAGCCTGAGTCTAACCCTAACCCTAAGAGCCTGAGTCTAACCCTAACCCTAAGAGCCTAAGTCTAACCCTAACTCTAAGAGTCTAACCCTGACCCTAACCCTAACCCTAAGAGTCTAACCCTAACCCTGAGTCTAACCCTAACCCTAAGAGTCTAACCCTAACCCTAACCCTAACCCTAAGTGTCTAACCCTAACCCTAACCCTAACCCTAACCCTAAGAGTCTAACCATAACCCTGAGTCTAACCCTAACCTTAAGAGTCTAACCCTAACCCTAACCCTAACCCTAAGAGTCTAACCCTAACCCTAAGAGTCTAACCCTAACCCTAACCCTAACCCTAAGAGTCTAACCCTAACCCTAAGAGTCTAACCCTAACCCTAACCCTAACCCTAAGAGTCTAACCCTAACCCTAACCATAAGAGTCTAACCCTAACCCTAACCCTAACCCTAACCATAAGAGTCTAACCCTAACCCTAACCATAACCCTAAGAGTCTAACCCAAACCCTAAGAGTCTAACCCTAACCCTAAGAGCCTGAGTCTAACCCTAACCCTAAGAGCCTGAGTCTAACCCTAACCCTAAGAGTCTAACCCTAACCCTAACCCTAACCCTAACAGTCTAACCCTAACCCTAACCCTAAGAGTCTAACCCTAACCCTGAGTCTAACCCTAACCCTAACCCTAAGAGTCTAACCCTAACCCTAAAAGTCTAACCCTAAGAGTCTAACCCTAACCCAAACTCTAACCCTAACAGTCTAACCCTAACCCTAAGAGTCTAACCCTAAAAGTCTAACCCTAACCCTAAACCTAACCCTAACAGTCTAACCCTAACCCTAACCCTAACCCTAACCCTAAGAGTCTAACCCTAACCCTAACCCTAACCCTAAGAGTCTAACCCTAACCCTAACCCTAACCCTAACCCTAACCCTAAGAGTCTAACCCTAACCCTAACCCTAACCCTAACCCTATGAGTCTAACCCTAACCCTAACCCTAACCCTAACCCTAACCCTAACCCTAAGAGTCTAACCCTAACCCTAACCCTAACCCTAACCCTAACCCTAAGAGTCTAACCCTAACCCTAACCCTAACCCTAACCCTATGAGTCTAACCCTAACCCTAACCCTAACCCTAACCCTAACCCTAACCCTAACCCTAACCCGAACCCTAAGAGTCTAACCCTAACCCTAACCCTAACCCTAAGAGTCTAACCCTAACCCTAAAAGTCTAACCCTAACCCTAAGTGTCTAACCCTAAGAGTCTAAACCTAACCCTTAGAGTCTAACCCTAACCCTAAGAGTCTAACCCTAACCCTAGCCCTAAACCTAAGAGTCTAACCCTAACCCTAAGAGTCTAACCCTAACCCTAACCCTAACCCTAACAGTCTAACCCTAACCCTAACCCTAACCCCGGCTGAAGTACCCAAATATATTTCGCTAGATGGCAGCAGCGCTCCACCAACAGAGCCGGCTGCAGTACCCAAATATATTTCGCTAGATGGCAGCAGCGCTCCACCAACCGGGCGGCTGCAATACCCAATTATATTTCGCTAGATGGCAGCAGCGCTCCACCAACAGCGCCGGCTGCAGTACCCAAATATATTTCGCTAGATGGCAGCAGCGCTCCACCAACAGCGCCGGCTGCAGTACCCAAATATATTTCGCTAGATGGCAGCAGCGCTCCACAAACCGGGCGGCTGCAGTACCCAAGTATATTTCGCTAGATGGCAGCAGCGCTCCACCAACTGCGCCGCCTGCAGTACCCAAGTATATTTCGCTAGATGGCAGCAGCGCTCCACCAACAGAGCCGGCTGCAGTACCCAAATATATTTCGCTAGATGGCAGCAGCGCTCCACCAACAGGGCCGGCTGCAGTACCCAAATATATTTCGCTAGATGGCAGCAGCACTCCACCAAAAGGGCGGCGGCAGTACCCAAATATATTTCGCTAGATGGCAGCAGCGCTCCACCAAAAGGGCGGCTGCAGTACCCAAATATATAGTACTGAGTCTAACCCTAACCCTAAGAGCCTGAGTCTAACCCTAACCCTAAGAGCCTGAGTCTAATCCTCACCCTAAGAGCCTGAGTCTAACCCTCACCCTAAGAGCCTGAGTCTAACCCTAACCCTAAGAGCCTGAGTCTAACCATAACCCGAAGAGCCTGAGTTTAACGCTAACCCTAAGAGCCGGAGTCTAACCCTAACCCTAACTCTAACAGTCTAACCCTAACCCTAACCCTAAGAGTCAAACGTTAACCCTAACCCTAACCCTAACCCTAAGAGTCTAACCCCAAGCCTGAGTCTAACCCTAACCCTAACCCTAACCCTAAGAGTCTAACCCTAACCCTATTCCTAACCCTGAGTCTAACCCTAACCCTAAGAGTCTAACCCTAACCCTAACCCTAACCCTAAGAGTCTAACCCTAACCCTAACCCTAAGAGTCTAACCCTAACCCTATGAGTCTAACCCTAAGAGTCTAACCCTAACCCTAACCCTAACCCTAAGAGTCTAACCCTAACCCTAAGAGTCTAACCCTAACCCTAACCCTAACCCTAAGAGTCTAACCCTAACCTTAAGAGTCTAACCCTAACCCTAACCCTAACCCTAACCCTAAGAGTCTAACCCTAACCCTAAGAGTCTAACCCTAAGAGTCTAACCCTAACCCTAACCCTAACCCTAACAGTCTAACCCTAACCCTAACCCTAACCCCGGCTGAAGTACCCAAGTATATTTCGCTAGATGGCAGCAGTGCTCCACCAACAGAGCCGGCTGCAGTACCCAAATATATTTTGCTAGATGGCAGCAGCGCTCCACCAACAGAGCCGGCTGCAGTACCCAAATATATTTCGCTAGATGGCAGCAGCGCTCCACCAAAAGGGCGGCTGCAGTACCCAAGTATATTTCGCTAGATGGCAGCAGCGCTCCACCAACCGGGCGGCTGCAGTACCCAATTATATTTCGCTAGATGGCAGCAGCGCTCCACCAACCGGCCAGCTGAAGTACCCAAGTATATTTCGCTAGATGGCAGCAGCGCTCCACCAACCGGGCGGCTGCAGTACCCAATTATATTTCGCTAGATGGCAGCAGCGCTCCACCAACAGGCCGGCTGCAGTACCCAAATATATTTCGCTAGATGGCAGCAGCGATCCACAAACTTAGCCGGCTGCAGTACCCAAGTATATTTCGCTAGATGGCAGCAGCGCTCCACCAACAGAGCCGGCTGCAGTACCCAATTAAATTTCGCTAGATGGCAGCAGCGCTCCACCAAAAGGGCGGCTGCAGTACCCAACTACATTTCGCTAGATGGCAGCAGCGCGCCACCAACAGGGCCGGCTGCAGTACCCAATTATATTTCGCTAGATGGCAGCAGCGCTCCACCAACAGTGCCGGCTGCAGTACCCAATTACATTTCGCTAGATGGCAGCAGCGCTCCACCAAAAGGGCGGCTGCAGTACCCAACTAAATTTCGCTAGATGGCAGCAGCGCTCCACCAACAGGGCCGGCTGCAGTACCCAAGTATATTTCGCTAGATGGCAGCAGCGCTCCACCAACGGGGCCGCCTGCAGTACCCAAATATATTTCGCTAGATGGCAGCAGCGCTCCACCAACAGGGCCGGCTGCAGTACCCAAATATATTTCGCTAGATGGCAGCAGCGCTCCACCAACAGCGCCGGCTGCAGTACCCAAATATATTTCGCTAGATGGCAGCAGCGCTCCACCAACAGCGCCGGCTGCAGTACCCATGTATATTTCGCTAGATGGCAGCAGCGCTCCACCAACAGAGCCGGCTGCAGTACCCAAATATATTTCGCTAGATGGCAGCAGCGCTCCACCAACAGAGCCGGCTGCAGTACCCAAATATATTTCGCTAGATGGCAGCAGCGCTCCACCAAAAGGGCGGCTGCAGTACCCAAATATATAGTACTGAGTCTAACCCTAACCCTAAGAGCCTGAGTCTAACCCTAACCCTAAGAGCCTGAGTCTAACCCTCACCCTAAGAGCCTGAGTCTAACCCTAACCCTAAGAGCCTGAGTCTAACCCTAACCCTAAGAGTCTAACCCTAACCCTACCCTAACCCTAAGAGTCTAACCCTAACCCTAAGAGTCTAACCCTAACCCTAACCCTAACCCTAAGGATCTAACCCTAACCCTAAGAGTCTGAGTCTAACCCTAACCCTAAGAGCCTGAGTCTAACCCTCACCCTAAAAGCCTGAGTCTAACCCTAACCCTAAGAGCCTGAGTCTAACCCTAACCCTAAGAGCCTGAGTCTAACCCTAACCCTAAGAGCCTAAGTCTAACCCTAATCCTAAGAGTCTAACCCTAACCCTAACCCTAACCCTAAGAGTCTAACCCTAACCCTGAGTCTAACCCTAACCCTAAGAGTCTAACCCTAACCCTAACCCTAACCCTAAGTGTCTAACCCTAACCCTAACCCTAACCCTAACCCTAAGAGTCTAACCATAACCCTGAGTCTAACCCTAACCTTAAGAGTCTAACCCTAACCCTAACCCTAACCCTAACCATAAGAGTCTAACCCTAACCCTAACCCTAACCCTAAGAGTCTAACCCTAACCCTAAGAGTCTAACCCTAACCCTAACCCTAACCCTAAGAGTCTAACCCTAACCCTAAGAGTCTAACCCTAACCCTAACCCTAACCCTAAGAGTCTAACCCTAACCCTAACCCTAACCCTAACCATAAGAGTCTAACCCTAACCCTAACCCTAACCCTAACCATAAGAGTCTAACCCTAACCCTAACCATAACCCTAAGAGTCTAACCCTAACCCTAAGAGTCTAACCCTAACCCTAAGAGCCTGAGTCTAACCCTAACCCTAAGAGCCTGAGTCTAACCCTAACCCTAAGAGTCTAACCCTAACCCTATCCCTAACCCTAACAGTCTAACCCTAACCCTAACCCTAAGAGTCTAACCCTAACCCTGAGTCTAACCCTAACCCTAACCCTAAGAGTCTAACCCTAACCCTAAAAGTCTAACCCTAAGAGTCTAACCCTAACCCTAACTCTAACCCTAACAGTCTAACCCTAACCCTAAGAGTCTAACCCTAAAAGTCTAACCCTAACCCTAAACCTAACCCTAACAGTCTAACCCTAACCCTAACCCTAACCCTAACCCTAAGAGTCTAACCCTAACCCTAACCTATACCCTAAGAGTCTAACCCTAACCCTAACCCTAACCCTAAGAGTCAAACGTTAACCCTAACCCTAACCCTAACCCTAAGAGTCTAACCCCAAGCCTGAATCTAACCCTAACCCTAACCCTAACCCTAAGAGTCTAACCCTAACCCTATTCCTAACCCTGAGTCTAACCCTAACCCTAAGAGTCTAACCCTAACCCTAACCCTAACCCTAAGAGTCTAACCCTAACCCTAACCCTAACCCTAAGTGTCTAACCCTAACCCTAAGAGTCTAACCCTAAGAGTCTAACCCTAACCCTAACCCTAACCCTAAGAGTCTAACCCTAACCCTAAGAGTCTAACCCTAACCCTAACCCTAACCCTAAGAGTCTAACCCTAACCTTAAGAGTCTAACCCTAACCCTAACCCTAACCCTAACCCTAAGAGTCTAACCCTAACCCTAAGAGTCTAACCCTAAGAGTCTAACCCTAACCCTAACCCTAACCCTAACAGTCTAACCCTAACCCTAACCCTAACCCCGGCTGAAGTACCCAAGTATATTTCGCTAGATGGCAGCAGTGCTCCACCAACAGAGCCGTCTGCAGTACCCAAATATATTTCGCTAGATGGCAGCAGCGCTCCACCAACAGAGCCGGCTGCAGTACCCAAATATATTTCGCTAGATGGCAGCAGAGCTCCACCAAAAGGGCGGCTGCAGTACCCAACTACATTTCGCTAGATGGCAGCAGCGCTCCACCAACCGGGCGGCTGCAGTACCCAATTATATTTCGCTAGATGGCAGCAGCGCTCCACCAACCGGCCAGCTGAAGTACCCAAGTATATTTCGCTAGATGGCAGCAGCGCTCCACCAACCGGGCGGCTGCAGTACCCAATTATATTTCGCTAGATGGCAGCAGCGCTCCACCAACAGGCCGGCTGCAGTACCCAAATATATTTCGCTAGATGGCAGCAGCGATCCACAAACTTAGCCGGCTGCAGTACCCAAGTATATTTCGCTAGATGGCAGCAGCGCTCCACCAACAGAGCCGGCTGCAGTACCCAATTAAATTTCGCTAGATGGCAGCAGCGCTCCACCAAAAGGGCGGCTGCAGTACCCAATTACATTTCGCTAGATGGCAGCAGCGATCCACCAACGGGGCCGCCTGCAGTACCCAAATATATTTCGTTAGATGGCAGCAGCGCTCCACCAACAGGGCCGGCTGCAGTACCCAAATATATTTCGCTAGATGGCAGCAGCGCTCCACCAACAGAGCCGGCTGCAGTACCCAAGTATATTTCGCTAGATGGCAGCAGCGCTCCACCAACAGCGCCGGCTGCAGTACCCAAGTATATTTCGCTAGATGGCAGCAGCGCTCCACCAACAGGGCCGGCTGCAGTACCCAAGTATATTTCGCTAGATGGCAGCAGCGCTACACCAACCGGCCGGCTGAAGTACCCAAATATATTTCGCTAGATGGCAGCAGCGCTCCACCAAAAGGACGGCTGCAGTACCCAAATATATTTCGCTAGATGGCAGCAGCGCTCCACCAACCGGCCGGCTGCAGTACCCAAGTATATTTCGCTAGATGGCAGCAGCGCTCCACCAACAGGGCCGGCTGCAGTACCCAAGTATATAGTACTGAGTCTAACCCTAACCCTAAGAGCCTGAGTCTAACCCTATCCCTAAAAGCCTGAGTCTAACCCTCACCCTAAGAGCCTGAGTCTAACCCTCACCCTAAGAGCCTGAGTCTAACCCTAACCCTAAGAGCCTGAGTCTAACCCTAACCCGAAGAGCCTGAGTCTAACCCTAACCCTAACCCTAACCCTAAGAGTCTAACCCTAACCCAAAGAGTCTAACCCTAATCTTAACCCTAACCCTAACCCTAAGTGTCTAACCCTAACCCTAAGAGTCTAACCCTAAGAGTCTAAATTTAACCCTTAAAGTCTAACCCTAACCCTAAGAGTCTAACCCTAACCCTAAGAGTCTAACCCTAAGAGTCTAACCCTAACCCTAACCCTAACCCTAACAGTCTAACCCTAACCCTAACCCTTGCCCCGGCTGAAGTACCCAAGTATATTTCGCTAGATGGCAGCAGCGCTCCACCAACAGAGCCGGCTGCAGTACCCAAATATATTTCGCTAGATGGCAGCAGCGCTCCACCAACAGCGCCGGCTGCATTACCCAAATATATTTCGCTAAATGGCAGCAGCGCTCCACCAAAAGGGCTGCTGCAGTACCCAATTACATTTCGCTAGATGGCAGCAGCGCTCCACCAACCGGCCGGCTGCAGTACCCAGGTATATTTCGCTAGATGGCAGCAGCGCTCCACCAACAGGGCCGGCTGCAGTACCCAAGTATATTTCGCTAGATGGCAGCAGCGCTCCACCAACAGCGCCGGCTGCAGTACCCAAGTATATTTCGCTAGATGGCAGCAGCGCTCCACCAAAAGGGCGGCTGCAGTACCCAATAACATTTCGCTAGATGGCAGCAGCGCTCCACCAAAAGGGCGGCTGCAGTACCCAAATATATTTCGCTAGACGGCAGCAGCGCTCCACCAACCGGGCGGCTGCAGTACCCAAGTATATTTCGCTAGATGGTAGCAGCGCTCCACCAACCGGGCCGCCTGCAGTACCCAAGTATATTTCGCTAGATGGCAGCAGCGCTCCACCAACCGGCCGGCTGCAGTACCCAAATATATTTCGCTAGATGGCAGCAGCGCTCCACCAACAGGGCTGGCTGCAGTACCCAAGTATATTTCGCTAGATGGCAGCAGCGCTCCACCAACAGGGCCGGCTGCAGTACCCACGTATATTTCGCTAGATGGCAGCAGCGCTCCACCAACAGCGCCGGCTGCAGTACCCAACTACATTTCGCTAGATGGCAGCAGCGCTCCACCAACAGAGCCGGCTGCAGTACCCAATTATATTTCGCTAGATGGCAGCAGCGCTCCACCAACCGGGCCGCCTGCAGTACCCAAGTATATTTCGCTAGATGGCAGCAGCGCTCCACCAAAAGGACGGCTGCAGTACCCAAATATATTTCGCTAGATGGCAGCAGCGCTCCACCAACTGCGCCGGCTGCAGTACCCAAATATATTTCGCTAGATGGCAGCAGCGCTCCACCAACAGCGCCGGCTGCAGTACCCAAGTATATTTCGCTAGATGGCAGCAGCGCTCCACCAAAAGGGCGGCTGCAGTACCCAATAACATTTCGCTAGATGGCAGCAGCGCTCCACCAAAAGGGCGGCTGCAGTACCCAAATATATTTCGCTAGACGGCAGCAGCGCTCCACCAACCGGGCGGCTGCAGTACCCAAGTATATTTCGCTAGATGGTAGCAGCGCTCCACCAACCGGGCCGCCTGCAGTACCCAAGTATATTTCGCTAGATGGCAGCAGCGCTCCACCAACCGGCCGGCTGCAGTACCCAAATATATTTCGCTAGATGGCAGCAGCGCTCCACCAACAGGGCCGGCTGCAGTACCCAAGTATATTTCGCTAGATGGCAGCAGCGCTCCACCAACAGCGCCGGCTGCAGTACCCAACTACATTTCGCTAGATGGCAGCAGCGCTCCACCAACAGAGCCGGCTGCAGTACCCAATTATATTTCGCTAGATGGCAGCAGCGCTCCACCAACAGCGCCGGCTGCAGTACCCAAGTATATTTCGCTAGATGGCAGCAGCGCTCCACCAACAGCGCCGGCTGCAGTACCCAAATATATTTCGCTAGATGGCAGCAGCGCTCCACCAACAGCGCCGGCTGCAGTACCCAAATATATTTCGCTAGATGGCAGCAGCGCTCCACCAACAGCGCCGGCTGCAGTACCCAAGTATATTTCGCTAGATGGCAGCAGCGCTCCACCAAAAGGGCGGCTGCAGTACCCAATAACATTTCGCTAGATGGCAGCAGCGCTCCACCAAAAGGGCGGCTGCAGTACCCAAATATATTTCGCTAGACGGCAGCAGCGCTCCACCAAAAGGGCGGCTGCAGTACCCAAGTATATTTCGCTAGATGGCAGCAGCGCTCCACCAAAAGGGCGGCTGCAGTACCCAAGTATATTTCGCTAGATGGTAGCAGCGCTCCACCAACCGGGCCGCCTGCAGTACCCAAGTATATTTCGCTAGATGGCAGCAGCGCTCCACCAACCGGGCCGGCTGCAGTACCCAAATATATTTCGCTAGATGGCAGCAGCGCTCCACCAACAGGGCCGCTGCAGTACCCAAGTATATTTCGCTAGATGGCAGCAGCCGAGAGGGGGGGGGGGATGCGGCGGGCCGGCGCTCGGCCGCGGCGGGGAGCACCTGGTGCCGGCGGCGGGCGGGCTGAGGCGGGCGGCCCGGCCCGGCCCGGGACCGGCGGGGCTGCCGGCCGTTCTCTTGTCCCCGGCAGCGACGGTGGTCAGCGGGCTCCTCACGGTGCTGCCTATTTTGGGCTGGTTTTTTTTTTTGTTTGTTTGTTTTTTGTCTCTCGGGGCTGCGCCGCTACCTCAGCGAGGAGGCGAGGAGCGGCGGCGGGGCGGCCCCGGTGCTCGCCGCTTGTGGCGGCCTGGCGGGGCCCGGGAGAGGGAGGGGTCGGCCCGCGGCGACCTGCCGCCCCCCCCCCCGCCGCCTCTGGGCTGCCCGGGCAGCCGCCGCAGCTCTGCGCGGGGCTTTGTCTTTCCCCCAGCCGCCGGCCTGAGCCGCGGCAGCGGGCTGGGACTGGAAGCGCCCTGCAAGTCTGACGGGGGTATCGCTGCCGTGCATGTTCTCTGCCTGTCTACCGATCGTTCCTGCCTCTTGTTCTGCTGGGGTAATTCCTTTGGGTAACGCGTCGGGCTCCGAATGTAGTGCATCCTGACTTCCTCCTGACCCCTGCGAGACGTTACCGGTGTTTGCCTTCCTCGTGTTTCACAGGGCCTCGGCTGTCGTGTGCGGAGAAGCTGTCAGCCTTGTCAGAAGAGAGCGTGTAGCCAGCAAGCGCGTCGTGGTGCTTCGGGACCAAGCTGATACCGCAGGTGTCCGCCTTTTGTTTGCGAAAAGGGATCGCGAGGAAACGTGCCGGTGTCGGAGGGGGAAGAGGTAGGAGGCAGCTTTCAACCGCTTTTAGGCTTAACTCCTGTGTTCCTGAGAACGGTTCTGGGCTTTGAGGGGTTTGCTTTTGGCTTTTTGCCTTAAGCTCGTCCTCCGTCACCGCTGTCGGCGTGTGCCGAGCCGCTGCTTAGGGAACGGCGGCGGTACAGGCTGTGTGCGTGCCGACCGTCCTCGAGGCTGTAGCTGTATCCTACCCTAAAAAAAGCTTTCCGTAATACCCTGCTTCCGTTAGGACGCAATTTTCTCGAGTTCCCCCCCCACCTCAGGGTGATTTTCCCACACGCCTGCAGGCAGCAGGACTAACGTCATCTCCTTTTGCCCGCCTGGGCTCGGACTAAAATCCCTTCCCTGGCTGTTCTTTAGCTTGTACAGCCTTTGAGCCTTCCCTCGGGCCTGGCTGATGGTCCTTTGCCATTTCACCCCGTTCACAGCCAGCGTGAGTTTCGGTACCGACTATGTCAACGAATTTCAGCTGCACGACAAACCTGCTTTTTTGTCAATTAAATTAATCTCAGCCTTTTAATTGCTTTCGAAGGGAACCACAGGAGATCCTGTCGGCGTGGTGGCCTAGCGTAAGCGATGATGGAGAGGCGCATCGGATGTGACCTCCGTGTCAGCTCGGTGTGCCTCAGACAGACTGCCTTTGGCACTCCGTGGCGTGCTGCGCAGCTCCAGAAATTCATGGTAGGGGAAAAAAAACGGGCGAAAATGACAGTCACGTAGAAACACGAGTTGGGAAGAAATGCTATACGTGAGGTCTTTCCGTTGAGCGAGGCAGCTGGTCTTGCTTGTGGATCTTTGGGGTACGAGCCTGACGCCGAGCAGCTCGTTTTTCATTTGACGTGCCTGGAGTTGTTTTCAAAGGGATGGAAGAGAAGCTTATGAAATAGGATAGGTTACCGAGTCTTCCTAAAACGCTCACGACAGTTATGTAGAAAGCCGAAGCGAAGGACGAGGGAATAAAGTTCTGTGCTTCCTAAGTAAATACGGTACGCTTAAAAGTGGTCTCCGTGCAGGGTCCTAGTTGTTTCTGTTTTTAAAATCAGAAAGAAGTTTAAGAAGTCTCAGCGGTTAGTCGTGTGGGAAATAAATGGCTCTTCCGCAAAAAATTCCACGTCAGCGAGGCTCTTTGAACGATTCTTCTCGCAATCGATTCCGACTACAGCCAGTTCATGGTTTAATGTCGAGGTGTGTGCTCGCTCTCCTCTAAAGCAGTATTTCGTTTGCATTTCAGTCCTGTGGGTCATGACAAATTTGGGAAGAACCCGAAGGAAACTTTTCATCCTGGGACACAGAAGGTAGGAGGTGAGTTGTTTTGGGGTTTTTTTTTTTTGTTTGTTTTGTTTCTGTTTGGTTTTTTTTTTTGGTTGGTCGGTTGTGGCTTTTTATTCTTCTCTGGAAAAATAAGTCGTTACGTAGAAATGCTAGCGGTTTGTTTCTTTCTGTAGCAGGATAATAATGAGGAGTAGAGTTACAGGTAGAGAATCGGCTGTCTTTATCAGTTGAAGTGGCTACTTTGAAATTAAAACAAATACAGGAGCACATTAACGGGGGGTTTTGCGCTGTGTCTTCGGTACCGGTGTGCTAAAGATGTTGTTTTGTTTACAGGATTCATTGGCTGTCGAAGAGCGAGAGGTAAATGTAAACTTTTCACTCCTAGCACTCACTCGGTGACGTGTACCGACTTAGGTATCAATTGCTTATTGCAGTGAAAAACTGCGGCGTTTCTGTGCAGCGTCTGAGATCGAAAATCATTTCAGGCACTGGCATAACCTATCGTACTAATAGATGACCAGCTTTAGTAACGTCATCAAAAAATCGTAATCTGTGATGGAAAGCAAAGTCTGAGGCGTCTGCTACTTGAGCATGTAACGGAGCTGGTACGAAGCGTATGTTGCCGTGCGTAGGTCGTGTACAAAAGATGTATCTAACAGTCCTTAGAGGAAACCTTATTTGAGGTCTTTTGTTTGATTGTCTGTTTGTCCTGTAGTTTTTGGTTTTCTTTCTCCGGGACCTGTGAATTTTGAATTTGGAGTCCTGCATGCTAAGGATGGGCAGCTTACAGACGAGGAAACGTTCGGCGCCGGTGAGTTTTTCACCTTTGTCTCGGCTGAGGGTTGCATAAGATGTTGAGCTTCACTGCGAGTACAAACATGCACGGTCCTGACCCTCTTAGGCTTGGTCTTGGGAGCCTTGAAGGCTTGTATACCAATCGAATCGTTACACTGAATAAACTGTTTCTTTTTTTTCTAGCGGGCGTTCCCAGAATGAAGCGGTGTGGAGCTGAAGGGGACTACGATTTCAAGGTTGACGGAGCCATTTGGACCGAGTCTTGAAGATCTCTTCGGTGTTTGTTCAAGGAAACTTAGTCTCGAGACAGTCCTCTGGCTCGCTGGCGAAACGGTAGGAAACTGCTTTGTTGATCCTGACGGTGCAGTCTGTTGGAAAGTAAAGATTCCTTGAGAGATCAGAACCACGTCCGTTGTTTCTCTGATTTAAAGGTGAACAGTCCTGTGTCGTTCAAGGAAAGACTCAGCGTTGGTTTTGTTTCTCTGAAACACAAAGTGCCCCATCTAAAGTGATTACAGAGTCTGAGTTGATTTTTAAAAAGCAGAGACTTGTGCCATTTGCAAACCGCCTGTCGCACTGCTCAAAGACAAAAGACGTTCACCCGAGAAAGTTTTTGGAAACGGATGTCAAATAGACGTGGGGAAAGAGCTGGAGAGGTTTATGTCTTGTCTGTCGAATTACCTTCTCTTTAATGCCCTTACATTTTACAAGAAAAGGTTTCATTGCCTCTTTTATCGTGAAGACAATGTTGCTGGTGTTTTTATAAAGAAAAAAAAAATTGTATGCCTGGTCTCTCGAGTGATTCTTTTTTTTTTTTTTTTTTTTTTTTTTCTTTTTTTCTCTAGACTGGTGGAATTGAATATGTTCACTGGAAGAAGTTGATCCAGCGAGATGTGAAGCCGGGCGACTTGCTAAGGGGCCGTGGGCAGAGTTCCCTTATCGCTTCCATTCGTCTAATAAAGGGTGCAGTCTGTTAGCTAGACTGGCTGCAGTACCCAAATTTTTTCGCCAGGCGGCAGCAGCGTCGCCGCCCTGCATAGTAAGGGCAGCGCATGCGCAGACGGGGCTTGAAGCCAAAGGGGGCGTGGTCTGGGGGGAGTAGTCGCGTGGTGATGACGCAATTCCGCTTCTGCGCATGCGCAGAAGAAGTACTGGCAAAACTAAGGGCAGCGCATGCGCAGTGCCGGCTTGAAGCCAAAGGGGGCGTGGTCTCCGGCGGCGTCGCATGCGTATGACGCAATTCCGCTTCTGCGCGTGCGCGGAAACGGCTTGACCCCTAGGGGCGGGGCTTCGGCCTCGCACGTACGGGTTACGCAGACGGCCCCGGAAGTGGGGTTCATTTCCAGCCCGCGCGGCGCGCCGCCGCGCCCGTGGCGGTGCGGAGCCTTCGCCGGCAGCCTGGAAGACTTTCGGGCCGGGACGTGCGGCGGCGCGCTGGGTGAGCGCTCGGCCTGAGGGCGGGCGGGCGGGCGGGCGGGGGCCGGCGGGCAGCGGCCGAGAGGGGGGGGGGGATGCGGCGGGCCGGCGCTCGGCCGCGGCGGGGAGCACCTGGTGCCGGCGGCGGGCGGGCTGAGGCGGGCGGCCCGGCCCGGCCCGGGACCGGCGGGGCTGCCGGCCGTTCTCGTCTCCCCGGCAGCGACGGTGGTCAGCGGGCTCCTCACGGTGCTGCCTATTTTGGGCTGGTTTTTTTGTTTTGTTTTGGTTTTTTTTTTTTTTTTTTTTTTTTTTTTTTGCCGCCGGCCTGAGCCGCGGCAGCGGGCTGGGGCTGCCGACCCCCGCAGAGGCTGCCTTGGGGCCTGCGGTCAGGATGTCGCAGGGGGGTGGCTCGGGAGCCTGTGCCCGCCCCTGCGAGCGGGCAAGGGAAAGAAAAGAAAGCCGGGAGCGGGATCCCCACCCGTCGCCCCCGACTGCTGATTTCTCAGCAGGTGTTTAACTACCGGGGAGGGTCGGGAGGCAGCAGCTCAGGGAGATTGGTCAGTGGGTATCGTCACAGGCAACATAGGCTTGACTTGGGCACGATCAGTTTAATTTATTGCCAATTAAGGATCAAGTAGGACAGTAAGAAACAAAACTAAAAGGATCTTCCCCCCACCCCTCCTTCCCAGGCTCAGCTCCTCGCTGCCAAGCAGGGCAGAGGGGATGTGGAACCACGGCTGTCAGTCAGCCCCTCATCTCTGCTGCCCTCTCCTCACACTCTTCCCGTGGGGTCCCTTACATGGGACACAATCCTTCAGGAGCCATTCCGGCACGGGTCCCCAGGGTCCCTGCCAGCAAACCTGCACAGGCTTCAGCCTCCTACAGGGCAGGTTTGCCTGCTGGCACGGGGTCCTGGTGGGCTGCAGGGAGCCACCCTGCTTCCCCACCCTGCCACGGGCCACAGCAGGGTCTCCACCCCGGCACCTCCTCCTCCCAGCCTCGGTGCTGCAGGGTTGTTTCTCTGTTTTCTCCTGACTCCTCCCTCCGACAGCTGCTATGCAGCATTTTTGCCCTTTCTTAGACACCCCCCCCCATCCCACTACCACAGCCTCGGCACAAAACCCAGCACAGTGGCAACTCCAGCTGAGTCAGTCCCTCCCAGTCTGCCTACCACGCGGTACACCAGAGCACTTCATCTCTCAAATGGTTTTAAATTACTGCTTGCTAATTGCCCGTAAGTTTTAGTTACATAAATAAATTAAGTATAAAGTGTATTGTGCTGTTTCAGTTTACCTCAGCAAACAGCTGTGGTCACAGGGGGATTACGACCGGCTCCTGGCACAGGAGACCAGACCGACGCAGGGGGCCAAAGCCCCTGCCCTAGAAAAAAACACAGCTGTAACAAGGATCTGCTCCTTTCTGGAAGGTAGCACATAGCTCTTCTTTGAGCAAACAACTAATTGGTACAAAGAGCACCACCACAGCTGAGTGTCTGTTAGGAACACTCTGAACACCACAATGCAGCACCAGGGAACACAGAATTCCTCAGAATATATACAATACTTTATTTATCAGAGCTGTGCAAGTATTCAGTGGTAATATAAAAAAAGTCAGGATGGTCAAAATTACTTGTAATAACGGTTGGTGAGACCCAGCAGGCGGGTGTGAGAGCCACAGCCCAGCCTGCACTGGTTCAAGACGACGTCAACCACTTATCGCCCCACTAGTTACTCGTGTGAAACCACCACAGGGAGCAATTCCATGGAATAACCCACAGGCAGCCTTGGCCAGGAGAGTGGCCTCACACCCATGGGGGCCATCCCCACCAGAGGGGCATGTTCATTTGCTGGGGATCACACTATTTCCACTCGCAGCAACTGGAATCAGGAGCTTCCTGTACTCCAGGGGGAAGTAACGCTCGATCAGCACATGCAGCGGCATCTTGTCTGTCACTAGCCCTTGTCTGGTCACAAAGGGGAGAGCAGAGAACAAACACAGCTGTTAGTGAAAAGTGTTTGCACTCAAACTTGCCATCAGGGTAATGTTTTTTGTTTTCTTGCAGGGACATTTTTGCATTTAACAGCTGAAACGCTGTGGCTCCTTGTGACAGAAGAGCTGCAGACTTCTATTTGCAGGCAGCCCCCTTGGGTGACACATTTGGTTCTGTGCAGCGCGGGCACCAGGCTTGCCTACAGGTGAAAGCTGAGCAGGAGGGTTACAGCAGAGCAGCCCCCCACGGAGGCACGTGCTTATCACAGCGAGAGTCCCCACACCAACCTAGACCAAAGTATATACTCGCTGCTTTTTAAATTCACAAGCCACCTGCCGTGGGATACATTTTACCATGTAAAGACACATGCAGAATAATGCAACAGAAGCAAATAGCTCATTACTCGGCAGATTTTTTACATTCACAGTTCAGAGGTGGCTGGCATTTTCCAATGCAGTTTTCTAGTACACCATGTAGCTGATGGGCCCGAAAACATCAGCATCTCCTAGTCTTGTCAGGATGCAAAAAAAAAAAAAAAAGCAGGACCGATTCATGCTTTCCTCACAGAAGGAACAGAAATACTGTTATTCACAAACCAGCAACAATTACTGATCCCTTTATGAGGCTGTGGAAAGGCATAAGGACATCTAGAAAAAGGTACAGTGAGCATACAGAATCCTCAGACCTGGCCAACTAAACCATCACGCCTCTCAGCCTGTTCACACCAACTTCAGCCCACACCTGTCAGGTAGGAAAATGCAAATCTCTGGCTTGAGACAGCAACAGATTCTTAAGCAGCAGCACCAGCTCCACCTACACGTAACCCATGCAAAACCTGTGCCTTTAATCAGGTGTGCCTGCACAATCCCTCCAATGCCTTTAACATCACACCTGGAACTCTGCCAGTGGAGAGAGACAAGGAGTAACAACCCAGAGCGCTGACTCTCAACAAGGAGTGATGAATTTGTTTCAGGCCCCACAGAGTTTTACAGAGGACTCCCAAGCCAAGAACAAATCCCTTGTGTTCTGGTCACGGGCCAAATTAAATTCAGGCACCAGATGGGGCAGCTGAGGGAGCCCACAGGAAAGACCAGCAATGAGAAGGCTCTGAGAACAGTTCAGCCAGGCTGCTGGCCAGCAGAACACCGTTGTTAGAAGCCAGCCCTGGCCTGTCAGGCTGGAGGCTCCTTCTCCTGCTCTGGAGAGGAACTGTCAGCTTGAACCCCAAGTCCCAGCTTCCGCAGAAGCAGGAAGAATATTGCAGGAAGAGTATTTTATTTGGAAGAGTAAGGAATCAAAACAGACCACAAAGCATGTGAAAATGCTCATGCTATTTCAGTTGCAAGTGCTTTTAGCAAAGAGAGATTGCTCCGGGATGCAAATGGTACAGCCTAGCTTTGTGCTTACCATTACTCTGCTTCTTCTACTGATGCTACTCATTTCCCAGTCATAACTGCTTCACACCTTCCTCTTGGACCTCCACCACCGTCATCATGGAGTATAAAACCCCAAGCCCACAAACGCCCTCCTGCGATGGAAGGCCAAGTGGCATCATGCCAAGTAAATCACAAGATGCCACACTTACTGCAGAAGTATTGCTAGCGCACACCCTGACGGCGCGTCTTACCAGGCTGTCAATGCCCCAACTGGACATTAACTACACAGGTTAATAAAAACCCTCCCTTTACCTTCTCATGAGGACTTCCAGGTCCTCCATCTCCACTGTCTTCCTGCCCGCATGGTGGATGTAAGCTTCCAGATCGTTGCTTAGCTGCATGAAATATTTCTCTGAGCTGAAGGAGGATTGAAGAGGGAAATAAAATCAGACTGTGGAGTGGGCAAACACCAGTTTCTTGCCCGCTTCTGTAGGGCAAGCTGCACTAGAGCTGCTCGCTGTGCAGGTCACAGCCTGCCAGCAAAAACCATGGGAGAAGAAACTCCCCAGCCCACAAACAAAGTCTGGCTTCTCAGCCTGGGCTCCCAGGAACTTCACAGTCAAGGCAGCTGTTCCACAGCTGCACAGCTGACAAGCAAAACCTTTCCCAAACTTCCCACACATGCAAGAACAGGGGTTGGCACCAGCAAAAAATCAACACTGAGGCTTAGACTATCGTGACACTGTTCCAACAATCCACGGATTTCACTCGTGAAGGTAACATGGGTCTACAGATTCAGGAGGCTGAGAAACCTGGATTCAGAGGTAACACTGCCCAGCTGGAACACCTGCACCCTGCCCAGCACAACCACCATTCTCCCGAGCCGTCCTGCTCACAGGGAATGCTAGTGATGAGGAGACTGTGAGTGGTGCAATTTGTACTGGCCCGGGAGCACCTAGCACGTTTCTGTCCTAGTTTCAATCAGACCTCCTGTGACTCTTCCCAGCTGAACAGGGAGGGCTGTCAGCTTGCAGCAAGTGCTCCTGACAGGTTTGTTATTTCAGGAGAGAAAAGAAAGGAAAAAAAAGACTAAATAGAGCAGGGAGAATCATAGGAAGAGGAGCAGTTTGTTGCTGCTTACCATTTCTGAACAATTTTGAAGGCATCTCTGGCCACTGGCATTTTCACATAATGGCTAAATATCTTCTTTATCAAACTGCTTGCTATTTCAGGCTCACTTGTTTTCCTCCGTGACACACCCGAGCCCTTTGGAACACGGTTAGCCTGCAGCGGCTGCTGGGGAGACCTTTGAGGAAAAATGAAAATTCACACATCAAATGAATGCCCACAAGGAAAGCCAGAGACCACCAGGCTGAATCTGGGCAAACCTTACACCGAATTACAAGAGGCAAGAACTACCTCAAGCTCTAATTCTTTCTCCCTCACAATTCTTCAAAACCCTCACACCTATGAAGTGCAGTCTGCAAACAGTTCACACGGCATCATGGGAGAAGCAATCCAGGCTTGTTTCCTCGAGAGAAGCATGCTAGCTAGCATCACAAGTAGTCAACAAGGTCTAGTTCTCTCCAACACATAAATGTAATTTTCCCTGCATCCCTGTAGTACTTGCTCTCCAGGAGTCCACAGACTTTGAGACATCCACAGGTCACCTCTGTGTCTGCAGCACAGACTTTTACACTATTACAAACATTTTGTTTAGCAGGTGTTTTTTGTGGGTTTTGGGTTTTAGTTGGTTGTTTTGTTGGTGAGTTATTGTGGGGTCTTTTTTCCTCAAACAAGACTGCGAGTCTCTGTTTTCCATTCTAAAAAGGGAAAATCATAATATAAAAAAGGGAAGTGAAAGCCCTGGATTCACTCATAGACAAGTGGAAAATATCTAGAATCTCAGGCCAACGCATGCAAAGCCTACAGAGGGGGTGCATGTATCGTTCAGTTCCCCCTGCAGCCCACCTGCATGTTTTCCTGTTAGAACCTCAGGGGCAGGCCAAAGAGGTCAGCCCCAGAGAGGAAGTACGTGTTGCAATGAGACAAAACAATCATGATTTGAGTCATCTTGGCTATAGCTTCTGTGCCTCCCTTTACCTGTTTGTGAATGATTCTACACAGGAATGTTCAGTTTGCAGAATCAGGGCAAAAACTTTGAAGTTTAGCAACTTCAGTGCTGGGCTCCCCAGTTCACGAGAGACAGGGAACTGCTGGAGGGGGGCAGGGGAGGCTACAAAGATGATGAGGGGACAGGAGAATCTCCCTGATGAGGAAAGGCTGAGAGAGCTGGGGCTGTTCAGCCTGGGGAAGAGAAGGCTGAGAGGGGACCTCATCAATGCCTGCAAATATCTCAAGGGCCAGTGTCAGGAGGACAGGGCCAGGCTCTTTTCAGTGGCACCCAGTGACAGGACAAGGGGCAGCGGGCACAAACAGCAACACAAGAAGTTCCTTCTGAATATGAGGAAGAAGAACTTTACCTTGAGGGTGACGGAGCCCTGGCACAGGCTGCCCAGAGAGGCTGTGCCGTCTCCTTCTCTGGAGATACTCAAACTCTCCCGGATGCAGCTCTGGAGAACTGCTTCAGCAGGGGCTAGGCTCAGGGGGCTCCAGGGGTCCCTTCCAGCCCCCACCATGCTGTGATTCTACGTGACTGTATGAGACTTCGGTGTTTCTAAATGAAAATTTCTGTGGCACTAATCTGGTATAGTTGATCACAGTAGAATTGTACCAGCATAGATTATTTTATAGCAAGATGCCTTAACTGTAGGTCTCTCACAGTTATGGCTCCACTAAATAACCTAGAGTATTCCTTTAACCCAAGTACTGCTATGTCAGGAAGCAAGCAGGCCAAGTCAGAGCCAGACTGTATTCCATAAAGCGCTAAAAAACATGGACTTGTGCAATGGCATCCTTTAATTGAGGCTCTGAACCTGTAATTATGACCATCTGTTGCCTCAGCACAGCTTGAAAACCTGAAAAATCTGTCAGTCCAGAAATTCCTGTACAGCGCATGCATCCAAATACATGGACTTCTTTTGCCAACGAGGACTAGCACTCTCTACAGAGCAATTAGTATTCAGACATTCCCTATATATGAAGGGCACATCCCAGTGCAAAATCCCAAAACAAATCCACATTCCCTCAGTTATAACACCGCTCCACTTCAGCAGAGTTATTAGAGACTCCTGTTTCTATTTTATAAATGTATTTTACTATGCACAATGACAGCAATCATCCAGCACCTTCTGTTTACAGCAGTAAAGGGCACAAGAATTTGGTTTTATTGTTTATTGCTTCATCTAGAGTCATGGGCTAGGAAAATTCCTTCTGTTCCCTAGGACCCCCTCTTAGTGGTTCTGACAAAGCTTCACCAAATTGCTAGTTAAGAGGGTGACAACTGTTAATTAATTTGGAATACTGCAGGGGACTGGTTCACTTTCTGCCGCTAGACGAACTTCATTTTATACTCAGCACATGGCAACTGCATACAGCTTTAGGCTTCTAAAATCAGCGCAAATATGCCATTTCGTAAGATCAGTGTAACATAATCCATCATTCCCCCTCTTCCGTGAGGGCCTCTGCATCCCATGCTGCAGTCTATGGGTCCAGAGTAGCTTACCAGTTTAAAAACTCCTAGGAAAAGATTTTGGCCTTCAGCACAAGAAACTATTACAAGAATGCTCATTGGAAAGACTTGAGGCATCACATCTGCTCTGGGAGAGTACTGACATCCACTTGATAGAACTCTATTCAGCTGCTAAGGCAGTGAACTAACTAAAGGCTTCAGGGCTGCTTACTGCCCGCTACAGCTGACAAAGCACAAAACAGCCGACAAAGCTGGGCTCGGCTCCCTCCCCTACACTTACACCCCAGGTACACCACCAGGCCGCTGCTGAAGGTGCCTTACACTTACCTGGCAGCAGCAGGTTTTGCAGGACGTGGAGTTGACAACTTGGGAGCAGCAGGTTTTGCAGGATGTGGAGTTGACAGTAGCGGCTTGTAGGCTACAGCACGGACAAATGTGGGTGTCTTAATGGAATCCCCTAGCGGAAAAAAGAAAGGTACTTGAGGAACTGAGCTCTGTTTTCAGAGTTCTTGCAGCAAGCAGCGCTGTAGCACAGACAGAAGCCCAGCCAGCTTTTTGCATCTGTCTGGTGCCGCAGTGCCGGTGCTCAGGCTGTGGCTCCAAGGCACCCTGAGCCAGCGCGACTGCTGGCTGTGCCATCCCACCCTCCGCACCTCCTGCCACAATGGCTGGTGGCTTCCCTTGAGCCCTGTGCTGGGCCAGCAGGCTGGGCAGGGTGTAGGAACACACACCCGGGGCCGGGCTGGGGCTGACGGCTGGGTTGACTTAGGCTGCAGCCTCTTTTCCCAGAAAGAACTTCAAAGTCTGCAAGATACCTTATTGCCATGCTGCTAAATCAGTGGCAAATTCTCCTGAACACAGGGACAAGTAGAGCAACAGAATCACAAGACCAGCACCAATCAATGTGCATCTCCCGTATTCACAGATTTTTCATAAACTCCCTCCAGCTAAGACTCAGGCTCACCTCTTCTCTGCTGTAAACTAACCATAGCAGTTTCCTCCAAGTCTAATCTGCATCTTCTAACTCTACTCTTGAACTTTTAAAGTTCTTAACAAGCGAGTCCAGGAAAGAAAAGAATGTTAACAGAACTGAAATACTGAGCAGCACCCTGTCTAGAAGAGGAGTGGTCATGGAGGGCTTCCTGCCTGCCAGCTTCCCTTGCAAGCCAAGGACAGAGCAAGAACCTAGCATATCTGGTAATGGTGTCAACTTTGCAACCCCCCCCGTAAGAACCAGGCCACCCGCCCTGTTACAGAAGACAAGCCCAGCTACCAGAGGCCTCGGGTACTGAGAGTTAAACTCCACAACTGAGAGGGTCAGGGGTCTCTCAAACAAAGCAGGGCTGGGTGAACTACCATGGTCCCTCGCATTAGCTTCTTCTGAGGAAGCATTTCTGTGCACTGGAGGAACTGGGAGCATGATGCAGGGAAAGAGATTAGTTATGCTGAGGTTTCTGAGAAAAGTTTTATGACTTATGAAGAGTGCATAACTTCCCCATCTTCCAGCTTTTTCTTCTTCTCTTTGTCCAACGAGACCTGTGAGATGCTACTCTTACTGCTCTACCCTATCAGCAGAGATCTCTTCATCAACATCTTTCCATTTCTTCTTCATACAGCTGTGGTAAAGATAAGCACACTGACACACTACTGTTGACACTATAAGAACACCTACAAATTTCCTCATGGCAAAAGTGTACCAGATCATGTGTCACCTTTGTGCCTTCCACACTGCAGAAATACATACAGGCATTGGTGTTTTCACTACAGGTGAATTTCCCCACAAAGCCTCAAATCCTGGCAACGGGATTCTTTTAGGATGCCCTTAGTTCACTTTTTTATTTCAGGGTGTATCGTACGTCACAGAACTGTTAAGATCAGTCCCAAAAGACGCCACTAAAACACACTCCGAGCATTCTCAAACATGGCCTGGATCGAAGAGAACTCAGTCTGATGTACACATTCTTCCAAAAGGCTTAAGCACTCTTGGGGAAACAGAGCAGACTGATCCGGCATCTGAAGACCTGTTCAGAAACAGACACTTCCTCCTGGCTTTCTGAAAAACCAGCCTATGCTTTTGGTTAACTGGAAAGTAATTTTTAACTACAAAATAGGGGTTCTAAATTAGGTTTCAAGTCTGGAGTCATATAAATGGCTGTGGAAAGAGAAGTTAAATGTTAAGACATTAAAAAGTCTGCATGAAGTTAGAAGTCAAGCAGGAAGGAAGAATAAAATGAAGGATATCCCTATGTCACTGCGTAAAAACAGTTTTGCCTATTTGTGTGCTTCCATTACCTTCACCTCAAAAGTATGAGATGATCTAGGTCCCCGAAGCACCTGATGAGCCAGTAACAATCTGGCCCTAGGAAGAGCAGCCAACAGCTTCCCCTCCACTATCTGACATACTAAACAGTTAACAACGTTATTAACCTACATTGTTCCTCAATCAAGATGTAACAGGGAAAAATTTCTCCAACTGCTTTCTGCTACTTCTGCAATAGTTTTCTTACCTTCACTCTCAGGGTCTTCAGCTTCATCCTCGGTGGGCCCTTCTTCCGTACCATCCAATTCTATCTTGATAGCCTGGTCCTCTAGCTCATCTGCTTGTTCAACAGCTTCCTTCAATAACTTCATCCCAGATTTTTCAGAGGAGGAAGTGCGGGAATGCCTGTCCAGACTTCCACCTCCAACACTTCTGGTGATCTCATGTTCTATATTTCCAAAACAGGACAGACACATCACTGAAACAAGTATCACAGCCAAAGTTTCAGAGCACTCATAAGAAAAAAATCCATCTTTCCATTCCTGGCAACATTGCCACTTACCATATTCCTGTCTTCAAGGATTAGGGTGTCCATACACTAAGCCAGATAAACTAAAGTACTGATGACTTCTCAACTTTTCCCTCTGCTACATCTAGGCATGCAGAGGTCCCAACAAAAAAAAAAAAAAAAAAAAAAAACCAAAAACCAAAACCAAGCACTTGGTAGAAGCCCAGGAAGTTTGAGTAAAATGTTTATCTGAGCTCCTTTTAAATGAACTTCCTTTCATAAGTATTTTTATCTCAAAAGAAGTCTTACCAAAGCCTTATGCAGCATGTTGAACACAGAAGACCTAGCAATTCAGGAAAAGTAACTTAGGAGATGCCAACTCGCCAACATAATCAGAGGGTCTCCAATTTTATCAATTGATAAAATTGGCCAATATTTTATCAATTGATAAAACTGATCTGATTCTAGAACTTCCATTACTAAATTTTAATTAAAGATGCCTTCTGCAATTATATATTTCTAAACACTACTGCCAATGCAATTTTAGTTTCCGTTTGCACAGAACACAGTCCTTTCAGCTTAATATGCCAAAGTTAGTTTGTTTTCCCAGTATCTAGCCCAGATTCCAGAATGCAAAGAGAGTTAACAAGTCCCTCTCCCAGCACTGATGCCAATAATGCAGCTTGAGAGGCCTCTGGCATTAGAGACACTCTGTAGTATTAGAGGTTGTCCTCACCAGCTTTGGGAGAGCCTGGGTGTTCAACACTGCCTTCTGCTATTCCCCCTTCTTCTGGTTCAGCTCTGGCATCCTGTGCCGCAGTTATCTGCGATTCTCCTTTCTCCCTCAGGGTCTTCTCCAAATCTTCAGAATATCCAGCATTTGCACGATGCTCTGCAGCTAAAATAGGAAATTCTGTCATCGACCTTAGCTATAAAAAAAATCTCTCAATCAACCACCTGCATACAGTTTAAAAGACGTTGAAATTGACTCATGATAAGCAAATGGCGATAACCATAAGCTATAAGGGAAGCAGATGCAGTTCCCAAAAGTTTACAGCTAAGAAATGCACAACTTCTCCAGCATCTACTCTACAGCCACCTAACTAGCGTGCACGTTAGATCCCAGCACAGGAATTTTACTTTTCAGTAAGCAGAGCTTCTCCAGATCCGTCATCTCTACATCTATTCTCACTCTTGGCAATTGTGCAAAAGAGCAATTTCTTTTCCTTTAGGTCTAGCAATATGCGGAGTTTGTGCTCAGCTTCTCCTCCCCATTTCCTCGGCTTTTCTGAATAAACCATGCAGAGATACACTGCAGTATAAAGACGAGACCGCCCAGCAGTGGTTTTAGCCATCCCAGACAAGCCTCTGGCAGGAAGAATGAGGAGAAATAAATGGATACACAATTTGCATGTCTTTAGATGACTTCAGCTACCAAAGTAGCTACTTACTGAAGAGTACTTCAGTACTCCTTTTCCCTGCATACTAAGTCTATAGTCTGCATGTCTGTTACCATGTAACTCAATTCCAGCAGAAACCCACACAGGTAATTTATTTGGAGAAATCTTATTGGGAACTCTCATAGTACTGTTGCTTGCTGACAGGTTTGGAAATCTTGGCTGCATCCAGAACCAGAAGCTGTAAAAGTGGATTTTTACCACCCTCTCCAGTGACTGGGAGTTTTCACACTCAAAAGTACAAGTGTCAAAGTCTTGCGAGCCCCAAGCCCCAGTGAAGGGGACAAGGAAGTCTGGCCAAAGGTGGTGCAAAAGATCAGTAATACCATTCTCACTAACCAGAACATTGGGCTTGCTACACCAATGCAGGGCAGTATCTTGCCTAGTTACATGAAATATTAACTAGCTTTGTGAGGGGAAGACAAAAGCTCAACTCAACACTAAGTCTGCCTAAGGCAGACAGGCACCAGTGCTTCTCCCACAATACTGGATCACTGCTGGCATCCAGTACTCCATCAGTAGCATCTGGTACTCCACTGTTACATTCAAGCATGATTTTTACCGATTTCTCTACTTGTTGCTAGTAGCAATACCTCCTGTAGTTTGGTATAACCTGCCAGCCTTTAGTGCCAGTTGCTCCTCTCGAGTTTCTGCGCTGACAGATCAGGAAGCTGCTTGGCTGAATCATCTCCTTCAATGCTGCCCATGGCTTTTCTTTTTAAACCTCTTGTATTTCACTACCACTGTCCTTGTTCCGGGCTGAGCAGTCCTTAGCTTTAGTTATCCAAGGCTGCAGACACTACTCCACATATTTGATTATTGCTAATGGTAAAACTGTTTTTCTCTGCACCTTCTCCAGTTCTGTTAAATCTATTTAGAGATGGAGAGGTTAGAACTGCATGCAGTATTCGAAAGGTGAGCATGACAATTATTTCAGCAGTGGTACGGTGACGTTTCATCATCTTCCTTTCATAAGAATTTTTACATGTTACTTGCTTTCCTGACCATCCCCCCCAAGCTCTGAGCTGGTGTTCACAGAACTAACAATACTGAGGTGACTTTCATCAGTCTCAAGAGTCACAGCCCATTTAAACTCCACAGGTGCACCCAAGTAAAACTGTAACAGGACAACAGATTCAAGAAAGATTACAGGATGCCAAGCTTACACAACTGTAAATTTAGAACAGAAGAATATCCGCTGCCTTAATGAACTACTCTCAAAGAACTGTTTAGAACAAAAGGCTGTACCTTCATAATAAAAAGACAACATAACTAATTTTGCTGATACACCTGGTATGTGCAAGCAATTACTTATGGGCACTGCAAGTATTCAGTTTCAAATTCTAATAACAAAACTGTTGGTGCTACAGTGTGTTCAGTTTCCATACTGACATAAGGTAATTCATACGAAGCTTTAGACATAGTTAAGCCCCAGGCAAGTTAAACTGCATGACAACGGTCTTCTCATTTCCAGACACTGTCAAAGGAACACTGGGAAAGACTTAAAAAGGATCCTAAACTGGAGTCTGGAAAGTGAAATTCAACAAAACACACAACTTTTGTCCACACATACCCAAAGCTTTATGTAATGACTGGGTAACACCTGCCACCCTCAGCATCCATGCAGAGCTTTTACCATACCTTTCCCTTGCAACATGGAAAGCGCTTCTTACCCTCTCTGAAAATCCCCTCCTGTTACACTTTGTTCACTGTATTAGCCACCTCTTCTTCTGTATTGCTTACATCTAGGTCTTCAGTTATATGGGACTTCCTTCAAAGATAGGCTGAAAGATCTCTCAGGCTTTAGAGTGACTGAGGATCCCAAACATTTACTTCAACTTCTGGACGGCAAAGAGCAGCTCTGGAGAGGACTTGTCAGAAAAGGACTAACCTTTTTCTGTTGATCTCTTCCCTTATCCTTTCCAAACAACTGTTCCCACCAAGCTTGCCACAGACAACACTCTAGAAGCAGAGTATGGTGCAACAGTCCACCAGGCTTTAATTAATTTCAAAGCTTTCTACAGCAAGAACTCTTCTCCTGACCTGAGCAGTACTGAATACACCAACCATTCTTTAAATACAGTTTCTGTGGCCCTTCTGACATAGGATCATATAAAATCCTGAATGAAAAAGAAACAGTAGTTGTTCATACTTTATGGCAGGCATTGGGAGTTTTGATATAAGAACTGCATGAAGCTATTTACTACAGCAGATCCTATCCTGGCTAGCCGCCTCAGGTCACTAAGCAGAAAATTTCAGGGTTACAACTGTGCCTCGGGACCTGGTCTATGCAATATGAAGAAAATGTGATCCTATTTACAGGGAAATAAATGCAGAAGAGAGACACCAGGCACCCGAGAAAAACTGGCAAGTGACAGGGCTTGCAAAGCATTGCTACAGTGACCAGGGACGTGATTAACTCTGTCCAAGGGATTTTTAAAGCCCTGGAGGCAACAAGGCAGTTAGCTGTGAAATATAAATGACCGTATCAGGGTAAAAGTTTAGATTAGTAACCTCCTGACACTCCAAACTGTCAACAATTCCTACATTTTATCTCCTTATCTCACCATATTTGTGACCAATTTACGGCGTCCACTTCTGGGCTCCCCAGTACAAGAGAGATGAACATACTGGAGAGTGTCCAGCAAAGGGCCATGAGAAACTTAAGGGACTGGAGCACCTCTCATAGGAGGAAAGGCTGAAGGAGCCAGACTGTTCAGCCTGGAGAAGAGAAGGCTCAGGGAAGATCTCACCAATATAGGCAGGTACCTGGGGGAAGGGTGTCAAGCAGATGGAGCCAGGCTCTTTTAGTGGTGCCCAGTGCCAGGAGAAGAGGCAACAGGCACAGACTGGAAGACAGGAGGCTCTGTCTGAACATAAGGAAACTCTTTTCACTGTGAGGGTGACTGAGCACTGGCAAAGGTGGCCCAGGGTTTGCAGTCTCCATCCTTGGAGACACGTAAAAGCTGCCTGGATGCAGTCCTGGGGAATCTGCTCCAGATGGCCCTGCTTGAGCAGAGGGGCTGGAGAAGATGGCCTCCCAAGGTCCTTTCTTACCTCAACCCTTCTGTGATTTCAGATAATACCTGCTAAGCCCCAAGTCCTAACCCATAGTACTCACTGCCAACTGCCACCTCTTCTGAAACAGAAAGTTGTTTCATTGGGTTACTCTGCTGGGAATGACTGTGCTTATCTTCTTGCTGGTTTGCAGGTGTTCCTGGAGAAAGAGGAGTCATTCTGCCAGCATGCTCATGATCAAGGATTAAGTTCTCAGAATTTCTTGGTGTCCTTCTTGTATCTGTGCCCACCAGCCTTGCTTCCTCTTGAGCGGCATCAGAAATCTTGCTTCTCTGTGCTGAAGTTTTCGAATTCAATAGCTGTGGTTCAAGAACAGAAAGCTTATTTTGGCTCTGATCATCAAACTGAGGCTGAACAAAGAGCTCTGTGTTACTCAGCATGATTTCCACGTCACTGGTCAGCACGGTGGTTTGAATCTCAGATGCTGTTTGTGAGTCCACAAGATACTTCTGTGCTGTTTAGGAAGTTTTAAAACAAATTCTATGTGAAAAACTGTTCAAGGCCACAGGGACACACATTTATTACCAGGACTTGCATAATTCAACCAAATTTTATTCTTCCTCCAGAGATCAAACACTGAAACTGTATCACCACACTTCGGTGCCCCTAACTTTCTCTACAAACCATCTCCCCCGTACCCAGTTATGAACACCATCCCAAACAATTCCTGTAGTATAAATCACCAAACTGGGTAGGGCGCACATTTAAGTGCATAGAATCAAAGCAACCACAGATGCAGAACCTCATTCTAATCTTGCTTCCCAAATTACACTGGACTTCTGTGAACGTGCTAGTAGCATTCAAATCATACAATACAGACCACTACTTCTAAAAGCCACCTTATATAAGGCCCACCCTCCCAAAACAGGTAGTAACACAAAAGAAACCTTTTCTTTTCAGCATGTTCTGTTCCACTCCACCTTCAAAAGCTTCTATGTCAATAGCTCTGCGATTTTTTGGCCTCCGGAGCAAGCCTCTCTTTTCAACAGTGTCTGGTGGGATCACGGTACCAAGAGACATGCTAAGAGACCTGTAAAACAGAGAAGGAAAGAAATAATTTTCCAAACTTACACGCTCCTCTTTTACCCTCAAATTACAGACAGAGTGTCACTAACAGACATTTCACAAATCCCTTCACTAGGAGGAATTTCCCAAAAAAAACTTTGAAGAATGCATGCCAGTCTACTTTCAACAAATAGTTTAATTTCATGATACCACCTAACATCAGGATATGTATAACAGAGATCAGGAAACAGACATTTTATAGCCTCCTACCTCAAGAGTGCTGCAACAATATCTGTCAAAAGGTTCAGAAATTTTAAACATTTTAAATAGCAAAAAAAGAAAAAAGAAAATAAAACATTTCAGAGTAAAGACATCCTCTAGATGACAGCAGGGTGGTAGGAGGACTTCAGAACAAGTCTAAGAAGCTGCTTAGTAACAGTATTCACAGCAAAGTACAGCTAACACCCCGTTAACTTCTTTGAGATGGGAGCTAAGACAGCAACAGGCAAAGTACAGGAAAAAATGTATCTCATTGTATGTATTTTGCATCCTAAAGAGACTGGCCATGCTCAGCTACCTCCTGTCGCTCTCCCTAGGCAGTCTGATCAAAAAAGGGGGTTCAGAGGATTCAGGGATAGGAAGTACAGAACGCAGCCCTATGAATCACCTTGCTTGGCACTGCAGGCAAGGGCTGCAGTGAGAAAGGTGAAATAAATCGCTCACCATGGCTAAGATCATTAGTAAATTATACAGGCAACACAGGAAAATAAGTTCTTTGACTTGCTAAAAAACTTTTAAAGTCCAAGAAAGTTGGACTAAAGACTGTGTAGATGCAACTGATGTTGATGGGTCAAATAACAGGCAGAGGTAATAGTCTAAGGTATATTGTGTACTGATTTATTGCTGGAAACATTAGAATGAAAGGAAAAAGAGATCAATCCTAGTAAGTAAAGAGGAGCAACAATAGCGATACCAGCTAGACCAAACTGGGCATACAGAGCCACATTTTCTGAAAACCACAAGGTTTAACACCTTCAAATTCCATCACCAGAGTGGGAGACGATTGCGTTCGTAATAACACAAGTCTTTATCCTGAACCTAGGTATCTGGGTTCTTCACACTACAGAGGTGATGAATCAAGGCAGCTATAGTTAGGACAGCAAGAATTTAAGACGTTTTAGTTCAAACTCACCGAGCCAAAGCGGTGCTGCTGTCCAGCGTCGACCGAGCTAGAAAAAGTTGGTGACACATTAGCTGAGAACTTACCCTCTACACAGCAGGCGACAGCAATACCTCAATGTATCTTCCTCTTTCTAGAATCAGTTATGCTACAATCCTCAAAAGTAATATTTTGGTGAGAACAAAATTAAGACGACAGGTTTGCTTTGCAATTGCTTGTCTGTGTTTCAGAACTGCATATTAGAATTCTAATAAGCGATTTCTGAAAGGGTAATAAAACAGTTATTTCAAAGAAAATTTGATATGGTACATGCCCTCATACTCAGTAATACTAATCTTACCACGTTAATAGCAAGATGCTAGACTAGGGCCTCAGTCACAACCACCCTTCAGTAATCCAAGTCAAACATTAAAGCATCTGGAAGCTTTAGAAGTACAGATAATTGCTCCACAGACTGTTGGTGAAACTGGAACTCAAACCTTGCTTACTCACAAAATTGCAAAAATCCAAAAGCAGATCTGGAGAGCAGGGACATAATCATGCTCATACTAGAAAATACTAGAGCATGCACCCTCTGGTTTTACAGAGCTGCCCGCAGCTTATCAGAAAATATTCAGATTGGGTACCAGGCTAAAAAAAAGACAAGTTGATTTCTTGACCAGAGGTGAGGCCAGGTGGGATCCAACTCCAGATTAAACCATCCGAACACAGCTGTCTATATTCCCATTAGTCAAGCACAATTAATCCAATGTAGGCATCTGCTTTAGGGTGAGCTGAATCGCCCTCCATACTCCACCAACTAGATCACCCCTGAACTTCGGCAGGACTTCAGTTGCGCGTACACACAGACCCAGAGCATCTATAACTCGGAGCTGAGGTACTGGTGTGTGTAATCTGGAGCTGAATCCCACCCTTGAAACGTACTCCAGTTGCTACTGCCAATAGGATATGGAAACCGAGGTGAGGTGTTTTAACTGCCTCTGTTAAACTGCAACTAAAATGAAAGTTGTATTTACCAAATTTGCAAATTTATGTTTAAAGGGAAGACTTACTGCAATACTACATTATTCCTTTCATAAAACTGCAAGACACTTTTTTCCTCAAACAAGAACTTTATAACTTATTTGATATAATTGCAATGAAAAGTATGCAGCCTGTTGTATTTTCAAGTTTCTGCAATCGAGGGGAAGACAGAGATTGCTTCTTTTGGAGACACTCCAAAACTCAAAGAGTATCAAGTTGCAAAAATATTCCAGAAGGTATATACGGTTAAGGAAGAGCCTGTAACTTGGCTCAAAAAGGCTTATTTTAAATTTGATAGGAGGAGCTTTTACCTCCTCCGCTAACGCCTTCACAAAAAACAGTGCAATCTTACTTCCAAACATGCAACTGCCCAGCTGAGAAGTTACTAAGAACTAAACTGCAGCAGATGAAAACTAGTTGACAGCAAACGCAGTGCTGAACAAGGTGATTTTTTACTGCAGCCTTACCTTGGTTCTGGGGAAGCCGTTCATCTGCTGCTCTCTCAAACTCAGAAACGCTGATTTTCCTTCTCTTCTTAGTCATACAGAATGTGGCAATAGATGCATCCTCAGGAACAAGGTCTGGCAGTTGCATTTCCCCCCTACCAATACAAAGCAAGCCTTTAACAAAGGACAGCATTATTCCTTAGCTACCTTTGAAAGGTCCCTGTAACATCACTGAAAAGCAAATTAAAATTATTTGACCTTACTGCAGCAGAAGTAAGGAACTAATCGGTGATTAGCTCAGCAAAGCAAGAACATGTGTCATTCCCTCCTACTAAATCAAAGTAAATGCCCAAAAGAGAATCAAAACTTGAGTGTTTATTCAGAACAACAGGGCTGAGAAAGGTCAGACTAAGAGTAAAAGCTTGGACTTCCAAGAAGCTCCATCCATAGCTCTCCTTCTAACAGCACACAGGAGCTATTAGGCTTGCCAATCATTACAATGTAAATAAAGTCATCATCACCATGAAACATTATGTACGACCAAGCGCACTGGCACATAGAACAGGCACATAATACCCCAGTCAGGCACTGGGATCAGTATCAGAAAGCGAGTTTCTGAGTTGTTTTCCCTTCACTGAGCACTTCCAAGAATCCCCTCTAATCAAGGTCACATTCAGGCAGCAAGCTGCTGCCTGCACGCCACACCACGTCCCACAGAACTAGAGCAGAGCGTCCCTCCCAACAGCCAGGGCCTGCATGCAGCAGATGCAGCATTCTGTATCCTTTTGGTACAAACAAGGTGGCTTCAAGATAGCAAGAACTGTAAGGGACTCCCTGTTTACAGGTCTTTTCCCCTTACAAAATAGGTTTTTTACTACGCAGAAATGCAGCTAAGTTTTGTTTCTTACCATGAGTGTAATGTAAGCCTAAGCATTAGAATTCATTGGCTTGTAATGGGGAACAAATGTAAAGCAGTGGGGAAGGGGAAAAAAAAAAAATTGCTCATATTTTCACATCTGTCCTGGAACATGCTATTACAACCAGGGAAAGCAGTGACTTCCCAAATTCAAGAAAGTTCACGTCAACTAAAAGAAGGCTGTGAGGAAGGATTTGAAACAAGTCTACACCTGTTTACAGCTAGCTAACGTATGGAATATAAAACCCTGCAAAGACCCAACCGTCTTGTCTTTTCATTTAAGAAAGGCTGATGAGAAGCACAAAAACCTTCAAGAACTACAAAAAGAAAAATCAATAAAGAATTAAAATAACATTACTCATCTAGTCTGAATTAAAAAAAACCACACAAATAAACAAGCTGCCCCACTTAACAGAAAACTCAGATGTCTACTCCTCTACTAAAAATATGTGAAAGATAGAAGTTTGCTTAATATTTTATATGGTCTGTTTAAGGCTACTTACAGTCAATGCAAAAGGTTTAGCTATAAAATCACATTATTTGGAAGTCTATTTTGCAGTACACAAAAACAAGCCCTACCACTTCCTTCTATTTCATAACAAAGTGGAAGTAAATGAACCACACTTCAGCCTCTCCAGTCCAGTCAGGCCTATAAAATATTAATGGCCGCTAAACACAAATAAGAGCATCTGAGCCTCAGGCAAACCTCACCTCTGAGCTACCCTACAGGAAGGAAGTTAAACCACACACCCCAAAACAAGGACAACCAAGAAGCAGTAATACCATGAAAAGCTACAGCAGCCTGTGTTTTAAATACAAAACACAGCCATCACTCATTTATGCCCCTGCATCGTCAGCACATGGCCTGTAGCCTTGGGGAGATCCAAGAATTTCTGTCTTAGTCTCTGTCACAGACAGCTAAGAAAAGTATGCTTCCATCAGGAGCCTTACTTTAATCAGCACTTCTGCCACAAAAATTATATTAAAAGCCTGCATTTAAGAAAGGGGACAAGCAAATACTTGCAGTATTTACTATTTGGTCCCTCAGTCCCAGTGATTCCTATGTGACTTTTAAAGCTGGAAAATTATTTTTGAAAATCCCACCTGACAGAATATAATTCTGATCACTGAAACAGCAGTAGAGAAATCCTGTTCCCCAATCCCATTGTAGGAACTGCACTGTACCTGGTAGTGTAAAAAAGAGGAAGTAAAAATGAAAATTTAAAAAAAGTACTTACATGTTGGAAATCCTCTTAGCTGGGAGTTCCCATACAGGTCCTTCTGTTTCTTCATTTTTAGATATCCTAAGTGCCAGAGGTGAAACTTGTGGCTCTGCCAACAAATGAAAACATTTCCTTTCCACAATTCAATCCAGCAAGAATGCCAAAACACAGCAGACTGTCAGATCTACGCTACATTTTGTAAGTTACATTTACTAATCGGTTAAAATACTGACTTGGTAAAAACTATTTGGGTTCTAACTCCTAGGAAGGCTGGCATGTACAGTGACAAAGCCAGCAGTACAGACAAACGGCAGCACGGCGGTTCCACGAGCCACAGCAGACCTGAGCTGAAGTTCACAACAGCACGTGCCTCTAATTAGACTGTCCTTCTGTTCTCTGCTTTCCTGAAAAACAGTACTTACGGGTCTGGATGATTCTCTTGAGCATATTCCGTGGGGTGTCATTGTCAAGATCAGGGAACACAGCTGGTCTCTGCTTCACCAAGGTGCTTCTGCCAGAATTCTTGTCCTTTCCTGAACCAGATATGTTCTGAAGAGAGAAATCACAGAGACACATAGTTCCAAACTTGTACCTTCCATCATTACAAAGCAACCTTGACATCAAAAGCATTCATCATCTGTCTCCTAATAAAAATCTAAGCTAGCTAACACAAAACATTTTCGAAATACACTTTCTAAAAAGAAATCATGCACGTGCACTGCGCACTTTGGTTTTGGACAGAAGACAATTCACAACAGTGTATCGCTGAGGCGGGTTTCAGTGAGCAACTCAGGCAAAAGCCTGAGGGACTTGAAAGCACAGCCCCCCGGCCGCCCCCCTCACGGCTCCTCCGGCCCCGTCTGGTCCCCAACCTAAAGCAACCCAAAACTGCGCAACGGAGCCGCCCAGCCGAGGCGCGGGGCGGTAAGGGCCCTGGCTGCGGGGCGAGCACCGAACTGCGCGGTCTGGGCCCACGCCCCGGTTTAACGGCAAACGAGAACAAGGCAGCGTCCGCCGGCTAGCCCCAAGGGCCGGGCCGGGCCGCGCCCCGCCGCGACCCCCCCGCCACGGAGCCGTTGGGCCCTGCCCGCCACCTTGGCCGCTGCCCGCGCCGTGAGGTGGCCACTACGGCGGGCCCGAGGGAGCCTGTCGGCCATTGCTGGGTAACGGCCGCGCCGTCCGACCGCGCCACCTCTCGCGAGATCAGGGCAGGGCGAGGCGGGGCGGTGCCTCCGGGAGCGGTGGGCGGCGGGGGCGGGGGCGCAGCGCAGTGTGGGGCGAGTAGTTCCGGCGCCGTGCCGCCGCCGCGGTGCATTGTGGTCCGCGTAGTTCCGGTGCGGCCGCGGCGGGCGGCGTTGGCGGGCGGCGAGAGGCCGCCGTTGGCCTTGTGGGATCTGTAGTTCCGCGGGGGGCCCCCGCGCCCGCTCTCCCCGCCGCCGGGGCCGCCCAGGGGTCCCCCCGGCAGCTCGGGAGGCCGCCCCGCCATGCCGGGCTTCACCTGCTGCGTGCCGGGCTGCTACAACAACTCGCACCGCGACAAGGCGCTGCACTTCTACACCTTCCCCAAGGACGAGGAGCTGCGGCGCCTCTGGCTGAAGAACGTCTCCCGGGCGGGCGTCAGCGGCTGCTTCAGCACCTTCCAGCCCACCACGGGCCACCGCGTCTGCAGCGAGCACTTCCAGGGCGGCCGCAAGTCCTACCTGGTGCGGGTCCCCACCATATTCCCGCTGCGCGGCGTCAACGAGCGCAAGGCGCAGCGGGCCGCCCGCCGCCCCCGCCCCGCCGCCGCTGCTGCTGCTGCTGCTGCCACCGCCGCCCAGGGCCCCGGTGCTGCCGCCCCCACCGAGGCCCCGGCAGGGGGCGCGGCCGAAGACGTGAAGCCCATCGACCTGACGGTGCAGGTGGAGCTCGGGTCCGGGGCGACCGCTGGGCCCGGCCCCGGGAGGCTCCCGGCGGCGGTGGGGGAGGAGGGCCCGGTGGAGGGCGGCCCCCCAGACCACTCATACTCGCTGTCGTCGGGCACCACGTCGGAGGAGCTGCTGAGGAAGTTGAATGAGCAGCGCGACATCATTGCGCTGCTGGAGGTGAAGATGAAGGAGATGAAGGGCAGCATCCGCCGCCTGCGCCTGGCCGAGGCCCAGCTCCGTGAGGAGATCCGCGAGAAGGACCGGCTGCTCCATGCCGCCAGCGCTGGCACCCGCAAGCGCCACGGCCTCTGAGGGCTGCCGGGGCCCGGCCTGGCCCAGGGCTCCCCGCCTGCAAGGCCCTGCCACCCTCTGCCAGGTTCCCGGACAGAACGGAGACGGGGCCCCTGGCTCGTGCTGCCCGCTCCCTCTTGCCCCACCAAAGCAGCCCACCGCTGGGCCAGCCCGTGCCACTGGATTTCCCTGCCTAGATGGGGCGGCCGCTGTCAGCTCATTGCTGAGCCCCTTTATCAATCCGACGTTACCCCAGAGCTAGTGCTGCTGGCACCCTGTCCCTGCCGGACCTAGCAGCGCTCCCCCCATGCCAGCAGTGGCAGAAAGCGCTTCTCTCAGTGTGGATGGGACCCGTGTCACCACTAAGCGGACGTAGGGTACCGGTTTTCAGCAAGTAAACTTGCTCTGCGTTACATAAGGTAGAAGCAACACTACCCCCTGGAGAAGGCGTGTTGGGAAGCGCAGTTGGCACCGTACCCTTCCTAGGATCGAACAACGATGCCGCACATGGCCTCGCTTAGCAGAGGCACGAGGAAAGCTTTAGAAACCCTCTCAGGGTAATGTGTTTCTTCAGTAAATTACTGATGCCATAAAAGACTGCTGTTCCTAGCGTGAAAGAATCCTCAGATTAAAGTAGTACTTGTACTGTGTAGTTTCTGCTTTCTTCGCAGTACATACGTATTTGTTACAGATGTCTCGATGCTCTCAACACTAGTAAGGATTACAATCTGGTACAAAGAACTCAGTGGCATTTGACAGCTGTAGTTTATCTCATTGGCTTAAGAACTCTCTCTAATGAAACGGAGGCTTTGTAACACGTTGGAATTTAAATCCTTGGCTTTCATTCAGAGAACTGGGATGAAACAGAAGCGAAGCAAGTTTCTCTGCAGTGGTTGCAAACCCTTGCTGTCTAATCCTAAACTAGTTGGCATGACTAATAATCTGTACATTAGGCAAGACCTTACTGAAACATGTTTGCGTGTTCTAAACCAAGATTTTTAAGAATATTGTAACAAATTATGTGGAATGATTGTGTAGTTTCTATTTCTAGCCAGCATTAGTCCCCTCACTTTTCAGGAACAGGAAACCAAATCAGTGTTGGCTGGAAAGAGGGTTGGAGTGAGGGCAGCAAGGCTACTAATTTGGCTTGAATATGTACTTCCAGGTTAGCCAGTGGAGCAGATACATCCACTTTGGTATCTGGCGCTTTGGAGGGGGAGGAGGAAGAGGAGGGTATCTGGTGCACCTGCGTAGTAGCTATATGGCGATGTGTACTTAGCGGGTACAGCTTCAGTAGTGATGGAGGTGGAAAACAAAAGGCAGTTCACCACGATGTGCCCGTAATTACATTCAAGGGAGGAATGCCCAGGTGTCTTCTGGGTCTCTGAGAGCTTTCTCCTGTAATCAGAGTGCGTTGCAGTCAGTAGATCAGGATGTCAGTTTTACTGAATTTTATAGAAGTTATTTTCTAAATGTAGAAAGTATCTTTAGTTTGAAAATAATGTAATCTTTGTAACACTGGCTAATGTAGCTTTACAACTGTAAGTTTCGTACTCTGTATAACCGAACAAAAGGGCACAGCGCGATTTGGTAGCTGCAGGTTTATCGATCTTGTAGCCCGTTCAGCTAAAGGCATTGGTTGTCACAGCCTGCTGTGTGATGCATGGGTCATTTTTCTATTAACGTGTGTACTGAGTTGGATGGTCGACTGTAAGGATACTACAGGTCTATTCACGTACTAAGTATTTCTCATTATTTCATTTTAATTTATTTGCTCCAGTCTAGATACGTAGCTTTTCACTTCAGCTCCATGGTATACTGATTTTCCTGCGAGTCAAGTAAGCAGCAATTTTTTTTTTCTTGGTTGGTTGGTTGGTTTGATTTTTCTTTTTTTGTAGGGAAGGCAGATACCTGCTACACCATCTGATTTAACATATGTAATTGGTCCAGCAGATCTATAGGCTCCCATCAAGACAATAGGCAGCACAACATCCCTCCTCACAAATGAGACTGGTTGTGCGTCCTAGCTTCTTGATGATGTGCGTGTCGTAACAGTCGTGGTACTTTTTCTACCATTGGAATGCACTTCAGGATGTTCAGCCATTTGGCCTGCTGGACTGGTTAACTGCTGGACTGTTCAGCTTCTCCAGGTTACACTGAGGTGCTAACATGCTTAATTTTAATAAAGTATATTTTGTTTTGTTATGTTTCCTGCTTCCGTGCTGTGTATGTGTATATATATTTCTGAAAGGTCAGTGGCTGTAGCTTGTCTTCTCTTTTGCACCATTTGTTTATTCTTCATGAATTCCACAGCTGTAACAGCACAAATATCTTTACATTCCTGTAGGGTGAGGAAGAGAAGTTAGAGTTCTGCTCAGGGTGTTACATTCCTGCCCACACAGGGGTTACACACACAGGAGTTACAGCTGTTCCTATGAGCAAAGGGCTGTTAGGACAGGATTTCTATCTAAATAGCCAGGAGGAATTTGAGCAGTGAAAACCAGGCTTCCCTTCCTTCCGCTGGAGGGACAACAGGACTCTCCCACATTATGTGTAGTGGAGGAAGGAGAAGGCACAGCCTCTGTGAAGCAGCCTAGCGCAGGGAAGAGCTAGCACATAGTATCTCTGAATTTGTAACTCCACTTCTCAGAGTTCCTAATTTCAGATTGTTTTAGAGCTATTAGTCTTGAACAATCGTAAGCAGCAAAAAAATTCAGCTGGGCCTCAAGCATCACATTTTCAGGTTGAACTGGGAATATTACATGAAACAGTGTGGCAAAAGCAAACACTTTTTCTCATGCACACTTCCCTGTTTGCCACTAAATTAAGGCAAGCGAGCAATGGTACTGGCAGTGAATTAAGAGGCTAATTCTGCAGGAAAGCTTCTTAGTATGCTAACAGACTGCATTACTGCTCTATGCAAATGCTTTTTCTGCCACTTCAGCTCCTCACCTTTCTGCATCCTGTATTCTAATCTTACCTATATCCTCGCCATATTTTAGTTCTACCAGCTTCAGCTGTTGTTGGTTGCCACATTCCTCTGTGTGTATATTATCAAATGTTAGCCCTCCAAGGGGAGTTGAAGAATCTTTAAAATAGCTTTTATGGTTCTAAGGGAAAACCTTGATTTCATGTTTATAACAGTCAATCACTCCTAAAGACTAATAGTAATGTCCTTTCTGGGTTCTGTGCCTATTTTTAATTTTTTCTGTAGTAACAGGGTAGCCTTTAACCTAGAGGGTTAATAATTTTATTTTACTTAAGACGATGCATTCTTGCTCATCATCCTCAAGCTGTAGGGCTCAAGTGCTAAACAAGTCACATATTCCCTAAGTAGCCTGTATCCAGTGTCATGATACAAGCTCACCAACCAGTTCAGCTTTCCAGTTACACAAGAAATCTAGAAATATAACTCCTCTATGGCACATTTGGCCACGCACTCCTAAACTCCTGACAGCATGGATGAGGCTAACGCAGGATGCCTATAATGGGGAGAGCTGCTAGTCAGGCTATCAGCTGGCTGATGGCATTTTCGACATCTGTAGAAAGTTTCTGGTTGTTCCTTCCCTGGTTTCCCAAACCAGCTGACAAAATCACACCATGACTGGTTGAAGCTCAGGCTAGACTGAGTAAAAACAGCATTCTAACATACACGGTCTTCACCTAATGGCTCTATGCATGTATGCAAGCCATGTGATCCAAACGTCCAGATTAAACAGAACTGTTTTTCCAAAGGTGGTGTTACCTCATTACTTGGCTCTACCTGAAGCATTTGCACTTCCAAGGACTAAGGTTTTTGAACTTTAATAAGGTAAAATCAGACTTTGTGAGAACAAAGGATAAAAAGAGTTTTGGCGATGGGGCCCTGTGAAAGCAAGGTGGTGAGCTGTAGCCTGAGCTCTGTGTTAGTTCTTCATGATCAGATATGGATGGGAAAGGACAGAGGGGCTCTTACGTGACAAGAAAAGTTAACAGGCTGAACCAAATGGGAGAAAGACAGAGAAGCTTCTCTCCAATGCAAACCACTCTTCTGTAGGTGAAATCCTAACCAATTTCTTTGCACATGCACAAGGCTTGCTCAGTTCACCTTTATTTCAGAGATCAGGATCACTCCCATTACATTTTGGGCAGACAACTATTTTCATGACTTCTAACACAGCATCTTTCGCAGGGTGAGTTTCTCCATGAGGACTATCCTTTGGTGTTCTGCCCAAACTCTTCACCTGCAGTTCTTCTCTGCCATTGTTGGAAGCCATTGTGTTGGAGGTCAGTGTGTTCCCATGCCAGCTCCACCTCTGTCTCCCCATCTTGAATCCTGCCTCCAGCTTCAGAAACTGCCTCCTCTTACAGCCCTTCCCACTGTTCCTACCTTTGCCCAGGGCCCTGATGTGACAGGGCAGAAATTACTGTGCCAGTGAACATCATTATGCAGAGGCTGGGGACTCCTCTGGGAACTAGTGTGCTAGAAAGCATAGACTGATAGACTGGATGGCAGATATCTCTCTGATACAGCCTCAGACCTCTCTGCTCTCTATACAGACAGCAGAAATGCTGAAATTCTGGGCTAAATCAGGGATAAATTGAGAGAAACGGTGCCACCAACCCCAACCTTCTGCTCCTTGTTCTTACTTTCCTTCTCTGCATCTCACATGGCCTTTTTTTTACCCTCATTACAAGGGCTGTTGAGGCCCATTCTTGGGGCTCGCTCCCCTCGCTATTCTTGATCAGAGCCCAGGTAGTCTGATGGGCTCATTGTATCATTCCCAGATCCAGAAAGCAGCAGCTGCTGCCTCCCAGGACCAACAGTAAGGAGGAAGCATCCAAAGCTTTCACATTCCTCCTGAGCAGAACACGGGAGCACTCCCAGGATCCCAGTGTCACAAATTCATCACTATCTAAGGGCTGGGTGAGAACCAGGCAAGGAAAATTTGCTCCACTCTGATCAGGATGGATGCTACTGAGCCAAGTGTACGCTTCTGTCATGCACTTCATAGCACAGTCCCATCTTCATTGCCTTGATGATTCTATGGTTTTTCGATTGCAAGATTTTTAGGGTAAAAAATGTCTCTCTTGTCCACTTACAGTGACCAGCAAAGCAGGGCTTTGAAGCTGCCTGGGCTCCTAAGCGATACCCTGCTTAATCTCTGCTAAAAAAATAAAGAATCGGCATCATTCAGCTGCTGGCCTATCAGTTCTCACTTCAAAAGGCTGGTTGTTTCCCCACAGAAATACAACAGTTCAGATAGGGGTGCTGGGACAGCCCAGAGACCAGATGGGCAACCACAAGGCACCAGCTGCATCTGTGCCTGTTCCACAACTCATCTGGAAATCACTGTGTGGGAAAAGGAGAAAAATGGCGTGCTCTTGCAGGCAGCGAGGTTACCATCTGCTGACGGACCTTCACCACTTCCCTTCTCTCTGGAAACACACTTTCTGATGGAATATGATTTAGGAACGGCTCTCACACAAGCAAAACATTCCTAAACCCAGCTACCTTCTCCTCAGGATGCTCCATTCAGCCCCCAGCATCTCATTTCTACTTTTCTTCCCAAATCATACAGCAATTCTCCCTCAAAAAATTAAAAACAACACTGCACAGAGCAGAAAGGGGCAACTAGCAATACCTACTGCACTGTAGTGGCAACTACAGGAACAGCAGAAGGAAAATCAACACGATGCTATCCTAAAGCCTGCAAGTTCCAGGCCTGAGTCCTATGTTTGGAACAGACTCTGCAACACATCAGCTAGAAGAAGGGACGCCGGGAGGTCCATATCATGCAAATCCTTCTCCTTTGTCTTTTCATATGATGAACAAATGAGAAGTACCTTTTTCTGTATATTCACAGCTTTCCATTGCTGTGTAATCAACCCAGTTCCTACACCTTCCCAGATCAATCTGACAGGTCAGGCTGGCTGTGCACAAACTCTTCACCTGTGTAAATGTCACCGGCTCTACAATTTAAAAAATAGTTTGTTCATGATACAAATCCTTGAGCTGAGTCCACAAAGAACTGTGATCAGGACAATGCCAGTCATTCCACTGACATCTTCCCCCTGCTGTGGGAGAGACATCAGTCACAGCCACAAGGTACAGAGCACCTGAACGCATCTCAGACTGGCAGCTGGAGATCTGACAATGCCATGATAAAGGCAATGAGAAAGTTAGCATTTTCTCCCAGACTTGAACCAGCACCTCAGTCATAAAAAATGTCAGAGAGAGGGGGGGCGGTGGGGGGAAATCACTTATTTCTTGTTCAGCTACTCTTCACCTGGGCTCAGTGGAGTATCAGCTGCCTGCAGTCTCTGTTTCCAGGCCATGTGGGATAAGAAGCCATGAGATAGTGACCAACAGAGTGTTGGCAATCAGGTTTGCCTTTTTCCAACAGGACAAACTTGTTGGAAGACAGTGCAACATCAAGAGTCCAAGAAGGAGGCTCAGTGTCCACCACCTCCATCTCCTTCCCAGCACTGCTTTCAGCAGCAAGCCTGGGCAGACGCTCTGCCGACCCATCTCTGTGCAGGGCTGCGCAGTGCCAGCGCTCTATGGAGCAGACAGGTACCACTCAGGTTTGCCAGCAGGACCTGGGGACCTCCCAAGCTGGGCCAAAGCACCAGGACAGGGCAGCTGCTGCCCTTCCAGGCACGGCCCTGTGAGCTAAACCACAAGGAAGGCTGTGGCACCCTGGAGGGCCCGGGGCTGCTGCTGGGGTGGGCGTGCAGGCTTCCGGGAGGCCCAATAATCAGGATTTATCTGAAGGCATTTTTCTACAACCCAACACCTCCAGTGCTAACTTCTTTCACTGCAAACAAGCCAAGCGCTTACTTAAAAAAAAAAAAAATTATTTTTTCTACCCACTGTATAGCTCTTGTTAGGAGAGCTACAGCTCCCTCGGGACGTCGAGTTGTGGCCGCGGCTCGTTGCCCGCTTCCTCGCCCCGGGCCGCTGGGCCGCCGAGGCGGAAGCCCTTCTGGGGGCAGGGGAAGGAGCCCTGCCCAGGGGCAGCCCCTCACCGCCACAGGCCCTAGGCGGGCTGCGTGTCCCCGCAAGCCGCCAAGGCCCTCTCACGGAGCGGCGGCGGCAGCGGTTAGCCGCCTGGCACGCGGTACCCCTCTAAAGCGGGGACGCTCGCCTTCCCCTTCCCCGCCCCCGCCCTTCCCTGCTCCGCCACCATCCCACAGTGCTCCGAGACGCCTCCCGCGGGGCCAGCACCGCACGGTCCCTTTCCCTTCATTCAAATGAGGCGGCGCGGGCCACGCCGGGAGGTGTAGTCCTCTTCGCCCCTCCCGGCGCGCTGCGACGGCCGGCGAGAGCTCGCTGTCCCGGCATGCCGCGCGGCGGGGCGGGCGGGGCGGGGCGGGGAGCGCGGGCGAGTGAGGCTGAGGGGGTTCGCGCCGCGCACGGTGCCGCCGCCGCCATAGTGGGAGCCGCGGGGTGAGTGCGCGGGGGCGGGGCGGCGGCGGGAGCGGGCTCGGCTGCCCGCCGCTCGGCACATGGCGCCGCTCTACTCCGCGCTCTCTGGCCGCGGGGGACCCCGTGGCGCGGCCCCAGCGCTGCCGCGGGCAGCCGTGGGCTAGTCTTTGGGCGGCAGGGCTGCCGCAGCCGCCCTGACCTTCCCCGTCTTTGAGGCGCCGGCAGCGCGGGGCCCACAGGGGCGGCGGCCGTGGCCCGGCGCCCGCGCCTACGGGCTGAGGGAGCCGCGGTGCCGCCCGGGGCTGGGGGGGGCCGGGCGGGGCCCCGCCGGCGGGCGGTGGGCTGAGGCGGGTGGGGAGGCCCGCGGGCCGGCCCCTCCGAGCGGGACGCGAGGCCTCTACCGGGGCGAGCCTGGGCTGCGGGCTGAGGGAGCGGAGCCCCGCGGCGGGGCCTGGACGGTGAAGGCTGAGCCTCAGCAGCCACCGGCAGTTCCCTGCCGGCCGCCCCGGTGTGCCTGGGCTGGGCCGGCGGCAGCGGGCCGGCCGCCCGTCGCCGCTCCTGCCTGCCTGCCGGCGGCAGGGTTCGATGCCCGGCGGTGGAGGGGGAGCGGCTGGGGGCGGTTCGTGCGGCCTGAGCGCGGCCCCTGGGCCTCGGCGCCCCGCGTTGTCGGTGGCCTGGCTGTGGGGCCGGCTGCCGGCAGGCTGTGCGAGGGACGGGCTTCATCTGGTGTGGTTGAATCACTTTGTCACGTAGAAAACGAAAGGGTCCGCGCTTTCTCGGAGCAAAATGAGCAAAACTGCTTGTGCTCAGCGACCTGCCATAGCCGTCTGTTTTTTTCCTTGGAGTTGCCAGTTTGATTCTACAAGAGATTATTGTTTTCTGCCATCTCTGTAGCTGTTGTCACTTTTCAGCTTTAAAACCGATCAAAACCAGCAAAAAACTGCAGCAGCAAGGAGCATATGTTGCATTTCGTTAATATACAGTAGCTTTCTGAAGACGTTGCGTCCCAAGACCCTGTTCTTGCATTTCAAATATAGCTTCCTGTCGAAGGCGGGCTGTAACAGTGCTTCAGCTGTTCGGTCTCATTTGAAGCCCATCATTTCCAGTGTGAATGTATCTTCTAGAGCTGGATTTGTGGCATACACGTTGTATTCCAGTTGAACTCAAACAAAACCCAGGTAAATGCTTGAAATTGAATTGGTTGCAGAACTGTTGCTCAGAAGTCAAATCTGATTCATTAATCAGCTGCCTGCTGAAGTTGATAATCTTGGTTTCACTTTTTTTCTGGGAGGAGTTGAATTCAGGCAATGCTTTCTGTGTTTGTGTGTGGTGAGTCGTAAGTTTTCTTATAGCAGCAACAAAAGAGAAAGGCGTTTCACAGATCTCTGTGTAGAAGTAGAGGAATTACTGTATATAGTATCATTATCATTGAAACATGTAATCTAATTTAAAATGCAATCATATTTTGGCTCACTTTTGGGCTATTAACACTGGGGTCCCAATTGTTACTTCACGTTCTTCTCTAAAAGGCTGCAAGTTGCCTGGTAGATGGTTTGAAATGTATTTGTTTTTAACACCTGTGTTTGCTCAGTTCTTCATGAAATGCAAATAGCAACAACTTTCTGCAGTTTTCTCTGCTGGGTTTTCTTTTGTCTCTGTCGTGAATAATAGTGTGGTCTGGTGGTGTAGAGTATGTCTTGTGTAAGGATTGCAATATATCCTAATAGCTTGCAATGTTGTAAATTTCTTTCAGTTCTAGATATTGTGGCTTCACAGATGGTTTTGATATTCATATTTGTGTGTGACCAGTTTGTGCACTTACATACCATGTTTTTGGACACAGGACTATTGTGTGTTGCAGCGGGGTGGGGGAAGGAAGCAAAACAGGAGGGAAAATGCGTGGGTTTTGGAAGTGTAAGGTTAGTTTGGTAGATACCATAGGAAAGGTTTCGGCGATATTATTTTTTTTCCCCAGGTGTATCTTGGAGATTTGGAGCTCAAGCAAAGACCATGATACCAGTTGTATGGAGGTGAGGTACAACAAGCCTTGCTTACACACATGGAAAGCTTGCAGATCGTAGAGCATGTTGGAGATTATTATTGATCGGCAGCATTCAAAATATAAAAAATTAAGAACGCTGTGGCTAAACCTTAAGTTATGGGGCAGTATACATATATCATTATCTTGGTCCTCTCGCATTTAACCCTGCACTAGTTTAATTTACCTAGAGTTACATTTTCAGATGTGGCTGCCCTTGTGCTAGTTTGGAGCTGTTATTTTCACAATGGCTACTTTGACAAAAGTACAACAGTGGTTGTTTTCAAATGTGCCAAACTTTAGTTGTGAACCACAAGAGAACTTGCAAGGGCTAAGTTGCAGTTGTTGTTGGAAATTCTATTTAGAATAAAAATTATTACTGTATATTCTTTTGCTTCTGAGTTCATGAAGGAACCTGTTTAAGTTTTAAGTAATGATTTGATAGAGAAGAACAGATTATAACAAAAATATGGTGTATTCGCTTCTATAACTTTAAAATTGGCTCCTAATTTTCTTTTAACCTGAAACAGTTGTTGTGATAGTTGGATAGATAGAAATATCTTTTATTCTGCTGTTTCCTGGAGATTAAATGTTACTGTTCCTGTAAGGTAAAGAAAAATGTGGTGCAGCAGTTCTCTGTTCCAGCTCCCCAGTGCCTCCTCTGTTACTATAAAACTGAGCAGTCTTGGGTTCATCCCGAGGAAAAGAAATGTGACTTAAGCCTTGTACGCTTGAGTTCAGTTTCTGGCTTGCATAAAGAATACTGTGGAAAAAATGGCAGATGTGTATAGCATTGTGGCTATTGCTTAACAACAAAACATTATGCCTTCCTCTCCAATTACATGTAATATATAATATTTGTCTATATATTTGAGAGTCACCTGGACTAACTTTGTGACTGTTGGCTTGCCACGTTGCAGATAGGATGAGCATCAAGCTGTAGGCACAGTGAAAGATTTTCCAGAGTCCTCCCTGTGTATTTGGTTTACGAATGGCCTTGTCCTTGCTGACATCTGTAACCAAAAAAGTATACTTTGGGTTGGCATAATTCCTGCATTAATTTGGTTTAATGAAGTAGGAGTAGAGGAATAAAAAGACTGAGAAAGGGAAAGACAATTTATTTTCCATATTTTTCAGAGGGAAACGGTCTGCATCTTGTCATTCTTTCCCTTTCTGGACTTCCACTGTTTGCATTTCTAGACTTAATTATTTTTAGATCTGAAAGTGTCTTTAGAATAATGTAATTTCTCACAGCGTAGCCCTTAGCAATTACGATATGAAGGTCTTTGAATTTTCGGATTGCTAGCCTCTGTGGATCTGTTGGCTACTGTGGAGATGATAGCAAAGATACTGAAGAGAAGCACTTCTTTCAGTCTCTGAATGCATGAATTTGCTCCTCAGCTGGGAATTAATACAGGTTTTTAAATGGGAGAAAGATTGACCACTAAATAGGAGTTTATCAGAAAGAGGTACAGTGTGTTAAGATAAATGATGGATGATATGTGATGTCCCTGAGTAAGTTCCAGTATTTCATCATCCCTGTGTTCATGTGCATTCTGCCTGGCCAGGGCTTCTTTAGTTCAGAGAAGAGAAGGCTTGAAATGGGGCTTAGTCATAGCCTCTGATGACTGTCAGGCGGCTGTTATCAGGAAAATGGAATGAGGCTTTTCACAGGGGTAGTTGGTGGGAGAACAGGAGACAAGGGGCACAAATTGGAATAGAAGGAATTATGGTTGGACATGAGAGACCTGCTCTCTGCATGAGGACAGTCGAGCATTGGAGCAGGTTGCCTGCAGGGGCTACGTAGTCTCCATCATCAGGGCTTTTTGGGATCAAAGTGGATAAAGGTGTGTGCAACCTGATCTGATCTAGCTGACCCTGCTTTGAGCTGGAGGGAGATCCCTTACAACCTGAATTATTCTGTGATAATTTGTGTAGCTTTTACTGTTGAGAGTGTATGCCTTTGCTAAAGGAAAATGATGTTATCAAGTGATTCTTGGTGTAGCTGAATAGATGATCTGTTTGAAGGAAGATTTAACTGGTCCTGTGATGCTGGTTCCATTGTGTTCCTAGCAAGTGTGCACAGGAGACACTTCCATCTTTCCAAGTTTCAGTGGTAATGGAAAAGAGATTGAAGGAAAAATAGTCTTAAAAGCTGTTTGCTGCTTTAATTTTTTTTTACTGCAGTCTAAAGACTAGTCACTTTTTTTTTAATCTGAGCAATCAAAAATACATGCGTGGTAGAAATTGCGTGAATAACAGGAACTGAAAAAAACAAGAGCTCTTCCATTGGCCTTATTTGCTCATGTTAATCAGTAGTGAAGGGTGCAGCAACTGATGGTGTAAATCATGTTTGCCATGGGTTTGCATGTGCCCCTGCACCAGCCAGCACTGATTTAAAGGGAGCCTTGGTGCTCTCTTGTTATGCTGATTTTCATGTCTTCCAGAAAATGTGCTTGAATTCGATCTTAAGAGAGTTTTAACTTCAGTGCAGTGGTGTGTAGGGCCAGCTTTAATATCCAGGGAGCGTGGTTTATTTATGCTTTGATTTTGTATAGAATAAGTGTAGTCATAACTGTGGATAATAGATGACTTCCCCCCCCCCCCCCCCCCCCCAGCGTGTTAGAGTGTATTGGTTTGAAGTTTTTCCTTTTTAAATTCAGTGTTTTCTTTCTTAATGTTCCGCAGATCGGAAGGTCTTTACTGAGTTTATTTGCCTGTGATGGTCGTTCATTGATTCTTTGAATACAGCTTGCTTTTTAAAATGTGGCTGTCCCTGGGAGACCACCTTCATTTGCTTTAGCAATTTACATTATAATGTACTGTGCTCATGCTAGGTTTTGTTGACTCTTTCAGAAAATGTAGGTTTTTTCTAGAAGTGCAGGTCTGTCATGCTTGAATTCAAAAAGAATTTTGTTCAAGCAGTAAGCTTACATATGTCCAGGTCTGATAATGGAGTAAAAACAACCACTGGTTGAAACAATTATTTGGTCTTTCTCTATGTTGCAGAGTTGTGATGATAGCCCACCTGCTCCAGATGTCACTGGTGCTTACGTGTTTCCGGGAAAGCGATCGGTTTATTTGTCAGCAGGTGACTCTTTCTACTTTTGCCAAGTAAAAGGGTGGCTTTTCCTCAAGTTACGCTTCCAAGTAGCTCCTGGTGATTGTGCTTCAGCAGAAAGATGAACTTTGTGCTGTAGCGTGCTGACACAGAATTGTTTCCACATTGTTTTGTGGTTTCTTGTTTGTTGAAGGAAGCAATGGGAAGAGGTTTCATCCAGACCTTTTGCAGAATTAGGTCTTCTAAGAACTGTGTTCTCTTTTAGGAGTTATAGGCAGTCTTGCTGTGTTCGTGCTGATCTCTCACACTTTGAGTTAAGGCAGAGAAGGAAGAGGGATGAGGGTAGATAGGAACACCTAAGCTGGGACAAGCAGTGGAAAAGATTGTGTGGGTTTGAATTTTGCAGACAGAAGAATCTGCTGCCTGAGGCCAATGTAACCTTAGTCTAATTCAAGGTCACTCATGGCCCACGTGAAGGCTCTGTTCTCTTCGAGTCCTTTTCTCATACCTTGATGCGTCTTCTCTCTTGGTGCTGCTGCTGCTTTCTGGGTCGCGCCGCTTCACATGATATTGGTGCCATCTGCTGCATGCCAAAGCAGGTGAGGGAGAGGCTTAGTTCAGGCAGTTGTCCCCCTCCTGGACTAGCATGGTTGGTGGCACAGGACACAACAAGCTGGAGGAGCCTGTGGGGAAGTGGGGAGAGAGGCTTCAGCGTGTAGTGTTGCCTTGTGTGATTTGGCAAGGTCGAGGAGCAACAGAAGCATTGGGCAGTATGTTCTGTGCGGGCTGGGCTGTTGGAGTTGTTGGGCCCTGGGGAAGGCCTGTTGATGTTGGGAGCCTGTGACTGCATGTAGGAAGGCCTGGTGGTATGTGGAACTGGGAAGTTCTGCATGGCTTAGGGTATGAATTCCCTCTTGCAAGATGCTGAACATGGGAGCTTTGCTGTGCGTTCAGAGATGCGGTGTACACCAAGGCATTGTGCAGCAGTGGCAGTGCCACGCCAAGGGATGAACATTGGATGAAGATACTGGGGACACCATGGTACCTTGTAAGAAGCATGGTGAGAGATGTGTAGAGGACTGGAGTTTATGCTTGAGGATGTGTCAGTGTGTGGCCTGGCAAAGGTATTGGAAATTTTGATTTAGACTTCACTGTGGAAAAGTCCCCTGTGGAGCAGCAGCGATTCCAGTTCTGCAGCGTCAGCGTATACCTGTTGAAGAGGGAGCTGCTGGCAGCTGCAGTTTTTGTGCACTGTACTAGGTTTTGGCTTGAGCACTGACTGCTGGGTGGTATTTGAGGTGGGTATAAATTCTCTAATATGAGCAGATTCCAAAAAATTTAGTAATGTGGATTAAAGTATTACACTTTTGTGTTGGTAGCTCAGCTTTGCTGCTGTGCTTCTGCGAAGAAGCTGTTAATCGAATGGACTGTGATGATCTTAAGTCGATGTGATGAGGTAGTTTTGGTTTGAAGTGACAAAAGAAAGAAAATTAATTAGGTTAAGGAGTTATGTCTCCTTTTCCATGGGGAGTGAAGGTGGAATATCCAGTAATACACTTATACAGTGGTAACTTTCAGCAGCAGTGCCACATCTTATGTGCCTTCTGGCTTATTGAAACTTCTTTTATCTGGCTTAATATTAACTGAATATTCTTGCCTCTGTAACCAAATGTTGAGTGAACCACGGGTAGATTTGGCTGGATGGCTCTGAGGTACATCTGTGTTATCCTGGTGTTTGACAACATCAGAGCATATGCATTCTTCCTAGCTTTAGAATAGATCTTAAAAGCCTTTTATATTGCATTTATCCCATTAAAACAGCCTGATAAATGTATGAATACAATGTTACACGGATTGTATCTCACTGAAAAGGACTGCGCTTGATGACACAGATAGTTCCTACTTGTTCTTTCTTTAGGTACATCTCTAAGCTTCTTACATCTGTGATGACAGGTGGAGAACATAAGACAGCATGGAGGAAAAGGTGACAAATCAGAAAAGGAAAATAAAAACCTTTCCAGGGAGAGCGAGAGTGTTCAGCAAAACCATATATGAATGGCACAGGAAAAAAAGCAAGGTTGTAACAAACAAAACCAAGGATCATTAATTTCAGCAGCATTTTTTGTTTTGTCTGGTTCTCACTTCTGGCAAAATCAGCATTATAACTGGTCAAATTTACGCTGATTTGTGCGTGTGTAATGGTGTTTTACCTGCCAAAATACAAATACGTTTTTTTAGAAGAAGATAGCAAGCTAGCATACTAATTCTTAGTTTTAGAAACTATACTACTACTTTCTGTATTTAAAATATGAATTCCTTAATTTCTTGCCTCAAAGGCTTTCTCACAGAACAGAAGGCATCTGGTGCTTGAGTGAGGCTGTTGTGCCTTGAGGAGTTGAAAGCCTCTGGGTCTAAACTAGGTGCAGTGGTAGCTAGCATACGGCTTGATCTGGAGTTCATATGATGGTACAGTGAGCTGTTAAAGGTGAATACATGTTGTGTGTGTGTATATATATAGAAAAAATAATTTAGCAATAACTAGTTTAGCTTCAGGAGAATAAGCTGATGTGGTTTTGCTGTTCACTACTTCATCTTAGTGTTAGGTGTGTGGCGGTTTAACATTGATACCATCAACTAGATTTGCACTTGAATGTTTAGGAAGGATATCAGAGTGATGGGAGTTCATGGGTTGAAGTTGAAGCTATGACAATCTGTAGAAAGTGACTAGAAGAGATTTTTTTCACTTGGACTGATTGTTGGCTCTGCCACAGCTATCCCAAACTACACCTCTAGGTACCTGCAGGTCTGGAGTGGAAACAGCAGACTTCAAAACTAAATATTAGTACTTCTGGTTTTCCAAATAAGATGTGAGAGTGCCCTAACAACCACGGAGTTGGTGTGATGGTTTTAAGGGGTTTTTCTTTCAACGTAAACCCCTTTAATGCAGGCTGAAGTTGTTACATTTCTACATCTGCTGTGGGTTAGGCTGGTATGTGGCAATTGTGGTTTTGCAGTCAATACAACTTTTTCTGTTAAAGTAGGTTCATTGTTCAGGGTGTGCATGTGTTGTGGTTTTTTTTAAACCTATTGTACTTGGATGGGTTTTTAATTTGTGATCTGTTTTCCCAGAGGAGTGGCTGCACTGGGTAAAACTTCCTCAGACTGAGTCATATATTGCAAGTGTTAGTGGAGTGTGTGATGATGACTGATGCCAGATAGATTTTTTTGAGCAGTTCAAATATTTATGTGGCAACAAGTCTTTGAATTTCTAGTCTCTGTTGGTGTGCAGGGTTTCTGAGTTTGATGTTGACCATGTTGCGTGGGATATTTCTATGTTAAGTTCATTTTTTATCTCAGCCTTGAATAAAACGCATTTCTAAGATGCACTTGAGAACTAGCATGCAGCCAGCATCAGTTGGATGTCAAAATCCACGGAGTCTGTGGCATGCTTTTGGAGTGCATTATCACAACCAGAGCTCTTCCTGCTGAACCTCTCCTTTTTTCACAGGCTGGAAAACATCCCTTTCTCAGCAAGGGAGGGCCACCTTGACAGCTCTCTGGGCTGTCACGTTCTCCACAGATGCCAGACATTTTCTCCCTCAAATAGTCTGGGTGTCTAAGCTCTAGCAGTTGTTCTTGGTTTGTATTTTTACTTTGGTAGTTGAAATTACCAGCCTGAAAACCTGTATGTTTGTTACCTCCTGTTATGCCATTGATCTAATAAAAGACACTTGCTGTTCTGTAAGTCTGGCCAATTTTGTGTAACCTTAAAACTTCTGGGCTAGGGTTTGAACCCATTTCAGTTCCCATTTGTATGAGGAAAACAGCCAAAGGTGTAAAATATGAGAAGAGCTTTCTTGGCTGACTATGCACACAAAGCTAGGCCTGGTAATAATACTTGCTGTGGAGATCTTGGGGAATATGGTTTTTTGCTTCTCTTAGGAATTTGTCAAACCTTAAAGACATGTATGAGTAATTGACATCTAAAGGAAGCCAAAATAACTGTAGTGTCATGTGTCCTAAAATGGAATCTCATGCCTTTCCAGACTAGTGGTGCAATACAGATCTCTAGTTCCAGGGTTCCTGGTCAGGGATTGCAGAGGGACTAGTAGTAGTCTGACAATTCTTGACATTTAGCAAGTGTAGTTTAGTTTGCTTAAGTAAAATCAGATCTTAAAATGTCATGTAGTGGGTTTTGAGCAAAACATCATGTTTTGAATCTTAGCACAATCCTTTAGCCTTTCAGGTGTCAGGATAAAGTAAAAATGAATTTGCTTTCTTGAAAAATTTAATTACATGGTAAAGCGATCATCTGTACTGATCATGCACAAGGTGGTTTCTAGACTGGGTCTATCTGGACTGCTGCATGTGCTGTATGTTTGTTTAATCCCCCTAGTTTGGAGGGACTCATGTTCAGAAGCGTGCACTGCCTCTGAGCTTCCAGTGCCTTCACTGGGAACAGCAGATTCTCACTACTATGAAAAATCACGTTTGTACCTTGAAATTGCTACAGGTTCACAGAGAACATTGTTGAGTGTACTTCAGCCTTAGTGACAGCATAGAAAAGAAAAGTAAGCTTGCATTAAGCAGAGAGCTGGTGAATTAACTCCTGTTGTGTAGCATTGAAAGAAACTTCCTTACAATGGCCTATGGATGGTGAAATACCTGGGGAGCTGAACAGGTGAATCAGTTGGTGTGAGCCACTTGCAGACAATACATATTAATATATGTCAGTTGTTTACAGTAGACAAGATCAAGTTGAAGTAGCAAACACTCACCAACTTTTTCGGTGGTGTAATTCTTGAAATGTTTGAATAGAAGGTGCTAACAATTCATTTTTGTTCTTGTTCTCCACTTTCATACATGATTTGTGACCACACTGCAATAGCTCTAGAAATCACCCAATACTGTAATAAGAAATTAAACTATATGATATGATAGCTAAGATATTTACTTACAAAAGTCTAGGACACAGAGATGAGACTTGTCCTACTTCTTCCAAAAGAAAAATTCTAGCCAGCTGAGAGGATCTGTGTTTACTGATGCTTAATACTCAAGCCAAGTGTTATGCTTAATTGCGTGACCTTTCTAATTATTTTTTTGTTTGCTTTATAGTCACTGGCTTTAGGTGAGGATTCAGAATGGGAGACAAGCCTATCTGGGAGCAGATTGGGTCCAGCTTTGTACAACATTACTACCAGCTTTTTGATGCAGACAGGACTCAGTTAGGAGCAATATATGTAAGTATCTCTAAAAAGGGAGTAACACTCTCTTCTGTTATCTGTCTGAGTTTCCCTGTTTTGATGGGTGGAAGTGCACAGGGTGGGATGGTGGGTTTTATTCAGACTCCAGAATGTCAATCAGTGCAATCACACTTACTCAACCTTCGTTTATTGCATTTCTTTTACACTTCACTTCTTCTGTTTTGAGCTTTGTCAGCCTTACCTATAGGCGGTTAGAGTCATAAAAGCCCCAGCTGGCTGTTGACAGTGGCTTGCAGTGGAGGGGGCTGATGATGATCCTGTGACTAAATTCTCTGTAAAAGCAAATATGCTAGCTTTATTTTGCCATTAATTTACAGGTGTGGATTTGCTTGGATCCCTCTTGAAGTGGCCTGCAATGTATGCCCTACTCTGTGTTTAGCAGTTCTTGCAGGTGTTTCTTGAATCTCATGCTGTATTAATCCTCAGAACATTAAAATATATTTTAAATCTTGAATCCAGTTTAAATACTTAGAATTTTTTAAATAAATCTAATTTCAGTTTAAATTTCTTCAAAAATCAAATTTTTATTTTTGCCCCTTATTTTGGGCAAAGTAGATTTGGCTTCCAGAATTAAAGAATGGAGTTAACAAACCCAGGGAACATCAGCTCTTAGTTCTGGGGGAGGTTCCCACAGAGCATGCGGAGTGCACTGCCTGTGCAGCTGGTTACTGGTGGTGAGGAATGCTGCTGGGTGGCTGAGGCACCTCAGCTAGACACTCAAGTCTTACAAGTCTTCAGCAGCATATCCTGGTTTTCTGTTCTTTTTTCATCTGCTGGATGAGTTGCATGCAGCTTCACCAAGCTCTTGAGGATTGAAACTGTTGCATGATCACCATCTGACACCCCTCACTGATAGCACTTGCGCTTTGGTTTGTTTTGTATTTGCTGTCTACTAGATTGTTGCATTATAATTTCTTGGCCAGAATGTACACAGAGCCTCTAAACCAAGAAAAACAAGCAGCCTGTCTTCAATCCACAGCTCCACATAGGAAGGCACCTTGCGTTTTGGTAATAATATGACAAAAACTGCTTTCAGTCTCACACACCTCAGAAGACTGGTGTTAAGTACAGGCTAATTTAAATTCCTGGAAACATGGCCCTCCACACAATGAACTCCTGGCTTTTTTTCCACCCTTAAGAGTCTTTCTACCTTTCATCATTCAGTGGAGATGCCTCTGCAAATGTAGTCAGGAAAACTATAATGCAGGTCACTGATACGTGTTGTTCTGTGGAGTTCCAAAACTATGGAGGACCAGGACCCTGTTTTGTGTGGCTGAAATGCACCAAGGTCACAACTTGTCTAAATTAGGGGAGGTTCTGCAGAAATGTGCTTTTGCTGCTGAGTTTTTTGCCTTGAGACACCCTGTGGCAGCTAACATTTCATAGCATGCAGAAATGCAGCAGGGAGCACTTGGATTTGTTTTGCATTCCTGTATCACTGCTTCCACCCAAAGGTTCAGTTTTCTCCTTTAGCAGTGTAATATCCAAGTCAATTGAGCTTTTGTCACTTATTCCAGGTAGGCATCTGGGCCAGTCACTTTTGCCATGAATTGCTTGAGTTACGTGAGTTGGAGTACTAGGTCAAAGACTGGTTTTACAGTTATCCCCCTGCAGTTGTTTTGCAGGAAGATGCTGTAGTGACATTTTTCCTTTGCTTTGAGTGTGTGGCTACTTATAATGAAATACTGTCTTATGCCATTTTTTCATCTGTAGGGCTTTTGGGATAAACGAGGAGTTGCTTTTTGTTCTTGAAGCAATTCCAGATTGTTGATACAGTAAGTGGCTAAGGAACGCAACCTATAGCAGAGAGTCAGGTGGGCGCTGATTAGGTACAATGGGAAGTTGTAGTGTGTTCCAGGAAGAGCATATTTCCTCACCAACTTCATCTATGTCCTCTGCTGCACTTTGAAACATCAGGAGGGTCCTACACTACTGTGTGCTCGCCTCTCATTGCTGAAGTGGATTCAGTCAGGCAGGTTCTGGGTCCCCTCTTTTGGGGAAGGCTTTTCTGGCTTTCCATATTTGAAGGTTGTGCTGTGAATACTTGAGAGGATAGCCTCATTCCCTGGTACCATCACTTGGCTTCTCAAGTCACCAGCATCGGGGGTTGATGTCATGCAAGATGCAGGTGGCGTCAGCCAGATGACTTGCTATGTGACTTTAGATTACATGATCAAAGGCTGTTTCCTCCTGAAAGAAATGTGTCCAAACTGAAGAGGAGACTGTATTCAGGGGCTCTTCGTGCAGTGTTCAGTTGCATCTGTGACCCTGAAATGCTTTGTGATGTTGCCCTGGTCCCCTTTGTTCTTTTGGCTTTTGCTGTGCTGTATAGTTCCTTCTGTTGATATGTGGAGGACCAAAGGCTTTTTTAGAGTGGTTGTGACTTCTGCAGGTTCAGCACAGCCTGCGTGGCTGAAGTGGCTTTTTGATGTGTGGGTCAAGCACAAGGCCAGGGAAATCTACCAGAGGGCATACAAATGGAGTTCTTTGGAATCTGCCGTTTTCTGCCGAGACATTCAGAGCTTTGGTGAGAGTTGAAGACTGGATGGGAAAGAGCTGGGAATCGTGTTCCTGGTGGTATTTAAACTCAAAAAGGTGGAAGGAATAGCCATCTGTGATAGGGTATGCAGGAACTTGGGCTATCAGGTGTAAGTTGAGCATGCTGTTTGGAGATGACAGCAGGCAGACTTTGAGCTCTGCGGAAACCAGTTTAAGTGGTCTGTTTGCCAAGGTTTACAACTGGATTTGAGAAGGCAGAGCTATGTCAGCAGTAGGATATTGTGACTGTGGTTTAAAGAGTATCCTAAGCTGAATAGAAAGTTTCTTGCCTGTTGCTGTTGCACCTGATGTAGCATGCTCAGAACACCCTCCCTTGTATGCTGGAAGTCCTTGTAGGTTGAAGCACCTTAATTACTTCACGCCACACAGAGTGGTCTGTTAGAAAACTTTGAGAGGCACATTCTACTTTTCTGGGCGTGAGTAGGATAAGCATATCAGTACCTGAGAGGAAACAAAAAACAAACTGGTGGTGCAGCTTATTTTGTTAGATTTCTTCATATATTTTTCTGTCTCTGAGTGCTTGACTTTGTGTCCATAGGATTATTTTTTTTTTTTTTATCCTTTAGATTTACTTCTGAAAGCTAACTTTGATCCAGCAGGAACTTTTTTTTTTTATGGTGGAATCATGATAATGAAATTTAGTCTACTTAATTTCTAGCTGGTTATTCCAAACATTTCCAGTTGCTCTTTGTGGTTTCTTTCCATCTCCCTTTGAGGTAGTTTCAAAATAGTTGGATTCTAAGGATATATGCCAAGTAAACAAAGTTTCTTACAAGGATTGCTAAAGGGTTACTTAGGCATGTTTATGATTGTTTTTCTTTTCCCCCCAGATTGATGCATCATGCCTTACGTGGGAAGGACAGCAGTTCCAGGGCAAAGCAGCTATTGTTGAAAAACTCTCTGTAAGTCTGTAATCTTTACTGAATGTTTTGGGAAACAGTTCTGAAGAGTATAAATTAATTGCTTCTGAAAAATTGAGTTAGACTTAAGCAGTCTAAAAATCTTGAATATGGGACTTGTGCTTCCAACTTCTCATCCTCAGAAAATGTTACTTAAGATTTAATCCTGTGTAGTGGGATGTTCCATTGGTGGCTCTAATGGTGGAACGTTAATTGACTCCATTAGTTTGCAAGGTTATTTTGTGACTGCAATTGCATTTGATACGATTCCTTTATTTTTTTAGAAAAGTATAGTTCCTAAGATGATCCTGTGATCTAGAGGAATGAAAGGTGGGATTTTGTTATTTTAAAGCATGCCAAGAAAATAGCAATATCAGACCTGTTATTTGGATCTGCCTGTGACACAGGCTAAACACGTTATTGCGGGGAACAATTTGTTTTCTGACACACAAGCTGCAAATAAGTTCTGTAGTGGAGAACCTGACTTGTTCTCAGTGCAGCATGTGTCGGCTGTTCAGATAGGAGTGTTTACAGTACAGGACTTTGAAACCCGTGTTTCTTTTTGAGAAAATGAGAGGAAAGCAGTTCTTATGCATAGAGACTGAAACACTGTGTTCATTGTTAAACTTGAAGTTTTATCTTTTTGAGTAAATCCATGCTTCTGTTATAAAACTGCGTGTACTTACAAGCTGTCATGAGACTAGAAAGTGTGTTTCTCTTGCAAGATATGTGGAGGGCATGCTTTAGGTCCTTGGGCATTCTGCTCAGAGCATGGTATAGCAGGCAGATATGCCATTTTTATTACACATTGAGAAGAAAAATGTTTGCAACTTGGACACTTGTCTTATTGCACAGATACTGCTCCTGTGTTTTGGAATCACTGCGTTCATCCAGGACATCTTTAACAGTGAAGGGTGAGGTTTGCCCTTGGATCTGTGTTTTAGGTGCCTGCATTGCCTTTGAGAAGGCCATGCACCTCAGAAATAGCAGTTTGCAACTGCATGTCTCTAGGTGAGGGGATACTCAAGCTCCAGGGTTGGTTGGTTGTGTACTCGGAGTTCTTTAGACTTCTGGGCTAGCAGCCATTTAGATATCCAACCAGCTAAGCAATTGCTTGGCTACAGTGTCTCAGATGGCAGCCTTGGATCTGGCTCAGTGCAGATCGGCCTCTTTCCCAGTGGAGCATTACTCATCTTTACCTTCCCTGTCTGTGGTGCAAGTTGAACTTTCTGGATTCATTTGCCTGCTGCACAGTCTTGCTTGCTAAGTGGAGGTGTGCTACGTTGCCTTAGGGAAACTTCTGATTTGTATCAATCTGCCTAAAGTAAGGAAGAAACGCAGTAAAATTATTCCATGCCCTTCCACTGCCATGGCTCGTTATGGGGGCTGTATCAACTTACCATGACTCGTAACGTTGTTTCAGCATACCTCTGTAAGCACTGAGCTAGCTGGGCTCTGTTTGCTCTTTCAGCTTAATGTGCTCACCTACTGTTAGTGCTTCTGGAGCTTCCTAGTCAGTTGAGCAGATCACTGGAAGTTTGACACTGAATTTTTTTTGCACTTCTGCAGTCTGGTGTTCTTCAGTGCCTGGCTGATTAATCAAAGTAAGCACCAAAAGGCAAGATTTTAATTTACAGCAAGTTATCTGCTGTGTAACAATGATATGGCACCTTTTCAGTCTACTCCGTCAGATGATGCTAATACAGTAGGGCAAGGTTGTACAGATGTTGCTTTGCCAGCACTGGGGCACCTGTATCTTTTTACAGAGTGGGAGTTGACACTTGTTCCTTGTGTCTTGGTGTTGGACTTAGGAGTTGTTTCAAATAAGAGTGCCTGTCCTAATCAGGGGGCAGCCTGATTTACATTGAGATTTTGAGATAACCCTGTAGTTCTGCAAGCCTCCTGGACCAAGGAGGAAGCTGGGACAGGGAGCTTGGTTGCTAGGATTGAGTTTAAGCTACTCTTGCAGAATTGCTCTTACCTGACTTCAAGGAGGATTCCAGTTTTAGTAGTGAAAGCCCAGACAAGTTTTTGGGTCAGAGGACACTAAAAGCCTTGGTGGTTGTGTGGCTTCTTGCTTCTTAGTTGCTTTTGTTGTATTAGATGCTTCTCTCCAGTACAGATGGATGTCCATAAGCAACTGTCCTTTGAGGTGGCTTCTGACTATCCTAAAAATCAGTGATCTTTCCTATCAGCTGACCCAACTCTTTCCAGTTGGGATTTCCCACACTTCATCACCCAAGTAGCTCACTCGGCTGGCCAGCCATTGGGGTCATTTTCTCTGAAGGGGGCAATCAGGTAGTTGACACAGGCACTGTCTCATGCAGCCTTGTCTTTGGCTCCTTGTCATCATTTGGCAGAGCTCTTGACTCCAAAGTCTGTCCTTCCTCCCTGTTTTCTCTCTGCAGTCTCACCTCTCATTGGCATCTTGTCACACTGAAAGCTGGGTTCTGGATACAGACACATTCGTTCCCTTTGATCCCTCTGCCTCTTCAAGAGACTTCTTGTGGAACTTGTTCAACAAGAAGCTGTTTTGCTGAGGTGGGACCAGGCTTTGTAGTACTTTTTTGTCAAAGGAAGGGTGTGTAGTGTCCCAGCCTAAGCTTGCACAGGCTGTGTGGGAACACTGTACATTTAAGTTTGGGATGGTGACCCTGGAAAATACTTTACTGGTAGTTCAGAAAAGACTGCTCTGGATATTTTTTGTGTGTGTGTGTTACTAAATGTCTGTTCCATATTACAAACCAGTTGGCTCACTTTGCAGTTCATGGTGGGATTGTTCTCCCAGCCAAGAGGAAACACTGCAGACTTTATTAGAGAGTGTTCTTGAATAGTGTCCCTCTGATTCGAGGGCTGTTCTGTATGCTCCCTTTGCTTCCCCAGGTACCGATCCTCCCACAGTTTGTGTTCTCTAAGGATTTAGCTTCCTGGTATTCTTCCTAGAGCCTTATGCTTGTAGAGCCAGGACTGTACTTCACATTCTTGACAGTACAGCTTGGGTCTCCTGTTCTTGTACCTTGGCCTTCTAGCAGTCTTTCAGGCTCCTTCCACTAGACTGAAATGCAGAACTTGTCAAAAGTAGATGTTTGGGTCTGCCTTAACCTGTTAACAAATCAAGGGAACAGTGCAACAGCATCAAAGTATAACCTAGGGTTTCAATAACCACATACTGCTGTCCTGTGTAAGTGCATGGACTCTGGGTGTCAGCCATGTGGTCACTCAGACCTCCATCTATGCTGAACTGCCACTTCTGAAGCATCTAGCATTAATGCAGCTTTAGACAGAACAGTGCCAAAATTGCATTTGTGTGACAGGACTCTGAGAATGCCCTAGATATTTGGTGTTCGCTGCTTGGAATTGTCCATAGTTGGAATGTGAATGTGGTCTAAGTCAAAAGAGGAATTTCTCCACAGTGTCTGGTGTTTCTCGAGGTGTGTTTCTTGCACGCTTAACTCCAGACACCCTTGCCTTGGATACGTGAGCATCAAGGGAACAAAAACTGGCGAAACGTGGATATGTGGATTTCAAGTCTTGAACACTGGTTCTCGGTCAACCATGTTTATCTTCTATTCATAGCCACTTTAACATAATAAAGAAGAAAATGTTGAGTTGTCTGGTAAACACCAAGTACTAGGTCATACAATCCTTTAACGCTGTTCAGAGCAGAGAAACTTTGTGCCTTCATCACATGAATTTTTGGCTTACAGATGATCTGAAGCTCTTCAGGCAGTGTAATTAGACTATGGAAAGGTACTGTTTGCTGGATATGGTGACATTATTTCATGTCTCACTGCTTGAAAAATAGCTGTTACGATCAACCCAGCCTGAGTAGTGCTGACTTGCAACAACTGTCCATGCAGTGCTACCAAAACAGTCTAACACTTCATAATGTTGGTTTTGCTCAATCATTGTTTTGTAAGTTAAACAATACAATGACTGTACATTTTCTGATTTTTGCTTTCCTTTTATTGTAGAGCCTCCCTTTCCAAAAAATACAACACAGCATCACAGCACAAGACCACCAACCTACACCTGACAGCTGTATACTCAGTATGGTAGTGGGACAGCTTAAGGTAAACTCTTTCCATTACAGTTTAACAAATGCTTATGTCTTAGATTTTTTGCAGGATTCCAAATAATCTGATTTCTGAAAACATTGAAATGCTCTCTTGGGTGGGGAAGGAACACTGGTAAGCTTGCATTGGGATATGGGATTCTTTTGCTGTTCAAGCTGTCAAGAAATTGCTGAGCCCTTCAGATAACTAGGACTGGGTAAACCACCTGTAATTAGACAATCATATGTTCCTGCCAAGCAAAGTACCATGGTTTTTACTGTGTACATAAATGTCATGGGCTCTGGAAGCATCAGTTTCCCTTACCCTGGTGCAGTACAGTTTCAGTATCCTCTGTTGCATTTAAAAGCAGACTTTTTTTTTGGTTGCTGATAACCCTTCAGTAAGACCATGCCTTATCTTGACTATCATGGGACACAAGAATACAGTCCTGGTGTTAATGCCGTCCAGTACCTCTGTAGTCAAAACTGGTTCAGCCATGGGAGCATTGCCTGTGAGATCAAATGCTTATTGTTGTAACAGCTGCTTCTCGTGAAAAAATCAGATTGTTTTTCAGGCTGTAGTATGATTACACTACTGTTTGTTATACCACTGAACTCAAACTCACCCAGCCTCCTGTTATTTTGAGGAGATGTTCCATCTTAATATACCAGGGCCATAGACTTTTAAATTAATGAGACTACTTATTAATGAAAGAAATTGATCTGGGATCTGCAAAAAATTTCCTTTATATAAAAAGTCAGCTGTAGGCAGAACTTCTCACAGTGGGCAAGTTTTATTTAGAAAGTATGGAATTACATATCAATAGTTAAAACTATCATAGTTTTGTCAGAGTTTGGTCCAGCCAGGCTGCCAAGTCAGGACTCTGACACCATCCAGTCTTTAGAGTAACTTCAGCCCATATTTTTTTTAAAAAGAGCTGTTTAGGTTTCCTTTTCCTGTTAACTCTGAATGACTTCCAGGATCAAAACATTCAAACTTCCACTGACTGTACTGTTAACCAAGCAAACACAGGACTGAAAGTTTGAATCTGCTTGCTTAGCTATTCTCCTTACTTGTTTTGGGCTGGGCAATTGAGAAGAGCAGTTCCCAGTGTATTGCGTCCACTTCTGAGCCTAACATAGATAGCTTTGGCTTTCATTAAAGTTGCTCCTGCTTCCTAGCTGCAAGTTGGATTCCAGCTTTCTTGTTGCTCAATCCCACCTGCACACACTCCACTGAGGACAGTCACACATGGCCACGGAAAGCACTGAGTTGCAGGACAGGTATGAAGTCAGACATGCTGATCTCATCTGTATTACTCTTGGGTGTGCACAAAACTCAATGTGGCCAAATTTTTACTCTGTCTTGGGCCGGGCCAGTCACATCTTCACTTTATTTTGCACAGTCATGTTTTTAAGGTTATTGCATAATTATCAAGCAGATCATGGCTTGCAACAGCGATTGTGTTGAATCCTGTGGCAAGACACCAATTTCTTAAAGATTCTGTAAAGCTTTTGGGGTTTTGTCATCCTTTAGTACTGTAATTAAGGTTGTAGATGCAGTCTAGGAGCTTTCCATAAATACCATGGCTTGGAGCAGTATGTCTTTCTGTGTTTTTATCTGAATAATTTCAGTTTGCAGAAATTATTCAGAATAATTCAGGGACTATGTGTAGGTTGTCTAGGTATTAGGAAAGAATGTGCTGGATTGAAGTATACCTATTGTCATGAGCAAATTCAACTGTTTGTGAATTTTTAGTGGCAGAAGTAACATTTTTCCACTCTTCTTGTGTATGTGTCTCCAGTCTTAGCTTTAAAAGGCATGGTTTAATGCCTGGAAATCTGGCTTCTCACTGAGGAAGTGGCCAGAAAGTCAAAGTCAGCTTAAAACTTTGAGTTCTTGGTTCTGCCTTGTGTGATACTTGTACAGGTGGACAAATGTAATAATCACTAATAGTCTGTAGCGTGACACAAACATGAGCCTGCCAATATATGTAGAGAATACTTGTGCTAATACATATGTATTGACTCAGTGCTTATCTAGGTACAGGACAGTAACTGAGAACAACTGCGTTCAGTTAGTGCATTTTAACAAGTGGCTTATCTGTAGCTCCAGTGAAGCAGGCTATGCTTTAACATGCAAACATAGAGCTGCATACTTAGCTTTATTTAAAGGTTACCTTCTTAATATATGTTATTAAAATATACCAGCTTGTATCTGTTGGTCTTGGGGAAAACTGTAGAGAAATTTGCATAAGGAAGGGCACTTCCAATACCATCAGTAGCAGAATTTGAAGGGAAAAGCCATGCTTCCTGCTTACTATTCAGTTATCCTTTTCATGGGGCTGTGAGCCGAATTCTTCAAAGCCCAGTACAATTAATGCATATGCTTTTGAATCCTCTGTGGTTTTTCAAAACTTGAATTGTTTTATGTAATGGAGGAGCATATGTTATGCATTTAATAGAGCAATCCAAGAAAATAATAATGCTAAAATACCTGTAACATTCCCTTTCTAATAAGTCATTCTTGGCATGATATTTAAATGGATTTTCTGAGGCCTTAGTTGCTTGAATTGCTAGTCCCAAAAGTTCAGTGGAAACTTGTTCTGAAGTGAGCTAGGCACATCCTGCATTTCTTCCTTAAACCATTATATTTCAATCTTGTTTGCTTTTAGAAAAGCAGAAAACCTTCTGCTCTCCCTGCATATATTGTGGGATGAACTGCTACCAAATTGTCACAAAGGCCTCAGCTCTCTTCACTGCACAAGAATAGTTCTGAAGAAATAATGGGGCCAAGGACTGTTAATGTTAAACTCTGTATTTCCTTTACTAAAGTGTTATGCCTTAAGTAAACTTGCAGGTTTAGGTTGTTTTAAGCCTTTTGGCCTTCCTTGCTGGAAGGGGGTTTAACTGAGGTCAGTTGAAATCGCCACTGCCCTGTGACAAGATCAGCCTCTGTGCTGGTGCACTCTACAGCCCATCGTGCTAATAGCAATGTGAGCTGGGGCGGGGAGGCAGTATCTATGGCAGCAGAACAATCATCTGAACTGAGGGGACCATACAGAGTAGCTTCTTGTAAAACTTGTTGGAGAGTAATAGAGTATCTAAGTAGGGTGTATATCACCAGTGAGGACCTAACTTGCAGGCAGAAGCTGTACAGTAGTCGCTTTCATTCAAAAGCATATTTACAAGTAAACATATGAAAGATCCTCTTTAATAGATGTTGGGATAAGTAGTAATGGGTTTTTTTAACCTTTTGTAGAAGTATAATATACCTCCTCTTATTCTAATTCTATTATAATTTTTTTATTGCTATTCATTGTCTGGGTGCATGCTTGCTTGCTTCAACTAGGAAGAGTAGGCATCAGTTTAAGTCTGTAGGAGTGAGTTTTGTTTAGTGTGCTGCTACTTTGCCAATATTCATCCAGAATGTCACCCAGTATTTTCAGTGTGCTTCACCTAGTAACATATTTCTCCTGTCGTGCTTAGGCAGATGATGACCAGGTTCTAGGCTTCCACCAAACCTTTTTGTTGAAAAGTTTTCAAGGTGCCTGGGTGTGCACCAACGAAGTCTTCAGGCTAGCCCTTCACAACGTTTAACCCTCTGCCTTACCTCTCTTCCATGCAGTCCTCGCTGTCCTGGTTGAGTAAGGAGTGCTCTCTTCTCGCTTTTCTGTCACTTGGGATCGGCTGAGAAGCATGGCTGTGGCTTGCGCGTTCTCAGAGCAATGTGGCAGATATGTGGCGCTCTCCGGGCGTGTGAATTTTGAAGTGACTGTTGCAGAATTAATTGTGAATAACTAATTGTTATGCAGTGTTTCCTAGTCTTAAAAGGGAAAGGAAATTTGCAATTAAAATCACCGGATGTTTTTTGTAACGCTTGCTGAACACTTGAAGCCTTGCTTAAAGCCTGTTAAATGAGGCTTAACATCTGAAAGAGCCTGCTATCTAAAGTAATTAGCCTTTCCTCTGAGGTAAGAGTGGTTGCAACCCTGCAGTTCGATCAACAGTTGCTGCGGGGTGCTGGTGGAAGAGTAAAACTGTCTGAGCAGGCAAGAGGAGAAAAGTCGTGCAGTTAAACTTGGATTGCAAAGTAGTGTTGCATCAGGTAGACATGACCCACAGGTCTGTGAAGCTGAGGATTTCTACAGATTTGAGCCTCCAGGTCAGAAGGGCCGTAGAAAAACTGGAAGAGATCAAAAAGCTGCCAAGATTGCCAATGTTCAGAGGCTGTGAAGCTGGGAGAGGAGGCAGCTGAGGGCATTCTGCCTGAAATGTAGGTGGAAAGCAGTTGGGTACTTCTACAACCTGAAAGTAAACTGTTCTTGGTGGTACTAGACAGTAACAAGGGGCAGTGGTTGCAAACCATAACTTGAGAGGTTCTGATTGGACACAGGGAAGATTTTCACTGGAAGGCTGAAACCCTGGGAAATGGTCCCTGGACACCACCTTGTGAAATACCTGGTTTTGCAGGCTTGGAAAACTCTGCTAGACAAAGCTGTGGCTGACTTAGTGAAAGATGTCCCTGCTCATGGTAGGGGGGTTGGACTAGATGATCTTTGTAGGTCCCTTCCTACCCAAACCATTCTGTAATCCATGCTCATGCTTAGCATGAGGCTGGCCTGGAAACTACAGGATCCTTGTGGGGTTTTTTTGTTATTTTTATTTTAACTCAAGGTTGTTGTGAAAGAATGTGAACTGCATAAAGGAAGGCTTTGTAGGAAAAATAAAGCCTCTGTGTTTCAAGCCAGGTCCCACATCTGGAATGCAAATTTTGAGTTGGACATAGCTGAATTTGGAGTGGAAAGTAAGGGTAAAGAATTTCAGTGATGTTATCTGAGCTGTGACGAAGATACAAACTAAAAGGGGATAGGATTAGTCTATGCCTTCTAGTAGAGCATCTCAAGTCACTAAACTGTGGGTCTTTGCTATGTGTTAATAGCACATACTCAGAATTTTGGGAATGGACTATAAATTATTTACTTCACCTTTAATGTAGTCTAGAATTATCCTTGTTTTTAAAGTATACTGCTCCTCTATACTGTGAAGACATTACATGAAAGGAATAAAAAAAGCAATAATGTATGACTTTGTTGTGGGAATTTGCCATCTGTACAAGAGGAAGTGTTTGGGGAAGGAATTCCCTTTTCTTTTAATCTTTTTTCATGTGTCCCATCCTGAATTGGGCAAGAAAGGAGGAAATTCTCCTCAAGCCAAAGCAGTAAGAGCTGCAGTGCAGCCAGGCTTATCAGAAATTGAGGAAACATACACTAAAACTAGTCTGGTGGTAAGGGTTTTGTTCAGAGGTATGTTTTTAAAGTGTACTCATGTCAGTAACAACATGCTCAAATTTGGTGTGAAAACTACTTACGCAACTTGTCATAGATGCCTCAGTGACCTAAAAAGAAGAGACTGTAGGGCATCTGAGAGTATTCTAAATGCTTATTAATAGTTGCGCTTGGAAATTATTCAAGCTGAAATGATTCTGCCTGGCTGATTTAAACTAAGCCATTAGAAAGCAGCTGACACAAATATTAATTAATTCCAACTTAGACAAAAGGGATAGCATTAAGATGTTTTACAAAGTAGTATGTCCATGTACAGCGCTCTGATGCTACTCGGTTTGGTTTTTTTTAACGATTCCTTCATGTCTAGGAACCTACCAACTCTCAAGCAGTAGTGAGACTACGCTAGGATGTAAGTGTTGTATTTGAGACCTAGGAAAAGCTAGAAGAGATAGAAACCCATGGGTTTCAGTGCACAGGCCACCTCTTCAGCATGGATATGCAAGCATCTTTTCTGGGCAGATGTAACAATGGTAATGCGTAATAGTTACCCTGAAATAATTGGCATCACTAGTATCATGGGCAGATGAACTAGATGGATGGCTGGTCTAATTCTGCATAATTGCTCATGTTCACACTGTGCTGATTACAGCGACTCTGCCTAATCCAAAAGGTGTATACCTATGTGACAAAAAGCTGCCCGGTTCATCAGCCTGTTGGAACAGTGATTTCATTGGCACTTGTCTTGCGCATTTTTCTTTCATTCGTCTACTGAACAATTAACTTGTTCATACTTCTGGCCTTACCTGTTGCCTTCTTGATTTCTGCCTATAGTAGTTTCCTCATACACTTTGTCCTGCATGGTTTTACAGGAATTTATCTTGCCTGTTCTCTCCACCCTGATCACATTTTTGCAAGCTAGAGTCTCATACTCAATTTACAGGAAACAGTCCTGTAGCTTTCTTGTCCTGTTCTGGCCTTTCCTTATTGTATCACTTTTTTTAAAATGATAAGAAATGCATGCAGGATTTTATATGTGGGTGCTCTCTGTGCATTTACATAGTTGCTTACTTACGGGTTTTAGATCTCTGTTCCTTTCCTAATAACTGCTAACGCTGTGCTTGCCTTGATAGTTTTTGAGCTCTCAGCTGGTTTAAAAAAAAAATTAAAAATTTTCCATCATGACTTCAGTATCACTTTCCTGAGAGGCCATAGCTAGTCTAGGACCCTTTTTGGGTTTCCTCTGTGGATTAGCATACACATACTGAAACCACACTAGACCTACACCATTTTATTTCCAAGGCAGTTGTAACTGTGAAATCCTTGCAGTGGTTTTGGATTGGAATGCTGTTTTTACATGCACTTGATCCTACCAGTGCTCCGGCAGACTTGCTGTTTTGTGATATAACTGATGCCCTTAGCAAGTTGCTTCTCAAAGCTGACTTATATCACAGTGAATTTGTCACTTACATGAATATTACTTTCCTAAGTAAACACTTATTTTTTGCTTATTCTGTGGTCTGCTTTGCTCTTCAGCCTTCTCATTTGCTGTTCTTGGTGGGCAGCAGCAGAGCATTGTGAATACATATTCAGCACTTTGACAGTCTGTTTCATGTGCTGCTCTGGTTGCTGCTCTTCAATGGTTTGGTTTTTGGGGGGGTTTTTTGGTGCATTTCCCCCCCTTTTCTGAAGCTGAATAGTTGTGTACTGAAAGAATAGAGCTTAAAATCCTCCAAAAATGCTGAATTGAATACACTATGGTCAGTATCAGAAGATTTTGTAGCTTGGTCGTGTGCACTGTTCAGATGGAGTCCTGTTGTGGGATTTCCAGCCAATACGGGAATCACTTGTGTTATTTTGAGGCTTTAATTCCTGCATGATGTCTCTGAGGAGGCTGGTAAACGTTAGGTGGGAGAACTAGTGTCCCTCTAATACTATTTTTCTACTTCTGTAGTAATATAATAAATGTTGTGCAGGCACTATACAAGTCCCCCTAGATGAATTGTCAAAGGCAGGAATTGAGGCACTGCTGCAGCGATTCTCTGTGCTTAGGACATCTTGTTGCAGCTATAGCAAATATTTTGCTTCCTTCAAGCTGTCCCCGGACAGTGGAAGTGGGAAGCACTACGTTGCTGGCTAGCTGTACCCGCTCTGGGAAAGCTTTCAAAAACCTGTGTCACTGCTTGGATCGTTCAGGCAATACTGTTGATATCAGCTTCTCCAGAAACTCCCTGCTGTCATCAATGCAAAGTACAGCAGCTAAAAACTAATTTTGAAACACCTTGTTTTATGCTCATTTCCTGGGGAAGGCCCAGAGAAAACTTGTGATTCAACACTGAGGCAGGTGTGCTCTTACCAATCAACATTGTGAAGCTGCTGGAATGAGACGTCTGCAAGTCTTCCAGAAAACCCCAACTTCAGAGGTTGTTGCAGGATTTCTGTGTCATTGGGCCCTAGGTGTTAGTCTGCAAAGCACCTTGGAACAGAACCTCTGGTTTTATTAGTGTCTCTTAAGGTACTATGCATCTTAAAGCATGTGACATCACTGTTAACATTAGTTTTTAAGTTATCTTATGACAAGTTTTGGAATACATTTCTCAAAAAAGAACTCTTTGAACTATTTTTCCTCTCTTTCTACAGGCTGATGAAGATCCTATCATGGGATTCCACCAGATATTTCTATTAAAGAACATCAACGATGCCTGGGTTTGCACCAATGACATGTTCAGGCTAGCATTGCACAACTTCGGCTGAGCTGGCAACCCCGAGGCACCCATACTTTTTTTTTTTTTCTCCTCTTCTCTTACTAGTATTATTCACACTCACAGAACATTCCAAATATCATACACAAACCTGCAGCACTGCAGAGCGTGAGCAAGCAAGACCTGTGACCTGCCCTTCTGCTGAGTTTACATTGTCACTAGATGAGTTTCTTGTGCATGATGTTTGGAAGTTAGACTTAGCTGCATTTGACAAGAGAAATTTGTGTTGTACCAGCATGCCTCGGAAAGAATATAATGCAAAAGGTTGTTGTTTATATACTGACAAGATGCTCTATAACCCAAAGAAATGAAAGAACAGCAGCCTGTACAGCCCAGATACTGATTTGTTCAGATGTTTCAATGCTACATTACACAATAAAATAATGAGATTTTCTTAACAGTTTAAATTGTTTTAATGAGTTGGATATGGAGTATATGATATCGCTTGCTTTGGATATCTTGTGTCTGCTTGGTGGGGAAACGCTTGCGAACTTAAAGCTTGAATGGGATAGTTTTACCAGCGAGGGCAGTGCAGGCATGCCCTCAGCCATACAACTCCTTTTTCCCTCCCTCTTGGCATCTTTTACAACAGAGACTTCTAGCTCAGTTTTTAACGTTGACAGGTTAGTTCTCAGCTGTTGTGTTTTACCAACACATGCCTCAAATAATACACAAGGATGACCACAGTCACACAGTAGTTAATGTAGTCGTGAAATCTGTTGCATTCACCATCAAAGCTAAACTGGACAGCTGTGTTTTCCTTATAGGCAGATGCACAGGATGTCAGTCTAGCACTGCCCTCCTGGAGTTGGTGTCCAGCTCTAATCCCCTGGCCAGATTTGTGCTCTACGTTGTCTTTCTAGCATCACTTCATTATAATTTGAGCTGGTTGGTAGTACTGTGTTTGCTGTGCAGGGTTTTAGTGTGGTTAGCTGTCATGTGTCCTCAGCCCTGGAGGTGGTGGTATTCCACCAGGGGAGGAATTTATTAAATTTCTCTTCCCAGCATATGAGGTGGCACAGGAGCAGAATCACATTTGCTTTACCTTCAGACCTCACTAAGCTATTAGGCCCCAGTTTTCAAGGGATCAGCATGCCTCGCTGAGCTTGCCTTTAAAGTGTATATCAAGGAGAAGTGCTGGGTCCTGCACGTGGGTCACAGCAACCTCATGCAACTCAGGCTTGGGGTAGAGCAGCTGGAAAGCTGCCTGATGGAAAAGAGCCTGGGGGTGCTGGGTGACAGCTGGCTGAACATGAGCCAGCAGTGTGCCAAGATGGCCAACAGCATCCTGGCTTGTGTCTGAAACAGCACGGCCAGCAGGACCAGAGCAGTGATTGTCCCCTTGTACTCACCCCTGGTGGGGTTGTACCTCAAATCCTGTGGGATGTTTTGGGCCCTTCACTAGAAGAGGGACATAGGGGTGCTGGAGCGTGTCCAGAGGTGGGCGAAGGGGCTGGGGCACAAATCTGATGAGGAACTGCTGAGGGAGCTGGGGGGGTTCAGCCTGGAGAGGAGGGGGCTCAGGGGGATCCTTCTCACTCCCTCCAGCTGCCTGCCAGGGGCTGTAGGCAGGGGGGTCGGTCTCTGCTCCCAGGTAACAAGTGACAGGACAAGAGGGAACGGCCTCAGGCTGCGCCAGGGGAGGGTTAGGTTGGGTATCGGGAAACGTTTCTTCCCTGGGAGGGAAGAAGTGTTGAAGCACTGGCACAGGTTGCCCAGGGAGGCGGTGGGGCCACCAGCCCTGCGGGTGTTTAAACAACGCCTGGACAGGGTGCCTGGGGCCGCCTGGACAGGGTGCCTGGGACCGTGGGCTAGTGGTGGCCTTGGCAGCGCTGGGTTAGCAGGTGGACTCTATGGTCTTGAGGGTCTTTTCCAACCTGAACGATTCTGTGGTTCTCTCTGAACTTGGCACTTCCCTTTCTGAGACTGGCCAGGTATGCCGCGGGGGCCTCAGGCCGGCCATTTCCCGGAGCTGGCTGCTCTGGCCGCTGAAGTGGGACAGGGCTTGCTGGGAGGCTGAGGTTGGGGCCCTCCCATCGGGTACCGCAGCGTTCCCGTACATCCCCTGCTGGAAACCCATGGCTGTTGTGGCGCTGCTGGGGAGAAGTGGCGCTCGGAGCCGATGGCTGGGAGAGAGGAGCAGCGTCTGCAGCCAGAGGTTTACAGGGAGCCAGGCCCGGGCAGGCGCAGGGCTGGCCATCCCTGTGTGGGGCTGCGCAAGCCGGGGGAGCTGCTTTCAAGGGCAGTTTCAAGGGACGGTGCATGTGGCAGGCATAAGTTTAAAAACATCTGAACCGAGATTCTTTCAGGCCGTTAAACGGGACCCGCACGGTTGTCCCCTGAAATTGGTCACCTAGATCTTTCAGGGGCTCTTTTCCCCACCTTTCGCCATGCTCCCACTCCTTGCCGGGAAGACACAAACACCGCATTCCTGTATCAGCATCAGTCAGCAGCTTTGACACCCGCAGGCCACTTCTGTCGCCCCACACATCTGCTGTCCCAGCTGTCCCCGCACCCGCGGTGAACGCGGGCCTCGGCTGAGCCGCACAGCCCGGGCCCGAGCCCGGCGGCAGGCGAGGGGGCACGGCCGAGACAGGAAAACCGGGGCGCGGGGCCGGCGGCGGTGGGAGGCTGTAACCCTCCGGAACGGCCCGGGGGAAGGAGCGAGGGCTCGCGCGCGCGCTGACGCTGCCGGCCCTGGCGGGACCCCGCGAGGAGGAGGAAGGGGCGGCGGGGAAGAGCTCGCCGCCTCCCACCGCCGCCGGTCCCGGCCCTGCTGCCCGCCCCGGGGCCGGCCCGGCTCCGCCCCCGCTGCGCCCGGAACGCTGCGTCCCGGCGGCGCTTTCCGGCCGGCGCGGCGCGGCCTGGACCGGAGGCGGAAGCGTGGGTGGCGGGCCGGGCTGGGGCAGTGCGGTGGCGGCGGGCCGGGCGGCGGCGGGAAGCGAACTGGGCCCCATGGCCTCCTCCAGCATCGACATCGAGGACGCCACCCAGCACCTGCGGGACATCCTCAAGCTGGACCGGCCGGGAGGTGAGGTGCCGGGGGCGGCGGGCCTGGCCGGGGTGGGGCCACTGCACTGGGCGGGCGACCGCGCCGCCCTGCCCCGGGACTCCCCTCGGTCGCCGCGCCGGGGCCTTGCCGTGTGCCAGGTGGCCGCGTGCCAGGTGGCCGCGCTCCGGGCCCGGGCCCGGCCCGCTTCCCCTCGGGGCGCCGTCGACATCGGCCTCCGCTGGCAGCGTTCCGCCCAGGGTGGGGGGTCCCGCTCGGCCCTGCCGCCTTTCCCGCAGCGCCCGGTGCCGGTGGGGAGCGGTGCCGGTGGCCCGGGCTGAGCCCCCCGCCCGCGGGGAGGGCCGCCGTGGCGGGGCGGAGCGGGACCGCGGGCTGGCGCGGCTGTGGGCCTGCGGGCCCTGCCCCTGGGAGCCCGGCGGCGCTGCCCCCCAGCCGCCCCCCCCGCCCCGGCCGCGGCTCCCGCCGCTGCTGCGGCGCGGTGAGTTACCCGGGGGCCTCGCTGGGCTTGGCGCGGGGGGCTGTCGGGCCCTCCGGGATCGGTGCCATCCTCACCCTTCCCACAAACTTTTCGCTCTCCCCCTTGAAGGTGAAACGAGATTGCAAACCGCTTTCTAAAGCGGCTGCGAGTCTGCTCCTTTGACCCCGAGCTCCTCGGAGCTCTGCGGGCCCCCTCCTGCCCGCAGTGGGGAGCCGAGCCTTGGGAGCCAGCCTGTTCCCGCTCCCCCGGAGCCCCTCGCTCTCGCCCCCCTCAGAGCTTTTTGACCCTACCGTGGCATTTCATGCAAACCTGATGAGCTAATGGTCCGAAGGAGGCTGAGACCGTGGATGTTTTGCAAAAAAACCTTAGCTTCTTTGTAGAAGACAGAATTGATGCCCATGTTGCGCTCCTGTTGAGGGAAGGGCAGGAATAACAGCTTTTAAGCATCCTGAGAGTTGGTACGAATGTGCTGCCTCCAAAGCAACTGCCGTGTGTGCTGACTTTTGCTTGGCCTAAAGGCTGGAGGAAGGGTTGTTGTGGCAGAGGTGCAGGGGCATGGGAGCGGATGGGGCAAACCTACAGGAAGTCGCCTTCATTAATTCTACTGCCCATAGAGAAACTTACCATTACTGGAAGTAGTCTCTTTTGTTTCTAGAGCGCTTGTGTGTTTCAAGATTACAATTCTTATAAGAAAATACATTTTTCCATCGCAGTGCAGCACTCTGTACTTGGAAGACTGAAAGGCGCAGGGATGGGGAATGCTTGTTTCACAAGCAATTTCTGAAATGAAACAATGCTTTATGGTAATGGTTGGAGTTGTTTCTGTTCTCTCAAGGTGAGAGCAGCTTTCCCCTGAAGCAGCTTCTCTTGCTGGTTGAAGCAAAGGAGTTAGTTATTTATTATTAGTTATTTATTGTTGTTTTTCTTCTCTTACTCACTCCCTTTATACCTGCTCTGTCAGCTCTAGTGCACAAGAAGGTGCTTGTTGAGAAGAAAAGGAGTAAATGGACAGTAAGTCAAGCAGTAAGGAACCTGTGGTGGTTGTTCACAGAAATCACTGCTTGGGTAAGAGCAAATAGACTTGAAGGAACTGGGCATGATAAAGTGAACAGCAAGAGTACACATATGTTAACTGAAAGCCTCTGAAAATCCTGTTAGGATGTCAGAGGAGGGGGAAACTAGGATCCTTCAAGGCTTTTGAAAGAGAATATAAGCAGCCTCATGAAATGTATGTGTAGGTCTAGTCTTGTCTGGCACAAAGTTGCTGTGGTCAAGGTCCTCTTTAGTTCTAGTTTCTATTATACCCTGGCTTTTACTTGCAGATTTTAATACCCAGAAGAGACCAGCATGGCTTCTTTCCAACGGTATTGCCACAAAGAAGATTTTGCAGTACTAGGTGCCCATAGCTATGAGCAGCATTACATTAGTCTGGGTGCTGTCCAGGCAGGGGACAAGCAACACTCCCTGCTCTGAGGAGTTTGCAACTGTCACAATACTTTTTTAGTTGTGCTGGGTTTGGTGATAGTGGAAATGCGATCCACTGCCCTAGTCTCTCTGAACACTGTTTTCTCCCAGTTTCAGCAAACATCCATTGCTCTGTTAGCCCTTGCCATTTTTTTTTTTTTAATGCCATGTCCTCGGCAAGGTGGAGCTGCATGATCAAACTCTGGGGCACGTAGACAGACCATCAGTGCCAGCATGCTATGGAGTCCCTGCTGGGGTTGTGGGCAGGACCCAGGTTTTAACATGGGCTCACTGTTCAGTACAGAGTAGCATCCTCTGGTGCAGGTGACAGCAGGAGCAGGAAGAGTTCAGTATCTCAGCTCTGACTGCTCCTGCTTTCCTTCTCTTTGAAAAGATAATTAATACGACCTCATTTCTTTCCCTTTGAGGCCTAGATCTACCAGTCTAGGTTAACATTTTGGTTTTGTTCGTGTACCTACTAAACACTGAGCTACTTCCCTTCTTTTATACCTTCAGGATTGTGCACAGGCAGCACTTAATGCTTGTCTGGCTCTCCCTAAGACAGAGTGATGGGCTAAGCCCATTCCTGAGCTTCGGTGTACTGTTCTTGTGCCCATCAGCCTCTGGGGTGTGTTTCCTCCTTCCCTTTCCCATGGGGCAAACATCACTGTCCTGTTGTCCATAAAAGAGAGAGATGTGAAGCATTCCTGTTGCTGCAAATAGGGAAAAGACTGTATCACCTTTCTCTGGCAGCCTGGATGCTTTTTCTGTAGTGGATATTTTCCTGCTCTTGGTTGCAAAGGATAAATTGCAGTTGATGGAAGGAGCTGCAACTGGACAAGCACCCACCATATGCTATAGGAGTAAGGGGTGCATCTTAATGCTGCAGTAGCAAGCACAGCACAAATGTGTTAGGTGGTTACACAGGATCGTGTTTGCTGGCCTTGAAGTTTCTTCATGCTGTGTGAGTGCTGCTTTCTTCATGCAGTGCAGGTAAACTGAGGTGAGTGCCCGGATGGTCTCTGCGTCAGGATACCCTGTTGCTGCACAGGCTTTTTGTGGCCATAGCATAGTCGCTGATTTAATGGCTGTTCATAAACAGGCAAGTTTTAAATATAGTTGCAGTTATTTCTGTAGGCGGCAGCACTCATCCTGGTACACTAAAGCCTGTTTGGTAACTGAAAGCTTGCCTTGCGTTCAAAGGACATACCTCTTGCCCACAGTTACATTTGGGTTTGTTACATGTGAGAGTAGTAGTGGAGCTTCTGGTCCTGGGAGCAGCCATTTTGCAATGGCAACAGCTCCACAGCAGTTGTTACCTGGCAACAGTATATGAAATTTCAGTTTTCAAAACCAGTGAAAATTTCAAGCGAGGATTTTGTTGAGACACGAGGCTTTGACTTCGCTGTGCTGATGTGTAAGTGCAGATGGAGTGGGCTTGTGCTCTATGTACCTTGCTAGTGAAACAGAGGAGTCTCCTTCACCACCTGTTGCATCTGGTCCTTCTAAAAGCCTTCAGAAGGTATGGAGGCCACCAGGCAACTTGTGCTAGGCCAAATATATGAAGTCAGGGCACGTGCATCCTCAAAGCACAGCTGAAACTCTGAACGAATAGTTGCTTTATGCAGAACTTGAGCGCTGTAAACTTCTATGTCACTAATCAACCAAGGGAAAAATGCAGGAATCGCCTAGAGACAGCTGCGTAGTTCCATAGCCAGTGGACTTTGAGGTCAGGTCTCGCACTCAGAAGCCAGTTTTGGAGTAAGAAATTTAGCATTTCCAGCCAACCCCAAGTGTTGCAACGAGCCACTGTGTTGCTGGACTTCGGAGATCTCTCTGCAGATGTGAGGGTTAGAAATGACCTTTCAGGAACCTTTTGATCTGGTACTTGATTCAGGAAATCTGAATTACCAGCTTAGTCTTTCTGATCCAAGACTATTTGATCCTCCTCAAAGCTGGTCAGTTCCTTGTACCTGTTCTTGGGTGTTTTTCTGGTCTGCTGGGATTGCTTGTGCAAGAACAGAGCTGTGACTTCACTTGTTTGTGTTTCTTACGTGGGAGGTCTCTCACACATTGTTTTTGGAGAATACTTTTCCCAACTAATTCAGTGTATTCTGCCTGGCAGACCAGTAGAACCTGACAGAACAGCCTGGAGGGAGTGTATTTCACTCAGTGCTATTTCTTTTAAATAGATGTTGTGCACAGTTGGCCATGCTTTTCCCTAGGTTCGGTGAATGAGAACCGGAGACCGTCAAATTCCTATAACGGAGACCTGAATGGACTGCTGGTGCCTGATCCCATTGCAGCTGGAGATGGGCCTTCTTTGGCTAAGCCGGTGCATCGCAGCATTTCTCTGGGAGCCCTGCAGGAGAAACAAGTCATGTAAGTTTTGTCGAAGAAAGGCTGAGTGTGAATAGGAAAACGATTGAAAATGAGTTCTGGTTAGCCTGGACCAGCACGCTGGGAATCTGAAGAGTTTTACATCGAGTTCAGGTGACAGCTGTGAGTCAGTGCTGCTGGTCAGAGCTTTTGTAGTTTTTGTGAGGCTGGTGTGTGGAGCCTGCCATCCTTCTGCTTAGGAAGTGCAGAATATTGGCAGAGCTTTTTTTTGGAGAGAAGGGGAGCAGAACTAGTCACATGGCAGACATTGTAAATAAGGATGGAGGTAAATTAGCAGGGCTCTGGGTGAAACGGCATTCTCAGTAGACCTCCAGCTGGACTCCTTCAGGGACCCAAGGTACCTGAGGGTAACTTTTACCAGTTCACAGTATGGTAGACCTTGTGCTTGTCGAAGTATTGCTCTCCGCATAACATAAAGCAGGACAAATGATCCTGAGCTGGATTTCTATCTAACTCTTTGCTGAGTTGTGCATATACATCAATGCATTTTGGGCAATACTTGTGCTTTTACTGCTTATATGCAAGAGAACATATGCATATAGGATACTTTGGATTTGTCATGGGAGTAATAACACAAATCCACATCAGTCTAATCAGTATAATGCTTGGCTTCATGTGCTGACTCTTAACATTAGAGCTCGTGTAAATAGCTTTTGTTTGGGTTCTCTGGTCATAGTTTTGTGAGAGGCTGCTGTGAGAACCATGAGCAGCATGCACTGTGGTTGATGAGGTTCAACTGACTGACTTTGGTCTCTTTGCACCTTCCAGTGTTGGGTCGTAGTCAAGGCTACTTTAACCAAATGTAGGTCTGTGCTCAAGTCAAATGGACTGGAGGATTTTAAGCTGAAGAAACCGGGTGCTTGGCACTGACAAACCTGTGACACATGGAGAAAGGAGGGTCTTGACTGAAAGTAGATTCTGTTTTCAGTTGTTCAGCTCAGACTTCCTGGATGCACAGATACTCCTGCATTGGTGTTAAAATTACGAATAGCAAATATCTGACCTCTTTTCTCTTCCTGTGACTCCTGTCTGATGGTGAATTTTTTTTACCTCCCCCTTTTGTTTTTCTTAAAAGCTGCCTTTCAGGTGATGACAGCTCCACTTGCATAGTGATATCAGCAAAAGATGTGGAGATAGTGGCCAGCAGTGATTCCAGCATCACCAGTAAGGCCAGAGGGAGTAACAAGGTAAGGAGCAAGAGGAAAGCGTAGTTCTGTGGTTTTGGGGATTTTTTTGGGTCACGTGAGCTCATGCTTGAATATTTTTAAACAGCAATTACGGTCCCTTTTCCTGTGTTATAGGAGCTTTAAATTAAGTAGAAGTTTGTCAAAGAGCTTAAAGAGGGGCAAAAATTTGGAGTGGTGTCTTGTCGGTGGTTGTTACTCTTATTTCAGAATCTGGCCAAGTTATCCTCTAATTTTCAGGAATAAGTCCATGACCTAAGCTGTAGATTCACGGGAAGGTGTCATTCCTTCACAAGCAAGCTTTTCCTGCTGTTGTTTCTTCACTGGAAGGTCTTCACAGTGGGGGGCGTTTGGGAGAACCGAAACAAAAATTCTTCATAGTTTGCTAGCTTCAGTCCTGCTGAGGGCTCCACCCAGCAGATCCAACATGCAGAAGAACCAATATGCTGATATCAGAACTAGTGCTGTAGCAGAATACTAAGACATGCTCAGAAGAAATGCTAGGCATTAGGAGAGAACGCTCTGGTCTTCGTCTTCTTGGCCCTTTTCCATACTATATCATTTTTTTCCGTAATGTGCAGTGAATTAAGGGACCACAGAGATAGTAAATAAATACTGTACCATGTTATCACTGTTTTTTGTAGAAAATTCTGAAGATAAAAATGACAGGGAGGATCACTGCTGTAATTTCCATAGTATTTCTTAATTCTTTGCTCAGAGATACCAAATAAGACCAGACTCTCAGTTTCTTGGAAAGCAGTATTAAAACTATGCAAGTGCCTATGCAGCAAATGTGTTTCTGTATTTCAAAAAAAGTTTCTAAGAATGGGAATCCTGACACTAATGCTAATAAAGAGATAAGGGCTGCTTTGCTGTAGTTGCAGGGTAGCGTGGTGTTCTGCAGCATGACAAATCCATTGCAAGAAGAAATGCTCTCCATGAAAGGAGACATTCATCAGCCTCCAGAAGTTTGAATGTTCAGGGCTCTGCTACCTGGCATTCAAGTGCAATTCTCCTTACCAACTGGTGCTTCTAACAGTTCCCTATTAAACATTACAGATCTTCCCTGGAGGAAATTGTATATTTGGCAGGTTTATTGCAGGAAAAAGTTAATTCCAGACATTTCTCATGTTTTGTTTTCTTTCTCCTGAGCAGGTGAAAATACAGCCTGTTGCTAGATATGACTGGGAGCAGAAATATTATTATGGCAATCTGATAGCTGTTTCAAACTCTTACCTGGCTTATGCCATTAGAGGTGAGATACCTTCTCTGTCTTGGATGTGATTTGTATTATTTTGCTCTGTGTATCTCTAAAAGAGTCAAAGTTTGCATCAGAAGAAGGTAAATGTCAGTAATTGAAGCACATCTTGCAATACTCAGAGTGCTGTTGACTATATTGGTTTTGCTGGACAGTAAGCTGATGTTCCGATTAGTCCTCTAATTAAATATTTCTGCTGCAAACAAGCTTCTCTGTAGCTAAGCACAGAAACAGCCCTGCCTGTGGTAATTTGAGCAGATAAATGTTTGTGATGGATTTGCTTGCATAAATTTAGAGTTGAGTTTAAGGCTAAATATAGAGGAGCCTAAGAGCAATGCATATGCAGTGTATTTTGCAATAGAAAGGGAGGGAAGAGCAGAACAATGCAGGGAAATACTGTTTCATAACATATATGAAACAAATGAACACTTAGTCATCTGCAATGTCTCTGTTCTCATATAAGCGCATAGTGTTTAGAGCTCAGTCATCTCTTTCCTTTCTTCTCAGTTCTAGCCCCCTTTCAGTTTGTCTGGCCTTTTATGAAATCTACAACTCTGCTACTGTGTTTTTTTCCTAGCTGAGATTATTTTAGAGCAGCTTTAGGGTGTCTCACCCTTTTAAAAAGTATTAAAGCTTGGGTGCAGTAACACTCTGGAAAGCTGAGTGGTCTGCTAGGGCTGGCGTGGGCATCAAGAAGTGGAAGCAATATGGTCTCCAGAAGATTGCCTGTGCCACAGTGACGTTTGTCTGAAATGGGGAAGCTTTGCTTGGTGTGTGTGTGCTCTAAAGCATGTTCTTTTCAGTCCTGCAAGCCAAAAGCAGTGCTTTTTGCCAGGTGAATGTTTATGATTTTTACATTCCCCTTACAGAACATGTATTTGAGCTAGCTGCCTCTCAGTGACTCCTTTTCTCCGGTTACTGCAAATGAAATTGCTGTTAAAACTAATTCACTGTCACTGGAGGTCAGCCTTGGAGGTTTGGAAGCTTTATCATGAGCTCGGGCTAAAGATTTAGGCCTTACATTTAATGAAGGCATCTTTCATGAGGATAACCCTGGGTATTATGGGAAGTCAATTTCTGTTGTGTTCTTTTCAAGTAGAACAACTTAGAATTTGTGGTGCTTGAGAAACAGAAGATAAGGGGAATTAAGCTTCCCTTAAATACGCTGCCCCTTATAGGGGCAGGCAAAGTCCTCCTTGATGCTGCCGTTCCAGCCTTTGCGCCAAATCTGAGAAGTGCAGTGAATATTTGTGCCTGTGTTGAAAGTGCTTGTTAATGTGGTACCTATTGATATGGGTTTTCAGAGTGCTGCCTGTGGCAGCTGACGGCAGGATGGGCGCTAGAAATGCTGATGGTTGGGAGCAAAGGCAGTCCTGCGGGGAACCACACAGATCAACGGTGACTTCTCCCTCTGTCTTTTCTGCAGCTGCCAGTAATGGCTCCGCTATGGTGCGGGTGTTGAGCATCAGCACTGCTGAGCGGACCTTGCTGAAAGGATTCACAGGTGGTGTGGCAGACCTGGCTTTTGCTCATCTCAACTCCAACCAGCTGGCATGCCTGGATGAGGCTGGCAACCTTTTTGTCTGGCGCCTGGCCATGGATAAAGAAAAGATCCAGTATCTTGTCAGAAGATATGCTCATATGTGTCTTTGTGTGGTAGTTAATGTGAATACAACCTCCAAACTGCAACTTATTTGTAGCCTTTCCAGAATAGCAGCTTGCAGGGGGAAGGTCAATAGTTCTGCCCCTTCCAGAGTATCAGTCACCCTGTGCCTGTATTCAGCCCAGTTATTACTTGAAATGGCATGTAACTTGAAATTCTAGGGCTGACGTGTTGGTGTTCCTTTCTGGTCCAAGCAAAAACAGAAGTGTCAGTCTGTGTTAGCTGGCCTTGCAGATGGGTGGTGTTACCTCAGCTGTGCGATGTTTTTTTACTCACATTTGTCTAGCTCTTTTCTTAGTTACTTTTCTGGGGAAGAGGACGTAATAGTTCCTTCCCACTCACTATCTTCCTTCCAAACCTTCTTCTGGTGGTTCTGAAATTTCAGTGTTTCATTCATTGCCCTAAATCTTTGCCTTTTAATTGCTAGGAGTGACTGCTTAGTACTTTTGGGAAGCATGTCAGTCTGTGGGATATGTCATTGTAGGTTGTGGCTTCTGAATTTTAATTGTATACCATCACTTCAAAAGCAACTGGAGCAAAGGCAGTAGTAGTTTTTAAGGTCTGATCTGTAGGGGTGGACTAGAGCACTCAGCCTGGGGCAGTGTGTTAGCTTTCCTGTCTTTCTGTGTAGTGTTGTGACGCTAGCTGAAATCAGTTAATCTGTCCACCAGCAGTTGCATGGATTGCACATTCAGATGTGGCTGTGTGGCCCTGTTGTGCTTACCCTGTCTGCAGCCTGCAGGAGAAAATTATGAGACTTAACCTTTGCAAGCTTAACCTCTTCTGCCAGCGAAGAAACGGTAGCTTGTCTGCTTTCTTAGCAGAATCCTTTTACCTAGTTTCATTTGAATCAGTGAGCCAAAAAATCTTGAGGTTTTACAGTATTTAAGAGGGCCAAGCCTGAATAGGTTATTGCTGAGCATTAATAACACAGCCAGAATGTTACATTTCTTAACCATGGTGATCAGAGAGGAGATCTTGGTTAACATCAAGCGACCTGAGAATACACCCTTGAACACCTCTCGACGAATCATCTGGTGCCCTTTCATTCCGGATGATAATGAGGAGAGTGGTGAAGAGGGAAGTCAGACGTTGGCATTGTTGCATGAGGACAGGGTAAGGAAACCCTATTCTTGAAACATTGTCCCTTATTACCATTAGCAGGAGAGAATCTAATGAAGGAAAGAGCTCATATGGTTAGGGCTGTAAAGACTCCTGTCTAGTCCATGTTGAGGTTCCTCCGATAATATGAGATGTGGGATTCTTCTCCTCTGAGGAGAGGTCATACTGATCTTTCTTTGGGCCTCAGGAAGATGGAAAGTGATCATTTCTGCTCGCCATCAAATAGCCAGGACCACTAGAAACAACGTGGAGGGCCAGAGGCATTGCTTTTCTGTTGAGGCTGAGCCAGTGTGTAGGGGAGGGGGCTTGGTGAGCAGCAACCACAATTGCCAAGAGCAATTCCCTGCACTTATGTATGGCTGGATGCCAGGAATCTAATGGCCAAATTGGGTGAAAATGGGAAGGTTTATGTCACGTACTTGCCGTTGGGCTGGTATGTCAGGATATGAGATAGTGGATCTAAAAAAATCTCCACTGGATCAGACCAGTAGTTGTGGAAATAAACCTGTGTGCCTGCATGTTTGTTTTCCAGGCAGAGGTGTGGGATTTGGACCTTATCCGAACGAACAACAGCTCCTGGCCGTTGGAGGTGCCTAGCATCAAAGAAGGCTTCATCGTAGTGAAAGGCCACAGCACGGTAGTAAAGCTTTTTTTTTTCTTCTTTTTTTCTTCACTGCCATCACACAGGTCATCGCTGAGGTTTTCTTTGTGTCCTGGTGTCTCAGGAGCTCTAGTTCTTAGGGTGGTTGGCTGTAAAAAAACCAACCCAGTTTCTTACTCACCCACAGCCTACTGGCTCTGTGCACATGCTGTTGGTAAGTAACCTCTGTTTAAGGAGCTGAGGTGAATGTGTAGTCATTTGCTTTGAAAATGGCTCTTGGAAAATCTTACCTGTGTTTCCAAGGGCCTGTTTGACAGCCTGGGCTGTATTTCAACTGTCTTGTATCTCCTGGTAAATGGCGCACTTAACAATGCTGTGGTTTACTGCTGGATAGGAAGGGGATAATTAAGCCCAGTGTCAACTTTAGTTTTTCTATGATTTCTCCAGTGACTGTAGTTCTAGATGTGAATGCAGTGGACCAGGACTGCAGCTGAGTATCCAGTAGGCGATATTTTGAATATAAAAGAAACAACTGGAAAGAGTCCAGTTTTGCTTCTTGAACAGGATGATGACAAACTATTTTTATCACTCAGATGAAACAGTAATGATTGTGAAAAGCCACAAGATCCTAAAAGAAAATGAACTGTGTTCATAACATGAGTAACTGTAGGAACAGTAGCAGCACAATCTGTTGTACTTAAACTTGCTGTCCGGAAAAGGTGATTGTTATTATTACCAAAAAAAAAAAAAAAAAAAGTCCTGTCAGTTCTTCTGTGAAGGGTTAAGCTGTCTAGCGATGTGTCTGTCAGAAATCATTCTGATCTCCTGCACTATTGGACTGTTAGTCAAATTCCTGTTTGAAGAGAGTAGTCTGTCTTCCTGTGAAATAAAAAAAGCTATATAATGACTTTTCTGTGTCTTTCCTCTCCCCCTACCCCTCTGTGTAGTGCCTCAGTGAGGGAGCACTTTCTCCGGATGGAACTGTGTTGGCCACAGCAAGTCATGATGGTTTTGTCAAATTCTGGCAGATCTATATTGAGGGGCAAGATGAGCCAAGGTAACTGGAGAATTAGAAAATGAAGGATCTTGGAACTGAGAGCAGCAATTTCTCTGTGAGAATTTCCTTGTTACAGAATCTTCTGTGATGTTAATTCTCAGGACATTATAAAGATACAGGGTGAATGTTTGTAAAGTACTTTGTTGCTGAAGAGCTGTATCGATGACTTTCGCACAAGGTTTGGTGAACTTAGGGAAAAAGCAAAGAGCTGTGTCTGGAAACCAGAGTTCTGTGCTTTGCACAGGCTGTAGCCAGACTCTTTTGCACTGTCTCTGTAAATGCAGAAAGCTTCTCTGAGCTGTTCCTCTCGATGCTGACTTCTTTTATGTATTGTACCCTCGTTAAAACACCAAACCAAATGGCAACATGTGATTATATTTATTTTTCAATCACAATTTATGTCTGCATGGGCTGTGATGTCCTTATTTTATATAAGCCTGTAAACAGCTACAAGTTGGTAACACTTGGTGGCTGCTGACTTAATGCTGCCTTTGGACAAGGAATAATGTGTTCAGTGCCCACCTCTTGTCTTCCTCATTTACCACTCCCTGCACACTTGGATGTTTTCTCTGATTCTTTCCCAGGTGTCTTCATGAGTGGAAACCCCATGATGGTAGGCCTCTTTCCTGCCTGCTGTTTTGTGACAACCATAAAAAACAAGACCCAGAGTAAGTTCCAAATCCAGTACTTGAAGTATCAAAGTTTGGTAGTGTCTTCTAACTCTACCTTTGGAGGGTTCCTTGTAACCGCATGGTACTTGTAAAAGTTTAGCTTTGTGGCAGGAGCAAGTCCTGTTCCCTTTGTAGTCAATTTTCTAGGGATGGAGAAATAAATAAGGCTCTGGAGCACAGCCTAAAGTGACCTTAATCCTAGTGTCAAGTCCATGAATAAATTGATGAGTCCTTTCAGATGTGTGGTATGGTCGGTTTCAACCAGCCTGCTACCCTCCAAATTCAACTGCAGTTGGTTAAAAGAATAGCTTTTTATTTTTATTCTTTCTTCAGTCAGTTGTGGCCTTAAGGTTCTTGAGAGCTGTAGTGGTTTCTAATCTCCCTCGGAAGCAGAAGTTTTCTGCAAACTTTAGGATGCAGTTGGGCAAAATCAGCTATGGGCAGCTTGTGAGGAACTTTTCTGTGAAATGTCCATATCGGAAGGACCATATCTTTAAGAGAACTTATGTCTGTTGTGCTTGCAGGGTTCCCTTCTGGAGATTTCTCATTACAGGAGCAGATCAGAACAGAGAACTGAAGATGTGGTGCACTGTGTCTTGGACCTGTCTGCAAACTGTCCGGTAGGTGTTGGTGTGCCAGCTCCCGTGAAGGGTTGGGCTTACTTCGAGCAGTGGATTGTAACAAAGGTCTCAAATTCCAGGTATACTTACTTTACAAAGGTGGTCCTTGATCTCCGAAGGAGTCTACTCTAGCCCCAGGTAGAGGCACCTCCTTTGCCAGCCTGACCTGTGTTGAAAGCTGTCAGGGCTGTGGCAGGCTGTAAGGTCAACCTTCAGTGAGGCCGGGGAGGTTGATACTTCATACAGTCTCCTTGGTGTTACTGAGACCTGTTGTTTTTGCTTTGTTCCATAGAGCATAGACATACCTGCAGCATGAGGAGAGGCATTCCAAAACTGCACACCTTGAGTGCTTTCTTCTGTAAAAATAGTAGATATTCAATGAGCAGTCTAGGATCTTTTCCTGTTACTGCTTTTTCTGATTTAAATTATGAGGAGCTGTTATGTTGACGGAGCTGAAGCAATCGTACAAGGATTATTTGCTGAGCCATATAGGTCCAGAAATTCAAATTCTGCTTTAGTCCATTTCTTCACTCAGCTTATGTTCCCTAATTTTAGGTTTCTGCTGGTGGGTCATGGCCTGTCTGATGACATGAATGCTTAAGGCCATATCTGAATTGTCCTCTTAAAGCAAGAAGAATATGGCATACAGCCGAGTGCTGCTTTTTCTGCCTCATACTACAGAAGGTCAAAAACCTGTAGAAGAGTTACTTTGTTTTGGTGGATTTTTGTTTTTAAATCTGTAGCATTGGCTTTTGTCCTCCTATGAATGTGGGACATGTCATCTTTCATATAAATGTTCAGAATCCATAACTTAATCCTATTGTGTGATCTCTCTGCTGGTCTCTTAGCTGAAGTCAGCGCTGATTTCTGCAATGATGTTTTAGTTCTAGTGGGTGGTTGCACTGTAATATGGCTGTAAACTTTTGAAGATACATATTTTTTTAAATGCAGATTCATAGCAGTTGTTCTAGTTGTGCTAATCTACCTTGCTTTCTTCACCTCCCGTCCCTCTTATTTATGGATCTAGCTTTTCTCCTGACATCTTCAGCTCCATGAGTGTTCTTCCCAGCCTGAAAGTCTGCCTGGATCTCTCTGCTGAATATCTGATACTGAGCGATGTCCAGAGAAAAGTAGGTGGTTCATTTTGTTGCTGGCTGTGTGGGTGATGGTAACAGGAGAAACGGCCTTCTGTGTGACTGGTTCTGCTGCCTAGGTCTAGGATTTGCATGTTAATAGCTAAAAATGTAGAGATTGGCCTCAGCTATTTCACCATAAGATGACAAATGTAACAATTCAGCTGATTAATCCTGAGGAGCCTTGAGCAGTGTCTCTCACCCTTAAGTAAAGCTCTCATTTGGAGACACCTGTGTCTGGCACAGTAGGATTGAGTTCCTGATCAACATTGGCTCAGATGGGAGTGTTCTCTTGGGTGTTCTGTTTCAAATTCAAATGGCCCAGACTTTGTTCCTCGTGTTATTTCCGTTGTCCCAAACCTAGTTCAGGGGCTAGGCTTTGTAGCCCACACACACATATACATGGTCTGCTCTGAAAGCCCAGTGACTTACTGTTTCTGATCCTTCCAGGTTTTGTATGTGATGGAGCTGATGCAGAACCAAGAGGAGGGCAAGGCTTACTTCAGCTCCATCTCAGAGTTCCTCCTCACCCACCCAGTCCTAAGCTTTGGCATCCAGGCAGTGAGCCGCTGTCGGTTAAGGCACACTGAAGTGCTCCCAGCAGAAGAGGAAAATGACAACTTGAGTGTGGGTAGGTGATGAAGAGAATTGGGCTGCTGTGAGGTCAGGATTTCTTTCTTTGATGGTTCTGGCTTTCCTAAGAAAGGCCGGTCTCTTCTCCCAAGTAACAAGCGGTAGGGCACTGATACGGGTAGCAAGTCAGGAGCAGACTGCGACTGAAACTTCAGGTCCCTGATTGGTGCTCATGTGATTAGGACAATTTGCATAGGAATGCCAATTCATTTTTTTGTGGGGAGTGAGGTTTATCTTTTCTAGTTGGCCTGCTTAGCTTTGGTGAGACTGGTACAGGGTACTGAGTGAATGTTGTCAGTGTTGGCTGATGGGAAGTCATCGCAGAGTTCTTCATAACTATAGTTGTCTACAACCGGGAAGGATGTTTGAGCCCTGTTCCGAACTTCTCTTTGATATAAGCTAGCGTGTCTCCAAATTTATCCAACTGGTCACTGCAACAGCCAGTCGAGGCAGTTCCAGACCTCAGCTTCTTCCTTTTTACCTAGTGAAGTATCTTTTATTCTCAAGCCCCTCTTCCTTGAGGCTTATTTGGCTGGATTACAGCAAATGTGATTGTTGTCACACTGAAAAGTAAAGGGAGTGTAGGATATGTTTTTTCCTTATCAGGGCAAATTCACCTCTGAAGTGGAGAAGTTACAAAGCTGTATCATGCTGGTTCTCTGCTAGTTCATTTGCTATGATGGTTTTCTAGTACTTTGCAGTTCCCTTCCAACTTCACGTTTTACTTTTGTCTCGCTTCCAGAAGGTGCTCAGGGAGCTGGGGCTGTTGAATCAGCAGCAGGCGTGCTGATAAAACTCTTCTGTGTGCACACCAAGTAAGTACGTGTAGTAGCTACCATGGGCAGCTGTCCATGGCTGTCCTAATCCTGCACTGACCTGTAGAAACTTAACTTACAGGTTCCTTTTGCTTGTAACAAAAATTACTTGGACCCATAGAAACTTGTAGGCTGTGGTGTGTTCAGTGTTGCCATACCAGGAAGTAGCCTTGCATGGTGCTGTGGCAAGCTAGTAGTATCTTTGTTGCCATGAGTAAGCAGTGACTTAAGAGTTGTGCTCGTGCGTAAGTGCTGAGGAAACATCTTTCTAATACCCTGGGTGCCAGAACTTGGAGATGCAGCTGAATGAGTATCAGCTTCTCCGCTTCTGTTTCAGGCGGTAAACACTAAAGCATATTCCAAGAGAATCGGTTCTGTGAAGAGAAATCTCAGTCTTAGAGTTCTTTCGGTGATTCATAAGCTAATCAGAGATGCCTGTTTTTTTGCAGAGCCCTACAGGATGTGCAGATTAGATTCCAGCCTCTTCATAGCCCTGACATGAGTGCCTCCATGCCTTCCCATGGCTCTCATGAGGAGTTTGGTGAGCATTTGTGTTAAATTGATCTTCAGTGTTGCTGAGCCTTTAAAGGTTGTTGCGGGGGCAGCAGGAGGGCAGCTGTAGGTGCCTCTTTGTAATAGAGTGATGTCATTGCATAAAGAGTTCTGAATATGGACTGGCTATGAGGCAGGCCACCTGACTAGAGCCTGGTATAAGTATGGAGCACGGGGACATGTTAGGCTAGCAGTGCTAATGCTTTGTGCACGCTTGAGTTCACCTTCCTAGGTGATTTGGCACTTGCGCCAGGAACTTGATGTTTGTCTCTTGTCAGGTGGAAGAGATGAGAGTGACAGCAGAGCTTTGGGAGCAGAGCGGACTGGGCTGCATGTAGCGTGCTTTTTCAGTTTATTCACCATTCCGGGATGTGGCTGTTAACTGGCCTTGCGTTTAGGGAAAAAAGGAAGCTTGGATCACTTATTATCAAAGCCTGATAAAATCTACTCTTTAGCCTACAAGAGTAAGCATAATACAGGATTTGCTTTCTCCTAAGCTTTGACTAGGATGTTGCAGTGGTTTTGCTTGGTCTTTTTGGAATCAAGTATGGCTGGCAGTGGCCTAAGTTTGTATACCTTGTGGAATTAAATCTTCAGCTTTTGGGGAAGATCCTGTAAATGTTTTGTACTTCTCCTTTGAAAGCCTTTCCAGACCACATGGCTGATCTGAGCACAGAAGGGCTGGGATCTGAAAAAGGATCGGTGCATGGCTCTCAACCAGACCTGCGGCGCATTGCTGATCTGCCTGTACCAGCAGACTTCCTTTCTCTCTCAAATGATGCCAAACCTAAGCTGATGACTCCAGATGCATTCATGACACCAAGTACATCTCTTCAACAGGTAACCAGAGATCAGCACTGATATTGGTGGTACCAGGGGTGGGTTTGGATTTTGGTACTTTGGGAACTTTTTCTAGGCCATAGTAGCTGATAGGCTATGCTAGCTGAATGCAGAGCAGACAGGAAACACTGTGCATGTGACCAAACTTAGTAAAGATACGCTGGCAAATCTGAAATGCTAGGCTGACCTAAGCTTGTGTTGCAAGTGCCGTGTGTTGCTGCAAAACTGCTGATGTAGCTGTGTTGTGTAGAAATACAGGTTGGCTAAATAACTGCGTTTACGCTTGGAGACTGCTCTTACTGGTTTACCTGTGGTGTTTGGGGTTTTGATAGTAACTACAGTGGAAGACAATATGCCATCTCTGCACATCCTGTCTGATGGGATCTTGTGGGGAATGCATGCCAGAAATGATCAGGTAGGTGGAAGGGACTGTAACATCTTCTGCATGAGATCTGCAAATTGTTAATCCAGAAGCTTGGTGGGTTTTTTCCGAATCTAACACAGCAGACCTTAACTTGTACAGAAAGCCCAGGGGTTTTGGTATCAGGAAGCATGTGAACCATTCCTTAAGATTTGGAGATCTCTGCAAAGGATAACAGCATGTCTTGGTGAAGATTCATAAGCATTTAGTCCTCAGTGGAGCTCTGATAGAGCAGTCAGAAAACATATAATTCCTCTTAATGCTCCGTTATGTGTGTGGCCAGCACTGCTGGGCATTTCCAGACACTGTCTGGCACTGACACTGTGCATCTGTCTAACTTAGTGCAGGTTTCTGCTCCCCTTCTTGGCTATGCCAACAAGCAGAAGTGCAGGAGCTTGCTGTTTCTTGGCCACTCTGCATCCCAGTGTCATAATAGTTTGTCTTAAACCTACTCGGATATTGTTGCTTTGTAGCCTGCTTCTGTGCCTTTGTACTGAATCGCTGTACTGGATTTGTAACTCTGTAGTTTTCTCCATGTGCTTTTAGAATGGGAGTAGACATAAATTAAAGAGTATTATTTAAAGTGCATCCTTTCAGAAAAGTGATCTGCAACTTAATGACAGGGTGTGGATTCCAGTGGTGAGAAGCTATGTTGTTTGTTTTCTTTGCCTCCCTGTGAGAAATTAACTGTCAGCAGTTATTTGCTGTGCTGATACAGTTCTTAGAGGCAAGGAGGAGAGTGTGAGCAGCACTCCACGTACACATCATAGGGCAGGGCTTCCCCCTCCAACGCATGGTTGTCACCACAGCCTGAGCATGTACTGGAGGAGCCTGGATGAGGATAGACAGCAGAGGAAGATGTGCAGAAATGGAGTTTATGCTGACTTGACTAATGAGAGTGAGCCACCCTGGTGACAACTTGGAGAACAAAGAATAAATTAAAATCCTCCTAACGGTTTTAATGTTGCTGGCAAAGTTGCTACATGCAGGAGTTATTTTTGTGCCTGAGGGTGGGTAGCCTTCCCAATGCAAAGATGTCCCAAAGGAGCAGAAAGATGGTTGCACATACTGTTTGCTACAAGGAGCACCTCATTCTGTAGTTTAAGCTGTTTAGTTTAAACCTGGCACTTCACTGCTACCTGCTTCATGGCAGGCTTTTTCCTGCTGGACCCAGGACCTGGGAGCACTGTAGGGTGGACCTCACCCTGAGTTTAGTTCACTCTCTGCTGTAAGCACTGTCAAGTGTAAGAAGCCTGGCCACACTGGCTTTCCCAGCTGAGCACTTGTGTGTTTATCTTGGTGTTCTCTGTAGGTGTTTCTTGGTAGCCAGAAGCAGTAGTGGGGGCCAGCATATCCCATGTGCTCTACACTGCTAGCCAGCTAAGCTAGAGGCACGATACCTCTTCCTGTGCATTGGAGCATTCTACTTCCATGTATCAGTCCAGCAGTGCAGGACCTAAACCCTATACAGACTCTGGCCTCACAAGTGGCGACAGACCTTGACCGGAGCAGTCAAGGTCAAAGAACTAAGTGGGGACCTAGTGCAGAGCCCTGCAGAGTGCCACTTTGTTTTGGGAGAACAATTCCTCAATAAAAGTAGTCATGGTCCACGTGATGAGGATGTATTGGGGTTTGCCTTTGACCAGCATCTAAACACCCTAGCAGTACAACTTGACCTATATTTTTTTTTCTATTCCTCTTCACCGAAGACTCTTCAGCAGTTCTTTTGGAGCCAGCGTTCTCAGGTGACGTTCTGCTGTTGGACTCTTCTGTCACGTCCCGACGACTGTGTGTTTTCTTGCAGATCGCTGTATCTCCAGGCAGCAGTGTTAGTTCCCTGACTGCAGTCACAGCCATGAGTAGCACTTCTGTCGCAGACGCCTCCATACCCAGGTAAATAGCATGTATGTTAAATAATATATCTGCGACTGAGCTGATACAGCCCTTCAGGGTGGCGCGGAGCTGTAGTGTATCTTGTAGGAGAGGAGACTGTAACCAGAGTTAGAAACTGGCCTGAGTCCCAAAGTCCCTATACAGGCAACTGTTTGCATCTCTAATGCAGCTTGGAGCATGCCTGTTGTCATTCAAGGGGCCAACGACAGTGTTTCATTTGTGCCTCAAAGGGTTTCTCTTACTGCATCTCAGTTTTGTTGCTTTACATGCTTCTCCCAAAGGGCTGTCATTGTTTACAGGTAAGAGAACACTGCAGCCACCAAGGACAGGGAGATAATTGGGACTGTTAGGAAAAATCTTACTAGTGTCACGGTGGGTTGGGCTGCCTAACCAGTGAAAACTTCACTTTGGGGGGCTGGGAAAAGGACAGAGACCTATCCTGTAGTGTCCTCGTTCTCCCTAAACTCTGTACAGTGTGCACTGAAAATATAACCGGTCCCTTCTCTCACTGACCCTTGGAATTCCAAGAGATTGCGATGCCCCTCTCTTTTTGTGTTTTTTGATTTGGTGGGTTGTTGGTTTTTTTTGTTTCCACCTGGTACCTCTTTGGGCTGGATGGGGACTAGGGAGTAGCTGACCATGGTGGAAAAAGCAAGGGCTTGAAGAACGCTCGTGAAGTTTGGGTTGGGCTCCTCCTTTGATCCCGTCTCCTCACCTCAAGTGTTTGCTGCAGGTCTGTATCACTGGGTTGGCCTGCTTGATTTTTTTTGTCTATCTGTTTCTTGCAGGCCATCAGAAGACTTGACCGTGAGCCCCAAGATGCAGCTGGACACCAGCCTCACGCTGAGTAGCAGCAGCAGCAGCCTCCAAACTAGTCCTAGGAGCCATTCAGTTATTATCCCAGGCCTCCCTGACAAGCTAACACCAAAGGCGCCTGTTCCAGTAAGGCTCCAAATGCTGTTCCCTTCCTCCTCCTTGTGGGCCAAGGGACCTCTCTCTGTGGGCCTATACAAGCTGAAATTAACCTTACTTAGATGATATTAACAGGGCCAGCGCCTGCCCTTTGGAAAACACAGATGCTGGCACTGATCTGCAGCCAGGTTTACCCATGTTAATGGAACTTGACCCTGTGTAAAACAGTTGCTGAAGACTAGACAGCTCTAGCTTGTGCTGTCGTTGTCACTGGTTGAACATGGTCTGTGTTCTGAACATGTCTCCTCTGTGTTAGGAGACAGTGCTACCTCGAAAGGTTTCTTCCTCCTTGTTGGTCTGACGAGTCTGAAACAATCATTTCCCATTCCTCAATTTTTCTTTCCAGGTGTAATGTAAAACAGGTTATGACCAAAGCTTGAAATTGAAATAAACTTTTCGGTCCAGGAGGTACTCAGTGTTAAATCTAACATTTTTCCCTCAAAGAGAAGGGATCCTGAAGCAGAGCAGGGTGGTAGAACTGGTGTTATATTTTCTCTTGGAAGTGTGTCCAAACTAGCATCGGCTGAAGTGTGTTGTTAGCACAGGGGTCACAGGAGGAAAGGATATGGCTGGCTGTTTCCAGAGGTGGTTGGTGTAAGATACCAGGGATTCTTGGGATGTCTCCACGTTACCCTGAAGGCTCTTATTTGATATTTGTATTCAGGTCACACCAGGAAACCCCTCTTTAGCACTGGAACTGCAGGAGGTGGAGCCCTTGGTGGTCCCCCAGGCGTCTCCCACCCGTGAGCGCTCGCCAGACGTCATTTCCTCTGCTTCCACAGCCATGTCCCAAGATATCCCAGAGATTGCTTCCGAGACCTTGCAACGTAGCTTTGCGGCAGCTCCGTCTGGGCTCCCTGCAGAGGTGCTGGAGCCCAGTCACCATGCAGACAGTATGGCATCTGCTGCCTCAGCCTTGCATTTGCTGTCTCCGAGGAACCGGCACAATTCAGAGCACAGCCACCACTCTTTGGACATGCCTCCAGTGGAGGTGGACAGACTGAATGCTCCATCGTTACTGGAGACTGCTTTAACTCAGGAAAATGCATCTTCTGACAGTGTTGTGAGTCAGCCATGGCCAGCAGCTCCTGACATAACCAGAGAAACTAGGAACAGCATGGCAGACAGGTAGGTAATCACTTGGGTTTGTCTTGCTTAGGGCAATTTCTTTGCACTTGCCAAACTGCTAGCTTGGTGAAAAGCTCTTGAGGTGTGATTAAACCAGAGCAGTCCTCCATCCCTCCTTTCCTTGGAGGATCTGGTGATTCAGCCTTCCTGTGTGCTTGGTCTGCGTATGCTGTGTCCTGAACTTCCTAGGCCAGCTCTAACAATTTCTGCTCTCTCATATCCCTTGCAGCATAAAGGATCTCTGTTAAGAAGGTGAAAAGTCTGCTTTATTGACCTTCTTGTTCACCTGGGAATGGAGAGTTGAGATGGGATTTTTTTTTTTTTTTTTTTGTACTCTGGAAATAAAAGCAGTAAAAGCTAAATTCTGCCCCAGGTGATGCATTCCTGCATGTTTTTGATGAAAGGAGTCAATTGGCACATAATTGACAGGTTTAATTATAGCTTAATTGTATATCTCTCTTCTAGGATTGGCTCTGTGCAGCTAGCTTTTTGAATAAAGTGCTTTAAAAGTCAGAAAATGAATGGCAATATCGCTTTGGAGTAAGCATGCAGAACAGTGCAACATCACATAGGCCTGCTTACCAGGAGCAAACTATTACACTGGAGCAGTGCTAGGATTCATCACAGAATCCCTGTAGTGGGACAGGAACAGCAAGATACATCTGGCATCTCCAGAGTCTGTCCAGGCCAGCACTGCATGCACCATGGCAGCCTGCAGACACCTTCCTTTTCAACAGGACTAGCAGGCTGAGAGAGTTTGAGGGACAACAGTGATGACCCAGGGCTGTTCTCTCACATCAGAGTTGCAAGAGAAAGGCCTCACCTTGTGCCTCCACACCTGAGGATGCTGCTTTAGGAAATGGTCTCAATTCTGATGGCTCTGGGGAGGGCACTGAGGCTCTGTCTCTAAGCAGTGTTTTTGTTTTTGCTCATAATTTGAAGTTGAGAAAATGCTTTTATAGGAGTTCGCAACTCCCCTCAATCCTGCTCTGTCTTGGAATTCTTCAGGACTTCTCATAGCAGAATAATCAGGTTTGATATCTCTGGATCTGAGAGGTTTTTGGGCTGGTTTTTGTGGGTTTTTTTTACATTCCAGCTCAATCAAGCCATCAGCCTAGGTGAAAGTAACAAGTACTCACTTCTGTCTAAAGATCTTCCTGCAAGCTGAGTTCAGATACACCTAGTTTACAGCTTGGAAACACATGCAATTTGCTTTCAAATTTGCACACTTCCTCAGACACTTGAAAGAACTGAGAAGCACTGATGACTTTTGCCCCAGTGATCAGTATTACTTGAGGAAAAACAAACTGGAGATGAATGCTGTTCACTGAAGTATGCTGTACTGCCCATTTTGAGTAGTGGCTTACCTGTCTTGCATGAATGTCTGCTTGGGGATTGTTCTTGGTTATGCATAAAGCATGGCTGAGCTGCTTCTCCCTTCTTAAGGCTCCCGGGAAAACACATGGAAAACTTTTGAATGTTTAGCACTTCTAAGCAACACTTGCTGCTTTCTGGATCCGTGCGGATAGTTGTGAGTTTGTTTGGTTTAGACCTTCTATCAGGATCCCTCATGAGAAGTGGAGTGAACAAACATCCAAGCCAAATGATACTTTCATGACGGTATTTTCTGGGTTTTTCCCCCCTCCTCTAGCCCAAGGGATGAAGTTGAAGAAAAGCACAAGAGCTCTTCCTATCATCGACACAGCTACCACCTGCTGCAGCATGACAGCCAGGATGCTAGTGCAGAACAAAGGTACCAGAGTGCTCAGCCCCCTCTCTCGCCCTGCATGGACTCAGTTCAGGCTGCATTCGTGCTTCTGCCCCCAGCAAGCCTTCACGTGTGGGGTGAATGTCTTTGCTTTGTCTCCTGACTTCATGTGTTTATGCAGTCCAGCTTCTTCCGTAATGTTCTGATGACTTCAGCTGATCGTGAGATTGGCCTCTGAGCACTGTCAGATTTACTTTCTGTAGGGAAGGGTTTAACTGTGCTGTTCCTAAGAGTGGATCGAGCTTGGTTTATTTGCCAGTGAAAGCCTATTAAGGGATAAGTTTCCAAATACCGTGCCTTAAATAAGGTAGTGAGGGTATCTAAGGAGTTAGCTGCTTGCTTTTGACACCTTTGCTCCCTCACAAGCCATCCTGAAGTTCTTGTGGGCACATTCTGTGTGCCTGGCAAGCTCAGCTCTGTTTGACAGCTGTGGGTTCGTTCATAATCCACACTTAAATTCAGACTGAAACGTGCAGTCTATGTTGGATGGGTGGTCAGCAGCTGAAAGACTCCAAGGTACCAAGGATCACGTACTTCCTAGGCTCAGCCTGAACTCTGTTCCCATAATACTTGCTGCATATTAAGTGCTTTCTGTCTGTAAAGCTGTAGGGAGATGCTATGCTCGAGTTCCCTGCTGGGTCAGCGTCACGTCCTAGGGCTTATGTGCAAGTGTGTGTATGCAGTAAGAGCAGGCATCATTCCACTGCGCTGCCTGAGCCATAGTTGTCCCTAATGCAGAGACCCTTCCAGTCTTGTTACGCAGTGCTTGAGCTCAGCCTGAGCAGACCTGGATGAAAACAGAGCAGCATGTGCTGAGCTCTGTGGAGGTCTCTGTGTTAAAGATCAATGTGGCAGGTGTCCTTAGCTGTGTGACTGGCCGTGTGTGGATGAAGAGCAGAATGTGAACTCCCTCCCTTCAGTGAAGGCTAACACTGTCCAGTATTGCAAGTGATGTCTTTCCCCTGCTGTTCCTTCGTAGTGATCATGATGATGAAGTCGCAAGCTTGGCTTCTACGTCAGGTGGATTTGGTGCCAAAGCGTCTACGCAGAGGCTGCCTGTGAAGGACTGGAAAGCCAAGGCATCACCCCGGGCTTCCCCAAAACTAAAGCGGAAGGGCAAGAAAGATGACGGGTATGCCGGGCTGGCCAGAGTACAGGTGGCTGTGGGACCAGCTGTGCAGGGTCACAACCTCACATAGCCATTAGCAGTGAGACCAGGGTCTGAGGTTGGGCAACAGCCAAGTGCTCCCAACCCTCACCTTGTTTTGCAAATGGCAGTAACCCCACACTAAGCGTTACTGGTTACTCGGACTCTGACTGCCACTCAGGGATGTGGGAGTAGGTTCTGCACTATGTTTCCAGCTGGGAATCAAAATCCAAAATACAGCCTGGGCTTTGGAAGAATGTGTGGCAGGTAAATTGCACGTTGTGGGGGGACACTGGATCCATTTGCTGGTTTCAGTGAAGGCTCCATTGGAACTGTGATGCTGTGAGTATAGCTTAACATGGCCTCCATTTCTAATTGGCTTCTGAATGCTGGCACAGTGCCCTTGTTTGACTATGTATCGTTTGTTACCTGCTTGCTGCCTTTGCGTGTTTCTAAACGTGCCCATATGCATGTCTTATAACTGAAAACTGATGACTGGGAAGGTCTGCCCAGAGCAAGTTAGACCAACCTGTCTGCATTAATGTGAGGAGAGCAGCACAGCTGCACAGGGCACTCTCTTCTTGTGTTCCTGTAGCTTCGTGATTTGGATCTCTAGCTGTGCAGATTACAGCAAAGATGGCCTATGGCATTACGTTTCTTGTTGTGGTCCTGTACCATGGCACCCAGAAGCTCTTAGCCTCTGAAATGACTTTCATTTTTCCTGCCTCAGTCCTTTTTAAGTTGCTGAATGGATGCTGTCTGGGAACAACAAGCATTTACTTCTCGTAGCATTTGAATATTCACATATCTGTGACTTTGATGGAAGCATGTGATATTAGTGGATCAGTTCGGTGTTTTTCTTTATTCTGCTATATATGCTGGAGTGCATAGTTTCTTCACCTTGAGAACTGGAATCATTCTAGATGATTTGAAGCTCATTAATTCTATATTTATTGAATGGGCACTTGGTTTTTCTTTGTGAAGTATTGGGAGACCTTCAAAAGCTGTTTGGCAAAGCCTTCTCTGGCTTTGAATGTGGACAAAACTGAAAAATCAGTGTGCACTGTTCTTTGTAAGGGTCCTCATTAAGACTTGGTTCAAGTCTCCTCCCTACCAAGGGACCAGTCTATAAGGACCTTCAGGTCCTGGGGGTAGTGCAATTGATGGAGTCACAATGCTGCAAGGGCTGGGATTTCAACACCTCCCCATCGCTCTTCGTGTTATACAAGGCAAAACAGAAGTATGAGCTGGAGTGTAAAATCTGAAGCAACTGTAAAATGTGTGATGTGTTTTGGCAGAAGACTTGGGTAATAAGAGCAGTTAATTGACATAATTGAGTTACTACTATTTTTATTTGCAGGGATGTGAACCAGTCACCAAGATCATCTAACAACCAGGTGAGTCAGAGCTGCTCTACAATCCATCCCAAGGGCATGATGCTTCAGCTCTGTTTACTGTCTGACTAAAGACCTGAGAGAAAATTCATCCCAGTTCCTTGAAGCCCCTGCTGTGCCCAAGCAGGAGCAGGCAGAGGTGCGGCTGTGCTGGGGCTTGGCATTGCTCTGTTCTCTGACTCACACAGCAGAGAAGGAGCTGCTCCGTGCTGTCCAGACTGATGCTTCCTTCTCACCTTTGCATATCGATGTGCATTTCTGTGTTCTCACAAGCCCTATATCTAAGATGCTACCACTCATTTCCTCTTCCCTGCCAAGATGACTCGCATATGTCGGCAGCAGGGTAAACTGTTCCCAGCAAAGTAAGGGTCGGAGTGGGACTGGCTTGTTGGCATTCTGTGTCTCTGTTGATAGTAACTTCATATCTGGCAGAAAATGCTCTCAGCTGCGTTGCATACATTTCTTAAACTGTCCTTGATATGTGTGTGCCTCCTTCAGATACTTTGAGCAGGTGAAGAGACAACAGCTATAGATGTATACTTCTCCAGTTGTTTGGTTGTTCATAAGTAAGTGGAAAGAGCTGAAAAAGTGTTCTAGGAAACCTCCTTCTTACTCTACTGATTGTACAGCTCTTTCATAAGTGTTTGAGGTCGTTATTTACATTTGCAGGCCTAAACATACTCTCTCAGTACCTGGCCAAAAGTGAACAGGATCTTTGAAGGGGGTCTTGAATCTAAGCAGTTAATATTTTAAGCAACTGTTTATGAATTGCATGTAGAAACTTCATGTACCTTGCTTTATCAGTGTATTTCTTGGGACAAAAGTCTTAGAAATAGAAAATGAGGCCAGCTTAATGCCTGCTTTGTGTATTATGCTTCAGTGCTAGGCACAGGGGTTGACTTAATGCCCTGCAGAAAGCTTGACTGACCTCCGATCCTGTTAGACATGAATGCCTGTCCTCTCCACACATAGGTGACACCAGAGTTCCAGGACGAGCTGATGTGCATATTGAGGAGCCAACAGCGGGAGCTCTCTGACCTGCGTCAGAACCAGATGGAGCTGCTGCAGAGACTCACGGATCACCTTGATGCTATTCAGAGCTCCCTTATGGGCCACGTGGAGAGGGTGATTGACTCCCAGCAGGAGCAGGAGCGTATCCTTGTTGGCAAACATTGTGTGGCAGTTGAGGCTGCAAGGCAGACTAGAGACATGAGGAAGACTAAGAAAATTCAAGGATCTTGGCAGAGTCGACTATAGGTGCAGTAAAACTGTCTGGCTGTGATATAACTATTTCAGTTCCTCTCAGTCCCTTTCTAAGGGCAAGAAACTCAGAACAGAGAAGAACTGACACTTTCCTCCACGCCACTAAATCTTCTAGTTACCCATTAAGATGCTAAGTGCCACAATGCTGGAGTAGACTAGAGGTGCACCAAATACGTTATCCTGTCAGTCAGTGGCCAGTTGCACAAAAGTAATTATGGGATGATCCTTTCCTTCCTTTCCTCCTTAAGGCAAGTCAGTACTTGCACCAGAAATAGCATCTGACTGCCATACTGCATAGCTGAATATAGAATTATCTTGTCTGTACCCATATATACATCGTGTGGTCCACAGGTTCCTTATGTACTGTCTGAAAATTACTTTCTTTTGGTGTTTTCAAACCTGCTATTCAATTATTCTTATTGGATTGTGAGTAGCTGGTTTCTGTACATCTTTTGCAGCACTGCATTTGGTCATGTTCCCCAAACTGAGCAGCTCTAGCCTGTTTCATGTCTGAAAGCACTCAGCTTCTGTGACATGACAATGATTTCTGTTTTCTCTATTAATTGGTCTTGGGTTTTCCTTTTCAACCATCAGGCTGATGTGTTCATAGGCAATTCCGGTAGCTTTCTTCTGAAGTTTGGAGTCTAGAGCTATATTGTAATATTAGAATAACTTTCCCTATCTGCAGTTTCGTATCTGCGCTGAATTTTGTCAGCAGCTGAATTGTCCTTTCACTGTCTGTTTTGCTGGGGGTTTTTGGTCTTGTTTTTAAGATGCACGTGCATCTCAGTGTTTGTGTGTCAGCTCCTTCAAGGAGCCTGGTTGCTTCATAAGGTATGACTAGCTTTTATTAAGCCCGGGTTTGCTCCCATGCACTATATCGCTATGTTCACCAATTCCATCCTGTAGAAGCTTTTTTTACCAATTTGCTTTTTATGGATATTGAGCTTCATGGTTTCTGTAGCGTCCTGATTTGGGCTGGGAAGAGGTTAATTTTCTTCATGGCAGCTCATAGGGTGGTACATTTTGGATTTGTGACCAAAACAAGTTTGATAACTCCCTGATGTTTTTTGCTGTTGCTAAACCCTGTCCAGGCCTTGTCTGTTTCTCACATTGCTTCACCAGCGAGCAGGCTGGGGGTGAGCAAGAAGTAGGGAGAAGGCACAGCTGGGACAGCTGACCCTGACTGACCAAAGGGGTGTCCTGAACCATATAACATTGTGCTCAGCAGTAAAAGCTGGGAGAAAGGAGGAGGAAGAGGGGATGTTTGGAGCAATGGCGTTTGTCTTCCCGAATCACCGTTACATGTGATGGAGCCCTGCTTTCCTGGGGAAGACTGAACACCTGCCCATTGATGGGAAGTAGTAAATGAATTCCTTATTTTCCTTGGCTTGCAGCTTTTGCTTTACCTGTTAAACTGTCTTTATCTCAACCTGTGAGCTTTCTCACTTTTACCTTTCCTGTTCTCTTCCCCCATCCTGCTGCAGAGTGAGTGACTGGCTGTGTGGGGCTGAGCTGCCTATGGAGGCAGTTAACCCACAATACATAGGGAACACTACTGCTGTTTTTTAGCTGTTTGGCTTTTCTGCCCCAACTTCCAGAGCTCTTCTCTCACCCTGATCACTTGTTTAGGAGCATGCTGTTGTTTACAGGAATGCATCAGCAATGTCATTAGACCTCTCTTTCACCAGAGCTGCAAACTTGCTCTTAACTCAGCTGTTGGAGGCAAGGGTAGCATCCATCTTTGTGGACAGGAGTGTTGAGAATAGAGATGAAATCTGTTGTTTGTGCTCCTTAACGTGCCTTCTCATTAGAGAGAAGACTAGACCGAGCACTGACAGAAGGACAGCAGCGCAATGGGCAGCTCCAGGAGCATCTGTCTCAGCAGCTCTCTCAGTCCCTTTCCACTGCTGTGTGCAACCGCCTGGAGAGGACCATTCGCGAGGAGATGAAGAAGACCGTACCCCAGTGTGAGTGTTGCTGCCTAGGTTTTGAAGGTGGTTCCCTACAGCTAGCCCCGTCAGGATTGTAAGCATGCTGTGTAAAAGTGTTGGCACTATATAAAGTAGGAGTTAGGTTACATGAATGAAGTCTAGTTACTGCACTTTAAATTGTTGTGGGCCCCACTGTAATCTGAGGAGTTCTGGTTTGGACAGAGTATGAGGCTCCCACGGGGGATGCCCTTCCAGAGATCATGGGTCTGACCTTCCAGTATAACCTGTAAAGTTGCTGGCTTCTGTTCAGTGCAGAAAAGCAGAAGAGGCTAATGAGTTTGGAAATGCTGAGACTCATCTGGAGCAAACTTAAACTTGTCTTTGCCCTTCCTTGACATACGGGCAACAGCCCATGTAAGGAAACATTCAAAGAAATGCTGGTGGGAAAGCCTTCTGCAGCCATTCATGTCCACCCTTCTGCTTGAAGCAGGGCTGCTCACTATTATAGATCAGGTCAGCTGTGACTTTGTTGGGGCAAGTCTTGAAAACCTTCAAGGCTGGAGATGCCATAGCCTCTCCAGTGACTTCCACAGCTGTACCACTTTCCCAGCAAAAAGTTTTTCCTGATGTCCAACCTTGGCTTCCCAAGGCAGAGCTTGTGACCATTGCCCCTTGCTGTGTCATATTCAAGAAGAGTTTGACTTTTTTTTTTTTCTTTTGGGGTGTTGAAGTGGGACTCTAGGCTTAAAGGTACAGCTTTTGACATGTCCATGTTGTGCCTAGGCATTTCCAAGAGCATGGACCCTGTTGCTGGCCAGCTAAGTAACACTATTGCTGCCAAGCTCACGACTGTTGAGGGGACCCTGAAAGAAAGTATCACCAAGCTAGTGAAATCAAAGGTAAGGAGAACCAGACTGTAACTTTTCCTGGGGACATTGGGTTGTCATCTGTCATCTGGGTAGCAATTCCTTACACCTCTTCCCCTCACCTGTATCTCCTGGTAAGGTTAGAGCCAGTGGTCAAAGCTTTTTCCTGGTCTCATCAGGAGAACAAACTTGTTGGATACTCCCCTGCCCACTTTGCTTCATTAGCCCTTTCTTTCATTTACCAAGTTGTTAATTTTCTACTAGAGAAGAGTTTCTCACTACAGCCAGGGCTTTTAGGGCCAACTCCTTCGGCCAGGTTGTGAAAGTTTGACTGGCTGTTCTGCTCCCCGCTCCATTCTGCATTCGTACTTTATTTAAGGGAGCAGAAGCTGGTTTTGTACTTTTGCAGGGAATGGTGGATTGCAGGAGGGAAGCAGGGGAAGGGGAAAGGAGCCATGCCTACTGTGCCGCCTTCGGGAAATGGTGATGTTCTCGGGCAGCCGCTCAGCAAGCAGATGTTCTGCCTGCTGTGGTCATGGTGCAGCCCAGTCAGTGGAAAGAGCTGAGGGAATACACACTTGTGACACCGGGCTGTCCTTATCTGCTGTGGGTGTGTTGCAGGGACCAACAGTGTTTGTTCACATCTTTAGTCTGCAGCAGGCTGTTGTTAATTTCCTGGAATCTCTTCTGTGTGCGCTTGTAAGAACCTTACAGATACCGTGGTGAGGGCAACAGCCGATACCCTGCAGGGGCCGATCCAGTCAGCTTACAAGGAAGCGTTTCAGAGCGTTGTGTTGCCAGCCTTCGAGAAGAGCTGCCAGTCCATGTTCCAGCAAATCAATGACACCTTTAAGCAGGGCACACAGGAATGTGAGTAGGTTTTCTTCTCTTGAGTTTTCTCTGCACAGCTTATTTGCATTAGTGGCTGACAACAAGTTGGCCTTATGTCTTTGCCTTTCAGAGTTTCACCAGTAACTCTTTAACCTCTTAGCCTGTCTGCGTGCTCCATTTCACACTTGGGCAATGGAAGCAGAAGTGAGGATATTTTTGTGGGTGGTGCTGCAAGAACAGGGCTTCATCTCTGGTCTTCATTGTCCATGCAGCAAAACATTTGGCCTCATGCTGTGAATCTGTGACTTCATTTGTTGAGTAGTGAAGCCCAGCTGTAGCATTACCCCATCCCTACATCAGGAAGATGACTGATGGAGAGGGTAGCACTTCTACAGCTAGGCCCTCAGCTCGGAGGAGTGATGAGTTGGGGAAGGTTTAGAGAAGGGTATGGGGGTGATCGGAGGTTAAATAGTGGCTGAATGGCATAGGCCTGGTCAGGCTGGAAAGAAGAAAAATAAAGAAAATTGTACACCGATGCACTGGAGAAGATCTTTCCTGTTCTCAGGCTTGGGATCCAGTTCCTTGGCCTTCTGGGAGGCCAGGCAGGTGTTACTCTGCAGAGCTGGTTTCCCAGGGGGTCTGAAGTTGGCTAGTGCTAGCACAGTGAGTTCTGTTGTCCATAGATCTGCAGTGTTTCCAGCTGTTGTTTATTTTGCACCCTTCCTCTTCCTCATAAGTCTTCCACAAGTGCATATAGCTCACATTCTTCTCCCTTTCGATCAGACCAATTCATAAAATATTTTAAAATGCAGCTTTTTGATCTCTGCAGACGCCTTGTTCAAGGGTTTGGGGTATTTTTTGCATCAGAAGTATTCCTCCTTTTTCTTCATTGGCCTTGAACTCCATCACTAACGCGGATCACAGTTCACACTGTGTATGAAATAAAATAACCTCACTCCCCCTTTTATCTTGCCTTGAACAAAGAATGCCTCTAAAGGTCTGTCATAAGAGGACTCGTGGCTTTGTTGCTGGGTCAGGTAATCCTGCATAATGGGGAAGCTGGAAGCATGGTTTCTAGGTTAGTGTAATGCAGCCCAAAACAAGGCTTGTGTGTTCACCAGGCTCTCCTGCACTCGTACGCTGGGTCAGTAATTGTTTCTGCTGGAGAATGTGTACAGCCTGGCAGCTGGATTTCTGCAAGTACCGGCAGCACAAATGTCTTCCTCTCTGCTTGTTGCAGATATCCAGCAGCTTGAGACTCACTTGAAGAACAGGAAGGTACGAGAGCAGGAGGCCCGGGACCCGCTGCTGAACCAACTCCGACAGCTCATCACCACCTTCCAGAGCACCACGGAGCAGTTGGCTTCCACTGTTGCAGCCAGCGTCCATGCTGAGGTGCAGCATCAGCTGCATATTATCGTGGGCAAGTAAGTTGACAGCTGGGCTTGTGGAAAGAGTTGTCAGAGGTATATATGTGTTTGTTAACACAAACCTCACCCTGCTTAGTTGTGGCAAATGGCTTGTTTCCATGAGTACGGCGGGGCTGCTTGTTGGCTCCATGCAGTGTCACCGAGCACGTGAGCGGGTGTGCCCAGTGCCATGTAGGGCACCACACGGAGACTGCGGAAGGTTTCTAACAACCAGCTGTATCGCTGCTGCATCTGGGAGCTCAGGACCTGCTTCTTTTAGGGTCCCACGTGCATGCTGGAGGACAGAAGGACCTAAGGCAGCCCATAAGCACACTCGGGTCTGAACGCTTCCTGAAGATCATTTTGGAACAGGCCTTTTGAAGGCTTTTCTTCTTGACTCTGTGTGTCCTTAGGCGTACCAACAGTTTTTGCAGGTTACTCTGTCCTCCCAACTGCTCTTGCAGCAAGTCGTGCTTGGCCATCCCAGTTTCAAGATGCGATCCCAGTGGTGCCTTCAGCACACACACGCTGTGAGGCTGGTGGCAGGTTGCCAGGCACTAAGATTGGCTGGTGGTCACCTGGGGGCAGAATGCCCCTGTCTATTTTAAGCCACTAGAACAGATGTCAGAGCGCATTGGGGTCTTCCATGCAGATCAGACTTGCCAGGGAAGGCTACCAGAGTAAATTCTGGTCTTACTGCATGGGCTGTGCTTGTTCCCAGGGAAGTTCTGATATTCTACCTGCAGAAGAGCAGGTTTGATGCTTGGCACCCTGTGTAAGAGGGGAGGATCTGGGCCTTGGTGGGAGAGGTGTAACATGCAGCAGCAGAGCCTGCACTGTGAACTGGTCTTCTGTGGAAAAGTCACAGGCTCGGTTAAAATGTTTTCTCATTCTGAAGGTGTCATCTGCAGGCTAGGATTCTGCAGTCAACAGATCGGATGTAGGAAGCTGGGCTTGTCTGGGGATAAACCTACAGCTTTAGCCTTGCTTGTAAGCCAGAGACATTAAAGATTTAAAATGCTATATAATGAGAGACTTGGTTCCCTGAAACACCACTTTCCCGCACAGAATCCTAGCATCTTCTGCATGCACCCTGGGACATTGTGGTGTTGGCCACAGAGCTGCCTTGTGCAGCATGTTTCCAGTGCCTCAGAACCATTTGTGTTAACCCTTTGGGAGCCACACTACAATAAGCAAGCAAGCCTGTGTTTTCTTGCTGGTACAAGCTTTGTGCAATGTTGTCCCTCAGCTCTTCATTTTCAGAGTTGCCTTGGGCTTTTTTTTTTGTTTTTAGCATGCAGGAGTCTATTTTGGCCCAGGTGCAGAGAGTCATTAAAGGAGAAGTGAGCCTGGCTATGAAGGAGCAGCAGGCAGCTGTCACCTCAAGCATCGTCCAGGCAATGCGCTCAGCAGCCGGGACTCCGATCCCCTCTGCTCACTTGGATTTCCAGTCTCAGCAGACTCACATCCTTCAGCTGCTCCAGCAGGGACACCTCAACCAAGCTTTCCAGCAGGTACCTAAGTTTCTAGCAGTGGGCATTGCTGCCTGTTGGGGGATGGAGTGGTGGGAGGGGGGCTTCTTGAGGTGGAGACGTAAACCTACAACAACTTCTACAGGAGCTGACTGAAAAGACCTGTGGCAGCGGACTGTTTGAGGGGTGCTGTTGCACTCATGCAGGTCAAGCCATGGAAGTTCCATGTTTCGGTGGTGGTGCAGTTCCTTCTTCCCTGCCCATGCCCTGTCAGGACAGTGTCAGTGCTCCAGTAAGCCAGAGTGTTTTGCGATCAGCAGTGGCACGTGGGGCACGCCTGAAGAGCAACAGCTTCATAAGCCTCTCTGGGCAGATCTACCAGCTGGGGCCTGACCTTGCCTTTGCCTTTGAATATGTAGGCAGATCCATTTGAGCTGCTGCAGACAGACTCCTCTGGGAATGGTGGCAATGCCATGCCAGTGGGCTGGCATGGGATATAGATGTGGCCCTGCTCTGTGCTGCCAACTGTAACCTGCTCCCTGCTGCCTGGTTGTGGTCCGTTCAGCTTAGAACAGACGCAGGTGTCCTCAGAGTGTAGACTGGGAGAGGGTTTGCAGAGAATTCTGCTCCCAGAGGAGGCTGGCAAGCCATGAAGCTGTCCCAAGACAGAGGGCTGTCTCTGCTCTGTCCTGTCTCCCTCACCTGCCTGTTGTTTCCTCTGCATTTCTAGCTGTATCTTCCTTGCAGGCTCTAACAGCGGCTGACCTCAACTTGGTTTTGTACGTCTGTGAGACTGTGGATACTCAGCAAGTATTTGGCCAGCATCCATGCCCACTGTCCCAGCCTGTGCTGCTCTCTCTCATTCAGCAGCTCTCCTCGGATTTGGGTACTCGTACGGAACTGAAGTTGAAGTGAGTATGATCAGAGTGCTGGGTCTGAACCTATGCAGACCAAGGAACAATTCCCCTGTGGAGGCAAAAGGAGGGATAGTGCCACGTTTCCTGGGCAGTTTAATATCCAGAGTGACTTCTCCCTGTCCTCAGTTCTTAACCCATCACTGGACCTTGCGTCAGCAGTTTCTGGTTGTGACTGCCCCAGGTTCGGTGGGACGTGGCACCAGGAGCTACTGGAAGTCACGTCTGTTAGATGTTCCAAGCAAAGTTTGTGTGACAGAATAGTGACTGTGCTGATACTTGCCATGAACATTTTTAGTGAGCACGTCAAAACCCTGTTCTCTGCCCTAAAAAACTTAACTTGTTACAGTCAAAACCCGCAGGTACCTTGGCCTCTATGGAAAAGTGACTTGGAGTTTTTTAATGCAAGTTAACAATAGGGATAAAGCAAGCTAGAAAACCAGAAAAGGAGTTTTACAGACGAGCTGCTAATTAGAGTTAAATTTGCTGCTGTGAAGTTCGAACTGGTCTGTTAGTGAAAACCTAACCTAATTGCAGTGACCACATTGCTTTACTTGGGTTGTGGTTTCAAAGTTTATGGCTCCTCTGAACTTCAGAATGGCTTGTTGGTAAAATTCTTGCTCTTCCCACACCCCTTTCTGGGTGAGACATTGGAAGAAGGCCTTAAATACATCCCTATGTGAAATTAGCCTCACTGCTGAGGATTTTTACTTCCAATAAGTGATTAATTCTGCTAAAAAGACATCAAAGAAAATATCTAGTGCTGTGACCAGGCATGGCCTGTGGCCAAGTGCCACCTCCAGCACTGCAGGGTGTTCTGGCTTGCCATTGTGCCTGGTTTAGGCAGCCAGCTTGTGCTGCACATCCTGCAGGCTGAAAGCTATAGGCTGCCCTTATGTGTTGAAGAAGAGATAAGTGAACTCTGCTGTGAGTCAGTAGCATTTATTTTCTGATGGCTAAACATACTGCATTGAGTTTGGGTGGATGGTGGAGCAGAACTGCGCATCTTCCTTGCTGAAATGAACTGAATCGGAATGGGATTGTGTGTTGGGCTTGGTTCTAACCCTGATCTCTCCTCCTTCAGTTACTTGGAGGAAGCAGTGATGCACCTGGACCACAGTGACCCCATCACCCGAGACCACATGGGGTCGGTCATGAACCAGGTGCGGCAGAAGCTCTTCCAGTTCCTCCAGGTGGAACCCCACAACACGCTGAGCAAGCCTGCCCGTCGTCTCATGATCATGCTTCAGGGCCTGGTCACCCCTGGCATGACCTAGGAGTTCCTGGCTACCTTGTGGGCTGCTCCGTGGAAGCCCACCAGCAGCTCCAGTAGTTACTAACCACGTATGGCTTGTGTTAAGAGCTCTTGCCAGGAAATCTATCAACGTGTGTGTGATGTCTCTAAGGCAAGCGCCATCTGTGTATAGTCCCAAATAGTCACTGAACGCTCACTTGGCTTATTTTTCCTAAATAGTCTCTTTTTGACAGAGTTAAGTCTCTTCTTCACCTGCCCCTCCGTCCCCGAGGCCTGGCTGGCGGTCCAAGTCGCATTCGGTAGAAGCTGGTGCATGTCTGAGCCCTCTAGTTTGGCATCTGCCAAGGGCAGTGGGGGCCGAGTGCTGAACCGGGGGGGCTGCCGTGCTGGCCACAAACCAGCACCTGGTCCTTGGTCGGGGACTCGAGCTGTGCCTCCCTCCTGGGTGGTGGGCTGCGGGGCAGGAGGGGGGGTCACACCCCGGGCTCTGCGTGGCTGCCATATGGTGGCTCCCCAAGCAGGTGTGGGCAAGGGGGGGCTGTATGTGCCCCCCCGGAGCCACTGGGGTGGTGCTGGGGGTCAGGCCAGCCGGGCAGCAGCCCCTTGTGACCATCAGTTCTGTTGTGTGTTGGAGCATGTCCATGGTTCAGGCATTGGTTTTGATTTTACACCAAGGTTTTTCTTTTTGTCTAAATTTTGAAATTTTGGGTTTTTTTGAAATAACATTAAAAACAGTTCAATAAACAACTTTTTGAGGAAAAAAAAAAAAAAGCAAGCATCACCTCCCCTGGGGCCCTGCTTCTGTTGTGCGACCTGGGGGTCAGGAGGAGGTGGGACCGGGTGGGGCACGGGCTCCGTGTCTCGGAGGGCGCAGACAGGAGCCGCCCGTTCAGCTCCCCGCGGCGCAGCCCCCTGCCCGCTGGGGGGGGGGGGGGGGGGGGGGGGGCGGGCCGGGGCGGGCTGGGGGCGGTGCGGCGGGGCCGGGGCTGCCGGCGGCTGCGGAGCGGGGAACACACGGCGGCGGTGGCGGCGGAGTCCGCACCATGGACCGCGGCTGGTGGCGGCTGCTGGGGGTCGTGTGCCCGTTGTTGCTGCACCTCGGTGAGTGCCGGGGGCGGGTAGGAGCGGGACTCCCGGCCGCGGAGCCCCCGCGCCGCCTCAGCCCACTCGCCCCGGGGCTCCGCGATCCGGGGCTGGGCTGTCAGGACCGGGGCAGCGCCCCGAGCCGGCCCTGGCTGCTGCCCCCAGGCTGCTGCCAGCTGCCCTCGCCCGGGGCACGGGGAGCACCCCGCAGCCCTGGCACCGGCGTGTCCCTTCCACGCTGCCCCGGTGCTCCCAGAGCCGAGGAGGGACACGGGGGGCTCCAGGCACGGCGCGGGTACCCCGCGGCATCCCTGCCGGAGGAGGGGTGGGGGCCCGGGGGTGCCCCGGGGCCGGCGCTGAGCGGGGGACGAGAACAGCCCGGCCGGGGCGGTTTCCAGGCTCGGAGAGCAGGTGATGGCTCAGAGCCGTCCCCAGGCGCGGGGCGGCTGCGTCGGCACTGGCTCGGCTGCGGGGGCAGCGGGGGGGCTGCAGCGCGCTGGGGGCTCCCTGTGTGCCTCTCCCTGGGCTCCCTCCCCGGCCGAGCCGGGGCAGGTTTTTCCTCGTGGTTTGGCCGCGGGGTAGCGGAGGCGATTTGCCCTCCTGGCTTCTCCTTCCCGGCTGCCTTGTGCCGAGGGACCGGGGCGGAGGGGAGGGTCGTGCCGGGCGTTAGGGGAGCCCGGGGGGCCGAACCGCAGCCTGTGTCAGGGACCAGCCCCGAGGGAAGGCACCTGCCGGCCGCGGCCGGTGTGTCCCTGCGCTGGGGAAGATGCGCTTGTAGCCCAACTGGGTCAGAAGAGGAGCAATGGATCCCCCTTCGGTGCTACCTGCGGCATTTGTGACCCACATGGCTGGTGTCACCCCGAGACCTTCCTTGGCGATATGCTCGGGGAGGGGGGTGTCTCGTCGTGAGCACCCGCTGAGCTCCATGATGGGCTGGGGTTTGGGCTCGCCCCGCTGTTAGTCTCGGCCACAGCCCCTTTGCTCGGGGCCTGGTTCCAGGGGCACCGGCGTGGGATGCCAGCGGCACGGCACACGGCTCCCTGGAGACATCCTGGCTGCCTCAGCAGCCACCGGGCAACTTTCGCCTGCTTCTGGGGTCACCTTCCCACAGGGATCCCTCCGGGACTGTCCTCGCCTCGCGCCTTTTAAGCATCCTCAGCTTAGAGACCTCCCAGGTGCACACCCCCGCGCTTCCAAAAGTCTCCCAACCCCTGTGACTTGGCACAGGAAACCCACCAGCCCTGCGGGACCCCAGGGGCAGAGCCGAGGACTGCGTGGTGTTTCCCTGTCACCCAGCCACACACCAGCTCTTTCTGGGCGTCCCCCGGCCATGGATGCACTCGCAGTCATCCCCAGCACATCCCGTCACCAACTGTCCTGTGGCCAGCACGGGGGTGTGGCCAGTTCCCGTGGTGAATCCTTGCGGAGCAGAGCAGGGAACTGGGGCTTCACAGAGTGAAACAGCCAGAGTTGCGCTTGTGCCTCTTCCTTTCGTGCTTTCCCTTTTCCCCCTTTCCATTTTCCCCCTTTCCATGTTTCACCCTTCCCCCTGCCCCTTTTTCCCCTTTTCCCCCTCCCCGTTCTCCCCCACTGCAGAAGGAGCAGGGACTCCAGCTTGACAAGCCTTTGCTTTTGGGTTTTGTTTTTTTTTTTTTTTTCTGTTGTAGTCACAAATTAATCTTTGCTGTTAGGGGATAAAAGCCGGGACAGATGGCTCTGGGGAGAGCCCGGGAGGCCGCGGCGGAGCGGCCAGCGTGCCGCGCTCCCCTGCAGCTGGTGGCAGCATCGCTGTGGGGTCATTGCATCGTGCCACGTCGGGCTCCTGGGCCAGGAGCAAAGGTTCACCCCAAGCGCCTGGGGAGAAGGATGCCAGGAGTCTGGTGGGATGCGGAAGGGGGTGCCAGCCCCTCACCAGATTTTGGAGCCCGGTGACAGTGGTGCACCCCTGAGCCGGGCAGGTGATGGCCATGGGGGAGTCCATGAGGGCTCAGCTCTGTCTCTCCCCTGCAGCCACCAGTCAGGAGCCCATCAGCATGGCGGGGAAGTGCGACACCATCTACAAGGGCTTTGCTGGCTGCCTCATCAGCCTGGGGGACAGCATGGCCCAGAGTGTTCGGCAGCAGCAGGAGGAGGGCGGGGAGGAGGCACAGGAGCTGGACACCATTTGCAAGTGAGAGTCCCCATCCCTGTTCCGATGGGAGCTGCTGGGATGGCTGGTGAGCTGCCACCAGCGGTCCCAGCCACTCCTGCCCATCTCCCCAGGTCCTGGGACGACTTCCACACCTGTGCCAGCGAGGTGCTGTCAAGCTGCCCTGAGGAAGCAGCCGCCATCTGGGAGTCGCTGCGCCAGGAGTCCCGCAAGATCCAGTTCCAGGGGAACCTGCAGGAGCTGTGCAGCACCCAGAGAGGCCTGGCCAGTGCCCGCGGCTCACCAGCTGCTGAGACCAACCACGCCACGCTGCGGGGCTCAGCCACCCCCCTGCGCCCCCACCTGCTGGCCCTGCTGCTGCTGGTGCCCCGGCTCTAGCCCTGCCTGCCCGCGGGGTGCCCAGGTGATGCTCCGGGTCGGTTCCCCAGTGCTGGCCGGGCACAGGCACCTGTGTTCCCCGCCGAGCCCATCTGCCCCTCAGGCATCCCTCGCCGGGCACAGTCCTCTCCTGCAGCAGCCCTTCAGATGGATTTATATTTATATTAAAAAGACGCTTTTACATTTCTCCCGTCTCTCTGCCATGGGATGCCCCTCACGCCCTTTCCAAGCTCCAGATTTTCTCTGGGGATTGGAGAGGAGATGCTGCCTGGACCAGCCCCCAGGGGGGTCACCATGGGTCTCTGTGGCTCTGTCACCCAGGCACATTGCCTGTGGCTGTGCTGGGCCCCAGGGAGAGCTGTACCGGGGATTCCCACGGCTCTGCTGCTCCCTGACAGCAGCTTTCAGGGCTAGGCATGAAGGATATTCCCTTTAGAGGTCAGTCAAGTGGTTTCTTTATTTTAAAGGGCATCTTAGAAAAACATGGTGCATGTATTTCTCTTTTCTTTTTGACAGCCAACAGCTTGTCTGATGGGCAACTCCAGTGGCATCAGACAATTTTCTGAAAAAAATCCTATTTTCCATCCCTTTTATTTTGGTCCTGCTGTATTCAGTCTTACTAATGGTCATGAAGGAGATGGGGGTTTGCAGAGAAAAGAGTTTTTTTTGTAGCTGAGATGATATAGGTGAAAAAAACAGGGAACTGAAGCGCTCATCCAGGTCCAAGGGGGACTTGGTGAAGTTAAACCAAGCTGATGTGCTGGAGCTTAACTTGGTTCAGCTTGTGACTATCAGCAGAAGACGCTGTTATTCCCATCTCTGTTGCTGTCATGCGAAAACTTCAGATTTTTTTTCCTAGCACACTAAAACCCATGGTGGCAAACCAGTACCCCTGCATGTGGGCAAGGTGGCCTCCCCACCCTCTGGGGAGCAGCCTCTCCCCTGACCCACCACCTAAGGGGATATTAAAACTGCTAATGGGCCACCCCATCTATTGCACAGACCAATGGCTGGCTCCCAGCAGCGGGTGGATCTGGCTGGCACGTGGGAAACTGTCCTGCTCTGTAAAGGCAACAGCACCCTGACTGCCAAAATCCTCCGGCCAGTGCCAGTGCCACCATGCCATGGATGGCGCGAGGCTCAGCTGCGAGCAGGAGCAATGAGAAAAGCAGCTACATGCCGTGAGTAGCGAGTTGCTGCAGTTTCTTTGATCTCCGGGGTGACTTCAAGGCCGTCCCAGGAACGCTGCCGTGGCTGGTCCCGGCACAGTTGTGGTTTTGCTCCAGGGAAGCCTTTGTGCGCTGGCTGGTGACCGAGAGCCTTTGGTGGGTGAGCAAGAAAATTGTTGCTGTTCTTGTTGAGCCAGGGAAAATTATTGCTTGTTTCATTGCAAAACCTCTTCCTGCAAGGTCCGGTCACTTAAATGTGTGATCCCCAAACCTCTGGGATGTCACCCCGGCTGTGCCGGTCCCCTGCCAGCCTCCGGGGCCAGGAAATGCTGCCTCTGGACTGTTGTGTTGTGGTGCATCCCGGGGGGCTGAGCGATGGCTGCCGCTCCCTCAGCTTTGCAGGGGGACCCCATATTTATTTCATATTATTTATGTCATTAACCAGCCTGGAGCTGGCTTGGGGGGGTGTCAAAACCAGGACTAGATGGACACAAAGCATCCCACGGGGAGGAGCGAGGACAAGCTGCCAGCAGCCTTTGCTGAGGGACGGTACCGAGCCCAGGGCCAGGTGCCCTGCGGGACATGGGGCAAAACGCTGTCCCTGCTCTCCTTGGCCAGCAGCTGCCGCTCCCCGTGTTTAACGCCAGCGCCGGGGGGATAATCTGCTGATTCTTTCCTTTCCAGTTCCTGACAATCCTGTGTTTAGGGGTGAATTAATGCCGGATCCCCGCAGGGTGGCTAAGAGGATAAACGCTGGCCGGGCGCCGGCCATGCACCGCACAGCGCCCGTCGCTCCGATGGCACCTCTGTGGGGCCAGGAGCAATGGGATCTCTGCTTCCCTGCTGCTGGCTGCTCCCCGGTGTCCTGCAGCAGGGTGGTGGGAGGTGGCCAGCAAGCTGGAGGGCCACTGAGACGGTGCTCTGCCAGGCCATCACCACGATGGTGACACTGGCGTGCACCAAACCATACTGCTCCGATCAGGCCGGGAGTGTGTGCATGCCTGGCAAGACCCACAGGCACCCGTCAAGTCCTCAAAGTGTTTGATCCTGCACTCAGAGAGACATGCCACACACATCCCATGCCCTGAAAGATGTCACCGCATGTGTCCCACACCCTTGGCTATGTCACCATGTGTCCTGATGCCAGCACATGTCACCACACATGGCCCACACCCTTGGCTATGCCACCGCACATGTCCTGCAGCTGGAAGTTATCACCATATGTGACACTAAAATATGTCACCACACATCCTGCAGGCACCGATGGCTCTGGGGGGCTGGGGCTGGAATTTGGGGATGCTGGGCTAGGACAGGCTGGTGGGTCACTGCTGCTTGGTGACCCTCACGGTGCAAGGGTCCATAGCAAAGCATCACCCTAAACCCACTGTCACTGTCTCACCCTAATCGTCCCTCAAGGAGGTGCCTGCGAGGCCAAGAGTGGCAGTGTGATGGCAAGGACGGGCATACTGACCCCTAGGAGAGCTCTCCAGGTGCTCCAAAACCGGGACAAGCAGCCGGTGTCTGCCCTCCCATTGCACTCAAGGGTTTGTGGCAAGGGTGTGGGACAGTCCTGCAGCCATGTTCTACTGTGGGAAGGGACAACGTCCTTGTCACTGCCCCCAAAACAAACGGCTGGCTCCCCGCACGCTGGCCAGAATCTGCCCAGGCTGACACCTGCAGCCGCTGGACGGGGCGGACGGGGACCAGTGGCCCCCAGCACTGGGAGCCTGTTGAGCACCCAGCGTGCTGTGAAAACCCATCACGCTGGTTATGAAACTCCGGTGACCTACTTTACACTCCCTGCTTTTGTTCTTAATTCCCAGATATGGCTGCTCTCCAGATTTTGCCCATCAAGGCAAATTAATTGGAGTAGATCCTAATTTGCTCTCTGCTATTCTTTGGGCAGAAGATTAAATGCTCTGCAGACATTATCTCCCTCTCTCTTTTCTAAGAGACAAACCTGAATTATTAAAAAAAAAAAAAAAGAAAGAAAGAAAAGGGGATAAAGGAAGGCCAAGTTAGGTTGAGTTGATGTTTGAATTCACTTTTTGTAATCACAGAAGAGGCCAGGGAGGCCTCTGCATCCCCAAGCAGCTGGAAGCAGATGGTGACACTATTCTGGGCAGCTGTGTGAGCAAGATGGTGCACGTGGCACAGCGACACGAGGGCCAATCTCCCGGTCACGCAGCCTGCTGCCTCCACCGTGCAGTGGTTGTTGAATCCTCCATTCCTTTGCCTAGGGAAATTCCTCCTGGTGAAGCTGCTGGCTGGGGAATGACTCCTCATCTGTGAGGATGTACTTGGGTTTCTCCGGCAGGATGGGCTGGAGCTGTGCCGGGGCCATCGGCGGTGGTGGGATGGCTCTGTGCTCTCCTACAGTACCCAGTGCCACCATTCCAGTCTGGTGTCCCCACAGAGGAACGTGCCCAGGCACCAGCCTTGCTGGGCAGAGCTGCCTCCAGCATCGCTGGCACCCCAGCACGCTGTGGGGAGAGGGAGAGTCGGGAGCCTTGTGTAGGCTGGAGGACACTGTGTCACAGGGCTGGCAGCTCTCCGAGCTCGTGTGGGGATTTCTGCCGAGCCAAATGTCCAACTTTCCATAAGGAATGCCAAAAGGCAACCTCAATCTCCATGGATCAGATGCAGCGGGAACGGCTGAGCCGGAGTCACCTCTGCCACTGGGGCCGTGCTCAGCCCATGGCCTGGCACCCCGTCTGCACCCGGCTTTGGGGCTTTTTTTCTCCAGAGAGGCATATGGAAAGTTGGATTTCTTTTTTAAGCAGCTTTAATTGAACATCCTCCTCCTCCGACCTCTGCTTAGCCTTGTCGGGACAACCTCTGGCCCAGCATGGCTTCTGAGGGATGGGCTTATAGCTGCATGGGGCTGGGATGCGGCTCAGAGGACATTCAGGTTTCCTGCTTCACCGCATGCCCATTCAATGGCAGATGAGGGACCTCGTCCTCCTCTTCTGGCTTGCTATGTCCTGGCACAGCAGAGAGCCCGGGGCTCCCCAAATTGCCCTGTGCCCTGGACATGCAGCCATGTCCCAGGCAGCTTTGGGGTGCCGGGACATACTGGGGGTGGTGCTGGTCGTTTCCATCTCTCCGCAGGCAACTGCAGCTCGTTGTGCCCCAGTGAGGCTCTGGATTCATATGGCAGCACTGCAGGCAGCTGTTGGGTGCAAAGGGAGCTCTGGAGCTCCATCGGCTGAGCTCCTACTCCGAGCACAGTGTGCCCTGGCGCTGGAGCAGGCTGCTCAGGGCTGTTTCTGGGGGAGCTGTGCATCTCCAAGGAGGGAGGATTCTCCACCTCTCCAGATATGCAGCATTGCCCCAGGGGTCCCAGCCTGCCTTTAGCAGCTTTCACAGGAGAAGCTGTGAGGAAGCCACTGGCAGGAGATGCAAAACCCTAAGGGGAATCCATCCTGCCAGAAGGATGGTGGCTCCCAGGAGGGAGCAGCCAGGCTGTGGGGCCACGCCTGCTGCTGCCCCTTTGTGGAGATCCCTGACACTATGGGCTGGATCCTTCCCACAGCACCAGAGGCAGGCTGTGGGTCTTGGAGGGTAGGAGTTGGCGGGGATTTCTGAAGGGGCAAGCAAGGAGGAGCAGGATGCGGCTCCTCTCTCAGGAGAGCAGCATCCTGGAAGGGAGGAGGCAGAACCAGGTGGAAGTCAATCAAGAAACAATGAGAAGGCAACCCGTCTGGCTACAAAACAAGCTGTTAGACTGTGCTCTAACAACACCGCTGTATGGGTGCATCAAACACCTGGTATCAGTCCCTTCTTGTAGGAGGGAGAAAAGAACAGCAGGGCTTGGCTGGAGCAGTGCAGGTGGGAGCCCAGTGCCTGGCGGGGCAAGGGGCTACAGAGCCTGCCCAGCACCTAGGGCTTCGCAGCCCACAGCTGGTGCCCCCAGCAGCAGGATACTTACCGGGCTCATAAACTTCTTGCTGTAACTGGAGAGATGACTGAAACGAGTAACAGGTTTCAGGGTTCAACTGACACTGACCCCAAACTCAAAACAGGTGCCCAAACCAGCAGGCAGTGGGTCATGTGGATGGGAGGACAGTTCTGCAAGGTCCCCGCCCACTCTCAAGCTCTGTCCCAGGTGACACACTTGCCCCCAACCTTCCACAGTGAGCTACGGGTCCTTCCCTTGGCTCTGGTGGGTCTCAGAGCACTACCATGGTATAAATAATACAAGAAAGAGCTGCTCTGATTGAAATTCTCAGAAGTCTGTGGTTCTGCCTCAAGAGTTCGATCCGTGTTGGCTCTTTGGTATTTTTGTACTGACAATTAGCAGTGGTGATGGACCTGTAACTGCCTCATTTGGTGTTCTCATGAGCCAGGCAGGAAACAAAGCTGTGAGGAAGCAACTAATGGAAGATGCAAAACCCTGAGGGAAACTCATCCTCGCAGAGCAGTTAGCCCTGTCCCAGCAGCTGTGGCCGAGGAGAGGCAGCCCACGGCTGTATGCCCATCCATAGCAGCCGGGCTGACGAGGAGAGGCACAAGCTTTTTAATTTGCTGGTGGTATCAAGCTGGGGTGACCTTGAGAAACAGCCTAAAATAACGGGATCAGCTTTAATAGGGCCACATGCAAGATTTTACATGTCGGGCACAGGCTAAGCCACCTCCCAGGGACAGTGCAGGGGACATGTGGCTGTGAAAGCACCTCCAGAAACAAAATGTAGGGGTTGTAGGGATGAAAATGTACCAGCAGTGTCATTACTGTGTGGGATGCCAAGAACCGGTTGATTTCCCTCATATAACTCAGCAGATCTGCTGAGCACAGTACAAGCAGCCCCTTCTCAGACCTGTCACACGTTTCTGTACCTTATCTAGAATTACACGGGAAAGAAGCTGATGACGATAGCATGCATCAGCAGCTATAACTTTCATTATGCTATGACTTACTAAGCATTTTAAACAGTTGAAGAGCCCAGGAGTGTTAAAATAAAACCAGCTATTTTTAAAAGCATGGTAGGACTGTGAAAATAGCCCCTCTCCACCTGAACCGTCTCGGGAATGACGTGACAGCCAGGCTGGAAAACAAGCCCGACAGTGTCGTGTTTCTGTCTTCCCTGGAGAAAGAAGTGCCGTCAGCATCTTTGCAAGAAGGTGTCATCCTTCATCCTGCTGCTCTCAGGTCATCTAGGGCTGAAATGTGGAGTGTTTGGTTTAAGGATGGGGAAAGGGTACGAGGAAGAAAGTCTACCAGCAGTTACCAAGCAAGCCTTGCGGGTTTTGTGGCACTTAGTAGCTGGGGAAAAGAAAGCAGAAAGGAATGTGCCTCGTTATTCTGTTGTGCACAAGAGCTAGCCCACAGGGACCAGGTTTTCCCTGCCAAGGGAAAGGGCTGATGCTTCCGGGCAATTTTCTTGCAATGGGAGTGTTCTTCCAGAGCCCCGCAGCCCAGCGGGGAGCAGCTCTCCCAGGCGCCGCTGGGGATCCATTTGGGCTGGGCTTGGTTCCAAAAGGGCGGTGAGGAGTTGTCCCTCCTTGGGCAGCGGGTCACTGTGGCTGCCCCTCAGAGGCAGGAACGTGGAGAGCGGGAACACCGTGCCCGTCGGGGGGCCTCCTGCTCAGCCCCTGGGGCTGGGGAGGTCCTGGGCCCACGGGGCTGAGGGGGGTCCCAGGCCCTGTGGGGTGAGAGGGTGTCCCAGAGTGTGTGGGGCTGAGGGGGATCCTGGACCCTGTGGGACTGAGGGGGGATCCCAGGGCCTGTGAGGGTGCCTGGGCCTATAGAGCTGAGAGGATCCAGGGCCCCTGGGGCTGAGGGGGGATCCTGGGGTGTGTAGGGCTGAGGGGGGTCCCGGGGACCCATGGGGATGAGGGGATTCCCGGGGGGCCTGTGGGGCTGAGGGGGTCCTGGGGCCTGTGGCGCTGAGGGGAGTCCCAGGGGTATGTGGGGCTGAGGAGGGCCCATGGGGCTAAGGGGTGCCGGGCCCTGAGGCTGAGGGGTGCCTGTGGGGCTCCCAGGGGCCCGTGGGGCTGAGGGGGGTCCCAGACCCCTGGCGCTGAGGCGGTCCGAGGGAAGGGGGCGATGGCCGGGGCTGGTGTTCCCGGCGGTCCCGGCAGGGGGCGGTATTGTGCGGGGCCGCCGACCAGCGCCCCATCCGCCTCGCCGCGGCCCTGCCCACCGCCGCCTCCGCCAATCGCCGCGCGCGGTGTCCCCGCCCCCTCGTGCGTCCGCGGCGCCGGCGGATGACGTCAGGAGGCGGCGCCGAGCTGTGGGCCGAGGTGAGTAGGGGGTCGACTGCCTCCGGGGGCAGCCCGCTCCGCTCCCCCCGGTCTGGCCTGACCTGGCCCGGCCGCTGCTTCCCCCCGGCTCGCTCCCGGGGCGCTGGCGGCTCGGCGCCGCGGCGCAGCCGCGGTGCGGCCCTGGGGGGGCGGGCGCGGCGGGCCCCGGCGCCTCAGCCCTGCCGCTGGGCCGCGGGGGCGGGTGGGCTGGGAGGGGGCCCTGGCCGCCTCCCAGAGCGGTCCTCAGACGGGGCGGGCCGGGCCGGTGCTGGCTGGGCCGGGGGGCGAGCCTGCCGCAGGACGAGCTGCCGGCGCTGGCCCGGCGTCCCCTCCCGGGGCCGGAACGGCCTGCTTCGGGATGAGTTAAGAGAAACAATCAAGAGTTCTGCAGATCCCGGTTGGTTTGACGGGTCCTGGCCGGCCACCGCCTCCGGCACAGCTGCCTGCGGTGCTGCAGCAGCCCCAGCCCCGGGTTTACTCTTGGAAACCCACCAAAGGCTTCCACTGCCTGCCAGGTGACCGGTAGTACCAGGTCTCTGTCAGGCAGTAAGAGGCATGTTTGGGATTTGTTAGTGAAAGCAAAGGTAAGGTGCTTTCAGCAATGCTGCACTGGTGGAGGTGTGGTGTGGAGGTTGCAATGTGTGAGCATTTCTTAACGCAGTTAGGAGCTGGCATCTTCAGATTGCCTTACTGGCATCTCACAGAAAAGCAAAATCAAGTAGCCTCAAGTCATGAGATATTTAATGGGCGGTGGAAGGCCTGCTAGGCCTCGGGTGGGTCAGTCAGGCAACTGACAGCCCTTATCCGCAGGGACGCCCTCAAGTATTAAACTGTTCAGGCCCTGGTATTTCCAGAGAGGTGGAGGATGCTTCTGAATCAGCAGGAGTTGAGGTGTTGCCCTGCTGAGCCCCAGGATGCAGTGGGCAGGTTGTCCAAGGAGAGAAGTGTGTAGACACTGAAGCATAAACTCATGTTCCTTGCTATCACTTACAACTGCAGCCCAGGCATGCTGTCCTCCCTCAAACAGATTGGCACCTGCCCTGTGTGTGATTTCCTGCTCAGGGGGCTTGTAATGCCCCATTTCTCTAATGCATTAGTTCCTTCTCACAAACTCTGGGGGAATATTACACAGGAGCATTTCCACGGGCACTGACATGGCGTTAAGCATTTTGTTGCTGGCTGTGGCATGGAGTTCTGGGCCTCTGTAGGCTTCGCTGAGACCCTTAGGCATAAGAGGAAGAGCCACTGGCATACTGGTGGTTGATGCCTGATGTCAGTTGATGTTATTAGTGGATTTATATACAATGTTTTAAAGCTCAACATTTGATCCTTCTCATTGGTTTTATTTATGGGTGTGAGATTTTACGCAAGTGCTTCTCTATGCATGGAATTACTCTGTAATGATCTCCTTTGTGGATGCTCTCATTCCGTTTCTCTGTTAACTTAATACATTGTAAGGTACAATAATGCTGGGGAAAACTGTCTGTGGGAGGCATTATTCAGGACTTGCTGTAGATTTTTTTGTCATGGTACTTTCATCTGAATGAATGCCCAGTTACAGGACAGCCCCTGTTGAAAGTCAGTTAAGCTTTCTACGAAGCTGGTTTTTGTTTCTGCTTGCTTGCAACCTAGTATAGGCATGTTTGTACATGGTTGGTGTGCTTGACTTCATGGCACTGCCAGGAGGTCTTCCGTAAGAAGTTACTTTGATGTCGGATTTAAATATTGAATCTTAACTAAAGCCTTGTTTTCTTTCCAGTTCAGATGTAGAGTCTAAACAACTTCTGGGTGTCCCTCTGAAACGTTTCTTATTTCTCCACATAATTCTCCTGATGGAAGACCAGCTGGGGTTCCCTTTCTGCTGTTCATGCTGAATAGTTGCTTGGTGAATGAGCAAAGATACACTTGGTGATGGTAAGGCATACAATTACGTTTTAAGGCTAACAGCTTTTCTGTAGCCTTCTGTGAAGGTTCAGGAACTATATTGAGGGCCTCTGAGCCAAGGAGTAGAAATGTAAAACTGCCCAGCTAACTGCCAGGGCGCATGCGGGCAGTTTCTCCATCTCCTGGCTAGTCATATTGTTTTAATCAGCAGATAAAGACTTGCTGAAATGCAGCTGATTTTGTTCTGTTGGAATACAGTGTGGTGAGCAAGACAAGACCACCTGGTCTGGAACAGCTGGTAGAAATTCTTCTGCTTCCTACACCCAGCTCCATACAGAAAGCCAGACTTGGTACCTGAAGATGTAAAATAAAGCAACACTGAGTCAGGATGTTAAAAGATGTCATAGCCCACCTTGATTTCTTAGGCTTTGGAGGGTGAAGGATTTGCTGACTAAGAGCTGCTCTGGTTCAGTAAGGCCTGCCCTTTTGCGTGGGATGCAGTGAGTTACACATCTTAAAACTAGCCTGTGTCTGTCTCTGTATTCCCTGCCTCCTGTGCAGTTTCACTGATCCCCAGGAGCCAAGTAACGAGAGGTTTAAGACACCAGTACAAGTTCGATATCAAGAAAATCTTGGATTTGTTAAGTGAATAAGTTGCTGAGATACTTTGTAGAGTTTCTAGTGAGAAATTTCAAAACAATAAGATTCGGAGTGGCTGCTGTCTTATGAAGTTGAACAGATTAAACAAAATTAAGGAAAATGCTCAACTCTTTCCTTAATTTGATTTTTTTATTAAGCAGTTATGCCTGGACAAGAAGACCTTCAGAGGTCTTTTCCAACTTCAACCACTCTGATTCAGTGCTCAGCTGAGAGCAGTAAACAAACTATGTTTAATAAAAAGAGATACTGTGTGATTTCCACAGACATCTGTTCTGCCCATGACTGTGTTTTTATGGTGCTACCTTCACTTGCTTGTGATGAAAGCAGCAAAGCACCGTGCGTACTCTGTAGGAAAAGTACAGTGAAAATCCCAGATTCTTAATTTGTGGTAGCATGGCTCTTACTGCTTTTCTTTTGGTTTTTTTTTTCCCTTCCCATTTGAAACTTTACTACCTTGATTACTGTTTGTTTCTTCTCATTCTTTTCCTAAGGTTCAAATGTGGGAATTGCCCCAGATGTGGTTGCTTCTGATGCTGCCCTGGGAAAATGCCTTGGTAGGGAATTAACACCATTCAGTGATGGGCTGTGGGACAAGCAAGGTGCTTCCCGAGCCCCCCAAAGATGTGCAGCTAGACCTGGTTAAAAAAATTGAACCTTACACAGGCCACAATGACATATACAAGCATTTCATCAAAGATGACTGTGGGACTGTCATCAAAGCTGGCTCTCCCTCACCTCCACATTACGCTAACCCGTATTCTGGGAACCACCTGCCTGCCCACGTGGACCAGCCTGAGCCCCGCAAGAACAAAGTGGCTAAGTACCGCGCCAAATTTGATCCCAGAGTGACAGCCAAGTATGACATCAAAGCTCTTATTGGGAGAGGGAGTTTTAGTCGTGTTGTACGGGTGGAACACAAGGCTACCAAGCAGCCCTATGCAATCAAGATGATAGAGACCAAATATCGGGAGGGGAGGGAAGTGTGTGAGTCGGAGCTTAGTGTGCTAAGGCGGGTTCGCCACACCAATATCATCCAGCTTATTGAGGTGTTTGAGACCCAGGACCGTGTGTACATGGTGATGGAATTGGCAACTGGAGGGGAACTGTTTGATCGCATCATTGCTAAAGGTTCCTTCACAGAGAGGGATGCTACGCGTGTGCTGCAGATGGTGTTAGATGGTGTGAGGTATTTGCATACACTGGGTATCACACACCGGGACTTAAAACCAGAGAATCTGCTGTACTACCATCCAGGAACAGATTCCAAAATCATGATTACGGACTTTGGACTGGCAAGTGCTCGAAAGAAGGGAGATGACTGCCTGATGAAAACCACGTGTGGGACCCCAGAGTACATTGCTCCAGAGATCCTGGTCAGGAAGCCGTACACAAACTCTGTGGACATGTGGGCGCTGGGTGTTATCTCGTACATTCTCCTGAGTGGTACTATGCCCTTTGAAGATGACAACCGCACCCGCTTGTATCGGCAGATCCTGAAAGGAAAATACAGTTACTCAGGCGAGGTGAGTGTGCCAAGGGTTATGGGGAGGGGAGGTCAAGCAAGAAGCTCTCTGTAGGTGGGTCTTTGTGATAACCAGAAGCTGGCTGTTGTGTGCAGGGTGGTAACATGATCAGAGTTAAAAAAATCTGTAATTCACAGCACTGTCAGGGTTGGGAGGGACCCCTGGAGCCCCCCCAGCCCAGCCCCTGCTGAAGCAGCTCTCCCAGAGCGGGCTGCACAGAGCTGCATCCAGGCAGGTTTGAATGCCTCCAGAGAAGCAGACCCCACAGCCTCTCTGGGCAGCCTGTGCCAGGGCTCCGTCACCCTCAAGGTAAAGTTCTTCTTCCTCATATTCAGAAGGAACTTCTTGTGTTGCCGTTTGTGCCCGCTGCCCCTTGTCCTGTCGCTGGGTGCCACTGAAAAGAGCCTGGCCCTGTCCTCCTGACACTGGCCCTTGAGATATTTGCAGGCATTGATGAGGTCCCATCTCAGCCTTCTCTTCCCCAGGCTGAACAGCCCCAGCTCTCTCAGCCTTTCCTCATCAGGGAGATTCTCCTGTCCCCTCATCATCTTTGTAGCCTCCCCTGCCCCCCTCCAGCAGTTCCCCATCTCTGCTGAACTGAGGAGCCCAGCACTGGACCCAGCACTCCAGACGCAGCCTCCCCAGGGCAGAGCGGGGCGGGAGGATCCCCTCCCTCGGCCTGCTGGCCACGCTCCTCCTCATGCACCCCAGGATCCCGTTGGCCCCGAGGTCACCCTGCTGGCCCACAGGCAACTTGCTGTCCCCCTGCATACTCCCGGGTCCTTCTCCGCAGAGCTGCCTCCCAGCAGGTCAGCCCCAGCTGGTACTGGTGCGTGGGGCTGTCCCTCCCCAGGGGCATGACCTTATGCTTGTCTTTGTTGAACTTCATGAAGTTCCTCTCTGCTCAGCTCTCCAGCCTGCCCAGATCTCACTGAAGAGCAGTGCAGCCTTCTGTGGTGTCAGCCACTCCCTCCGCCCAGTTCTGTCCCATCAGCAGCTTGCTGAGGGCATGCTCAGGCCCTTCATCCAGGTCAGTGATGAAGAAGTTGAACAGGACTGGACCAGTCCTGACCCTGGGGAGCACCGCGAGCTACAGGCCTCCAGCTCAACTCTGCCACAGATCACAGCCCTCTGAGCTCTGCCGTTCAGCCAGTTCTCAATCCACCTTTGGACTGAGTCCTTTCCTGTTTTCTGTCTGCTTTCCAAAACTGTTTCTAGTGCAGCATGGTGAGCTCCTTTAAAAAAAAAATCTGTGCGTGAAGAAAGATGAGATCTCTTCCCATAAAGCAGAACTGGGATGATTGTGGGTTTCTAGCTGGGGAGACCTCAGCCATGGTAAGCTGCTGTTTGATCCTTTGCTGTTGAAACTTGTGCCAGGGTGAGTGTTTGAAAATGTAGCGTGTACATACCTAGTTTGATTCTGATACAAATCCAACTGTAGTCTGAAAAGTACCTTTGCTGAAAGACAAGGTTATGGCAAAGGGGCACTTGCTTCTTCAATCTGGAGACATGAGAGTTTCTGAAATGGATCCCTGATGTCTCCTGAGCTTAGTATGTGACAAAATTGAGGATTGATGGATAGTTTTCTTGGATAACTATGGAAAGAGGACCCTCAGGGGATAGACTTTAGGCAGAAGATGGGTGCCCCCACCTTCCCAGAGTCCCATCGCTCTGCAGAACGGCTGGGTGCCAGGCTGACATAGCTCCTGCTAACTTGCTTCTGGTCGTGGTGGGAGATCTCGGTTATCAGCCAGCTCCTCTACTAGCACAGTTGCCAAGTGTTGGCATAACCTCACTAAGAATCACACCTATAGAAAGTGGAGGCATCCTCATTTGCGAGTTGCGTTTCTGTCTATATTCGTCCCTGGAAATATTAAGAAACCCGAAGGTTTTATAACCTCTCGAGTGTTTCTGTTCTAGAACGCCGTGACTTTGTGAGATGAAGCCCACTGGGAAAGTGTTAATGAGTGGCTAAGTTTATGATTCTGAAATGACAGTAAAATAACTGTCAAAAAACGCAAGAGTAAATTCTTGATTACTTTTGTATTTTTAGGTATGCCAAGTATGTTGGCATTTTAATGATGGATGGAAGGAGTCTAACATTTTAAGTTTTTAAATGTATTAAACCACTTTAGGATTGTGTTTAAACAAAAATAAATCACTCTGAAGGGTTTTTAGAGGTGTCAGTAAGTCTTTTACACTTTAAAGCTGTCAGGCTAGCTTGTGTTAATAGTTGGAATCTCCAAGTTAAATGAAACTGAGAGGAATATTGGCATTTGCATAGGAGGCCACTGAGGAGAGCCCGGACTAGGGCCACCGGGTGCTTGTAGGTTGTATACACAAAGGTAGCACGTGCACCGCAGAGAAGGCATTAGAGTATGTTTTGAAAGTGCCAGTGCACAAGCCTGAAGCGTTTCACTTGTTATCCCACCACAAATTACATACTTGAGGAAGCTGTTATGACAGCTATGCATGACGTGAGTGGTTGTTCTGGAAAGCTGTAGATGTTTTACTGCCTGGAAAACAAGTATGTGTCAGCCAGTAGCCTGTATCTTTTGCCCAGATGCTTTCTGTTCTTCTGAAGCCAGGGAACATGGATGCTTTAATTTACCAGTGTAATTAAGCCTGTGGCCCTAAATTGCAGGCATGTTTGACTGTAGCCAGGTATTGGCAGGAGATGCAGGAACAGGCTGCCGGCTTTGTGAATAAATTCTAGGTGAAAACAAAGTGAGCCAGAGATTTAGAGGTGTCTGGCATGGTTCCTACAACTGTGCCAGCTTTCTTAATGGTGTCTTTTGGACCTTTAAATGCTTCCAAGTTTCTGATGTTCACAGAAAATTGCTCTTCTGTTTTTTGTGGAACACTGGAAGAAGTGGGAAGAAATAAGGCTGTTGATAAGTTCATCAGACTGATGGAAATGGCAGGAGCAGTACGTCCTGGTTTGTTTGGAACAAGAATGGGCAGAGTACTTGACTGTGTTGCAGAAGGTGTCTGTCTTTGATAGATGCAGAAGCAGAGAGCTCGTGGGAACAACTGCTTTTCTTCTCTGTAATGTGAACTTTGATGATGTGAAGTGGAAGAGGAAATGTTAAAAGAAGCCTGCGAAGTGAAGCGCCCAGAGCTGACAGCTTGAGCTGTGCAGCTCAGGCGAGTTTCAGTGGGGAAGGAGGGAGCCGTCTTCCGAGCTGTGTTGCTGTACCATGTCTCACAGCGGCAGTGCTGTGAATTTGCTGAGAATTGGTGCAGAGTCCCACTTTTTGAAAGGTCTGGCCTCAAAACCTGGTCAGAGAGGACAAAGCTGCATTGAGAGAGGAATAAAAGCCAAGACGCATGCTGACCTGAGAAGTAGCTCCATCTTCTTGGAAAACAAGTGAGCTCATGCCCAGCTAATGTATTGCTTTCTGACTGGGACCCTCTTACCACCACTCCCCTGTTCCTGGAGTGTGAGGTCTGTTTGAAGAGGCTATTAGCAGATCGATAGAAGAGGTCTCCCATAATAGGTTATTCAGGTACAGCTGACATCACTGCTCTGATTATCTCTTGTATCTCCTTCTGTACTTTCTCAGCTGCTTGGAGTGATGGGTAGGGTGAGGAATGAAGAAAAGCTGGCTTTGTAACTTGGCATACTTTTTTTCCCCGAACATCTCTTGAGTAAGGGTTACGTGGGCTATTGAGATTGCATTTGATGTAGCCTGCTACAAAGTCATTCTCTTTCACTTGTTTTGTTAGAACTCGCTAGAAAGAAGATTTGGCAATATTTTAATTGAAGTCTTGGGGATAAAACTGATTTCTGGGGATCTCTTTGTAGCTTAAAAAGTTGTCTGAGGAATAAAGCTGGAATTCCATTCACAGTTTCCTTTGAATTTGAAAGTGCAGAGATGAACATCAGGCCATCGTTATCCTGCTAGGACAGGCTTGCTCTGGTTCTTTTTCAAAGCTTGTCCTTCTGTTGAATACTGATACTTTTATGTTGCTTTAAACACCTGAGAAAATTGCTGGAAGATGTGGAAGATAATATAAGTTATGGTTAAATAGGGAAACTGAGCTAGGGTGTATGTATTGTTCTGTTTTTGATACCTGATCTGGGCAAATAATTTACCCTTTGTGGTCTGTACAGGATCAGCTTTTTGTGGTACTTTCTTCATGGGTGGGGTTGTTGTGGGTACATCTCTTAATCAAACAACCAAAAAACTTGTTCTAAATAATGGTGCTAGTGGATACACTGATAAATGTGACGTAAGGAGAGACATATTTGATATATGAAGGAAACTGGTCATTGCAAGGCTGTAGGAGCTCTACAAGGGACTTAGCCATCATGCAGAGACGCGATTGGGTTTTGTGTGGCTTGCTTAGATTTTCCAGTGGTGTTTAATAAAGTTCCTCACCAAGGGCTCTTGAAGGGACTTTGCAGCTCTAATGCGATAGTGGCCTTTGCACAGATCAGCAATTTGCTGAATGTAAGCACAAAGTTGAAGTATGTGGTCAGGTCCATGGTGGGGGAAAAAGCAGTGAAGTTGGAAGGATCTGTCCCCTTCTGCCCAAAAGCGATCAGGATGAAGTTTGCTAATGATGTTGCACAGGGGCTAATGATGATGAAAATGAGGTTTCATTTCATGGTGAAAATGAGGGCTGTGGGCTGTAGAAATTTGCCTGAGTTCAAAGAGTAACTGGACAAATCAATGGAGAGAATGACACTAAAAAGTCCCAAGTATGGATAAAGAGGTCCCTAAGCCACAAGTTTTTGAGACTTGGGAGTATAGGGGGAGGGGGTTTGTGTTGTTAATTGCAACATAAGGACTGTTTTCTTGGGCTCTTCCTCTATCTGCTGTCGACTGATGTTGGAGACACTATACTGGACTGGTTAGATCTTTGATCCAGTAACCTTCAGTCCTAGGTTAGTCTTGCCTTCTCTCATTTCATCCCTCAGATGGGTGCTTCATCCCCTCCCAAGAGTTATTGAGCTGAGTAACAGGCAGGCTGCCTGCAGAGCAGGGAGTGCTCCGAGGCTGTGCATGCAGCGTTTGGGACACCTGCCTGTATGCTGGGGGTGTTCGGCGGTCCCATCTGACACTGATGGAGCAGGTACCATGTCTTGTGTGGTTTTAACTTGTGGTTTGGAGGCAGCGTTATTTCAACCGAGTTTGAGAATTGGAAATCAATCCCAAGGCTTATCAACTCCCATGGGCTAATTTTACTTGCTGTATAATAGTTCTTTGGAAAAGCTAGACATGCAAAAAGTGAGGAAGGCAAACATTTCCTGTTAAATGAAAATGCTTTTGAACTCTTAGATTTCAGCCCAGTGCTGGAGTTCCTCTGTAGGTAGGTGGAAAAGCAGGCAATGTATACAGACTACATGGTAATAAGAAGTGCATTTTTGCAGATGATAAAGTTAGTTTAACTTCCCACCCTCCTGCAGGAACATGTTTGTTTGTAGGGGTTTGTTTTTTTTTTCCCCTTGGGAGAAATGAGTCTTTCTTGACATTATAAATCTATAAAGGAAAGTGTGGTGTGAATTGCATTCTTCTTCTGACTCTATCCTTCTCTGTTTGGTGACTCATTCAGATTTGAAACATGAACACAGAACCTATCTCATTGTCCTGCCTGGCTAGCTTGCTACCTGGTACACTTTCTATGATGGCTTGATTCTGTGACAGCTCCCCTTGCTAGTTAGTGTTGCTGTTTAGAGTTCTGCTTGCTTACTTTCTTTGCACTCCCAACAACGCCCCAAGATGCTGTCTTCCCTGTTGCTTCTACGTCAGATGTGCAAGGGTGACAGCAATTTTGGGGATGGCTGGTAACACCTCATGTCTAAGTGTTTAAGTGGTTCTTTCTGATCCCATGAGCGTGTGGTGCCTTTCCCTACTGACTTCACATAGAATATAAACCCTTCTGTTTATTGAGAAACTTGAGTGCCTTTCATGGGAAGTCATGTTTGGAAACATGTCCCCTTCAAATCAAGGATTCTTGAGGGTCTTCACCAAAGTCTAGTTTATAAGGCTTCCTCAGTCTTCATTTAAAAACTGGCCTTTTCTCTCCGTCTAAAGAGCGAACCCTGCAGCCTGGCTCTCATTTTAAGTTTGAACCTTTGTAGCATTGCTTTCTCCTGACTTGACAAGTACTTTCTTGCTCTGTTCTTGCACATGTAGATCTGTGCTGTACATTTTTGTATAGCTTGTTTCCTTGTCCATGTCCACCCAGATTTCTTCTTCTCCACTTTTTTTTTTTTTTTTTTACAGTTGGACTTGATGATCTTAGAGGTCTTTACCAACATGAATGTATCTATGATTCTGTGATTTGGGTTGCCTTCACTTTCTACCTGGGTTCCTTTGCAGTCTTGGTTCACCGCATCTGTGGATGCTTGTTTGCAGAGATCCTAATGCTGAGAAGGGAGTGCTGTGGTCTGTTAGACTGTCCCTGACATAGATGGCAGCTTCCTAGGATAGCCAACAATACTGGAGACTTGTTCATATACATAGGCTTCAAGCAGTTATAATATGGGAAAATAACTAAGATGCACATAAAAATATTGTAAGTAAAATTTTATAATTTTTGTAGTCTTGTCACCTTTTGAAGTTATGTCAAGGCAAAGGAAGGGCACCTATTTCTAAATCTATATGCTTTTATTTATGATAACTTAAGAAATTGATGGCATTCATGAATTGGTTCTGCTTTTTATTTTGCAACAGAGTGGCAAGTGCCAGTCCAGACAGCATCAGCAAAACAGTTGGTCTGCCTTCCTGCAGTACACTGTTGCAATGCATACCAATGCAATGCAATTTAAACATTACAGGAAAATTTAGGCACAAAGGGACCTCAGGAAGTCTCTGGTCCAAACCTCTGTTCAGGGCAGGGCTAAAGCTAGATGAGGTTGCTTAGCGCCTTTTTCAATCAAGCTTTGAAAATTTATAAGGATGGAGAAGTCACCACCTCTCTGGTCCTTGTCCCAGGGCAGCCCCAGTCTTGTGGGAAAAGTTTTTGCTTTACATCCAGGCAGAATTTACCTGGTCGCAGCTTGACAGTCATCGTTTCCCTTTTCACTGAGCATCTCAGATGTCTGGTGCGGTGTCATCCTCTTTGTAACTGCCCTGACAGTACCGGCTGGTGCAGTTTGATCCCATCCCATTTCTCCAGCTAGCTGAGGTCCTTCTGGATGGCAGTCCTTCCCTTTTGCGTATCAACTCCTCCTCCAAATCTTGGTCAAAAGCAACAGAGAAACGAGTACTAAAAATTTTAATGGTAAAGAGGGATTTGCAGCTCAAATGGCTTCAGAGGAAAGCCAAAGGAGAGGCTTAACATGCAGATTGTGTGGGCATAGCATTTCTTTTTTCTTTTCTTGAGCATTCAGCATCTTAGTGATTATCTGCCCTAGCTTGATGTTGAAAGTGCCAAGTTAAATGCAGGTATTGAGTAAACAGTGCAGGTGCTGCTATGGATAGATTCAGGCTGAAAGAATGAATTGCCATTAATTACATGAACTACCCTAGTAGATAAGTGGAATAATGTGAGTGGTGTTCCCACAATAACTAACTCAGTCTACGTAAGCAAAGAAACAAAACGCTCTCCTCAGTTTTCCCTGCCTGCAGGTGATCCCAGAAGCAGGAAAAAAGAAGAGTGCTGGCAGTGCATTGGCAAAGGAACTGTGGCCCTGTGTTGTTAGGTGCTGCCTGATAGCAAGATTAAAAATATGAAAAGCCATTTTAAACCAGCTGCTGCATGCTTACATGAGTCCTTACCCCAGCTACATCAGTATGACCGCAGAGGGTTTCCAAAGTGTTCTTGTAGTTGTCCTCATTGTGCTGGCTGGTAAGAAGACTTGTAACCCCCCAAATCTCTTGTGACACTAATGCAGTCTTACCAACTTTTAATATTAATTTCCTGCATTTATTCAACTTTCGGAAAGACAATGGGGTACAGCTTGAACCCAGGCTTCTTCTGACTGCATGGGGAACTAGTTACTGAAATGCCTGTCCCTTTGCAAAGGGACCGATCAGTGATTGTGTTATGAGTGGCCAGATTTCCTATCAAATGACAAACTTGTTCTAAAAAAGGCACAAACAATAAAAAGAAACAGTAATTATTCTTGGTAACCTCCTTCCCGTAAAAGTTGCAGATGGAGATGTGTAGTGGCAGAGATCCACAGCAAAAAAAAAAACCAACCCAACTTTGTTTTGCATGCTTGTATTTTAGTGTAGAAACTAATTTCCTGTAGGAGAGGAAAAAAAATTGTACTTGCATATCACAAAAAACATCTCTTCACAATCCCTATCATTTTGCAGGAGAGTTCCAACAGTATAGGACAAACATTCTCAAATTTTGGAGGTGGCTTTTTAAAGAACTGTAAGTTTTGCATTGATGCTGCAGCAGGTGGGATCCTTGACTGTCCCGCTGCCAGTCCCGGAATTGCTTCTGCATGTTTGCACTTCTGGTCACTTAGAATTAATTACATAAGCCTAGGTAATTAAAATAAATAAATCTATTTTTTGTTTTGGTGACAAGTATAACCACTTTAGAAAAAAATACCAATTCAGAAAAAAAATCAAGTTAATGTTAGCTTTACTTTCTATTTTATACTTTGTTTGCCCCAGAAATTTGTCCAGATTTTTTCCTGCAGTTCATACCTATAGCTTTGTTATACATCATAAAGCTTTGTATAATGTTATATGCTAATTAAATTGGTTATAGGGTCACAACTGCCTTGAAAGGGGGAAAACTCTCCCTCTGGTGATTTCCCCCTGGTACATGTCTCCTGTTTAAGAATGGCAGTAAGGCAGCCTGGCTTCCCTAGGTTTGGGCTGGAGTATGTGTCCTGGAAAACATTCAAAGCAGATTTAAAAAACTGCCCGGAACAGAGAAGCACCACTGCCTTCTGATGGTCCTGTTGGTTCTGGGTTTTTTTTGTTGGTTTTTTTTTTTCCGATACAGGAGATAGTCATGTATCTACAAGAGGCCAGGAAAGCTAGTATGTGTGTTTCATTTATTGAAGATTTACCTTTGCACGGTGTCCTGTGCTGCCCTTTGCTCTCAGAGGAGCTCCTTGGAAAGCCACCTTATTCTTCTGGAAGTTCTTCATTGTCTGAGTGCCTTGGGAGAGTCTGGATGAAGTGAGACCCTTCGCTCGGGGGGGACCTGGGCCAGTCGTGCTGACCGATGGCGTTGTCCTCCCTGGCTGTACCAGCCCCAGTCTTTAGAGCCATTAGAAGCTTTTGCAAGACAGTTGTCACCTTGGCCTCTTGTCTTCATGCCAGAAGAGAGAGGAGGTTTCAAACCAGCAGGGTGGCTAATTTTTTCAGTTGTCTTGGAGTTTCAGTGTCCCAGGCAGTTGAAATATAGCATAAGAAGGAAAACAGGGACAGGGCAGCTGAAGGCACAGTTTTAAACCATATCTGTGGTATTTATTTGCATGATCATACAAGTCTCTGGGACCACTTTAAGCCTCCTTGGGGCAAGAAAGTTTTTTTACTTACAGCAGGTGCTCTGTTTTTTTCCTGTGAGCCATGTTAGATGAGGTGGTAAAAGTGTTTTACAATAGTCCTATTGTTAGAGAAATGCATGCATTTTTTTCTAAAAATTAGGGATTTTTTTTCTATGTAAGGAAGTTTTTTATATAAATTGCTGAGCCCTTTGCCTGGAAAAAGAAAAAAAAATCAATTTACAGAGGAATGTGCTTTTGCATTTCAGATGGCTGTGAGAACACAGTGATTTTTAAGTAGAGCAACAAGAGTGTTGGTGAGATGCAGTCAGATGGCTCTCTGTTGAAAAGGGCACTATACTCTGCTTTGAAGAGCTGAAACACTTGAACAGGATGAAAGCGCGCCTCTCCTAGCCTGGCACAGAACACCGAGGCCAGCCATATAAATGTACTTCTCTTAGCTTCTGCTCTTTTCTTTTAATGCACTGGGTTAGTGGGTGTGAGTATATGTGGGTTTGTGTCGCACTGTATGTATCTGAGAGCTGAAGTGTTTGTCCAGATCTTTCCTGCTGCAGGAGTGGACATCTTAGGCTCTCTGAAACACGATAAGCTCAGTTAAGCCCTGGAAAATCCTTCAACCTCCTGCATGTGTCAGTGACCACGCTGCTGCAATAATTGTGTGCTGTATTAGAAAATACTTTATTTACAAGTAAAGCAACGCCTTTTCCAGTAAAAGGGCATTGAAACCTATGTATGCATTTAGAAATTGGTTCCCTTTCGCTTTGGCTGCTTCTTGAGGTTTTTTTTTAATGTTGTTTCCTCTGATGGAATTGGTGTGTCTCAAGGATCTCTCTCAAAATCATTCCTTTTGCCTTTTTACTGTACACTTCAGCTTATGTCACAACTCAGCCATGAAGATAATACCAAATCCCAGGGCAGAGTTAGCAAGGAGAGGGGTGACCTTTCTCTGCGTATGTCTTTCATCTCCATACAGCTGCAGTCTGCAACACCCCATTTAGAGTATATTTCACAGAATCCGGCATGTCATCAGGTCAGTGAATTTTCTGACTGGCTAGTGGCAGGTGAGTTGGCTGGGCTTTCCCTTCCTTTGGGTTTGTGGTTTCTGTGGCTGGAAGCATCTATTAAAACAACAGGGTGGAGACACCACCTGCCTCACAGTGGTGACTTGTCTGCACTGTAATGCTTGGATTTATTCTGGTGTGTCAGGTGGAGGAGCCCAGGCTGGAAACTCTGTCTAAGCCTTGAACCTCGAAGCCCCTAGAAACAAAGTGAGCAGGAGAGTCTCCATGGAGAAGGGGAGTGTGTTTTTTTCCCAGTAGTTTCATTCACAGCCCCTTTTCCCTAGGGCTGCCCTCCATACCAGTAGCACCTGTGGGTTCAAGGCAGGAGGAGGGGCAGCAGCTGAGCATTTTGGTTAGGATTTTTGGGTGAATTGACAGGGTTTGGAAAAGTGATGCACAGCATGTGACACGTAATTATTGTGAGGATGGAGGAAGGCAGGAGCCACATCTGAAGGAAAAGGACTTGCAATAATGCTGTGATTTGACATACTGTATTTCATTCCTGCATTTCTGGGCCCTATAAAATCCTATTAATGGCAGAATAGTATTTCTGCAGAATGAGGGATGTAGGGATAAAGGGACTGGTAGGATAGAAACAGAATATTAAGCTCCCTTTATGCAGAATATACATTATTAACAGAAGGGATTTGAACTATCAACTGCCATTGGTGTCTTTGACTCCTTTGCAGTCCCTAAAAACAGACTAGGCAGTTTCCTCTTTTACCTTTTGCTTTCTACCTGTGCCTTAGATGTGTTGTTTTTCCAATACCTTAGTAGGGGGTTGTTTTGAGTGGCAAGGCACGCTGCTGCATGCTTACTTGCTACAGACCAAGGTTTAGCGAGTGAGAACATCAATTCTGCATCGGAAAAAGCTGTGATCTGCAAGAAATGACTCTTAGCTGCAGGGAGGATGGGGTTTGCTTGACCATGCTACCTCATCTGCATCCAGTGTTTCACTGGGGCTGGCAGATGGGCTGTGTTGTATTGAGAGTGCAGGAGGTTTTTACCTTGCTGCCGCCTTGCATTTCCACCAGTGAATGTGGTAGAAACATTGAGTTTCCTAAAAGACCATGGGAAGGAGAAAGAGTAACCGCTTTTACTGCAGCTCTGCAAGCTTTGAGAGGTGATCTGTGCAAACCTGGCCTGTTCTAAATGCAACAGCTGTCCTCTCCTCCCTTTGGGAGATGATGGCTGTGGGGTAGGAGCCTGTGCTTCTGGGCAGAGGTGGGTTTGAAGTTCAGCTGCTCCTGAAGATGGGCTTGTGCTAGGTGCAGCCCTTGAGCTGCAAGCACTCGTCTGGTTCTGTGTCATCAGTGCTGTGACATGCACAGGAGTTTATCATGGCAAGTTGTGGGGTGAGTGGATGGACATAACATCTTAAACTGCTTCAGCTGAATTTGCTAAATCTGGCCTGCCAAGGTATGGCTCCAGACCATCCTATGGAAATACAAAAGTAGAACAGTGGTACTACTCTAGAGGCACAGGGAGCCCTGACCGACACCTGTAAAACATTTTTAAAGTGAGCTTTCAGGTGGGTGCTGTAAATGTGTTCCACTCTGGAGAAAATTACAGCACCTTCCTTCCTGGCTCCCATCGGAGCCACCAGGCGGAGCACCAGACTCGGAGGCTTTGCAGAGCTGGCACATGGCTGTAGTTCCAGCTGCTGTCCCTGCTGCCCAAACGCTAGTTTTATTTAATCAAAGCTGAGGTCTGCAAAGAAGGGCTGTGAACATGCACCTTTCGGCAAATCATTTTGCGGCCTGTAATTGACCCTGCCTTAGAGAGAGGCAGTTGAACCTGATATACTTGGAGCAACCTGCTATTGAAAGATGTGTCTGTTTTCCTCTGTCCAGCATTTGTGACTTCCCTAGCAGTTGCAGTGTGCTCCTGCCCTAGGATGATACAAAAGAGGAGTTAACCAGCACACATAATGGCATAGGTAGGAAGTCAAGATTTTGTTTTCAAATAGTTAAGATCTCTCTTCAGCTGCAAAACCTGTTTTGGGGAGCTTCTGTTGGTACTGAGCCCGGCAGGGCTAAAAAGGTGCTTCCTAAACCTGGAGTTTTTCTTGGAAGTCTCTTTACCTAATCCCTGAAATCCCTAAATCTGATGAGATTGCAATTGAAGCTTTTGGGCTGGTAGACACAAGGGAACTGGGTTAGTTGTTCTGCGCTGGAAGGGGCGGCTCACCCCAACAGCAGCGCATCAGAGCTCCCTGGTTTGGAGCGTGAGCTTCAGGGCTGATGCTTCTGCTGTCTCCATTCTCACCACTCTGCTGCTTTGCCCTCCTGCTGCCCTGAGTGAGTGCTAAGATAGAAATCCGAGGCATGTTTTCCAATACATTTGTTATTTTAAGTGGATGCTTTTATGGATTTTCCTGAAAACTGAGCTTTTACTGATACACCAGATTAGTGCTGATTGGTGAAATGGGAGCCATGTGGACAAGTTGAGGAGAGGCAGAACGTTCTGGTGGTGGCAATTGAGAGATACCCGCTGTTACTGCAGCATATGCTTAACTGCTGGTGCGGACGTATGCCTGGCCGTGTGCCTATAGCTTGTGAGCTTCCATCAGCATGATACACCCTACACATCAAATGCACCCAGCATTTCAGGCACTTTTGAGTGAGTAACTGATGAATTTGATTTTTGTACCTAACAAAAGGTAGAATTGAGCTGTCTAAGAGGGGAAGTATTCACATGTTTCCTATCTTTGTCCGTGTCTAAAGAATAATTTCTAAGGGATTCTTTCAGTCTGGTGAGTTTGAGAATGGTTATGTACCTCAGACATAAGAAAAGTTTCTTGTTATAGTTGTAATGACTCAAAAGACTTCATATACTGTTATATCAGCTGCTGATAGGAATACCTGAGTTACAGTTTCTTATCTCTTTCCACTTAGTCCTTCATATTTTTTTCATTTGCTTTTAGCTTTCCAAGGAAATCTTGATAGCTTTCTTAAGCTACCGTTTTGCTCAAGAGGCAGATATTGCAAAATTAAGGAAAAGTAGCTTGGCTCTTAGGTGAGAATGTAAAATCGTTTTATGGCATACACATCTTCCAGAATTCATAGGAGTTCCTGTACCTCCAGTGTTTGGCACAGGGGCTTGGCAAGGCTAGACCTGACATTGGACTTAGCTATTTCATGAAAGTGTTCCACGGTGTCTGAAAAATCCGTTTGGAAACCCGCAGTAGCACTTGATAGCCTTGCTTTGGAAACCTTCTGTGTGCGCTGGATGTATGCCAGGCACATGGAGCTCCCAAACAGTCAGTATGGGTAAATCCAATGAGTAAGCACGATAACCGTTGTTAACAGAGAATCTGAATTACCCATGTCTGCAGGCAAAGGAGAGGCAGAATTTGAAATATTCCTCATCTTCTGGAAGCAGGGAGCCTTCTCCTGTCCCTTGCTTTGGGCAAGGACACCACTGTGTGTGGTGTAATCCTGCTGTGTTTAGTGGTGGCTGCAGCGTGCCAAGCTCCAGCTCAGACACTTCTAGGCAGTGACCTTCAAAAACACTGCAGGCTAAGCGGAGAGACTTGACAGAAGATCAACAAAAACAATTGTGAGTCAAAAAATCCACACTCTTTGGAAGATTGAAACATTTTTGACTGTTTGACCTAAAGAAAGTGTTGTCATAGCAGTTTGCAAATATACAAAAAGCGGCTTCAAAGAGGAAAAGGAATAATCTCTTTTCCAGATTAAGTCAAGCAAGAGCCTTAGATTGCACTTAGAAGGATTCACATTAGACATTTTACAATACTAATGTCTCCCACTCCTAAAAAAAATTTACCCAGAGGATTGCTGAAGCTGTCTTGAAGAGCAAGTTAGGCAGTCATCTGTCAGGGATGATGCATCTGTGGTGGATCCTTTAGGGACTGTGGGATGGATTGAATGATTCCTGGATGTCCATTGCAGCCCTGTTTTTATCCTGATTTCCCAAGGAAGGAAAGTTTATGGAATTGTGCTCTTTGTCTTTGTCTCCCACAATTAACTATTTAACTTGTAAGGTCAGTTTCAGCCCAGTTTGAGCAATGTGGAGAATTCAAAGGCCTGAAACTTCTATGAATTTTACAAAATTCAGTGGCTCAGCAGGAGAGAGATCTAAATTCCTATCTTTGCTGCAGGAAAGGTAATTAAATATCAGTCCAAATTTATCCAGAGAGCTGATCAGCACATGTTTATTTTCGAACGATTTGTGGCACACTTGACCCTGTTAAGTATGTGGGATGGAGCCTGGGCAGTGGTGCATGTAGAAAGGAGGGACATGCTGCTGCCATGGTGGGGGACATGACAGTGCTGTCCAGGGACAGGGAGGAGAAGCACTAGAATCATAGAAACCTCGGTTACAGGAGACCTTGAACCCCATTCAGCTTGAGATGGGACTGTTCCCCATAGCAGATCATGTTGGCTGTTACTTTGTCTTCCTGAGTCTTGAAAAAGATCTCTGAGGATGGAGATCCCTCACCTCAGTGAGGACCTTTTCCAGGGCTGTACCACCTTTCCCTGGTATCTCCTGATACCAACCTTACAAGGCATAGCTTCTCCTATTGCCCCTTGTATTGTTTGGACCTGCTGTGTGGCCCTGTAATCCTTGTAACTACTTTCAAATAAATGTAATCTGCTATTAGATTGCCCTTAGACTTCTCTTTGCCAGACTGAACAAGCTCAGCTCTTTCCACCCCTTCTTGAAGGCTGTGTGTCACAGACCCCTGGCCATCTTGTCAACTCTCACCCAGATCTTCTCCACAGCCTTCTTCAAATGGGGGATGGCCAGGCTTGACAGTAGTTAGTGTGATTCCACATAGCAAACTGAAAACTTGAGCTTCTTTTTGAAAAAACAAAAAAAACCCCAACCAAACAAAAAAACCCAACCCAAAACCCCAAAGCCAACCAATGTAGGAAAGAACAGGGTAAGATAGAACAGGGAGGAAAAATAAAATCCCATCAGTATAAGATTATAGATGCAGAATTAGGTATGTGTAGGCTAGGGATGTTTGAGGGGTCCCTACTATAATTTTTCCTTGTTGTGTATATGCAGTTCCAGTGACATACTTTGTTGTTCAGCAGGATCTGTCTCCTTCACTGAATAGTTCTGGATGCTGAAAGAGACTGAGAAGATAATAAGGAGAAATGCAGTGAAGTGGGATCCGGAACAGTTGTCCTGCTCTGGTTTCTAACAAAAACATCCCAAATAATGCTAGGAAAGACCACTGTAAACCAGTCACCCAGGACTGAAATGTGCTAAAACAAGTGAACCTACTTCTAGTGTCTCCTGTTGTTTTGTGCACTTAAAAATTTTCTAAGTGGCAATAGTTTATATCCACCTTGCCTACCCAAAACAGCACTTTCTGGGAGAGAAACAGGAATGTCATTAGGTTGGGCCATACTGGCCTAACTTGGAAAGCACTTAGATACCTAAACGTGGGCTTTCAGGAAATGCTTGGATGGACAAAGGGACATTTTGCCACCTCTGACCCATGCCTGGGTTGGAATCTGATTAAAATTGAAACTGTGACTAAAGAAGAAAGGAAAGCCAAGCCAGGCAGCGGGGCAGGTGCTGCTCTTCTGCTGGAGCCTGGGCACTGCTGGTGGTTTCAGCCCAGCTCCACACCTGCATGGTGCATTTGGTGCTTGGGTTCAAGGAGCCTCCATGCTGTCCCAAGCAGTAGAGGAGAGCTGCTGCCAGCCAGGGAGCAGGGCACAGTTGGACTAACAGCTAAGACTGTCTTAAGATTTACTCCCCCTCATTCCTTCTCTTGTAAGCACCCAGGGCTTGTGCATCAACAGCTTGAAGCCTGTGGGAGTGTGTGTATGTGGAAGGTTATAAGCTTATCTGTTCACGCTCCTCCACTGCACTAATCGTCGTGATAAAAGATATTCTTCCTCCTGGGGGAAGATTTTTCCTCTGTATCGGACACCGCCGTTTCTTGGTTAAACTGTTACTCTGGTTTGGTATGTAGAAACAAATGCATATTAGCTTCAGTTCCAGTTCTTAGCCAATACATCTTTTTGCTGTGTGAACCTCAGGAAGTTCAACAAGGCCAAGTGCAAGGTCCTGCATGTGGGTCGGGGCAATCCCAGGCACAAATACAGTCTGGGCAGAGAGCGGGTTGGGGGTGTTGGCTGGTGAGAAGCTCAGCATGGCCCATCAATGTGCGCTCGCAGCCCAGAAAGCCACCAGTATCCTGGGCTGCAGCACCAGCAGGGTGATGGAGGGGATTCACCTCTGCTCCGCTCTGGTGAGACCCCCCTGCAGTGCTGCATCCACCTCTGGGGCCCCCAACATAAGGACGTGGATCTGATGGAGCAGGTCCAGAGGAGGCCACGCAGATGGTCCGAGGGCTGGAGCAGCTCTGCTGTGAGGACAGGCTGAGAGAGCTGGGGTTCTTCAGCCTGGAAAAGGCTCCAGGGAGACCCTAGAGCACCTTCCAGTACCTAAAGGGACCTACAAGAAAGCTGGAGAGGGGCTTTTTATAAGGGCATGTAGTGGCAGGACAGGGGGCAGTGGTTTTGAACTGGAGGAGGGGAGATTTACATGAGCTGTTGGGAAGAAATTCTTCACTGTGAGGGTGGCGAGGCACTGGCAGAGGCTGCCCGGAGCAGCTGTGGCTGCCCCACTCAAGGCCGGGTTGGACGGGGCTTGGGGCAACCTGGGCTAGTGGAAGGTGTTCCTGTCCATGGCAGGGGGAGTTGAAATTAGATGACCTTTAAGGTCCCTTCCAACCCAAACCGTTCTATGATCTCTTAAGATAATTAAGAATGAGAGATCATAATCCAGATCAAATCTGAATTTTTCTTTGGAGAATAAAAGCACTGAAGATGTCAGGATACCCAGATGTTACGAATAGATTGAGATAGGTGTTCCCAAGTTTAGTTACGGCAAATGCTATTGTGAACTGGTGCTATAGCAATACCGTTGGAAATTTCTGACTCCTTCCACTGCTTGCCTTTTTTGATGACTGTCTCCAGCAGTTTGTATTCGGTGATCTTGTCTTTTCACCTGTATTCTTTAGAGTCCAGGTCTCTTGACCCTGAGTTTTCTCAATATATGATTTCTCAGTCAAGGCAGTGGTTAAAGTCCCCTGTATCTAACTGTAACTTGCTGACATATTTTGAAGAGATGCGTCTGAAGTGATCCAAGCTAAAACCTGGTATTACCCTATTTTAACATACCAGTTATTTCCCTGGACATTACAGTTAGAAGAGCCATCCCTGGCTGTAGAGAAAAGCTTTGTGTTTTGTGGTTTTTTTGTAGCTGCTGTAATTTTATTGCATGTTTCTAGCTGAATACTCAGTGCTTGTACAGGGAAAATCAGCTGGCTATTTCCATTCAAAAAGCCAGGTTATGGAAGTTCACAGCACCAGATGGCTGCGCATACTTATAATGCTGTGGATTATTAAAGGGCTGTTGTATTTTTCCTCTTTCATCCTTCCTTTATTCCTCCTCCTCACATCAACAAATTAATGCTGAATGCTTGGGAATCCGTCCTGTGCAGACTTCAGCACATTACATCTTTTCATTGGAAACTTCTTGTTCCAGTTCTTTTGAAGTGCTTGGTTTTGATCACCTCTTTGCAGCTGCTCGTGGGCTGAGCGATGCCCAGGACTGTGCAAGCCTGTCGTTGTTGAAGCCCCAGCACAGTCCTAGGCTGGTTTAGCACTTGACATCTCATAGTTGCTGTGCCCAGCTTGCACTTTCAGAGCCAACCCTTTCCATTTTCTGAAGTCATGTAAGAACCTCCTAAATTAGACAAAACTGCTACGTTAGTGTGAGTGTGTGAAAGATGCAATGCAAAGAATACTTAGGGACCTTTAGTAAAAACTAACAGCCTGTCGCTTCTCTACCACCAAAGACATCTGAATTTTAAAATGCAGCTATTCTGAAAAGTGATAGAAAATGGAGTGATGTGCCCTGCCTCCACCACCACAGATACATGTTGGATTGAGTTGTTTTTGTGGAGGGGGAAAAAAAGCAAGCCTTTGCTGTCCATATTGGTGATACCTGGCTGCCATCTGTGTCCAGATTGACTTTCTTGTTAATGTTTTTAATGGTCCAGATGTCTTCAGTGGGACTGTAAACAGCAGCAGTGGGTGAGCGCAGAGTGGAGATACGTACAGGGACACGTACACGGTTCTGAGCAGCGGTATGTCCAGGTGTGTCTAGAGGTAGAGCTGTTGCAAGCCTTGCATCCCACGTATGTTCTGCAGGGCAAGAAAGGCTTGTCCTGATGTGTGTAATTACCATCCAGAGCAAACTCCTTTTTATTAAGAATTCTGCCTGCCCAGGTCGGGGTGGTCTTTGCAGCTTCTTGAAGCATGGTGTGTGCGCGGCCAGTCCTCACAGGGGTGCAACTGTGTATCTGGTGGAAGATGTACTGCTGACATCTAGAGACCTCTGAAATCTGATTTTAAAAAAATACTTGGGGCAGGGGGAAAGTAGCTTAGAAACCTGAATATAACAGAAGTATTTTAAAGAACTAGTGTCCAACAGGAAAATGGGTTAGAAATGTCTTTGCCATGTATTTTAAGGTAAAAACAAGTAAAAAGCCAGCATAAAACAGTTGTCTTGTTAGCTTGTGCAGTGGAAGTTTTGGTTACCGCTGGACAGCAGTGTACGCTCCCATCACAGGCAGGATAAAATTCAGGGACTCTGTTCTGGTATCTGAAATCAGCCCTGAAAGCTGCTCAGCCTGCAGGGTGCTGGTTCCCAGCCCCCCCGGTTAAGTTCAGTTGGATGAGAAGACCCCCATTGGTCATGCAGGTCAGCATTTCATTTCAGATGCGTGTGTTGGGAGGTCTCTGTGGTGCGCGCCAGGTTCGTGCTCACTTCAGCTGTAAGTGAAAGAGGTGGGTTGGTTGTTCAGACTGGAGAGTAACATGTTGTTTGTTCCCTGCATGCTGGCATGGACAGCGCCTCAACAGCTTTTATGCTGATGTGAATAATAAGCGGGGGGGGTGGCGGGATTTAGTCACAGAGGGCCTAGCACTGCACGAAATCACCTAGCCTAAGTGACACTTGGGGGGGTTCTCTTGCTTTTACTCCTCCCCCAGACTTGGAGCCTGAGTCTGAATAAAACAGCACACTTGAGAGCTCTTGAAGGCATTGTGAATGAGGCTGCTTTCCCCCGAGTGTATTATCTAGCAGGGCTGAATTCGTGGGTCAGCAGCGTGCCCTGTGTTTTATGCAGCTTATGAGTTCAGGGGATGCTTTTGTAGGAAATCCTGGTGCGCTTTGGAAGCAGCAGCTGTCATTCCTGGGGGGCCAGAGCTACAGATCTCCACCATGGGAGTTTCTCCCGTTGTCATTAAGGCCATGAGACAGACTGTGGCATGAATTTTGTACTTGAAGTACTGCTAATTCTGGACTCTGTGCCAGTCACTCACCTGGGCTGATCTAGCTGCCTCTGCAGCCACCTGGTGAATCATGCCAAGGAACGGTGGCGGAGAGCCCCTGCAGCAAACTGACCAGAGGCTCCCTGGTTTGGCTCATTGGGGTTGCACAAACCAAACTGTGTTGGCATGGTGGAGACTGCAGCATCAAATGGGGGTGGTGTGCTTATCTTCTGTGGCATGGAGCGTTGCTGTTAACAGTGACAAGGGCATGATACGAGGGCAGTCCCTCCAACCAGGTGCACATGTTCAACCCAATGTATCTGCTGGGGCAGGCTCACTCCCAATAAATCTTTTTTGTCTTGTAAAACTTTAAAGTATCCAACTGATGGTTTTCTGTAGGTGAACCTGGCAGGAACCTGTCTGCTGCTATAGGGCTTCTCAGCCTCCCTGGTGCTTTGGGATTGTGATGCAGTATTTTTGACCGAAGAGCAATCTTTTGCAGCTGTGATAACATATTTTGTGCTTAATATTGTTGTAAAGACCAACTGGCAAGGGAAATTCAGGCCTTTGCAGTTCTGGGTGTCCTCATCCTCCCATTAACATCGTCCTTAGAGCTCATGTCAGTTCTCCTGAAAACAACACGTAACTTGAGTACGAATCAGGAAATCAATATGTATTTTTCCTTCAGTGAGTACTGTCAAGACTGAAAGCAAAGCTTGGAAGTTAGAGGACTGGTTCTTCTTTTATTTGCACAGGACTAACCAGAAGATCCCTCTGCGGCTTTGTGTCTCTGGAGAAAATGTCAAGAAGCTTCACTCTGTGTGTGTAGGCTTGTGCACCAAGGGCTGTGCCTGTGGAGTTGAGAAGACCTCTCGGATGACCGGGGAGGAGTTGCTGTTGGCTTGGAGAATGCTGTAGTCAGGCTGAAACAGGTCACCTGTTAGAAATGGATCTGTCTGAAGTCTGCCAGGTTGCCATCTCCAACTTCATTCATGGTTTCACCAGGCAGTGAAAGAACTATGAGACTTTGGAGTCTGAGCGTCAGTGACCCTGTGCCACATGAGTGACTATGTGGTCCCACTTTAGGTTGTCTATGGAGGTGTGGGGTGCTGAAAGGTGTCACCTGGGCCTGGAGGGATGCAAAGGGACAGGCACTCTGACGAGGAGGGAATTCTGCCAGTAACTGCAATTCTTAGATATATGATGTCCATGTACATCTTTACAGCCCATCTTCCTTCCCCTCTCTTGGATTCAGTTTTTGCATTGGATAACTGCATGAAAGATAGAAGTGAGGAACGGATGACTGCACAGCTCATCTCAAAGCTCATGAGTTACTAATTGCTGGTTTTCTGTTTCAAATATCCTCACAGTCACTAGAGAAAGTTCAGCAGGCTTTCCTGCCTCCTAGGGATCTCTGCATGCCTGAAAGTTTGTGCTAGTTACTAGGTAGGTTGTGGCTTTGTTGATTTTTTTTTTTTGTTTGTTTGTTTTGCTTTGGTTTTTCTGTAATGTAAGGATCCATTACAGCTTATAGTAGTACTAGGCTTTACTGCATCTCATCTCTTCTGATCTCAGAAACCCAGCAGTCCTGCTCCCGTCTGGTGAACAGAGGGGAGAGTGCCTTAGAGCTGTTGTCCTGTAAGCATGAGCTGTTAAGTCTTCACCAGTGCTTCTTGATCATTAGATAAAGGATAGCAAGATGATGGTAAGGTACCCTCCTTCACACCCTGCTGAGCCTGCACTGGAGGGTAAAGACAAACTGTTGTTTCCCTTGGTTGTTGCAGGGACCCTCATTATTTCTGCTGTAGGGTGAGCTGTTTGGGTTTACTTACTGCAGCTCTTTGCCCCACCCCCTTTTTTTTCCTTTTTTTTAATTCTGCTGGATCGTGGTGTTAGCCACTCTGCTAAATTCTGGAGTTACAGACAGACATTACTTTCCAGGGGATGTTCAGTCCTCCAACATGAGGGCCAGTAGTCTCCAGCATTAAACTAGTTTGTCCAGTGTTTGTCTCCTGAGAAATAAGGTTTGTGAAATGGGTATTGCACCAGCTATCCCAGACAGAGGACCTGATTGCAGTTGATTGAAAAGCTGGTCACCTGTAGGAGGTCTCTGCTGGCACTCAGCAAGTACCACTGAGGGCCTGCTCAGAATATGGCTGTTCTACTTTTTTTTTTTTTTTAAGATATGTAGGAAGAGAACAGAACTACAGTACCTTACCCTCTGGAGGAGTGTAGTCTAACAGGGAACAGCACAGAAGTTACACTCAAACTGCATTACATTTGACATCAGTTCATAGAGGAACTGGAGTGCAAGGTGAACAAGTATTGGTGACTTCTCTTAATTTTTGTGCCACAAAAGAAAGGAACTTGTCAGTGCAGCAGTGAGATTAAAGGCAAGGCTCTCTGATGGGGTGTAGTTGATGCAGTGTTTCATGGCCACTGGATGGAAGCATTTTCCTTCTAAGCCATTCTCTCTTTCTCTTCAGAGGAGCAAAATCTCATCTAGATTGCTTCAGTCCTGTCATGTGAGTGCACCTCGTGTCTTGCACTCATGTCCTTCTTGGTGTTCCCCAAACACACCAGTGTCAGCCTTCCTCAGCTCTTACACAGCTCCTGCTGCTGCCTTGCAGTATTAGTTGGAAGGGGTCCTGGGGTTTTGCCAAGTTAAAACTGCTGTTTTGCCAACTGATGCAAGGTTTCTGGAGAGTGGATATGTTTCTCCAGGGACCAGGGTTGAAAATGGCTACATTCATTCCACTCAGTGCTTCAGTAGCATGCAGCCTCACTTATTTTTAAAGAAAAGGTTTCAGTGAAATAAACCCAAAGATGTGTATGGTGCAGCAGATAAAATCTCTGGCTGCATAAACAGATCAATAAACTGATTTATGTTTGCTGACCAGAAGAAAAATTTAATTGCAGGTGCTCCATATTCAATGTTTCTGATGGAACTAGAGTAATTGGAATAATGAGAAATCCAATTTGCTCCTGTTTGGAGTTTATTGTTCTTTAGGTTTCATTAAACTGGGCTGCTGCAATGCACAAGCCTCTCAAGGCTCAGGCTGGTTATTTACAGTTTGTAGGTTTTCAGAATGATAAGTTCTTCATGGATTTCTTCAAATTCTATATTACCACATTGGCCATCTTTTAATATGACTTGGAATGATGGAAGTAATATTGTTCCTGGTGTTTAGAGTCTCATTTCACCCTCCAGAATCTCCTGCTCTGTGTTGGACAGCCATCGGTTTACTGAAGGTTGAATGCATCTGGATGGCAAAGTAGCTCTCAGGTTGCCTCAGGGTCCAGGCCGGTGCCGTTACTAACATGTGCAAGAGGAAATAATGCTTTCCTGCATGTCCTGGAGGTGTATTTCCCAGAAAAGTATTGTTCTGTCAGTCCTCATGTATTTTTCATTTGAGTACATCTCTTGCATCTCTGTGGATTTAAGTAGAAAAAGAGAGGATGCAGATCCTGGCATGATTGTATCTCTGTGAGGGACAATATTCAGAAAGGTAAAAGGTTTTAGATAAGATGAGAAGAAACATCCCAGGAAAAACCAACAGGGTTGGAGTTGTGTAAATGTGTTTTCTCTATCTGAGTGGGACAAAAGCTGTTTCAAGGTATCTCAGTCATCTCAGTCACTGGCAACAATAATGAAAATGGTGGTAAAGAGTTCTTAAATAGTTATTGCCAGGAGAGTAGAATTTTCACCAGCATATAATACCACTTTGAGTTAAAGTCAGTAAACTGTGTAGACATATGGTTAGCCTAGGCATCTCATTAGTGTTATTTGGGGAGTGGAAAACGAGTCCTCTATAAAGGAGACAGAATGGGGTGAGCTTTCTGTTCTGCTAGGAGGACGAGGTAAGAAGTGATTGGAAGTTAATGGGTTGTGGATGAGTCATGATGAATTTGTGGGTTTAACTATGTGAGTAGCTGATAAATGAGTAAAAAAAAAAAAAAAAACAAGCTACAGAACAGTGTTTTTTAAAAGTTTTTGAAGGCTAGCCTGGTAAAAGTGGGGGCAGAACCTCTTGTTGGGTGTTGATCAGCTGCGTCCATCTGTGGAAGAGAGAAGCCAAAGGCCGTCCGTAGCTGGAGGTGTGGAGTTTCATGTGCTGGCAGGTACGGCCCTGGTGTTACCTGAGGTTATGCCAATAAAGACTGAACACAGCAAGTTGATTCTCTTCACTGTTATTTAACAAAGGAAGTGCCTTATCCAGAAGTCTGGTAGGAAATCTATAGGCTTGAAACACGATTTAGATCACCCCATGGCAGATTTGGCCCTTTGGTTCTGTTGCTATAAATAACATAAAGGCTGAGCTCTTCAAAGGGTCCGTAGTTCTGCAAAACAGACCAGTGTGTTCAATTGCAATTGTAACCTTTATTGTAGTTTTTGCTACGTTTGAAAAGGTTTTTTGCTATTTTATTTATCCTCTTTATAAATGAACACTATAACAAGTCTCTGATCAAAGATTGTCCCTTTTTAGGGACAAAGATTGTGCTATTCTAACAAGCGCCTGTTTTTTTCTTACATTCACTGTCCAAATGCGTTTCGTCAGCTAAGAGAAAGTGATTTAATGCAGGTCATGACAAACTAGTTATATCTGAAAGCAGGAAACAGAAAAGCTTGAATTTCAAGGATTTTTTTTTTTATTAACTGATTTTGTTCTTGAAACGTGGAGGGGAGTGGATTTTGGATGTGATTTCAAAGCGCAGAAGTGGTGTCTGATCCGCAGGAGAAGGCTGTGCTTCCTTCCTGAGCACTCTGGCTCAAAGTATTTCCATCTCTATCTTGAATACATTCAGGAATGCTTGCAGTTTTTTACTCATGTACCGGTATTTTCTTTATATCAAGTAGTTCATGTCATTTTCACTCTCTTCTCTTCCAGTTATTGACAGTGATTGTATATCCCACTTTAGCTAAACTGAGTAAGCTGGGCTGGTTTAGTCATCGCTTGTAAAATAAGACTTTCTGTACCCTGGTCATTCTAGCAGCCGGTTCCTTAGCTGGAGTTTCAGTTCTTTTTTCCTGGCCATGCCACTGACTGTCCGGGGCCGGGAGCAGTGCTGTAACTGAGCACCTTGCCTTTCATTATAAAATCCTCCTGTGGATTGGCTCTCCTGCCTGGTGCCTCTGAGTCTTTTGGAAGAGAAAATTGCTTTCAGTAGCAATAAATTGCAAACCTCAAAAAAATCAGGACATACCTTTTTTAAACCTTATGAACAAGAAGAGGTAATCATATCTGACCGTACTGTTGGTGGACCCTGAATTTTAAAATAACTGGGTTCTTTTCTTCCTCACAAAACGAAGAGAAGAAAGACAGAGAATAGCAGCCTTTTCCTTTTTTAACCACATATGCTGTTTCCGTTATTGTATTGAATCTTCACTTTGTTGCATGAATCTGCTCAGGCTTTTTTTAACGCTGCTTAGGATGTGTCAATAGTGGTGGTTTCAGGAGGGGTGAGACCCACACAACACGCAGCGACTGCAGAAACCTGCTCTTGCCAGTGTCCATTCGACACTTGGGGTTTGTATGCTAGCCATACTGCCACCTCCACTCCAGCCTTACTGTGGAGTTTGCCAGTTTTCTTCCTAGCTTTGTCCACAGCCCACCCTTCACCTCATGCTAAAGGTGATGTTCTCACGTTAGCACAAATATGGTATTTTGTCAGAAATTAAGCAATTGCAGCATGCATGGCTGTAGGTGTTTGTCTTGTTTATGGCTATACTTTGGCGTACTGGGGGATATAGGAGAAATATATTATAGGGCTAATCAACTACTTTGAGCTTGTTTCTTTAAAGCTAGTATTTTGTAAAAAAATCCCTTCCCCTTTCCTTGGTAAGCATTCCTGGAAATTCCTTATCTCTAATATTTATATATACTCAGACTGTTCTATGGGACTGTTTCCAGCTGGGCAGAGTTGGCTGTTCCAGGACTGAGCAGTAGCAACATCTCCTAGATTTCCATGTGGGAGTGAGACAAGAGTACCACAGCAGAAAAATTCTCCCTAGTCTTTGCTTCAGGATTGATGCAGAGGTCGGTGCTGGCTCGCTAGATGTGCACCTTAAAGTGAAGGGTCAGAATAGAACCCCAGGGGTCTGGTGCGAGGATCCAGGCTCTGTGAGCAGTACAGCTAGCACTCCAGCAGTCATGGCCTCATCAGATACAGAGCACTTGGATTGGGGAGGGTCTTCAGTGGGATACAGTGACAGTTCTTTTTGTAATAGCTGGATGATTTTGGAAGGTGATGGGAGTGAGGTGGGAGGCTGGGAGCCTGTGTGTGTCTGTGGTACAGCAACGGGAGCAAGCACGGGCGTGCAAGCATGTGACTGAGTGTGTGACTGCTGGTGAAGGTGGAGCTGGACAAGGGGGTGAAGGGATGTGGGAGCTGGGGATGTGTGTGTCTCTAAGGTCAAGGATGAGACTGCAGGAGGGTCTGGTGGCCAGAGGGACCAGGGAAATCCCAGCCAGCTGCTGCAGTGATGGTTGAGTCTTGGGATTGACTGAGATCGCATGTGTGTGTGCGGAGGTGTCTGTACACTTGAGGAACCTGGGGGGACTGGGATCCAAGGTCAGCTACTGGGTGGGCTGAGCACCGCTGCTTGGAGGGACCCACCCTGCATCTATGCACCTGTAGTCATTTCCCACTAATTCAGCCTCTCCCTCTAACAGCCTTTTGAAGTAAGTGTGTCTCATTTTCCTTGAGCAGAATCTGTTGGTTACACCTTGGAAATTTTGAGGGTGAAAGAGACAACAGAAGAACCAGAATGCCCTGAAGCGCCTTTTGGGCATGGGAGGAATTAATCAGCAGACCTGTGCTGGCATGTTTCTTTCTAATGATCTCTTTCATGTTTCAGCCCTGGCCCAGTGTGTCCAACCTGGCCAAGGATTTCATTGATCGTCTGCTCACGGTGGACCCCAGTGACAGGATGACAGCCCTTCAGGCCCTGAAGCACCCCTGGGTGGTCAGCATGGCAGCATCATCATCCATGAAGAATCTACACCGCTCCATATCACAAAACCTTCTCAAGAGGGCATCTTCCCGCTGCCAGAGCACCAAATCCGCACAGTCCACCCGCTCCAGCCGCTCCACCAAATCCAACAAATCACGGCGGGTTCGGGAGCGGGAGCTGCGGGAGCTCAACCTGCGCTACCAGCAGCAGTACACTGGCTGAACACTGGGCTGGGACCTGCCAGGCGTCTTTTCAGATGTCTTCTCTGTGGTGTAGGTGTGCAGCATCCTTTGCTGTGCACACTCTCAGTGAGGAACATCCAGGTTCCTCCCTCCCTCCCTCCAGGTGCCCCCTGTATCCATGAGGAGGTGTCCCCCTGTGCAGAGGAAAGGGAACCTCATGGTGGCCATCCCACCCTGTGAGCTTGCCACAGAGTCTTGTGCCAGAAACAGGGGCACAGCTCAGAGCCTCAAGTAATACACAAATCAAGGAGCCACGTGGGGAGAAGAGCTCTTTCTGTAGCCCAGGAGCTTGGTTGTTCACAGTTATTTATTAATTCCAGAGCGCTATGTTTCTCTCACTTGCATACAAAAAAAAAATCACTTTATGTGTATGTACATGCATGTGTGTGTGCACATACACGTGTGTGAGGGTGTGTATATGTATTTAAAAGTTGTATATACACAAATTTTGAGCTGCTTTAGTCAGACTCTGTGGTGCCTTTGCAGTGAAGCTGGTATGAGTCACAAACAGTTAGGAGTAGGATAGCTCTGACTCACTGGCGTGCTGCCCACCAGTTCCTCGCTGAAGTGATGCCAGGCAGCAGTTTTCCATGATGGCTGGGAAGCTGCGAGGCTTCCCCCAAGAGCTGCTACCCGCCTGGTGACATCAAGGGCTACTCAAGCTGTGCGAGAGCCGCCGTGCAAATTGGCAGCCATGCTGCAGTACTGTGAGCTCGGAGCTGTAGTCCGGTTCCTTTGAGTGCTCCTGAGGGAGGGGTGGGAGGAGGATTATTGTCCTGCAGGAACTTCACGCTATGCAGAGAGATGTCTTTGGCGGGGCAGGTTTTTCAGGGGTTCCTTGCTGTCCCTCTTGAATTATCCTTCCCCTATTTGTAGCAAGACCAGTGCTTCCCGTGCAGGGTTTGTTCTTGCTGTGCCACACGGCCCTGTCATGCCTGTGACCTGTTACATGTCCTGTGCCCTTCAGACTAGCAATACCAACCACATCACTTCACCAGAACTTCAGTGGTTCCAGGTATTGCTCCCCGTCTGCAGATTTTACAGGGCTCCCCTGCTTTGCATGCCTGCTCTGCCCCAGTGCCACCATCCCTGCTCTGGGACAGCGAAGTGGTGGTGGGAGCAGTTGGGGTGGCTGCAGACGGCTCCATAGCGTCAGGGTCAGGGCTTGAGTAGTGGAGGTGCAATCCTAGAGTGTCAGCAGTGTCAGTACCCTGGAGACGTTGCACAGACACCTTAGAGCTGTTAGGTGTGCCTTAGATTCAACAGGAGAAAGCTGCCTTTCGGGTTTCTTTGTGCTGGATGGTCCTGTGGGGGCTTCTTGTAAAGGGGCTTCCCAGGGGAGGTGAGGGCTCTAGAGCCGGGCTTTATGCAAGCCTGCTGAGATACCTTCCCAACTAGTCAGAGCCATAAAGCGGGGCTGGTGGCACAGTCTCAGGGTGGGCTCAGCCTCTTGTGCCAGCAGAGACAAGAGCTGCAGTGAAGGAGAACGCTGGTTCTTGAAACTTCATATGAAGCCATATGGTTTGCTTCATGCTGTGTGCTTGGAAAGCGCTTGCTTAGCTCTGGGGTAGAGGTGCAGGCTGTGCAAGCTCAAGGGGCTGGCGAGCGTGGCCTTTCCATCCAGGATTGATGTCTCTGCTGCTGTGGTTTAGTGTCAGCAAGGTTTTAAGTGGTTGGTTGGTCACATCTCCCGGGAGCTCTAACTGCACTAGCCACAGCCACTTCTGGTCAGCAAACAGCAGAGCAGTGCTGCTTCAGGGGGAGAAGACTTGAGTTTTCTGTGCTAAGGGAAAAAAAAGAATTTCTAGGGATGTGCTTCCCAGCCCAAAGCAGGGATGGGCTATAACCACCAAGAGCACAGCCTGGGGCGCCCAAGCGTGTGATAGGGAATACAGCAGAGGAAACCTGTGGACAGGCAGTGTATGTAGCAGGGGTGAATTCTAAATCCTTTGCATCATTGCATATTATTTTGAAAACTGCATTCTTTTCAGGCTGCCCTTCCTCAAGTGGCCATCCTACTATGTCACACACAGTCTTTCTTCCATCAGCATTAAAGATCACAACAGAATTACTAAAAACTGGGTTTTTTCAACTCTGTGGACTGCAAAAGAAGTTTCTTCAGCTTCTTTTACCTTCTCATGTAGTTTTCCCTGGTTTGTTACCATGAACTATAAACTAGGTGTGATTTCTGACAAAACAGGCAGCTTGCCACGTTTGCTGCGTAAACAGTTCAGTGCCCCTCATATTACTGCAAACAGCTCTCCAAAAGCAACAACTACTCTAAGAGAAATATCAACTGGAAAATTGTTCTTAGCTTGTACATTAAGAGATGGCAGGATGCTCTCTGAGGGATTCTGGTTTTGAGCCATTACTCAAAGTGTCTTCTACATGTTTGGAGCATCACACCCAGGCACTGTGATCTCTTACCTCCTGGATGCTTTCATGGCCCACCCCAGATTATCTTGCCTGTTTATCCTTAAAACAGGTATTTTGCCCATGCGAGGACATCAAACTGATGAACTGAGCCAAGACCTCTTGAACCTGAGACTTCCCTTTAACCACTAGACCATCAAAATGCACAGGCGTTGTGCAGGTGTCTACCCAAGCTGTTCCCTCCTGCATTCTCTTGTGGGGTGGGGGATAAATGAAGGTGGAGAGGAGGTCAGGATGCTGAGCTTTGGTCTGACCAGGCTGGTTTCTCCACCTTTACAAGGCAGAACAGGAATCCTCTCACCTGTGACAATTTTTGCTTTGTTGCTCTTTTCAGCAATTGGGTTTTCACCAGGAAAAGTCGGGAGCGATGTCATTCGTGGTGAGTTTGGGGTGAAATGTATTTTGGGAAGCGAGATGTTGCTATATAGGTTCCAGCCAGCATCAGTTTTTTGTGATGACACTGGCGGGGAAGTAATTTGGCACTTACCTACATGAGTGATGCTGGAGAGCTGCAGCTTGCCCCTTTGTGGTATGGAGAGGTCTGTGGTCTTCAGGCATCCTGCTGCTAGGGAACTGCACCAAAGAGGACCGAGTCCATCCCATAAGGGGCTTTGGGTTTTCTAGAAAAAGAACTCTAGTTCTCTTCACAAATGCAATGTTTTTTTATTGGCATGGAAAAATCAGTGTAAACATGGGGAAAATCTTTATGGGCTGTCCTTCCATCGTTTGGTTATAGCACTCTTGGCTCAATCGCTCTTCTTTTTCTAAATTCAGTATTTGCAGGAAATCTTACACCCAGACAATAACGTGTGGGCAGAGGAGAGACGAGCAGAGCTCCGTCCAGATGTCCCTTGGAGTCATCGGTGATCTTTCTGTTTTCACTCTGTCTGGAAGACTGTGATGGTCCAACTGCTGTGTTGCAAGGTCAGCTTAAGAACAGTTCCTGGGGTGCTTTTTACGCTTGCAATTGTGGCACCTTTGCAGCTGGGTCTGGGGTGTCTGGGGACAGGCAAAGTGCTGTAATTTTGAGCCATAGTTAGGTGCCTTCAGTGTGTCCTCTAAGAAGCTCTTCACTGTGAATTATCTTGATCATCTGTCTTCATATATGTTCCACAGGAGCATCTCAGTGCTTGATCTGTCTTAAGTCTCAGGAGTTTACATTTTTCAGGAGCGCCTTGTTTGGGGATTTTGGAAGTGAAAATGTCTGAAATGTTTTTTCTGCTCTTTCATTTAATTTTTAAAATCTCCTTCTTTGGCTTTTAACTGGTGATTCTTTATTTGGCTCACAGGGTTTTTTGGAAGACTTTCTCTGGTACTGAATTAGCCAGGAGAACACAGGTAACAAATGCCTGTTCCAGGGCATCGCTGAGCTGCAGACTTTTTATTAGCTGAGGTGCAAATCTCAGGGCGCTTTTGTTTTCCGTACTTTTGTTCATGCAATGAAAATGAAGTTGGAATGACACCTAGTGGCAAGTTGTAGGTGTCCTTGTTCAAGTACAGCCCTAGTTATGTTCCCACTTTCTGGGTGAGATGTTCTTACAAAGAGGAATCTGGTTTTGATGTACTGAGTGATGGTCTTGGAGCACACCTGCAATCCCTGCAATCCCAGGTGTTCAGCATGGCACCGTTTTCTCCTGTACTCATCCTGAAGAGCAGCATTTTAGCCCACAAAGGGATGAGCGTGATTCCGCAGGCACTCACTGGAAGGGATGCTGATTGCTGGGGAAAAGACGCATGCAGTCAGCCCCCGGTGTCTCAGTGAGATGCTCGCCAGCACCCTGCCTTGGGGAGGCGTCTTAAGGGACACGAGGAGAAAGCAAAGCCTAAAGATGCCAAGGCTGGAATTGGTAGGTTTGGGATTTTATCCCAGCGTGAGACACAATGGTGCAGCTCAAGGTGTTGCTTCCTGGTGTGTTCTGTTTCAAGGAAATGCATTTTTGAGGAGTAAAGGGAATTATGGTTGGTTTTCTTTTGGAACTTAGCAGTACTGTGTAAAACAATCCCATCGTTTTGTCCTGGGAATTTGGCTGCGCTCCTGGGGGAGAGAATTACAGCTTCAAAGAATGTGGCCTATTGATGCCTTAATTGTTTATTTTTATTTTTTTGAGTGTTATTGGAAATGAATGTGAAAAGGTTTTGCAGAAATAATGTTAGGTGGTCTACACACTTGCATCCAGATTTTTGAGTAAGTAAGGTATTTTTCTGTGTATTTTGCTCAACCAGCAATTACTTGTCCATGTTCGATTTACTTCTCACCCTTCTCAGGCTTCTAGAAAATTAACATGTCAGCCCAGTGGAGGTAGACACCCCCCCCTTCTTCAATCCAGAAGAAGTCTGTGCTATCACTGAGGTTGTGACAGCATCCAGATGCTCCTGCCAGTTCCTGGACTGCGTTGTTCTTGGAAACATACAACCGTACGTGAAGGGCAGCTTTATAGCCTTGTCAGGGGTGTAAGCCCAGACAAAAAGGGCTCTGACCTGCTGGCTCCAGTGGTGATGTGGAAACCAGCTGCAGTGCAGGGCCTGCGCTATCTATTTGTTTTGGAAATGATGAACCCTCAAACTCTTAACTTCTTTGGAATTTGGATGTTTTCTTCTTCTAGGTCAGATATTTTCTCTTCTGGTAATTCACGTTCTTTCTTACACCCTGCTCCATTTCTCAATCCTGTTTTCTACCTGGGTGTTTGGCTGAAGGACTAATATAGTCAACTTTTATATAATGCACAAACTGGAACAGGAGTCACGGTTAACTCGGCTACTGGGCAGCGACTCTGGACTTGGCTCTGCAGGAGCCATGGTGAGTCCCGTAGCAAGGTCAAAGCATCTGTTCGGTGCCTTGCAGGTGGGAGAAGGCTCCCTTTGAGGATCCTGCAATGCAGGCTCAGCCCAAGGTGATCTGGCACCACGAAGGACAACTGGTGCACGGCTGTTACAGGCCTCTTATTAGACTGTGTGGGGCCATATTCTTCCTTTAAGTGGTGATACTAGAGATTCAGAAGGTTTGAGGTGGCTAAATGAAAATCTCGATTGTTTGACTTAGTTTTCTAAACTATGAAAAGCAACACAGAGGTTGGCTTTTTGGGGGGATCACACCCTCTGGAGGGGTTGAAAACCATTCTCTGGCAGCAGTGTGAGCCCTGGGGTTTGCAGGGAGGCTGACTGTGTCCTGGCCTCTCACCAGCTCGGCTTCATCCTGGAAAATATCACAAAGTGCCTGTACCACTTGGCACCAGATACCCAGCCCCAAGCTGCCTACGCCACTCTTGGGAGGTTTTTGGTGCTTTTTTTGACCACTTGGTTTCCTCTTTCAGCCTGGATTAAGAACACAGCTCTTGGGTGCTCCAGGGGCAGGTACCTGCATGTCAGCTGTGCCTTACTGTGTGGTAAATTTGCCAAAAAAAAATGTGAAGCAGCAGGGATGCGCAGTGGCAGTGGCATCATGGAGCTTGGTACCTTCCACCCTTGGTGTCCCTGGGGTGGAGGGAGCTCTGCCTGCCTGATGACAGAGCAGCTGTCCTTCCCCCGCTGTCCTCCCCTGCACGATGATACTGTAGAACCCTCGTGTGTGACAAGCGAGCTACTCGCTGCTGTTGCAAATATTGTTGCACTGTGTTTGTCTGCTGAACGTGGGAGAGATCCACGGCCCCAGTGAGGTGTGTCGGAAACAAGCAGCTCCCGTGTGGATGCCCAGATAACGTGAGTTTTCCTGTTGCCTTTCACTGCGGAAAGACACCTCCCGGGAAGCTCTTGGGGCCAGAGGTCTTCTGGCACTTGCTGTTATTTTTGGTCGCCAAATTTCCGGTACTGGGTTGGAACAGTTTGGAATTAACTCCGATTGCGTCCCGTTAATCTCTTAGCGGGTCTGCTTTGAGAAGCACCAAGTTCTGTGACTTGCCTTTGGAGTCTTGTTTTTTACACTAAGGTCTGTCTTGTAGGATGAGGTCTGAACCATTGTAATTAGCCTGTAACATTATGATTAGAGTGTACAGAATTATTTATTTTGTGTACTCAGTCTGCTAAACATGTAAATGTATTCTGTGTACCCCATCGCTCTGCTGTCATTCCTTCTGGTGCATGGATCACCCGTGGGCCGGCTGCTGGCAGGCACCGCTTTCCAGGCCAGGAGCGATGGGCAGTGAACGCATCGACAGGATGCTGCTCACCCCTCTAATACAGTCTTGGAGCACAACAAGAAGGTACCAAAGTGCCCGTAAAAGAGTTTGCTGGTTTCTTTAACGCAGCTGCCTGGGGCAGACCTCATGCCGGGCTGTGGTGTCCACAGGGGTGCTCTGGGTGAGTGGGGTGCTCAGCCTCTGGCTGGAAGGCAGGGCTTGGAGGCAGAACAGGCATTGGAGGCAGAACAGGCGCTCTGGGACATTTTGTTCACTTTTCTTTGGCTGCAAGCCATAGAAAGCTGGGCCATAGAAATACCTTGGTTTGCCCACAGCAGCTCATCACCTCTCTGGTTTCACTCTGTGCATCCAGATGTGCATTTTATGGACCATCAGGAAAACCTGTATCAAGTGAAAAACACATACCCCTTCTGAACCACCCTCTCCTGGAAAGGAGGTGATTTTGCAGGGACTGGGGGCCCCATCTCAGCAGTGGCAGGGGTGACAGCGACCTGAACACAGCGAATGACCCATAGTGCTGCACTTGATCAGTTCCTGTTTGAAGCTCCATGTGGCCACCAGTTTCTTTTGCCCTTGTGGCCCATCCCCACATCACTGACATCCAGCTGTCTGTAAGGGCATTGAGGAGCTAACTAAAGCCAAAAAAGTGTGCTGCCTTCATGTGGTGGGTTTTATTTCAGGTACCACAGAGTGCAAGCACTCTAAATGTCAAGGCAGACCAGTAGGACCGGTGTGTACTGGTCCAACTGCTGCTGCCGGCCTTTGGGGAGGTTTGCAAGGAGCTCGCTCAGCCCTGTGCCCTTCTCCCCTACGTCCCAGAGGGGCTTTCCAGGGCAAAGGAGCCCGAGCCAGCAGCTTCACAGGTTTCTCTGCAAGCCCCAGGGCCCTGCTTTGAGTTTGCTCCAGTTGCTCTTGCTCTCTGCAGAGAAAACCACTACACGAAGCTAAATTTTACCCATCCAAACTAAAACTTTGAGCCCTGGGCTGCACTTGAGAAGTTTTTGTTTGTGATTTTTTTTTTTTACTCAAGCATAGGGGCCAGACCATTTGTCTGTACCCTCCATTCATGGTTTATATCCCTTCCCATGGGTATGTCTGTGTAGCATCATGCTTTCTCTGCAACTGCTTCATAGTGATGACAACATTTTGGGGGCTGTGATTAACACAGTAGAGCTTTTATATCACATTCACATCACTGATAAAGAAAAAAAAACCCCACACTTTGTGTTGGGTCAGTCTGATCCTGCTCCTCTCCACGGTGTCCTCATGACCAGCTCTTATTTTGAGCTGCCAGGAACCAGGTGGTAATTCACTGACGTGTCTTTTTACTCGCATGTCACACAAGACATGTTTTCTGCACCTGCCATTGCCTCAAGAATCTCTTTGGGTGAAAACTCAGCTTTCTTCTGAAAACCTGTCATGTGGCCTTGAATTTTGTTTCCTGCTTCACATTTTCCTTTGGGATGGCCTTCAGTTCCCCGCTCTGTTACCTGGCAGATCTGCACACATGAAGCAGCGTGCTGTTCTCCAGCCGCTGCCTTCCACCTTCCAGAAGAGCTGGAGCTGCTGTCGGCTCTTCTCCCATTCAGCTCTGTGTTCCCAACCTGCTACATGGCTTTAAATTGCCACCAGGGATCTTCTAAGATCCTGTGCACCCACCAGCACCCACCCTCCGTCGCGAGTCGAGGAGGGTGCTGAGCTGCAGCTCCACAGGCCCTGGTGGGGCCAGCTGGTGCTGGAGACCTTGCGGTCGGTGGGAGGACCAGTACAGGTAACTTTGCCCACCCTCAGCGCTGCTGTGGGCTCTGGGCTGGTGCCAGGGTGTAGGTCCATGTACATGAAGACCCCCTGAGCAGCCCTGGAGCCTCTGCCAGCCCTGCTCCCTCTCTACCTACGCATTGTGTCCTGGCTGTGCCCCTTGCCAGCGGGTCCCAGCTGGGCACAGCTCCGGCACTGGGAAGTGCTGTGGCTTGGGAGAGGAGCGTGGGGTGCTCTGGGCCCCCCCTGCGCCTTCCATCCCGGCCTGCTTCACAAGGGGAAAGGAGTCAGAGGCAGCGCTTGGCACAAATGCTGATGCTTTATTACAAAGTAAGGCGCCTTGCTTCCAGCTCAGCCCCTTGCCAGCTCTGCCAAGCTCACCATGCCGGGAGCAGCACCCGGCGAAGGGATCCCTCTGTCACCAGCCCTATGCCTGAGAAACAACGTAGTCGATCCAGTTTCGGAACTGGCTCACGCGGGTGTAGATGGCTGGCGTGCGGACATTGCAGTTGCTGTTTCCCCAGGAGACAATGCCAATCAAGGTCCAGACGTTCCCATTCTGGTATACCAGAGGGCCACCAGAGTCACCCTGCAGAGAAGACGCCTCCTGCTTAGTGGCCCCAGCATGTGCTCCAGACTGGTCCCTGCCACCCCAGCCGCCCCCAGCCGCGGCCAGGCGCTATAGCTGACATCTCTGGCTCCATAGACCCAAGACCCCACGTGTCCTCCTCCTCCTCCTCCAGCGGGAGCTTGGCTCCTTACCTGGCAGGAGGAGGCACCGACCCCGCCGGCACAGAGCATGGAGCTGGTGATCTGGTTGCCCCAGTACTGCTTGCACTGGTTCAGGGCGATCAAGGGCAGAGTTACCTGCTGCAGGCGGACTGCCAAGGCTTGGGCTGGGGGAAAGAAGCACCATTAAATGGCCCTGGAGTTGGCGGGTCTCCTGGAGCCTTTGGGAGCACACAGGCACCCTGGGTAAGCTCCCACTGTGGCTTCCAAACACGTGGGTGCTGCCATGCAAAGCGCCCTCCCCCTCTGTGCCAGTGTACCCCCCTGCCCCAGGAGGGATCGCCTCGTGCAAGCAGCCCCAAGCAAGGGCAGGCTGGTGCCCGTGCTCCGTCATCCCTGGGGTTGGCATGCATCCACCTCCACCTGTGCTTGCACCAATGCACCCACACACACACACACACACACTGCCCCTGGGCTCCCCCAGACCCTGCAGAGCCACCCAGAAGGGAGGTGGCCACACACGGCCCTCCCTGAAGCTGCGGTGTTCGTACAGTTGGTGTTGGTGCGTCCCCAGCCAGTGGTGACGCACTGGAGGTTGGTGGGCAGAGCCAGGTTGGTGGGGGGCAGGCAGACAGGGGCCACGCGGGGTCCCAGCTGGGCAGGTGAGGAGAGCTTCAGCAGGGTGATGTCGTTGTTCAAGGTGTAGGGGTTCCAGCTGGGGTTTGTGATGGCCTGCCGAGAAATTGTGTAACACGCCATCCCTGCCCTGCAGGAGCAGCCCCAGCGCAGAGCTGCAGCCCTGTCCCAGGACTGCAGCCACTTCAGCCTGGCTCACCCTGGACACGGTCTTCATTTGAACAGACTCTGCGTTGGAGCTGCGGTCATATTCCCCGAGGACGACGATGTGGGAGTACGGGCTGCGAGGGGTAAGGGAGTCAGGGGGACACGCGCAGCTGGCACTCGGGGTGGGCACAGCACTGGGGCTGCCACAGGCACAAGGCACTGTGTGCCCAAGGGAAGCCACCACAGGGAGGAAGCCCCGGGCTGCTCAGTTCCTCGGGTGCTGGCCTCCGAGGCTGTCCCAAGTGCCACTTGGCGATGCCCAGCATGCCACATGCCCCTGTCCCTGCTGGGTGGCACTGGCATGGGCTGGCTGGGCATCGCTCCTCACTTGAATTCGCAGTGGGCAGCCGTGACGACCCAGTTCTCATTGATCAAGGAGCCGCCGCAGAAGTGGGATCCCGAGCGGGTCTGCAGTGGAAAGAGGGAGGAAGAGCTGGGGCTGAGCCCCCCACAAAGCTGGGGACAGGCAGAGGGTGTCATGGGCCCCCTTGGTGCCTACCCACCTCCCACCCCTGGCGCCTGGCTTGCCATGCCATGCCACCGTGATGCTTGGGGCAGCAACCCTGCCTGGGGAGCGGGACAGTGCCGTACCTGCAGGGACACCTGCCAAGGCCATGAACCGGGCACCGCGTTCTGCCCGTTGATGATCCTCTCACTGTAGTGCACCGAGGGGCTGATGACGGGCACCCCACAGCCTGGCGGAGAGGCAGAGGGGCACAACAGTAACCCCAAAAGCTCAGGGCATGCACACGGGGGCTGCCTGTGCACAGCAGCTCCATGTCACCATCCCTGGGGTGCCCCGGTCCTGCTGCACCTCAAGTACCTCCCTGTGCCCGCGGGCAGCACTTACTTGAGACGGTGCTGGCAAGGGCCAGGCAGGCAACTGCCCACAGCAACGCCATCCTGGGAGGACATGGCTGTGGCCCCGGGGCCGCGAGCTTTATAGCGGCCAGGAGCCACATGGCTCATGGCTAGGCAGGGTCAAGGTCCCCCTGCTGCCTTCTGCCAGCTGCGGGCAGCAGTGATGGGCCAAACCTGGCACGTACCTCACCCCACGCCAGCAGGGTGGTGGGGACAGGCTGCCAAGAGGCATCCCAGGGTGCTAGGGTTATCGCTGGAATGAGTTATGTCAGTTCTCACCATGGAGCTGGAGAGGGAGAGCACCCAGGGCTGTGCTGGGGGCACGGGGGGCTGCTTGTGGGCACACAGCTGGGGGAGCAGTGGGGCTGTACGTGCTGAGACGGATGCCTGGGAGGGTGGCAGGTCACCCTGCCCCCAGGGCCGCTTCAGATCTGTTGGCACTAGGGATGCTTCCCCACGTGGCCACAAAGCCTGAGCCCAGCTGCACGTTCCCAGGGCCCAGGGCCACCCCCTGACCCTCAGCCCCGGCACAGGTGAGCGTGTCCCAGCGCCAGCCGTGGCAGCTGGGGGGGACAGACACCTTCCCAGGCAGGCGGGAGCTGTGGCCGGTGTGGAGGGCTGGGCAAGCAGGACAGTGGGCACCTCCCCGAGCTGAGGTTGATGCCACCAGCCAAGCATCCCCCAGCACTGCAGCTGCCTGACCCCTCACCCCAGGGCTGCAAAAGCTGGGGAGCTGCATGGTGCTCTCCATCCTGGGCACAGGGGGTACGCAGGTAGTGCTTCCGTCATCCCCCATGGCCCTAGGTGATGCTCCTGGGATAGCACTGGGTGCAGGGGTGATGCTGAGTGTGGGGATGGGTGCCACGCTCTCTGTGCCACCCACACACCCTGGAGAGCAGTGCCTGGACGCTGGTGAGTGATTGCAGGGCTCAGGCCTTTATTTCTGGCAGTGGGGACAGGGCAAGGACAGCAGGACCCGGCCTGCCACAAGGGAGGAAGCGTGACAGAGCATGGAGGTCTCCCAGGATGCTGCAGGGGCTGGGCACAAGGACACAGGCAGAGGCTTTGCTCCTGCTCTTCGTGTGGCACCTGGGGAGGAGGTGACCAAGGACTGGACAGCAGTGGAGGATGGAGGAAGAGCCAGTGCCCAGGGCGGTGCTGCCCATCACAGACAGGACTTGAACCTGGGTGCAGGAGGCTGCTAGACACCCGAGACACAACCATGTTCTCCAAGAGGCTGGAGAGTCTCAGACCCCAGGTCCTGCCTCAGATGCCAGGAGCTGAGCAGGTCGGCAGGAACTTGGAGCCATTCCTTCACACCGGCAGGGATAGGGTTGACGGCGCTACCCAGGGTGGTGAGACTTCCCTGTGCCCTTCTCTGTGGCTGTGGGCCATGATAAGCTGCCCGTTACTGTCCCTGCAGGGCCCAGGCTGGGGGAGCAGCATCAGACCTGGGCTGAGCCATACCAGAGGAAGACCTCCTGTGGCCAAAGCCCCCTTGCAAGCCTGGGTCTAGCACAGCTCCAGTCTGCCTTGGCGCTGGGGTAGTAACAGATGCCATGGCCAGGACACGCTGGCCCAGAGGGCCATCTGGAGACTCAGGGAAACCCAAATACCTCTGCGGCCCCACAGAGACGTGGGCTTACCCCAGCTGCAGCCTCCTGTCCTTTGCTCTGTGGCTCCTCTTTCTCCTGCAGGCAATAGGCCAGACCTGAGCAGCCCTCAATGAGCAATTCAGCAATGGGTTGACTTTCTCCTGACCCAGGTCCCCTGGGACTGGCACTTGCAGGAGACAGCCAGCTCAGTGAGGCAAGACCAGAGGAGGATGGCATCTATCCAGACTGTCCCCAGCACAGGGCAAGGTGCTGTGTGTAGGGGATGCCACATGTTACCTCTGTTCTCCCCACGCACAGCCTCGGAGGTGTCCTGTGTGGCCCATACGTCCGTGGGGGGGAGCGGGGAGCAGGCTGTGGGGCACAGTGTCAGGCACACTTGCCCTTGCGAAGGCAGAAGGGCAGCTCCGGCACAGGGACCAGGATGGTGCTGAAGATGGGCCGATAACTCTCGGGCAGGACCTGGGGGTGCTGCGCCATCATCTCCAGCACCACGTGCCGCACCTCCTTGGAGACGTCACCCCGGAGATCCAGCAAGGTGGAGATGTGCTCATCACTGGGCAGAGAGCAAGAGATGAGTCCAGGTGCTGCTGGCCCACAGCTCTGTCCACAATGCTCATGTCCCACAAACCTCCCGTGATCCAGAGAAGCTGAGCTGAGCCCAAGGCAGAGCTGGTACTCTGCACCAGCCAAACTTTAAAATTTGCCTGAAAATAACTCCACAAACCTTGTGAATTTGGTTTTGACATTTTCTGGGTTTCAGCTGATTCTGACATTTCCAATTTGGTGTTTTGCGATTTCTCACATTTTGTTTGGCTACCAAATATAGATGGGTGAATGCCACAGCAGAATTGCTTTTTCCTTTGTATTTTTGACCTTGGGACTTTGCAAGAGCCCCTCTAATCTGGAGCAGGGGAAAAGGAAGCCGCAGGGAGGCAGGGGGAAAAAGCTCAGGTTTCTGCCTGCCCTGCAGTGTAACTGCACAGGGTCCAGCCCAAGCTTCACTTCCCTGGGCACACTCACACCTCCCACGTCTCACAGTGGGGCTTCTTACCTGACATCAGGGTACTTGGTGATGAAGCCCAGCACCTCCAGGCTGAGCAGCGCTGGGTCTTTGAGGCAAATCAGCTCCCGCAGAGCAAAGACAGCCTCCAGGCTCTGCTGGCTCTGGTCCAGACCCTGCAAGGGAGAGCAGCCCCACGTGTAAGACCAGAAGGCCACCATGGCTGCTGGTGAGATGCGGCCCAGTCCTCAGTGCCCATGTCGGGACCTGGACCCTTGCAATTCCTGTCTCCTTGCTCAGCATGTCCCACCTGTTGGGGCTGGCTCATGACTCTGCAGCCTCATTGGCCTTCACCGGGCAAGGTGGGTGGTCCCCCAAGTCCCTAATCCAGCCAGTTCCTCCCCTCTTGGCCTCACAGCTGCCCAAGTGTAACAGCCACGTCTTGTTCATGGGCTGATGTACCCACCCCATCTGCTGTGGGCTGGAGGGGAGCAGGAGAGTCATGGAGGTGAGCTACGAGCTCCTTGCACTGACCTTGCTGCGTGATGACCCCCTCCCGTGGCACAGCCGTGGCTCCCCACCGCACCCAGGCACCCCTCACCAGTCCACAGAAGAGCTCCTGGAGCTGCGTGGCGTCCTGCAGCAGGCGGTGGCAGAGCTGGCCCCGCTCCTCCTCGCTCTTGCACACCATCTTCTTCTGCATGAGTGCCCGAAGGTACTGGCTCGCCACCAGGAGCTCACTCTCCATCAGCAGGAGCTGGGCAGGTGAGAGCTGTTAGCACTGGGCACCGCCTGGGTGTCAGACCACAATTGCCCAGGGAAAGGCAGAGGGGAAGGCGGCTGGATACAACACCAAGCCATGGGGACAACCTGCTGGGAAGCACCCCCAGACAGAGGGACAGAGAAAGTAGGTGAATCTGAGGAAACCCTGAACACCTCTGCATGGCGGACTGCTCCGGAGGATGCAAGCCCTCTGGCAAACCCAGCAGCAACTGCGTCCCCTGCGCCCCAGCATGGCACCCAACTGCCCAGCCTTCCTGCCCTACAGACAAGCAGCCATTCGAAGGACCCCCTGCAGCAACTGTACCGTGAAGACAGGTTTCCTGACATGGGAGAAGTCCTTTGCATACTTGTCAATCACTTCACACATGTTGCTGACGAGCTGGGACCCGGAGAGCCACTTGCGGGAAGGCAGCTGCAGGCAGAGGGGCTGAAAGAAGCAGAGGAGCCGCATACAGTGCCCTGGTTCACATCGCTCTCACAGCACCTGCCAGCTGCAGGGTGGCACGACATACCAGAGCCACCGCCTGCCTGCTGCCTGGCAGCATGGCTGCTTTGTCTTGCAAACCCCCCAGGCTCCTGCTGCCAGCCAAAAGTCAACAAGAAACAGAAGAGTGGTCTAGATCAGGAAATCATGGAACTGCCCCTCCCTGACACCCAGAGATCCACGTTTTGGGGCTTTATCTGGGTCGCTATGCCCCATCAAGGGTAGCACCTGAGGTCTGGGCACCAAGCTGTTATCCACACACTTGCTTTTAGCCTGCCCTGCTAATTTTATTTTTAATTTCCACTCCTCTCCACTTCCCTTGTGTAGACATATCTTTGGCCAAGGGCTTTGATCTCCTGCCCTGCTGTCCTTGCCTGTCTTCCTGCCTGCAGGCAGACATTCCCTCTATGTCTCTACTGGGGCCACAGCAGTCTCCACGCTGCCTGCGAGCATTTGACCCTTTAGCTGCTCCTTTGTTTTCATGCCATTCAAGCCCTACATAGCAATGCCATTAATTTTTCCAGATTTTTGGTCCAGACTCCAGGAAAGCTAAATTTGACTACACTGGCAGGAAACAACTCAGGCAGTCACACGTGCTTGTATCCTCTGCACAGACATTGCCTCTCTCCTGTTGGTTTTCTGCCATGAAACAGCCATAAAAAGGAGCATGAGGCAGCCTGGGCAGGCTGTGGCTCCTGGTCTCTGGTGGTTGGCAGTTTGGGGGCCACAAGCCATCTGCCCCAGAGATGCAGGGTAGTGCTGCTGCACAACAGACATTGGGCGAGCTGCAAGCAGTTTACCAAAGCCTAGGAGCCAGGCTGGCAGAGATGTCTGCAGGATGATACCAGGGCATGGGGTATGCGGTGGGGATTCTGGGCAGGAACAAAGCCATGCCTGGGGGTGTAGTCACAGGGCTGTTCTTGCTGGGGCCAGGTTCCTTGCAGCCCTGCCAGCCTCAGGGGCTGTGGACAAACATACCTGGAGGTCCAGGAGCAGCTCCTCCAGCAGCAGCTGACAGGCTTTCTTCTGCATCCTGTCCAGAGCAGCCCAGAGGGACGCAGGGACTTCTCTGTGGGCAGCATTGGGGTGCAGGGAGGAGACAGAGGAGCTAGGAGAGAAGGGAGGGGACACATAGCCTGGGAAGCATGGTGGGGACACTGGTCCCGCAGCAGGGTGGTGAGGATGTGGCTTCCTTTTGGGTGGTAAGGTTGCTACAAGGTGCTGGTGCATCTTACCTGAGAGCCAGGTTGTTGTTGAGCATGGCCAGTAGGTAGGAGACATAGTACTTGGGTACAGTACGGTCCTTCTGGTGCTCCTTCCCACACTGCACTAGGGCTTCCCGCAGACTGCAACACAGCGAGTCAACCATGGTGGGCAGGCAGAGCCCCGGACGTCTTGCCACAAGGACCTGGAATCTGGGATGCTCTTGGGAGCACGTGGACCTCCCACAACCCTCCCAGCTCACTTGGCTCTTTCCAGCTTCTGCCACCAGGTTGGAGAGGGGCAGGCTGTTGGGCAGGGTGGGACAGCGGGACCCGTTCTGGACCTCCTTGGGGCAGCAGGGCTGGGTGCTACTGGAGTAGCACTTGGGGCAGGCAGACCCTGAGAGCTGATGGCCCCCAAGGGCTGAGACAGTAGCCACACTGGCAGACAGGCTGCCAAGCCTCCTGTGACCTGGATGAGCGCTGGATGCCCTGTGGCAGATCACCACCATCAGCCTGTGACACTTGGCCATGGGACCCAGGGTCTGTGAGAAAGGGCAGGGGTCTGAGGGGCTCCACTGACCGGCCCAGAAATGCTTCAAGCTCCTCCAAGGCCATGTTGTAGACCTTCTGCTGCAGAGAACTGGTGATCAAAGAAGCCACCTGGATATTCTCATTCAGCATCTGCAGAGGGAGAGTGCGGACGAGTCTGTGAGAGGCTGCAGGGCACAGCTCCCTTTTTGGGGGCTCCCAGTGTGGCCGTGTCCCAGCTGCACTGGTGGTGCTGGGGACCCACCTGCATGACAATTATGGGCAGGGCTGACTGAAAGAAGCCCTGATGGTCTGTCTCGGGTTCCTCTTCCCTGAACCATTCCTTGAACTCCACCTCCAGGGTCCTCTGCATCCACTCAAGCACACTAGCCTGTGGATGGATGCCCACCATGGTCAGCCCAAGAAGTCAGGTACGACCCCGCCAAGACCCAGCACACAGCCCAGCAGTGGGTCCTGGGCCTTGTCCCACAGGCTCATGGTCTCCTGCTGCTGTCAGAGCAGATGCTGGCTCAGTGGTGGTCACTGGGTCCCCGCACGCATCGACTGTCCCACTCACCCACCTTGACTTTCACCACGTATTTCCTCTCCATCTGATCCACGAGCTCAGGGGACAGGAGGGGGCCCAGAGCAGAAATGTCCACTTCTGGGAGAAGGTCAGGGTGACCCATCATCTCCGGGCTGGAGGGCAGAGGTGGGACAGGGCTGGGAAGAACCTGGATTTTCCAGGAGTTCCTGTCTCTCCCCCTGCCCTCCCGGTGGTCATCCCCAGGCAGCCAGAGCCACTCTCCCAACCCACCCGTGTGCTGGTGGACAATCCCGCTCTCCACAAGCTCCCCTGCTCGGTTGGTGCTGACCTGTGGTACACACGCAGTGCCCACTCGAGGAGAAGGAAGAGCGCCTGTTTGTCCAGGTCCTCTTGGAGGATGTCCTGGAGGTGGCTCGTGAGGGCCTGGTGGTAGGTGGCCGTGCAGATGCTGAGGATGTTGTAGTGAGCTGGGACGCACTGGACCATCAGGTCCTTCACCACACGCAGCTCGGACACGATGTCCTTCTGCAGCGCTGCCAAGTGCCTGGCCAGCCCTGGCCCCTGTGCGTCCATGCGGCTGGCATGAAAGTGGGCTCCTGTGATGGTGTCCTGAAGAACGTGGTAAAACTTCTGCCTCCAGCCCTTTGGGCGGCCAGGGGGCAGGAAGGTGGCCTCCAGGAGCAGAGTATCATCTATTTTCTCCTCCCGCTCAATGATCCTTATGGCGGTGACAAAGAGTACTGGGTCCTCGCGCACCAGCCGCAGGCTGCTGCCCACGATGTCCCACAGCTGCTTGGCCAGGCTCTCGTTGAGCTCCTGCAGGCCACCAAAGTAGGACAGCACAGTTGCCTGGGCACTGGAGAGCCTGCGGAGGTGCAGCTGGGAGAGGATGTTGTCCCGGAGGTGCTCCATCATCATGAGCTCCGCGTGGGCCTCCAGAAGGTGCTGCCCATGGAGCAGCTGCAGGATATGGGAAAAAACCTCGTGGACTGTGGGAGAGGGAGGAGAGATGCCAGAACTGAGTGGGGGGGGTGAAGGGGGCTGGCACCAGGGCCATGGGTGCGGGTTAGCAGGGAGATGGTGCGGGAAAGATCTGGGGCTCTGGGACACCGTGCTGGATCAGGCCCTAGCGAGGCAATGGTATCTGCATCCACGGAGACTTCCCAAACCCGAACAGCAAAGCTGGAGCAACCTGCTCTAGCTTTGCTGCCAGCCCTGCGCAGAGCCCAGAGTTGGACTGAAGTTCTCCCCAGCACCTTCCAGCCCAAATCCACGAGGACTGGCCCAGTGTCTTACCTGAGAAGAGCTGAGGCAGCACCTGGACCACCGAGGCCAGCTGCACATGCTCTGCCATCAGCACTCGCATCTGCTGGAGGCCCTGGAAGCGGTCTGCGCTGTCAAGCAGGGTCCACCGTGCAGCCCCTAGGTCCTGGCACACGCTCTGCACCTCCTGGGCCGCCGACTGCAGCTGCTCCAGCCCCGCACTTACCCCCTCCAGGTAGGACTGGACAGTTGACTGGGGAGCAGAAGAGGACAGAGGGGTGGTAAAGCAGCTCCCAAGGCTGGAGTACTCACATGCCGTTTGCCCCAGCCCCACAAGGTCTCTCTTGCAGGAGCTCTCCCAGCCCCACAAAGTCACACTTGCCTCTGTCACCATGCCATCACATCACTACATCTCCCAGACCTTCTGCGATGACCCCATCCCATCAGACCAAGCACACCCAGCTTCAGGAAACCTGCTCCAGCAGCAGGAATGGCTCATATGGGGGTGGGGCGAGGGGGACAATGGCTACTGTGCATGAGGTGGGAGAAAGGCATCACTTTGGGGTGACTGAGGCAGCAGGGTGAGCGGTAACCAGATGTTTCCTTTCAGTTTTAAAAGATTACTTTGCTTCTGCAAAATAGTAGCCAGGTCACAGGGCCCCACGTGCCCCCAAGGGGTATTAAGGGCACAAAGCACCTCAGTGGCCATAGGAACCCTCCTCCCGAATAGATGAATAGATTCCCATCTTTTCCAGCCCTGCAGCGGTGCTGGCACATCTGCATGCCCCATCCACCCATTTAACTCCCAGCTCCTGACGCCAAGAAGCACTTTCACACAGCAGCACCAGAAGCAAGTTGCTTTCTCTGAGGCCACATCACTTAGAAGTTGCCTCCTGGACAATTCGCCCATGGTCAGGGTAGGAGAAACCATCTCCAAAATAATCAGGAGAAGGTTGGGGTGCTCAGACTGGAGTCCTGTGGTTAATTGTTCCTCAGGTCAAACAAAAAAAGGTCACCCTGAGCAGGGAGGTGGGCCGGGGGACTGGGGACAGCCCGTACAGGTGTGTGTAGACAATGTTTCTCCTGCTGGGCTCGGCAGGCTGGAGCTCTTAGCCTCCCCCAAGCCATGGGGGAGGGAAGCATTTGGTGATGGGATGGTGATGGGAAGCACTGGCTCCAACACATGGAATGTGCTGAATGCCCTAGGTGTTTTGTTTTGAAGGATGGCTGCGGGCACAGGAGACACATTTACCACTTCAGATGCTGCCCAGGGGTAGGGCAGGAGTTGGTGGTGGGGTTTACCAGATCTTTTATCTGAAACAATTGTGTTTCTCCCACCAAATGCCAACCACAGGACAAGAAGTAGATGCAAAGATGACTCAGCACAGGAGAGGGGATGCTGGCTGGGATCCCTGCTTGGGGAGGCTGCGGGTACCCACAGGGTGGCCTGTGGCAAACACCCACCTTCAGCCGGGACCGGATGGAGCTGTTCCTCTGTGTCTCTCGGCTCCGGTACTGCCCAAGCCCCTCCAGTTTCTCAGGGCGGTAAAACACCCCTGAAGCCCATTTCAGGGCGGCTCCTCTCGCCAGCTTCTCAGCCTTCTCTGCTTCTGGCCACTCCTCATCTGGGGATGAAGCCAGGGGTTAATGAGCACAAGGAAGCCTCTCCTGGAGGGGCAGGAAGGGCCCCTGAGGCCAGAGGCAGGAAGCTGGCCGCCAGCTGACTTCCAAGCACATCCAGATGTGGGAAGCCAGACAGCACGACAGCAAGCGGGTCCTTTTGCAAGGGCCCCCCTGAGATGCCACCGCTGCAGACTGGTGTCACAACGGCTGTGGCAGTGAGAAGGCTGCCCTGGGGAGCTGGCACCCAGCCTGCCAGCTTGGGCTGTCCCCCAGACCAAGTGCATGTCCCCATTGCTGCCCCCAAACACGGTGCTGGGGGGTCTGAGAGGAGTCTGATGTCACCTAGGAAGCCCTCAGCAGGGCTGAGGCTTCAGCAGTGAGTCAGCAGCTATCTCATGAAGGACAGACAGGTTGAGGTGAGGACAGGAGGCTCCCAGTCTCCCAAAGGCACCCATGCAGCTGTGGGGGACCACAGCGTCCCCCTTGACACAGGATCTGAAGCCATGCCAAAGGCCTTCTGGCCAGAGTGGGGAGGGATGAGAACCAGCACAGTTATCACACGCCAGCCCCCATCCCCAGCGGTTCCATCGTTCCCCCCACCCCATCCCCAGCAACTGTGCAGCCCCGCAGGGATGTCAGCCAGTGCCAAGCCCTGCTGGGAAGCCTGCCCGCACGGGAACCCTCGGGGATGGGGGGGCTTCGGGGAACGCCAGCCCAGCGGCTTTGAGGATAAGCTGTGCAGTGAGCAGCACTGCCCCCAGCGCAGCTATCTCCATCAGGAAGCAGAGCCAGGACTTCACCCCTCCAAAAACACAAGGCAGCAGCCCCGGCACAGGGAAAAGGTCCAGGGGGTGGCAAGGCAGAGGGCGGGGGAGCCCCCAAAACGCGCCGCAAGCAGTACCATCCCCCCTCTGCCCAGCGCCGCCAGCTCCCCGGGGTGGCCGCACCGTCCCCGTTACCTCTGGGGCTGCGGGCACGCCCGTCCCCCGCGGACAGGCCCATGGTGTCCGGGCGGCGCGGAGGCGGCCCCCGGCGCTTCCTCAGCCGAGCAGCCGCGCTCCTCAGGGCCTCGTTGTGCTCCCGCAGCCGCGCTCAGGACGTCAGGGACGGGGGGGCGGAGGGGCGGGGGAAGGCGCCGGGGCTGCCATAGGCCTGGCCGGGGGGGGTCATCGCGCCCCGTGTGCCCTCACCAGCACCCCCGAGGCGCGCACACGCGGCCCCTCGGCGCGCCCCCTGCACTGCCCCGCTCGCAGCCGGGCTGCCTCGGTGGGGGGCGGCCGGGGGTGCCCACGCCAGGCACCGCGGCCCACCGCCGGGGCCGGGGCAGCCGGGGAAGGCTCTGCCTGCAGCAGCCGGACCCGGAGGCGGGAGAGCTGGGAGAGCCTTCGCGGCCGGGGATGGACCCGGAGACGAGCCCCGGCCACAGGCCGCCCCCCCCCGGCCGTGGTCGGAGGGCCGGGGCCGCGCCGGGGGCCGGACAGCGGCCGGGCGCGGGGAGCAGCAGCGGAGGGCGCCGCGGGACAGCGGCCCGGACGTTTGGCTACGGTACCACAGCGCGGCGGGGGAAGGAGGGACGGACGAGGGCACGCGATGCCCGGCCCCGTTTTACCCGGGTCCCCCCAGGGCCTGCCCGCGACAGGCAGCCGCCGCTGGCCGTACGGCCGCGGGGAGCCGGGGTGCCGGGCAGCGGGAGGCTCGACGCCACCCACCCCGCACGGAGAACGCACGGAGGCCCAGGTAGCAGCGGGGCGCCCCCGGGAGCGGCCCTTGGGCGCCCCCGCCCCGCGCCCGCCCCGGAAGCTCCCGTCGTGCCCCGCGGCCCGGAAGCGGAAGCGCGGCGGGGCTGGAGCCGGCGGCGGGCAGATGGCGGAGTGCGGGCTGCAGCCCCCTGGGGGTGGCAGCGGGGCTGCGGGGGCGCCGAGCCGGCACGAGAAGAGCCTGGGGTTGCTGACCACCAAGTTCGTGTCGCTGCTGCAGGAGGCCAAGGACGGCGTGCTCGACCTCAAGCTGGTGCGGGGGCTGCTGGCGGGTGGCGAGGGGCCCGCCGCGGGCCAGGGCCCTTCTGCTGAGCCAGCGGCGCTCCGGCGGGCCCGGCGCTCCGGGGACTGAGCCGGGTTTTGAGGGGGAAATCGGGGTAGGGCAGCCCGGTGCGGCAGGCGGAGGGAGAACGGGGTCTGCCGGGGTGCGGCAGAGCTGACAGCCGCGCCAGGGGCGTGCGGAGGGGGCTCCGCACCTGCTGCCCGGCTGCTGCCCCCACTGCCTCCTTCTCGGCGGCGCTCCCCGCTCCGTCGGCCTGTCCTAGCCGCTCCGGTGACTCGCGGAGGGAGGAGGCAGCGGACCTTGCCTGACCTTGCAGGCGCTTGTGCGCTTCAGTGGGAACCCCGTTTGGCCGTCTCGTTCTCTTCTGCGTTCTTGCCCCACACCAAGGTGCTACCCGATCACCTGCACTGTAACGATCCAGCCCTATAAAGCCTCCAAGACCTATAGAAACAGACACCTACAGAAACTGTTCCTCCCTGCTGTGCTTTGCACCACGGCATACAGCACGAAGGGGAGTGTGGTCAGATTCATATCCCTTAAAGGTCGTCCTTAATGCCTTTATCCTGTGGAGAAGTGCCATGTGGACGTGCCTTGCTTCTGCATTTTGGAGGTTTTCACCTAGAGGAAGTAACTTTGTCTTTGTGGCATGTATGGTACTTAAACCTAGGCCTTTTCTATAGGTGAAGCTCCTTTTCTGTGGTTTATGTAAATACTTCTTACGTGAGTGCGCGTGTGCTTGGACTCTTCACAGGCAGCAGATGAGTGCCAGAAAGCTGTGAAGACACAAGGGCTGGTGGAGTCTCCTGGCTGTAGACTTCTGTCCTCTCCTGTGCCAAAGGGTTGTCTATTTGGATTTGGGCAATATTTTCCTGTTTAAAACGTCCATTAAGTGGATTGGTATTGGTTAGTGTGATTTGATCAGTTATGCGGTGTAGGGTCTCTGAAGTCCCAGTCTGTTACTGTTAGGTAAGAGGGAACGTCGTTGCTGTGCTGACCCGCTCTGTATGGTGCCGCTGACATTGTTGGGCCTGGCTGTGCCCACACATGAGTGCAGCACGTGTTAGCCAGTGCTAGGCTGCTGTGTGGTAGTGGGAGCAGGTGTATCGGTGCAGTCCGGTGTGTCCAGGAACCTGAGGGGAGGAGAGTCCTGTGAGCAACATAGGGAAGACCCAGGGCTGCTCAGGAGCTCCTGCCGTACTGCCGTGCTTACTCTCCTCCTGGCTTTGTGTCTTTCAGAGGACTCCGCCTCTTGAAAAGGTGTTGATTCTCTGTCAAGTGGCATCAGATCAGATTTAGAAAAGGCCTTTTGTATGTCAACTTTGCTAAATTGTCAGTTGTGCAGACAGCTCTCTGCATTCCTCTTCTTGTCTCCACCTCTTTTACCTGGAAGGACCACCAAATTTTTAGGCTGCTGAACTAGTGTCTTCTAGCACTGCTTTGCCGCTGAGGAATGGTGATTTTTTGACCCACCATGACCAGGATGGCTGGAATTTGTTTTGTCCGTAGTGGGGAGGTTGTGGGGTAAGAAAAGGAATGAAGGGTCAGTGGCTTCTTCTCATGGTCATGGTGACGTTGAGAACATGGCTTTGTAATTTGAGGCGCTGGAGCAAGAGAGGTATGAGATGGCAAGCACAGTGTTTGGCCAGGAGTTAATCTTGACAGGCAGGAAGGAGTGAAACATGACTGAGAGTTTGGAGTGAAGTGTCTAACCTTTTTGCAGGCTGCGGATACCTTGGCTGTGCGACAGAAGCGACGGATCTACGATATCACAAATGTCCTGGAAGGCATCGGGTTGATTGAGAAGAAATCCAAGAACAGTATCCAGTGGAAGTGAGTGACAGAGAAGGTCTAAATCGTTCACAGGTCCCTTCTAGTCCAGGTCTAAGTTACACTGGGATCAAAATACCCTGCTCAGAGCAAGGTTCCTCAGTGGTCTGGGCATGCTTGTACTTTCCTCTCAGCTGGGCCATGCTGATGGTAGTAATGAGGAAAGCCAAAGTACATATGGCATGTCTGTTTTACAGCGGAGTTGTTATTTTGGTACAAGGTAAGTATCTGCAGTGCCTTGGGCTAGAAAAGATGCCTGTCATGGCAGGGGGTGGGGGAGGACTCTGCCAGTCTGTGCAATATAGGAAGATGTACCAAACCTTGCTGTGCTGGAAGGTGGGGATGTAGAGTGGGTACAGATGAGGTTTTTTGGGTGATCTGGCCTTGATCTATGACAGAGGTAGCAGTAAGGGAGATGGCAACCTCTCTGAGAGGTTGGGGCTGGTCTGGGTGCCTCCAGAGGCTGATGCATGTCACTCCTTTTTACTTTGCTCAGAGGGGTGGGTCCTGGCTGCAACACACGTGAAATAGCTCATAAACTTATCGAGCTGAAGGCAGATATAGAGGACCTGGAGCAGCGGGAGCAGGAGCTGGAGCAGCAGAAGATGTGGGTTCAGCAGAGCATCAAAAACGTTACAGAAGACATGCAGAACAGTCGATATCCTTTGTGTGAACTGATTACACTCTCTCTGTGTTTGCTTGCTGGGCTGGAAAGCAGAGCTCTGAGGGCTGGGTTGGTGCTGCCCTACTTGGGGCAGAGGAGTGGTGGTGGTGGTGGTGACCTGTTGTTGCTGGAGGATCTGCCCTAAAGGGTCAGGAGGCAGGCTTTGAAACTAGGGTAACTCTGTCTAGCCTGGGAACCAGCTTTCTTTGCAGTGCATGGCTTCTTGTTTGTCTTTTTGAAGTAAAAAAACCTGTGATGTTTACCAAAGTGAGAAAAGTGTTTCCCTCAGTGTCACAGGTGCCACTTACTTGAGTGCAGGGCCGTTCTTGTGGCTTGCCTGTCTTAGGATGTCAGCTCTGACAAGTATGTAGCTTGCAGACCCCGCCTGCAAACCGCTTTGGTGTGGCATGGAGAGCCTTCTGGGAATAGCGTTTCTTGCGCTCAGGAAGGAAATGCCAGGTGCCCTTTGAGTTCTCTTTCTGTGCAGGAAGCTGCAGCCTTTCTCCTTAACCTTGAAAACATTAGCGTATGTGACGCATGAAGATATCTGCAAATGCTTCACAGGTGAGAAAATGGTGCTCTGTTGTAAAGATGTAACACTGCAGTGCTATCAGTCTGTCCCAGCTGCTCTCCTTTCTCCAGGAGAGAGGAGGCAGCAGATCGCAGGCCACCCAACAGCATCAAGTTAAATGTAGCTCTGATGCCATCCTGGGTTTGTGTACCACTGAGTCGTAGCTTTCTTGTCACCATCAGAGGAGGCAGGCAGTTTCTTGTGTTTAAAGGAATAGAGCTGCTGTTCCTAAGGAAGTCTTTTTGCTCGGTGTCACTATGTGGGTGTTTGTGTGTTTTGTTAGAAGCCCTTGATTTTAAGGGCGTGGGTGGAGAATGTTCTAATAATGAGAAAATTTTATTGCATGGTATAAAGTCTGGGTGTAAGCAGGAAAAGAGTATAAAAAGCAGTCCCTCAGCTGCATCATGCCCTCTACCAATAAGAATGCAGGAGGTAGAGAGGAGCAGGACAGAAGGGAGTATGCCACTTGCTGTGACCTCACTCCCTAGTGTACTGCCTTCCTAAAGCTGTGAGGTGCCTGTATAAGAAGCCGTATGTTCTGTCTGTGGGGCAAAAGTGAAGAAAACCCACAGGACTCTCTAGTTTCTTCTCTGTTGCCAATTTTAATGATAGTTGTAGGACAAAAAAAAAAATCCCCAGTGGCCAGCCTGCAATACAGCAGCCTGCAGTATGTAAACTGTTCTCAGCTGTAGCAGTGTGGAGCTGCAGCTCCTTTCTGCTTCGGTGGACACCTACCCCTCCTGACCCCAGGCAACCTGCATCTGCTTGCTTGCAGCAAAGGTTGGAGCTACGTATCCTGACCTCCCCCAGTCATGCGTAATCTCACCCGTGTTTGATTCTTCCCTTGTCTCTCCCAAGCGCTCTTCTCACCCTACACTTCATCAGCTTTTCTATTTTTCATCTTTGTCTTTGTGGGCTTTTCTTGTTCACCAGACTTTATGCTGCTCAAGTTCCTGCTGGTAACTTATGCATCACCTCTGCTTTACTGTTTCTTCTGATTTAAGCTAGCACTTTGGGGATTGTTTTAGTTTGACAGTGCTTGGGTCCAGATAACTCATAACAGTGTGGAAGAGTTTACTGGAGACCAGCAGACAGCTTATTGCTTGCTTGGTTGATTGCTTTGCATTTTATTGCACCTGTTTTTTGTAAACTGGTTTGCGTCTGAAGTCAGACGTCACCAAAATGTACAAAAACTAGGTTTTACTGAGGGCAGATCTTGAATCCCTTCTAGAACAGAGGCTTGATCCATATTTTTCCATTGTCTGTTGAGTTTTCTTGTATGAATATGCCTTATGTCACAATTTTTTCCTCTCCTGAGCATCTGAGCCTTGCAGCAGTTCTTTGTTGGACCTTGTTTGGTTTTGAACTGTGGTTTTTGAGCAGGCTGAATTTCAGCTCCTGGTTTTTCTGATTAACTGCTATTGAACTTGTTTTCTCAAAGTGAGTTAAAGCTTAGAGATTTCTATGCTTGGACTCTTATCAAATATGGATTCATTATTTGGATTAAAAAAGAATAAGAACATGTTATTTTTTAGTGACTGGGAAACATAATTTTCCTGTCTGTTGCTGTGATGCGTTTTGCATTTGCAGAATCAAAAAGGAAGTGGAAACACTGTACAGTGCTTTGTAAAAGTACTGGGATTGTAGCTATCAAAGGAGATAGAAACACAGCACCTGTATTTGAAACAAACCTGGTCTTAATGCTCGAGCTTGTGTCTTTGAGCTTTATTAAGCATTTTTAATGTTTCTTAACAATATATTCCTTAGGTGTAGATTTGTTAAAGGAATCCCATTTTATTGGCAAATCCTGTGATATTTTTAATCCCTGTACCTTTTGCTGATCTGACCTTCAATTGCCTGCCTGAAATTAAGGGATGGGCTCTTCAGCTGTCCACTCCCATTGCTCCGGGCATCTTCTGTGTTAATTGTCAGGTGACACTTAATGCAGAATACCAGTGAAGTGTGAATACTAACCACCCTAAAGTTTAAACATTCATAGTGAAAGCTGCTAACTGCTCAGTCTGAGTATGTCTGATGTTCACAGTGCTGGTATTTCTCTGTTCACATTTCTTTAAACCCGGATATGGGCTGGAAGCTGCTTGCTTCTGACTGCTATGTTATTAGGAGCACAGGTTTTAAGGAGCTGCAGAATGTGAAAGGGAAAGATGCTGTTAGCTGGCTCCCAGCCCTGTGTGTGCAGGGTCCAATGCAACTAACACCAGGCAGCTCTCCTGCCGGTAGAGACTGGGGTGTGTTCGTTTCAGGTATTAGTGCTCCAGCATGAGGTTGCCATGCTGTTGGCAGCCTAGCTCCCAAGCCATTTGACACCACCTCCCTGCTGGCAGTGCAGCTCTGAGTTGTGTGCTCTTTAGTTTACTATTCACATCTAAAAACCTGTGACAACACCACGAAGGATCCCTTAGGACTTAAATGTTCTTGAATGAATTTAAGCCCTTCTGAGGAAAAGAAAGATTAGTCCCATTAAGTATGCTGCTAAGAAACTTTAGGGTTGCTTTGTGAGAAACTTTGCAGGTTCATTGTGCCTTAGGCAGTTGACACATTGGGAGCTGTATGATACGCTCAGCAGCTCGTGTGTAAATAGCAGTCCTCAAGGGAAGGGAGAGCAGGAGATAAGGGAGCTTTTGAGGAGGGGCTCTTTGTCAGTGCTTAATTATTGTCAGAACAGTTTGTGCCCACTGAGTGCTGACCAGTCTGTTTTCACAGGAGATACCCTCCTTGCCATACGAGCCCCATCAGGCACACGTTTGGAGGTTCCCATCCCTGAGGTGAGTGATAAATGCATGGCAGGATGCAGGAGTGTGCGTGTTGGGGTGGGGGTTGCTGCTGGATTGATCAGTCGGAGGATTGACGGAGTTGGAGGAACTGGCAACCCAAGGAGGGCTCCAGATACTAAAGAATTGCCGGGAAACTATTGTTTGGAAGTATGTGAGCAATTGCAGGAGCGCCAGGGGAGAGGATAGTCCCGGGCATGAGGGCAGTTGTATGTGGAACAGTGCTGACCTGTCTGGACAGCTTGTCTTGCCTCTGGAAAATTCCTGTTCTGTTTGAAAAGGGCTTTTAATGTACGGTTGTGTTTTGCTTTTGACTTTTTCTCAGGGCCTAAATGGGCAGAAGAAATATCAAATCCATCTGAAGAGCACAAGTGGCCCCATTGATGTTCTCTTAGTAAACAAAGATGCTTGGAGCTCTCCTCCTGTCGTACTACCTGTCCCTCCCCCTGAAGACCTCATTCAGTGCCAGGCAGTTGCACCCTCAAAACCACAGCTACCACCGCTTGCCCACTTCCAGGAGGCATCCGTTCCCAGCAGCACCCAGCCCTCTACACCGACACCCACCAGCACTCAGGACCATAGCCCTCCCACACAGAAAGCTGCAAGCACAGGTGAGAGGGAGGCTACAGGAGGCAGAAACAGGATGGTGGCTGACAAAGGAGAATACGTTCCTTGGCCTGGCTGAGGCTGGCACTGCTGGTTGTGCAGCACTGTCAGCTCCCAGCAAAAGGGGGCACCTCTGCCTTTGCTGCAGTGAGCCTTTCCTTTTGTCTTGGTTAGTGGGACTGGCCTGTGTTAATGGAAATAAGACACTTGGATTGAGGGGGTAGTGCCAGCCTGTAGGAGCGGTGGGGGGGGAGAGGTTGATCCTGCAGATTGATTGTTTTACTGTGAAAGGGTCGTTTCAAATCTCGAGTTCAACTTTCAGTTTTAAAAAAGACTGTCAAAAATACTAGATTAGGTTAATTGTAGCTTTGTCCAGCTAAATTTTGAAAGCCTCCAGCAGTGGAGATCCCCAGCTTCCTTGGTGAGCTCTTCCAGGGCTGCAGCACCCTCTCAGAGAATTCAGTTTTCCTGATGTCTGGATCCTTTGAGCTGCATCTTGTGCCTGCTGTGCACATTGCGTTGTTTGTCACCACTGAGGTCTTAATTTTTGTAACTGCCTTTCAGGTAGCTGCAACCTGCTGTTAGATTGCGCTTAGACTTCTCTCTGCCTGACTGAACAAGCCCAGCTCCCTTCACCCCTCCTTGTAGGCCATGTGCCTCAGACTCCTGGCCAGCTTGGTAGCCTTCAGCTGGATCTTCTCCACATCTTTCTTGGGCTGGTGGATGGCCAAAGCTGAACACAGTATTCCAAGTGCAGCCTCAGCCCCAAGCAGGAGGATAGTAACTTCCCTCAGTGTGGTGGCCATGCTTCTCCTGGTGTAGCTTGCTACCTGGCTTGTGTTAATTGCTGTGGGAGCATGTCCTTGGCTTATGCGCAGCCTGGCACCACCAAGACTGCTCTCCAGCAGAACTTGCAGCAGGACCTGGGAGCATTTGCTGGGTGAAAGCAAGAAGCCTCCTTCCTAAGCAGCTGTCTGTGCTTGGCCAGCATCGCCAGTGAGGGCTGAGTCTGTGCTGCAGCTTCTTGCTTTGGGGCTGGTGGGAGATTACATTCCTTCATGTGTCTGTGGCTCTTTCCAGAATGCGGTGTCCCAGCGGCAGAATCCAAGAGCAGCAGCAACTTTGATCCCCTCGGTGATGCGTCTGCATCAGGCGGCCAGGCGGCCGGGTTAGATACCCAGCCGCTGCAGTCCTCTGCCTCGCTGGACAGCAGCTCCGTCCCACCCAGCCCCTCTACCTCCTTCGAGCCGATCAAGCCTGATCCCACAGGAAGTGAGTATGCACCCTCCTGTCATTTGCTGCTCCAAAAGCAAGCAGGCTGCTGGGCCTGGAGAAAGGAGCTGAACTCTGTTTTGCCTTTGCTGTCAGCCAGACTCTGTAAGGGATGAGTAGGCATTTCCCTCTGAGGGTGCTGGGGAGCCTGGGGAGAAGGTGACTGTGTCACGTCTAGTGTCCTGCCACTTCCTGTGATGTCAGTACTAGACAATCTGTGAGGGACACTTGCGTGACACGTCTCTGCAGTTACATGTAGAATTATTCCCTTTCAGTCCCTTCCGTAGTGCAGGCTCCAATTTTTGAGACTGCACAAAGCTATAGAATTTCCATTTGTCACCGAAAGCACCGTTGTAACTCATGGGGAGTTTTCCTTTAGTAGGGGAGCTCTTGTCTGTTTCCCTTCTTTACTTGGGAATATTTCATCTATCTTTAGTGATCTTGTGGCCTTAATGATCTTGCAGTGTATATTTGGGGAGCTCATTATTGTGCTTGGTGAGGTGAAACAGGCTTTAAAAAAGGAACATTTGAGCTTTATTCCAGGAAATGGCAGGCTGGCCCAAGGACAGAAAAGCATCTTCTAGGCAAGGCACACCACTTTAATGTTTTGAAGCCTACCTTCACTGCAGAAACACTCTAGGTTAGAGGGTAAGAGGAAATCTTATTCAGATGTAGCTCACGCAGTGCTTTTTTCAGGCTTGTGTTTGCTAGTGTGTCTGAGAGAAGCATGAACTGTCTGTCTTCATCTTGGAGTAATCTTGATTGTGGAACTATGCCTTTGATGTGTGTATAGTTTACCACATCGCAGTGGGCCTGTGCTGACTCTCTGAAGGCATGCCCTCATCCTACAGAAGATACATCGAGGAGTACGGGAGCTGACACTGTGAGGCTTACATACAGGCAATTACTGTAGAGCTGCTGACCGATAGATAATGTTCATGTCCCGAGGCTCCTACAGATTTATTTTAAAGCAGTTGAGCTTAAGTTTCCTATTGCTTACCCTTTCAGCAGAAATATGTGACATGGCGTGTGGGAGCAGAGTTTCTGGATGGGATTGGATGGTTTGGGTGTGTAAGGAGTACAGTAGGATAGTAGGTGATTATACTGTAAAGCATGTCAAACTCTTCATGTAACGGTGCAAACCATTTGGTTTGTTGTATTTGCAGTACTGGAACTTCCCAAAGAGCTGTCAGACATGTTTGATCCAACGAGAGGTATGTTCAACCCTCACCACGGCTTTGTTCTGTGCCCATCTACCCACAGAAATGGGACAGTTTGTTTTATTCACTCCCTTTTGGGTTATTTTGGGGATGTGGTTTTGTAAGGTTCTTGTGTTTGTTGGTGGCTGCTGCTTGTCTGCTTTTAGCTAGGCACTCTTAAATACCAGTTTCTGTATGTATTTTTCTGTCATTGTGTTGCTAGCAAGCTCTGTTACGAGTTTGCCCTGTAGTGTGCAGATGAGGGCTTTCCTGTCCACTTGCCAACGCTAATCTGTGCTCTGGCTTCCCATGCCCCTTCTCCAACTTGTCTGCACCATGTAAAAGAAAACACCCTGTTAGTCTTGTTTCAGCTGTAGCCTGCCCCCAAGGCCAACCCAAGCAAATAATCAGGGGAGATAGTCTCTCTTCAAGATATCCCTCAGTGGGTTTGGTGGTGCTAGTTAGTAGTTTTGGAACTGTTGTCAAGAGTTCTGCCTCTGCCCAAGGAATGTCTGGGTGTCACTGCCTAATGGTGGGACGAACTCCGGGCAGGAGAGGTGGATGAATTTGGTCTAACATAAGCCTAAACTGGGAAACTCTTTTTATCTGCACATTTATTTCCCTTCAGTGCTGGTGGAATACTTTCTAGCCCCACAGCTAGGCAGAGCTGAGTACACACACAAGCACTTTTGTAGTGGTGATAATACATACAACAGCAGCCTCCCTAGTTCTGTGCTCTAGCAGGTGCTTTGTGAAAGCGTTGCTTTTGTGTGAAAACCCCGCAGTCCAAATGCACATGCGTGAGCCTCTGGTCTGTGTGCTAGGAGCCCTGGGCCCCGCAGTCAGCCTGGAGAACACCTTTCCTCCTTGTGCAGCACTTGCTGCTGTAGGGTGAGGTCTTGGTAATGACTGAGTACACCTGAAGAGTAAATTTGACTTCACAATGCAAGACAAACTCCTGCGAGACCCCAGCCTGTGCAGAAGATCTAGCTTAACCCAAACTAACTGTACTATGTGACCATGTGGGCACTATTAAAAAGAAGATGTTTGTCTACGGTAATGTATGTTGTTTTATGAAGTATTCTTCCGAATTTGGAGGGGGAAGATAAAGATCCAAGAGTGAAGGACAAAACAGAGATGACAGCCACAGAGGCAAGCTCAGGACTGGTTAAAAGCAACACTGCAGAGCTCAGAGAAATGGGCCTTGCAGCATGTTCCATGCAGCCTCTCTCATCCCTGTGTGATCCCAGTAATTTTGCCCTGGCACTGGCAGCTGCTTTAAGGGTATGCAGTTTAAGCTGCAAGCGCCTGGAGTACTGCCTTAATGTTTTGTATTGGAATTACTTTTTCTGCATGGTTTTCTCTCTCTTTTAAATGTGTGCTTAATAACTGCTTGTTTTAAACTTGGAAAAAAACCTAAATTTTGTCACATACATACACCCCCTCCCTGCTGTATTACCAGCCCTGATCTAAGAATGCAGGTCCTGCATTTAATTACAATTTATTGAAGCTGGTATCAGTCCTGTCTAGTTGCTTAGTGTTGAAATACTCCCACCTCGTGGCACTGAGTTAGACTTGTAGGTTCCTGTCCTCTGGGAAATAGCCTGCTGTGGATAAGTGTCTTGAAAATGAGCTTATGGGAGTTCCTTTTATGAAAGCTTATTTCAAGTGTGGGTGTTACGTTGTCAGTACAATTAGACTGAGTTAGTTACTCACTCTGTTAACTTGGTAAAGGGAGAGAGGCACTCAGAAAGTTTGTTTCAGACGCTTAGTTTCTTAAAGAAACTAAGTTTCTTTCTTAAAGAAAACAGATTGATTTGCATGTGTGTTGTCTGGGTGTTTCTCTGTCTACCCTTCCGGTGCCTTGTCAACCCACTAGCCAAGAATAACAATGCTGGAGGAAGGAATGATTTTTTGGAGATAATTTTTTTACAGTTTTTTGTGGGCAGTAGAAGGGAGAGGAGAGTTAATGGCCCATTAAGGAAAGATATGCAGAGCTCCTATGTTCATTCTGTTTGGCAGCAGACAGACAGCGAATCTGCCAGGATGCACGGCTGGATTAGCTGCAGCATAGCAGTGGGCCAAGGGGAGCAAATTAGGGGGACAAAGGACACAAATCTGGAGGAAACTAGAGGCTCATTAGTTCTGCTGCTTTGGAACTGCTTGTTTGTTTTTTATTTTTTTCCCCCACCCTTAGCAAAGTTGGTGGGTAACTGAGGACTGTGAATATGTCAGGCTTTACCAGCTCAGTTTCTGGTGCATGTTGAAGAATTTCCTTTGGAGGAGCTCGGGGCACCAGCTTGCATGCCAGTGCTGGGGTAAGGCACTTGAAGGACACTGTCATCCAGTTGAGCGAAAGCAGTCAGAAACCTCCTGCAGAATTTTTTGATGTAGCTTGAATTGTCTTGACACAGATTTCCCTTTGTCCGCAGCAGGAGGCCCAAGCCTCTGTTTGGCACTGCCAGCTGTGCACGCTGTGCCTGAGCCAGAGGAGGGGGAACAAGGGTGAGGGGCACCCTGAGAGGGGTGGGGAACTACACAGGAGCAGGCCAGGAAAGCAGAGCATGTTGCTTAACCATGCTTGTCTGTTCCCCAGAATGTATGAACTCTGAGCTGCTGGAAGAGCTGATGTCGTCTGAAGGTGAGTCTCTGAGCCTCCCCCTCATGGGGTGGCCGTTCCAGGGGAGGAAGACCATGCTGCATGACTGTACCCAGCTGTCAGTCTTGCGGCTGCAGGCTCACCCGCGTCTTTTCTGGGCCCTGGACACAGACTCTGTTCTGAGTGTCCTGACAGTCCCTGAGAGAGGCGTGAGAACCAGGAGAACCCGTCCCTTCCGTATCGCAAGGCTGACTTGAAGCAACCTCAAAGACTGCTACTCTGAGGTGGCCTCCTTGTGGCTCTGCAGCTCAGTGCCCATTGGCAGCTCTTGGGTTGGTGTGGGAGTGCTGAGGTTTGTAACCTGCTGTGGGCTTCTCTTTCCCCAGTGTTTGCTCCCTTGCTCCGCCTCTCCCCTCCACCTGGAGACCACGACTACATCTATAACCTGGATGAGAGCGAAGGCGTCTGTGACCTCTTCGATGTGCCTGTCCTCAACCTCTGACTTCTCAGTGCGGCTGTGCACCTTGCGATCACAGACTGTTTTGTAACTTTGGAAAGTGTCTATTTTTGGATTCCTTTTGTGCTAGAGCTCAATGAGTGAGTGATTCAAAGATGCTCTCATATGGACTCAGAACCAAGAGATGTGGACTTGCAGGTTGGGAGCCTCCCTGTAGCTGCTGCTTCTTCCTCTGTTGCACGTGTGTGGTGCATGTGCAACTCATCCTGCCGCATCTCTCTCTCTCCACTGGATCCTGGGCCTCACTTCAAAGGGTCTGTGTTTTGAGTGTTCCCAGTTCACCCGTAGAGTTTGCCCATGTGCCTCTCCGAGCTTCCTCAAATCTGCATGCCTTGTTTTTTCCTGCACTCCTAGAGGCACTTTGCACCTCCTAGGTACCAGCTGCTACAAGGAGCCCTAATATCGTGGTCAGTTCACAAGTCCAGAGGTAGTTAGCTAGATTTCTCAATGTGAGCAGTTCAGATTGGGGTAGTTATATTTCTGAATGACAATGAGGAAAAGAAAAGAAAAAAAAAAAAAGGCACAAAGTGTCCATTTCTTCCAGTGACTCCAGACCAAGCTGGTACATTTTACAAGAAAACGCACTTTTTTTAGCCAGCTGTGCCTCCTAGTGGGACTCAGGAGTTGAGCGTTCCTAGTAGGACCCAGGAGCTCTGTCTTTCCCTGCTTGTGCATCAGCAGGAATGCTGATTATGCCTTCACCAGTCTGCCGATGCATGAGCCCAGGGGCTCCACTCCTTGTATAGCAGCTGTGCTGTCTCTACAGGGCTAAAGAAGAGGTGCCAGTATATTGGTGGGTTTTTTCCTAATTTTTATTTGTTTTTGCCTGAGTGAAGAGGTGTTTGAAAGGATGAGACTGTTCCAGCTGGTGCCTGTAAGGTACCCCAGGTACATCAGAGCCTGCTTATATTTGCAAATAGCTGTCTTCTCCAACCATTGCACTTGAGCCTTCAACTGTCTAAAAGGTGACCAAGCAGTAACAATTCAGTAGTACTTTGCCGTGACAAGTTATGTAGGTGTTGTCAGAATAGTGCGCTGCTTTCCCCCCCCCCTCCCCCCTCCTTTTTTCTCTCTTGGCATCTCCTCAGGATCAGGCTTTCTGTATATTTGAATTTGCTTCTCTAGTGTCCGTACCCATGCTCCCAATTCCTGATCCTGTGGCAGGTCTTTACCTAGTGTGATGCTTTCTCTGCATCATTTTTCCACAAGGTTTTCCTCATTGCTTTGGAATGGAACGTCTGCTGTTGGGTCCATTTTATGATTATCAGGTGGTACCAGTCTTGGACCCTGTGCAGTTTAGTTGGATAAAATGCCCTGATGGATTTGCGTTGTATTTTGCAAGCCCCAACTTTGGTTGTCAGTCAGATGATGTATTTGTGTCTTCAGTTTTGCACATCTTCCTGCCAATGTGGTAGCAGCAGCTGTCCTGCTGTCCCTGCTGCACAAACTGCCGCAGAGGGGGCCAGGCCAGACGCATGGCTGGCTGTTGCAGAAAGGTAGCTTGCAGCCATCCACTCAACCAGCTGACATTTAACTTCTCCGCTTAGCTGCTCACTGCCTGTGAACCACACAACCAGCTGGAGCACCAGCAATAAGGGATGTGAAGTCTTTAATTCTCGGAGCCTGCAGAGGTGAGCAGAGTATGCGCTTTGGGGCCTGTGTCCCCGAGGTGGCTCCGGGGGCCATCCTGTTCTGCGTGGGACTCCTCCAGAGAAGCTGTTCCTCTCTGCAGCCCCGAATCACCCATGTCCTCTTTGGGGAAAAGCGTGAAGAATTCAGGAGGAAGAGCGGGATGCTCTAGTGTGACAGCAGGCAGCTGCTGCTGGCAAGACAGCCATGGCGTGGGCCCCCACGGGGGTGAGCTTCCAGCCCGCACGCAGCCAGTCCCTGAGCCTGCTCTCTGCATGGGGCTGCCAGATCCCTCGGTCCCGTGTTAGCTGGGCTCCGTGGCTTTGGTGTAGCTTGAGCTCTTCATGTGCTGCCTGGCCCTCACCCTCCTTCCGCGTGTTCACGTTCCCACCCGTTAGATGACCTTTGGAATAGGATACCTAGAGAAAAATTTACAGTCGCAAATGAACTTTTGATTCATATATAAAGATTATTTTTATACTTTTTTTTGCAAGGAAAGAAAATGGCCTGTAATATTTGTACAGTGTTCTCTGACATGAATAAACAAAAACTTTCCAGAGTTTCCCGCCCCTGCCTGGCCTGCGCCGCCCCTCGACCGGACGGGCCCCCGCACAGCGCAGCGGCTCCTGCGCCCCCCCGGGACTGGGCCCGGCCCGAGGGAGGCCCCGGCCTCGCCGCGGAGGTGGGTCTCGCCGCCCGCGTCAGCTCAGGTGAGGAGGCCGGGCCTGCTTGGGCTGCGGCCGGCACCTCCATCGAGGGTGGCGGTGGCGGCAGAGCCTCGGGCCGGCAGCGGGGCCCCTGCGGGAGGCGGCGGCAACGGCGACCCGGAACTGCGGCGCGGCGGGGCGGGGAGCCGAGCGGTGCCGGTGCCGCCGCGGGGGCCATGCCGCCGCCCAAGGACGTGGTGAAGATCGCCATCCAGATGGTGGGAGCCATCCCGCAGCTCATCGAGCTCCAGCAGGTACTGCCCGGCACCCCCCAGCGCCACCCTGGCCCCCCGCCCCGGCTCATGGCCACCCTCTCGCTTGCAGACCAAGCCCCTGGCCTCGGTGCTCAAGGACGTCTGCGACGCGTGAGTACCGCGGTGAGGGCCGCCCGGGCCCGGCGGCGGCTGGCACTCGCCCTGCGGTGCTGTGACCGGCCGCCCATCGCCTCAGGTGGAGCCTGCCCAACGCCGAGCGCTACGCCCTGCAGTACGCGGACGGGCGGCAGACCTACATCACCGAGTCGGTGAGGCACCCCCCCAGCCCCCCCAGCCCTGCTGGCGTGCACTCGCTGGCTCACTGCTTCCTTGCCCCTTACAGAACCGCGGGGAGATTAAGAATGGGAGCATTTTGCAGCTGGCCACCTCTCCGGTACATCCCTCCGTCCCCCCGTCTCCTTCTCCACCGTGTGCTCTGGTGGGATGTCCCCCGGCTGTGGGGTGATGCGGTGCTCCAGGCCCTCAGCCACTGCCTCGCTTGGTGATGTATAGCTCGTGATGGGTCCGCTCGGTGCCTCAGACCCAGCAGAAATAACACGGGGAGGAGACCTGTCCCGGCCTTCATTCTCCCTCAGCAGAGCCTGGGGGAGTTTGAAGAGAAACTAAACTATCCTGAGATGCTTTGGACGCGTGGGCCAACTCATCAGGCTTTCTTAGCGTCATGCCAGCTTGACCTCCTTCCTCAGCTCCTCCTGGTCTCTGCTCTGGTGGCTCTGTCTCTTGGTCCAGCTCCTCACCTGGGCTGCTGTAGCCTAAGCCTCCTTCCAAAACCTGTGCTTAAGCTCTTCCAGCCTTCTCCGAGCTTCTCGCTGTCTTTCAATGAGCCCCTTTGGCTTGATTCTGTCCTTCCTGGTAGGACCAAGAAGCAGAGCGGTTGTACAGCGGGATCCAGAGCAACAACTTGGACGTGAAGACTGACTCACTGAAGAAGCTTGCAAGCCTCTCCCAAGATGTTACCTTTGCTCAGGAGTTCATCAACAGGAATGGCTTGAAACAAATCTTCTCTATTGTGGAAGAAGGGAATGAGTGAGTGTCAGAGGAGGACCTTCCTGGTAGTTCTTGACTTTTCTTCTCCCTTGCTAATGCTGCATGAGCTCCATGGGCATTGGCATGGACTCTGTTCGTGTTCCTGGCTTGTCGATCCCTGTGCTGCGGCATGAAGGGCAGTGCCAGTGGCAGGGTGCTTGGCTCTGCAGGCTCCTTACAGGCAGGTAGGTGGTTGTGTCCCCCCACGCTGGCAGCCAGGGAAAGGTCCCTGTGGGTCTGTGGTCCTGACTCCACATGAATGTGCCTAGACATGAAACTCTCACCCCTTTGCTGGCTGGGTCATCTGCAGCCTCATGGGTTTTGCTACCAGGAAACCTCCTGCGATGACCTTAGCCTCTGCTGCTGCTTGTTCCTGCTACCCCAAACGATGCCTCTGCCCTGAGTTTTAGCTGTGAGAGGTCTGCAGGCAGATCAAGAAAACCCTGGTTGCCAAATACTAGTGCCTACTTGACTCTGTCAGGACGTGATGGTGCATCTCCTCTGAGCTCCTGTCTCACAGAGGGCAAGGAGCCTAAAACCAGGCAGCGTGGCGTGTGTTTCTTGGAAGTAGGGGGAGGGATTTGGGGTGGTTTGGCTTTCCTGAGGGCTTGACTGCAGTGATCTTTGTACTGTGGTAGCACAGCTTTCCAGTAACTGTTGAACTTCCCCTGCCTCCACTTCCTGGATTGACTAAGCAAAAGCTTCATTTCTTTCCCAAGGCTCTCTTTCCTTTCTTCTCCTGCTTGCTGCTCTCTCCATCTCTAGCTATTTCTAAGGTACCCACCAATGTGCAAGTGTACTCCCATCTTACGGCTGGTGACTGGGGGGGTATCTGGGGCCGTCCTCACTGCATTTACTTATCTGTTGTTCCAGTACAGGGGAGATGCTAGTGCACACCCTGAAGGCCTTCATGGAGCTGATGGAGCATGATTTTGTTTCCTGGGAGACCCTTAGTGCAGCCTTCATCAAGAAGGTAAGGGTCTTCTGCAGTCTCCACAGCCTGTGCCCTTGGGATTCCTTGTTGCCCTCGTCACCCAGGCTCAGCCTGCCATGGATGGATGGTTTTGTGTCTCGTAGGTAGTGAGTTACGTAAATATGAACGCAGTGGATGCATCTATCCAGCAACTCTCCTTGTCCATCTTGGAGAACATGGTGCCTACCAGTCGCCTCCTCTTTGAGCTAGTCAAAAAAGAAGTGACGTTAGATCGTCTCCTTACCCACCTCCAGGTGTAAGTGGGGAGGCCAGAGCACTCTTCGGCTCTATCCCAAAGCCGGTGGGGATGAGGCAAGGGAGGCGATTTCTCCACATCGCTTCTGATTATCCCTGACACAATGTAGTATTGTCCCTTCCTAAACAACTCATGGGTGGGCAGCCTGTCCTGTCCCCACTGCTGGGGGAGGGATGGACTGGCCTGGAAACCATCCCATTTCCAGGTCAGATTCTTTCATTCATGGCCTTTTCCATTCAGATATTTTAGTTCTTTAAGTGACCTGCCGTTTTTCTGGCATTGGTTCTTCCCTTTCCCCGGTGTATTTAGGAGCAGTAGTGTATTCCCTGCAACTTGGGGGTGATGGTGCTGTTCTGAACAGTCTGTTAAATCCCTCAGCTAAGGGGGGTTCTTTATTCCCTCATCTTTCTCATACCTCTGCATCTTTTCAGTTTGGAGGTTTTCCTTTCTAGAGAATGCAGAGGTTCATGCCCAGGGCTCCTTCCAGACAGTCCTGTCTGTTGCTCACCCTGGGTTTTCCTGCAGCTCCCAAACACTGCACCCATGGGTGCGTGCAGAGCAGTATCTGATCCATCCAGGGCTGCTCTGCAATCACAGCTGTGGGGGCCGTCTCCCCCGCCGGCCCTGCTGTCAGCAGCTGCTCACTCATGGCTCTGTCCTCCCTGGGTCTCCCAGCTCTGTGCAGTGGGGTCCAGCAGTGAAGTGGGGAGAGGACTCTGCTTTGGGGTGGGCAAGACCATCCTCAGAGCTGGTGACTGTCATCCTCATCATACCCCTTCTGCAGGACAGATGCCCAGCTGCAGCTGAAGGCGATGGCCCTGCTCATTGCGCTGCTGCTGGCTGCGACTGATGCTGAGCGGCGGGTAAGGGGCTGTGCTCTGTAGGCAGGGCCGGGCGATGGCAGGGTGGGGGGTATTGCAGACCCCAGCTCCGCAGTGTCCCTGTCACACAGGTGCTCTGCCAAGAAGCCTTTGCTGTCTCACACCCCTTGGAGGAGTTTCGGGGGGATGCAAGGTCTCAAATGGCAGGAGAATTATCACAGCTGGTGGTGGCACAGTGACTGCGATGGCCCTGGCCGAGACCCAGCATCTGGCATATCTGGGCCATCATGGCTCGGCCCCCCTGTGATGGGGTCTTGGGCAGCTGGGCCCTCCACTGTAGTGTTTGTGTTCTCTGGGATGGTGGGGCTGTGAGAGGTGCCCAGAGATGTTTAAAGTCAGCATCCTCGCTCTGCCTCTTCTTGACTGCCACAACCTGTCCTAGCAGCCTGGTGGGGCAGGATCTGTTTGAGCCCCTTTGGAGTGGGATAGTCCTGGCTGCCAGGGCAGTGGAAGCTAGGGGCAGGTCTCCTGCTCACCAGTGTCACTCTTGAGACTCCCTGTTCCTTTCTGTCCCCACCCTGCCTGTGGCTCAAAGCCAGGCATAGCAGGGAAGCGGGTCTGCAGAGGGAACACTGACTTTTTTGGTGATGTGCTGAGCTGGCAAACATCTCACGGCCTCTTCCATTCCTAGGACATGATGGACTACCTGAGGGAGAAGAATATCAGGCAGTTTATCCACAAGGTGAGGAGCCGGGGTGATGCAAGGGTCTGTTCTGCACTTCATCCTCTGTGCTTCCTTTCCTCCCCAGCCTTTGGTGACCATGCCTGACTGGGTGGCCTGTGTGCCCTGCACTCCTTCCTTGCCTCCTATGGTTGCTGCTGTGCTGGCACCCACATGCCCAGGGTTGTGCTCCTGGCTGTCTGCATTTCAGTGTACCCAGCTCTCACCCAGCCCCGAGGGGAGCTGCCCACTTCCTAACACCCCTGTGAGCAGCAGGACCTGCTGGGCTGGGGCTGTTGGGCCTGGGCTTGGAGGAACTGGGAGCAGCAGCCTGAGGGAACATCCTGACTCACGGTCTCCTGTAGAATATCATCCACAGCTCCGAGCCGCTGGGGGATGAGATGGCCCATTACTTGTATGTGCTGCAGTCTGTCAGCCTCAACCTGTGTGAGCGTCGCATGAGGACCTCCATGGATCCCTACTCACAGGTCTGGGCCCTCTCCTTGCAACTCTGCCCCCAGTCTCTTCTACCTGTGGAAGTAGAGGCGGGTGAAGGTTTGCCTTTGGGTGAACACAGCACATTTGATTTCATCATCAGTTTGTCCTGGGAGAACCTGCTTGCATGAGGCTCACCGGCATCCCCTCCTCTCTGCTTTCCCTCCAGGAACAGCGGGAGCTCCTCCAGTCACTGCGCCAAACTGCCTTTGAGTCGGAAGGTGAGGCACCTGCCAGCAACTTCAGCACTGAGCGCCGGCGATCCCTGTGTGCCAAGGAGTTCCGCAAGCTGGGCTTCATGGTGAGTCCCCCCTGCAGCCCCTCCCCAGCTGCACGCTGGCTTTGCCACCCACCCTGGGCAGAACCTTCTGATGGTTCCCTAATCCTGGTGTCCCTGTGGACACTGATGGGCCACCATGCAGTACCTCCCTCCTGCTCCCTCGTCACTCCTGAACAACGAGTGCAGCCGAGCTGTTGGGTCTCAAAAGGCAAAATCCCATGGCTGTGTCGGGAGGACTCTGCTGCTTGGAGAAGAAAGCAGGAGCTGCTAAATCACATCTTTTTATGTCCTAGAACAACAGCAACCCAGCAGAGGACCTCCGCCATGCCCCACCGGGACTCCTTGCCCTCGACAACATGGTGTATTTCTCCAGGCACACCCCCAACGCCTATAGCAGGGTGCGTGCGCTCTGCCAGAGAACTCCCTGGCAGAGAGGTGCTGGTGGATCTCCACCTTCTTTCCCTTTCTCTGTTGCCTGTCCTTGGCCAAACCCAGGCAAGGATGTCCTTTCTGGGCAAGTGTCCTGCTGTTTCCCTGTTTCAGATGGAGCTGAGTCCTCCCTGTGTGTGGGAGCAGCCATTTGAGGCTGGTGGCACTAAGGGTCCCTGTAATTTGTAGTGTTTTGACCACAGATTGGCTTCCAGGCCTTGCTCATGTCTGATCAGACTGGGGCAACTTGGGCAAAACCAGCCAGCGGCTGCAGAGCGTTGGCCATGCTCCAGCCTGCTGTGCCTGTGATTAGCTCCCATGCTGCGGCATGGGAAGGGTGCAGCCAGAGCTGGTTTTTGGGGAGACTTTACTGCTTCTGTTTGGGATGGCTTAACCTGGGGGGACAGCTTGACTAGGAAGTTCAGGAGGAGCATGGAATGTCTGAGCCCTGCTGTTGGGGCAGCTGTCTGGGTCTGTGGCCCATGTAATGTGAGGCAACGACCCTCTCCTCCAGTTTGTCCTTGAGAACAGCAGCCGGGAAGACAAACATGAATGCCCCTTCGCTCGCAGCAGCATCCAGCTCACCCTGATCCTCTGTGAGATCCTGCACGTTGGAGAGCCGTGTATGTGTGCACCCCGGCTTGTCCTTGTCCCTGCCCTGCTGCCTGCCGGCTGGCAGGAGCAAAAACACACTGCCAGGGTAGGGGGCTATGTACAGGGGCCACCAGGCCCTGGCGTGGCCAACGGCAGGGGAAGGGGAGGTAGGGCTGGACAGAAATCCCCTGGAAAAACTGGGAAGTCTGGCATCATCTGTCCTTCTCACCACAGGCTCGGAGGTGGCTCAGGCCTTTTACCCTATGTTCTTCGGGCAGGATCATTTCTTTGAAGAGCTCTTCTGCATCTGTATCCAGCTGGTGAATAAGACCTGGAAGGAGATGCGCGCTACCCAGGAGGACTTTGACAAGGTGTGAGGGGATGCTGTGGCCCCAGACGGCAGCTGGGGCCATGGGGCTGTGCGTAAATGCAAGGGCTCTGGGGGATGTCACCCGACTGGGGGTGACATCCTGGGCCCCGCAGGTGCTGCAAGTGGTGCGGGAGCAGATCACCAGGACCTTGTCCCTCAAGCCCACCTCCCTGGAGCTATTCAAGACCAGAGTGAATGCACTGAACTACAGCGAGATCCTGAAGCTGCGGCAAACAGAGCGGCTGCACCAGGAGGAGACGCTGGCTGTGCCCGTGCTGTGAGTGGGCTATGGGCAGGGGCCCAGGGCTGTGGTGGGAGATGCTGTGGGGCTGGGGAGGTCAGCAGGTGCCTGTTGAAGTGGCCGTGCTCCTCTTCTGCTGGCTTTCACCCCAGGGAGTTGCGCGAGAGGCTGAAGCCAGAGCTCCTGGAGCTGATCCGACAGCAGCGCCTGCTGCACCTCTGCGAAGGCACCCTCTTCCGCAAGATCAGCAGCCGCCGCAGGCAGGGTGAGTGCCAGCCCTCTGCTCCTGGCTGGGGGTCCCGGGAGGGGGTGCTGAGGCTTGTCCCCTCATCCCCTGCCACCAGGGAAGTTGAAGTTAATCTGCAGGGAGCAGCACAGCACGCCCAACTCTCTGGGTGGCTTGGGCTAATCCCGGGGTGGGACCAAATGGGGTGTGCTGATGAGGGGGCAGCTCTGTCCTTGCAGGGAAGGGGACCTCAGCAGGGGGATGCTGAGCATTTCCCAATGGTCCCTCTGCCGCAGACAAGCTCTGGTACTGCCGCCTGTCACCCAACCACAAAGTGCTGCACTATGGGGACGTGGAGGAGGGGGTGCACTCTCCCCCCATCGAGAGCCTGCCAGAGAAAAGTAAGTGATGGAGAGAATGAGAGGGTGAGAAGGAGGGAGGGGAGCCAGTGCCCACTGGTACCAGGGACTGAGAGCTGTGCGAGTTCAGGCTGGGGTGGGCTGGCTCTCCAAAGGGCACTGCAGGGTGGCTTGAGCCCACACCCCTCGCCCCCCAAGCTGCGGATGGCTGTGAGCCCCCACGCACAGGCTCTGCTGGGCTCTGAGCACCAGGGACCTGGGGGAGGGGAGAGGAGGGCAGCCACTCATAACTCCTCTGCTTGCCCCAGTTCCTGTGGCAGACATGAAGATGCTGCTCGTGGGGAAGGAGTGTCCGCACACGAAGGAGAAGAGCTCTGGGAAGCAGAACAAGGTCAGCACTTCCCACTCTGCCTTGCACAGGGGGCCCAGCATGCTCCCCTCCCCAGCTGGTGATGGAGTTTGGTGGTAGGTGGGTGGTGGTGGATGCTTTTTGATGTGGCTTGAGACTGGAGGGGCACAGAGGAGGGGGCTGGGAGGCAGCTCCTGCTCTGAACCCTGCTGGGGCTGGAAGGAGTCCCACTGAGAAGCCAGCTACCCCCTGTGCTGTCCCTGCAGGACGTCCTGGAGCTGGCCTTTTCCATTGTGTATGATGTGGAGGAATATTGCCTCAGCTTTGTTGCTCCCACCCGGTATGAGGTGAGCTCCAAGGGCCCACTGGGGAGACAGGCTGCGGCCAGTTGTCCTTGCCAGGGGACAGGAGGCAGGGAAGGGAGTTGTGCCTGTGTGTGTCCCTGGGGTGGGAGCCACAGTGAGGGGAGGGGGGGCTGGCAGGGCTGGCATCAGGGACACCTGTGCTCTGCTTCCCCAGTTTTGCCTCTGGACGGATGGGCTGAACGTGCTCTTGGGCAAGGAGATGACAAGCGAGCGAACACAGACGGACCTCGATGTCCTGCTGTCCATGGAGCTCAAGCTGCGGCTCCTAGACCTGGAGAACATCAGCATCCCCGACACACCCCCTCCCATCCCAAAGCCCCCCAGCAACTTAAACTTCTGCTATGACTTCAGCCACGCAGAGCAGTGAGTTCCTCCCTGTGCCCTGTCCCCCTCTGTGCCCCCCCAAATCAAACCCCTTCCTCCAGGTTCTGTCCCTTGTCACCAGACCAAAGGGATGAGCCCAGGCACTGGCTGGGTGCTTGGGCATGTGCTGCCTGCACCTTGCCCACCCTGGGGAGAACTGCTTACCCTTCATTGCTTGTGTCCTGCCCTCCTGCGAGAGCACAGGGATGAGCCACCGAGCATTGGGCTCCTGTTTGAGGTGGCATGACCCAGCTGCTTTTCCCCCCCTGCCACTGGAAGGCCAGATGAAATACTTTCCAGAGAGCTGAACCCCTCTGTGGTGGCGCTTACCCTCCCCTACTGCAGCCAGGCTTTGGGCAGAGAGGGCATGAGTGCAGGCAGGAATAAAGGTACAGGCAGACCTGGGGCAGCTGGAGGTGGGTGCAGCACTACAAAGGTACGAATCTGCACTGCCTGACTCTCCCCACCAGTGTAGGGGATCTTTTCTGGTTAGGAAAGTGGTTAGAAAAAGGATAAAACACTCCTTTCCACTTGGTTTGGCAAGCAGACGGCATCTCCTGAGCACGGTGTGCCTGCCCAGCCAGGTACCTCTCACACTGAAACTTTTTTTGCTGAGCCCTGTGTGCTCCCAGTCCTGGAAGGGGGCTGTTTAGGGTACAAGCACCCTGTCCCCAGCACTCAGCTGGGCAGAGACTCGCTGCCACCGTGCCTGCAGTAAGGAAACAGACTCAGGTCTACCCGGCACTTGGCGTTGTGCCAGTCCTGGTGCCTTCCCCTGCCCTGGGTGGGTACTTGCACACTTCAGTCATGCTGCTGCACTACTGCACCATGACAAGCTACCTCCTCACTGGCCCCCATGGCTCCCGCGCCGGTGCCCTGCACCTCCTTGTGCCTACAGCTTCTCCCAGGGGTGCTGCGGTAACAGCTGCAGCTGCAGGTTGCCAGGGCTCTGACCGTACCTCTGCCTCCCGCACATTGGGACAATAAAACATTTGTGGAGAACTCAGGACCGTGTCCTTTCCAAAGGTTTGGGGAAGAGGTCGGGCTGACTGCAGGGCAAAAAAGGGCCAAAGTGGCAAAACTGGGATGGTGCTGCAGTGCTGCGGGAGTGTGAAGAAGCCTGGAGGGTGGGGTGAGAAGATTTTGTTCCTGCTCTTGAGGAGCAGGGATTGAGTCAAATCACCTCCGAGGAAGGTGGCCGTGGGGCTCCAGCCGAGGCTGTTCCCAGCTGGGAAGGCCTGGGGCTGCTGCCAGCGGTCCCGGTGACAAGTCGGCCAGGCTCAGCTCCTGCAAGCAGGCCAGTGCCTCTTGGGCCTGAGGCCTGGAGAGCAGCATCCTGGCCACAAAGAGGCTGTTCCAAGGGAGGCTGTTCCAGCTCTTGCCCCACGCGTCCCAGCACCTCCCAGGAGCCAGCGGAGCCGCTGCGGCGGGAGTGACGGGGCCCTCGGCCTCAGGCCGGGCTCGGGGTGCCCGGGGTACTGGTGGGGACCTTCCCCTACGAGCCGAGGGGAGGCGACGGGCTGCAGTGGGGCGAGCAGGCACTGGCGCCCCGCGGGCTGCACGGGAAAGGCCACAGGGTGGCCTGGGGCTGGGGAGCGGGGACAGGCGCGGGGGTCCCGGCCGCCCCCGCCCCTGCCTCGCCTGAGGTAGGCCCGGGCCACCGTGTCCGGGGCCCTTCCGGCAGGGCACTTCCGGCGGGGACCGGAAGCGGAGCCGGTGCGGCCATGGCGGTGAGTGGCGGGGCCGGGGATGTGGGCGCCCGGGGGCCCGGGGCGGGCGAGGCCGCTGACCGCCTCTCTTGGCTCCGCAGCCCAAGGGGAAGGCGGGGACCAAGGGGAAGAAGCAGATCTTCGAGGAGAACCGGGAGACGCTGCGCTTCTACCTCCGCATCATCCTGGGGGCCTCCGTGAGTGCGGCCGGGGGCGGGCGGCGCGGGGAGGTCCAGGCCCCGGGCGGGGCCGGGCAGGGCAGACAGCCGTGCCGTGTTCTCTCCGCAGGGCGTCTACGTCGTGGTGAACCTGGTGATCTTCTACCCCGCTGCCTCCGCCTGGACGTGGGTGAGCGCCCGGCCCGCTGCACGGCTGTCTGCTGCCCCGATGGGGGGCACCTGGGCCCGGCCCAGTGGCCAGCCGGCTCCTTTCCCGGTTGCCGTGATGGGCAAGGCCAGCAGGCCCCGCCACCCTGCCCGGGGATCGCGGTTTTGGCGGCTGACGTGTGTTCCCTTGTTGCAGCTAGCGTTCGTCTTCAGCTCCGTGGTCTATGGCACCAGCTACCGGTCCATGAGCTCCATGGCAAAGCCGTCTTTCACAGACGATGGCAGCCTTGCCGACGGGGGAATTGACCTGAATATGGAGCAGGGGATGGCAGAGTGAGTGTCCACACCCGCACGAGTCCAGGTGAGCAGGACCTGCTGCCTGAGCGTGCATGCAGAGCCAGGAGAGCCCTCAAAGGAGAAGGCCAGGCCTCTGCTTCCACCCCAGCTTGCCCACTGGCATGGGCATGGGGGTGCTGGAAGCCTGTAGCCGTTTTTTCTGGGAACGTACCTAAACTTCCTTGTTATCTGAGCGCTTGGTCTGGTGCGCACTGGTTGTGAGCTGCTGTGGTAGGTCAGCCTGGAACCTTAGGGCTGAGGCACGCAGGTAGGAGATCCCAGACGCATCAGCTGGAGCAGCTTACAACAGTCTTTCAGTGGAGGAACAGCGCTGACACTGTGCATACATGCATATGTGCTTCTGCAACATACAGATATGTTTCTTTTTAAACCATCACTGCTCGACAGAGCAGAGGGGCACACACTGCCAGTTACTCCATCCTGGCTGCAAACTGACCATATCTTGAACTGTTCTACACATAAGAAAAACCTGCTTTCTGTCTTAGCCAGCTGCTCTCACCTCCTCAGCCTTTCCTGCCCCTTGTGCTTGTGTGTTCCTCGTGTCTGTCTGCAGACAGTACCAAGTGTTTGCCTGTCCAGTGTTCTTGGTGGTGCTGTAACTTTTTTACTCAGTCAAGGAACACGCAACAGTAATCCCTGCAAAGCACTGTTAAATACGAGGTAACAATACTGAAACAGCAGAAATACCTTCTAGATTTACTTGTTTTCCAACGGTAAGCCCCAAAGTAGTTACAGAACACTGCCAGGCAGTTGTGGACACATCAGGCCTTTCTCTCTGTCCTCCCTGGCCTCACCTCTGTCCGTTGGCCCACCTTCCCACCTTCTGCTGGGGTCCTTCAGCACGTGCCCAGTGAGGTACCTGGGGTACTTGTCCCCTTCCCTGCCATGTCCTCGGCCTCCAGTTCCAGGTTTACCTCCACTTTTCCCTTGCTGCCAGGCTTTTGAAGAAACACAGTGGGGCCTGGCTGCCAGCAGAGTTGTCTGCATCACATCAAGTGTTCTTGTGCTGGAAGGGCCATGTATTGATTTAAATATTTTTGGTTTTCTTAACGTAAGTTTTATTTCTGCACCCAGCAGATGCCCAGGGATGTTATCAGCAGTCAGAATGACTTCTGCGGCACAGAACCTGCTGTCTCTGCACAGGATGAGCTCTCGTCTTGTGTTTTTTTAGTGGAGTAGTAAATCTTGTACCTGCAGCCAGAGTGACTCAGATAAGGGACTCAGCTGAGGGATGAGGTGTCTGTAAAGAAGGGGTTATTTCCAGTGTGTTCTGTGAGCCAGGCGCTTTATGTCCTTTTCATCCTACAGGGACTTTTTCCTGCTGGTCAGCTGAGCACTTTTCTCCAGTTTTACATTGTTTTGGTTCTGAGTGGAAGTGTTAGGTAGTTTGGATACCCTTTTTTGTGAAACACAGCATGGGGCAGTCAGGTAAGGAAGATACAGAAGTTTGATGCTGTCTGGCCTATCCCCTTAGTTGGGGGATGCCTTTGGGAGATGTGTAAGGCACCGAGGCAGAGTGGGTGCCCCAGTAACTGCCCCGTGCCTGTGTGTGATGGTGCTGTCAGGGGAAATGATTGACAGGCGTTAGCACAGGGATCCCCTTGCCTGCTCTGAAAAGGTGGTGGGTACAGCTGTAGCACTGCCGCAGTCCTGGTTGCAGTCGTGGTGCTTCCCTTAGTACTGAGGCTCCAAGGTTTTTCTGCCTGAGCAGTACACTGTTGGGGTGAATTTTATGATATGTTAAAGTGAATTGATGCTTGTCCGAGGCATGGGTTGTGCAAAACACGGAGGAGGCAGACCTGTAAAGACAAAACCTGCGCAGCTGAAGTTCCTATCCTTACCCTGTACTTTTGTACCTGAGCCTGTGCAGAGCCCTCAGCCATGAGTGCAAGTCTCAGTAGTTTAAGCTTCTTGCTACATGAACATGAAGTGTTTACAAGCACTCAGTGCTCCTCCCACCGGCTGTGTCTGTCTGGTGAAGTGCTCTAAATTAGCTTTGGGGATCAGGGAACCAGTCTGGGCCAGCGGTTGCTTTGGTTACTTTCAGAAAGCGGTGGATGTTTTCTTGCCTCTCAGCTGAGCGTGCCACAGCTGATGAATGCATGCTCTTTTGGAGCAGCTTCTGGAATGCTGCAGATACGAGGGCATTTCTCTCATGCTGCCTGTAACTGAAGCAGATGCTTTGTGTTCCTCTGGGGCTGAGGAAAACCGATCTTGCTGGTCTCTGGGAGAGCTGGGTTCATGGGAGCTCTGCCATCACCCTCCTGGCCTCCGGTGATGCATGAGATTTCTGAACTTCAGTGTCTCATCATAGAGCTATTGATGGTGGATTCTGCACTGTCTGGAGTTGATGACAGTGTCCCAGCCTAAACCAGTTGTTTCTGGTCACTTTGCTTTGTGCTGTGCTGGCCAGAATGAGACGAGCTGTTTCATTACCATTGCCTTTGCCTTTGTTTTCTTGACTCCGTTCCTGGATGTGATTTGAGCGTTTCTTACTCCAGCAGATGATGATTTAATGGGAGTGAAAGTTGGCATATTTCTAACCCTGTGGCTTGTGTGGAAAACCTCATCCCTGTTCACCTCTCTTGGGTGTCAGGTCCCCCCCCGAGAGTGGTGGCTGAGGTGTGGGCAGCTTGTTCCCCTCCCTGTAGCTGCTCTCAGCTCTGCCTCAGGCTGGCGGGGAAGACCCTGGAGTCGGATAAGCAGGAGGGGAGGGGGAGACATGTGTTGCTGTAGCTCAGCTTGCAGGTGATGATGTGCATGTCCTTGCAGCACTCCGGCCCTTTGGTGATCCTGAGTGTGTCTGTCAGCCTGTGAAATGGCACAGGGAAGATTCATGCTTCCCTTCATTGCAGCCAGCCATGGGCAGCTATACTTTATGCCATGATACATGTCAAATTGGCAGGTGCCGGCTTCTGTTGTAGGCTGCGAGGGTGGTGGTTTTGTTGCTGATTTCCCCCCCCCCCCCCCCCTCAGCTTTCTCAATGTCCCTTTTCAGAGGGAGCCTAGCTCTTTAGCTCATCAGCTTTATTTCTTTATTTTGTTTTCTGCTCTGATTCTTCTAGATCACCATGTGGGGCAAAGCACAGGTGCAGGGACAGCTCTTCGGTCGGCTGGGCAGGGTTGCTCCCCGGAGGCAGTGTAGACAGGCTGTGTTGGCAGAGGAGCTGGTGTATTCGGCAGGGGCTAGAACAGAAGGTTAATGTTTTGCTTTTCTTCCCTCAGGCACCTCAAGGATGTGATCCTGCTGACAGCTATAGTCCAAGTGCTGAGCTGCTTCTCGCTTTATGTCTGGTACTTCTGGCTCTTGGTAAGCCCCTGTGGTTTTCCTTATTGCTCTACATTGTCCCTGTCTTTCCCTGTCTTCATGACTGAGGACATTATTTATCCATTTAATTTCAGTGCCCTGTTTCAGACCAAAACTATTTTCTGATAAATTTTTTAATCTCCCTGTCAAATGTTGTTAAAAATGAGACTGTACAAGGGATAGAAGTCCTGATCCCTCTGGGTCAACCATGCAAAAACTAGGCTGGCCTTGGCCTTTCTCTCTGGTCCTGTGAAAGGGCAGTAAGAAACATGAGGCAGATCAAAGCCATCTTTGTGCTTAGAGTCTTTTTGTGACTGTGACAAACAGCCTGTGTTTCTTCTTGTTTGGTTTTCTCAGTCATTCACCAGCCCAGACTGAGGCTGGGAACTGCTGGACACTGTGCCACTTGGTAGATAAAATGCTGCAGGCTTTGGTCTCCTCTTAACACATCAGACTCTTTCTATCCTGAAACATTTGTCATGTGCCCCCAGCTAAAACTACTTTTGCAGAAGGACAAAAAGTCTCATGTTAGGTAAAAAAATCCCACAGTTGCTTTGATAAGACAAGGCAATGGTGGGAGCAAAGAAAGTTCTCTCCTTTCAGTCCTTACTCACAAGTTCCTTTCTAGCTGGCCTGGCAGGGGGCAGCCTAAGCTCGCTGTCCCCTGAAGACCATCTCGATCACTTGTTTTTTTAATTCAGAGAAATGCGGGTGTTTTCTGAAGAAGGGAGAGGCAGAATGTCTGGGCAGTTGAATCTTTCTGCGTAATTCAGTCCTGATGCTGGCATTTCCATATGTGAAGCCTGATGGCTGTATATGTATGCAAGTTCTTAAACCATATGAAGTCAGGCCATTTATTTTGGACACCTGCCACTGCCTTTGATTTCCATGCATCCTGTGATGCTCCTGATCCAGCCTGTACAGATACTCCAGCTCCTTTGGCTTCCTCAGTAGGTCCAGCCCTCCTGCCTGCAGCACTACCCTGTCAGAGCTGTCCCCAAAGTGACCGAGTTTGTGCCACGTGTTTTTGCAGGCTCCGGGGCGTGCTCTCTACCTCCTGTGGGTGAACATCCTGGGGCCCTGGCTTACAGCTGACTCTTCACCTGCTGGTCAGGAGCCAAATGAGAAGAAGCAACGCCGACAAGAACGCCGCCAGATGAAGCGCTTCTAGCCCTGGCTGGGGAGATAGATTAACGCTGTCTCTCATCTCCATGCTGTTATTTCATCAGGGATGCGACCGAAACCATCACAGTAGCTATGCTGCCCTCTGTCATTGCTGCCATTCCACTAGAAAGGCCGCAAGAGACTTCTCTTGGTTGCTTCTTAGCACCAGCCGAGGCCTTGCTCCTTGTGATGACAAGGGGGATGATGCTGGGATATGTGTAAATACCTTTTTAAAGCAGTGCCGTATCGTGTTCGAGGATTGCAACGCTGAAGGAAATAGTAATAAAAGAGCAGAGTCTAACTGACTGTGCTGGCAGTGCATTCATACAGGGCTGCTCGCAGAGGGGAGTTGATAAAAATGCCAGCGTGTTCTTGGAGACCTGGAGTGGAGGAAAACAAAATCCCTCAAGAGAAGCAGTCTCATCCCTTCCCAGGCTTGCTTTGTGCTGCCCAGCCTGCTACAGCATCTACACCCTGCAGTTTCTGCGAGATTGGAGCGTGGGGGTGCTGTGAACTGGGCTTGTAGCCAAAACTGGTGCTTTTGGGATTGAGCTTGGGAGGATTGAGCCTGGGATCTCTGGAGCCACAAATTGGCCATTGCTACCTTTGCAGGAGCTCAGTGGGACAAAAGGCAACAAAGCTGAACCCAAATCTACACAGGTTTTTTTTGTTTTGTTTTTAAAAAAAGGCTTTCCAAGGGGTGGCACAGCCAGGGTGCCATGACTGCTGCAGCAATCATGTGTTGGAGACCAGGAACAGCTCAGGGCCGCTTCCGCTTTTGCCTGCTTTGATTTATTAACATTGTCCTTGCCCAGTATGTTGTTTACACGCTCCGGTGACCCCTTCCTGCTACTGACGCACCAACCTTGAGCCATGCAGCTTCGCCTGTGCAAGTGCGACACACAGTCAGTGCTCACAGTGGTGCCAGCCTGGCTTTTGATGCTACCCACAACCTTTTGCCCACATACTGTTTCCATTACATCATTTTTATTACACGTTTTTTCCTAACATCAAGCCCAGTCCCCACACTGAGTCCTCACAGACAGTCAGAATGGCTGTAGTTGGGGTGCAGAGCACTGGTTAATTGTGGGCAAATAACTGGGTGGGGGAGAGGAGAGCACAGGTTGATATTTGGGGGATTAAAGTCCTTCCTGCTGCTGGCAAGGGGCATGAGGGGAGGGGCTGGGAGTGGGAAACGCATGCACCGGGCACCCAATGGGTACAGGCCAGCCCTTATTCCTTACCAGGGCTGCCAGGTACAGCCCAGAGCCCCCTGCTGTCTGCTAGCCCCGAGGAGGTGCCCCCACTGTGCTGAGAGCACCCCGGTACGCTACGGCCACCCTCCACCCACTGCAACTACCCCAGCACAGCCTCCTGCACTTCTGGGGCACCAGTGCATCTCCCCGCTCTGCCCTCGCTCCCTCTCAACCCTCTTCTCCAGCTCCCCAAAGCCACGTGGAGCCACGCAGCCATCCCCAAAATGCACAGGGTGTCAGGGTGGGAAGGGAACACATCAACACTAACCACACCAGCCCTCTCGGCCATGCTACCCTACACAGCAGTACATGCACAGCGGCCACCTGGGCGCAGGGGGAGGCTCAGGCTCTGTCCTCTCCTCCAGGCTCCAGCCCCAATAAATAGCCAGTAACTGGCACCAGTCACACCCTTGGGGTGCCAGTTGTGGGGGGATGCCCCTCAGTCAGGCAGCAGCTGCTCCAGCTCCTCCTCGTTCAGCCCGTTGGTGGTGACAATGTGGTCCAGCTGCTTCATGTACCGCTCCAGGTCCTGCATGAAATGGGGGATGCGGGCCTTCTCCAGGACCCCAAATTTCTTCAGCCGATTCACATCTTCATAGGAGACCTGACGGGAAGCAGGGAGATGGTCAGCCCCCAGCACCCCAAACTTGGGCAGATGTCTGACCCTGCTGCAGCCCCCTGGTTCACCCCATCAGGACACACAGAGACACACACACGGACGTGCACGCCTACAGGGAGGCGCTGGCAGAGCTGCTCAGGGGGGTGCGGGATTTGTGAGGATTTGTGGGTTTGGCCATGCTCTGTCACTGCAGGGACAGGTGACAGCAGGACTGCTGCAGCTGAGGCAGAGGGCCAGTGGCACAGCTGGCAGAGCTTAACCTGCTGGCTCAAGCATGTCCCCCAAATTCTCCCACGGAGGAGTACAGATTGTCCCTTTCTTCCGTGCATCCTGCCCAGCACAGCCTTCCCCTGCTCCACCGAGACCCGTAAGAACAGGGAAAGCGCAGAGCTGAAGGGCTGACAGCCCAAGGCTTGTTTTTGGGAAGCCGTGGGACTGAGGGGGGCCATAGGAGCTTTGGGATGGGACAGGGATCCAGGATCAGCTGCGCCCCACCCCAGCATTACCTTTCCAAGTGCAGCCAGCAGCGGGAAGTCGATGGTCTGCCGATGGCGCAGGATGCGAAGGATCCCATCGAGGTAGACCTGGTCCTTACTGAAACAGCCTGGAAGAGTGGGAAAGGCTGGGAAGTGAGAGTCCAGCTCCCCACTGCCCTCCAGCTCACCCAAATGTCTGCTGACCGCAGTAACCAGAGTGATGGCACTGGCTCAGGGTGACACAACTGCACCAGGGCTCAGGCATTGCTGGTGCCACGGCCAGGATCACTGGGTCCCAACGGACAAGCACTGAGAAGCAGTGCACCAGGGACCACGGAGGCAGCAAGAGCTCTTTCCTCTCACTAGAATGCTTTCACCCTTCCTCCCCATACATTTATTTTTTTTAAGGGTAAACCACTGCAAGAATCTAGATGCATTCCCAGAAATGCTCATTTTTCCTCTCCTTTGGCTACTGCCTCCCCAGGAGCCTGTGTGAGTCACTCCCATCAGACTGCAACCAACTTACGGGGTTCCCGGGGGGACCTCATCCACACCCACTTGACCCCGAGCAGCCAAAGAGCTGCTGTGCTGTGCCAGCATGTAAAAGATCACTGCCATAAAGACAAGTGTAAACCCGCAGGAGCGCGGTGCTGGGGATGGGGAGGGATGCAGGGGTGGGCAGAGCCACCATTTCAAAGGCTGCTCTGCCCACAGGACCAGTGAGACTCAAACCCACCCAACAGCAAAACATCCCTGCCTCTGGTTTGTCTTAAGAACAATAAATTAAAAAAAATCCCTTCCAAACCCCGAAGGCTTTACACCATCCGAGCAGTACCTGGCTGCGAGGTGTCAGTCTGGCCCCGCTTAGCCCGCACACAGTACTCCCACCGGACACTGGCATCCTGGACATACTGCTCCAGATCCTGGAAGAGGGCGGAGAAGGAGAGGTGGCTGGCTCGTTCGATGGTGTAGTAGAGCAGGGCTGCCCGCCACAGGAAGGGCTGCTTGCGGAAGAGGACGCTGTGCAGGCTGGCCAAGCCTTCCTCCGTGGGGTTGGCGGGCTTCAGGCTGTACTGCTTGCGGCCCTCAGAGCTGTGCCAGGGCTGGCGGGTGTTGTTCACCCCCCGGATGTAGTGGGTGCCTGGGGAGGGGGAATGGGAGTGAGCACCATCCACTGTGCCCTCCAAAAAGCTGGGCTCTCAGCCCCCCTGAGTCACTGGGGTTGAGGCTGAGACCCAGCACCCATGGGTGCCTCTGCCATCCTTGGCTGGAGATGCTGCCATGGGACATCTGCTTGCTCTGGTGCCCGGGGTGGGCAACAGGCACAGCCACATGGGTGGGTGCTGGACACTCCCCACATGGAGAGGCACCCAGGTGGCCTCAACACTTTCCAAAACCCATGCAGGAGCACCCCTCCAGGATGCTCCTTGCAGGACCCAGTAAGTATGACGTTGGCCCATGGTCCCTGCAGCCCTGGGACTGTTACCTCAGTGACAACGAGAGGATGCTCACAGCATCACCCCACTCTGCCCATCACCCACAGCCACCCCACTGCTGACCGATCTCGTGGCGCAGCATCCCCTCCAGCCAGTGCTGCCGGGCTCCAGCCAGGTTGATGGCCAGTGTCGGCCGGCTGTCCTCCACCATCATCACCGCCTGGGACAGGAGGTCATCTGTGAGCTGCACCACCACCTGCAGAAAAAGAAGGCAACTGTCATCAGCACTGCTGTGGGACAAGATGCTCAGCAGGGTCTTGGCTCTAAGCAGAAGCTGAGATGGTGCCAGATGGTCAGAAAAAGTCACCAGTGCCGTGGTTGGCACCATCCGGCACCGCTGCACCATCACCAGCTTGTGCTGCAGCTCCCCAAAGAAACCACAGAGAGTAGGAGCAGGCAGGGAGAGCACTGCCAGCACTGAGGGTGTACCAAAAGAGATGACCCCACAAGGGTCTGAGGTAACTCCTTTAATCTCTTTACAGCCAGCAAACATGAGCAGGCACCATGGAGGGAGCAGGCAGCTCCTGCGTAGCCTCTTCCAGCATCCCTCTGGCTTCAGCATCCCCTGCCCCACCTCATCGCCACAGGCTCCCCACAATTTTATAGCCACACCCGACAGGCGTGCTCCAGAGACCTGCCCAGTCCCACCAGCAATGGGATGGCACAGTAAATTTGGTCACCTAAACAACCAACAGCACCCGCTTGGTTATGGGTCCAACCTCTAGACACCCCCCAGTAAATATTGCCCAAGGGAACCAAGGCTCTGGCTCCATTTTCATGGACTCTCCTGCGAATTCTCCCTTTCGAGGCTGCAAGACATGGGCAGTGAGGACGGACCCCCCCCAATGCACCCTCCCGGAGGGAACCACGTCTGCTGGCCAAAGTTCACAGCAGGGCCAGCAATGCACGCGCATGACTGGCAAATATCTTTATATAGAAGAAAACGGCTATTTTGGGAAAGCTGGCTACCGCAAGGGCTGGAGCCAAGACAGCTGCTCTACGTTAACAGGATTTAATGTGCTGGCCAAGCAGCATTTTCTGACCATCTGACTTCAGACCTGCAGCATCGCTGGAGGAGACAGCCCCGGAAGCTCTCACACCTGAGGTCCAGCTGCAGTAATGCTCAGGACACCTTTGGGCACATACCAATTTAATCTCAAAATTCTTCCCCCACATACATATTAACTCTAAAAACATCTACCACTTCACAGCCGACACTTTTCAGGATGAAAATGTGCACACACATTACTATGTGACAATTCTTCTCTTATTTAAAAAGGACAGGAGACTGAGTTTGCTTTAACTCAGATTTATTATTGTGCAAAACCGCTCATGAAAGCCAAGAGCGCAACGTAACAGCAGAGTCTACCACTGGGCAAATGAACAGCATGAAATACTTAAAGACTGCAATTGCTTACCTGGATTAAAATATACCAGCGTGAAAGAGAATCCCTCCAATTCTGAGAAAAGACTTGCCAGTTCGCTTCTGACTTATAAGCATCTGTGAGCTTTATTTCTGCTCCAGTAAACAAGTCAAAATAAATAAGGGTTGCAGTTTTGCTGCCCTCTCCCACATCCAGCCCTCGGTGACCTGGGACAAACTGAAGCAGGGAACTGATCCAGACTAAAACTGGTCATACGGTCCACCTTCATTTCCAGCAAGATCCTCACACGAGCTCTCACAGGGGGCTCTTGGTGGAGAGAAGACTTTCAGCAGCAGCACCAGCTCCTGCTAACAGCCCCATCAGGGGCTACAACAGGCAGGGAAGGTTTTGGCTTCACCACAAGCAGAAATAAGGAGGTAAGAATGAGCCAGGTTCTGGTATGATTGTAACCAATTCCCATTGATTAGGTCAGCTCCGTGTGATGAGACCACTGCCTGGACATCTGAAATGGCAATCCCAAATGCACCTAGTGGCGGCTGAAATCCTGGTACGTGGGAGGGGATGGGGAGAGCCAGGGGACAGAGTTTAAACCAGAAGAAAGAAGAAGAGGAATACATTCCATTGTCGCAGCACTTTCCTGTTCCCTCGATGACACTGCAGCACAGAACTGGTGCCCGGACCCTGTGACAGTCCCTGGGTCCTTGCTGCCTGACGTGTGGCTCTTACAGGGAGCCCTGGAGATGATGCACTGTGTCAGACAGAGCTCTGCTGCCAGGATACAGGATGCTTGGCTGGGAGTGGTCCCCAAGGCCAGGTCCACACCTTGCTGCCTTGTCATGTTTCACTGCCCCTATATGGAAAAAAACCCACCCCAAAGAGGTTGGAATTTAGGAAATTAGATACAGAAAAACTAACTTCTTCCCCAAGATAAATGCTCTCACTCCTGCTCTGCCCAAGCCTATTTAAAAAAGTACCCCTTCCCACACCACCCTGCTGGCTGCTCCTCTCTGCTTTTCTCCATTTTGCAGTTGCTCATCCTCGGCCAGGTTAAGCTGGCTTCCTCTGGCCACCGGCCTCAGGCGGCAGCGATTCAACAGCTCCAGGGTCCCCATAGGAGGCAGGAGCGGGACCAGCCCAGCTGGTGGGTTTTGGGAGGCTGGTGCTTGCTTGGCATCCCCCGAGCACTTCAAGTTTCCCTTGTGCGAGTTCAAAAGCCATCTCTGAAAACAATGCTTGGAGCACACGTGCAAGAGAAATAATATATAAACCCAGGAGTTTAACCGTATTGGTGGTACACAGAAAAATGCTCCACACAGCTCACGACCTGCTGTTCCAGTGACCTCCAGCCAGCTCTCCCTTCCCATTTGCACTGGCATCTTAATCCCACCCCTGAAGAAATCTCTTTTAATTATAACCCAAACATCTGTCCATCACCTATCCATGGCTTTTTCCTCTGCTGTACTGGGAATGCCATGTCCTGCATCCTACACCGCATCTTCCCTGCTGTTATTCCAGGCTAGCACCCGCGCATCCTACCAGGGCTGAGCTTGCCCAATGAGCTGATTTTTATATTATTTGAGGGGTGGGGGGATGGGGGGGCTTTATGCTACAGGACAAGTACTGTCACCAGGCTGGGTACCCCCATCTCGCAATGGCACAGGGCTGCTGCACCCATGACCTGCTCGTACAACTGAAGGCGAGCACCAAACGAGCCCAGACAAACCATGGAAAGGCAAGTGCTGTCCCGCAACCTTCACTACCCTGCCTGAACAGAAGGCAGGCTGAACAGCCCAAAACCAATTTTTTTTCCTTTTTCTTTTCCTATCTGCTATCATCATGCACCAGGTGAGCAAAAAGAAATGCAGCAAGTGGCTGGAAAATAAGAGGCAGCCGAGGATGCTGAGGGTGCGATGCTCAGCACCCTCGAGGATGCAATGCTCAGCACTGAAACTAGGTCCTGCACAAGTCCTTTTTCAGCAAGGCAGCAAGAACTGAAACGCATAACAAAGCACTCTCTGGGACCCGGCATCTGAAGGAAGACCCAAGAGCACAGAAGACTTCAGTGTACAACAAGCTGCACACTGCTGGAGGCTGCACACAGAGGGAAGGGTGTAGCTGAAGTAACCTGGCTGGGTTTTCAGGAATCAAGAAAAACTCCAAGCAAGAACATCCCAGAGCCTTTAGAGGAAGAATTCAAGTCAGAGGGAGCACTTCTGATTATTGTTTTTCCTGCTCTCATGATGAAGAAAAGGTAAAGGCAACAGAAACAGCAACACTCAACCTGATTATATGGAGTGCAAACTATTTTTCCCTGTACAAGAGCTCGATGGCATCAAGTGAAGCAGTTAGGAAGCTGATTCAGGACGAAGAAGCATCAGCAATCTGTGCAACCTGCAGCAGGAGCTCTGCGGCGGTTCACGATCAGGCAGGCAAACCAACAGCAGGGGTTTTGCAGGCAGAAACACTCGCCAGCTCAGGAAGGCACAGGGCTCCCATGGCTGGAGAGAAACTCCCCACCCCTGTCCTAAGGATGCAAAGATCCCAGGACAGAGTGGGGCAGGGGAATGAGGATGGAAACAGACTGATCCAGGGATTGGGAAAGACGCTGCTTGGAGAGGACAAGAGCTCCTGCAGCCACGGGTACAGCTGCAGGTTGCCGTATCCCCACAAGAACCGAAAATGTGAACGTGCCCAGGGGCCACCATGGTGAGACAATGGGCAAAACGCCACAATGTCATTCTTCAGATGTCAGCCTGATGACTTCTTAGAGGCACTGGCTTGGGTTATTTTATTTTTTCCCTTTATTTGACAACATAGAGATATAGCGTTGTTTTTTCTTATGAAAGAGAGGTGCCAAGAGCCCCGCTGTGCAGAGCCAGCTGCCCGGGAGCAATGGGAAGGGACTCTCAGCACTGCTGGAGACTGCAGCTTCACACAGCCCCATTAGCTGCCTGCAGCCCCTCTCCAGCTGCAGCAGCCCATCCACCCACTGAGCGGCACCACTTGCCTTATTCTGGGACCCTCCAGCTTTGCAGATGCTGTTACAACAGGGGCTGTGACTCCAGCCAAAGTCCTACTACTGGAGCAGCAACACCAGCTCCCCGGGTCTGTGACCTTGTTCTCAGCAGGATCCCCAGCGCATCCTCATGGTCCACAAAGCTTCTGTTCAGCTTTCAGGGATGTGATGATGGAGAAGGAGCTCATCCCCAGGAACTGAGGGACAACTGCTGACAGCCCCCACGGTGCCGGAGCACAGGCTCCTGCCTCTCCCCAGCTCTGTGGCACTGCTCAGGACCTCACACGCCAAGAAAGCACCGGTACTAAGCAGCTCAGAGGTGGAGGGGCACCACCGATGGGATCCCATGAGATGCTAGCTAGCGCTGTTTGGCTCACATTTCACAACCCCGGGGACTGCCACGCAGTACTCACCAACGGGGCCAGGCCTTTCTCTGCTGCAGGCTGGGAGCTCACCGAAATCCCTAGGGAGACCTCTGAGCTCTGGCAGCGTCACGTCAGTCCTGAGCCAGAAGAAAAGCAGAAGAGCTTCAGGATCTGCGGCTTGGACAAAGAAGCTTTTGAAGACACAAAGTTAATTATAGTGCAGATACTTACCCACGAGCATGCTGCCTGCAGCACCGGACAGTGGGATCCTGCCTTCACCCATGATGGGTACCAGGGACAAGGGGCAGCTGCCTGCAGCAACTGCCACCAGCCTGGCACACCGCCTGCCCCAACTGCCTGCAGGCAGCGACGCAGCAGCGGGTCCGTCTGGGCTAACGCAGCCCCCTGCGCGACAGTTTCTTCCTTAGTTTGTTTGTGGGGTTTTTTAAGCAACCCATCACAATTAGTATGTATCAGCGAAGCAAACAGGACAGCAGAACAGACCGGGCACAGCAGGCTAAAGTCAAGAATCCCAGAGACAGCCACCGGGTGGGGGATACACATCTGAAACCCCCCAGGTCCCTGCCAGGGTTATTGTTTTTGATAATTTAAAATTATCAGCGAAGCAGAAGCTCCGCAGGTTTTCGCCCTGTACAGGGAGCGAGCTTTGCCAACACCGCTGTATTGACAGCAGATGAAACCCTTCCCTCTTCCCTGCACCAGAGCAATTCAGCAAGATTTCTAGCAGGTAGCAACAAACAAACACTTTAGTTGTTTTAAAAGCACTTACCAAAAGTTTCAGATAAAACAGCAATGTACCTTGCATGCCGATGCGCAAACATAATTGCTGAACCCTGCGTGCCCTTGAGCAAAGGGAAAATTATACAGGGCTGGAAGGAAGCCAGTTGTACACCAATATGGAAGAAAAAAAAAAAAAAAAAAAAAAAGTCTTTCTGCCCAGCCAGAGCTGAATTTGGGTTAGATTAATGGAGAAGAGTGGAACAGCTGTATTTAATCAATAAAATCAAGAGACAGACCACAACCAGCAAGTCACAAGCGTGGGTCTGTAAGGCTGCCTGGCTGCATACGGGGACTGGTTCTGGGCACTAAGAGGTAGCTGAGTTATAGGAATAGATCTGCAGAAATCCTTTCTGTCCTAAGCAAAGGTGCAGGAGGAACCAAGGTGCCAAATCCGCATACCAGGGACACCCCCAGGGGGAATCAGGGCAAACCAAGAGGGCTGAAGGCGGAAAGTCCCCTGGCCAGGTGGGACCTCAGGGAACCACTCACTCCCGCTTTTCCAGGCATGGAACGCACTGGGTACCACCAAGCAAGTTGATGCTTCAGGGAAATGCTTGTAAAGGGCCCTGTTTGGAGGTGGAGGTGAAAAAACAGAGGTAGGAAAAACAGTGCGGCCAAGAGGCAGCGTGAGGAAGGCCCCCCCTCCCCCCAGCCAGCACTGCATAGCCTTCTGCCCCGCAGCCAACAGCCCAAGGCAGCCCTGAAAGCCAAAAAAAAGCAAAGCCAGGTCCAGAAACCCTTCTGAGCACTTGAACCAGGACAGTGGAAGCACTTTGCCCACACCTTGCTGGCAGAAGGGGCAAAAAACGCCCCTTAACTGAAGCTGTGGGACATCCCACACTGGGTGCTGCTGGGGGCATGGAGAAACTGGATTAAGAGATGCCGAACTTCTGCCTGGCAACCGTCACGTCCTAACCACGGACTTCCCAGCCTTAAAACCCGAGCTTGGGGTTTCAAAGTGCTGTAACCTGGCAAATCCCACAGGACAGTGGGAAATCTCTCTTCCCAGCTTTGCTTCTGGGCATGCGAGCAAAGGCAGCTGTCGGAGATGCCTGCCATGCACTGCCAACAGCAAGAGATGCATTCCCGACAGTAATTGATACCTCATGCATGCAGCAAAAGGCTGCTCGCATGGCCACGCAGGCAAGCAGCAGCTTCTCTCCCTCTCAAGCATAAACTGAATATATTGATATACCCTGAAAAAATCACGAGAAATTGGTGGGGAACCAGCACCCATGTCCTAACGCTGGGGTGTACAGTGAAGGCAGCCAAGCTGGAGACAAAAGGACACCACGGATCAGAGTAGAAAAACTTCTTTGTACCTTAATCTGAATTTCTTAATCTGAATCCTTTTTATCAGAAAATAAATATTTTGCAGCTGTATTTTACAAGTAACAAAGCAGGGACACAGATTACCTCTCCCACGCAGCCTTCCTTCTGCATGTACTTTCGGATCACGGACCAGATCTGGCACTTGCTCAGCAGCCTCCCGCCTGTGGCGACCTCGAAGCTCTCGTAGGTCCCATACTTCTCCAGGACAGCACGAATGATCCTGATTGCCTGTTGCATGCAGAAACAAAACATCAGTGCCAACACCCTCCCTGCTTATAAATACACCTTAAAACCCCACGCACAATTAAACCCAGCGGAGATAATCCCCGATAAACGCCTGTGAAGCAAGATATGGTTTTGCAAGATCTAACAAACCAAGGAGACAGAGCCAGCTGGAGGTAGCTGCCAGGCCAGACGGACCCTTAAGGCAATCAGCACAACCCACAGGATATTCTTTCTGCTTTTTATCACCCTTGCAAGCATCTGTTGTGGGTACTGGGCAAAGCAGAAGTGAAACAGCATCATCACAGCATGCTGCCTCTGGAGGTTAAAGCCATGATTTTTTTTCATCTTTTCTGCTTTTGGTGCTCCTTTCAAAGTGTAGTGCTTGCACAAAGGGTCTAGCTTATCAGCCTCCTTTTTACTCTGCGAGTTTCTTGTTGGAGTGCTGGACAGCAAGTATGGCAGTAAGGCCATGCATCACCCTTTGCAGCGATGCTGCTTCCTCCTCTTCCAACAGGGTCACAGCACAACCAGCCTGCTGCACACCAACAGCCTTCTAATAAAAGCAGCACATGCTATCTTATTAGCATTAACATTTATAGAGCATCTGTAAAATAGGAGCATTTATTAGCACATTTCCTTCTCCAAAAGTGAGTTTTCATTATAGACATTTTCAAGCAATGACTCTCCAGCCTACTAATATATACTCCAAAGTAGATGATGATGACTTTGAACCAGTTCTGGAGTTTTTCCAGCAGTTTGATTGAATCCCTAAACCTGGCTGAGCTGCCGCCGAGCTTCCCAGCCCAGGACCAAGCACAACTCCTGAATGGTGCGCGCTCTACCTCCTGAGCTGAGCAACCCCCTTTGCTCTCAGAGGGGCTCTAGGCAGCGGCGGGAGCCCTGTGGAGCAGGTCCCTTCCCTCCATCATCCCTGAGGTCACTCAGGACCAGGGGATGGGTGCTCAGCACCAGTACAACACTCAAACCACCCAACACTCTGTAAAGAGGGGCTGCATGGTCTGCGCCTGATGAGCAGCCTCTTCTACTGCAGCAGAAGGTCCTGATTTTCCTTCCCTAGACAGTATTCTCTGCACAGCTGATTTTTATTCTCCAGTTGCTGTGTCTTTCCAGGAGAAGCTTTGTGGGTTTGTTTTGTGCCATTGGTTTGTTTGGATTTTTTGTTTTGTTTGCTGATCCAGATCTTTTTGGCAGCGCCATAAGGTACCTCCTGCTGACAGCACCAGCAAAAAGAACCATTTCTTCCTCCTACCTCTGCTCAGCCACTTGCCTTCTCCCCGCAGGGGACCTAAAGCATGAAGCCAAGAGAAACCCAGCACAGCTGGTGCCCAGGAGTAAGACAACCAAACAGCATGCTCCTCACCAACCTCCAGCACACTTCCCACCAGGCAAAATTCCTAAGATACCAAGTTTAGCGTTCCAAGAGGCTGCTGAGCATCCCCAGGCAGCCCAAAATTGTGCACCCACCATACGCAGTGAGATAACAAATCCTCCAGCCCCAGCTCCATACTGGTGCCACTCACATTCCCATGACAAACCAGGGACGTGATCTCCAGGGTGATGAGCCTCTGTGGGGCTAGAAGAATCCTTCTGGCTTATTTAAATTTTCTACTAAAAAAATAAAATAACCCCCCCAAGCCCATGCATTGAGGCAGCTGGTGGAGCAGCAAGCTGGAAGCAGGGAGCTGGCACTGGTTTGTCTGCTCTTGTCCAAAGATGCTGGCTTAGCAAAAGGTCCCGTTTATTTAAGCTCCATGATTAATGCAGGTTTTTAAACTAAAAGCAGTTTATAGCTAATAGCTGGCAAGGAAGAAGGTTTCCTAAAATAAAAGAGACTGAAGGGAGGTTACTGCAGGGGACAAGCAAAGGAACAGTGACATGAGTACTGTCCCATCACACAGTCACCAAAGAACTTGCAGAAACATTGGCAGAAACACTCAACACAGTATTTCTTGCAAAGGGCTTTAGGATCCAGGATGAGACCATTCACACTGGTTATGAACATTTAATTTCGGTCATTTGAGGTAAGGCACAGAGGAAGAATTATCTCAATTATTCATCTTTTACTATATTGAAGTCAACTGTACCAAAACAGAAAGCAAGGAGGGGGAGAAATAGCTTCTGAACAACTCATTTTACAGTATTACTTGGAGACTGAAATGCACTTAAATGCAGGAGGAAAACACTGAAAAAGCCAGCAAGGCCTTTATAGGAGTCAGACCGTCTCCCCTGCAACAGCATCACTTGCAACAGCTTATCCAGGACAGAGGTATGGCAGGCACTGGAAATGACTAACTGCTTAGAAAGCTGTTTACAGAAAGCCTGAATCATCTGGATAATAATTCAGGCAGAGGTATCGGAAGTAACGCAAGAACAAGTAAACATCTAAAGAACAATAAATAAATCCGGGAAGAAGCTGTTATTTGAAACACCAGGCAAAAGCTCCCGGTGAGGAGGTGTACAGAAACGCCTCTGGCACGCAAGCAAGAGGTTTGGTTATCAGGTCCCTTGGATGTGGCTGAAAGTGAAAGAGTCCGTGTGGCAGAAAGGATGTTCTTGCCAGAGGTGGGATCCCCAGCCCCACAGCAAAGCGGTGGAGGGGCACAGCAGGGGTCCCGGCCCCACGAACAGAACAAAGGGACAGCACAGCTCCGCTGCCTGAGGCCAGGCCAGGCTCCTCTTCGGGCAGCAAGAACCCAACCTGCTGCCCACGCTGCAACCGGGTGCCGCTTGCTCGCTCGCTGCCATCCATGCACCACTTTGACCCGGGCAGGAGCCAGTCGGGAACGTTTTGGTAGCGTATGGGCATTGGAAAAAGTTAAGTGAAATAATACAGACTCCTTTAGCAGAGCCTGCACCAACGATTATCAGCGCTGACTGCATCTGCTGATGCCTTAAGGATGCTGCCACACCGGACAACCTTTAGGCCTCGCAGAACCATGCCCCCGGGGCACTGCGGCCCCCCGCCCACGCAGCCCCTCCACTACCTCTGCGGCAACAAGGGCACAGCAACCCCGGCCAGGTGCCCCCAGCGCCCAGCCAGTGCGTGCGTGCGCCCAAGCAGGGGCCGGCTGGGTGCTGGCAGCACCATCCAGCACCGGCGGGGCTGTCACCGGGCAGAGCTGTCACCAGGCAGGCGCGGGTGCTGGGGCCAGTGTGCAGAAGCTGCTGAGCGGGGCTAGCCGGGGCAGCGCCGGCAGCGGATGCAGGCGGCCCGGCCCCGCCACGGCACGTCCCGGTGGCACCGGGCCGGTGACGCTGCCCTGCACCAGGCCACCCGCGCCGGGGGGTGCTGCCCGCACGGGCGGGGGGAAGGCGGGGAGCGGGGGTCCGGGCTCCCCCGGTTCCTCCCTCTGCCGTCTCCCGGGCTGTGCACTCCATCCCGGAGCCGCCGCGCTGCTCCCCCCGGCCGGGCGGCAACGGCACGGGCGGGGGCCAGGGGCTCGGGCGGCGGTACCGGCGGGGGTGCGGGCGGCGGTACCGACGGGGGGCGCAGGCGGCGCGTGCCCCGCCCTCACCTGAGCGACGAAGCGGTCGGAGGCGGCCCCGTACTTGTCCAGCACGGCGGCGGGCACCGGCTCGGCGTACTCGAACTGCGGGTCGTAGGCGAAGCTGGCTCGGAAGAAGCGCTCCCGTTCGGCCTCCACGTTGCGCGGCCGCAAGGCCACCAGCAGGCAGGGGCTGCGCCGCCCGCCGCCCTCCTCCCCGCGGCCCCGCGCGATGTGGGGCAGCGAGGCGGCGGCGCGCATCCCACCGCGGCCCCCCGTGCCTTCGCCCCGCCGCGTCCCGGCGCCGGTTTCCGAAAGGCGGCGGGCTCCCCGCCGGCAGCGAGGCGGCGGGGGGCCCGGGCAGGAGCAGAGCGGCGGGCCATGCCGGGGGGCGGCGCGGGGGCCCAACACCATGGCCTCCGGCGCGGCAGCACGTGGGCTGCGCCGGGCCGACCCCCGCGCCTCCGCCCCGAGCACGCGCCGCCGCCCGCCAATCGGCGCCGCGCCCGCAGCGCCGCGGCCAGTAGGAACGGGGCATGAGGGCGAAGGCCCCGCCCCGCCGCGTTGAGCCCCGCCCCGCGCGGAACCCGCCCTGTCCGCGGCCGCCAGCGCAGCCCGCGCCCCGCCACCGGGCCTGCCGCACCGCCGGCTGCCTCCCCAGCCCCACTAGCGCGGCCGGCCCCGGCGCATCACCACCACCAGCTGTGTTGCCGCCCCAGTTGCATCGCCATCCTCGGTTGCATCGGCAGCCCCAGCTGTGTCACCAGTCCCAGTTGCATTGCCACCCTGTTTGTATCACCAGCCTTGGCTGTGCCGCCAGCCCTGGCTGCCCTGGCTGCATTGCTGCTCCGGCTGTGTCACCACCCCCAGCTGCATCACCGGCCCCAGTTGTGTCGCCAGTCCCCATTGCATTGCCAGGCCTGGTCACATCACCAACCCTGGCTGTGTCACCAGCCCAAGTTGCATTGTCACCCTGGCCCTGTCACCAACCCCAATCATATTGTCACCCCGATTGTTTTGCCAGGCCTGGCGGCACTGCCAATCCCAGTTGCAATGCAGAGCATGTGGCTCTTCCCAACAGCTCCTGGGGTGCCTCCGGGCAGTGAGTGCCTCGGGTTTGGTTATGGCTGGCTTTACTGACCCACTCTGCAAGGACAAGGCAGGCTCAGCACTCAGAAGCAAAGTGTGTTTATTATTTTGTAAATCTGCTGATTTTGAGTTGGTCTTGCCCAAGGAGCCTAGCTCACTGCCTGCACGCTGGCAGCTGGCAGAGGTGCTCTTATAAGCCATACCTACCGTGCCACCCCCATGCGACCTCCATGACTGCCCCGGTAAGTCAGAGCCCACACTCCTTACGTGAGTTGCTCTGTCCCAAGTGAGCAGAGGCTACGGCACCGTGAGCTCCACGGCCTCTAAAGTGCCTAAACGTGGCTTGCTAGCAACAAGGACTTGTGTGTATGCTGTAATTCACAAGTGTGGTGTTAATGAGCTGGCAGCATGGTTAATTATTCACCCGCTAGTGGGAAGTGACAAGCCTCTGAGTATAATTAATCGCCGTTCCCAAAAGAAAAAACACTCAGTGTGGAAGTGGGTGCCAGCCCATCCACCTGAGCTGTCAGTCACGCTCCTTTTCCTTCCAAACTCAGCTCCGAGTCCTTTGCTCCCCTGCATGGCAGCTTGTGGTGGCTACCAGCACAGAGGGAAGCTGGCCCTTGTTCCTTTCAGTTCTTTTTGGGCTCCTGAAGGACCTTGTGCCCAGGTAGGGTCTTCCCCTCCTTCCCCTCCTCCAGGCTGGATCTCACCTGCCCCCACTGCCCTGGCTCCTGTGGGCTCCCCAGCAGGATTTCATTGATGAAACTGAGCGTCAGGTTGCTGAAGACCATGTTAAGGTGGTCGACCCCTCGCAGCTCCTGGACATGCACCTTCTGCTTTTGCTGGTGGCGCCATCGCTTGCACAGCTCCGAACTGCGTGTGTTGACAGTGTCATCCCCATCGCCATAAATCATGTCCACGGGGTCCTCGTAAGGGAAATGCTCATCATATATATAAGTCTCCACGGTGGGGTAGCCTGTGCCATAGAGGCAATAGGTGTCCACCCCAGGAGGGGGTAAGTCCTTCAGCAAGTCCTTCATGTCCTCCCACATGTACCAGCCATCCTCCAGGTTGACGTCAGTGAAGAAGCGTTGGTAATCCCGGTAGGTGTAGTTGTAGGAGGGTGTGGAGATGAAAACGTGGGTCTCGGGCCAGGCCAGGCTTGTTGGGAACATCCAAGGGCTGGTGGTGGTCATGCGCTGCTCTTCACGCAGCTTGATGTTGGACATGAGTGGGATGCCCTGATTGTCACCTGCAGGATGCACAGGGGCTCATCAGAACCATCATGGAAATGTACCCTCACAACTGGGGCCCCCTGGGCAGCTGTGCTATGATCAGCCCACCCAGCAGTACCTCAGGGCTGCCTCCTGGCTGAGGTATGGTTCCACCTCAGATCTTCCCCCCCCCAGCTCAGCCCTGCCCTGCCCACCACCCTACATCCTCTCCTCGGCCGTCTGGCTGCCGATACCCAGAGCAACCTTCCAGGCTCTTCTCTCCAGCATCACACCCCCAGCTGCAGGAGGGCTTGGTGCAGGCAAAGCTGGCCCTGACCAGCCCCGGGCATTCCAGGACCAGCATGAGCCGGGCCCCATGAGGGTGCTGGCAGCAGGTGGCCAAACTGCACGTCTCCTGCAAGCCTTGGCATTTTTGGTGTGTCTGGAGTCCTAAGACCGTGCAACAATCTCAGATGACCTTTAAAATGTCTCTGACTCTTGTGACAACAGAGAAAACTATGAGGAGGTGACTTAAGGCTGATGCAAGGGGCCAGATGTTAAAAACTTCAAGCACATGATTGCTAATTCCACGTATTTTGGGAGGCTCAGCTTGTGACTTGTAGATTTTCTGGGCTGTCAGCATTAGGCAAGTGATTGTGGCTTTCTGGGCTGTGGAGAGACTAAAGAGGAACTGGGCTAAGGGAGATGAAAGCCTGAAGACAGAAAAGCTTATGGGGGATGGGCTTTGAGATGTGGGGAGAGCCAAGCAAGTGGTGCACCAGAGCGTGAGTGTCCCCTGGGTGACCTCCATGTCCTCTTCTGCAGAAGAGATGGATGGCCTGCAGCAAAGGTCCAGCAGCCTCACTGTCCTGCATGGATGGAGGCGTGTGCATGGCTGGGGAGGTGGGAGAAGAGGGTGAGCGTGCCCTGGGCTGCTTCCCTGGCACCAGGATGTGTGGGTGGGTGCTTGGGCTTTGCAGGAGCACCCCTAGCCCAGGAGCTGACCCTATGCGTGGTGCAGGCTGTCTGGCAAGAGCCAGGCTGCAGGTGAACCCTTCTGGCAGCAGTTTCCATACACAGAAACCCACCAGCCCCAATCCTGGAAACCAGAGCAAGCTCCGCAGTGCACCCTGGGCCACTCTCCTGCTGCCAGGGCTGCAGCAGGAACCTCCACAGTGCTTTCTGCCTGCAGCAGCAGCAGCACCAGAGCATGGATGCTGCCTCCACAGACCCCTCAACCATCTCTCCCCCACCTCTTCCACCACTGCGTCCTCTCCCTGCCTACCACCCCCCTTCCATTTCTGCAGGAGGGAAAGCAAGCAAAGAGGTGGCTGCACACAAGGAGTCACCCACCGGACGCCAGGACACGCAGGGGCTTGACGGACCCTCCCCAGGGGGCACCCAGGGAGATGAAACCCCCAATGTACTGATCTTTCCAGGCTTGCGTCTGCTGGAGCAGGAAGTAGAGGATATTCAGGTTGCCCAGGCTGTGCGCGATGAGGAAGACACGTCGCTGGTACTCATCGTGCATCTCCTCGATCAGTGCCTTCAGGTTCTGGAAGTATTCAGGCTGCTCCTCTGCAGATAAGAGGGGCACCAGCTCTTGGCCACCTCACTCATGGCCACAGGGCTGACCCTAGGAGCCCCAACCAGAGAGAGGTGTGGGTGCAGAGCCCACAGGTGCCATCACACATTCACACGAGAGCACTGTGAATCGCTGGGCACCCACTGCCACAGGTACCCATCGCTGCCCCGGGGTTCCTCCACACCAGCTGGCTTACCCAGCCCCTGAGAGCCATCCTGCTTCCCTCCCTGCATGGGTGGCCTGCCCACAAACCCCGGACTTACGGGGCCCAACCCTCCAGTCATATGGGGCTGCCCGGACCGTCTGGTCCCTCACATAGCCGTTGTTCACCAGGTTCTGCACCAGGGTATGCAGGTAACCTATGGGCCAAGAGAACAGGTGGGAATTAGGTCTGTGGTCTTCTCCTGTCAACATTTTCCACCCTTGTCCTGGTCACGGACACAACGTTCTCTGGTGGCTCCAGCTGGAGGTAGTGGCTCCACGCATCCCATGTGCACTGGGGCCAAGTATGGGGTGGTCCCTGCCAGCACTCGAAGGGACCATGTCCCCGAGGCCAACATCCCTCACTCCCAGGTGACCTGGGCTCTCTGCACAACCAGTCCCCACTGGAGACATGGGGACACCACTTGCAGGGAGCAGGTGGGATGCCCAGACACCCCATGCCTCTCCCCCTCTCACCTGCCAGCTTGCTCTGATCCAGGTATTCCACGGAATAGGTCTTGCCGAAGCCAGGCACACGGATGTGCACCCCCGGGGCATTGGACATTTTCCGAGAGGTTCGGTTGTACACCACCCTGCGGGGACAGGGTAGAAAGTAACAGAAGAGCCGTGTCCCTGCTAGTGGAGATCACTGAGTGGCGGCTTGGACCTGAGCAGGTCTTTCCAAGTCTTGTGTGTGGATGGGGAGGTGGACTGGTGCCAAGCCAGCATCCGTGCCAGTTGCCTGGCACCTTGGGGCAGGCTCTGAAGGAGCAGGCAGTGGCAGCCCCTTGCCCTGCAGCCGCGGGCCGGGTGGCAGCATCTCCAGTGGGTGCTGAGGATGGTCTGGCTGGGCACAAGCACGTGGCAGGGACATGGGAAAGGGATGGGCTCTTGGAGCAGGAGCCAGCCAGCTGTATTCCTAAACAGTTCCATGGTGTTCCCATGGCTTTCCATGTGTGCCAGGTCACGGCCAGCAGGGGAGGAGAGGGGAGGGAGATCCCTGGTAGGTCATTTCCCCGGGGAGCTTCCGGGGTGGGAGTGAGCGGTACCTGGTGTTATCGATCCAGCAGTCAACTCCCACTGGCAGGAAGGTGTTGAGGTTAAGCCAGATGGTGAAATAGTCCTCTGTTTTGCGGTAGCACATCCAGTTCACCACGTCCGGCTTGTCTAGCTTGGCTTCCAGCTGGTTCCCGAGACACCCGGGCACTGGAGGCACCACAGAGGGAGAGAAGAGCTAGCTACAGACCCCATCCCGCTGGCTCCATGGGGCTGCCCAGCCCAGCGTGTCCCCTGGCCCCCCAAGCAGGACTCCCCTGGGGCTGCCCAGCCGGGGATGCCTGCAGCACCCTCGGAGAGCAGCCTGCTCTGCATAGCAGTGAGGGTGCTCGGAGCCCGGAGGCGGGGTGAGCATGGAGGTGGTGCTAAAAACACATCCTCAGGGACCCCTCGAGCAGCCTTTCCCATAGGGTGACCCCCAGAGCTGCCAGCCTTGGCCCAAATGTGCCAAGCCCCAGCAGCAGGAGGCATCCCGGGTTATTGCCCTTGCCTGGCTGCATTTCCATCCTCGTCTCCTCCCACCCTGCCCCACCACATGTTCAGCACCTTGTCCTGGGGTAATGGGACCATTCAAGGATGCACAGGGTCCCCAGGGAGGTGAAAGTCACCCTGCTGATGGCTCATGAAGCCCATGTACTGTTTTCCTGAACTTTAAACCCTCTGCACAGGCTGAACAAGGTCTCTGAAATAGCTTGGCCCCCAAGCGGAACCGTACACTGGAAATTCAGTGCAAATAGCGTGTATGGTAAACATAGCGTGGTTTTTACAAGTTCACAGGTGACATCTGTGACCTGGGCTTCCTTGATGGAAGGTGACCATCACTGGAGTGTTTGTTCTGCCTCTTCAGTGTGGTTCCCAGCAGAGATAGGAGACCCATTCCGGTGCCACCCCGTTATGTGTGCCTGCACTGGGGACAGACAGCATGGGGAGCATTCCCAGCTGGTGTGCAGGAGCCAAGAGCCAGCTCCTGATGCCAACGCTGACCCCGAGGGTGACAACAAGAGGTGAAGGGACTGCAGGGGACAGTGGCTGCAAGCCTGGTGGAATGGGAGCCCTGGGTGATGAATCTTGTGCCCCAGTGGGTCCCAGGACTGTCCCACGATGCACAGCTGGAGATGGTGTGGACCTTCAGTGCTACTGCAGGCACTGTCTGCTATATGTCCTGCATAAGGCGCTTCCCCCAAGGACACCACGAGCCGCTTTGTGGCCTAATGTCCCTATAGATGCCTGCCCTGTGCTGTGCTTGGACCCAGACCTGGGCTTTGCTGTGGCTGTGGGACCTGACAAACACGGCAGGGTGGGAGCCATGCCACCTGGCACAGGGGCTGAAGGATGCAGGTGAGGAGCATCTTTGACCTGAGAAGGTCCCCACCAGCCTCAGGTGTCCCTGCACCCTGGAGTCCATGGGCACAGGTGTTCTGGGGAGTGGCAGTGCTGTCCCTGTCACAGGGTGCGAGGGCAGCCTGGCCTAGAGATTCTCTAACCCATGTCACCCGCAAACCCGTGGTGCCTGCAGCATGGCAGGGGCATGGCCGAGGGGTGCAGGGACACGTCTGCAGCCTCTGAAAACCTCGTCCCATGTGAGAGGGGACAAAGATGTAGTAGTTGCCTCCCTCAATCTGCTTCACAGCTCCCTCACCTCACATCTCCCCAGGGATACGGAGAGGGTCTAATCTTGCCTTCAAAGCACCTGGTTGGGGATCAGACCATGCAGTGAACCCTGACATAGGAGACCCCAGGCAGGGATGGGCAGAGAGGATCTCCCCAGGCAGTGAGAAGAACAGGACCATGAGCTGCTCTGATGGCTCCTGAGGGTGCACAGCCAGCATCCCTGCCCCCGGCGCACAGCCCTGAGCTCTGCCTCCCTTCCAGAGGACATTAGGTAATTATTAAGGGAGTTCCTGTGGGGGCAGAGGGGTTATCGACGGTCCCAAGGGCACTGGGGGTTTCCAGGACACCCGGCCCAGGGGGATGGGCTACACACGGATGCCGAGTGGCACATGTGGCAGCCGGACCCAGCTGGGCATGGGGCAGAGGCTGAGGCTGGTACTGGGGACACAATGAGATGCTCTGACCATCACAGGTTATCCCGAGAAGAGGCACCTGGTGATGGCCAACCAGGGCTTCTGGCCACCAGCATGGCCACGGAGGACCAGCCCCAGGACACTGAGGCTCCAAACACTGTCCCCTGCTCTCTGATGCCGCTGGGAAGGGAGTTTGCAGGGATCAGCCTTTGGCAATGCAGCAGGGGTGTTCTGCTTTTTCTCTTCTCTTTTTAAAGGGGAAACTCAGCTCGGTTCAAATAAAAGGAGAAAAACCCCAACTCTGCTCAGCAGAGGTTTTATGGCAAAATCCTAGCTTGAGTCTCCAGCAGTGGCACAGGGGGCAAAGGGAGGCAGAGCCAGGCAGGGTGGAGGTACCAGCTGGTGGCTGCTGCTCCCACCTCCCTGAGGAGATGCCCCAGCCTCTCCTTTCACCTCCCCGGGCACCTTTGCCTGTCGACTCACTCCCCTGTATGCCATCCCCCAGGCAGGATGGACGTTGGGTGGCATATGAGATGCACGCCCTTCTGCAGCAGCAGAGAATGACTTAACCATCACCTGGGAGTGGTCGAAGACATGGGACGGTGTGGACTTTGGGGAAGCAAGAGGTGGTGGATACTGGCCCACTGCACCAGTGGCTGCAGCTGTGGGAAGCAGCAGACAAGGGTGTGTTGCAGCCCCCATCCCTCTGCTAGCAGAGTCCCCCCAGAAGCGAGCAAGCCCTGAAACACCCTCTGAGGTAGCTGTTAGATATTAGAGCCCCATGTGCTTTCTGGGGTGCCCAGCCTGTCCCCCAAGCTCTGGGCAGCTGTGACCGGGGCATAGCCAGCCCTGCATCCCCAGTCCAGCAGGTGGGAGGGGATCTGGGAGCTGTGTGTCACCCCTCCTTGCTGGCTCCAGCTCCAGCCTGCAAAGGGTCACTGCAGCCACAGCACCCCAACCTCACCACTGGCTCCGGGGGGCCATGTGGCACCCAGCGTGTCCACCCTTACCCCGTGTGCTGCCTGTGACAGCCTGACCTTACCGAGTACCACGGGTGGCGTGCTGTTGGTCGGAGGCGCTTCTGGGGTGGTCGTGGGTGGGAAGAGGACATTGAAGAGCCAGAACTGGGACGTGGGCTGCAGGAGAAGCGACAGCGTCAACAACGCAACCCTGGCGCCGCTGCTCCCCATGGCGAGCTCAGCCAGGATCCTCTGGACGTCTCCAAGAAAAACAGCCTTTTATATTTTTTACGCAGGTCCAGCCAAGAGGCACCCGGGCTGCAGGGGAGGGGAGAGCTGCAAGGGGCTGGCCATGATGGGGAGGAGGAGGGACGGGGAGGGCCGAAGGACTGGCCTTGTGGCCATGCCATGCCCTGCCAAGGCAGCCTGGCCGTGCCCAGGGGCTTTTTGTGCCCCCAGGACCCTGCCTGGGGGTGCTGGCAGAGCAAGCACGTAAATCTAGCAGTCTCCTGGTGCCTCAGCATCCCTCCACTGTGTGCTGCGGTTGTGGCTGCAACGCGCTTCCCCCTGCATGGTGTCCCTGGGGTAACCCATGGGGCTACTCAGGGCTGCCCACCCCCTGCCTGCTCCCTGCCCATCCCCTGCCCGCTCCCTGCCCGCTCTCTGCCTGGGTGAATACAGCACCTCTCAGCTCCTCTTGCCCTTGGCAGTGCAGGAGGATCTGGGCTGTTGACGTGGCCAGGAGGTCCCCAAACCTCTGGGAGAAGACATCGGGGCTAGGACAGGTGAGGACACATCTGGGAAGCCCCTCATGCCACACGGCAGCAGCACATCCCCCAGTGCCACCCTGGACACTGCCCCTGCCCCATGCCCCCCTGCCCAGGCTGTCCCACACTGTGGCCCCCTGCCAGGCGCTCTGCCCTGGGACCCTGCAACTCCTGGCTGCTGCAGGCTTTGGGTTCCCACAGGTGACCCCTCGGTACCAGCCCTGGCTGGGGGGACCCCCTGCAGCCCCCAGCCTGCACAGGGAGGGCTCTGGTGGCCCTGCCTGCACCGGGGACTGGGGACCCTGGGGAACCCTGCACAGGACAGAAGGGGCCAGGGGGCGGGGGGGGGGGGGGGATCCCAGGTGCCCCTCCCCAGGAGGGAGGAGCCAGTCCCTTCCTGAGTCCCCCTCCAACCGTCCAGCCCCTGCCCAGTGCTCACCCTTCCTGGAGCACCAACTGGGAGCTGCTGGCAGGTCCCCAGGGATCCTGGGGCACAGTCCAGCCCTAGGGGGAGGAAGAAGAGGGTGACATCTCTGCTTCAGGTGGGCTTTTTCAGGGGTTTTTGCGATGTGCAGCCAGAGTGCCTGCTCTGAAGGCATCTGTGCTGCGTTTCAGAAGGAGGGGGTTACGAATCCATGTGAGGATGCAGAAAATGGCTCCACGTGCCCATGCAACCCTCACCTACTCCTTTGGGAGACTCCATCCCCCTGACACAGCCAGTATCCTAGTGTGCCCAAGCCTTGCTCTGCCCCAGGAAAGCCTTACTAACCCAGCAAAGGAAGGATGAACAAACTGACTGTGGAGATGCCGAGGTCAGATCCAGGGTGCAGGGGCTGCTCATCCCATCTCAGGGGTCAGCAACACCCTTGGGCTGAGCTCTGTGGCACCAGCTGAGCATGCAGGGCTCAGGGGAGGAAGGATCTGGGGATCATGCTCTCCTTGGCAGACAGAAACCTGAGGACACCCAGGAAGCATGAACAGGAGCAATAAGAAATCTCTGCTCACCTCAAGTCCTGCCCCATCCTCCACCTTTGTCAGGCTCTCTGCCCTACAGCCCCTCACTGGGCAGCCCCTTGCTTGGCAGGGTGTCTACTTACCCCAGGGCTTATTATGGCAGAGTTTGACTTTTCTTCTTAGAATTGTTGGTCTTTGCATTCAGACTGGCAGTGATGCCTGCACAGGGTCAGGGCTGTGGGCAGAGGAGATGCTCTCCTTGCTTTGGGCTGCCTGGAGAGCCATGTGCAGGGCTGTGTGCCCAGGGAGGGGCTGTGCAATGGGGGAAATTACCTTTTTATTTATTTTTGAAATGCACTAGCAGAAAGTCAGCAGAATGGCATGGCTATATGCCTGGCCAAACCTCTGCCCCTGGACCTGATGCTGGCTGGAGAGGCCAGAGGAAAGCATTTGAAAAGCAGAGGTGAATGGTGCTGAGCCATGGTGGTGGCCCAGCTGCTCATGGGCTTGCTCCAGCCTTCCCAGTATGCTCCCGTGGGGCAATGGGCCGGTGCTGAGCGGAGGATGCTGCCGGGGGGAGTTCATGCTCACCTGGAGCATGGCCTTTTGATCCTCCGGGTGCAAATCCTTCCTATCATCTTCCTTCCCAGCATCTTCCTGGAGCTGGGCTCTGGGGCAGAAAGTGCTGCCTCCCACCTCCTCTCACTCCGTGCGGATGGGAGGCGTTCCTTCCCTCTGGACCAGGAGAGGAGCAAAAGGCTTCAGCAGAGTGGGCTGGCTTCAGAAAAGTCATCCTCTCCTGCTGAAGGGAAGATGTCTTCGGGTCCGTCGGACCCACCCCTAGCCGCCCCTCTCCCCGGCCGGATCCCCCCTCCCCCCGGGCCGCCCCTCTCCCCGGCCGGACCTCTGCCTCCCGCGGGTGGCGGTGCAGGGGCGAGGGGCGGCGCAGGGGCGGGGGGCATTTCACAGCCGCCCCCCCAGTCCCTCGCCCGCCCGCCCCGCCGGCGCATCTCCGCGGCACCGGCGCCTTCCCGGGGCGCGTTCCGCGGCAGGATCGGGCCCCCGGCGGGGCCAGCCCGGGCCGTGCCCCGCAGCCGGGTGCTGAGCCCGGGTGTGCGGGGAGCGGGCGCTGGGCGGTTCACAGCCCGCTGCGGCTGCGGTGCTGCTTTTCGCTTCCTCCTCCGCCTCCCCCTCCCCCTCCTCGCTACTTTGGCTTTTGGCTCCCCCCGGGAGGACAAACCCGGTGCTGGTACGCGCCGGGGCAGGGCGGGGGTCCCGGGGGTCCCTGTCTTGCGAGGCTGCCCCCCGCTGCGGTGGGTCCCTCGGGGCGGGGCGGGTGTGTCCCGCGTTGTCCCCCCGTGCCCCAGCGAGGGGGGAGTCCGCGGGGTCCGTCCGGAGCGTCCCCCCCCCCTCCTCCGGGCGGGAGCCTGGATAGCTCAGCTGGGAGAGCATCAGACTTTTAATCTGAGGGTCCAGGGTTCAAGCCCCTGTTCAGGCGAAGGCGTTATCCTTTAGGAGCCCGTGAGCCAGAGCCTGCTCCCCCCAGATGCCCCAAGCCAACCTCCCCAGGAGCCGGGGTCCTGCTGGCTCCTAGTTTTGCTGCGTGCCAGGACCAGAGGCGATGGGCACACACTGGACCACAGGAGGTTGCCCCTGAACATCAGGAGATACTTTCACTGGGAGGGGAACAGAGCACTGGCACAGTTTGCCCAGGAAGGCTGTGGAGTCTCCACCCTTGGAGATGCTCAAAAGCCGCCTGGACACAGCTCTGGGTGGCCCTGCCTGAGCAGGGGCTGGACCGGATGACCTCCAGAGGTCCTGGCCAACCTCAGCCATCCTGTAATTCTGTTGTCTGCCATCCCAAACCCACTCCAACCAAAGCAGAGCCCTGCATCGTTTTAAGGATGGTTCATGTGAGAACAGAGGCAGCAGCAACCCATGGGGCCACCACACTGCTTCTGTACATGTGCACATACACTTCAGGTTATTTTTGCGAAATAGTCTTTTAACAGAAAATTGAGTGATTTTGGATGAAAGCTATCCCCTCTGGGATTCTGACGTTTTCCAACCTGAACATCCATCAGCTACTCAAGCACAGTACGTTATTCTTCAGATAAGCTTAATGGCCTTATAGCCCAAACTGACTTTCTGGGGGAAAAAAAGTGATGGAGAAATTATGTATTTCCTTGTGTTTCTGCTTTTCAGCTGTGTAAAAGTGAGACAGGTACTGTTGCTGATAAAGGTCAACTTCTCTAGATGTTTGTCTTCTTTCTGTATTATCTTTAGAGGGGAAAATGAGTTTTGAGCTTGTTCTTAGTAAAGAAAGATGTGTTTTCAGTAAAAGAGTAAATGAAGATCGGAGGGTCATGAAGTTGTGCAAGCAGTGCCCTGTAAACTGCAGATCCTTAAGGTAAATGCGTCACGAGAATTTTGCTCTCCATTTCGTGATACAGAGAAGGTATGTAAGAAAAATAGTTTATCTGGTGCAATGAAAAATCCTCCCTCTCCCCCTGCCAAGCACAAGCCCTGCAGATACCAGCCAGCCCGGGTGGCAGTAGCCCCCCCGCTACTTTCAGGTGCCCCCCCAGTGGTGGGTCACCTAGGACTCGCTGCCTGGGTAGAGTCTCCTTCACCAGCTGAGCCCCGAGTGCCACCCGTGTGCTACCTTGGGCAGCTCGTTGTCATTTCTTCTTTGAAAGCTGTTGTCCAGCGTGAGTTCTGCACAGCCGTCAGGAGAGGGCACCCGGACCAAGCGAACGGGTGTCTCCACGGTCTGAAGGGTCCTGAAGAGCCAAGGCAACAGTTTCACAGGCTCCCTCAAACTGAAGCCCCTCCTGGTGCACCCCAGAGATCTCCACCTGCCTCTGGCTCCCCGACCCACAGTGTGTCAGGGTCACCCCTAAGCTCCGGGGGGGGGGGGGGGGGGGGCTTCGCCTCTATTGTGAAAGCATCCCTGGAGGTGCTGCAGCCACAATCCTGCTCCCCAGGAGCTGGGCATTCTGGTAGCGTGGCTGCCATCGGGTTGATCCTCCTTCTTCAGGTGATGGCTATGGCCAACCCTTCCCAGCCTGGAGGGCGGGGGCAGGGAGCTGAGCCATCTCCTCTCGCTCTGCAGAGCAGCCACAGCATCTCCTGGTCCCCTTTTTTTGCAAACCGTAGAGGAAGCGTGAGGGAAAGGTGGAAAGGTGGGTGGTTTATTCTCAGTTCTCAGGCTTTGCCTGGAAAATGGAGAAGCTGAAGTGCTTTCCCCCAAGTGTCACTAACGCCCCACAGGACAGACCCTGTGCAATGACTACAGGTTGGGAAATCATTGTAGGCCTGAGTCTGGCCACGCTTAGGAGCAGAGAGCCCACCCGAGCTTGTGGCCCCCTCTGAGGGCACGGGGTCTTTGCAAACCACCCTCCTCCTCACAGCCAACTCCCTCGCGCCTTCAGCCCAGCCCGGCCTTGTGCGCCCGGCCTTGTGCACCGGGTGGCTGCCAAAAGTGTTGCTGTGACTCGGATTCGAACCGAGGTTGCTGCGGCCACAACGCAGAGTACTGACCACTATACGATCACAGCAGGAGCCCTGCCACACGCTGGGACCACAGGGAGGAGAGCACCTGCACTGGCCCCTTCCCTGGCACCGGGCACCCAGCCTGGCCCAGAGGAAAATAAACCCCCCCACACACACTAATTTATTAAGGCAGCTACAAACAGACTTGGATGCTGCTGCTCAGAACCTCAGTCACCTCGAACGAGGCTGTAAATGGTGCAAAATGCTGATAATGCCAGGCTGGTACCCAGGGATCGAGGCTACTGCAAAGGACAGCGCTGTCAAGGGGATATCGTGCCACGGGGCATCATACTATAATGCAGCAAATTTAGAGTTATAATAGTTTCAGCTAAGTCTAAGTTATATGAGGTGAGTAATTAATTTCTTAGCATCATAGGTGTGTGATGCAACAGAATTGCTGCAATTTGGTTTAAAAAACAACAAATGGTAGCAGGATCTCCATGGGGAGCTGAGTGATGTGGGAAGGAGCCGGACAGGGAGGTCCCGGTAACGTGGGGTGTCCTCAGGGCACCCTTATCCTTCTCTGTGCCTGCTTCACCCAAGTGTAAGCATGGAGCTTGAGACAGCAGTACCCAGGACTGAGCATTTCAGGTGGGTTGTGCTGATGCTTTACCCCAGGGCAAAGTCCCGTTTCCCACCCTCACAGCCATTTTTTAGCTGGGAAGTGTCCCCCCTCCTGCCCACCCATGCCCCAGGTCATGCTGGCACGGCGGTGCCTCTTCTAGGCTGCCCAGAACATGGTGACGAGGTGCATGGCTGCAGACTTCCAAGACAAGGGCATCTTGTGCGCAGCCATCCATCCCGGCTGGGTGAAGACCGACATGGGGACGGAGAAGGTACTGGGCTGTGCAGGGGAGGGTCAGCAGGACTCCTGCTGTGCCCCCAGCTCTCAGAGAGGGCAGGGGCACTCGGGGCAGGGGATGTTGTGTCACGCTGTGATGCCAGGACCATCTCCTGGGGCAGAGCAGGCAGGGAGCGGGCAGCACGTGCCAAGTGCCAAGCACACGGGATAGCCAGCCCCGTTGGCACCCTCAGCACGGACAGCAGGGGGGTGGCAGGGGGGGAAAATGCCCCCACGAGCAGCGTGGGTGCTGCTCCCCGGGCCATGCACCCTCCTGCCTGCCCAGGGCCGGCTGCTTTCCGTGCCGCTCGCAGCCTGCAAGCAGTGACACTGGCCCTGTCCTCCCCTGCAGGCACCCCTGATGGTGGAGCGCAGCATGCGGGGCATCCTGGCCGTGCTGGCCAGCCTCTCGCAGGACACCTCCGGAGCCTTCCTCGACTGGGCAGGGAGCAGCCTGCCCTGGTGACGGGCGCGCAGGCGGCACCTCTTGCCCGCGCCTCAGCCCCCCACTCGCCCCTTGGCACGGGCCTCTGCTCGCCCCCAGCCGCCCCGGGCTGCCAGGGAGCGGGAAGGGCATGGGAAGCAGCTTCGCTCCCCTTGGCCGGCCCACACGCGGCCCTGCGGCCCCCTGTACCCCCCACCTCTGTAAACACCGGGAGCTGATGCCTCTGCTCTGTCTCTGCACCCCCAGCCCCAAATGCCTGGGCTGAGCCCAGCGCATGGTCCCTGCACGCTGCCCAAGTGCGTCCGACCGTCTGTCCCACTGCGGCCGAGCATCCCCCCGCTGAGGGGAGAGGGCAGCTGGTCCCTGTGCCCCCCAGCCCCTCGGGCACCTCGGGCTGAGCACCCGGGGGTGCCCCGCAGCTGGGCAGGGGGAGAGCCAGCCCTGTGCATCAGGACATCCCGCCTTTCTCCTCCAGGGAGAGGGGCTCTGTCCTGGCTCCAGTGCCTCCCGGCGGGCACGTCTCCGGGGGTCGGTGACAGTGTCACTGGACACACAGGCTGCGACTCGTGGGGACACCAGTGACAGCTGCGGGTCAAGCGGGCAGCTGGGGCACCGACACAGCCCGCGGTGAGGAGGGGGTGCTCGGGCAGGGGCCTGGCAGCGCACAGCATAGCCGGGGGTCTCAGGCAGGGCTTTATTGAGGATGCAGGGCAGGCGGGAGCAGCGGCCAGGGCCCCACTGCCAGGAGTCTGGCCGGCACCTCACCAGGGCAGGACCTTCCCTTCCCAGTCCAGGAAGGTGCCGGTGTCCTTCTCGGAGAGGGAGGAGAGCACCTTCAGCATCCCTCGCACGCTGGCATCCACCGTCAAGGGGGCCTGCGGGGCGGAGGGGGAGAGGCAGCCCCTGCCCCAGGGCTGGCCAAGGGCTGCCCTGCAGCAGCCGGGGCCAGGGGCAGGAGCCGCTCGGAGCACCGGGAGAGCCGAGGGGATGGGGGCCACAGGCACCCAGGACCAGGGCAGGGGACGGGGCGGGCAGGGGCTCAGGGCAGCGGCTCCGTCCCACGGGAAAACCGTCCCAGGGGCTCCGATGGACCCGCCGAGGTGAAACTCCTACCACGTTTCCGACGGAGTCCCCCATGTCAGTTTGCACCCAGCCAGGGTGGAGAGCAGCGCAGAGGACACCGTGCGCCCGGTACCCCAGGGACTGGCACTTGGTCAGCATGTTCAGAGCAGCCTGTGGGGAGACAGGGCAGGGTCGTCGGTGGGAAGGGTCGGCTGGCTGCAAGGGGACACGTGCAGACCCTACTGAGGGCCAGGCACAAGAATGTGCCATGAGAGGGACCCAGTGACTGATGGGACCTCAGCCACAGTGCAGAGAGGTGCAGGAACTGGGAGAGGAAACATTTGAAGGTTTGTGGAGTTGTTTGCTAAGAAGGTGAGACCCTTATTCAGTACAGCACATACCTTGCTGCAGCGGTACGAGACAGCTTGTATCTGATCCCATAAATAGACTTCCTTAATGGAGCCCCCACAGCTGGATATATTGATGACGGCTGCCTTGCTGCAGCTCAGCCCTGAGCCCGGGCTCCCTTGGGCAGCCTTCTTCAGCAAGGGCAGGAACGCCTGCGAGGAGAGAGGAGAGAGGGGCACACGTGGAGAGGCACAGGGGAGGACCAGCTCCTTCCACAGTGGGCAACATTGGCACCAGCACCGGAGCATCCTCCCTCCTCTTCCCCCTGCCCCAGCCTGCCAGGCTCCAGCTCCTGAGCTCCAGCCCACTGCTCCACGAGCCTCTCACTGACCGAGAGCCCATCAGGCACCAGAGCGGAGGCAGGACCCCCTCCCACCCACCCTTCGTGCCCCCTGGGACAGCCCAGCTCAGGTGAGGGTCTCACCTGGCCCAGCAGCAGGGGCCCAACCGTGTTGGTGGTGTAAATCTGGGTCATGTTCTCTGGCGTCTCGTCATCAAGTGTGTTATTTATCACCATCCCAGCGTTGTTGATGAGGAGGTTCAGCCCCGAGCCCCCCACGTGCTCCCCAACTCTGGCTGCAGCTGCCTTGATGCTGGTGGGGTCGGTGACTTCTGCAGAGCCGATGCAGGGGAGGTCAGCACCCACGTCCCCGTGGTGGTCTGGGATCCCCTGTGTGTCCCCCAGGACAGCAGCACCAGGTGTCTCCAAAGGCAGCGACCTATCAGTGTGGCTCCCTTATGGCACTGGGCTCCCAGGGTGTGCACAGCACCAGGGCACTTGCCGGCACTGCACGGGACTGTGGTGCCAGGTGGAGAGGGGAACCGGGGCGAGGGACCCCCACCTCGGGGCACCTACCGAGCGGGATGATGACCAGGTTGGCGTGATTGGAGGCCACATTCTGTAAGTCCTGAGAGAGAGGGCACCGTGTGGGTACGGAGAAGCAGGAGGGGCTGCGCTGAGGCTCAGCCTTTCCCAGACAAAGCCTGTGTCACTCCAGCTCTGTCCCTGCACCCAGCACCCTGCTCCAGCTGTCCTGCTCCCGACGGATGGGGCTCCATGCCTCCCACACTTGCTACATGCCACTGTCCCCTCTGCACATCCCATGCACAGCTGGTCCCACCACTGTCCCAACCCGGCCGCCCTGTGCTGCAGGTGCCCAGCTGCAGCCCAAGCCCTTTGCAGACCCCCTCCCGGCTCTGCCCTGCCGCCCTGGCACCCAGCGCCCCCCCCAGCACAGCCCACTGCCACCCAGCCCAGCCTCACCTGCGCTCGCTGCCCCTTGGGGTCTCGGCAAGTCGCAAAGACCCACTTGGGTGGGTTTTGCATCCCCAGGAAATGCCGGACAAGCCCCAGGCCGATCCCCCGGTTGGCCCCCGTCACCAGAACGGAGTGGATGCAAAGCTCTCCCATATGGCTTCTCCTCCCTCTACTTCAACTTGTGTTGTTTGCTCAGTTCCTTAATGCTTCTTTATAGCGTGCTCCACAGCCACCCCACCCACGCAGGGCTTGCACAAACCTTTGGCTCCAGGCACAACCCCTCCAGCTCTTCAAACTCTCTATGACAGGGATCCTGGATGGGATCCAGCCTCATTACCAAAGGGCAAAAATCACTTGGCATTATCAGGCGAACTCAAATGACCTTGGGAAACCTGGGCCTGTAATCGAGGAGAGGCTGTTGTGGGTGGGAAAGGAGGGAGCAGTATGTGAGAGGGGCGCGGGATGCTCCATGGCTCATAGCTTCATGAGGGTCCTGCGGGCTAGACGGACTTTCCATATCATACCAGGCTGCGCCTCAGAGAACTCGAGCAGATGTTGTCTGCCTTACTCTGGCCTCTTCCAAGCTAATGCCCATTCACTGGATGTCCCATGAATGACCCATGGAGCGGTGCCCACCCAGCATTGTCTACTGGCAGAAGTGGACCCTGCACTAGTTGCACATCACCACACTGCTGCTCAAGCGCTCCATCCCTTGGGGTGCAGCCCTAAGTTGAGCAGTCCCTCTGCCTGGAGCCCCAGAGGACTCAGGTGGCCAGGATGTTCCCCTGCAAAGAGAAATGCCTTGCTCAAAGCCCCATTCTCCACCTCACCCATACACGTGGGGCACTGACAGTTCTGCGCTATCACCAGTAAAGCCCAGTGATGTGCAATACCTCAAGTGATGTGTTACAGATTTGCAGGGCTGGGGCTAGTGTGTGTGCATATCATCTGTTCCTGTTCCCCTGCAAGTGAAGACACACACCCAGAAACCTCTTGCCAACCCCTTGCTTTCATGTGCTGAGTCCCAGAGCCATTGCATGAGCTTCTGGGCAGCAACGGAGACACCGACACTGCTGATGGGTCACTTTCTCCCCCAGAATGTCTTGGCAGTAGCGTTAAACAGAGCCGCTGCCTCCCAGCTGCAGTGCCAGAGGAGCCCTCATGTTCCAGCTGCAGCTGCTTTCCTCCTCCCCACTCCTGCTCATTTTCTGGGGCTCAGCTGGCAGACACTGTGAGGCAGGCATGTCCTCCCTACAGACCTGGGTCCATCCTGCCCAGTGCATCCTCCCCAAACCCAGTAGGGGGGATGCAGCTTGGGGTGGCAGTAAGGATGCCCATTTTATGGTCCATCTATGCCATCCCCTCATTCCTACACTTGCTTCTGACTTGGTCCTGCTCTGAGACTGCAGCATTCTCATATTGCCACTGCATTCACCTTCCCCCCACAAAAAAAACCCTACTTGAAGTATGGATGTGCCGAAGTTCGGTCCCAGGGAGCCCTCTGCACCTCAGGCCAGTTGCATGGTCACCACAGTGCCACCAAACCAGGCAGTTCTGCCCTGCCTCAGTCACCTCCCCATCTAATGTTTGGGTAGCTGTCTCAAGGGCTCAGTCACACAGAATCACAGCATGGTCGGGGCTGGAAGGGACCCCTGGAGCCCCCCCCAGCCCGGCCCCTGCTGAAGCAGCTCTCCCAGAGCGGGCTGCACAGAGCTGCATCCAGGCAGGTTTGAATGCCTCCAGAGAAGCAGACCCCACAGCCTCTCTGGGCAGCCTGTGCCAGGGCTCCGTCACCCTCAAGGTAAAGTTCTTCTTCCTCATATTCAGAAGGAACTTCTTGTGTTGCCGTTTGTGCCCGCTGCCCCTTGTCCTGTCGCTGGGTGCCACTGAAAAGAGCCTGGCCCTGTCCTCCTGACACTGGCCCTTGAGATATTTGCAGGCATTGATGAGGTCCCATCTCAGCCTTCTCTTCCCCAGGCTGAACAGCCCCAGCTCTCTCAGCCTTTCCTCATCAGGGAGATTCTCCTGTCCCCTCATCATCTTTGTAGCCTCCCCTGCCCCCCTCCAGCAGTTCCCCATCTCTGCTGAACTGAGGAGCCCAGCACTGGACCCAGCACTCCAGACGCAGCCTCCCCAGGGCAGAGCGGGGCGGGAGGATCCCCTCCCTCGGCCTGCTGGCCACGCTCCTCCTCATGCACCCCAGGATCCCGTTGGCCCCGAGGTCACCCTGCTGGCCCACAGGCAACTTGCTGTCCCCCTGCATACTCCCGGGTCCTTCTCCGCAGAGCTGCCTCCCAGCAGGTCAGCCCCAGCTGGTACTGGTGCGTGGGGCTGGCCCAGGCTCTGAATGCCTCTAGGCACAACGGAGGGGAGGATGCTGCCACCAGCCCCACCCAAGGTAGGGATGGAGCACCCCCTGTGCTTCTTCCATCTGATGCAGCATGGCCCAGCTGCATGAGGGATCGCGCCTCCCACCCCCACCTGCCCTCACCAGGCTCTCCGCCAGGCCACAACTCGGGTGGCCACAGCACCCATTGATCCAGCACCAGACAGGTGAGTAGTTTTTATCAAATTAGCACAGACCACATCTAGATCTGGACATCATGCCTTCGAGAAATATTCACATCAACAGCAATCAGTTCTTTCCCAGATATGCTAAAAATGAACTGAACGCATATAAAGCATGTTCCTTTTCCAAAAGGCATATTTACAAGCAGCAGTGATTTAAGGACATATTTTGCAAGTAGAGACATGCCACAAACCACAGGGGAAGGCTTCTCTGATTTGTTTTTGCTAGGTCTTAACACAGAAGTTTGCAATTTTTGTGGTGATGGTGCTGAAATATTATCACCACGCATCTGTTAGAGAGAACTGAATTTTTTTCATCCCATCACAACACTTTGGTGTGAGATACTAAATCTTTTGATACACCTGTTCCACCAGCTGAATCTGGCTGCACGTCTCCCTCCAGTGTAATTCCCCCTGTGCCCCAGCACGTGCAATACCCCGCACTGCATGTACCCCCTGCACGCGGAGAGCCACAGCCCTCCTCTGCTGCCATAGCGAGCAAACTCTGTCTGCAGATGTTCAATTGCCTTCACATCTGTCCTGGTTTAACCCCAGCCAGCAACCAAGCACCACACAGCCAGTTCCTCACTTCCCCTCACTCAGAGGGACGGAGAGGAGAGTCGGAGAGGAATGTAAAAGTCAAGGGTTGAGATAAGAACAATTTAATAATTTTAAAAGAATAAAGATGTAAGAACAATAATACTAACAATAATAATAACAGTAGCAAAATGGAAAGGTGGGGGAAAAGGGTAAAGCAAAAGCCACGCATAGCAAGCAAAGCAAAGCAAGGAATCCATTCCCCGCTCCCCACAGGCAGGCAGGTGCTCGGCCATCCCCAGGGAATCAGGGCTCCATCACGCGTGACAGTTACTCGGGAAGACAAACACCATAATGCCAGGTGTCCCCCCCTTCCTTCTTCCCCCAGTTTATACACTCAGCATGATGCCATATGGTATGGAATACCTCTTTGGCTAGCTTGGGTCACCTGTCGTGGCTGTATTCCCTCCCAATTTCCCACCCCCCCCCCCAGCCCTCTGGCTGGCAGGGCCCAAGGAACTGAAAAGTCCTTGATTTAGTATAAACATCACCCAGCAACAACTAAAAGCATCAGTGTCCTATCAACATTGTCCTCACATCAGAGCCAAAACACAGCACTGTACTAGCTACTAAGAAGAAAATTAACTCTATCCCAGCTGAAACCAGGATAACATCCTTGGAGCAAAATTTACCGATCTGTTTTACTCAGTGTAGACCCTGAGATAAAGCCCAGAGCACGTGACAGAAATGCACACAAACACGCCATGTTTCTGGTTCAGTGAATGAAAAATAGTCATTGTCAACAGGTGATAGCCAACGCTTCCTCCTCTGGATCCTGGCGTAAATGTTCCCTGCCAACATATTTGTTTAGTTCCCCTGCCATTATTAAGACTTTGCCTACAGGTACAATACCAGCACGTTAAGCACATTTCATTCACTTGGGTAACCTCACAGCAACCAAGACTTTTTTTTACCCTTCTACTGCCCGTAGCTTTTCTTGCATGGCAAGGCGCCTTTCTGTGATCCCCCTGGTACCTTCTGCACCAGCACCTCATGAACTGCTCTTGCTTGATGGCCACCCAGTGCTGTGCTGTCCAGCTTCCAGGTGAAATACTCCTCTGCAGGAACACGACAGCCATCGGGTCCTTCCCTCCTGCACAGCTGCAGCTGGCGTTTGGGAGCTGATCACAGACCTGCCCTCCTGCCCCTTCCTCAGCCTGCCAAGTCCCAGTCTCTCCCTGAGCTCTACGCATTTAATTTTTTCCCAGTTTTCCCTCCTGAGGCCAATCAAACCTCCTGCTTTGCTGATTCTCCACGTTGGGCTGAGACACTTCTTTTGCCTGGTGAGTTCCTACCCCTTAGCAGCGGTGCAGAGCTCTGGGTCTTCCAGCTCCTGCCTCCGACTGATGTCCCCCTGCGGACCCTGATGGTTGTCCCCACCTCAGCACAACTCCTGGATTGCAGTGCTGGCTTTCAGGCTCTGATAGGTCATTTCAACAGCCTTTTCTACAGTTTTACTTTTTAATGACCACAGCTATACTTGCTCATATATGCCATTTGAGCGAGAGTTCTGCTCCTCCAAACAGACCTCCATGGTTTTCTTCTTCTAGGCAAGAGGATGAGGCCATCACTCACGGTCTGTTAGAAACCTCCACAGTGCCTCAGAACCTGACAGCATCAGAAACAAAAGAATAACTTTTTACATCTCCTATTTTTGCTGTGTCATCGCATTTTTGCAGCTTTCCACTGTTTTGGAGTCGGAACCTGGTAAGACGGACTTTGCCCTGGGGTCTCATGCTGTGCTGCTGGCACGAAGTGCTGCTTCCCGAGGGTCTAAGCCCAGCTGCCAGCCTTGCCCTGCTTACAGCCAGCCGTGCTGCTGCCATCCCTGGCCGCTGGAAGGGACCTCGGGCCAGCTCCCAGCAGGGGCTCAGATGCTGCTTCTGCTCTGAAACGTTATTGCATGGCCCAAAACTTGGGCTGCGCACTAAGGTCCTTCTGCAAGCTCCCCTCCTGCAACCCCTCAGGCAGCTGCTTTTCCCAGTTGGGGGCTTTCCATCTCATCCCACTGGGAAGGCTGAGCACCAGTTTGCCAGTTTTCCCAGTTCCTCCACTACCAAGTGGCTGAAAACTGAGGCATGCTCACGCTTACCTGGGTGTCTCCATGAAGGGCCATGACAGTGCTGCTTACAGCAGTACGCAGGAATGGGCTCCTCTTTCCAACCCCGGGGAGCAGGGGGCAACACGATTACCTTTAGTACATTTAATGCAAGTAAGAACAAACTCGCTACTATTTAACAAGCCTATTTGCTCCACAGTGCATTCAGGGCTGTTCCAGCCATGTTAATCATTTGCTGAAGAATCAATAGAGAGTGAGGAATGAATCAAGGAGCAGGGTAAGACCTACCCAGCCCTGAAATTGTTTGGAGCTGAGCAGGTCGTACACCCAACTGACTTGGGGTTTTTTCCAGCTGAAGAGGATTAGTGACATCTCATTGCAAAGGGATCTCACAGGTGAGAGCCTGCAAAGGGCAGGGGTCCAAGTAAGGTTTCTCACGGCCCCTTTCCATAGCTTTGCCATTTTCCCAGCAGACCAGTGCAGGTTACAGCTGCGTCCTTGTATCAGAGCCGGCCTGGAGCCCAGGAGCACAGACCGCTGGCAGCAGGGAAAGCAGATGCAAAGCCTGCAGGACCTGGCAGGGCAAATGGTGAGAAGAATCCAAGGCAGAGGCAGGTTTCCAAACAGCCTCTGCCCAGTGCAGAGAACAGCTACAGGAACCACTGGGTCTCTTAAGATCCAGATGAACCTGTGGGGAACTGTACGCCACTTGTGGCTACCTCAGGCAGGGAGTAAAGACGTTCCTCCTTTTCCAAGCTTCTGGTGGGTTCTCAGCAGTGAGACTTGTTCATCCATAGGGAACATTCCTGCACCACATCCTGTTTCTGTGGGATGCGTCAGGGCAGGACGTTACTTGTAAGGCTCAGGTGGCTGTACCAGGGGCTGCTGCATGGAGAGGGCTCTCGCAGCTGGGGTCTGTGGGGACATGGGGACAGCAAAGCTGTGTCTGCAGGATGCCAAGGTTATGGATGCCAAGAATGCCCCAAGGTTAGGTGGGGCCGAGGGCAGCGTTTATACACTCAAGCGCTCCAAAATTCAGTAATAACAGAATTGGGCTTTACCAGGCAGCAGGAAGTTACTGAGGCCTGTTGTAAAGAAACGAAAGCACTTGGGTCAGCCTTTGTTTGTTTTTTGGTTTTGTTGCATTTCTCTTTATTACCTTCTAGAAGCCTCACAACAGTTAACTAACAAGATTTCTAAAAAATAAATATAATCCCCTATTTGTGACATGAACTGAGGTATAAAGGTGGGTGAAGCAATGTCCATGTTGGGGAGCATCCCGTTCAAGCCTGCCTTTTTTCACAGCTCATGTTTGTATTCAGAACAGGCTCCTGCTGCCCTCAGCTGTGGCTGCACATGAACCGTCTCCACACAGCAGATCACAGGGGATGTCTTTATCCAAGGCTGCTTGAAACAAGCACCTGGGAAGAGTTTGTTAACGTAATTTGCCTGCATTGTGCAGGCTCTCTGTGGAATAGGTGGCCAAAAGCCCACTCCTTGGTGCAGTTTATGGTCGTGTTTACTTGTGCCCCGCTGTCCTGGTTTGCTACCTGTCTGCCAGTCTTTGCAACAGATGGAGCAGCACTTCCAGTGACAAGCCACCCAATTAATGGCCTCAGCACAGAATGAGGCAGGAAAAGGAGAATGGGACCTTCAATCCAAATACATGCTGTAAGGACAGTTTCTGTTTCTTAGTATAATCCAAGATTTATATCTAGTAAATTCCAATTTCTGTATCATTGCTCAAAGCAAGAAGGTTCTCAAAGCATTTTATATCCCAAAGCAAACTGGGCAGCAGAAGCTCTGGAGCTGCAGTGGAGCAGGATAAAGTTCACACAAATCACCTGATGCTACCACCAGACTATTTAGTTTCCAATTTTTTTATTGGTATTAGAGTTGTTTTTTCTAGCATTTGGCAGACAAGGATGAAAATAAGCAACAGAGCTAGGGTGCTCCTATAAATCAGAGCTGCTCAGTCATTACTTCACTGTTGAGCTCCTGGTTGTGTACTATCAGTAACGGGATTTTAATGTTGTTTGTGCATCTGGTTTTCCATATAACAGCTGAAAACAAACATCAACACCCACCCTGGGCTGGTGGCAGAGCTGGTACACAGGCCTCCAGCTGACGCTGATGGCTTCTTTCCTGTTTTCCCTTTCCCTTCTCACCCTATTGCCCCATCCTCAGATGCCACCAAGACTTTTCTTTGCTTTCCTCCTTTCCATGGCGAATCCAAGCAAAATGCCCCCCGATGCCACAGCCCCCCTCCCCCCCCGGCAGCCCACTTGCTCAATCGATTGTGTCTGGCCATCATGGAGCGAGTGGGATCAGGTGCCTTCACAGGTCTGTACCTGCCTGATAAAACAGGGGGTGCGGCTGCCTTCCTCCCCCGCCTGGGGGAAATCGAAGGTGCTGGGGCCCCCACCCCAGCCATGCTGTAAGCCTGCACCCCAGCCTTGGGAAGGGATGGGGGTCCCTTCTAGCCCCCCTAGAGCATCGCTGCAGGACCACCGCTCCTCGCCGCGGGGGGCCGCAGAACTGGGGCGCAGCTGGTGCTGAATGTTCGGGGGGAAGGGGAAACGGGAGGCTGCGGGGTTGGGGCTGGGGGCAGCTGGGGCTTGGGGGGCAGAGCTTGGCGGAGCGGGGCGGCCAGGGGGCGGGGCGGGGTCCGGGGGGCGGGACTGTGCCGGGGGCGGCGCGGGGACCGGGGCCGGGCGGCTGGGCAGGGGGGCGATGGCGGCGGTGCGGGCGCGCACGGTGCTGCTGACCGGCGCCAACCGCGGCATCGGGCTGGAGCTGGTGAAGCAGCTGCTGAGGGCGCCGCGCCCGCCCGCCTGGATCTTCGCGACCTGCCGGGACCCCGAGGGGCCGCGGGCCCAGGTCAGTGCGGGGGGCAGGGGTGTCGGCACCGCCCCGGGCACGGGCAGTGCCCTTAGTGACACGCTCGGTTGGCTTCGCCGGCGTGACGGGGGCGGCGCGGGGTTGAGGGTCCGGTGCCTGCGCCGTGCCCTGCCCGCTGTGAGCATGCCCAGGGGCCGCCGCGCTGCGGGCGAGGGACGAGCCGGGCCACCCGCCCGCGCTGCGGAGCCACCTGAGGCCACGCTGGCTGCGCCCCAGCTCGCCCGGCCGTGCTAGCGCCCGGCCCGTGTGCCGCCGGCACCGCGCTGGGCCGGGGCAGCGGCGGGGATGCTGCTCTGCCCATTCTGCGCCGTGTTACCGCTCTCTGGGGGTTCGTTAACTGGTGGCCCGTGGGGCCGGGGGATCCCCACTCCCCCGCTTTCCACTTCCCTAAGATGGGAGAGACTCTCCCGTGTCGCGTTGGGCTCAGGTGGGAGAGGCTCACCCGCCTTGCTTCAGCAGGAGTCCCAGCGGCTTTCCGCAGGGCCAGCTGCAGGTTTTCTCTGCTTGCCCGCGACCCGCTGCCACACCGGCAGGGAGATCTGCTCTCTGGTGGATCCTGGCTCCAGCGGATCGGTTTGCCTCACCTCGCAGCTCGGCTGTACGCAGGGGTCGGTGTGGTGCGCAGCAGGGATCGTGCCTTCAGAAGTCCTTGAGATGCTCTTCGTGTGCTCGCTGCCACCTTTATCCTGGCTCAGGAGCAGGGACAGTGCAGTGAGAATCCACCCTGCTGCCAGCCCAGGGGTGCGCACATCCTGCTGTTGCTGGGGCCCGAGATGGTTGGGTCCAGGCTAGCTGAGGTCTTACTTTTGCCCCATTCTCACAACCCCACCCCTCCACCCCCCAATAACTTGCTGGATTTGGGCACTGATGAGGTCAGAGGACTTCTTGCAGGGCTGGACTGGAGCCGGTTTCTCCCCACGGTGGTCCATGTGCATCGCTGTCTACCAGGGGATGCTTCTCTAAGCCCTGTCCAGCTGTGGTAGGGCAAGGACAGCGTCTTCAGGGTGCTGCTGCTGAAGTCCATGACCACAGGAGACCGAGGACAGAGTGATCCTCCATCAGGCTGGTGCCACATCGCTCCTCCTGCCCCTTTGTGCCCAGATCAGGTGTTGGGGTGGGTGAGGTCAGATTCATGCTTGGATGGTGTGAGGCTGTTGAGGCCAGCAGCTGGGCAGAACAGAAGGAGAACCATCTGTTGGCCATCACAAACAATTTAGATGGGGTTTCTGTCTTTTCCTGTGCTCAGGAGTAATATGGAAACACACGGTCTGGTGGGGAAGCCCAGAGAATGGAGGTGGATCACAGCCAGTGCCAGCAGCTCTCCTGCTCCGTGTTGATAGGATGGGTCCCCTCACAAGAAGCCACCAATCTGTGTGGCATCTCTGCAGCATTCTCTGTGGGATTGTTCATAAGAGGCTTCTAGTTCTATTAGTGCTCATTTTAGATGCATTGAATGTGGTTTTTTGGTTTCTGTTGCCTAAAACCTGCTATAGTTGAAGAAGGCTCAGCAAAGAGCTGCTAGGAACTGCGAAGTTGAAAGTTTGCATTCTGGAAAGGGCTTCTGAATCCTCCATTTTGGTGAAAATAATCAATAAATACGTGCCGAGAGGCTTATTTCACTTGAGGGTGTGAGATGCAGTGTCCAGAGCAGAGTGGATCCTGGGAATGAGCTATTTGGATCCAGATGTAACTTCCCCAAAGGTCAAGTCTGATGCTGGCACTCAGCCATTCCTCCTCCATCTCACTTCCAGCAGCCTCTGGGAGACACTTCTGGCCATAGCCCTGGCCAGTTTGCATCACTCAACCCGGGTGAGCTGGTCCTTAATAGTTTGCTCTCATCCTTTGCTGTGGCCCTGGCTTGGTGGTACACATAGGCCCTTTGGGAGAATGGCCATAGTATCCTGCAGCTGTGGCCGCGCTGTGCTCAAAGCCTGGAAGAAGCCTGAGAACCTAGGCAGGTCACCAGTCCAGCCATTCACAAAAGCTGAGTAACATCTGGAAGAAGTTTCCTTAGGGGTGGGCCATCACTGGTGCCCCAGGATGGTGCTTGGCATCACCTCTGCCTTGTGCTGACTGTTTCCATGTCTCTTTGCAGGAGCTGAGAGACCTGGCATCCAAACACCCAAACCTGGTTCTTGTGAAGCTGGGTAGGTGCGCCCTGCCTCTGAGCTGGTAAACTGGTGGCTGCCAGCTGTGCTGGCACCATTTCTCCCTCGCTCCCTGCCTTCAGGCTCTACATGGGGGATTCTGTAGAGCTGCTTCAAGTCCTGCTGCCAGAAGCCCAGCTGCTCCAGACCTGTCTCAGCCCCGGTACCCCATTCCCTGGAGCTTCCTTACCCCACGGCCACAGGACCAGGAGGTTCTTCAGACCCACTCTGGGCAGCTTCCAGCTTCCCCAGCCGAGTGGCCACGTCCTTGCTCTACCATGCAGCTGAGCTGCCTTGATCCCAAGTCCCAGGCAGGACCAGAAGGGCTCCGGCAGGAAGGCGGCTCCTGTGCGATCGGCCCTTGGAGCTGTAGGACCTGTCAGAGCCACTCCACAGCGGGTCCCAGCACAGCCCCTGTGGGGACTGTCCCCCTCAGAGACCACCCCGGGTTCTGCAGCGTGGGAGCCACAGCGGTGCCTTGCCACCGCGGGGCTGCCCCCAAAGGGGCTCTGCCCGGTGGGCTGCACCCAGGGTCGGGGTCCTGCTGCTGGCGGGGCAGCCTGCGCTGGGGCAGGGGCGCAGCCCGGGGGCTCGTGGTGCCGGGGCGCGGGGAGCTGGTCGCACAGCGCCACCTGGTGCCCGCAGGCGGAAGGCCACGCGGGTCGGGATGCGTGAGCTTGTCCCTCAGCATCCGACCCTCCCTCTTCTCCCCAGCCCCCCCGCGCGGACCCCCGGCTCTCAGACCTTCTCTTCCCCTGCAGACGTGGCGAACCCCTCGGCTGTCACTGCCGCTGCCAAGGTGGTGGAGGGGAAGCTGAACGGCGCGGGCTTGAACCTGCTGATAAACAACGCCGGCATCTACACCCCGACTGCATCACTGGAGACGGTGGACACTGAAGACATGATAAGAACGTACAAGACCAATGCAGTGGGACCCATGATAATGGCCCAGGTATGGATGGAGCTCGCCATGGAGGGGGAATTTTGCTCCAGCTTGAGGGTAGCCTGGGCTGCCTGTGGTCACGATGGAGATCTTGGAGGGCTTTGCCAAGTTTCCCGGGGCTGCAGGAGGGAGGGGCCCGTGCAGGGCTGAGCTCCCAGCCCAAGCCCTCTGTAGCCCCCATGTTGTGCTGGGCTAACTGGGAGCAGGTGGGCCACTACAGCAAAGCACCTGGGCTCTCCTGGCCTCCTGCTGTTCTTCCCCATCCTCCCTGCCCTTGCAGTTGCCATAAGTGTGGCTGGCTCGAGGCACAGGCATCCCACAAGGTTGCTTCTCCCCAGGTGTTCCTGCCCCTGTTGAAGAAGGCTGCCCGGGACAGTACAGAAAAGGGACTGAGCTGCAGCAAGGCAGCCATCATCAACATCTCTACCATCTTGGGGTCCATTGAGAAAACTCCCGAGTCCTTCTTCCACCCTGTCATCTCCTACCGCTGCAGCAAGGTATGGGAGACTGGAGACCTGCTTGTGCTCATGAGCTCGGTGGGAGTCAGCGCTGCCCCTTGCCTGGCATGATCTCAGGGAAGCATCTGAGATCACGAGATGGAGGGCCTGATCCGTGCTCCCCAGGCTCCCTGGGCATCTCCGTGCCCAGCTGCTGCCCACCTAAGGGAGACACACACTGTCTCTTGAAGACCTGGCATTGCTTGTTCTCCCTCACTATGAGGCAGCGATGAGAGGGAGCCTGGTGTGCGGAGCTTTTTATCACCCATGGCTGATGCTTCTTCCTTCCTCGCCCAGGCTGCTCTCAACATGCTCACCAAGTGCCAGGCTCTGACCTATGGGGAAGCCGGGATCCTCTGCGTGGCACTTCACCCTGGCTGGGTGAAAACTGACATGGGCAGCCAGGAGGTGGGTTCCAGCTGAGTGGATTGAGGGGAGAACCCATGGGGGGAACCCAAGCCTACAGACTCCCCCAGGAGTTGCCTTGAGTGACTGACCTGGCTCTTGGGATGAGGGATCCATGTGAGAATGAGCTGCCTCTTGGGCTGCAAGTTGCCTGCCTCTGTGCTGGGCCGCTGCAGAATGTGTGGGTGCTGCCTGGGAAATAGCATCAGCACATATCCAGGGTGAGCAGAGGCTGGTTTGGGAGGGAAGGTGCTTTGGGCAGCCTGGAGATGTGCAGACAATCTGAATCTGACAGAACAGGGCGGAAAGGAGCAGCGTGATTGCATCCTGTGCCCCCTTCCTTGAAGAACGGCAGGTCCGTGAGGTCTCCCCTCATCCTGCAGGATCCCTGTTTTGGGGTGGGGGTGGTCCCTGAAACACTGGAGTTTTGCGAAGACTGCACGTAGTGTCCCACTTGCAGCATGGATCTCTTATGTGTCCTACTGGGTTAAACCTGTAGCTGGCTTCCCAGCTGGAGCCACCTCTGCCCAAGCCATCAGTGAGCACAACAGGCTTGTCCCACCTCCCACGGCCCCCTGCTCAGTCTGGGTGGAAGGAGCCTGCTGCCGATGTGCACACACTAAGCGGGTGCTGGCGGATGACTGGGAGTGATGCCGGTGTCTCGGCCCTGCTCCTCACTTGTGCCCATTGCAGGCTGACCTGACAGTGGACACAAGTGTGCGGGGGCTGCTCTCTGTGCTGCCGATCCTCTCTGAGAAACACAGCGGCGCTCTGCTCAACTGGGAAGGTAAAGCTATTCCTTGGTGACCACTGTCTGTCCCTGCGAGGGACCCTGCAGTGCCAGGGGACTCTGTGTGCCCTGGAGCACCGGGATGCTCAGCCCTGCAAGGGACCTACTTGGGACTCCACCGAGCGTGCAGGGCAGCCTGTAATCCCTGCCTTCACGTTGCTAATAAAGTCAATTAGTACCTGTGCCTTCTCCCTGCTGAGACTTTCTCTGCCTTGGCCTGGAGCTGGTGCCTTCAAAAACTAACCGAGCGTTATAGCAGTCTGCCTGCCTTGCCTTTGGCTGCTCTGAGCCAAGGGGAGGTCCCAGGGAAGGTGGCCAGCCCAAAGCCCTGCTGTCCCTCCTGACTGCTGAATGTGCCTGGGTCTGCCTGGTCTCTGCAATGCTTCCACCCCAAGCACAGTATGTCTTTGCTACAGATTTCTTGGGGGGACTTTGTGCTGGACATAGCCTTTGGGAGCAGCATTAGGGCTGGAACGGGAAGGCCAAGCACCACAGTCAAGTTTGTCAGTTCCAGGCAGCCAGCTCTTCCCATGGTGGAGCCCCAGCTGGGCACGGCACCCCTGGGTGGGGGAAATCTGGTCCCATGGGGGAGCACAGCATGGGAACAGCACTTCTGTGGGATGGAGGAGCTGGGAACCTTAGTAAGATGGGCTGGGCAGCCCTGGACTGTGGGAATTTTGCCCGGGAGGTGGTAACATCCCTGAAGGAAAGGACTTTGGGGTGGTGCTGGCTTTTCTCAGGGGGTTCTACCCATTCTGGAAAGAGCTTCTCTTTGGGGAGCATGGGGAAAAGGAGCTGGGGCTCCTGCAAATCCAAGCCTAGGCTCAGGTGGGCAGAGCAACCTGGCTTGGAGAGGCAAACCCACTGCTCCTTCCCTCAGGCCACCACTTCCTCCTCCTCCTCTGGAGGATCGGCTGTGGCGCCTCTGTCCCTCTGGGTCTGGCTTTCTCTGGGGTTGTGCCTCTCCCTGTAGCGGGGGCTTGCCTGGCAGCACCAGCTTTGCTGGGAATCTCGAGGCCATGCACGGCTCTGTGAAGGAGCCCCCCTGTTTCTCAACCAGGAGCACAAATGCTGAAGCCCTCATCCCCTGCTCCAGGCAGACAGAGCATCAGGGCAGACTCCTGGGCTGGGACCACGTCTCTGCCCCACTGAGGTGAGCTGTGCTCCAGGAAGCCCTGACACCCACAGCCCAGTGAGTCACAGGCACCAGAGAGTTTTTCTGCCTTGCTGGCTCCAGTTCCTCCCAAGGCAGTGGCATTTTGGTAGCAGCGACTTTTAAGAGGCTGGGTGGGCAAGGGGACAGCAGGGGGTGTCTGCAGCCTGGGCTTGGGGACAGGGTGCCTGTGGCTGCAGGTAGCAGGGCTGCCAGAGCTGGGACCCCTGTGCCCTTGTACCCCCTCTTGGGGGTCCCAAGCAGCCCAAGTGCCCAGTGAGGGGTAGGAGGAGAGGCAAGATGCCCCTGTGAAGTTCAGGGGTGCTGGGACCATCCCCAGATGGAGAGAGTGTCCCTTACTTTGCAGGGACTTTCCATAATGGAGGGACACGTCCTTTCTGAAGCAATTGCAGGAGCTGGGACACCTGGGTGCCCACTTCTCTCCAGGAGCTGGGGCTCCGCTGCCCCGTCCCTGGCATGGGGCTAATGCCAACCCATGCCTGGCTGTGCCAAAGGAGGCCAAGACCCTGGGCTGCTTAGAGCTCACTGTCTTCCCCATGTGCAGGCTGACCGTGCTTTTCCAAGCCTGTGCTGTTCTTCCCAAGGCCCTTGGGGGCCGGTGCTGCCAGCACAGCTGTGGGGAACCATACCCATGCAAGGGACCTGCTGCTGCTCGGGTGCTCCCTGGCAGGGAGGTGCTGGCCTTGGCTTTCCCCTCCTGGGCTCAGCTCAGCAAACAGAGCCATGCTAGAGATGGGGAGCAATGCTGCTGCCCTGGCCAAGAGCCGCTTCATCCTTGGGGAAGCTGTGAACCATCTGGGCTCCAGCCACCTGATTTCCCATGCAAACGCTCACTCATCTTTGCTCTTTTCTTTCCCAGCTCATACCTGTGGCCAGAGGAGTCAGGGCACCTCCCCGAGCATTTGTCAGCACTGTGATGGCAGCAGGAGGAGAGAAATCCCTCGTGAGGAATGGCTGAGGGACAGGAGCATGGGTGAAGGGCCTGATCCTTCAGCTGTATGGCTGTGCTCAGCCCAGCAGTGCTCCACAGACATGGCCAAGCCTCTACTGAGCGCCCTTCCTGCCCCTTGGCAGAGGCTCTCCTGCCCTGGTTGCTCCACGCAAGCCAGCTGGAGCCCAGCCAGTCGCCGTGGGTGGCTGTGCCCATCTCCATGTTCCTCCCTTCTGCCCCATGCCATGTCCTGGATCCTTGTGGCTGAGCTATGCCAGGGATCCCATCACTGCCCGCAGGCAGCTTATAGCCCCCACTGTGATCATTGCCAGCCCCAGAAGAATCTGTCTCCTCTGGGAACACGGGGAGAGATGGGACTGCTGAAAGCTGGGAGACGCTTCATCAGCTTGGCTGATGGTCTGCAGTGCTGGTGACACAGGATGGCTGCCCACCCACTATGGCAGTGGGGTTCTGGCTGAGCTCAAGAGGCTGATAAATCTGTGAGTATATCTCTCTGCCCCCAGGGACCTGGGACATCACAGCGTGGGCAGGTCACCGGGGGCGTGAGTAGCCCTGTGTGCCAGAAGTGGGAGAAGGAATAGGAAGCTCTGCAGGTGAAGTCCGCTCTGGCGTTACTGGAAGCTCATCTGCTGGGGCTGAGAATAAACCTTGAGGGGCTGCTGGATGTTGAAGCACCATGAGCACCAGCCTGTAGGCAGCCAGGGCAGTGGTCTTTCCTTTGGGTGCTGGGACCACAGGCTAATTGTCCTGCAGAGCCACGTGACAGCAGGTCAGTCCAATCCTATTTTTCAAACCAACAGGAGGCTGGGGCAGGATGACCCAGCTTGGAGCCCTGCAACTGGGAATCACCCTTGGTGAGTGTTTTGCCATCATGAGGGAGGCTAGCTGCTCCTCAGAAGCCCATCCTCCTCCAAGACAAGGCTTATCCCAGGGAGCATGTGCTGGAGCTGAGCTGCCAGGGACTGTGCCAGCTGTGGTAACTTGGAGGCCAGGAATGCCCGAGCACCTTAAGGTGCTCCAGGACATGTGTTCCTCAAAAAGCCTCAGTGAGAGGACAGATGGGCAGGTCTCCCTGCTCAAACACTTGCCAAGTGGTGCTGGCTTTTCCTTTGCACAAGTTCTGGGTGTTTGTGCTCATGCAGCTGATTATCTCCCTGTTTCCTCTCCTGCCTGATGTTTCCTGCCTTGCTTGGTCCCTTTTGCCGGCTTTGTGTCAGGCTTATCTCCTGGCTCTGGGCAGTGTCAGACCTCAGCGCCTCCCCTGCCCACCATGAGGGCAAGACTCAGCCCTGGGTGCCATGCCCTGTGTCCTTTCAGTGGGCTGCAGCACAGCACTCCAGGAGACACTTAGAATGTCAGCTCTACCTGGCCATTTAGCAGCTCCTTGGGAGCACGGGCAAGCTGGGACAGAGCAAGGGTGGTTTAGGATCCATTTACCTTTAGCAGCTGAGCCGTCTCTATTCTGAAGCTGGGGGACAGGCGCCAACTGGCCCCAGTGCGTTGCTGCGGGGGGCTGCCGAGTCCAGCAGCAGCGAAATCTGAGCAGCCCCTTGGGGACCCTTCACACAGGGGTGCATGAGGGCACGGGGACACATCTGGGGACTTCCAGGGACCACAGGCAGGGAGGTGGTCACCCAGAGCAGCTCAGACTGCCTCCGCCAGCCCCTGTGGGGCCATAGTAGCACTTGGGGCAAACGTATCTCTGCTCTGGGGAGCCTGGCAGCTCTCCAGGATTGACCTCAGTGGTGAGGAGGGGCCATATTTTCCAGGCTTTTTCCACCAGCTGCCATCCTTCCGACCAGAGCCACAGCAAATACTTGTTGCACCAGGAGCTGGGGTCAGGCAGGTCCGTGGGGAGGACATGGGGAGTCCTGGCAGGACTTGCCAGGATGAGGGTGAGACCCGTTTGGGGAGGCAACGTGCCGTGCCCGAGTGGGGCAAACAGCAGCAGGCAGAGCCCCCATGACAGGCAAAGCCAGCTCCAGGAGGAGAGGGTCAAAAGAGGAGGCTGGGAACGGAAAAGGGCTGCTCCTGTGACACGGATGCAGCTGTGGAGGTGGAGCAGCGGGCAGGAGGCAGGTCACAAACAGCCAGCACACAACGAAGCGCTGGGACAGCAGCCAGTCTGGCAGGGGTGGCCAGCCGCAGCAGCTCCAGGTGTGGCAGACCTTCGCTGGCCAGGGCAGGACTAGGAGCAGAGGCAACTAGAACTGCAGGGGCCTCAGCCAGGACCTGCAGATCCCCTCGGCAGGAGTCTTCTTCCAAGCTCTTCATTCTGCCAAGGTGTGGGCATTGTCCATGGCATGGGGGGGACGGGGCAGCAGGATAGTCACGGTGGGGACGTTCCTGTTCCTGGTGGCACTGCGGTCCCATGACTCAGGGTGCCTGGTGACCGTTTCCAGAGCCACCAGCAGTGGGGAAGGCTGGATCACCTGGGGACATGCAGTGTCAGGGGGTGCTGGGCGCCAGGGTTGCCATCGAAGTACGGCACCCAGCCTGGGAGCATGAGAAACGTGGCTCGGGAGGAAGCACATCCCGGTCCCTGCAGCACATGGGCTGCCGAGGAAGCCAAGTGTGGCCAGCAGATAACGTGCTGAGGCTTCCTCCGGCATGGCCGCAGCTGTGGGCTGGGGTTGCTCCATAGCTATCTGCCCCCGCGGAGCCCCGTGCATCCCTTTTCCCGGTTCCGTTATAGTTAGCCGGGAGGAAGCAGCTCACCAGGTCCCACCTCGGGCTTTTAACCTGCTGCTGCCCGGCCTGCTGCTCTCTGCTCCCGCCAGCCAGAGACGGGAAGGCTCCGCAGCTGCCTGGGAGGATGGTTTGGCACTGGGAGCTTGCTGCAGACTCTACCACCCTGGGGACCAGCAGGTTGCCCCTGAACCACGCTGTATCCCACAGCCACTCCTGCAAAGGGCGGACGCTGGTGTTGCTGTTTCTGGGTGCAGAGAGAAGGTCCTGAAGGCTTCAGGTGCCAATGATTCCCTCCTTGTTCTCTCTTCCCCTTTTAGCTGGTCAGGTCCTGCCTGGTGCTTCCTCTGGAAGCCCCCCTGGTCTGCTGGGGGGACACCATGGAGGCAGCAGCTTTACTAGCTGTGCACAGATTTAACCCAGATACCCAATAAATGGTTTGGAGGAAATTCATCTTGGGGAAGAAAATTGCAGCACTCCACCAGCTTCGTTTGATGAGCTGGGGTTTAACTGAACCCCAGGGTCACCAGAGGTGCTACCTGCCATTCCTTGGGTAAGTGGAAATCAGACAGACATCCCAGCAACCTTCTCCAGATTGTTGTCTTCTGCAACTGAACTCTCCCAAATTTTGCTTCCCCTCCACCCCCCTTCCCCTCCTTCTTGTCTGGCAGGGAGGGGACCTTAGTGTCCTGTTGGCACAGGCTGTGACTGTGTCCTCCCTGGTGATGAGCGCCAGTGGGACACCTTTCCTGAGCATTGGTGCCCATGCAGGGGCAGAGGTAGGTTGCCCAGCTGCTCAGCCTGCCAGAGTGATGCAGAGATGTTCCATGTCTCCTGTAAACCTACGGCATACGTTGATGTGCCCATAACACTGCCCAGTGCCCCATGTGCACCCCCAGCACAAACCAGCAGCTGGTCAGGGCTAGCCTGCTCCGTGCCCTGGGGCCCTGGCACAGCCACATGTGAATCTTAAAAAAAAAACCACATTCAGGTGCTGGGTGAGCCACGCTGCCGCCTGAATGCCACATGGGAACATGCACGCTGGGTTGCAGCGAGGTGCTCACCCATCCTGCTGCAGCCGGGCTGCTGCCAACAAAAAGGGTGACACCGCCAGAGCGAGCCCTTGGCCGTCAGACCCAGTGCCGCTTTGAAGGGTCCTGCTGGGGCTTTGGTGCAGGTCAGCCTCTCCCTGCTCTTCCCCGGCACCAGCTGGGCCTGAATTTCCGGCTCTGGCAGAACAAGTTCCTGGGAGGCTATGCCTGGAGCTGGTGCTGCACCGAGCTGCCAGCGTGCCTGTGCGGTGCCATGGGCAGGGACGGGGGTCTGCAGGGGTGGCAGCTGGGGTTAAGCTGCCCAGGGCATGCCATAAGCTGGGGGGGCCTCCCTGCTGCTCGCCTGCAGGGCAGGGCTTGCTGGAGGGGTTGTCCCCTTGGTCCCAGCACATCAGTACCCAAATGCATCTGTGCAAATGTGGTGAGTGGCACAGGGACTTCAGGGATGTTCTTGGAGATCAGCAGATACCCTTCCCACCCTCTCTAGCCACATGGGTTTTGTCCCAGTCTTGGCCAGGACATGGCTAGGTCCCACTCAGGTCCCAGCCCTGTTTCCCTGGAGCATCCTTCCCCCCTTGTTGGCTCTAGGGAGTGGACTGAGACCCAGTGATGGCAAGAACATGGATCCAAGCTCACTTCGATGAGCTCTTCCTGCTGTGTCCCTCTCCTTGGAGCCAGGGAAGTGAACGCTGGGGAGGAACTTGGCTCCTCTTGTTTGTTATTACAGGATAAAGTTACCCTTTAAAGCAGAGCCAGTGCTGCCAGGGCTGCATACCATCCGGGAACATTGCTCCTTCCAAGGGCTCCAACACGCTTCTTGTTATTGTGCTTGTTGCAGAGCCAGCCCGCTCCCAGCCCTGGGCACAGTGAGGGGGAACCACATGGGGGGATCCACAAAGGAGCCTTGAGGCTCTTTTCCCACCCTGGGAAAGCTGGAAGCAAAGGAGAAAGGCTTCTCTCCAGAGAGGGAGAGCTCTTCTGGCTCTGGGATAGGTGGGGAAGAAGGACCAGGGAGCAAGGGAAAGGCAGGGGGAGCTGGATGTGGCTGGAGTGTGCTGTTGTCCCCCCACAGAAGGGCTAGGAATGCTGCCCTCCCTGTGGCTCAGCTGGGGACCCTCTCAAGTGGGCAGACCACTGGTTCCCACTGGGGAAACCGCTGTGCATGGGCAGGGCGATGGCATGCAGCTGGCACCCATCTCACCACCCTACGAGTCCAGCACCAGCTCGGCATTGCCAGGCGATGTGCAGCCAGGAAGAGGGGTGGCTTCCTCTTCGAGCTCCAGCCTCTGTCCCTGGCAGTCCCAGATCCAGGGGACCCCCTCTCCTGTGAGCTGGCACCCCTGCGCCCCAAGCCTTTGCAGACATAGGGGTTCCTCAACAGTACCCTGGCCATCCCACCCACACCATCCCCCCTGGAGAGGGCTGGGGGCTTGCTTAGGGCTTGACTCCTCCCTGCACTGAGCCATGACGTGCCTGTGGGGTAGAGGGGAAGGAAGCCGGCCTGGTGGAGCTGAGCCAGGGAGAGCTTCCTGGCAGCGAGCTCCAGCCTCCAGCGCCTTCCATGCTGCTGCAGATGGCTCCGGATGGGATGGAAAGCAGAGGGCTGCGAGAGCCCTTTCCAGCCATTCCCCAGTCCGGCATCCACCGCTTGGTGCTGGGTGGGAGGTGAACGCCAGCTGGTGACACAGTGCTGGGGCCCTGACGCTGCTGCGCCAGCAGGGTGTCGTCGGAGGGAAGCCTGACTCATTGCCGGCAGGAGAATATGAGACTTGGACATGTAAACAGAGCTGGCCCCAGCGCGCGAAGGCATGTGACAGACACAGGAGAGACCGGCTGGAGCCACGGCCCAGGGCTGGCGGCATCCACACATGTGCTAGAGGTGTGTGAGAGGGGGCTTGGCCTGCAGAGAGCCAGAATGGGTCCGCTCCCACCCCCTCCTAATGCTCAGGGGAGCATCACTTGGGTGGGGAGAATGCAGCAGCGTCTGTGCTATCAGAATGTCACCCCTCTGCCAGCCCTAAAAGCAACCAGTTTTACCCCTGGTCTGCCTGTTTGGCTGTGACCACTTTCCTCCAGGGACACCCATCCCAGTGGGGACAAATCTGGACCAGCAGCTCAGGACAGGCAGAAGAGGTGCAGGATGAGGGCAAAGCTCCTGAGATGCCATCTCGTGGTGCCAGTGCCAGGAGCAGAGTGCAGCTTGTGGCGTCAGAAGGTGTCCCTGCATCTTCTCTTCTGCAGGGATGCGTGAAGCACAAAAGTGCTGGGCTTGGGAACATGGAGGCTCACCTGGTGCCTGTTCCTGTCCCAGGAGCGCTGATGGCTCGGAAACTTCCCAGCTGTCCAGCACGCTCTCCAGCGCATGATTTCCCCTTGGGTTTATATGTGCCTTGCTGCAGAATCTGGGCTGGGAGAGTTGCAGGCCAGCGGGGAGAGGAGATGATTACAGCCACTTCCTATCCTTGCTTACCCTGTGCAGCCGGTTTCATTTCCTTAAACCCCATCCCAGCATTTTCTTTGTTGTTTTTGGAGGGGAGGGATCATTTGCTGAAGGCTGGTGCGCGCTGCAGAGAGTGCGTGCACGCTCTGGGAGACCAGCGTGGGTGCCCGCTGGCTGGCCCTGCATGGAGCCACACTGTGCTTTTGGGCGCAGCGGGTGCTGCTCACTACGGGATGGGGACCCCACTTCAGCAGTGCCTGGGACCACCATGGAGCAGATCAGGGCACGCGTGGTGTTCCCTGCGCTGCTCTGGGAGGACCATGTTTGTGTGCATTTGCAAACAGCTCTGCCAGACATGCAAACTCAGCCTTGCCAGAGCACCCCATGCTCTGAATTGCCTTTTCCTCTTGCGTCCCCTATGGCACCAGCGTGCCTGGCCTGAGCCAGCTTTGGGGCAAGGTATTCCTGCCGCAGCCGATTCAATGAGCTTTACTGGGTGCAATGCTGAAACCTCAGGCTGCTGATGCTGCACCGTGGCCAGCCATGCCAGCATCCTTGCCACTGTCTGTCTGTGCTGAGCTGGGCTGGTTGCTGGGCTTACCCATGACCTCAGCTTTCCTGCTCAGTGTCAGACGGTACCCAAGGGACTGCAGGAATCTTGTGAATCATGAATACTTTTGGAGTGATTCCTCCTCTGGGGTGTGTGTGAGATGGTTCCTACTGTGCTGAGGTGGGAAGGCTGTCTGGTTGCAGGAGGTGACGTGGTCGCAGGGCACATTCAGTGCCCCCAGGCTGAGCCAGTGGAGGGGTTGCAGATGCTGCCTGCCACCTTCCCAGTGTGGAGAAGGGAGACAGGAGAGGGGACAGCTGGCTGGTGGCCATAGGGAGAGTCTGGACTAGCCCATGGTACCCTTCTGCAGCTCCTTGCCTTCCTTGGACCATGCTGGAGCTGAACCTGGTGCAGTCGCAATCTGGATGTTCTGGCTTTGCTGCAAAGCCCTGACTTGCTGCCTGCTTGCCAGCCAGAGTCAGGGCTAGTTGGCTGGCACTGGGTGCCAGCCAACACCAGGGAGGTTTATGGCCATTCCAGGGATGTCCTTGCCTCCTTTCTCCTGGCCCTGCAGGCAGGCAAAGTGTGAGGACAGGCAGCTCTGCCCCCCAGAGAGGGACAGGCTGGGTCAGGGCTGTGCCCCAGACTGCTGCCACTTGAGCGCTGGCCCTGAGCACACCGGGGAAGGGTTTCCAGCAGCACTGAGGACCTGCTGGCACAGCCCTTCCCTGCTGCTGGCCAGTTCCAGAGCGTGGCTGGGGCTGATGAGTCAGCTGGAGCGGCAGCTCCATTGCTCATGCTGCACCAGCACCGCCCGGGCTCCCTTAGCTTTTTCCCAGGTTGTGTTCCCCAAAAAATGAGCAGCTTGGAGGGATGAGAAGCCCAGAGCCGGGATGCCAGATGCTCAGCTCTGAGCCTGCGGCAGGGACCTGCCGAGCTGAGGCACCTCAGCTGCTCTTGGGAGTGACAGCTGGGCTCTGAGTGTGCTCAGCACGTGTGGCTGTCCTGGCACAAGGCTTGGGGCTCTGGCCTGCCTTACTGCCTTGCTCCAACGCTGAGCAGGAATGCTGAGCATGCAGCAGCTCCAGGGCAGCCATGGAGGGAGGCAGGCAGGCTTGGAGCCAGGGCTGGCCTCCTGCCCTCGGGAGAGAGGGGAGAGGAAGATGTGGCTGCAGGCCCAGCCTGCTGCGAGAAGAGCAGTTTGGGCAGAGACCCGTGGTATGGGGCTCTGCTGATGGCCCAGACCTTCCTCTGCATCACTGCAGGCAGCTGGCGGCAGCTGGCACAGCTGGTGGCTAAGGCTGCCAGGGAGAGGGGAGTGTGCTTAGAGTGGTCCTGGGTCACCAAGCTCCTCAGTAAGGTGCGATCTGGTGCTGGGAGGTGCTGGGCGATGTCTGCCGCCTGCCGCTGCTCAGACAGGGTGCCCTTGCGCTCAGGGACTCCTGCCTCACCAGCACCCAAAGCATGGGCAGGGACAAGAAGTCTCCTCCAGTGGCTGGGGCCCAGGACTATCCCTATCCATGCTGGGAAGGTTAACCCTTGCCTGCCCCTAGGCATCATCCCTGCTTAAAAGCAGGAGGGGGGTTTTGGGGAGCAGACAGGCCAGGGGGTGCTGCAGGGACTCAGGCGGTGAGCCTGCCCTTTTTATTTGCAGAGCTGGTCTGCGCCAAGCAAGCTCCTGGTGACCTACAATAGCCTGTGTGGTGTGCCAGCCCAAGCCTTGGCAGAGGCAGTGTTTAGCTCAACATCCCCAGCCTGGCAGGGCAGGCAGGCGTGTAGCTGAGGGAGCAGTGCTGCAGGCAGCCCTGCTGGCCCCAGCCTCGCTGCGCTCCCCTCTCCCGATGCCTGCAGAGCAATGCAACTGCTCCCTGCCGTGGCAGCAGCAGCCGGGAACAGTGGTTTACCTTGCAATGGTGCTGTGGGTCAGCCCGCCTCCAGGCACCCCAAATGTTTACTGAGAGGGTGGTCAAACCCTGGAACAGGCTTCTGGAGAGGTGGTTGGTGCCCCAAGCCTGTCAGTGTTTAAGAGGCACTTGGACAGTGCCCTTAATAACATGCTTTATCTTTTGGTCGGCCCTGAAGTGGTCAGGCAGTTGGACCAGATGATTGTTGTAGGTCCCTTCCAAGTGAAATATTCGACCCTATCCGACCCTGTCCTATCCCACTCTAAATGCTCACTACCTGAAGACAGACCTTGCTGCAAGAGAGCGGGTAGGACCAGCTTGGTGGTCTTCAGCTGGGCTGCGTGATCACAGGCAAGCTGTGGTGGGCACTAGGCAGCCCACCAAGCCAGCTGCTCACCTGCAGCCTGGGGCACAAGGAGGATCAGAGGCAGCCATGCAGTGCTTCCAAGTGCCCACTGCACCATGCCAGTTGCAGCTGCGCGCCAAGTCCCCATGGCCACCTTGCTGGTGTGGTGGCAGGTTGGCGGGGAGCCTGCAGAGGTGGCCAGAGTGCTGACCCAGAGTTGGTAGGGCTGGGAGGACTTGGTGAGGGTGACCCAAGGGACTCCAGGAGTTTCAAGGTCACCAAAAGCTTCCTTTGAGTGCTACATGCAGTCAGCTTCCCCCTTATTTTTTCAGCAGGAGCCCTGGCAGGGATGCTGGCAGTGTGTCTGTATGGGGCAAGTCCCGAGAACTCAGCAGAACATCACTGCATGGACTTTGACCATCCACACAGCCTGCTCAGTGGTGTTAGCAGAGGAGGTTTCCTGCCTCCCCCCAGTTAACCTCACCCCCCAGCCCACGCTGCAAGATCTGGCTGGCCTTGGAGAGCTTCTGGGGCTAAGTGAGGTGGTGACACCATCCACAGGGTATGGGTGGGATCCAACCCCCACTTGGCCCATGTGGGATGCTGGATGAAGTGATGACAGTGTGGCATGGCAGTCCTGACCACACCAGGCATGTGGCGGGCCATCCTAGTGGGACAGGGACCAGGTGGCGCTGGTACCTGGGTTGGTTGATCAAGCAGCTGGCTTGATGGATCCACACATGCTCTCTGCGTGTCCATGTTGGCCCTTTGGTTTGCCTTTTCCCTGGTGGCTGTGGGGCCTGCTGTCCTCTCTCCCATCTGTGCATTGCTTCTCCTTCCCTGTATAACTGGGCCAGCCTGGAGGGGTGGGCTGGGAGCTGGGACATCTCGGTTCTTACCAAGCATCCTTGGCAGCAGCAAGCACTCCACTCTTCGGTGTGGCCCCAGGAGAGCAACAGGGGTGTAATGATTTCCTCATCGCTGACATTGCCCTGCTCTGCTGAGCTCTGAGACCTGATGATGGTCTAACTGGTGCTTTTGCATCATGGGGCTGGCTGGAGTGCTGTGTTGCCTCGTCCTTGCACGGAGGATGGCTCACCAGGGCTGCAAAGGCATCAGTCCCATTTAAAACTGGGTCGACTCAATATGATCTAGGACAGGCAGGAGAAAGATGGGCTTGGGAGGAAGGAGAGGGGCAGGTGTGGTGCTGCAGAAGCGTGGCTTCCTCTGGCCCCTCCATCTCCAGGGACGCGCAGGGGTGTCAGGGTCTAGGACCTGGACTGGCAGGGCAGGTCCGATCCACAGCAGCCACGATGCTCCCTGAGGAACCCAGTGCCATGTAACCGCAGCGCCCGGCAGGGTGGCAGCCTGCATGCGCAACAGCGAGACGCGGCCCTTAACTGGGGACACTGCGAGCTCTCCTCTGCTCTTTCCCGCTGGAGGCTGGTGGGGCGGGGGGCGGGCCGGTGCCTATGCTTTGCTCTCCCGGGGTGGGCCGGCCGGGGTCGGGGCGCGGGGGGGAACCACAGAGCCGGGAGCAAGTGTGCTCGGGCGCCCGTCCTGGCGCTGCCACCGACCAGCACAGCCTTGGCCATGTCACTGCGCCGCCCGGCCATGCCACCCCCGCTGCCAGCCGGCTGTGCCACGGGCCAGGGGTCTTTCAGGGAGCGGTGGAGAAGGGGGTGCGGAGGGGGGGGCGGGCTTCCCGGCAGGAAGAGCCAGGAGGGCAGGCAGCCCGGGCGAGGGGCGCTGCGTCCCGCCGGGGCTGGCGGAGCGGGGGGTGGGCGCGGGACCCCCGGCCGTGGCGGCGGCGGCGACGGCGGGGGGGGAGGCGGCGCGGGCCGTGCGGCCGCCATTGGCGCTGGCCCTGCCGCGGTTTCCTGCCGAAATCACATGGCTCCCGCGTTTCCATGGAGAGCGCCGGGGTGGGCGCTGCCAAAGCTGCCCGAGCTCCCCGCTTGCTCCCCGTCCATGGGAGTGGAACAAAGGGGATGCACCGAGCCAGGCCCACTCTCGCCCCCCGCCTCGCCCCCCGCCTCGCCTGGGACATGTGAGTGCCGCCGGCACCCCTGCACCCGTCCCCCGCCCGGGAGGCGCCGGCCGCGGGGGCAGCGGGGCGGGGGGAGCGGGGCGGGTGGCTTTCGAGCAGGGGCTACACCCTCGGGGGGGCCACGTCGCCGTCCGCCACCGCCTGCCGGGAACCTCGCCCGCCGCCCGGTCCCGGGGTGGGCGCCCGGTGCGCGGCTGCGGCGGGCGGGGTGGGGCGGGGGGCACGGCCGGGGGGCTCCGCTTCGCTCCCCGCCGCTCCCGGGGCGTCTCCGCACCCTGCGGCAGGGCCGGCACCGCGGCCGGGGAGGGACGGCCTGACCGCGGGCTGTGGGGGCGAGCACCCCTCGCCATGTCACCCGGGGTGTGTGTGTGCCCCGGCCCTCGTCCCTGGCTCCTTCGGCCGCTGCTGCGCTCCCGGGTTTGGGATGGCGCCGGCTGCGGCGTGGGGAGCCCTGCCCGGGGCCTCGGAAGGGCCGCGCAGGGGGTAGGGCCGGGCGGGGGTAGGGGGCACGGCCGGGCCCGGGGGGCCAGGGGTGGGGCCGGGGGCACAGCCGGGCAAGGGTGCAACAGGGAAAGCGTATGGCCAGGCAGGGGTAGGGGATACGGCCGGGCAGGGGGTACGGCAGCACAGGGGTATGACAGGGCAGGGGGTACAGCTGAGCAGGGGGCATGGCCAGGCAGGGGTAGGGGGCACAGCCGGGCAGGGGCAGGGAGTACGGCTGGGCAGGGGCTATGGCCAGGCAGGGGTACAGCTGGGCAGGGGTATGGCCGCTGCCCGCAGCCATATAGGGCCTTGCCCGAGTGTCTGTGGGCCACCAGAGCCATCGGTCCTGGAGGAGGTGCTGCCCCCATCTCGCCCCCATCATACCCCTGCACCCAAGCAGGGCTCCGGGGCATGGGGGGCTCCGGGGGGACCTGGGTGCTCCATGTCAGCTGGGTGCTGCCTCCTCCTCCTGGGTGACTGAGGGAGGAATGCTCAGAGGAATTAATGAGACAGATCGCGCTTTGTTGCTGGCCCGATCCTTCTATCTCCCGCCCTCCCCACCCTGCCAAGAAGTGCTTGGGAAGGCCTCACACCATTAACTCTTTCCCTGCCACATCTCTGGCTGTCCCAGGACTTGCAAGCAGCCTCGGCGGCTTTTACCCTTGCCAGATTCCCAGAGGAGACTGCTGAGGCCACTGGGATGTCCTGGCCTTCCTATAAACCCTGGGCTGGCCGAGAACCTACCTCCGGGCTGGTGGCTGAGGACCAGCCTTGCTGTGTCCCCTGGGCAGGGCTGGCTATGACGCCGCACAAAATCGAGCAGTGCCGGGCTGGCAGCCCACGGTGTTGCTTGTCCTCGGCTGGCAGAGTTCCCTGATGCATCGCTGCAGGCCCCCGGGTGGAGAGGAGCTGTGGTGGGAGCTGGTGTGGTGGTGGCCGAGCCCCCGTGGAGGACCTGACGTGGTGGGGTTGAGTGTGGGAGCACGGGCAGCGATGGGCAGGGCAGGGGTGGGGTGTGCTGGGGTGCAGCCGGTGGGATAACTGTCGATCTGCAGCAGGGACAGTGGTGGGGACAGGGGCATCCCTTTCCAAACCCTGCCTGAGGCTCCTGGCCAGAGCTCTTGCTTTCCCCAGGACTCTACCCAGGGCGGGCACTGTCCAGTCCCTGCTGCCACCCTGAGAGGAGCTGGGCAGGGGCGTGGGGATGTCCCCTAGGGGTGCTGTTGTGCTGAGCACTGGTGGCCAAGGCTTGGAGGGAGTGTTGGGGGTTCCTGCTGTGTCTCTGACTTAAGGGACAGGACCTGGAAGACCCCTCGCCGGCAGGGAGCTGGCATTTGGGGTCCCCAGGGGACAGTGAAGGCAGAGCAAGCCCTGGCTTTGTGTGGGTTGAGGCCATTGCCAGGCTGGGACGAACTCCCTGCCTTGTGCTTTGGGTTTATTTATAGGGCTGCCATTTATATCGCTTCTAATTCTGCTGCCGTGTGGGGACGATGTGAGGAAGCGAGGGCTTGAGTCTGACGCGGCCCTGGTGCCTGGATGCGGGGTGCCCGGCCCCTCCAGCACAGGATGCTGCTGGGGGCGATGGTGCCAGCCTGGCTGTGGGTAGAACCTGGCTCAGCACAAGGGCTGGTCCTTCTCCACCCCTTGGGGCATCATCCCTGCAGAAAAAACTCCACATATGATCTGCAGCGTTGGGCTGCGAGGATTTTTTTGAGCTGGCTTTGATGGTTTCTGCAAAAAATAAAGTCAGAGGGGTTGGCGCTGTGGTAGGGGTGACCATCTGCAGATCTAGAACTGGGCTTTCCCAGACCAGGACTGGCTCTTGCCTGGCCACAGGTCACCTGGTCACCCACCATGGTTCTCCAAGCCATGACGGTGGGTCTTTCTGCCAGAATTGACACCTTCTGCCTCTGCTAGGTCTCCCCCATGGCCAGGAGCTCCTTGGCCCCTCACCGGATTGGTGCCTACGTGCTAGCACTCATCTCCCCAGCCTCTTTTGGCCAGCAGTGACTGCTGCCCGCTGCACACCTGCTGAGCCTGGCCTGCGCCCTTTTGTGCCACGTTTCCAGCTGTGGTGACATTCCCACCCATGCAAGGGTGTCTGTGTCAGGGGACTGCTTGTCTGGGAACAGCCTGAAATAACTTCTCCATCACCTTGGTTTTTAGTGCTGGTGCCACCAGCGGACCGTGCTCATGTGACTGGTGGTTTCTCCAGGGGCTGAGCTGGGCGGGCACAGCCTCGGTGCTGGTGGTCCTGGGGCCAGCATGGAGCAGTCAGGGAACCTCTCCAGGACTCAGTGCTGGCAGGACGTGGGGTCTCTGGGAAGCCAGTCCTGTGTCCCATGGAGGGCAGGGAAGTGGGAGTGTCCTTCTGGGGAGTCTGGATTTTTCTTCTGCCTGTACACGGACTGGCCATGGCTGTACATGCGTGTCCAAGCACTGCTGCCAACGGAGAGTTTTGTTTGCATGTTCAGCTGTTGTGGTAAGGGTGGGGATGCCCGGGGCAGCTCTCCCGGCCTGGCTAGAGGAGGGCATGACTGGGACACCCCCAAAAAGGGTGCGCTTGGGGCGTTACACCCGCATCTCTGCCATGTGGGAGGGATGGAGGCAGCTGCCCTGGCTGGTGGAGCTGAGCTGGGGTGGTGAGCATCCAGGGAAGTCCCCTGAGGTGAGGAGGTGACTGGCACCCTGTGTGGCCAAGGGGCTGTCCCCTTCCCTGCACCCGCTCCCTGTCCCTGGCCAGGTCAGGGACAGAGATGCATTTAACTCAATTACTGCCCAGGCCCTGGCAGTGCTGGCACAGCTCATGCCCTTCCTCTGCCCTCCCTTGGCAAGGTGTCCCTGAGCTGGCAGGCCCTGCCGGGAGCCGTGCAGGGTGCTGTGAGGTGCTCGGAGATGTCTGATGCCGCATGCCCATGTCCTCCTTTGGTGTCCTCTGCCACCTTTTGAATGCACGACCCCACCTCCTGCCTGCTCCGGGCGGCCTCCCCATGGGTGATGCCCAGGATGGTGCTGTGCCACACGGCTTGCCTGCGCTGCCCACAGTCGGCTGCCCTTCACAGGGCTGCAGGCAGGGCTGCGGAGGGGCAGGGTCCCTGCAGGGTCCCCGGGAGGAGCACAGCCTGGCTGTCACCCCTTTGGTGGGGAAGCCTAGACATCCCTCCACTCTGCGTGGCAGTGGGGAGGGGAACGCCTCTTCCACAGCTCCCGGCAGCTTTAGCATGGCTTTCTTGTTAACCTTTAATGAGAACAAACGAGCTGGCATGGGCCGTGGCTGCAGGCGCGTTGCCTGGCCATGTGCCGGGCACTGGCTCCACATGGCTGCCAGCGCAGTGGAGGCTTTGCAGAAGGCTGGTTGGTCCCAGGGTGGTGCCAGGAGCGATGCTTTTCCCCCAGGAGAAGAAGCAAGGGGTGAAAAGCTAGGCTGTGGCCCCCTGCCCGTGGCAGCTGCTGGGTAGGGCTCTGCCTGTCGGTGGGGAGAGCTGGGGGATGGGCTTCCATCCATCACGTCCAGGCGAGACAGGAGACATGGTCTTCAAGCAAGTTCTGGAAGGCTGGGGTGGAGGTGAGTCCCCCTGCACCATACTTTGCAGCGTGCTGGGCTGCTGGCTCCCCTCCATGGCCACGATGCCAGTGTGGAGGCTGCAGGCAGGTGGGTGACAAGGTGCCTCCATTTGCCAGTTGTGGGGTGGTTTTCCCTTGGATGCTGCTCGCAGCCAGCTCAGTCTCACCAGCCCTTCCAGCTGCCCCCAGAAGCACGGGCACTGTGCACCCACCCGGACACCGGGACGAGAGGGTGCCCTGGGACGCAATGCTCTTTGGTGGCACTGCTGCAACCCCAGCTTGCCAGCCCTGGCTGTGCCTGGCTCCAGAGCCACACGCCTGGGTGCCTGTGGTGGGGCAGCTATGCATAAGGGAGTCCCAGGTGCTTCTGCCTTGCAGTGTGCTGGCCCTGTCCTGCACAGGGACCAGCAAGGAGAGGACCAGGTCTGGGCTGGGGAAACAGCCCCACAAGTGGCTCTGCCTTTAGGGTGGGCGTTAGCTGTCTGGGAGTACCCCATCTCTGTGAGCATCCCCCCCAAGACTCTGCTCCATGCTTTTCCCTCTGAACCTGGCCTGACCTTGCTCTAAAAGCAGCAGCAAACAGGAAAGGAGCCTGGAAGGGAGGTGTCTCTCTTCCTGCCCCAGTGACGTCGTGATGGCAGCTGGTCCCAGCCTGGATGGAGCTGGCTGCTCCAGCCTCCAGCATTGGAGCTGGAGGGGGGTGCCAGGCCAGGATACCCTAGCAGCAGGACCCATGCAGGGACCTACAGTGCTGGAAAGGGGTGACATCTGTGCCACAGACTCTCCTGGTTGTTTAGGGCATCCCTGTGCTCTAAACAGGGAGTTGTGGGGCCAGAAGGTGCTGCTGGGGTTGGCGTAGAGGGCAAGTGGGCCTGCCACACTGCCCTGTGGGAGTGGGACCCCGTGGGGAGCACAGCATCCTTGGTTCCTGCATGGGAATGGCACCAAACATCTTTTGAGAGCCCTGTGAGGAACCCTTGGGGCTCTCCTCTCCCCTCTGAGGCTTTGGAGACCTGGATGACACAAACTGGGGGACGTTTGAGCAAGGAGACCCTTTTCCTGGTGGCTCCTGCGTGATGCAGGCTGCCCAGAGGGATGTGTGGGAATGCATGCCGTGGGAAGCCTGCAGTGAAGCCACGGGGGTTTTATATATATATATAGTTTTTAAAAAAGCATTGCAGAAGCGAGCAGCAGGGCTGCTGGCACTGCTCCCTGCAGTGGTGTGAGCATCAGCTGCCTGCTCTGCCCACGGCTTTGTGCCTGCCCGCGGCAGCGCTGGGGCTAGGGGCTGTGCCTGGAGCATCCCCCCGTTAAGGGGAGTGGCAGCGGCTCAGGGCCAGCGGTGCATTGGGCAGGGCGGTGTTTGCTCCCTGGCTCGAGCCTGCCCTGGGTGTGGGGGAAAGGGGATCTCCGGGGGGAGCAGTCTTGGGGCGGGCTGGCTGGCATGAAGCTAGTGTGGCACGTGTGGCTGATGGGGGACGCTGCAGTGCCCGGCTCAGGCTGCCGCCCTGCTCTTCCCCCTGCTTTAAACCTGGAGAGGGGCTGGGGGGGAGTTTGCACCGCAGCAAGCTGCAGCGGGCCCCCCTCCCCTGTGCCCGTGCCTCAGTTTCCCCAGGGGGGCGATGGGGAGGGCAGGATGTGGGCTGAGCCGTGCTGTGCTCCTGGAGCAGCCCGTGCTGGTGGGGCCCCTTCCCTCCAAGGGGGACGGGCACCCTCCCCTGTCCCTGTCCTCCGGTCCATCCGTCCTCAGCCCCTGAGTCAGGGCCGGGGCTGCAGCGCTGGGCAGTGATGTCAGCCCTCGGGCTGGGGAAGCGTGGGAGGAGACTGCGGCCCGGGGGGAGCCCTGCGGCCCCGCGCACGGGCGGACGGACGGACGGCATGAGAGAGCCACAGCTGCCCGGGACGCCGACCTCAGCCCGAGCGGGACGTGCTGCCGCTGCCCGCCATGAACGGCAAACCGAAAGGTACTGAGCACTGGCGGCACCGGGGCTGGCCGGCAAACGTTCTTGATTTGTTTGAGGCTGTTCCGGCTGGGCTTGCGGGGGGCTGTTTTGGTTGAGCAGTTTCCCCAGGAGAAGAGCTCTCCCTGCCAGGGGCACCAGGGACATGGGCACCCACCACCTGCAAGGGACATGGTTGTCACCTCTGTGTCCAGCGATGGGGTGTTGGGGCAAGGTGTCCGTGGCAGGATAAGGCCCGCCAGCTGCCTGGCCTTGCCGTTGCCCATGCTGAGGCCCAGGCTCTGCGCCTCAAGGCAGGAGAGGGGTCACGACTGCCTGCTGCTCCCGGGCAATGCGTGCGTCCCCAGTGCCACAGCACCATGGTTTTTCTCAGCAAATTAGTTTTCTCCCTCTCATGTGTCCATGTTTTGTCTGTGGCTGCGCTAATGAGGACAAAGAGAGCCTGGCTGCATGTCGAGCATCCCTGGCACGGTGGCCCCAGGGGATCTGGGCAGAACAGGGGCTCGTGGGGCTACTCTTGCGCACAGGGGCAAGTTGCCTGGGAAGAATTTGAGGGGGAAGCTACTGGTACGCAGCAGGGCACCCTGGAGGTGAGCAGGCAGTAGTGAAGGTGGCATGTGGGACCTTCACAATGTTATGCTAGCCCCGGGAGGAGGCTTCCAAAGGATCTCAGCACCTCAGAGAGTGGTCTCAGCCCACTCAGGAGCAGGGTCTGGTGCCCCTGGCCGGGCTGCAGTCCCATCTAGCAGGGCACGGGGGTGAGCTATGGTCCCTAGGCTTCCAAAGCCATGGGGATCCTGGCTGGGTGCTTGGTCTGTGCCTCTGGTGGTAGGAGACCCGCTTCACTGGGACCATGTGGTCCTGGCCTGGTTCTCAGGAGCCATCCTAGAAAACAGGTTGGGCTTGAGCACAGCCAAGCACTGGTGAACCCCCGGCCCCTGCAGTGGCCACCTCCCTGGGTCCCAGTTTGGGGCTTGCATCCCCCTCTGGCTGCAAACTGGGAGCCTGTGGGATGGGTGGCAGGGTGGAAGGCTGCGAGCCCCCCCCCCCCCGGGGAGCCAGCTGTGAGTGTCTGCCTGCGCCTTGCCCTGCCCTTCCTCGGTGATACTTCGCGGGGTAAATAAGCACTTCCTCCAATTCTTCCCATTTGCAGCTCCTTCCCTTTCCTGCCGCCCTCCCACTCGGCCCAAGGAGCCAGCTGGCCTCCCGGGGCTGTGAGGGTGGGTACCGCTGCCATGGACCCCAGCACCATGGGGCCAACAGCAACCAGCACCCATCCAGCCCCCAGCTCGTGGCACCCAAATGGCTATCCCCTGCTCTAGCGGGGTCTGCAACCCCGGGGCTGGGAGTTTGGCTCCCGGGTAGTCACAGGGGGTCAGGATGCCATTCCCTGAGTCATCCTGCTCCCAAACCCCCCCAGTCCCCCTCCTCGCCCAGTGCGGGGGCAGGTAGGGGGTGTCCTGCCTGCCTGGAGGAGAGGCAGAACATGAAGGTCAGGGAAGAAGTGGCTCCCAGGCTCCCCGTGACCAAGGTGGCATGGCATGGCGTGGGTCCCTGGACACTCCTGTCCCCTGTTCCGGGAAGGGACGGGTGGTGGGAGGGAAGAGCTGCTGCAGCCCAGCCGGGAGCCGGCCAAGGCCCAGCCGAGGCCGGAAGGGGCTGGTGGGGGGCCGGGGTATGCGCGGGGGCTGCAGGAGCTGCAGCACGCAGCTGTGCAAACAAGGATGCGCGACAGGGCTGGGGGTAGCTGAGCCAACAGCCGGGGTTCGCAGCCTCCTGAGGCTGGCCCTGCCAGGCACCCAAGGTTCACTGGAGCGTGCTGGGATGGAGGGGCCGTGCCACTGGCATGAGATGGCAGGACACTCCACTTACCACAGACACCACAGGCAGGATGGACTGGCTCATGGCCACTGTGCCATGCCTTCACTGGGGGGACAGCAGTATGGGGGGGACGGGACACTGGTACCCCACTGTGCCAGCGAGGTGGCCACAGTGCCATTGGCATAGGGACCACAGCCCAGCCCTGGCAGCCTCTCCTGGGGAAGCCCCTTGGGTAGCCATGGGTGCCCTCCAGGGGTGCTGGAGGGTGCTGGGTCTGGCACCCTAGGCGTCGCTGGCCTCCAATGGGTGACTTTATTGGAGATGCTGGTCCCGTGGAGCCGTTGGGGCTGAGGATTCGGGGAGAGCCGGTCTGGGGCGTCTCCGACCAGGGCAGTGTTGATAAACCCGCTGGAGCGACCTGGGGCTGGTGTCTGAGTGTCGGAAACAGAAACCAGCTGGGACCAACCCAGCCGGTCGGACTGCCCCCCCCCCCTCCCCCCGCTGCTCAGCCCGGCATTCCTGGGATCCCAATCATCTCCAGAGCACCGGCTGTCGGGAGAGGAGCCGGCGGCCGGGCTGGAGAGCCCTGGGGTGGGCTCCGGCACCCCCGCCGCAGCACCCGCCAGCTGCTCACAGCTGCTGCTCCGCCCCGGGCAGCACTGGCCGGGGCCGGGCGGGTGGACGGACGGACAGACGGGGTTGTTCTGCGCCCGGCGGTCTGCGGCGCAGGACGGCAAGGTGAAAAGCTTGGTCAGGAGGCAGCTTTGTTAGCCCCAAAGCCCTAATTAAGGGCAGGGGGTGGTGGGGCTGGCAGGGGCTGGGTCTTCGGGGCAGGACCTCTGCGGTTCCTTCTCGGGAGAGGGAGGGATGTGGCTGGGGCTCAGCCCACAGCAGGGACACGAGTGTGCCAGTGCTCTGCGTGGTGCCAGCCTCTGGTAAGCCTGGCGCGGGGCTCACCAGTCTGGGTGAGCCGCAGTGGCCGGCGGCTCCTTCCAAGCGTGCCCCGGGCCCTGCTCCCCGCGGGGCTGGCCATGCTGCTGCGGTACCAGGTACCTCTTATCTCGGTAATGTCAGGAATGCACCGCGCCAGGGTTTTTTCCTCCACCATAAGCCAAGTGTGCCAGGAGTGGAGACCACGCACCCTGCCTGCCCTGCCTCATGCAGGCAGCTCTGCCCACCGGCACCTGGCTGGCTGCCCACCTGTGCTGGGCTCAAGCATCCCTGGGGCTCCCAGGGCATTGCTCCCACAGAGTGAGGTTTTGGTGTCCCCCTCCCTGAAGGGGGTTTGGGGCCCTGGCATGCTGCAGGGTGCCAGCCGTGGGGATGCAGGATGCTGCGGCAGACAGGCTGGCACTGGCAGGACCTGGCAGTGCCCGTGGCCGGCTGCTGGGCTGGTTGGCAGCAAGTGCCACGGCTGCGCGGTCTCTTGGTGCCAACTCATGTCTGCACTCACCCTGCCAGTGATGTGGCCTCGTGTTGCAGTGCATTGCAGTGGGTGTTTGGGGGAGAGCTGGGTCCCTCGGCTGGAGCACAGAGATGTGGTCCCGTTAGCAGCTGCTGTTGATGGCACTGCTCCCCGTGCCAGCACAGGAGGCTCAGGTGCCTTGGAGCATGACCCAGCGCAGCTGTAGGTGGCTGCAGGAGCCTCTGAGGTGCTTGGGCAAGTGGCTGGGGATTGCTCTGACTCCTGGGGAGTTGTGCTGGGGCACTGGTCCTCCACAGCACCCCCAGCATCCTTCTCCCCTGCCACATTTTCAGCATTCCTGCCCTGGGATGCTCTCAGCATCCTTTTCCCCAGTGCAGGCTCCTGCCTCGGTGACCCACTTTAGAGGACCCTGTGCCCCAGATGGCAACATGGGCTGGGGAAGGGTGGGCTGGCAGGGCTGTGCTCACCCTGTAGGAGCTGTGACCTGCCCCACACATGGAGAGCCCCATCTTTGGGGTGGTGGGTGCTTTCCCTATAGATGAGCCACTGTAGCGCCAAGCTGGGCAGCAAGCACAGGTGCCATGGGCCTTGCTCACTTGGTGGGGAGCAGATTAAAGAGCCCTGCAGAGAGTAATCTGCCCAGGCCCTGCAGGTCAGCTGGTCTTGCCAGGGATTACAGCTCCTTCTAATTAGCTTAATTGGGACAGTGTTGTCCTGGAAACTGGAGGGACTATCACCCAGATAACACCGAGGCGGTGGGACCCGCGCAAGAGCTGCTCCGTGGTCCTGAGCTGGGAACCCGATGGACCTGCTGCCTCCTGGCCCCGCTGGCACAGGGGTCATTGGCAGTGACTGGCTCTGACCCCGAGCGGCCCCAGCTCGTGCCTCGCCCGGCCATGGCTGTGGGGTGGCCAGGAGCACAGCACCAGGCAGATGCCCGCTGGCGGCCGAGCAGGTCTGTGCCACGCAGGGTCGGCTGGAGCCGGGCTCTGTTGCGCCGCGGAAGGAATGGGGATGGTGGTGGGACCCCCAGCAGCGCTTGCATCCCTGTGCCATCCCTGGTGCTGCTGAGGCCAGGGGCTTGCTGCCCGTCATGCTGGGGGCAGGAGGAAAGGCGGAGTAAGCCCCTGACGGTGTGGGGAGCTGGCTGTGGCCCCATCTGCCAGTGGGGGAAGCTGCGTGCCCCTGGAGCCCTGTCTGGCTTTCCGTGGCAGCGTGTGTGACTGCTGGGCACGAGCCCACACGGTGCCCGGCAGCTCCTGGCTCCCCAGCCCACAGCTTGGCTCTGGGGTCTGGCAGGGACAGAGGGGTTGAGCCAGCACCAGTGGTGACTGGGGTGAGATGGAGCATCCAGTACCTGGCTCCTGTACGCTGGGCTCCTCTGTGTGCCCCGCTGGCACTGCTGGGGTGTCGAGGCCAGCAGCCCCACAGCCCCTGCTCTTGCCTTCTGCTTTGGGCTGCCCTTGCCAAGCCCTGGCCAGGGCTGCAGCGATGCTCTCTGCAATGTGGGGTGGCAGCTGGGTCTTGGCCCCAAAACTCAGAAGTCTGCTCCATCCTGGCTGGCATCGACTGCACTGACTGTGGCAGGGACAGGCAGGTACTGGCAGCAGTGTCAGGACTCCTGGCACCGTCTCTGGCACTGCCAGGAGCAGTGGGCAGGGCTGTGGCCACCGTGGGGCTGGCCACGTGCTGCCTGTGTGGACTTTCCAGGGTCCGGCAGGGAATGGCTCGGCCTTTCCTTCCGCGACGCAGAGCTCCTGGCACAGGAGCCAGGACTTTCCAAAGTGCTTTGTTGTGTGTGGGTTTCCCTCCTGGTTGCTGGAGCGGGTGGATGCGAACGCAGAGACAGCAAAGGGCTGGGTGGCTGGGTCCAGCCCCGCGCCCTTCCTGCCCTGCAGTGGGGTGGCACGGGTGGCAGCCGGACATGGGACAAAGTGGGGCTCAGGAGGAGGTGGCCAGGCTGGGACACAGCGCAGGGTTTGCCACTGCCATGTCTGGGAAGGGCCATGGTAGGCACTGGGCATCAGCCCCTTCCTTTGGCTCCCACAGGAGCTGAGCTGGGACACGTCTGTCTGTCTGTCCCTGCTGAGTGCTCACTGTGTCCAGAGCCCTGCTCCACCCAGGGCAGGGCACCAGCAGCGTCCTGGGGGCAGCACAGGACCCGCGTCCCTGGTGCCACCAGGACTGTCCCTGGGCTGAGACGGAGGGAAGGCTCCCAGCCCATCATGGGTGCTGTAGCCACCCTGGTCCATGGGTGCCCTTCTTGGTCCTGATGGCAGCCCTGCCTGTGTGTTTCTCCACCCTGCTGCTGGTGACTCGCTTCTCTTGTGCCCCTCAGGGAGGCCCTCCAGGTCACACTCAACGATGTCCCTGTCTGTGCGCCCGCAGCGCCGAGTCCTCGTCACCAAGATCAATAGGAGCCAGTCCTTCGCTGGAGTGAATTCAACAGCCGACCGGCCCTTCAGGTAGGAGATGGGTGCTCGTGCTGCTTGCCACGAGGCATGGGGACAAGCTTGGGCATGGTGGTGGGACCTGCTGTGCATCTCAAGGCACCTTCCCAACCCGCTGTCCCAGCATGTCTTTCAGGGACCTTTGTGGTACCCAGGGGATGTTGGATGGGGGGGCTGCAGGTGGCATTGAGGCCAGATAGGAGACAGAACCCGCCACCCCCCCCTTCTGCTGTGCTGTGTCCCAGGCTGGGTGAGGACCTGGCAGCCCTGCAGCTCCTGCCACCCCACGTGGAGGGGGCAGGTGTAGCTCACCTTCATTCTTCAGCCAGCTCTTGAGAGCTTCTCTGTGACCACCTCTTGTTTAATGGGTGCGGTGGAGGAGCTGGGGTGGCTTTGAAGCATTGTGTCTCAATGGCCTCAACATCCTGCGGCAGCCTTTTGGGGTTTGAGTGCTGGTGTGAATCAGGGGTTCCTCTGGGTCATTTCAAACCTGTTGCTGAAAGGTTTTATTGGCTGCGTATCAGATGTGTTGCAAGGAGCAGCCATTCCCTACTCGTCCTTTTCAGCCACTGGCGATGTTGCAGTCCCATCATACCCTTCCTCCTGCTCTCTGCTGAACCTCATGTCAGTGAGAACCACCCCACACGCTGTGCATCCCTGCCACCCTCCTCCGCGCCACCCCTAGCTCCTGGCTGCACTCTCACAGGTGGTTCTTAGGACGTGGGCATGCTGTGGGTTTGGGTTGCGAGACTATGGCATTTGAATGCTTTTAATCCCTTTTCCTAGCACCCAGCTAGGCTCCTTACCTCCCAGTGCACCCACCAGTGCCAGGGGAGAGACATCTCTCAGCCAAATGGCTGGGGAAGGCAGCGCCAGGCTGCCTTGCCAGGTTGTAGACACTCACTGGGTGGGCACGAGCCCAGGCAGAGCCTCCCTGTGCTGGGAGCAGTCCTGCAGCCCTACTCGGCTCTCATCCCCAAGTCCTGTCCAGCCTCTGGGCCAAGGGACACTTTCCAGGCCACTGGCATATCGCTGGATCTAGGGGCTGCCATAGGGGCTTGCCTGGGGACAGGGAAGAGGGAGGGCTTTTGGATGCCCACAGCCAAGTGGCTCACGCTTGTGGGGGATGCCTCCAGGGACCACCCTGGAGGATGAGAATGAGGAGGGATGGTGGAAATCAAGCACTGACCCATCGCTGTAGCTCAGGAGGAGGTCAGGACATTCATTTCCCCCCACCAGCGATTCGGGGAAGTCTTTTGGCCACTCCTGCAATGAGTGGCATAGGATGGGAGGTCTGGCCCTGGGCTGGGAACTGAGGAGTGTCTCTGGGGCACTGGTGGTATGATGATGCCTTGGAAGGAGGAAGGGAAGAGCCGGTCTGAGTGGGGCGTTGCTCACTGGGCTGGGGAGCGACTCCCTTGCACAAGGCAGGAAGGGTGGTGTTTGGGTCCTGGGTTCTGGGTTGGCATCCCTTTGGGTCTGCCGGCGAGGTCCCTGAAGCGGTGGTGGGGCAACAGGTGGCCAGCAGCTCCATGCAGCAGGTTTGGTGACATCTGGAGAGGCGCAGAATCAGTGAGGATGTCCCTGCCCCATGTCACTGCACTCTGTGATGGGGTGACAGGGCTGCCTGTCCCCAGGGTGCTGTGGTGCTGCCACCCACTGGGATCCCTGCCTGTCCCTAGGAGCACGCGATAGCAGGCCAGCAAGCAGACGGTGGCATGTGTCACCCTGCCACAGTGCCCAGACCACAGGGAGCACCTCCGTGCCCCTGGCAGCCTGGGGTGCTGGGGATGGAGTAGGGCAGGGCCCTTTCAGAGGGTGGCCAGGGCTGGGGACGTCCCCGTGGGCACTCCAGGAATGCAGCCTGGCTCCAGCTGGTGCCAGCTCCATTTGCCTTTGCTCTCCTGACTGGCACCTGGGACCCCAGCCCTCTGCGGAGGCTGCCCTGTGGCCAGCCTCAGACCCTGCTGGGACGGGGTTACCTCCCTGCTCTTCTCCACTGCCAGCTTCACAGGTTCCTCCTTGTCCTTCCCATGGCTTTGGGGCAGCCGAACGCAGCTGGGGGGGCTGCAGGCGTGTGGTGCAGGCAGCGCTGCCCAGCCTCACGGCCCTGTCTCACCCAGCCCCGCTGGCCGGTTAAACTGGCTGCCGAGGAGTCTTGGGAGAGGCAGGCAGGTCTGGGCGGACCTGGCCTCCATCCCAGAGCTCCTTCTTGCCTCGAGACAGGGTGCCTGGCAGGCTGGGGCACCCAGGCAGACCCTGGTGCTATGTGCTGACCCCAGCTTCCCAGGGTTTGCCTGTTTCTTTCCCCAGGAATCTCTCACCCTTCACCCCCACTGTCTCCCGCAAGACTGGCTCCAGGGTCAGTAGGATGTTCTCAATGTCCCACAAATCCCCACCACCCAAGGTGCCTCAGCCCAACCGCCTCGACGAGGTGTACGAAGCTCTCAAGAAAGGTCTGACGTAAGTGCTGGGGCTCCCCATGGCCGGGTGGTTGGAGGCAGGGAGCCCCTGGGGGGCACAGGGACAGCTTGCCATGTGGGTCAGGGTTGGCAGCTCTCTGCTGTCACCAGGCAGGGACATGCCAGGTCTCCTGGGCGCAGTGCCTTGGGGTCCCGGAGCTGTGTGGGGTCCCACGTAGAGGCACACACGGGCTCCCTTGCCTGAGTGCTGGAGCGGCAGCTGGGGATGCGGGCCCAGATGTGCTGGGTTGGTGTGGGCTGTGGGTGGTGGGAGCCCTGGGCACGGTGTCCCAGCCTGACCCCCGTGCTGTGGTTGCCCCAGAGCCTACCTGGAGGTGCACCAGCTGGAACTGGAGAAGCTCAGCACCCAGATCCGTGAGTCCAAGAGGAATTCGCGCCTGGTGAGTGTCGCTTGGGAAGAGCCTTACTGGGAGCAGTGCTTTGGGCAGACGGCTGGGGTTGTGGGCATGGCTGGGGCAGCTTGTGGTCCATCTGTGTCCCAGGGCAGAGGCTGCTTGCTTCTGTGGGGACGTCAGGGGCCAGCCCAGGCTCTGGTGTTGGGCTGCACAGGGCTCCTGTCCTACTGTCATGCAGTCTCCAGCCCTGGCTGGACGCTGCATGTCTCCACCAACATGCTAAGGGTGGTGGATGCAATGTGCTGGGTCTCCTTGGGTGGGCAGAACTGGCTTTGTGCTGCGTCTTATCCCTCTTCTCTCTCCTCCAGGGCTTTCTCTACGATCTGGATAAGGTAAGCAGGAGGGTCGGTGCCCTGTCCCCCTTGTGTCCGCCTTCCTAGTGCCTGGGATGTGCTGCTGCCAGCCCTTCCCCACCTGCAGTGCCCTGCTGCCTGCCCCTCGTCCCCGGCACAGCAGAGTGCCCGTGGGGTGGGATCAGGGCTCTGTGGGCAGCATGGGTCCAGGCAGGGGATAAGCAGAGACAGGCAGGGGCTTGCAACCCACTTTGTGTCAACAAAAGCTCTTGTTGGTGAGTGCTGAGCCTGGGTTAGCTCTGAGGCTGGGAGAAGAGCACCCTGGAGCCCGGCGTGTCTCCTGGGAGACAGGGGAGGCTGGAGGATGCTGCAGCACATAGATGCAGGTGCAGCCTCTGCTCTGTTCAGTGCCAGCTGCCACCCTGCGCCTTCCAGGAGGGCTGGTGACCAGGACCCATCCCGGCCGCAGCACAGGCACACAGCAGGGCACATCCTGACCTGCAGCTCCTCTGCGGAGCGGTTGGGCTGCTGCTCACGCTGTCTCCTCTACTTTTCCAGCAAGTGAAGTCAATCGAGCGCTTTCTACGTCGCCTGGAGTTTCATGCTAGCAAGGTGAGAGCTGGGGACCAGGGTCATCTGGGGGCAACCTCAGTGCAGCGCTGGGATGGCTGTGCTGTCCCCTTGCTCTGCCTCTCACCGCAGTTCGGGCCCATCCTTGCAGATAGATGAACTCTACGAGGCTTATTGCATCCAGCGGCGGCTGCGTGATGGAGCCCACAACATGGTCAAGGCTTACAGCACGGGCTCCCCAGGCAGCCGGGAGGCACGCGAGAGCCTGGCTGAGGCCAGCAAGGGCTACAAGGAGTACACAGAGGTGAGGCAGTGGGCTGGGGTGGGCTGGCAGGGTGCTGGGTCCCATGGGTGGCTGCTAATAGGTGCTGTCCATCCATCTGTCCCCAGAATATGTGTCTGTTGGAGAATGAGCTGGAGAGCCAGCTGGGCGAGTTCCATGTCCGGATGAAAGGTAAGGAAGGCGTCCTGCTCCGTCCCTGGCCTGCTGCCTGCCTGCCTGCTGTCGCTGACCCCTCTGCCTTCTCTTGCAGGACTGGCAGGCTTTGCCCGGCTTTGTGCTGGTGACCAGTATGAGGTTGGTGGGACCATATGGGTTGGGATCTACTCTTCTCCTGCCCTTGCAGTCCGTGGGGTGCCTGGGGGGTGTAGGTGGGCGCTGGTGTGGAGGGCATGCTGCAGGGCGGTGGTGGGTGGCGTGGGTCCCTGGCTGTGCCTAGGAAAGTGCAGAGAGCACCCACCACCCTAGTGTTGTATCTCCCCCACACCCACATCTCTGCATCCCCAGATCTTCATGAAGTATGGGCGGCAGCGGTGGAAGCTGCGGGGGCGCATCGAGGTGAACAGCAAGCAGGTGTGGGACAGCGAGGAAATGGTTTTCTTGCCCCTCATCACTGAGTTCCTCTCCATCAAGGTATGGTGCAGAAGTGGGCAGGGATGGTGTGGGCCAGCTGCCACCCTGCATCCCGGCAGGGCTTCCCTCCAGGACCTCACCTAACCCTCACCCTCACCGGGGTGGGAGGAGGCTGTCTGGTGGTGCTGGTATCCAGGCACACAGCGTGATGCAGACATGGCATGGATAAGACAAAGTCACAGTCTTCATCTGTTCTTATCCCTCTCCTTCTGCAGGTGACAGAGCTGAAGAGCCTGGCCAACCACGTTGTGGTGGGCAATGTGTCCTGTGAGACCAAGGACCTCTTTGCGGCTCTGCCCCAGGTAGTGGCTGTGGACATCAACGACTTGGGCACCCTCAAACTCAGCCTGGAGGTGACCTGGAAGTGAGTGTCTTAGCAGGCATTGCCGGTAGCATGTGGCAGGGCTGGGGATGCCTGGTGTGGTGTGGCCAGAGGTGGCCTGCCCCAGGCTCTCCCGCATCCCAAAACGGGGCTGCAATTATGGAAAACCAGAGCTGGACCAGATGGGGTCCTGGTGTCCTGCTTGCTGCAGAGCAAGGCCAAGACTCCCCCCCAGGCTGGCACTCCCCCTCACCTCCCTGCTCTTCTCCCCAGCCCCTTCGACAAGGACGACCAGCCCTCAGCAGCCAGCACCGTCAACAAGGCCTCCACAGTGAACAAGAGGTTCTCCACCTACAACCAGAGCCCACCCGACACCCCGTCCCTGCGGGAACAGGCGTTCTACGTAAGTGCGGCGCCAGGCAGGAGTAACGTGGGAGGGGTGGCCCGTGGAGGGGTCGCGTGGGGACGTGCCCAGGCTGCATCCCAGAGGGTGGCATGGCTTGGGCACAGGGGTGCTGCGCAGCTCCTCTCCAGCCATCCGGCCATGGCTCCCCGGCACCGGCTCCTCCCGTGCTCACAGCTCCTCTTCTCTCTGCCCAAGAGGCCGGGGCGGGCGGCCGACAAGCACGGTTGGTCCTTGCTGGACATCTTTCGGGAGACACTCTTCAAGAAGCTGTCTCAGAGCTGCTCCTGCGGCGACGTCTCCTCGGCCGAGCTTGGGAGATGGCCGCAGCAGGGCCGTGTAAGTGTGAGGGCTGGAGCCGGCCAGTAGCTTAGCCCAGCAGTGTGGCCATCCTGCAGTAGCCGTAGCCGCTCCTTGTCTCCTGCTCACTAGCCCTCGCTGATGCCCAGAGGCCTGATCCTGCCAGGTGGGGGTCTGGCTAGCCCCGATGAGGCAGTCCCCCAGCTTGGTGAGCCTGGGTGGCAGAGCCTGGCTCCCTCTGGTCTGCATGCCCTCGTGCAAGAGGTGGGCACTAGTGAGTAGAAAGCTTGTCCATGTCCCTGCACTGGTGGCATTGGCATGGTGATGGTGATGGTGTGGCGCTAACAGGGTACTGATGTGGCACTGGGTCAGTGATGGTGACCCACTGGCATGGCACTGCCGTGATGGCCAGCGCTGCCTCCCGTGAGCTGGTGCTGGAGCTGTTGCCATCCTCGCAGCTGTAATGTGTTGGTGTCCTTGCCTCTACGTCGCACCCTGCAGTGCTGGGGCTGGGGCTGGCCACCGTGCTGGGGAGCCACTGGCACCCTGGGGCTCCAAGCTGTGTGTGGCTGGGCCTGGGGAGATGGACACCCCCCTGGTCTGGGTTGCAGAGCAGGGCTGGAAGAGGCAGCTGTGCTCTGCCAGATCCTCACTGCCCGTCCTGCTGGGCTGGCAGAGCCGGGGTGGTGTGGCAGCCTGTGCTGGTGGTCACAGCTGCCTTGGTGCCCCCCAGCTTGTCTGGCTCTGCTGCTGGGGAAGGGAAGGCAGCTGGAGGAGCAGGGGTGGCCAGGGGGCTTGTCTGACACCATTTTTCCCCCCTCCCCAGAACATGCTGCGGCGCCAGGAGGAGCTGGAGAATGGCACAGCCTGGTCCATCTCCTCAGAGTCCTCGGATGACTCCTCCAGCCCGCAGCTGTCCGGCAGCGCCCGCCATGCCGCACACAAGCCCATCGTGCAGCCCGAGGTGCAGGCGTCCGCCCCCGCCATCGAGATCTCCTTCTCCCAGCAGCCGGAGGAGGGGGCCGAGGGGGCCGCCAGCATCCCCCCTGCTGGGAGCCATCTGGAGGAGCTGGGCAACAGTAAGAAGGAGACGGTGGCCAACGGGCACATGCCCTACTCCCGGACTCTGAGCCACATCAGTGAGGCCAGCGTGGATGCCACAACGGAAGCCAAGGCTGCAGAGAGCCCCTGGGAGCTTGCACCCAGCCTGGAGGACCCAAGGATGGGCGAGCAGGATGCGGACCCCCTCCCTGGCGCCTCAGTGGCAGCTGCCATGGCAAGGCAGGACAGGGGTGCTGAGGCCAAGCCCCGCGCCTCCGTGGCGTGGGCTACCTCCTGTGAGGCGGAGGCCAGTGGGGCCGAGGTGCGGAGCCAGGTGCCAGCACAGGGTGGCTGCAGCACTGGCATCCCCTTGGCACTGGCACAAGCCTCCGTGGAGGAGAGCCCCGTCCCCACCATGCCACTGCCTGCCAGCGTCCCTGAGGTGCCACGGGGGAAGATGGTGGACTCAGGTCTGGAAGAGGCCATCAGCCTCCTGGGCTCGGCCCTGGATGACTATCGGGGGCAGTTCCCAGAGCTGCAGCCCCTTGAACGGGAGCTCAAGCGCCTGGAGGAGATGCTGCTGGTGAGGGGCTCCCAGCAGTGCCCAGGGCAGAGGGGGATGGGGCCATCCTGGCTGGCAGTGCCTGGGGACAAGGAAGATGGAACCATCCTGGCTGGCAGTGCCCAGGGATGCGGGTGGCAGGGCCATACCGGCTGGCAGTGCCTGGGGACATGGGGGATGGAGCCATCCCAGATGGCAGTGCCCAGGGATGCAGGTGGCAGGGCCATCCCAGCTGGCAGTGCCTGGGAACAAGGGGCCGGAGGCACTGCTGGCAGCACCCAGGGATGCGGGTGGCAGGGCTGTTTTGGCTGGCGAGCCGCGATCCGACCCCGTCGTGCCTTCCTCTGCAGCAGAAGCAGGGCGTCTTCCTCAGCCGGGCCTCCAGCATCAGCCTGACAGTGGAGCATGCGCTGGAGAGCTTCAGCTTCCTCAACACCTCCGACATGGAGGACTCGGAGGGCTCTGAGGAGGAGTCCCTCCAAGAGGAGAGGTGTGCAGTGGGGCCCACGGGATGGGGCGTGGGGCAGGATGCGCCCTGGGGCAGCGGGGACAGGGCTTGCCCAGCTCTGCCAGGGTGCCCAAGCACGTTCAAACCAGCCCATCACAGCCCAGGGCAGGTCTGGGTCAAGAAGCAGCAGGGTCTGGCCCTTCCCGTGGCATGGTGCCACCCTGCATCTTTCTATGGGGCTGGGCTGGCAGGCAGCCGCCGTGTCCCTGGGACCTCCTCCTTTGCCCAGTCCTGGTGCCATGATACTGCAGGTCCTCCAGGAGCTGCCTGGCGGGTGCGGAAGGGCCAGGTGCAGGTCTCCCTGCACTGACCCGCTGCCTCGGTCTCTCCCTGGCTCAGGAGGGCTGGCAGAGCCCGGCGTGGCAGCAGGGCCCCCAGTGCTGGCGAGATGGGGGCAGACGACACTGGCATGTGCAGTGGCTCCGAGGCCAGCACTGACCCCATGAGCACCGGCAACGAGTTCCTGGATAAAGCCCTGGTGCTTCACCTCAACAACTGCAACCGCCTGCTGCTGGTGAGGAAGGGGCTGGGGCATGGTGGCGGGAGACGTCCAGGGGTGGGAAGCCTTGGGGTGGGTTCTGGGTCCCTCGTTGAGGGGTCTCTTGCTGCAGCACAGAGGCTGTGCTGGGGCAGTGAGCTCTGTCCCTGAAGTCGCCGGTGTGGTTGTGCCTTTGCAGAAGCTGGGCACCTTTGGTCCCCTGCGGTGCCGGGAGATGTATGCCCTGGACAGGCTGCTGCAGGAGGCGCAGGTGCTGGAGATCGTCTGCCAGCTGACGGAGGAGCGAGCAGGAGCAGCTGGCTCTGCTGCCGAAGGTAAAGACATGTGGCCAAGGGGACCGTCCATGCCACCCCAGGGGCTGCATGGAGCCCGGTCTCCCCTCGAGCACGGCTGGGCGGCAAGGGGCCAGGCCAGCCAAAGGGCAGGAGCCACCTGCCCACTGCTGTGGCCCGGGGAAGCTTGACAGAACCTGTCTCCACAGTGGTGCAGTTCTCGACACGCAAGGAGGGTGTGCTGTCCCTTTGGGACCGCTGCGTGGAGCTGCCCAACATCTACACCTGCCCCGTGGAGCGGTTCCTGCAGGTGCTCAGCACCCAGTATGTAGCACCCATCAGTGAGCAGCACCCTGGTCTGGCTGACACGGGTGAGTGGGCACCTGGGCTGTGCAGGGACAGAGCTGCCAGCCTTGCTGGGTGACTGTGCGTGGGGGTCTATGGATGCTGGGAGCCCGTAGAGGGGTGGCTGACCCCAGCCCTTTCCCACAGTGTGTGTGAAACTGGTGGAGGATGTGCTGAATCGGCGGCTGCCCCGGCGGCCCGGCAGCGCCCAGGGTGAGCAGGTCACCATCTTCCAGTACTGGAGCCACTTTGAGTCACTTGGTGCCCTGGTGCTTGACACCCACATGATGGAGCTGGCAGAGGAAGGTGGGTCGTCGCCGCCCCCCAACCCTGGCACAGGGTGCCAGAGGGGAGGGTGGCCATAGGGGATTGCCCTGCAGCGCTGCCATGACCACCCTGGGGCATCAACCAGAGGCTCAGCCGTCCTGGAGGTGGGCAAGCAGGTCTGATCCAGTGCACTGCCCGCTCCTCTGCTGCCTTCCTGAGCACCCCGAGTCCTTGCTGTACGTCCCCAGCATCTTGGCTTGGGTAACCCGGCAGCTCCATGCATTGGCACCCCATATGGCACTGGTGCAGGGTGCGCGGGGACGGGTTCCTGATGGCAGCAGGGGCATCTGGATGATGCAGGCAGTGCTGCTGGGCTCCCTGCACCTTGGCTCAGCCGGCGGCTCCCCACAGCGCTGCTGGCACAGAACCTCAACTCGGACGACCAGGACGTGGTGCTGCGTGCCCTGAAGCGCATGCCCGAGGGCCGCCTGAAGAAGGAGGGACTGAAGGCGCTGAGCCTGCTCCTGGTGGAGGGCAACAGCAAGGTGGTGAGCGCCGTGTCAGCCCAGCTCCGCAGCTTGGCGGAAAACCCTCGCTTCCACCAACGGGTACGTGCTGGGCAGGTCAGGGATGAGGTGGGCTGGTGCCACAGCCCCCGAGGTGCTGCCCCCCGCTGCCGTGGGCAGCGGCACTGACCCCCCATCTCCCTCAGGCCCTCGTGTGCTACCTGGAGCAGCTGGAGGATGAGGAGGTGCAGACACGCGTGGCGGGGTGCGCAGCGCTGGGCTGCCTGAAGGTGAGAGGGATGTGGGGAGGAGGTGACAGATCTGTATCTTGTGGAGGAGTTGACGTGATTCTGGATGCACCTGCACAGCCTCCTGCTCCTAGGAGAGAGGAGCTGGGGATGCCCCCAGTGTGCTGGAGAAGCAGGAAGGGAAATGGGGAGGCAAGGGACAGGATGAGGGACTTCCCTGTGCGATGGGGCTGTGGCGCCCTGTGCTGCCATTCCCTGGGCTTTGTCCCTGCTGCCAGCCACGCTCAGCCCCCTTCTCCCTTCTGCAGGCCAAGGAGAGCATCGAGCAGCTGGTTTACCTGTGCCAAACTGACAAGGAGCCTGTGCGGGAGGCAGCCAAGCAGAGCCTGATGCTGTGTGGTGAGTGTTCCACTGCTGCCCTCGGCTCCCTCCCCAGCCATGGCATCCTGAGCGGCATCTCCTAGGGCCAGCAGCGCCCGTGGGACAAGGGGGTCCCAGGCTGGTCCCTGCCTACCCTGTGTACTCTGCCTCATCGTGCCCCAAGCTCTGCCAGGCAATAGAAGCTGGCAGCAGGCAGCAAGGGCCAGGCATCCTGTGTCCACAGAGCACTGAGCTGGGTTGTTATTTATTATTTGCTAGATGGCACTGAGAGAACCATCTGAGTGGGTTTCTAGGCCTCCAGAGCGCGGCAGCTGCTGCACAGGTTGGGACACGTGAGCCATCCTCCTCTCCCCGTCCCTGCTCCTGCCGCTTTGCTCACGAATGTCTCCGTCTTAGAGCCTGTCAGCCATGTCACGTTTTGGAGTCTGTGTCTTGGTTGTTCATAGAAGCTGCTGTCCCTGTGGCACCCTGGCACATGTAGATGCCTTGTGTCCCATGTCCCAGCAGACTGTCTATGTCACCATCTCTTGCTGGGGATGGCCACTGCTGTGGTGCCAGGCAAAGGTCTTGGAGCCAGCTTTGTAGCATGGATGTGTGCATCCCCTGTGTGTGCTCGGGGGTCCTGGGGAAGCCCTCAGGATCCCTGGGCCAGTGCATGCAGATGTGCACAGCTGTTTGAGACACTGGAGCTGGCGCAGCCCCAAGCCTGGGCCCCTTTGCTCCACGCCAGGCTCTCCGTGAGCTGGCGCTCCTGCAGCCCAAACGTGGGTGACCCCGGCCCCGTGTGGGCACGGGTAGAGCAGGCAGTTGAACAGGATCTGCAGCATCTGAATCAGGAGCTCTGGGGGCTTTTTGTGCCAGATCCCAGCTGGGACCTGCCCAGGGGTGTGCTGAGGAGGATGAGGGAAGTCTCTGCTCCCTGGCTGCAGCACGCAGGCTCAGCGCTGCCAGGCGTTAGCCGCGTCCACGGCCGGGGAAGGTGGCTGGGGATGGGCAGGGGCCAGAGCTGCTGCAGTGCAGTTCACTGACCACAGCGTGTACCTGCAGGGGAAGATGGTAAATCAGCTCACCGGCGGCTGGAGGAGACCCTGGACAGCCTCCCGAGGATCTTTGCCCCAGCCAGCATGGCCAGTACAGCTTTCTGAGATGCCACGCAAAGCCACCTGCCGCCCCCGGAGGGCAAGGGCACCGCTGGGCCGCCCGGGCACGGACCGGGGCCGGGCAGGGCCTGGCAGCTCCCACTCTCAGCAGCACACCGCAGTGTTACCCCCGCCATGGCCGCATGCTGCCTTACGGAGCACCGCACACCGCACCCCCTGCCCCTGGCCAGTGGCCCGCGGGGTGCCACGCACGCACCCAGCGCAGGGGGGCTGGCTGCACATCCCACCCTCTGATTGCTATTTGAAATACACGGGGAGCCCAGCCTTCCTGCCCTCCTCATTGGCCACAGCCTCGGGGACCGAGCGGCAGGGACACTACGGGATCTCTCTGCCTCCTCTTGCCTTCCTCCTGCTCGAGGGCACGTGCCCTGTCCTGGAAGGACCTGCACTTTGGAAACCATGCCGTTTCTTTCCAGGAGTTGCCTGGGCTGTGGGGACTGCTGCCCTTTGCCACCTGAAGTCCCCAGGACTTAAATAAAACAAAATATGAGATATTAATATATTCTGCTAGCGTTTCTTCTTTCCAGCTCCACGTGCTTCTGTCCGACCCCGGCTGTAGGGAGCATAGTGAGATGTGGCCCCGGCCTTTCCTGGTCTGTTGGCAAGCGCCTCGGAGGGCAGGGGCAGGAGGAGCAACAAAGGGATGGACAGACGGACGGACAGAAGCTGCCACCTTTTTTTTTTGTTTGTTTTATTTTTTATTTACAGATTTTTGCAGAAAAACAAAAGCAAAAAAAATCTTTTCTATGTCTCTATAAATCTATATATAATGTAATTACAGAGAACAACTAATTTTGATTTTAAACTAGAAATAAAAACAAAACTTTAATGAGTGATGGTGTCACTGTGCAGGTGTTTCTTTGGCCCCACGGCCCAGGGGCAGGGTAAGCAAGCTGGGATCAGCGCAGCAGGCTGGAGGGTGGCAGCGGGGCATAACTGCGATTTCTGGCATCGCCCTGCCCTGCATCTCAGCCACCAGCAAGCTCCAGCCTGGGCCAGCACGTGGGGCTGCTGGGTGCCTCTCGCAGCCAGGTGTGCTGGAGACCCAGCAGAAGGTACAGAAGCCTTGGCCCTCCTGGCATGGCACAACCAGGGCAGAGGATCACCCTGGCCATGCATGGAACTGCGCAGTCCCACAGCACCCTCACTGTCCTGCCTTGCAGGGGTGCCATCACTGTGGCAATTTGAATGCCATTTCCAGTGTTGTCCTTATAAACGTGCAGATGAATGCTTCTGGACTGAGGGACAAAGCTGGGCTTAGCTGGGTGTTTCTCAGGTGCTTGGACAGCTGAGGATCAGCACTGCTCCCACGGTGGCCTTTGGTTTCACCAAAAGGGGAGCAGGTTTCTCCTTTTTGGCAGTGGAAGGAGTTTCCACCTTCCCTGAGCTTTGCAAGAGTTGCCGAGATGTTGCCAAAATTTGGCTGCTGGGCATGGGAAGTGTCACCCAAGGTGGCTGTGTTGAAGCTGTACAATGGAGATGCCCAGCCCTAGCTTCTACTGTCTTCTGTACCTGTGGTGGAAACGCAGCTGAACTGCTTTTTCAGACCTGTTCCCATAAGTATTTGGCACCTCTTGGTGCAGGTCTCATCAGTGAGCCACAATGGATCGAAGATTCACAGAATAGTTGCGATGGGAAGGGACCTTTGGAAATGCTCATGTACTCCCTGCTGCTCAAAGCAGGGTCAGCTAGACCTTGGGTCCACATCTGGTTGGGTTTGAGCATCTCTGAGGATGGAGATGTCAGAACCACTCTGGCAAGCCCATGCCAGTGCTTGACCATCCTTACGGAAAAAGCTTTTCTGGAGTTTTAACTCGAATCTCTGTACTTCAGTTTCAATTTGGTGTTTGGTCTTTCACTGGGCACCACTGAGGAGCATCCGCCTTCTTTAGCCCCACCAGGTATTAATACACATGGAGAAGAACCCCCCATGCTGGGCCAGCCTTCATTTTTTCTAAGCTAAACATCCCCAGCTCTCTCAGTCTCTTCTTATAGGACAGCTGCTCCAATCCCTTAATCATCTTAGTGGCCCTTATGATCCTGGGAGGGGAGTAGGTTAGAGTAGCAAAGATGCCCCGGATGGCAGCAGAAGGGACCCCTGTGGCACTGCCTGCCACCCACCAGAGCAGGCAGTGGTTGCAGGGGCACTGCCAGCATGGGTAGAGCTGGAGATTTACAGCCCCCAGGCCAAGAAGCAAGTCCATCAGTGCTTCCCAGGGTTTCTACGCAAGTGCCAGTAGGTTACAGCCTCCACGTCCTTCTTCCTCACCAGAGCAAAGCTTTTTGGGCTGGCTCAGGCAGAATGCCACATGCAGCTGGACACACAGGGCAGGGCCATGCTGCAGCCCCACACGAATGCTGCAGAGTGCGTCATGGTACATACACAGGGTGTCCCAGGTGGGACACTACCTCAGCGTAACCCCTTTTGGGTGCAGATTTACCTGGGATGGCGGCAAGGGGGTAACCAGGAGCCACTTTGCTGTATCACTGCTCACTTAGCCTTCTTTCACCTACCTTGGGAACTGGACAAACCACAGGGGGGAAGAACAGTGTTTCTCCCAAAGTGCTGCATTGCACCGCCAGCTGCAGGCAGCAGGAGATGTGGGATATGGGTCCCAGCTGGCATGTGCAACCGTGGACAAGAGCACCCAAGTGGTGGAAAGTGGCTCAGCCATCTTAGATGTTTTGGTTTGTTTTTCCCCTGAGTAACCCCTGCAAATAAAGCCAGCCCAGTGCTCCAGCAGCCAGAGCCACAAAGTCAATTCACTCACCTGCGTGTGAGTCCTCCTTGCCCTGCCGAAACCCAGCCCCGTCCCTGCAGTGCAGCACCACCTGCCAGGATAAGTTACACCTTGGCTGTAGCGAGACTGGAGCAGGAAAGCAGCCTTCCGTCAGGGCAGGCAGGGAGCTGCAGGTCAGGACAAAATGACTCTGCTCCTGGAACTGCAAAGAATAACCTCATTATTTATGTGGTTTTAAGAACATCTAGGGAAAACATCCCAAGGAGATTAATTTAGGAATCTGTTGCCCAACGCCTTGTCTTAATGGGTCTATGCCAGCACTGCCAAAGACCTCTGCCCCATGGACACTGCCAGGTCACCTGGAATTGCAGGACTGCCATTTTAACTGGAATAAAGTTAAAAAAATAAATTTTGATTTTTGGACAGCACTCACTGAAGTTTGCATCCTGCTTAGGTTTGGGGTGGGTTTTTTTGGGTGTGTGTGGGTTTTTTGGTATTTTTTTTTAGGGTTGGGGAGGAGTAGAACAACCATTACAAGAGCCAGCCGTTTGAAAGGAGGCAGGGAACTCAACTTTTCCTTCCAGGATTTAACATCTCCTCCAGCCCTTGTGCAGGAACTGCAGCACTCCATGAGGTGAGCTCCCTGGGAGCCACTCTCACAGCACATGGGGACAGACACAGCACCGCAGAGCTCGTTTTGCAGCAACGTGCTTGCTATTTCAAAGGAGACCATGTGCCAGCACCACATTTGTCAGCCAAATCTGTGTCAGCGCTTGAAACATCTCCCTCTCGTATGGACGTGCTCGTGCTCAGCAGCTACTTGCTTTTCTTGCAGGAGCTGCAGCCCGTGGGAGGGTGTCTCTGTCACAGTTACATTACCCATGTGCTCCGGCTTTGAAAAGACATTCCTTTTCCCCATTTACTGCTGTTTTGCTTTTAGTTAAATGCATGCATATGGATTCTGGAGCAGTCTTTGGTATCGGTTTTTACCTGCTGGTCTCAGGGTAGTATCCTGAGGAGCCCCTGCAGATCATCAGCACAAAATAACCAATCAGTTTATCATACCCTTCTCTTGGATGGCATCGGGGCTGGTGCAGGCTGTGACACCAAGAGCACCCACCAGCCAGAATGACCCCAAGCAGGTGCTGCCACTTTGGAGCACCACAAGCTCTGATCAGCCCTCATGAAATGACTTAAACCTGGATGTCACGCCATTTTTAGGGGGCTTTAGTTTGGGAATCTCCGGTGTGAGCCGCCACAGCGTTGGACCTCTCACCTTATCCCAGGCTTGTACAAAATCATGTTTCCAAGGCATTCACCAGGGCACTTAGAAATGATTCAAACAGCTAAGCAGTCTGCATTGAACCACAGCAAAGCAACAACATCCTCATCATCATTGACATGTTCTTCACAGGGCTGTCAGGCACATACATATGGGCTTGTTCTCCAAGGACCACTCCTAAGGTGACAGCTGGGGCCTCATTTCACACAGAGACCAAAGCGTGCTCCAGGCAGCCTCCAAAACTTCATTTAATGCTGGCTCTCAAACTCCACTACTGCCTGAGTGAGGAGAGCGGTGGCGACTCCTGAGGGCTTGTACAGTGTGAGGCTGATGGAAGGACAGAGCTAGGAGGAGCAGGGAACGAGGCAGGTGAGCTCACTCAGGGCCTCAGCAAGGTGGCCAGGAGCTCCTTGGCTTTGGTTCTTGCCATTCTGCTCACAGGCAAGGTGTCTCTGGGAGAGACCTCACTCAGGCAACTTTTCTAGGAGCATCTGCTTCTGGGTGGCTAATTTGGACAGGCTTGGAGGCTGATTTTCAGGAGCATCCACAATTAGGACTGAAGCTGAGGGCTTGAATCCTCTGCAAATCAGCTTGAAAGCATCTCCAAGTGAGGAACCCAAGATCAATATGTCAGGGGGGGCACTTCTGGCTGAAGTCCAGGAATGGGTGCTTGCCGGAACAACTTCTGTTTCCTAAGCAGTGACACTCCGACTATCAAAGACAAGTGACCGTTTGCCACAGGATGGCTACAAACAAAAGGCAGAGCACTCATTTACCCCCAGCCCTGGATGCATATTTGAAGGAACATAAGAAGCAATTTTACATAAAGCCAGTGCTCCTCTCCATTTTGATTTGTGCCTGAACTAAGTTTTTAGCTTAAGGCAGGATTCACAGCTACACATGAAATATATGTCATTCTCCCCAAAATTACAGCATGAGAATTGATGGGTTGGCAGCTTAGAATATATGGAAATTATTTTTTTTTTAAAAAATCACACCACAGAATCTCATTTCCCCAGAAATGTTCTCAGCAGATTCTTCATGCCATACTGAATTAATTTTCTTTTACAGCAACCCACCTAGTGGACAAAGGGAAGGCAACGGACCTGAGACTTTCTGGATTTTAGCAGTTTTTCATAGTCCAACAGCAGTTGGACTCAAAGACCCTCGTGGGTTCCTTCCAGCTCAGCATATTCTGTTCCTATGATTCCAATTTCTCAGGCAATGAAGACCCCAGAGGTCATGGTTGTGGGCTACACACTGTCACTTCTCTAATTAATGGTCACTTTTGCCATTGCTTTGTAACTAATATTTTCTCCTTCAGCCAAGGCTGAAGACACAAAGCTACATCCTTGTGACTCAACACAGCTGGTCCCCCCTGGCTGCTTGGTGAGCTACAGTTCCCTCCCTGTAAGGAATTAATGGACTCAGCCTGGTGTCATAATCATCAGCAGGCAAATTGGACTCGGTTGTCAACAGCCCCGAAAGGAGTATCGGCGCCCACAATGCAGCCCCACAGCACTGCCCCCAGTGCTCTGCTTCTTTGCAAGGACTGGGAGAGCTTAGGCAGGAGAAACCCGTAAAGCAGCGTCAGGGCCCTTCTCACTCACCACCTCTCAGCCCACCCCCTCATCATGGAGCAGCAGCCTGCTAGACCCTTCTCTTCTCCATGACACGGTTCAGCAATACACAAGCATTATTCAGACCAGTATTTGAAGCCATAGTTTATGCATGTTAACATATGCTACATTTGTCTGATGGTTTTGTTGCTTGCTAAGCAGGTTGGGGTTAAGCCCAGGCAGTCAAACAGCTTTTACTCTGCCCTGCAGTGATATCTCAAGAGGCAAAAAATTGAGGAAAGATTTTTAACATCAGTTTCTACTGTAACAGCCTTACAACTCTTTTAGTCCTATCAGCACAGGTTTGTGTTGAAGTCTCTCTATACATTTAGTCTTCTCTCTGAATTCCTGGCCTTATTGTCTACCAGGGACTGATGGAGGAGTAAAAAGGAGCAAAACTTGCACCTTCCTTCCAACGTATATAGGTTTTGAACTATTAATATTTTAACCCATTACTCTGGCTCTATTTCACATGTTTTTATGGAAAGAAAATACAAAGGGGATGCAGCATGAGCTCATAGAATTCTCCCCTCAGCTTGCCTGTCAATCAGCTATGGGTCTGCAGCAATGTTACTGAAGATGAAAAAGTATGCTAAACCCAGAAGATTCAGCAACACAGGGAACTGCAGAAAATTAAAGACATGCAATCCCCTGTGCTTTCGCATACAAATTTGCCTATCTTGCTATGAACGCTGTGGCCGTTTCCACCTTTTTGGTGGTGGAGGGGGAAAGGTGCAGACAACAAACGCAGCACATCCAGCTTCTGATGGACAGGACCTGACCTCGTTAATTCCCCTAGAAGCTCCCTGCAAAATACCTGGCACCACATTCACAATTCCTGCAGCACTGAAGCTAACTCGAGCAGTTTGTCCCACTTGATTACAAGCTTGGCAAGTCCCAAGGTCCTTTAAAACCACCAGGCAAATACCGTCTAAATCCAGTAATCTGTTGGTATTTATACAATTGCACTGCAACCTCCTGGCGATTAATTCATAGCAGTATTGACCCCTCTTCCAAGAAAAGGCGAGAGGAAAAGACTGTCCTTCTAAGAAAAGCGTCAGCCTTTGAGCCAGCGACCCCCTCCTCAGAACGGCGGGGGGGCACCTGTTTCAGCGTGGGTTTTTGCCGCGGGTCTCCCCCGGAGCCGAGGCACAACCTCCTACTCGGGTGGGCCTCGGGGTTCCTCCTGAGGGGCTGCCTCAGCTTACGCGAGGGCTGGGAGAGGCGCGCAGGGCCGCGGGCGCTCGACGCTGCCTGCCTGTCGGGCCGCCGGAAACACCGGACCCTCGCGCTCGCAGCGGCCAGGGCACCGGGGGCCGGCAGAGGGGCGCAGCAGCCAGCAAGGCTCGATAGGGCCCGGCCCGGCCCAGCCCAGCCCAGCCCAGCCCGGCGCGGCGCGGCCAGCCGCCCGCCAACGACGCGTGACGCAGCGACGCACGCACAGGCGCACGCCGGCTGACGCCGCGGGCCCTCGCGTTTGAAGTTGGCGCGCGACGCGCACCCCCCCCGGCCCCGCCCCGCCGCTCCCAGCCTGCCCCGCGCGCCCGCTTCCCCGCGCGCCCTCCCTCCCTCCTCCCACCCCTCCCCGCTCCGGCCGCCGGCCGCGGCAGCCGCGCTGGCGCAAGCGCACTCCGCCCGCCCGCCGCCATTTTGTGTCCGAAGCGACTGTGGAGCGATTAAACCGCGGGCTGGTGCTGGGCGCTAGCGGCGGCCGCGGCGGGGCGTGCGGGGCGCGGCGGCTCCGCGGGGCCCGTGGGCGGTGCGGGGCGGCGGCGGGGCCCGGCGGCCGGAGCGAGCTCGCTGGGGTGCGGGCGCAGGTAAGCGGTGGCGGGGGGTTTGCAGTCGCTTTCTCCGGCCTCTAGGTGTCACGATGGGGCTCCGGTTCGGCTGGGGCCCCGCAGCGGCCGCCGCCGGGGAAGCAGGGGGCTTTGTCTCCCTCTATCGTCCCCAGCGCGGCCGGCGCCTGCCTGCCACCGCCGCCATTCCCCACAGCGCGGCGCTGGGCTGCGGGCCCGCCCGGGCCTCCCTTCCCGCCGTCCCCGCCCGGCCGAGCCGGCGGCCGCGACTCCATTTTCTTTCCTTTGTCTCCTCCGCCCCGCCACCGGGGCTGATTACCGCCCCCTCCCCTCCCTGCCAGTCGCCGGGCTCCCCCCCCCCCCCCCCTTCCCTTCCCTTCCCTTCCCCTCCCGTCCCTTCCTCCTCCCTTCCCCCACCTTCCCCACCCCGCCGAGTCGGGTCGGGCTCGCTCCCCACCCGCCCCGCCGCCGCTTCCCCCCCCCCCCCCCCCCCCCCCCCGCCTCCGCCGCCTTCGCGCGAACCTCTGCGGGCCTCGGCCCGGCGCCCTCCGCCCGCTGCCCGTGGCCTCCCTTGGTGTCCGGCCGGCTCCTGCCCGCGGGGCGCTGGCGGCGGCGGCGGCTGCGTGTCCCGCTCCTGCCGGCCGCCGCCTCGCTGCGCTGCGTGTGCTGCGGAGTGAGAGGCGCTGCGAGGCGCAGAGCGGGACTCGAGCTCCCTCTGCAAGGCAGGCTGAGCAGCGCCATGCAGCACCGGGGCGCGGGCACGGCTGGGGGGCGCCCGCTCTCGCCGCGCTGCCCGGCCGCCACCCCCCACCCCCCCTCGCCTCCCGCTCCGCTCCTGGGGAGCGGGTGTCCCGCCGCCCCCCCCCCTCCCCGGGTCCCCGCGGGGCTTCAGGCCCCTCGGCGGCGCGGCCGGGAGCGGGGTGCAGCCGGGCACCCACCGACCCGGTGACAAGTTGTGTCGCTTGCTTCGCCTTGGCCCGGGCACCCGGTGCCTGCCGGGGGACCCAGCCCGAAAGCCCGTCGCAAGCCCCGGTTTTATCCCGGTTTTATCCCTTTTTCTTGCATGGGGCTGTTCTGTGGCCAGCCGGACGGGGAGGCACAAAATCCGGTTCTTTTTGTGATGCAGGAGAGGAGATCGCACATATTCTGTGTCTAGACAATTTGCTTTTTGTTCTCAACGTCAACTTTAAATTTCTTACAGTAAATGTCTTGACGCGGTACCAGATTCGGCCTTGCTGTTGCTTTGTGAGATGACTTTGATGCAGGAAGGGGTTTTGTTATGTTGTATGCATCCTTTTCTGCTCGGTGTAATCCTTAGAGCTTGCATGTTGGTGAGAATGAGCTCGCTTTTCTGTTTGTGACTACCTTTTTTTGTTTTGTATTTCACGCAGCTTTCCCCCTCTTCAGTAAATGCACGGCAGTTCCTCACCTCCTGCCAGTTACTGAATTTTGGTAATACACTCCAGAGGTGGTGTTAGAAGTACCTGAAATACTGTTTACCACTTCCAGCATACGTGTGTTTTGTTTCAGTGCAGGAAGTGTGTAAATATTTTCTCAAGTTCTCTGGTTCATTCTGCTTCTGCAGAGCCTGTTGAATTTGCAAAGGAGTCTGTTGGGTATAAGACACAGCTCTGTATTGTATTCAAGCTGTGGTTCTTACTTGAGCCGTACCGAACATTTCACTTGAGTATGGAAGATAGCATTAGAACTGAAGCAAGGAAAGGAGCAGTTTTAGCATAAAAGCAAGCCTTGCTTTGCCCTCATTTTAGGTTGATACATGTTTTTTTTTACTTCCATCTTGCTTTTCTTCTGGATGTATAGAGCTAGCTCAGTTTTAATGTCCTCTCTACTTACACTATACATGAGAGAGGTTATTAGGATGAACAGAATGGCTTCATTAACGCTCTTGAAACTTTGTGGGATATTTTGGAGGAGCAGTGTTAGAACAGAAGGTGTGAAACTTGAGGCTCCCATAGCCTCAAGTGGCCCTGCAAACTGAGGTAGTACAGCGAGTCTCATCCAGTTTGGACAGAGCTTGGGAAACTGCCACTACGGCGTTAAGCTTTCTGGCAACTTGTGCCTGCAGCGTTATTGAGGGAAAAAAGCTATTTCAAGAACTGCTTTTCATATTAGCGGGCTTATCTAGAATATGACTCGTAGCTAATTTGTGTGTATCACTACCCGCTCTTACAGCTGCAGGTTGATACCTGCCAGACCCATGTTACTCAGCACTAACCTGAAAAAAATAAATATACATGATTACTGACTTGCTTAGGAATTTCTGCAGGGAGCCTACTCCGGAACGTAATTTCTTCTTTTCCTTTTAGTACTGCATGTTGAAGAACAACTGCTTTTTCTGATTTTTTGGAGGTCGGGTGTTGATCATTATTAGGCTTATCTGCTCTCTCAGAAGAGCCGGCCTGTTCGTTGCGCTATTCCTCATGCTTTGGCAGATTCTTCATCACTCGTAATGGCAAGCTGTGTTGAGTTCTGACCTCTGGAGAGCTCTTCCTGCTCTGATGGGCTTTTTTGTACATTAGCTATTTCAGATGTATTATATATATTGATTCTGTTTACATAAAAGCTCTGCGATTCACTCATCCTGGCAACTCTTGCTTCTCTCACCTCTTCTTTACCAGAGAGGGAATGCTTGAGGGAGTATTAGAGCATTGGGATCACAAATGCTGCATCTTCCTGTGCTTGTATGTGCTTGAGAAATATGTGCCATAAGGAACAGCCGCTGCTGCTACCCGACCACATGAAGGCACGCACATACTGGCTGAAGTGCTGGTCATCAGCTTCCACACTGGAGCTGAGAGAAACCAAAGCCTTGACTCAGTGGTTGTTCTGTTTGTGTTAACTCACTGAACTGTACTGATTTGTTTTCTTAACTTTAAACCTCTCCATCCATTTGGCTCTAGTTCAGATGCCCAGTTAAGTCTGTCTTGTACTAAACCTTGATGTTTTAATACAGTATCAAGCTCTACTGCTCTGCAGTGCTACGTGGTCTTAGAGATGCATACAGTTCCAGAAAACTTCGGGGTTTTTTTCTTCAAAGGTTATACCTACTGATCATAAAAGCAGTCCAGAACACGGCTTTTGTTCTGTCATATTTTTTTGCTGAAATTTAGAAAGAATCTCTGTCCTGTCTTGGGTACGGTAATGGAAGATGTTGCTTTTTTTTTTGTACTGTGGGCTATTTGAATTGTGTTTAACAGACCCTGTTTTCCTGCTCCTCCTGCTTATCAGTGATGATCTGTCGTTCTTCAGGAATTAAGTGAGATATGCTTATTTTAGACATATTTAATGTGAAAACTAACCAACACCTGCTCAGCTGAGTGATCTCAGTATTTTCTGATTAACAAAAATAACCTTGAAAGGAAGAGTACAATGAACATGAGGTGGGTAGGGAGTTTTATATTTCAGGTCGTATTAACATGCAGGTAACTATACACTGACCAACTTGGTTTTGCTGTCTAATATAAATGAAAGCTAAAGTGAAGTTTCCCCTCATTTAGTATTATAAATATTTGGAAACTATCAAATCTTAACGTCTTTTCAATATGGTTCTTAACAGGTGAAAATACAGAAGTAGTGCAGAAACAGCTCTCAAGAACGGGGCAGGTAATGTGTGTTGCTTAGGGGAGATCTGTGGTAGAACGAATGGATTCCTGAAGAGCTGTTCTTTAACTATCCCTATGTCATATTGTGAGTCATAGATGTTTACAGTTGCATTTCTTATGTAAAGGTTTGGTTTTAGAGACCTTCAGTTCCAGCCTTTGTGCTCTTTGCTGTCAGCTACCTGAGGATTTTGGGGTGCTGTATGAAGTTGATATTAAGAGGCGAGGCCAGGTATGTTTAAAAGCAGTGAAAAGCAGAAGTAGTGCAGTGACCAGTTAGGAGATGCTGACCAGTTAACATAGAGGAGGGCTGATGTACTGGTAGCAGTGCAGCAAGCTGTGCTGCAGGGTGTTTTCTTCACAGCCTGTGGTTCAGGTAGTGTGCCCGAATACATACTGTTTTGTCAGTCAGCTGTCGGTGTAGTCTTATATTTCTGCCATAGCAACAAACTCATGAAGTTTCTAAAGCTTCATGGGTTTCAATGGAGAGCTTCACTGAAATGGTAAGAGACTGTGAACTAAGTTCAGCTTATACTGAAAGTCTTACTTTACCTCTCTTCTTTTTTTCCCCAGAATCTAAGAATTTCTGTTGGCATCATTGAACTTGTCAAATTCTAACAAAACAGAAGCCAAATCACAGCTTGTTTGGAGCGTAAAATGCACCTTTGTCTGTATTATTATGCATGATGATTAGAAGCTTGTATGTGTCTCAAAGATCAGCAGGTAAAGTAGCTATCTGTAAAGTAGATGAGAAAGTAGTTTGGTCCAATTATATACAAAACATTACTTGCCATAACTAGGATGTCAGAGTAAGCCTTACTCCCACTTTCAGGTATTTAGAATGAGATTGCTGTTCTGAAAGCTTCTGAAATTCCCCTGTTGTGGGGTTTTGGTGTGTGTGGGGTTTTTTGGGGTTTTTTTTGTTTGTTTGTTTGTTTTTTTAACAAACCAAAACGCAAACACAAGGCAAAATGTAAAACAAAAAACACCCAGAAAGCCGATGACCAAATAACACTGGGAGGTGAGAGATATGTTTGCCTTGGCTAAGGTATTTTTTTCCACTTCTGACACTGGAATATCCCTAGCTGTAGTACTGGAAGGAATATTGTATAGCTGATGCACTTTGGAATGCTAGGGAAATTCCACGAGGTCACAGAAGCGCAGATGTATCATTCTTAGAAGGAGGTGGAGTGGATGGACATGGCGGCTAGTCATGCAGTGCTGTGCAGACACCTGAGCTAGCCTGGGTATTTGATTAGCACTGCATGCTGATCATGCATGTATATGGTTTACATTATTACCAGCTCTCCCATTTATTCTTGGTACAGAATTTAGTTACAGGGAGAGAAAAGTATGTAATTATTCCTTGTAAATAAGGCTTTAGGGAAAAAAGGGCTTGTTTTATTTTTATTTTATTACCTGACTTTTTTTAAAGGTGTCTCTCTAGATGTTAAGGATCTTAGAGAATATAAAAATTAATACTAAATGTCTGTAAATGCCATTCAGCTCAAGGTAGTTCAGGAGTAGTCTGGGGGTGTACAAGACTGAATAGTTTCCATGGATGTTCAGCAAAAACTGGTAATTGCTTGTCAGTTTGTTTTTGTTACTGATTTTGTTGGTGCAAAGGGTCTGTTGATTTAAAACTTCTGTGTGATAGAATTGTGGTTCATGGAAAAGCAAATGGCACTAAGGCAACCGTTAGGATTGTCAGGTGATGTAGGCGCATGCAGATGTGCATGCTAAGATTGCCGTATGTCAAGTTGGGAACAAGGTGATTCAGCTGAATTTAAATCAAGGCACATGGTATCCCAGAAAGCTGTGGCTGAGCTGCGTTTTGGAGTCATAGTGGATGAACAGCTCAAATGTGAGTTTCTAAGGTGATGCTGTGACAAAGAGGCTAATGTAGTTCTCAAATGCAGTAATGGAATGAGTTGCATTCTTGCCTGTGTGGGGTGGGTTGAAGTCATTACCAAAATACTATGTACAGTTCTGGCATCAGCACTTAAATAAACAAACAAAAAACTACTTTCTGCAAGGGGGATTAATCTCCAGTTCGATGGAAATGTAAGCAGTAGTGCCATGCAGTGAAGTGTTAAGTGTTAAATGTGCAGCTTTTCAGCATAGCTGAGAGGTGACTTGATTTAGAGTCCTCAGATACCTCCCTGGCAAGATAATACTGGATATTAATGAGCTTTTTTAATTTTGCTGACAAACACAAGAAGAATTTATAACCGGATAAGTTCAAGTTAGACTTTTAAGTTTTTCACACTGAAGGTGATTAACCATTGGATTATGATAGGAAGAGCCGTTGTGCATTTCTTAATTTCTTAACATGTTTGAATCAAGATTGTGGCAAAAAATTCTGAATGTTGCTTCAGCCAGCTGCAAGTTACTGAACTTCTTTTGTTTCATATACATTTAGAGAACTGTAATTCCTCAGAGGTCAGACTTGGTGATCAAATGAATGGTGATCATGCCAAAGAAAAGAGATGGGGAGCAGCTCTTCTTCTGTTTCACCAGCTTCCCTCTTTCTGAACAGGGTAGGTGTAGGACTTCTCCTCAGAAATCTGGAACGTGCTCAAACCAGCAAAATCTTCTGCACAGGAGAAAGTAAGCAGGTATTGGTATATATTGGAGGTGTGTTAAATAGCGTCCCATATATTTAGTCCAAACTTGTGACTCTTAAAAAATCCTTATCTGTGGCTGCAGTGTTAGTGAGCTGTTGGTAGGATGGACGTTGCTTCTTGACTGCCAGGGCACAGTGCTGGCTCGCGTTCAGCTCGCTGTCTGCCAAGCAGCCTTAGGACCTTGTCAGCAGCGCTGCTGCCCAGCCAGTCACTCCCAAGCCTGTATTGCTAAAGGAGTTCTTCCTTCCCAGTTCATAGCATGGAAAACACTCAGTGAGGCTGAAGCAAAGTGATTTTTATTGAATGCACTTCAGAAAATAATAGCTTTGTAAAATTACTTTGTGTTAAAATTACTTATTGAATCGTATCTTATATATTGTATGTATATATTACATGTATTGTGTGAAATTATTTTATATGCAGTGATCCTCATTTCAAAATGGATGCTGAGTAAAGTACTGAATTAATCAGGAGTGAAACTAGGGAGGGTAAAGCTGTGGAAGAAGGATTAACCAGCACTTAATAATTTTGAGCTATGATAATGCATCATGTGTGGAGACTTGATGCAAATGTTTGACACTTTCTGAGCTCCAGAGTGTTACAGTGAGTAGCCTGATGGTGGACTGAGCATTTCTTGCTGGAGATGGCTGAAAGGACTTTACATGTATTACATATGTTAAAAAAGTGTGAAGGGGAACATGTAAGCTTGAGAACTGTCTTAGCTGCAGAGCTGACTTGCATGTAATCCACGTGCTCCTCTGGATGGTAATTTCAACAGAAGCACCTGGTAATTGAGTTTGGCAATTCTGGTTTCTTCTGGCTGTTTGTAAGAAGGCAGGTAGTATAGCTCTGCTGCTACCACTTCTGTGTTCTTTGTAGAAATTCATTCTGTCCCAGCTTGATTGCTGTTCTGGGGTGTGGTTCCTAGCACTTGCACAAGGCCAGCTTTTTATGTAGATGCAGGGAGTTCTGTGGTGACCGTGTAGCTTGTAGGAGGAAGAAGTGGGGAAAACACACCACAACTGATGGAAAACCTGTTTTGGTAAGAGACCGTTTAGACGCTGTAGGTTCGGAAAGGTGTCAGCAGGTCCAAATGCAGAGATCCTCAATCCCATGCCTGGGCGTTGGGATGAGGGTGGTAAACCACAGACGTGACTGATGGTTCTCCCTATGCAGCGTTTCCAGTTTGAGCTGTTCGAGGCAGACTGCTGGACTAAATGGACACAGATCTCTCCTTGTAGGGCTTTTTTTTTTTTTTTATGTTCATGCTGGAGAAAGGATTATTTTTTTTCTCTTTTTTCCCCAGCTTATTGACAAAGGCTATACAAGTGTGTTTACAGCTCTTGCTATGTTGAGAATAACACCACAGCATTTAGGGGAGTAAAAGTCACGGCTTCCTGCGAGAATTAGGTTGGCTTGCATCTGGACTGTTGTGGCCCCAACTCTTCCCACTTGCATGCTGGCAGTTGCATCACCAGGCAATGAGTTGGTCAGCTGCATTTGCTTCATGGGGGGCAACTAGATGTAAGTGGGTGTGGAAAAACTGCAGTCCTGAGTTTGATTTAGGCTTTTGTGGAACCATGCCCCCAAAATTTTGAGATAAGTAGAGGCTTTCTATAGAGGTAGTTGAGACCACAAGTAGTAATGGCCAGTATTCAGATATTTGTAAATGTTTCTTACTCTGTTGAAATAGAGCAGTAAACTTTATTGTATGCTTAAAATCAGTGTCGAGAGAATTGAATTCTCCCATTGTTTAACAACGAAAGAGATGTTGTTGCTCTGGACTGGCTCCTGGAAGAGCTTTTCACTGCTGTAGAACCAGTAGTGATTTTTGGCCAGTTACTTCAGCTTCTTGTATGGTTTCTCTGTCTCCTTGTACTGAATTAGCAAAGCTGTTTCCTTGAAACCACCTCTAACATCCAGAGATTTAAAATGAAAGCAGGAAATGCTACTGTATTAAAAATGCACCCCTGTGTTGGGTTGTACGTACTTGATGTAAGTGTAACAATACTACGTTTTAAAATAGTAGCTTTCTCCTATGTGCTAAACTGTTTGCAGTGGAGGTGTAATGTAAACTTTAATTTTGCTTTTCCAGTATGTACTGCAAGAGAACCCTTTATAGAGACACTTGAGTTTTCAGATTACATGTTGGAAAAAATTAAAATTTTCAAGGCTAGTAGTTTCAGTCAAAGCTTATCAGATTATTAAAGCCTTTTTTCTTTTCTTTTCTTTTTGGAGGATGGAAGAAGTTAGTGTTATCCAGCATTCCCACTGAGTATATAACTTACTGCCACTTCTGATCTTTGAAGAGAGGTTTATCGCTTCCTGTGGCGATACCGAATACTCAAAAGGTACTCATTGATTACTTGATCCTTGCCTGCTTTCCATATTAATGCACTCTTCTCCTTTCTGCTCAGGAATGACTACTGTTGACTGCTACCTACTCTGAGCTACCTAGAGCATTAGATGAACCTAGAGTAGTTTATACTTGGCTCCTGTAGTGTGTGTGGAAATAGTTTTGTCTTGTTGAAGCAGCTGCATCCTCTCCCTGTTCTACCAGCATTTTGACCTACATGAAGAAGAATTTGGCAGCTTCCATGACAGTGTGATGGAGCAGATTATCAAATATTCAGATGTCTGAGTTGCTTGACATGACATCTGTAATGTTTTTGGAGACATCGGCTTTGAGTGGCTTGTGCAACAAATCCTTAGGGATGTTTTTTCTCCAGCTCCACCATATTCAAAGAAGGGAATAGCATTGAATGTTTGTCCTGCTCTGTTATCAGTCCGTCTCTCCCTGGTTAGAAGTATTTGATCCAGTGCAGTTATTGGTTGGTACGGTAAGTTACCACTGGTTCTTCTCCCAGAGCAGCCTCTTCAAACAGGCTGTCCCGTGCTGGCAGCCAGGGAGTATTTTCAGCCACCTGCTGGCACTCAAGATACAACCTCTTGTTAAGATTCTGGAGAAAAGAGCCCACAGTAGTCCTTATTTCCTCAAAGACAGATAATTTTTTGTATTGGTTTATATTTACTCACTGTGGTCCTGGGGTTTCTCCTTCAAATTACAAAAAGTAGCGGCGTCCCTTGTCAGTGTTGCTTCTACCTTTTCTAGTCCTTGTAGGAGCCTTGTCTGATATGGGTCTTTGTACAGCCCTTCTTTGACTTCATATCACATGTGGTTTTGTGTCTCCTAAACAGGGATGCGCCAAGCCTGTGCTCTTCTAATGCCGTTCTCCTAAATGTTAGGCAGCTTTGTACATTCACCGCTCTGAAAGTGCAGGTCACTAGTAGATGGCAGAGAATGACTGTACTTCTGCACGTTAACTGCAGAACTGGTCAGTGTTTGACACTTGCCTAAGTGTTCCAGGTCCTCTAGAACTTGTGTGGAAGTGAATGCTGAGACCAATAAATCTTATGGTCCTAAGGGTATCATATAACTATGCAGCATAGTTATAACTGCATAAATGAAAAAAAAACCCTCACTGATCTGTGTCTGAAGTATATCCTTCATTTTATATAGTGCCAGAGAATGGTAAAATAATTTGAGTTGGAAGGGACTTCTTCTGGTACCCTGGCTCGATGCAGGGCCATCTTTGAAGTTAATGAGGTTGTTTAGGGTGGCATTCAGCAAATATTTTCAGTAGCTGAAAGATCAGAGCTTTCACAACATCCCTGAGCAACTGACTCCAGTGTTTGACCACTCTGTTGCAGCTTGCCTGTTGCATCTTGTCCTTTCACTGTGCGTGTCTGAGAGTGTGGTTTCATCTTCTCTTTGCTTTCCCGTTAGGTAGCTGAAGGTAGCAGCAAGAGCTCCCCTGAGCCTTCTGCTGGCTGGCTGTGCCAGGCTGTCCTTGTAGCTCTTGTGCTCCAGCCACCTCATTGTTTTGGCAGCCCTCTAATGGGCCCTTTCCTCTGCGTGCTAAGCTCAAAAATGGACACATGGAGCATTTTAAATTTCCAGCTTATGCCTGTTTTCCTTCAAACTTATCAAACCTTGCCCATATGTCAAAGATCTGATTGGAATGTGAATTTGTGCAAGGTGTCTTATGCCAGAAAATATACTGGATACTGTAACAGGAGTAACCGTCTTTCCGGTAAAGGTGGGTGGTAGTGGCTTTCCTTCCCTCTGGGATATCACCATGGAGTGAATCAGAGCAAGTGTGCCTTGCATTTTTGAAGTATGTATGTTTGCAATGCTGGGAAACTGCTCCTTGGGTTGTACGTTAGTAGGTTGATATTTTTTAAAGTGGTGTCTGAGCTGCTTGCCTCAAAACATCACATCAGAAAACTCCAGTAACTGATTTCTGTAAGCAGAGTCAGTAATACTTTGTAAAGAGAAGAGTGATGGTAGTGCCTTGCATTAACTCGCCATCAGTTGTAACCTGCAGATGACGCTGTAGACCATTCTGAATTTGTGTTGTCTGTAGTGTGGAAAAGAACTGCAGCTATTACTGTTATGTTTCTCTTTCCCGCTACTAAGAGCGGAACAAAACAGATCTCTCCACTGTCATTTGCCAAGCAGAAGATGAGGTTTGAAAATTAAAAGAAAATTTTTTCTCGATTCAAAATTTCAGGAAAACCAAAGTTAGGATTAAAGAATAGCAGTAGATTAAAGGAAACTTCCATTCAATTAAGGACTTTGGAGAGTCCTGGTGTGTTTCTTCCAGGGTGATACAGTTCCACACGGGAGGTGTTCGCTTAGCACCAGGTGTCTTCTGGAGAAGTCCTTCACTCTTCTTAAGGCTTTTCTGTGTTAATTTACGAGTTTTTGGAAATGGTGGTTTTCCTCAGGATTACAAGTCAGGCATAAAAACTCAGCTACTAACAGTAACTTCTTTAATATGCTTACCGCCACTGCATGCAAGCTCTCACCAGCACAGAGCCTGGCGAGGATGCAGCTAGCATCAGCAGTCTTAATGTGCCCTTAGCAGTGGAGCACACCTCATGTATCCTCTGAGCATCCCCTGCTCTGGTCAGCGAATATGTATAGCACGTGTTATTTTTACAGAGTAAGTTGTAAGTAAGAGATCAATTCCAAATGTTTTTCTAAAAAGCTGATTATTACTGAGCAGCTACAACTCCAGCAAACTTCTTATCAGTAGTGCTCTCTGAAGCTGATAAGCAATTAAAAATAGACTTGTCAAGGAAAAAATGCAGCCAGAACCCAGACTTTACCGTCTTGTACTACATAAATGATGGAAGAACTGGGGTGGGGGGAAAGTACTTAAATTCAAAGGGCGTAGAACTAGTGTGAAATTCAACACTGGCCCGCATCGCTGCGTGGAGCAAGAATACATGCCTCGCTGGAGAATTACTCCTGTGGAGTTGCTTACTGTTCCCAGGCTTTTTAGCATGTGTGCACATTGAGGACTGAAAAAAGATGAGTGATAGTGTGATGTCTTGTAAATATTTTAGTTCTGTAAATGTGAATATTTTAAGTTCTTAATTTATAAGGGTAATGAAGCTAGCTTTGCAACTCTTTGACAAGCTGAGGCTGTTCTTCTGCAGGGTAACCAAGGTTAGAACTGGGTTAGAGCTGATTTTGTTACTTTATTGATAGTGTTACTTGCTGCATGGACAGTATGTAGTAGGTTATACTTGCTCTCGTTTACACCCCTTTAACAATAAAAACTGCTTTAGTGTTGTGATTTGCTATTCCACAGCGCAGGAGAGAAAGGCCATCTGAAGTAGGCAGAACCAGCTCTAAAATGTCATATTGCAGTCTTAATTTGACATGGGGCATGCAGAGTTTTAGGTTGTAAGAACTGTAGATGCTGGAGAGTTTGAAAAGAGGTAAAGAGAGGAGTTTGTAAAATGAATTCGTTCTTCCTGGTGGAAAGTTTTGAAGCAGATTAAAATACTCTTGGTTTTGTTTAAGGCTTTTTTGATAAGTGAAGGGGTCCTCAAGCAGGGATCAATGTTTTAAGAGGTGTGAGACTACACGTTTTCTGTTAAACAAGCATTAAATACTCAAACAGTGCTTCCCCCCCTCCCCTTCTCTTCCCTTTCTTTTTTATTTAGTGTCACTAGTACGACTCATCTGTTCTGTTCCAGAACATCAAGAGCTGCATGAAGAATAGCCAGCATGAAGAGAACAAATCAGTCCAGGCAGAAGTGCAGAAGTGTCAAGAACATAAATGTAAATTAAGGGGTTTTAAAGCGTGGTATGCATTCCATGCCGAGGCAGTAGTTTCCTGAACACTTAAAGCTTTCACTGTGCTGGAAGAAACGCTCTTGCCGTACTTCTCTTTTGGCTGGCCTGAGTGTTTGGGCACACCAGAGGCCTGGTCTGGATGGAAATAAGTATCTTTTTGGCTGGGTGAGTTCTGGCCTGGATTAGTTTCCTGACCAGTTAACTGCAGTCTTAGAAGTGCTAGCGCTAACATGAAGAGTAGTTGGGGTGATGTGGGTGGGAGCGAGTGGGCCATTCAAAGGCAGGGATGGCTTGTCTGACAGTTAGTGTGCTTGAAACTGAGGCCTTACTCCTGGTGGAAAGTGTTTTGGTTTTTTCCTCCAAGGTTGAGTGCCTTGGTGGGATGATTTTTTTTTTTTTTTTTTTTTTACTTAATTTGCTTTGAAGGTTGATTGTAATGGCACTTTTAGGGCCAAATATATGAGAATATTTGGAACATGAGTCCAAATGAATTAGATGTGTGTATAAAACAGATTACTTAAAACTTGGCCATGAGGGTTCGTCTGGGTTTGATTCTATTCACATCTGTTCCAAAACTTACTAATTCAGAAGAACTTCCCTGTGATCTGTGATTAATAAGCAAGGATGACTTAATTTAGCTCCAGGAGTTGGTCTTGCCCACCACCCTTCTGCCATAGGTGCTTTCAAAACTCTTCTGGAATTTCCTGTCCCTGCAGCAAACTGCACCTCTACATTTGGCAGCCTGACATTAAGTTAACTAGCACTGACTTCATGCATCAGGGTGTAATTTGTGAGGTGGCTAATAGTCCCTGCATGGGCAGCTGTTGTTCGTGGGGTAGGACGTACGTTACCATCCCAGGGATGAGCACCTCCTGCTCCTCTGATTCGAAGCCTGAATTCCCTTGTCCAGGCAGAGCATCGCTACTTAATGAGTGCAAAGATCACAGCTGTTCCCCCCTCAGAAGTTTGAATACTTGTTTTCCTCTAAGGCTTCATCTAGATCAACAAAATCCAAATACTTGTAGCTTATCATGAAGTCTCCAGAATGCCATAAAACTTGTTGCACTGCTTTCTTCTCAGGCGTGGTAGTGTCTGGTGTTGCCGTTTTGATATCATGCAGCACTGCATCAGATAGCCAGAGAATCCTGTTCTGGTCAGACAGATTTTGAAGAAACACCTGCTTTTGCTGTTAGCAATTTGCTAATAGCTTAAGTGAAACCCTAATTTAATGTGTGAGGGGGAAGATGTCCACAAATACTTCTTGATAAAATTATTAACCTTTTCCAGTATCTCCCCTACAGTATTAGACTTTACTTTTTGTGGCAATGGAATTTACAGGCTGTTTTAACCTGAAATAGTTTTACGTTCTCAATTTATTATCTTCAAGTGTTTTCAGTGGTCTTTTGTGAGCTACTTCATCACTTCTATATTATGAAGAACTGTAAAAGGGGGGGACTGGTTCAGTTTTATGATCTAGCGTCAGATGAAAATTAATTCCTCTGACTCCTATTTCTAAAGTGTAAATATTTTACACCTGATAAAATTGCATGTTTGTCCTTCTGAAATGAACTGTCAGGTTAGCAGAACAGAATACCTTTCTTGAAATATTAAAAAGGCCAGCGTTTCCAAAAACATAATTATGGAAGTTTTTAATTCACATTTCTCTGCTTTCACTGGAGAAGTCTGTGTATGACTAAAGAACTAGTGTAATCTGGTGAGACTGCACTAGCAGCTATTGGAAAAAATAGGGGAAAACTTAAAATTTAAAATAATGTTAGCTAGGAATGGAAGGAGAAGTTAAGGAAGAATGGAACAAGGAAGGTTTAAGGACAAGAATTATTACTGAAATTGTCCCTACTGCCTTCTCAATAGAACTTTAATTCTCCAAACATAAAGGAAAAACAAGGAAAAAAAATAATTGTTCTTCTAGAGATAAATCTGAAATGCTTCCACCAGACTGCCGCCTTCATTAAGGCGTACCATGTCAAGTTAAGAGTTAGTTATAGCCCAACTGACTTGGATATGCGTGGGATTTGTCAGTAACTGCAGTGATTCTTCTTTTTTTAATTATTAGTATTATTTTTCTTTACAACGTACGTTTCAAGCAGTTTACATTATTGTATTAAGCTTTCCTCTCAGATCTAGGCTACAGCTTATGATGGCGGAATTAGCAGTGTCAGTTCTGGGTGAGCCGTGGTTTTGGGGCCTTTTGCCACCATCGGGTGCAGGGACTAAGAGGGAGCTTGTTCTGCAAACAGCTGGGGAAACGCGGGGAATTGAGTTTCCTTCTGTCTTGCTGGGTGACCCTGTATGTACACTCTGTTTTCATGTCTTGCACCACGTGTCTTCCCTTGAGTTCTTGATCCAGAGCAACAAGTTAACTTTATCCTGAGTAATGGCAGAAAATCACAGGGTATGCTGCTTGGTGACTGAAAAATAGGGGTCATGCTGAATGAGGGTTCTCATCACTTTGAGTTATTTAATGAGAAGTGCTGAATGTTTGAAAGAGCTCTGCTAAGATCTCTGGGCAGGTGCAGCAGCTGGGAAGATTGCTTTTGTTTGTTATAGGAGAGGAAAAAAAGAAAACGGGAGGGGAAAAAAAAGAAAAAAGGCTGGAGGTAGCTGTAGGAATGTCGCAGGATGTGTTTTGATTCTAATTCAATACCAAGCTAGGTGTGGGTAATGAATGTCCTGTAGCCAGGAAGATGGCTTGGCTGTGCTCTCGAGAGTTCATACGGGTAAAAGCTAAAGTTTTATTTTTGATAATGTCTGGTCCAAAATGTGCTACTTTCACACAAGTAAAAGGTAACTTTGGTTCACAGTTAACAACTAATTGAATAAAATAGTAGTGTGTGGGTTTGATTATAATTAAATGGTATTGAATATAAACAGGAAGGCGCCCACAAACTGGCTGTGCCCCAGAAGGTTTGCAGGATGCTGGAGAGAAGGTGATTGATTTCACTGTGGTGTGTACTTGGATGGCACGAGGTTGAGGGACACAGCTCAGTGTAGCCACCCAGCTCCTGGGATGCAAGGCTCTTGGTGCTCTGGTTTGCCTAGAGCAGGTGCTGCTGCTTACGGTGGCCCTGGCACTCTTAACCTGCTCCCTTGATTGTGTCTGCCCAAGCTTTCTCGTGGGGAATTGGACCGGGAACCAAACATGTTCTAACATAATTAGTTTTTCCCTGCATTAGTTTTCAGCTGGAATTAGTTCTTGATCGAGTTCATTATGGTGAGTGAATTATTCTATCAATGCGGAGAAGGAAGGGAAAAGGTGAGAGCAGCTCTGCCAGCAGCAGCGCTGTGTTTTCCTTCTTACAGGGATTATGCAATGATTATGCAAGTTAAGAATGTTGTCTCCTGTCTGGTTAATGGAGGGAGAGGTGGGTTCCTCCAGATGCTAATTTAGTGTAGGGATGCACTTACAGGCTTTGAATCACTCTCTGGAAGAATATATCCTTCTCCCTGCCCTGTTCAGGGAGGCCAGCCTTCCGGCACTGACACCTCTGTTGGGTAACCACCAACAGCACTTCAGACACTGCCAAAGCTGACTGTCTGAAGTGACTGACCTTTGCAGGGTCAGTACTTAGGGAAACCATCCTTCTACAACTATATGTTTGCAACTGCACCTATCTTTCCTGTAGCTTTTTTTACATATTTCCTGGGGCTTCTTCACATTGACAGGCCACTTTTTGTACACAGAAAAAGCACAAGCATTTATTAACCCATGATGAAGTTCACTCTTCTGTTCTAGGTTTCTTGCTTTTCCTTTTCCTTACTCTCTCAGAGATGCTAAAAGATTTCTCAAAGTAATTGCTTAATAGTGGATTAATGAGAATGTCTTGGTTTTTTTCCGTTTAAAGCTTGTAATAGATGCTTGTGAAATGGTGTATTTGATTTTTTTGTTTTTTTCAGCGCTAGTGTTATAAGTGGCAAGGAAGAAATGAGAAAACAGCTGACAATAGGCACAGCAGTCATAACCAGTGGCTGTGGATTTTAATGCAGTAGGCTAATGAAAGCTTTAAGTTTCCAGCATGAGAAAATTACTTAATAGAATAAACTTATCCCACCTTTCTAGTTATTGTGTTTTGTAGTAAATCTTTAATGTTTTGCATGTGATTGCACCATGAAAGTATTCTGTCCCAAGTTGTTCATAGGATGCTACTTGTTCCTTAAAGTTTTGAGCTTTGTCCAGTTGTTTCACGTTCCTAGGCTTACCTTTAAAACGAAATAGAAGAAAGAGTCGGTTCCTTCTTTCACCTGTTCCTAAAGAGTTAAATGCAAGATTCTTAAGCTTTTATACAACTTTTATTTATAATTGGATGCTTAAGTAACTCAAACCCTGTTAATCTTCTCTATTTCTGTGGGCAGTTAGCAACAGAATTGGATGAGAGTCTAGTATGAAATTCCAGCCTCTACGTCTGTATCCACAGGATAACCTGTGGGTCTTTGGCTTTATGCACAGCTAGCCTGTTTGGATCTGGCTGAGTCTTTTCTCTGGGATGTAGTACCATGGCTGGACTGCTCCTACAACACCTTGAGCTGAGAAGCTTTATAGCAGTGTCTGTGATGTGCTGAGACCAAGCTAGCAAACTGTACTTGGATTTCATGGCCCTACACAGAGGTCTCCAAGCATCTTCCTACCACTTCCATAATGGTGTCAGGATTTTTTGATTCTGGTGCCATACCACATGGAGAACAAGAATTGGTGTGCTTTTAAACTGAGAGAAGGAATCTTTGAGAAGTGGTTGCACATACTGCTAGTTCATACTCTGCATTTGTTGCCTGTCTGGGGGTACTACTGGTACGCCCAGGGGACTGGAGTAATTGCAGTGAATTGGAGCAGCACTAGGAAAGGCTATACTTAATGCTTTGTGGTTTATGTATATCTATTTGCTTTAGGAAAATTACATTCATGCCATGTTCATCTTTTATCAGAGAAGCCCTGCTGGAAGAAATGGAAAGGCTGGCTACCTGTTAAACTGCCTTGTCTTGGACTGTGCTTTGCTGGGAGGCTTCTCAGAAGAAAAATAGGGCTATTTCGTGATGGGGAAGGAGAATGACCAAGACTCCTGCAGTTACTTTGCATCCGCTAATGTCCTTATGTACTTATAGACATACATATTGACTGCAAGCAGGAAGAAAAAAAACCACTAAATGCCCACTTGTCCATAAACCCTGTTGGACATCTTTATTTTTTTAAAAATGTTTTCCTTGCTTTAAGTGGCAGAAATCTGCATAACTGTAGCCTCTTCAGTGAAGTTTTTACTTACTCTTCGGCTTTTAAAGGTTCACAGGGTATGCAGGAGAAACGTGTCTCCCCTGTTCTAACATAATGCTTTATTTCTACTCCCATATCAATTTTAATAAGTGGGTAATCCATAAGTGTCAAAGCCATGACAGTTTTGGAGTAGGATGTGGATTGACTTGAGTTCAAAGTGTAAATGTGTTGCAGGGTGTGGTTTTATTGCTTGCACTAATGTAGCTGCTGATATTTTCATTATTCTGTGAATGCCAAAAATTTACTGACAGCTAGGATTTGGCCTCATTGTTTCTATTGATTGGTTTGTCAATTTTTTTTTTCAAGTGAACTGTATATTACAGCACTAAATCTACTTTTCAATTGCTTTGAATGTCCTACAGTGTTTAATGAGACTGTGCCTTGTTTGGCAAAAAATGAATTGTTGTTGTTTGGTCCATGAAGCTTGATGCAGTTCAGAGTTTGTTTTTTAAACATTGGCTGAGAGGCAGGCAAATGCCTCTTTGACAGTAGCTTTATTATAAATAACCCAGCCAGAAAAACATACAGTGGCACTAACCATCCTAATATATAAACATCTGTCTGGATTTGTACTGTCTGCATTGACATCTACAGCAAGTTGTCCTTAATGCTTCTCCTATGGAGATGAGTGCTGCTGTCAGCCTGCACTGATTGAATGCTATGTTCCTCGGTCTTTTTGTGTTGTTGTGGTGAGTTTTACCAGCCTTGCTGTACTGGAAGTTTTCTTAAATCATGTTCCTAAATGTTAAGAGTTTATACCTTCAAGCTGTATGCTTTGGTGGTTAAGTATGAGGCTTTCGGAAGGGACCTGGAATAGCAAAATACTGCGTTGTAGCTTGGCTGAGGCTTTATTCTGTGCTGCAGCTAGGAGGGCTGTTGGCATTAGATTGGTTTCCTTTCTAATGGTTAAGGTGTTGGTTGTATCAAATGCATACCCTGTCTTATTTCTGCTTGTTTTAGTTTTTTTTCAGATGAGCTGCCTATCGGTTATTTGAGAAAACTTAGGTCTGTTGCTGTCACAACTGTTTACCTGGCTAGTTGCATTGTGGCAGTGCAATGAGCTGTTGGTGACACGGCGTGTCTTCTTTGAGTTGGTAGAGCCCCTTGCGCACGCATGTATGTGATGACTAGCTTGAGCTATTACATGGGCATTGTGTTGACTTCTGATGTTGTTTGGTCTCTGCTTGGCTACTCTTCTTGTTGTGGAAGCTCATCTCTTTTGTTTTTTTCGGTCTTGATTTACCAACTGTTAACTGCTGCTTTGTTTTCCTTTTTAGATTCAGTTATTGTGGAACTAAGCTGTTAGGTATAAGGTGCAGTAACTGGTAGGAAGAGAGAAGATAAAAGCCAGAAACAAAAGGTTGGGAGAATGGTAAGACAAAGTACATTCCAGCAGTTTTTATTCCTAGTGTTCTGCGATAATGGTCTTAGTTGTAGCAAACAACACATGTTCTCTGAAATACTGGAGGCTTTTTCTCAGAATTTGGGTGGGTCATTTCTAGGAGTGTAAATCTGTGAAAAGTTGAGGAACAGCCGCTTTATTAAAATTAGCGGAGAGGGAAAATCTTCAGCAAGCTGCAGGATTGCACCCAGTGGGTTGATGGTGACTCCTGCAATAAATAAAAAACTTTCCTCTAAAATCCACTTTGTGAAAAAGGAGGATTAAGTTATTTTTAAATAAATAAATAAATAAGCTAGCAAATAATTTTAAGACAGAGTGACTGATGGAGAATTGGTATGGACTTGGCAGTGCAAAGCTCATGGCAGCAGAGATGGAGAGTCTTTCCAGAGAGCTTGTTCGGTAGGAAAAGAGCCCATGTGTTTTGCCGAGTCCCCTTTCATCTCTGAAGCTGTGAGGCTGTCCTCTGTCCCCCCAGTTATAGAAGTACTTTAATTTGAAAATCCATGCTTCCTTGGGAAGAAATCTTGGCAGCTTGACAAGATTTTTGAGCTGGTCAAGACTCCTGTATACTACTTTATTTTTACAGTATGTGGTTACCATAACCTGGAGTGGTTTGTAGTTTTCCTTAAAATACTGTAACGTTTCCCGTGCTGGCCACAGCCTGCTTTAAAAACGGTCATTTTCAGATTAATTTACATCTAGTGAAAGGAACGGACCGTCGTGCATAGCATGGGAGAGGCAGAAGTGCATGCGCATCCCTGCGCCGAGGTCGGGAGCGCAGGACCCGCGTGGGGGAGGTGTGGGAGCGCGCCCGCTGCGCTGCAGTGCGTGCGGCTGGCCGCTGGGGGGCAGCCGCGCCGCGCCGTGCGCCCGGGGCCGTGCCCGATGTGCCGGGTGACCCCGGTCTGAGTAGCCCCTCTTAGGAAAAAGGGAGCGGGAAGAAACAGGGCTGCCTTAGTTCTGTTACTGAACGGTTGTAAGAGTCCTTGTGCTTATTTCACACACGTGTGCACCCCTCTCTCTGAGCATCCTTTAAATGCCGTAGTGCCTGCAGGTCTGCAGGTGGTGATTTGGCCTCGGCCTAAGGCCGTGTTCTCGGGCTGGCAAACTTTCCTGGCAGTGTGAGCCATGTGCCAAAGTCTTCGTGTACGTGAGTGACCCGTTCCTTGGTGGACACAGGACTTTCTGGCATGCAAGCCTGAGATGATCCATGCCTTCCTTCCACTGGAGGACCTGCTTCTGCAGGATCCTAGAGGACACTGGCAAATCTTGGCCTGTTGGCTTGCTTTCAGGTGACTTAGCAGGCTTGTTACCAACTTTGATATTGGCAATTACTGTGAAGGTCCTTATGAGAGCTCCACCTCTCTCAGAGCTGCCTGTGCTTGTATCGAGGTTGCTGACCTCTGCTCTGTTCCTCTACAAGGCGCCAAAATGGAATTGCATTAGCTCTGCAGATGGGCTTTTGCTACTTTTTCCCTCCATCTTAAATCTTTTATTACCCCTCCCAGCCATTTACCACATTCTTACATTTTGTTTAGCTCAGTCCTTCCTTTTCTTGTTCAGAGACTTGTAGTCGCCTGAAAAGGCTGCTTCTCTCTCTCCAGGTACTTGAGATAACTGAAAAACAGTTTGCTCCAATTGTTTCGTGGTTGCTGTAGGCCAAAGACCAGTTCGGTTCTGATCGCCTGCTGGCTAGTGTTAAGTACTTACATCATCTTGCGTGCTTCAGCTGTTTGTCCATATGGATTTGCTCTGACTTGAAAAGCTGATGGGTGGCGAAGGACAGGCGAGGCTGGATCCCTGCAGGAGCGTACGAAGCCGTGTGCCAGATCGCTGGGGTTCCGGTGCCCCCTGGAGATGCTGCTGCTGCAGCAGGATGCATATCAGGACAGCGCGTTAATAACGGTCCTTGTCTGAGCAGGCTGAGGAACAATGTGAGCTAGATTGTTCTCACAACAGAAGCGGAGGATACTAAAAAAGGCAGTAGAGTAAAAGCAAGGACTCTAAAAATAACAATCACATGTCTGGTGATTCTTGAAGCTAATGAAGACTGACAGCTGTGTTTCATGCTTCTGTATGTAAGCCTGCGTATTTCAAAAATGAGTATGCAAGATCAAGTGTAGATACTTGAAAGTAGTATGATGTGAGATTTAGGTGTTGAGTTCACAAGACAGGTTAAATACATTCCGCTAGCTAGTCCTGAGGGGCCAGTCAGTTGAATAGGAAAATGTGGCAGCCTCTTACCAAGTCTGGAATTTGAATCAGAACTTTTATCACAAGCTTAGCAAGTAAACTGTCGTTGTTGTTACTTGTTTCAGCAGTAAAATTGACCTTGGTACCTTTTTAACACTTCAGTGAGGGATATAATAAATTGTATCTTGATGCAGGGAATGTATTTGACATGGTTGTGGAGTCTGATTTCATTTTCCCAAAGTAAACCACTTGAAATAGCGGTAGAATTATGAAATACTCCTTTACTATGATTTTCACTATTTTCATTTGGGGGAAAAGACAGCTGCAAAGTGATAACTTCTTTTAGCTATTACTAGTCTTGAAACAACCTTCCTGCAGAGCAAGTACGCAGGAATTTCATATTTTACCCTGGCCGCAGAGAAGAATGCTGAACGGTCTGAGGAGGAAGAAAATCTCAATGTTATGCTTGTGTGGATCTCTTCTCAGAATTACAGTTAAGGCCCACAAAAATACTGATCTTTGGTATTGTTTGCTTATGACTGTGTGGATAAATTTAACCCAGGTACCATGAGAAATCATCAGAGCACACCAGCTGAGTCCACATCATTTAAGTAAAATTTTGACCTGAGCCTTGTCTGCCCACTGCAGCTCCTTTGGCCCAGAGAGGGCACCATGCATCACCCTCTGCCCTGCTTGGGGCCAGGCGGTGCCCAGCAGTGGGAGCAGGAGTTGAGGTCCAGGCTGCATACACAAAATACACTTAACTTGATCGTGCCCTTTTTCTTTTTATTGTTCAGAGAAGTTTAAACATCTAGGAAATAGTTGTTTGCTTGACATGAAACAAGTGAGGATTAATTTCTTGTGTTCAATTCTTAGTGCTTTTTCTTTCTTGGAAGAGTTCTGCAGTTCTCAAATGTAATACTTTCTTTAAGGTTGGCTTTTTACTTTTAACAATATGTTATTTTTGTACCTTTAAAATCTATAGCTTAGGACTGCCTCTGATATTGCTAAGTTATGTGAAGTGACTAATTAAGCTCAGTAAGGAGTAGTGCTGCTGTATGTCTTGCCTGTGGGATCTGTGGTCTTTGAGAGACGGGAACATGCATATCACTTAATTTCTCTTCCTTGCTTTCCTTCCTTTCCAAGAAACCAGTACAGTTGTCTCCCTTCGGGCAGCATTCTGTGATTGCCCGGGTTTGCGGTGGCGATAGGCTAGTGGAGACCTGTGGTTCTCAGATCCTGGTTTCTGAAGGGCAGCGGCATGTTGCCGCTGTTGAGCTGGTTGTTTTCATTTAGGCCTCTTCTCCCTCTGGGGGGGTATGTGCGATGGTTAAAATATGTTGGATGGTGAGCAGCATTCATTCTCTTTGTTTTCACAGCAGGAAGGTGAAATGGAAGGTGAGGCAGTCGAAGCTATTGTGGAGGAATCGGAAACTTTTATTAAAGGGAAAGAGAGAAAAACCTATCAAAGACGCCGTGAAGGTGGGCAGGAGGACGATGCTTGTCACATAGCACCAAACCAGGCAGATGGAGGTGAAGTAGTACAGGATGTCAACAGTAGTGTGCAGATGGTGATGATGGAACAGCTGGATCCAACTCTTCTTCAGATGAAGACTGAAGTAATGGAAGGTGCAGTGCCTCAAGAAACAGAGGCTACAGTGGATGACACACAGATCATAACACTTCAGGTTGTTAATATGGAAGAGCAGCCTATAAACCTTGGTGAGCTTCAGCTGGTCCAAGTACCTGTACCAGTGACTGTACCTGTTGCTACCACGTCTGTGGAAGAACTTCAGGGAGCTTATGAAAATGAGGTTTCCAAAGGAGGCCTGCAAGAGGGAGAGCCCATGATCTGTCATACCCTCCCTTTACCAGAAGGCTTCCAAGTAGTGAAAGTGGGTGCAAATGGTGAGGTGGAGACACTGGAGCAAGGTGAACTTCAGCCACAGGAAGATCCCAACTGGCAAAAAGATCCAGACTATCAGCCACCAGCCAAAAAAACAAAGAAAAACAAAAAGAGTAAGCTTCGCTATACTGAGGAAGGCAAAGATGTGGATGTCTCTGTGTATGACTTTGAAGAGGAGCAGCAGGAGGGTTTGTTGTCTGAGGTCAATGCAGAAAAGGTGGTGGGCAACATGAAGCCACCTAAACCAACAAAAATTAAAAAGAAAGGTAAGCTCCCTAGCGGCAAGTGGGTTTTGAAAATGTGTGTGTTATGGTGGGATATGATTGCGGTATGATTGAAGTGACTGGGTAGATGCAAGTGGGAGGAAAGCAGACATGCCCAGTGTCATTTACTCTTTGTATAACAGCGCTGAGCTCTGTTTCTTGGGTGAACCTCCTAGCTCCTCCATCCAGGTTATAAAGGGGCTCATTTTCCTCGAGCATGATGCTGTGGTATTGGTATTCCCATATAACTACAGCTGAAAATATTCTTCTCTCTGCTGTAATACTGACGTAAGAGTTTGTGCACACATGGTTTACATCAGGAACCAACAGTATAATTAGTTCTGTGGCTTTTTTCCTAACCAGTTGCTGGGTAAGGTAGGTGGTGCAAAATACAGCAATAGGTATGTTTTATTTTTCTTAAAACTGTAAGTTAAGGAACCGTTTTTAGAGTGGAGAAGGAACATTGAGTGCTGGCATACTAATAAAACTTGAATGCAAGCCAGCCATAGGCAATGACTGTTCCTAAGTATATGCAGTTGGATTTCATGGTGCATGGGTCACTTCGAACTTCAGATGTTCTATGATGGTTCCTTGTAGTAGTTAAGTCCCCAAGAATCTTTCCTTTTCCCTGCTGCTCTCTTACATTATGCAGTAGACCACAGTACTGTGAAGAATTAAGATTATTTTCTTCATGGCTAGGTGTAAAGAAGACATTCCAGTGTGAACTGTGCAGTTACACTTGTCCGCGTCGTTCCAACTTGGACCGCCACATGAAAAGCCACACTGATGAGAGACCACATAAGTGCCATCTCTGTGGCAGGGCTTTCCGGACAGTCACGTTGCTGAGGAACCACCTCAACACTCACACAGGTACTCTTGCTTTTGCGTACATGGCTTTTCTAGGATCTGCTCTGCTGTTAGAACAGAAGTAAACCCACGATGGATCTATCTTAAATCTAATTCTTCTTATGGAACAAACTAAAAAGAGAGAAACTATGCAGTGCTGCTGTTTGTTTCTCATACAAATGCAGCTTTCTGCCTGGTCAGGTAGGTGCACAGCTTGTCCTGTGTACAGGGATAAAACTGTTCTTGGGCTTGATGTGAAATTACCTGAAGTTACAGAAATATTCGATTTGTCTTGGGCATGACTAGGAACTGTAGCATGTTTCTGTGCTTCTTACTGATTTTCTGGTATAAAACTATGGATAGTTGAACTGTAATTAGATTTAAGCTTGTTGTGACTTTTCTGCCAAAAAGTGTAATTCATATCCCTTGTTTTCTCTATGTACTTCTGTTATGTCTGACTGGGTGATTTGAAATGTGTAAATGACCAACTGATACAAAAACAATGGAGTCAGTTTCCTCGCTGATAGGATACTAATTCTCTAAGATCTTCAATCCATTAGTTACACAAAAGCTCAGACTCTTGGGTATTATTTGCTAACCTAAACTTTCACAACATACAAGCAATGTGGCTGATTCGCTTTAATAAAAAAAAAAAAAAAAAAAAAAAAAAACACAACCAACAAACTACCACAAAAATTCTGTCCTGTATTTTCTTTTGTCACTAAATCAAAGTCATCATCTTCCTGTTTCACTGCGAACAATTAGGTACTCGCCCCCACAAGTGCCCGGACTGTGACATGGCCTTCGTGACCAGCGGAGAGTTGGTTCGGCATCGCCGCTACAAACATACCCATGAGAAACCATTCAAATGTTCAATGTGTGATTATGCTAGTGTGGAGGTATGTTGGTTAATTGTTACAGTGCTGAATGCTTCCTTGCATGCCTCAAAGCTTGTTCACCATCTGTTATAAACTGCTCTTAGCCATTTCCTCTTTGCCCAGTTGTTTAAGAGGCTCTGAGCAAAAAAAGTTATAAACCAGGTCTGCTCTGGGGTTTCCTCAGTTAATGAGAAAACAGTTTGAGAGCATTTATGCATAGAAATCCTAGGTGATGCCCACTTCCTCTTTGGAGATAGCAGTGTTGTCATTGTGTCTTAAATTATTTGGCCTTTAAGATGGTTGCAGGAACTGTAGTGTGCTCCGTGTTGAAGGGAGCAGCCACCTCATACTGCAGTAGGGTGTACCTTCAGACAAGGGGCACCCTCCCACTTTAGAAATGTGCATCCTGCACACTGTCTGTTTATGCCATTAAGGTGACTGTAGCCAAAACTAATGAGCCTTTGCCTCAATATTGGTGAAAAGCAGTTTTGCTAATACTGGGTGATTGTCTAATTTGCTTGAGCAGATTAAGCTTCGTTGAACGCTGTCCCCTATGCAGTATTGTCCTGGTGCATAAGTAACAGCTTTTATATTGTGATTGGAAATTTGAGCAAGGTGATAAGCAACATAATTTAAAAAAAAAAAAGGATGTCTGCAGTGGAAGAAGGCTACAGTAGGAGAGCTTGAGTAGGGGCTGTGAGCTTTTTTCCTAGCCATGCTGTGACTGCAGTGCTGTAATTCCAGGTCCTGTGGTTTGAAAGCTGAATAAATTGTGTTGCAGTGGTTTTCATAGTATGAATTAGGAAAGAATAATCAAGTTGGTCCTTATGTGAGCTCTTGCTGCGTTTCGTAGACATAGGTTGGTAATTAAGCGGTGTGGTCAGGCTGAAGTAGAAAGTGCCTTAACATTTGTGTTCTTGCTGACCTTTGAGCTGGGTTTGTACCTTCTAAATAAAAGTAGGAGAGGAAAGGAATTAAGTCACCCTGTTGACTGGAGGCCAAGAATTCTGTCATTCTTGGTAAGAAATTGATTTATCTTACCTCTCAGAGTAACTGGAGAGGACCCAAGAAAGCACCCTGTGGAGAAAGAGGTACTGTACGTGGCATGCTAACCCCCTCAATGTTCTTTGGGTGCGTGCTTTCCCAGAACACTTTCTTGGGTGTTTCCAGAGTACTTTCAGATTTTAACATGTCTTCAGATGCTGAGGTGAGCACAGGACATTAAGTCAGGCTGCACTGAGTGTGGGAACATGCTTCAAGCAGGACTGGGAATGAGGTTGGGAGGTGGAGTGGAGTGGGCAGGAGCGAGTGGCTGTGGGCAGTGTGAGAATGGCATTGAAACACGCTTACTTGGTCTAGTGGCAAGATAAAAATAAAAACAGACTACCTTAAACTCTTGACTGATTCTTTATACTTTTGGCAATCTGACCTGCTCCATCTATGCTAACTTCAGTCTTGCTTTTGCCTGCCAGGTTAGCAAATTGAAACGCCACATACGTTCTCACACCGGAGAGCGTCCGTTCCAGTGCAGCTTGTGCAGCTATGCCAGCAGGGATACCTACAAACTGAAGAGACACATGAGGACCCACTCTGGTATTGATGCCATGTTTTGTTAGTGTGGTGTTTACATTTTAGTGTCAAGAGTGCTGAGGCTGCACACAATGTGTGCCAACACTTAAACAGCAAAAGAAATGCTATTTTGTAGTTCAATATAAAACCTTTTTAAAGCCTGTAGCTGAAGAGAATGCACCATGACTTGTGAGCGCTAGTAAATTCATAAGCTGATAGTAATTGCCGCACTGAGATACAAGCTTGGAGGATTCCGATTTCCAGTCTGACTGTGACATGATAAAATATATGCACTTGTGGTATGAACAGAAGAAACTTCCGTTATGAGTGTTCCACTTCCAGTTGAAGATTGTAACCATTTACAGTTTCATGCTTGAATGTAGTTGCAAAACCATCTCATGCATGTTAGTTCATAAAGATCCTAAATTTTTTCTTCAGTAGAAGTCAAGATGGTTTTAGCACGGGATGTTACTGGTGCGCAGTGTACTGGGTAAATGAATCATGTTGCTAAAACTGAAGGGGGGGGGGGAATGCCCTTGCATATATGCATGAGCATTCAGAATCCTGGCCCCTCAAAAAATCTGATGCCGCTTGCTGTTTTCTGGCAGCCTGCACGTAGGTCTTTCATGCATTTCTCAGAGTAAGTATAATAATTTAGCTTGTTTGCCTAAAGGTTGAACTCAGGTCTTTTTGTAGAAGGATGTGTACTGGAGCTAAAACTTATAGACGAAGGGATGTTATTGAGCGCTTTCTAGTTACTGTTTCTATCAACTAGCTGTCTGTTGCAAGTTTCTGGGAGGTTGTTCTGTTTGAGGCTTCTTGGTGAGATTTCTTTTTAACAAAAACACTTGGGCTATTTTTTTCCTTCTGTTACTGAAGGAGAGAAGCCATATGAATGTTACATCTGCCATGCTCGCTTCACTCAGAGTGGTACCATGAAGATGCACATTTTGCAGAAGCACACAGAGAATGTGGCCAAATTTCACTGTCCTCACTGTGATACTGTTATAGCAAGAAAGAGCGACTTGGGTATGTATTTCACAAAAGTGGCCGTTTGGTGAAGATTCTACAAAACACTTATGAGAATTAGAGTTCATATAACCCAACTGCTGTCTCTTAACCTACTGCTTCTGGTACCTGTGTGACATGAGGCACAGGCTTAGATGTGTACCCGGTATATACACACTGTTCGCTTACAATAGCTGCTGCAAACTATAAGAATTTTTTGTTTCTTTTCATTATTTGAAAATGTAGCATGTTGTCCAAGCATATGAGGCAAGTTACTGTTTTCAGGCCCATAGATGCAAGGCATTTATCAGGCTTGGGCTGAGGTTACAGCTGTATATGGATTGGCACCTCAAAAACTGAAAGGTGACTTTGCTTGCACATTGGAGGCTATTGAGTTTCATGCGGAGATATTTTCATCAAGCTAAAGGTTTGAATTAGATGAAATAATTTAATTTTCAGGATGTGGAGCTGTGTGCTGCAGGCAGAATAGGAGAGACTGAGTTGTCACAAAAGCCCTGAGTCCTTGCAGTGGGAAAGTCTTGATCTGGTGAGCAGTACGCAGTGTGATTCTGGCAGGCAAGCTTTTTTATATTCTACGAGAAGATGAAAGATAGTATCGTGCCCAGAGCAGCTGAGGAGAAGGAAGAACCCACGATTTAGCAGAACTTTCTGTCTATAAACAGAATATCACCCAAGTAATGGCAGGCTTCCTTCCAGTAAAGACGAGCGTAGAGTGCTACAGTGAGAGGCAGTTTGAGAAGATGGCAGTCAGTTGATGTAAGGAGCAAACAAGCTGGTTTACAACGGAGGAAAACACGTCATTATGAAGAATTTTTTTTCTATTAATACTCTAATCTACCCTAAGCTACCTCATGCAGCTGTGATGTGTTTTTAGTTGGAGGATTTTAAAGAAATGACTAGAACCTCTGTTGGGGATTATCTGCTGGTATCCCTGTTGCCTTCTAGCCCTGTCACTCTGACTTCTAATCCTGCAGAAAATACTGTTTCTCCCAGTGTATTACCTAGCTTCTGGTTGTATCCAGGCAATTTGGTGTAGTCTTGAACATAACGGTCCACCAGATGCTTTATTATGACAGTCATATGTTACCAAATGCAGTTGTATCAGCACAGATTGCGACTTATGACCAAATCTAGAATTCCATGGAAAACACTTGATGGTGTTTTTGTGCAAGACCTTTCTGTCTAGAACTTGTTTGGGTTGCTTTTATTTATGAGTCTTTTTGGTTTTTAGTTGAATCCTAGATTAACTATTTTACTTTCCTGGCTTGAGCTCAAGAGTGTGTAGAGGGAAGATCGCTAAGGAGTCTAGTCTGTCATGCTTGGAAAACCATGGTGATTAAAGCCTTTGATTCTGTTGTTCCTAGGTGTCCATTTGCGAAAGCAGCATTCCTACATCGAACAGGGCAAGAAGTGTCGCTATTGTGACGCTGTGTTTCATGAGCGGTATGCCCTCATACAGCATCAAAAGTCTCACAAGAATGAGAAGCGCTTCAAGTGTGACCAGTGCGATTATGCATGCAGACAGGTATGCTGGTGGGACTGGCACCCCCTAATAGTGTTTAGAACAGGAGCTAAAAATATAAGGTGGAAACTTAATCCGTCATGTTTGACCAGCTTTCAAGATGAAATCAGATCTCTGAATCTTTTGAAGGGTGTGAAGGAAGGTTCAGTGGCCTTTGCTTGTTGGTGTAGTGCTCCCCTGTAGAGAAGTACGATCTAAGTTGTATCTTGATGTATCTGTTGACAAAGGCATGAGTCCATCTAGAAGGGAAGTAGCTGGGACTGAATTGTGCCACAATCCAGAATTTCTTGCGTTCCTGCAGAATCATCCCTTCCTTGATATTAAGGATAAAGTTTTGGCCTCCTCTTAGCTGAAATTCACTCTTCTGTATTCATATGTCTGAGTTCTCAGCTTTTCCTGTCTTGCTTGTCCCTGTCAGGAGCGGCACATGGTCATGCATAAACGGACCCATACTGGAGAAAAGCCTTATGCCTGTAGCCATTGTGATAAAACCTTCCGTCAGAAACAGCTTCTTGATATGCACTTCAAACGGTATCACGATCCCAACTTTGTCCCTGCTGCCTTTGTGTGCTCCAAGTGTGGCAAAACATTCACTCGCAGGGTAAGAGAGTACACTGTTTTGAATTGTGGGGTTTTGGGGTGGAATGAGGCTTCTAACCGAGGGGAGGGGAATACGTTTACCCAAAAGGAAAGGTGGGTGGGGTACAGGGCACTATACTGATCTTTTAAACAGGACACATCTTTCCGAGAGGAAAAGAGAAGAGGGGGAGACCTGGTATAATTCAGAATTAGTACCGGCATCTGTTAGTGTTAACATCATGAGCAATGTGGAAATACAACTTTATGAATAAATTAATGGTTTACCCATTTCCCCTAAATAGTCTTCCTTGGAAAAAAAAAAAAGCCTTATTACCAAAAGCACGCTTGAAACTAGAGCCAGAACGTCTGTTCTTGAATTCAATGCATGTTGTATTTTTTCTTATGTTTTTGATCTTCCACCGAGTAGAACACAATGGCCAGACATGCTGATAACTGCTCTGGCCTAGATGGTGGGGAAGGAGAGAATGGAGGAGAGACAAAGAAGGGCAAGCGTGGCCGGAAGAGAAAGATGCGGACTAAGAAAGAAGATTCCTCTGATAGTGGTAAGAAACAGCTCAGTATGTGCTGAGAATTAACGGGCTGGTGACTCACTGCATTAGCTGGTAGTTTGCCCATTCTGCAGGTTTGTTCTGGCTCTTGCAAGGCTTTTATCTCGTTGGCAAGCATAAAACGGTAGTACATGGCCAAGTGCAGAGGTGACTCCCTGTGAGGACAGTATGGATCCTGCTGTCCTGGGCCTTTTCCAAGACAGAGTTGCTGAAAAAACCCCAGTCTGCCACACCTTGCCTAGGCTGTGCAGCTCCTGTCCTGTTTGTTCTCTGTGATGTTCTCTGGTCATGTTTTCAGTGTCCCAAAAGCAGCTCTGTGTGTCTGTGACGCGCTGCATGAAGTGGTACCTGCTCTGCCTTCGCTGCTGCTGGGTATCATCGTGTGGCATGTCCAGACACCCAGCTGCTGGAAGGCTGGGCTGCCTCTGTGGGGGACGGCTGGTGGCACCTGGGAGAACGGTGGAGGTGGTGCTGGCCATCTGCGGCCTGTGCTGAGACAAAGGGTGGACGAGCTGGTGGTGTCTTCTACTTCACAGGCGTGTTTGCACGTGTGTTGGTATTCGGGGACGGCTTTGGGGGCAGGGGGCTCTGACCTGCCGGACAGTGTGCCAGAGGATGGGTTAGGTGCAATTTTTAATAGGGTGGCTACTGTCCCTAGCCATCGCCCTCGCCGCGGGACTCTTTGTGAAGGAGAAACTCAGCCAGGGTCCTCCCTCCTGGCAGAGGGAAAACTTGGTTATGTCTTTACCAGGAAAATCCAAGCAGAGCCTCGAGACCAACCAGTTCAAAGATGATTCTGCAAAAGCAATGTTGCTGATTAGCCTTTTATCTGGAGTGCTTTATGTAATTAATCAAGGGGCGTTGCTTGGGAGAACAGAGATCATTTTGGCTAGAGAATGTGTATCTGAAATCCTTATGTGGCAGCATGTTTTAGAAGATGAGTAGTCAAATGGTATGTGCAAACCTGACTGCAAAACCTCTACAGAAATAAGTGTTTAAACTCATGTTTGTGTAGATATTTGAAAAAAAAATAGTTAGTTGAACATAGCATATGTAACTAATTGTTCATTTAAAATATGAAAAGATTGTGGAGGCAGAGCAAAATAACTGCCTTGATGGAAGGTAATTAAAAATGTGGGGTTCTGGAGTATCTGGTTTTTTAATATCTGATTTGTAGCTTTTGTGGGAGTTTAGCCCATTCTGAAACCCCAAACTTTAGTTAGGTGATATGGTCTCGGTTCAAAACAGTTTTTTGGGGAAGCTGCTCCAAAGTCATACCTGTTAGGTAAATTGATGATGAGCATTGTGTGATTGTGGCTCAGACACTATGACAGGGAGAGTCCCTTCAGCCTCAGGGCAGTTGTCAAGTCTGGGCTCACTTCCTCGGGAGTCGTTTGATAAACATGAAGAATTGACTAGTGTGAGCTCAGCAGGGTAAGAAAGAGGTCCTAACTGCATTCTCAGGAGAATTGCCTTACTTAGTAGTGTGTTTACCCCTAGATCTGCATTTTTGTGACTTTTGGCAACTGCTAAATATCTAAAAATGGTGAGCAAAGCTGTGACAAAACAGACTTGTCTTGTGCTAATGGGAAAAGTACCAAATAGCAAACGATAATTTTGTCTCCCATCTGGCCCGTCTACCCAACTTTAGACAGACTGTGAGTTGACAGGCATTGAGTTGAGGTGGGGGAAGTAAAGAAGGTGTAAAAGGTGGGACCCGAGAAATCCAGTAAATGAAAGAAATTTGGCTTGGGAGTATTCCTTGCATGACCGTGTAAAATAACGCAGCGTATATACGTGCCTCGGTATATGTAAGGGGCAGTTTGTTTGGGGTTTGCCCCCGTTAACCAGATAACCAGAAGTACGCCTTAGGCAACAGCCCTTGTGTTCATGAGTGAAGCTGCTGGTTTATGCAGTGGGTGCCCTTACAGATCTGAGGGTAATCATTTTGCTGTCCAAACAGCGTTACCCTGTTCAGCATCTGCTGCTGTTATTTGTCTGCTTTGGTTTTGCCCGGGGGCGTTCTGAACACGTTGATGGTGCGAACCTAGTAAATCTAAGGAGTGTTCTGAAGAATAACATGTAGAACAACAATAAGCTCAGGTGACAACATAAGTCTCAAAAAAACCCAGAGCCTGCAATGTGAACTGCTGGGTTGGAATCGGCTCCAAAACGCAGTGAGGTGCAAAGAGTTGATGCAAATAGGAGGTGTGCCATCTTAAATTCTTTGAGTTGACAAGGTCTCATCAAATAAACTGCATTCGACCTGTCCTGCCTCTGAAGAGAGGTCTTGGGGAAGATCCTTTTGGTCGCTAGTTGGTATGTTGATAACTGTGGAAAGCATGGTGAGTGGTCTGCAGACCTGTGCTCACCTGTGATGCTTAAGAACTCCCCAGTTTTGTGGTGTTCTTCCATATTCAACTTGAGATTTGAAGGGCTTGGACGTTAAGTACCAGTGTCTGGGAGCTGCTACCCTGGTTTTCTACATACTTCACAGAGAAGGACTGAAGTATGGCATTACTGTTTCTTGAGGTCTAGGGAACTTGCTTGTGCATCCCTCTTGAGTTCTGGTGTTTTATAGAGATACTGTAGTGGCTGCTACTACTGTTTACATGTGCCTGGCCCCTTTTATCTTCTTGCCTCTCTATTTTCCCCATGCTCAATCCTCTCCAAATCACCTCAGCCGCTGCCTCTAAGTACCCTGTAAGTAGTCCTCTGTGATCCAAAACTGCCTTTCCCCTGCATCCCATTATGTGTCCCACCCCTAGCCAGCAATTCCCCCATACCCTTAGCCTGAAAGGTCATCTGGAGAGCTGTTCCTGGTGACTCGTGGTGGTGGGTTTCACCGCTGGGGCTGATTGCTCTCCTGGAAGTGGCCTGGACAAGATGTTCCTCAGAAGTTGATTTGGGTTCCCCTCCATCTGTGCCCCGGTGGTCCTCTGAGTTGTGCAGGTGGGACTTAGATGGGCCAATAGCTCCTCTGATGGGCCTGGGAAGTAGCCCAGCAGTGTATTATTTGGTCCCCCTTCTGCCATTGTCTCTCTGGGTTCCTGTGTGGATGTGCAGAGGAGCTTTTATTGCATGACCTCATGTGACCATGTTTCCTTCTGCTTTCTGAAGGGCAACTTGTTCTGTCTAATAGGAGGGTAACAGACTAACAGCCTTTGCCACCAGCTTCTTGACAAAGGCCGTGTTTGCCTTTTTTGTCAGATTTGACTCTCTTTGGATGAAGATTTGACGGCAGTTCCTGTAGATGGATGTGTTTCATTCTTGTTTAAACTGAAGACCTAACTTGGTACCGTGTTTCTTACAGAGGAAAATGCTGAACCAGATTTGGATGATAATGAAGATGAGGAGGAGACAGCGGTAGAAATTGAGGCTGAACCAGAAGTTGAACAAGAGGCTCCTGCACCACCTCCCAGTAAGAAACGAAGAGGAAGACCACCAGGCAAAGCTGCCACCCAACCAAAACAATCCCAGCGTAAGTCACTAATTGAAGCTTATATTAACACTGCTTGCTTGAGCTGCTTTTTCCTTGGATTTGGCAGTTCTGGTAGGAAGCTACTCCCCCCCAAGTGAGCTTACTTAGCAAAGTAGAGACAAGTACTATCTACTTTTTAAGAACTCGTCTTTTACATGATGTTTGTTGCAAGGGTTTCCTGGTCATGAGAGAACGTAGCCACCTCAGACTGTACTAAAAGGAGAGGATGTTATTTTTTCTTTAAGTATTATTCCTATTCATAGATGTGCAAACTGCTTGCTGCTTTTTGCACCAGTTACGTCTCTAGTAGTGTATGGTTCCTGGTAAAGCAACTGCTAGTACAGTTGCTGTGACATGCTTACCTGTGTAGACTTTTGCAGATCTACATAGGTACTGTATGTATGCTTCATACATACGAATGTGCTTCAGGCCTGTAGTTTTGAGCATAGCATCAGTGCAGAGATTGTTGCAACTCTGCAGAGTTTTCTCTGTAAGAATAGACAGCGGTAACTGTGCAAAGTCTAAGTAAATAAATTCTAGGAACAAAGCAGGATGGGCAGACTTGTTCCTTCAAGGGGTAGTGGCTTGCCTGCCTATTCAGTGCTGCAAGTGTGGCCTTCTTAGAATTACAGCCTGTGGAATCATTGTATGCGGAATTTGTTGCTAGCATCACGGGATTCCCCTGAATTTGAAGTTTTGCCTTACGCCCATACATTGATGTGATCTCATTTGATTACTCTACAAAATTGGTTGTTTGAATAATGTCTTAATTTCAGAAGGCATACTGGGACTGCTGCAGGGGTAGCACATCTTCATACAGGGGCAAGGACGGAGATGCTTGGATGAATGAGGCTGGTTGAATCTCTCCCCACTAATGTGGGAATGTGAGCTGTGGGCCCATCTTCCCTTGCCATCGGAAAGTCTTGAGTATCTACTGAAAAGTTAACTGATGAGATGTGCAGGCCAGCTCTGGAACCAGTAAAAAAAATAATCTGTTGTTTCCTTCCTCCTGCTCTGTTTCTGCCCTTGTAGCTGCAGCAATCATTCAGGTTGAAGACCAGAACACTGGTGAAATTGAAAATATTATAGTTGAAGTAAAGAAAGAACCTGATGCGGAAACAGTAGAGGAAGAGGAGGAAGCTCAGCCTGCTGTAGTGGAAGCTCCCAACGGAGACCTCACTCCTGAGATGATTCTCAGCATGATGGACCGGTGATGGAGAAAGACCATGCTGGCTCACTGAACTGGCCTGGGCTGTGTTTAAGCGGCTCAAATCTATTTTTCCTTTTATCTTTTTTCTTGGCTTTGGGAAATGCATCATTTTAGACCATTTTACCAAACATACTGGGAAATAAAACTTCAAAATGATGTTAGAATGTGATTTAACTAGAACTTGCTGTTTTATGTTAGCATTACAGGACCATGGAACATTAGGAAATATTTCGGAGTCCTTGAGGGTTTCCTGTGAGATGCTTGATTTAGTGTTGCTCTGAACCGCATTGTAAAGCTGGTCCAAGGGCCATGTTTACATGCACCAACTTTTAATATACAAAAGTGGAAGCCTTGACTAGAGTAGGTGGTAAGCCGCTCCGGACTTGCCCTTCCAGTTCCCAGAGTCCTCGAGCCTCCTTCTCTCAGTAGTGTTTTTAACTGTACATGCAGACTTGGGAGGTTTCTAGGCTTTTAAAATGTTTTTTGCTTTTCCCCACTGACTAGCTCCGGTTCTCCAAGTCAGCTGCACACGGTAGTTTTGGCATGCTCCAACTGGTTTATGTCCTTAATATGCTTTGCTTTCTGCAAAGCATTTCTGTAATGGTCAAGCTTGTAAATAACTTTTTTTTACATTTTAATCTTTTTCCATTAATTAAGAGTTATGCAAAAATGCAGTTTAAATAAACCCCAGTATTTTAATTCCTTTCAGACTAAGTGATGAGAATTGATAGAGTGTAAATGTTGGAAAAGCTGTTGATAACCAATCACATAGAGAAGAGACGTACCCAGACTATTGCTTGCAGAACAAGAGAAACCCACATGTGAAATCTGGTTTTGAAGCACACAAAACTGGCATTTGAAACATGTATAATTAACCTTCTTTTTGAGTTATAATTTCACGACTACATTTTCTTTGCTCTATCTTGTAGTTGTATTTTGTGTTTGAATTCTATGTTAAGGCAGAAGTGGTGATTTATAAGTGGGTCACTGCAGCCCTCAACCTGGGCCAGGAAATTTAATAGGTCAGTAATTATACAATTTTGGATCTCTGATAAAGACAAAAAAGGAATAATGTGAAATACAAATGATGCCTGTATATGGACTGTCACATGTTAAAATATGTAAGCTTTTTATAGAGCCTCAGTCTTGCTGATTTCAAACAAATTTTTCTTCTATGTATCGCTTTTAAGAGAGCTATCAGTTTAGCTATCAGACTCTAGGTTGATGCATTTTTGTACTTAGCTGTACTGTGTGATATTTTTCATTATTTTAGGAAGCCAACATGGGGAAAAATACTGTTATAAAATATGTAATGGGGTTTGAAAGCTGGGAAGGAGAATATACTGCTGTACAGCTAATAAATAATAATGGATTAACATGTGTGCTCACTGGCTGCTTTCTTTGTGTATATTGATGGTGTGAGCTGGCAGTGATCCCCAGCCCGTAAAGCTGCTCCTCAGAGAAGGATGCTGTGCACGTTCCCTCTGCCCTACGCCGAATGCAAGGTTGTCTGACACAAAATGTGGGTGTGCTGCCCGGTGCTGGCCGCAGGTGACTGCATGTGTAAGTGTTACTACTGCAGTGAAGCCTGTGCATGGTCCCAGTCTCCTTCCATTGTGTAGCAGGGGTCTAAGCCGCTCACTCAGCGGGGGCTGCACGGAGGAGCGTGTAGCGGAGAGGCAACGTAAGATGTGCCAGGCTGAGGATGTGGTGTAACACCTTGAGCTAAAGGCATGTGGGAGTCGTTGTTGCTTTTGTGTGTTTGGCTGTTGAGTTTAAATGACTGTAGCCGATGGTTTAGATAGCAGGAATGCTATTTCTGTTTCATTTTGGAAAATGGGGCTGATATGTAGGTACTGAGTTTCTGTGGTGTATCTTTTCTTAGTTAACCTGTGAAAGTAGCTTAAAGAGCCAACCGAGAGTTAAGCAGTTGGGTGGCTGCGCACTGTGTAAGTTAAGGGTAGTACCCCTCGCGCTGCTGCCTTCAGAATGGGAGTTGATGCAAATTGCACAATACTTACTTAAAAGAAAATCTTAAAAAGCACAAGAGCTGCTAGACTTAACTAGTCAACAAACATGTAGTGACTGTTATCTCTGATCCTGAAGGATGGTGGGAGAAGCTGCCCAGGGGCCGATGCCTGCAGTCCTGAGCCAGGTGGAGTCTTGTTTCGGCGGAGGGGAGAGGTGAGTGTGAGGGCTGCTCTGGCACGAAAGGACCAGGTCTGGCTGCAGAAGCTGGTAAATCCTCGAGCGCTTTCTTGGTTGGACAAGGACCTTGTGTACTCAGAAGCCCAAGAATGTTTCTGATGGAGGCAGTGCTCTGAAGATGCGATTTTGCATCAGGGAGGTTTTATGGTGAGCTGGAGAACCGAGGGTGTCCCGGGATCTGTAATGCGTGCTGCCGCCACTGCTCAAACCCGTGGCTCAGCGCGCTGCTGGCAAGTGGGGTGTGAAGGTTGTTGCAGCTGCTTTGTTTAGCCGGTGATGGAGCCCCGAGGCGATGTCCCACGTGCTCTGGCAGGGGCCTCCCCGGTCTCCATCAGCGCTGCCACCAGCCCTGTGTGCAGCAGCTGGTGCTGCCGTACCTGTGTGACCCCAAGGCACGTGGCGCCAGAGCTCCCGGAGCTCCAAGGGGCTGGAGGCAGCGGCTATGTGTGGACAGCTTCGTGGTGGGCTGGAAGGAAGAGACCCTGAGAGGTGTATGTGTCCAAAGGCTGCAGGTGTGGTGGCTCCTGAGTAGTCTTTGATCTGCTGGTGGTGCAGCGGGCCTGGGGAGGCGAGGCTGGTCTCCAAAGGTGGAGGCTTCTCTTGTGCTTGTTTGAGGGAATGATTTCTAAGCATCATTTTACTGGGGACCACTATTTGAACTTTCTCCAGAGACCCAGGCGAGGGTTTAGTGGGGATGGGGGCAGTCATCCTGCAGCCATCCTCCGTTCTCCCTCAGCCAGGCGTGCTGCTTTGCTCTGCTGACCCGGTTTCTCTGTGCTTGCTCTGTCAATAGTCCCATTGGGCAGCCCAGGTTTTGCTCTGTGGGCTGCGGCTCTGCCTTGGGCAGGTGTCCCTGCTCGGGTGCCTCTTGCAGGCGTCTGAGCTGCCCTTGGAGCTTCTCTGGAGAGATGCAGAGCAACATCCCAGCCCACTCCTGAGGGCGTGCATCCAGGGCATCTCCCTTGGGCCTGAACGTGGACAGAACGACTCGGCTCAACCCCAGTGCTGGTACCGGCAGTAGGAAAGCTGCGTCCTGGGTCATGAGTGAAAAGCCAGGGCTCGTATGGACCGAGGAGCATCGCTGCCTCAGCCAGCCACTTGGGCTGCTGTCCTGGGGACATGCTGGAGAGCGGCATCAGGACGGAGAGGGGCTGAGACTGGCTCCACGCGACTGCTGCAGCCAGCTCTTGGCTTCCAGAGGCTGAGGGCTCCCCAGCTTCGTGGGACCAACCCCTCCTGCACTCCTAAGGGCGGGTCCGAGCCCACTTCTCTAGCCAAGGGTGCCAAGAATGAGGCTTTGTTGATGCAAACCGTGGCATGCTCGCTTCTGCCTCCCTGGTGGAAAAATTAATGATCTCTTTCTATTCTTTTGTCTTCACATCATTGTAGCAGGTGAGAAGATGACATTAGGGGACAGCTCAGGGAGACTAGGGGAGGGTGGCAGCTGTTGGCAGAGCCTCTTAAGAGGTGGGGGACACAGGGACATGGGGACACAGGGACACCCTTACAGAGCGGTCCATGTTTCCCAAGCTGCCTCACTCCTGCAAGGCTCATGGAAGGTGGGCAGAATCCAAACCGGCGCTGGCGTTACCGCAGGCTTGTGGACTTGGCTGTCCCACGCTATCCTGAACTGTGCTGGTGGGCGCAGGACAAGAGCTGCGGTGGGTTTGCTGGTCTGAGCATGCCTTTAGGAGCAGACTGAAACATGGGCCGGAGCTCTGCAAAATCCAAGGAGGTCTTCAGCGGGAGGTCAGGCAGGTGTGGTGAGCAGCCAGCGTGGGCAAGCAGGAAGGGGAAAAGGAAGCATGCAGAGAGTGGAAGCAGAGACGGGCTGCCCTGAAGGAGCAGACATCGCTTCAGTGTGCAGGGATGGAGTTGGGAGAGCCAGCGCTCAGCTGGAGTTGGACTTGGAGGAGCATGTGAAGGACAGAACAGCTTCTGTATTAAGAAGAGCTTCAGCAGCAGCAGGAAGGCTCTGGAAGAATGCAGGCCTGCTCCGTAATGGAGCAGAGGGCTTGGTGGCAAAGGACATGGCAAAGAGCAAGGTGTTTGGTGCTGCCCTTGCCTTGAGTTTGGCTGGTGAGGTCTGTCTTCACACCTCCCAGGGTCCAAACCTAGTGGTGGAGTCTGAGGGAGACATCGGCAGGTGCTGAGGAAACCAGCCGATGTCACTGCACTCGGTCATCTTTGAAAGGTCCTGGTGATCCAGGGACATTCGTGACACCTGGAAGAAGACAAATGGCCCACCCGTCTTCAAGAAGGGTAAGAAGGAAGCTCTGGGGATCTACCCCGTTGCATTCTCCACAGAGGTGGCTGGCTGTGAGGGCAAGGGAAGAGCAGTGAATGTCCATTTGGGCTTCAGTAAGGCTTTTGACATGGTCTCCTGCAGCCTCCTTACAGCAGAATTGAAGGCATGGGGGCTGGAGAAGAGGATTATTGGGTGCATCGGAAGTTGACTGGGCCACCATGTTCAGTGTGGTCAGCAGCACATCTAACTGGTGCTGGTTGTTCCTGTTCCTCAGGGATCACTTGTAGGGCCAACCAGTCCCATCTCAGCTCCCCATTGCAAGGAACCAGCGTGAATTGGGCAGAGGCCCCCAGGGCAGCTCCCACCACAGCACAAGGTGGACAAGGAGAGGCCATGGGACACCAGTGTGACCAGCCTGGAGGAGAGAAACTGAGGAGGACCTTAGTGCTGCCTGCAAATAGCTGGTGGGTGAGTGCGGAGAAGATTGAGCCAAACCCTTTCAGGAGGTGTTGCAGCAAGAGGGCAGGAGACAATGGAGACAAACCAGAGCAGAGGAAACTCCATCTGGAATTAAGGAGCACCTTTCTGACTGTAAGTGTGGTGAAACATTGGAAAAGGTGGCCAGAGAGGTTATGGGGTCTCCGTCCTTGGAGATGTTCTGGTCTCAGTTGGGCATGGCCCCGAGCAGCCTAACTAGCCCAGTGCAGAGAAGAAGGTTGGACCCAGAGGTGACCACCACCCAACGCTGCTCAGGTGATGGTGGTCTCTGGTGGTAGTTGAGTCTGTAGTGGTCGTGAGCCATGGGAGAAGCTGTCACTATGAGAGCACACAGGACGTGGTCACTGGGATGGCACCTGGGTGCCCATGTCAGCACAGCATGGGAGGTCTGGGCTGCGGGGGGCTGTGGGCAGAGGAAAGGGTGAAGTGGTGTTCTGGAGCCAGGGTAAAGAGCTCCTACTGTTACCCCAGAGCATGGTAAGTGCTTCACCTCCCCAGGGTGATCTAGGGATGGAGAGGAGCACCAGGACCTCCTTCTGGGAAGGTCCCGGTACTCTAGGATGGAGCTGAAAATGCCCAGCCCATGTCCTCTGCAGGGGGAAGGCAGAAGAGGTGGGTTGCTCTGGACATCCTGACATGCCTGGGCCTGCACAGCAGCAGGGAATGCTTGGCACGTGGGTGCCTCCCTCTGCCCCACGCCTGGCGCAGATGTTCTGCTGCACTGGTGCTCAGCCTGTTCCTGTATGTGGGACCCAGCATTCTGGGCAATGAGCCTGGGATGCAGCTTGCCTGGGAGCTCCTCCGTGCTTCTAAGCTTCAATAGAAGCCATCTTCTGATGGGTGCAGTGGGGCAGCTGCTCTCTCCACATCCTGAATATCCTTGTGTGACAAAGCTGGGATCTGGTGCCCTTTCAGAGTTCAGATGCCAGTAGGCTGGTCTCTTGGCATCCTGGAAAAGCCATAGATCCAGCCACGACTGTCACTGGCGGACGCTGTTGCTGTTGGGTGGCACGCAGGTGGCGCACATCCTGTGCCCTTCCTCTTCCTGGTGCTCATCTACCTCTGACGTAGCTCAGGAGGCTCGAGGAGGTGCCTTGGCAGAGGCTGGTCCTTGCCCTGAGCCACGTTCTCCCCAGCCAGCTCCCCCGCTGCTGTGCTGTGGTTGGGCGCTGTGGAGACGCTGGCCCTGCAGGGAGGTAGCTCCTGCCTTCGCTTTCACGACGAAGGTGGTTTCAGAAGCACTGTGGCCCCAGATGCATGCAGCAACATCACGCAGCCTTTCCAGGGATCACCTTCTCCTGAGTTACTCCACATCTGGGAAGACTCATCTGGCAGGCCTTGGCTGGCAGATTGCGGCTCGGGCAGCCTGGAGCTTGGGGGGTCATGGATAAAGGTCAGTTTAGGGGGACAAGCTGGCACTCTCTGTCCCAGCTGATGCTGGTCACGGGGACCCAGGCTGCCAGCTGCTCTGGTGGCTCCCTTGGCACCTTCTCCTGAGTCTCTGGGAGGGCCAGCTGAGCCAAGATGGAGAAATATTGAGTCCAGGGAATTCCTCCAGCACTGCACAGGGCACAGGACAGCTTTTTGCTCCATCCTGGAGCACCTCTGGCTTTTTGCCTGGCCCAGAGCCTTCCCTGAGGAGCGGAGCGGTTGATGTGCTCACTCCTGTTGCTCCAAGGAGGCCACCTGGCCTCTCTTTGCCTCTCGCCCTTCCTTGGGGGCAACAGTTTTGTCACTGGGGCATTTCTGTTCTGGAGGAGCCCTGCCTGTAGCACCCAGCAGTGGGCACCAGCACCCATCCTTCATTAGCTCCCCTTGCAGATGTCCAGGGCAAGGTGACAGGGCTTGACTGGCCTCCCAGCACTGGGAAGGGTAGAGCTGCCCTTTTCATGCTCACCAGCCATCTTCAGGCAGAAATAGCTCCCCACAGACCATCTCGGCAGGGCTGCAGGACAGGGAGAGGTCGTGGGCACTCAACCCTGGAAGGCTGGAGCCACGGGGAGATGCTGCTGCTCCTGGCTGGGAGGCACCGGTGGGGTGCCCGGCTCACCCAGGGGAAGCTGTGGAGGAGGAGAAGGGCTGGGCAGCGATGCCCTCTCCTCCTGGCAGGGCTGGTGGGCCGTGGGCACCGTCACTTTCATTTCACTTCTCTTGCTCAGGCGGTAAATCTCGCCTGACGGGGCAGGAAGAGGCACCGAGTGCCGGGAAGGGGAGGAGGCGCCGAGGCAGCGGCGCTGCCAGTGGGTAAGCTCAGCGCTTCCTCCCAGCACGGTGCCTTTCCCCGCGGTGCCCAGGGATGCTTCCCTGACACCTGCATCCCCAGGCAGGTGACCCCGTGGTTCCAACCATGGCTGCAGCCCCCAGAGGGATTCCCACTGAGCTGCAAGGTAAGCATCGCCCACCGCCGCGCTGCCGTGGTACCAGTGCCATACAGAAAGTGCTAGCGTGGGGCCTGCTTGGCCCTGGTTTGCCATGCCGGGGTTGCCAGAGGTGCTTTCGGGTCCCTCAGCAGCTGCAGTTCAGGGATCCAAGCAGGTTCTGGGCTACGAGGGCCACTCTTGCCCCAGAACTCACATGCTTAAGGATGGTGCTTGGGCCAAAGCATCCCCAGATAACAGCCTGGCTCCTCAAGGACGTGCTTCTGCACAGCTTGAGCTGCCTGGTTGGTGGGTGCAGCGTGGTGCTGCTCAGTCCCATGGGTTTGGGGTCCCCCGGCCAGCTGAGGGTTCCCAGCAGCCTCCCAGTGAGTCACAGCCCACAGCCCTGGCCTGGCTTCCCAGCAGCATGGGGGATGTGTGAAGCACTGCTGCTCCCAGCCTTCCCTCATTTGATTGAAAAAGCAAAAGGCCACAAAGGTCTTGGGGTCCTGCAGCCTCACAAGCCCCATGGGGCTTGCAGTGGGGTGGGAGGGAGCCAGGTCACTGTGCCCCTGTGGTCCCAGGTCTCAGCTCTACCAGGGTGGGTCCCTGGGGACACGTGGCTCAAGCCACTGGACCAGCAGGGCTCGGTGGTGGTATAAAAACCTGGTTGGCTTTGCGTGGCAAGGGACAGCTGTGGTTCTGGTCCGTTTCTCTGAGGGAGAGACGTGAATCGGGAGAGGTGGGGAGGTGATGCGCAAGGCAGGAGGCAGCAGGCAGGAGCGATGCTTGTGCTGGTCCACAAGTGACTGGTTTGCAAACATGGGGAGGTGGGCACACACAATCATCTGTGCAGGTGATGGCCAGGAGAGTTCCCAAAAAACTGCAAAAGCAGAATACATCCTTGGCTGCACTGTGGGGAGGAAGGACTTGGGTGCTGAGCTGCTCCTCAGTGGTAAATTTGGGAATGAAGGAAGAGAAACCAGGACCCTCTTGTCACTCAGCACCAGCTCCCGGCGAGCGAGGCACATGTGCAGCATAAACCAGCAACCCCAAAGGCCTGTGCTCGGCTGAAGCTGAAGCCGATGGGAAGGTGGGTTTATCACCTGAGCAGCAAATAAGACCCAAGGCTGGTGAAGAAGCACGTGGCTTAACTGAGAGAGCAACCAGGGGCTGCCTGTCAGGTGTGGGTGGAGAGGAGTTGGTTCGGGGGGGGGCGTAGGGGAATGAGTTCCCAAGGGCAGCAGGGCATGCAGGAGAAGACCAGGGTGGCTTCAGCCACCTCACTTCACACAGACATTGGTCTTTTCAGAGAGCATCACCACCTTCCTGGGAACAAAGAAGGTTCTCCTGGTGATGAGCATCCAGCTGCAGGTGAAATCCAAGTATGATGACTATATCTTGGTACGTGCAGAGTCTGGCCAGGTTCCTGCTTTCCCAGTTTCCCCAGGCAGCCGTTTCATGGCCGCAGCAGGGGACAGGGGTGGCTGCCATGTCACCACAGTCCCTTGTCACGCCAATGTCCCCCCCTGCCTAGGTGCTGACGCCCTGGCGAGCCTACGTGCTGCTGGTGATGCTGCCGGTGAGGGTAAGTGCCAGGGACCCTGTGCCAGGCACAGGGTAGAGCCCTGTGGCTCCTAGGAGAGCATCGCTCAGCCTGGGGCACCTGGACCACCGGGTCTGGGAAGTCCCCAGGAGCAGGATGGGGAGGAGGGTGAGTCAGGGGCTGGTGAAGGCTGGGGGCATGGCTGGGCATGGACATACCTGGGGTATGGGGAAGGGTGGAAGCCAGGGGGCACCTTTGGGTCCTGCTTCTCCATCAGCGCTGGGGCTGATCCTGCTCCTCTCACGCACAGATTCACAGCACCTTCAGCTTCCTGGAGGTGAGGGAGATGACAGTGCGAGAGCCCAGCTTGGTGAGTGGCACCAACACCCGTGGCAAACCCAGCCCGGGCACCCACCACCCCACCCTGTGCCCACATTCCCCTGTAGCAAACGCTGGCCCGGAGCCCACCATGGGAGCTGGGGCTGTCCTGCCCCTCTGTTGCATGCTGAGGGCCACCAGTGATGACCTGTGAGAGTTCCACGGGGTGTCTATCCCTTTGTCACCCATAGAGAAATCCTGTTACAGCCTCGCCTGGGGTATCGCCCTCGGGGCTGGAGGTGCAGGCAGGCACCCAGGGGTGCTGGGGCTGAGCGTGGGTGCCTGCGCCTTTTCCTCTGCAGCAGCTGCAGGCAGTGCCTGGCTGTGGCACCTCCTGCTCAGCAGGGACAAGGTGACAAACGCTTGCTGGCTTACGGAGGCAAAGCCAAATTTAGCAAGAGGGTGTTTTAAACCCTGATAATCCTCTTAGAGAGGGGCATTGCGCGCAGGGCACGTGCGGCAGGTAGGAGCCGTGGAGGAGAGGGGCGGATCGGGATGCCCTGGCTTGGATGCGTGGGCTGGAGCAGCGCCGCAGTCCTCGTTAACTTCTAGCTTGGCTTTTGCTCATTAAAGCATCATCAGTGATGATGGCCCCAGCCTCTAAACAGGGATTCTGCTGCTCAGCAGGCTCTGCGTGGCTGAGCTCTGGGAGAGGAACAAAAAGGGGCTGGGCAGAGCAGGGGGTGCTGGGGTTGGGAGCCCAGGGTGGCGGGGGTGAGACCCCTGGGGGGGCTGTGGGAGGCCCGGGGTTGCTGGCCGGCAGGCAGGGTGCAGGCAGCCCAGCCGCGCTGCCTGCTGCAGCCATGCCAGCAGGTAATTGTCATCCCGATCCCACGCCTCAATCAGCGTGTAATTAAATTAGGGAGCATGTTGCCATGGGATTTTTCTTTTTTTTTTTTTTTTTCCTGGTAGGAACTGAAAGCTAAAAAAGCCTTAAAACCCGATTAGAGAAATTCAGGGAGGAAACCTCTGTCCTGCAGCTGTGGCTGCTGCAGGCAGAGTCAAGGCTGTTCTCATGCCACTGCCTTGGGCTGCTTTTGCATCAGCTTAGCTTGAATTTTGGGGGAGGTTTATGCCTTATTCTGGCACGTTAGGATCTCTTTCTTCTATTTTATCCTCCAATATCTATCCTATTCCTGGTGCTTGCAGCCTTCCCTGTGCTCACGGTGCTCCAGCTGGGTTTATAGGCAGCGGCTGGGTGTTTGCAGTGAGGAGCCGATGGCTGTCACCGTTGTGTCTGGGGGCTTGGGGACGCTGTGTGCTGCCAGCTCATTCAGGCATCTCCTATTCTTTGGACCATGCAGGTTGTCATAGAAACAGATGCAGCATCTTATGCCTTCCGGTTCATGTCCTTTGATGATTTGGAGCAAGTTGTCATCCATGTCACCATGTCACTTAAGAAGGTCTTTCCAGACTCATCTCCTGGGTAAGGGTCTGCTGCTCCTCAGGGATAGTTGTGTAGGCATCAGATCAACGTCTGCTCGGAAAAACCACAAATTTGGGGTGGGTTCACAATAGCACCTTTTCACAGCAGAAACTCACAGTGATGGAGGCCAGACGTGGCTCCCCGATCACATCGGGAGGGATGCTGCTGGCCACCCTATGCACAAGGGTGGTAGCTAAACATAAAGTGATGGAGATGCTGCTCTCCTGGCTTACTGCCACACACCCCTCTGGTCCTTCCCCAGGACGCTGCTCAGGAACTCCCCCCCCAACTTGTACGAGAGGATCCGGCAGATCACGGACTCGCTGGAGGAGATGCTGCAGAGCAGCCCTGGGCCCTGCGGTAAGCCCTTTTTTCCCCACACACATCTTCCCCAGGCACATTATCTCCAGGAGGGCTGGAGCACCCTGGGGACCATCACAGCCCAACACCCATTGATGTGACAGCCCCCACCCCTGCTGGCAGGGCACCCATGGTGGCTTGGGGCAGAAGGAGCCCTGCTAGGAGGGGTCTGCTCTCCGCCAGCCCACCCCATCCCACAGGGCAGGAGCAGGTCTGAGGGGCCGCAGTTCCTCAGAAAGGAACAAGACAGCTGTGGGGCAAGGATGCTCAGTGTCCACCTGTGAGGACATGCAGCTTCCACCCCCGTCACGTGGCATCGCTGCAGAGCCGGGGCTTTTCCCATAGCCTGGTCTGAAGTAGGATACCTCCATTATCATCACAGCAGTGCCCCTTGCCTTGTATCCATACGGATCAAGCAAAGCAATCCGCAGCCCCCTGAGTTGTGCCATCATTTCAGCTGGCAGTAAACCCCGCAGGACACTCTGGCCCCTTTGAGGAGGGCAGGGAGAGCCCTCGCCACCCCTTCTGAGCCCCCGCTGCCCCTCTCCTGCCTCCTGCCCTCCCCAAAGCTCTCCGCTCTGTTCCCGTGGCAGGCCTGCCAGCAAGGCTGCCTTCTCTTCATTAGGGGGGTTTTCGGAGACCTACGCTGCTTTATGTGACTACAACGGCTTCGCCTTCCGTGAGGAGATCCAGTGGGTAAGCTGGCCTGTCCCACCAAGGAGCGGCAGCTGCCGTGTGCCACTTGGTGGGCAGGGAAGCGGGATGCTCGTGGGTGCCTCCGCTGCAGGCAGCAGCCCCGTGGGGCTGCCGGGGCTGGGACACCCCAGTGACCAGGGACATCCCAGAGCTGGGAACTGCAGTTTTGCCTGGCTTGAATACCTCCTGCTCCTTGCTGGGGTGGAATCAAAGTACGAGAGGGGATGAGATGCCTTGGGCCAGGTTGTTTCCAAGACTGTCATGTAAGGAGAACCCTAGGAAATCTGGGACCTTGCTGGATGTCCCTAGCAGAGGAGAAGCTGGCTGGGACCCAGCCACAGCAGGACCAGCTGTCCCCCCCTGCCTCTGGGACTGACTCCAGCCCACCTCTCCCACACCCTCATTGTCCTCACCCTGGGGGTGTGTTGCCTTCTTCTGGCCAGTCCCTGCAGAAGTGCTGCAGGACCCACCGAGCTGTCCCACCAACGTGGGACATGTGCCCGGTCAGCCACAGCATCAGGGGAGGGTTTGGGCAAGGAGCTCCCCAGGGAGGGTCTCCAAGGGCTCAATTCCCTCCAGCAGCACTGAGCACCCGAGCCCTCCCCAAGACCAGTCACTGAGCCTGATCTATGTGTCCATCTATCCGGGCAGGATGTGGACAACATCTACCACAGCCAGGACTGCCGTGAGTTCAACCTGCTGGACTTCAGCCACCTGGAGAGCCGGTCAGTCTGCCAGCCATGCTGCCTTCAGTGCCCTCTGCTGCTTGAGCACTCGTCCTCATCCTCCCTGCTGTAGATGCAGGGATGGCCCAACACACTCCTCTGCTCATGTTAGAAGCTTTTATTGCTTTACATGCTCCACGGATGCCACATCTGCAGGCTGACGCTCCCCCGCACCAGACACCACGAGCCCCATCCCATGGGACAACGGCCCCGGGAGGCCGGGCAGCTTCCCTGTTCGTTTTTAACACTTCACCCAGCCTGTGGGCTGCTCACAGGGGTGAGGACCAAACGTCACGGCAGCTTCTTGCAGCTCGTGGCTGTCAGGTGTTTCCCTATGCAAAGCAGCTGGTGCCACTTGCCTCCCCCAAACTTGATGCTGCTCCTCCCAGCCCCCCAGACATCTGTTGTAACCCCACAGCAGTGCCGCCGGCTCAGGCTGTGCCCAGAGCTCTCCCAGTGGGTCTCAGCTGTGTCTCCATCCCAAGGAAGGTGGAGCAAGGGCTCGGCTTGGGGAAGGCAGCCGCTGCGCTGGGGCGTAGCGAGTCAGAGTTCTGGGCTGAGCTTTTTGGGGAACAGAGGATCTGTGTGCAGTTGGCCAAAAAGGAGACAGTTTTTGAAATGTCTTTGGACCCAGAAGTCAAAAAGAAATTTGTTCCCACTCAAGCAAAACCTGTGCTGTTCTTTACGTGAGAGCTCAGAATTAAAAAGAAAAAAAACACCAGAGGTTTTGACAGAAGCATGCAAATATTTTCATTAATTTTATTTTCCCTGAGGGAATAATCTGGGAAAGCTGAGCCCTGTGTGGGCTGCCCACTCAGGGACCCCATTCCTGCTTCACTGAACACTCTTGGGGCACCCCAGGGTTGGGTGTCTTGGGGCACCCGTTTAGGACCAGGTTTGGCTCAGCCTGGCTCCTGATGCTGTCATCCTTGTCACCCTGCAGAGATGTGGCACTGAGTGTCGCTGCGCTGTCCTTCAACCTGTGGTTCACCAAGGTCTCCTGCAAAGACTTCAGGCTGGTGAGTGCCAGTGCTGCAGCACTGGGTGCGCCGGAGGTGGCCAGGTTTCCAGAAGGGCTTTCTTCTCCCCTGCCAGAACCAAGAAATTTCGGAGCAGCTGCTCTACATGCTCAGCAAATCAGTGATGCTGGAGGAGCTGGTGCTGGAAAACAGCGGGGTGAAAGCGTAAGCAAAGTTGTTGCAGGGTGCTGGCGTGGTGATGAGCAGGGTCTCAGCAGCCTGGTGGTGGTCCCCTCGTGCATGGAGCGAGGGGAGTCCATGCACCCATGTGTCAGGGGAGTGTTGGTGCCTCGTCCCGGCCACAGCATGCTCCACTGGGAGCAGAGACCCCCTACAGCCTGCAAAACCTTGTTCAGCCCAAGCATCCCGCCCTTGGAGATGCTCTGCTTTCTCCTGCTGCCTCCTCAGATGGAGCCAGCTCAACTCGTTCAGCAGGCAGGAGCTGGTGGCACTTCCCTGTAAGGCTACAGGGTTGGTGGCCACATCTTCTGGACGTGGCCATACCTTGCTCAATGAGTGACCCTTCTTCTCACAGTGACTTTGCACAGAGGATGGCCCAGGCACTCAGCAACCACCCTGACTCTGTCCTGCACACTATCAACCTTGCTGGCAACCAGCTGGAAGACAGAGGTACCCAACCTCTGGGCCGGGATGAGTTTACGTTCATGAGAACTGATGTTCAACTCCAGATCCCGCCGGCAGCTGTCCCCCACCAGGGGCTGGAACTCGGGGTGGGATGGACGCCAAGCTGCACTAGCACGGCCCCTCAGGGCTCTCTGCTCTTTCATCAGGGATCATTGCCTTCAGCCAGTACGTGAAGAAGAGCCCCAAGGGTCTGCAGAGCCTCAGCTTGGCCAGGACGACGCTCACTGCCAGAGGTACAGCCCAGCATCCCGCTCCCTGCCCAGGTGCCGCTGGGAGGCTGGGCACGGCAGCACTCGGGGCCAGGTTGGCACCAAAGGGGTGGCTGGAGGGGCTGCAGGGACACCCTGGAAAGGGCATCTTCAAGGATAGGGTGTCCTGCTGCCCCAGCTGTAGGAAAGTGTCCCTTTGTCTGCCCCATGGTTCCCCCCAGTACAGGGGACCTGCAGACATCCTCCTCTCTCCTGGGGCAGGTATAAGCACGTTATGCAGGGCTCTCACAGATAACAAAGCCATTGGCTCCTCCCTCCGGCACTTGGATCTTTCTGGAAACCCTGGCACCCTGGCTGGCGACGACATCAGCGTGAGTGCCCAGGCTGTGATGGGGTGACACTACCTGGGCTCTGTCCCCAGTGTGGTTTGGATGGCTTCAGCCTCCTGGGGTCTGCGCCCTGCCTTGCAGCACCCAGGGACAGGGAAGTCACAGCTGCGACACCTCCCTGCCTACCTGGGAGCAGCTGAGGGATGCACTGGGGACGTCCCCCTGCATCTCCTTGCAGGAGGGTGCGAGATGCCACCTGGAGCAAGGATTTATCCCAGGAGTGAGCAGCATGGGGCTGGGTCCTTCTGTGCAGGATTCATCCCTGTGCTCAGCAGGAGGGAGGAGGGGGGCTGGAGCTGGGATTTTTGGGTTGCAGGGTGCTGGCAGGGGTCGGGGTCCTGTGCAAAGCCACTGAGCCCCCTCTGCTGACAGAACCTGCAGAGCCTCCTCCGCCGGTGCCGCTCACTCTGCCACCTCAGCCTGGCCGGCACGGACTGCCCTTTGGATGCTGTGAGTAACCGTGCGAGGGGTCGTGGCCAGGAGTCCCTGCCCCAGCCCCCTCCTGAAACTGTGCTGCGCTGCTGGGGGGTGCTGCCACCCATCCCACTGGCACGGGGCCGCGGGGACAGGGCGTGTGGGGCAGCGGGCAGCCAGCCCAGCGTCGTCCCGCTCTGTGCCCACTGCCGTGGGTGGGTGGGGAGCTCAGGGTTCAGCAGGACGAAGAAGGGAACCCCAGCATGGGGCAGACACCCCCTTAGTACCCCTCATAGCTTGTCCCGTCCCATCTCCCATCCCTCCCTGAGCTGTGCAAGGGGCTGCAGCACCAGCTGAGTCCTCCTTGAACATGGCTCATGTTCCCACCCTGGCAGATCTTTGGAGCCCTGGTCCATGGGTGCCACACCAGCCTCGTTCATCTGGATCTCTCCAAAAACGTGTACTCCCACAAGTAAGCCCCCAGGACAGTGGGGAGGGGAGTGCGGCACCCAGCTGGGGGGCAAATGATGCCATGTTGTGCCCATCCTTTTCAGGAGGGTGAAAACCATCTCCCCTGACATCAAGGAGTTTTTTGGGCAGGCCTGTGCCCTCAGCCACGTCTCCCTGGCAGGTACCAAGCTGCCAGCAGATGCTGTAAGGTGAGGGGGGGCTGTGAGTCTACCGAGAGGAATGGATTTGGGGTGAGCATGGTCTAGGGGGGGACCTCGCTCAGTGCTTTGCATGTTGAAAGGGCTGGCGGGTAGGATGGATGGAGCTGTGAGAAGCAGAGCTCTGGGAAGCATGTCTTCTCCAGCACCCCGCTCACGCTCCCTGAACTGTTGTGGGGTGCTCCATGGTGGGTGCTGGTGCTCCCGTTGCTCACATCGATGGGTGGCTTTGGTGACTTTTTCAGGGCATTGTTGCAGGGGCTGGCAGACAACAGCCACATCAGTGACCTGCACCTGGATCTTAGCAACTGCGAGGTGAGGGGCCAGCACCCATGGGTGCCGTCAGGCCAGCCAGGGGGTCCCATTGCAACAGTGGAGGAGGCTCGCTCTCTGTGCGGGAAGGTCCATGCCCTGTCCGCCGTGGGGCTGGGGTGACATTCCCGACAGCAGGATCTCGTTCGCAGGGCTCAGTGCCTCCCCTTGAACTGATGTCTTGCTGTTTCTTCCAAGTTGAGATCAGCGGGGGCCCAAGTCATCCAGGATCTCATCCCTGATGCTAGTTCCATCAGTGACCTGGACTTGTCTGACAACGGTAGGTTGCTTTTTCCCCACCTGGGAGAAGGCCAGACACCGTGGCCTCTTTGGCAGAGGCTGGCTCAACCTCGACACCTGGTGAGGGTGGGGGAGCCCGCAGGGAGATGGGCAGGGTCTGTCGCCCCTGCCTGCGCTGGCTAAAGGAACACTGAACTGCACTCGCCACCTGTGAAAGTCCTGCAGCAGCTGCAGCGCTGCAGGCTGTCTTGTAGGCTGGAGGCACACAGTGGTCACCACTGGATCTCTGCCTGAGAAATTACCACCTTATTAGGCTTTTATGGCTTTTTACCCCTGAAAACCACCCCCACCCCCCCACACCTTCCCCAAGGTAGGCAGTCCTTCCAAGTGCTCTTCTCCATCTACTGATGTCCTTCCCAGCGTGCCAGACCTCTTCCATCACCTTCCAGCATTACATCCCACGGTAGGCAGCGGCGATGGCCCTTGCCTCTCCCCTTGTTCAGAGAAAGCTTCTCTGGCACAGGGTGTGGGGTGACTTCTTCATCCTCTCCTGCCTTGGGAGCTGCCAAAAATTCTCATTTCGCACCTTTTGTGGTGCAAGCCTCTTCGGCTCACTGAATTTGAGGCGGTCTCACGTTGCTAGCTCAGGGTTTGAAGCAGTGAAAAGGTCTCCCTGGGCTGAAACTCTTCCCACCTCTCTACAAGAGTTTGCAGCTTCTGCTGCTAAACTTGTCCTGCCATGGCCTCTGAAGCCATGGACGAGCAATCCTAATTATCACAAACATCACCTCTGCCAGCTCTGAATTTCACCTAAAAGGCTCCAGACCTTAAGCAGCCTTGCTAAGATCTCCCAGCAGACCATGCAGCTCCTTGACAGCCAGATGGCTCTGGGAAAGCTGATGTGGTTTGGAGTCCTTCAAAAAACTGTTCAAGCCACCGATGCTCCAAAAGCTCATGGTCTCATCCAAAATTTTGGCCAGCCTTTGCTGAAATATGCTTTTGGCTCTGGCTTTCCCAGCAGAGCAGCTCCACACAGGAGGGACAGTCCTGTAGGTGGGTCTTGGTGCCTCTTGCTCCTGGCTGGTGGAGCAGCTGGGTGAGCAGATCCTTGCCCACATCCCTGCCCCGTAGGAAGGATGTCACCTTTGCTTGCCAAATTTCCCTGAGGATGCTGCAGCTGTGAAGATGGGAGTGGAGGCAGCTGCAGGCAAGCTGTGAGAAGCTCTCCCACGCTGTCCGGGTGGTGGGTGGGTGATGGAGGGCACATTCCTGCGGGATGGCAGAAAGCAAGCGCTGTCTCTAGCTCCATAAGTGCTCCCCATGGCTCAGCACAGCCTTGGCAGAGCAGGGGGCCCCAGAGCAGGGGCTCCTTCCCTGGAGTCACTCCTAGGGACCCCAGCTCTGCACAGGTCTTCGATCTTCTGGGGGGAGCCATGAAGAGCAGGAAGATGCTCAGGAGTTTCCCTGGGCATCTCTCCAGCATGCCACGCTGGCAGCTTGGTGGTTTTTCAGGTCTTCTGTGAGATACCACCTAGGTGCCACCTCTGCGGACTGCTTGGAGCACCCCTGTGAGTGTCTCCCATCTCTTGCAGGCTTTGACCCTGACATGGTGACGCTGGTGCTTTCCATCGGCAGAAGCAAGTCCATTAGGCACATCTCTCTGGGGAAGAACTTCAACATCAAATCCAAGTAAGTGCAAAGCCAGAGCAGCCAGGCCAGGAGCCATGCTGGCACCATGCAACCACCTCAACCCTCTCTTGCCGTTGAAAGCCCGTGGGCTGGTTGGGAATGCCTGGGATTGCCTGCCCGTCCTGCCCGCTCCTGCCCAGCAGGGAGCCTGGGACCGTGGGGGGACATCACCTGCTCCTGGCACAGTTCCTGTGGGACCGCAGGCACTGCAGGGCTAGGTCACAGCCTCAGGCAAGAGTGGGAGGGAGGACAGAGCTCTGCTGGCTGCCCCATGGCCTCGGGGGATGCACGTGTAACCCCCTGCCTCTCCCCTCTCCCGCAGAGAGGGGCTGTTGGATGTCCTGCACCGCATTGTCCAGCTCACCCAGGAGGATGACTGTGTAAGTCTGGGTTGTCTTGAGACCCCCCACTCATGCTTTTGGTCACCCTCCGCCACCACCGTGCCAGGGTCCCATCCAGATCCCTTCCAGCACAGGCTGGGAGCAAACTTCCCCCCCTCCCCCCACCATTCAAATCCTCCTGCTCTTATTTTCCTCCATCTGAAGCAGAAGCTCAGACAGAGAGCTGTTCCCGTTCCGCTGGGAAAGCGGGAGCCTGTGTCTGGCTGAAGACATGGAGGACAGGCTTGGTGTAACCTGGCTGGAGCCCAGCTTTCCAAAAAAACCTCTTTTCTCCTCGCTGCTGCCAGGCATCTGAGCTAAATCCAGGGTGTTGCTTAAGCACCCGTCACCCTCCTGTTTCTTGGGGTTCGGCGTGACTTGGGCTCTCCTAAACCGGCACCAGGTGCCCACAGAACTGCCAGCCCAGCGGCCACTGGACAGGGATGGAGGCTGTGTCAGCAAGGGTGACACACATCTTGACGTGTGTCCTGGCCACCTCTCCCCCTCCTTGTCCCCTTTCTAGCCTCTCCAGTCCCTGTCTGTGGCCGAATCACGCCTCAAGCTGGGAACCAACGTCCTGCTGAGTGCCCTGGGCAGTAACACCAGCCTCATTGCTCTGGACATCAGTGGCAACGCCATGGGGGACACGGGGGCCAAGATGCTGGCCAAGGCCCTGCAGATCAACACGAAGCTCAGGTAGCAGCACATTGCTCTGTGGGTGCCCTTCCCACCTCGTGCCGGGTGTCCCTGGGATGGTGGTTCTGGTTGTGGTGCTGATGCCATTGGAGGGGGCTTATCACAGCCCCTGGTGACCACAGATGTGGCCCTGGACCATTCCTGGTGCATAGTCAGATGCTGTGGCCATGTCTTCCTCTCATGGCAGTCATCTGGCAGTGCTGGCAGGGGACGTGTGAAGAGCAAGAGAGGAGCAGCTCAGCCCTGGCACTTGCCAGCTCTTTGCCAGGCTCCTGCACAGCCCGGGGTGCTGCAGCCAGGCCCTTGCAGTCACTGCCCTCACCCATGCACTGGCATCAGTTCCTAAAATGCCATTTTTTTACCACATCATGCTCTCAAATGCAAGGCAGGGGTGTCTACAGGGGACGGGGAAGGTTGTCCCAGCCCGAGCTGTTCCTCTGGGGGACATCTGCCCTTGCCAGCAGGATGGGGCCTGGCTGTGTCCTCCCTGCCCTTCACTCCCTCCAGGCACCCACATGCTTTACAGCTCCTTGCAAAGTCCAAGTTTACATTTTGAATACTGAGATTCAGATTTTTAACCCCATTTCTAGGCTTTCTGGTACCAGGGGTCAGCCTTGGGCTCATTCCTTCTGGCACCCAGTGGGTGGGCACCCACTTTGGGGTGATGTGGGTGCAGGCAGGGTGCAGGCAGGGCTCACTCGTGTCCTTTACTTTGCAGGACTGTGGTTTGGGACAGGAACAACACAACTGCCCATGGGCTCCTGGAGGTGGCTCAGGCTTTGGAGAGGTAAGGAGGGAGCAGCTTGGTCCTTCTGGCTTGGTACGACCATGCAAAAGAGCCTCTGGCACCAGTATGTCACCATCCCCAGGGCCTCTTGTCCCCTTGAAGCAGCAAGTGCATCACGCAGTTGCATACAGCTGGTCCACGGCTTGGCCTCTGCAGCCAGCAAAGCAACCTACCACCCGTTGAGTGGTGGCACCTTCGTTACAGACCTCAGGGTCTCCCCTGGGCTCTGCATCCCAAGCTGGCACAGCCCATGTCACCCCAGGCAGTCCCCAGCGAGCATGGGCGGACCTGCTGTTGGTGGAGATGTGATGCTCTGCTCCTCCCTGCCCATGAACGATGGGTAGAGGCTGCCCACCAGCCAAGCACACCAGCAGCTCCGGGGTTTGGCCCTGTTGGCTCTCTGCGGGGCAGAGGGAGAGCCTGGCTGGGTGGTCGCTGCCGCCCGGTCGGGGCCAGGCTCTGGCCGTCCCCACCTCCTGGGCTGGACCCTGCAGCAATGCCCAGGCTGCTGGTGGGTGGGCTCTGGGCTGGTTATGTCTGTGGGGAAGTGCATGGTGGGGATGAGCCCCGCAAGGCTGAGGGGGGTCCCGCAGCACCCGCTCACCCCTGTGCTGCCTGGCAGGAATTACACCCTCAAGTCGATGCCCTTGCCGATGAGCGATGTGGCCCAGGCGTACCGCAGCAACCCTGAGAAAACGGAGGAGGCGGTGCACAAGGTGGGGGGGAGACGGGCTGGGGGGCACGGGGTTGGGTGCCACCGACACTGGCTGCTCACGGCCTCTTGCTTGCTACAGCTCCAGTCCTGCCTAACGAGGAACCAGCTGCGGCGCACACTGCCCACGCAGACCTTCCGGCTGCAGCAGGGCATCCTCACCACCTCTTCCGAACAGGTTTGCCGGCCAAATTGCTGCGTGGGGCTGCCCTCCCCTGCCCCAAACAACCCTGGCTAGCTCCTGTAAGCTCTTGCAAGCAGCACAAACCCCTTTTCACCTTTTCCGAGTGGAGGGCAGAGCAGTCCAGGGAGATGAGTGGGGCCAGGCAGAAAGAATGTCTCCAAGGAACCCTCCTGGTTGCACCCATGTGTTTCATGCACATGCAATGCTGGGATATCTCACTGCTAAGCTACCCCATGCAGCATGTTCCCAGTGCCCTGTGCATGCTCTCAAGCAAATCCCTGCCATGTGGCACCCCTGGTAATTAGGCAGGGATGCTCTGAGGGGCAGTATCCTGCCTGTGTGCCCCCCGCCCCATCAGGCAGGTCTGGCACATCCTTCTCCGGGAAAGTCACAGCAAGGAGGGGAACTGGCAGTGCTGCTCCGGCACCGACACATGACACAGCCTCTCTGCGCTCCAGATGGTGAATGAGATCTGCCTGAGCGTGCAGAAGCATGTCGACATCCTCAGCGCCTGCCCAGGCAGGGAGGCGGAGGCAGACATCCTCTGCGCGGAGGAGGCCATCAGGAATGCCAACCTCTCCATCAGCGTGAGTCCACCGCACCGGGAAACCCTTCAGCTTCCCTGGCTTCAGTTCAGGATCAAAGCAGGTTATCGATTAGTTAATGACACAATAACTGACAGTCAGGGAACACAAGGATCATCAATGCAACAGATGCACATCGCTGAGCACTTGCAGAACGTTAAAGAACAGCTGCAAATTTCTGAATCCGCTTCTTGAACCAGGCCCCAAACGTTCTTAATCCCCTCGCCCCAGAGGCACACCATTGTATGCACATCCTCTGGGAAGTGGGGGTTGCAAGCACACCCCCTCTTCAGCGAGGGCCCCCCCTGCCCGTGCACCTCTCCTTGGCAGAGGTGGGTGCTCCAGCTCTGGACAGATCCTGCAACCCACCAATACCCACACTGGTGAGAAACACCCCCTACATCCCCCAGGGGTCCCTCCCTGGGGCACCCACATCCCACCCTGGCTGGGTTCATCCCAGCGATGAGGATGCTCCACCAGCCCGTGACGAAGGCCAGTGTGCTGGATGGGCAGCTCCCTGCGCTGTCAGCCCTGATTTGATCCTGGTCTCACTTCCCTCTCCCCATCACACCTCTTCCTCCTCCTCCTCTACTTCTTTTCAAACCACCTCCTTTTCCTTTTTCCCAGCTCTCTTGGCAGCCCCCTGGGTACTTAATCTGGTGGATATAGGATTTAATAGGACAGTGCTGATGGTGGAAAGGTGGTGAAGGAGTGGGAAAGGATCTTCCCTGATGTGGGCAGCAGCAGGGGAAGGAGGGTCAGTGGATGGTGGGGAGCAGCTGAGGGTCTGGTTGGGGGGACACAGGGACCACAAGGGGCGAGGATACCCAACCCTGGCCCGGCAAAGGCAGGAGGTCACTGAGTCTCCCCAGCTGATGCAGGCAATGCTCTTGCAGCCAAAACCAGGACACTCTTCCATGGGGCAGCCATGGATGCAGGCTGCGCATTGAAGGATGGAAGGCAAGCATGAGGCACCATGGAATGACCCACACCTTCTCTCTTCCCATGGCAGATCCTGCCCCTCTTATACGAAGCAGGAAACACCCCATACCAGAATGGCAAGCTGCAGCACAAGCTGGAGTGTCTCACAGAGGAAGCATTGCAGACCTGCAGCCGGGAAATCCAGGTGGGCACCCAGGGGGATCTGCCAGGGGGGAGTGGGGAGCTGTCAGCAGCATGGGATGCTCAGTAGCCTCAGCCCAAGGATAAGGGACATGGTGTCTCCTGGAAACCATATGAATCCTGATAGAAAAGACATGCAAAACTCCCCTCTCCCCCCCAAACTTCAGGCGATCATGCAGGCAGTGCTGGACACGGCACACAGCCTGTGCCCAGCTGTGGTGCAGAAGAGCGGGGTGAGGGACCAGCTGGTCAATGCCATGTCCGAGCGGATCCACCTCCAGGACCACCTCAACCTCAGCACTGTCCTGGACCAGATGGTCACTGATGTCTTCAGCAAGCTGAAGTGGGTGACGTGCCATTTTTCCTCCCTGCTCCACAGCTGGCTCTCGCCCATGGGGCCAGAGGAGGATTTGGGGGGCTCCCTACCAACTACTCCCCTCCCCACATGGTGGTGGCAGTGGTGTTGTAGATCCTGTTGCAGTGTTTTCTCAGCTGTGGCTTTGCTTCCCACTCGGATCCAGTTTGGATGTGTCCCTAGGGAGCTGGGATGTCCTGTGGGGTGATGTTCCTGCAGGCATGCTCCTGTGGCTGGCAGAAGGGAGCCCCAACCATCAATGGGGGAATGTGCTCAGCATCCTCCATCCCAGCCAGCACCTGCTCCCGTTCCCGCGCCGGCAGCATGCCCCCAGTGAGCCGGAGCCCAGGGCATGTCCTGGGTGCCCCTCTGGGTGCCACAGCTGAGCATCCATCTCCCCAGCAAGGGTCTCCCTGGGGGGGCTGGCCCCGTGGCTTGCAGGGGCTGTGGGTGCTGGCCCTGATGCCCATCTCTCCACTCCCAGCGAAATCAAGTTGTCCGTCACAGCTGCCATGGCTGACTGCATCGTGGATGTCGTGCTGGGAGACCTAACCATCGCCCAGTGCAAACTGGTGAGTGCTGGAGGCTGCCAGCACCTGCAGAACATGGATGTGGGATGGGGATGTGGGGCTGGGGTGCAGATGGGGGTCTGGGTACCTCAGCATTGCCCAGGCACCAGCAAACGCGATGACTACAGATTAGCTATCTGGGAAGCAGGACAATTCCACCCAGGCTGGTTTTCCTCTCAGGTAATCCTCTCCTGGTGCAGTCACAGCAGCATTAACAATCCTGAGTGAAGGCCGGGAGCGCAGCGTGGTGGAGGGTGCCGGGGTGAAGCCGGGCACCGGCTGCTCGTGCACCGGGGCGGCACAGGGCAGCTGTGCTGGGGCCAGTCACCAGCTAATCAGCCCTAAATCCGCTCGCAAATCCCAGCTACGGGCAGGGAGCGGAGCAGCACAGAGCATGCAGGGCAGCCGGGCGCACTTCAGTCCCTGGGATAATTTAAGCATTTCCTAATGGTTTTAGGTGGAGAGCCTCCCCAAGCAGGGGCTTGACCTCCCGGCGCTGCTGCCGGAGCTGGCTGAGGATGATGCTGCTGCACCAGCGAGGGGCAGGAATCCTCCGGACCTCGCCGCGGAGGAGGTAGGGTCTGACCCCACTGCCACTGCGTGATGCCCACGCTATAACCACCTTTCATCCGCCTTACCGGATGATGCCAGGCTTAATGCTTCAGCCTCTCCGGGTGCACGCACCCTCAGCACCCACCCAGCGCAGCACTAAGGCAATTAGTGCTGGGAAATGGGACCGCTAGGCTGCCTGGCCATGCTGCCTGCCCTGCCAGCACCAACTTCGTGTCCTTGTGGTGGCCTGGGCTGGTCCCAGCCACACACAGCCCCTTCCATTGGCTGTGGCTTCAGGACCTGGGATCGAGCACAGTGTGAGGTCCTGGCTGGGGAAGCATCCGATCTGGCATCGTGGGTGGTTTTGGTGCCAGACCAAGATGAGGGGGTGCAGCCCTGGGGGTGATGGAGGCATTGCACCCATCACCGGGCAAAGCCTGGCTGACACTGGCAGGATGCTGCTCACCACAGCCAGCTTGTCAATGCCAAAGCCACCGCCGTCCCTCTCTCCCTGCAGTACAAGATGGCCCTGCGGAGGAAAAATAAGAATTTCAGGAGCATTCGGCCCACGCCAACTGTGAGAAGTAAGGTCACCGCACGGCTTTCCCTTTGCTGTGGCTCAGTGTGTGCCATGCCACCTCCACCAGGGCATGGCTGAGCGACTTGCAGCAGCCTGATGGGCAGAGCTCTCTGTGATGACGTTACAGGCTGCAGGCAGCACCTGGCAAGGATCTGGCCCCTTTGGAGAGCCTCTCCTGGTGCTGTGGTGTGGGTCCACAGGCAAAGCTTGCTGTGAGCTTGCTCTTGTGCTGTTTTTGGGGGTGCAGCTGGCTCAGTGCCCATGGGCAGGGGGGTAGATGCCCTGAGCTCCCTCTCCACATAGCCAGGCAGGGGTGGGAGGTTTATCTGTGACTGCAGATGCTGCAGCATCTCCTCCTGCCATCCCAGGGACCACCCTGGGTATGGGCATCACTGACCCGCCCAGCACCCCTGGGAGCCCGGCACAGAGGGGAAGGAGACATTGCCCAGGGCTGTTCCTACTGCTGATGTTGCCCCACAGAGCCTTGTGTGCCCAGGGAGGGGGCAGGATCCAGAGGGGGCAAAGGCAATGAGCAGCTGATGGGTGACTTCTGCTTTTTGGGGCTTTGGCTGTGATGCATACTTGGCTTTGGCTGAAGGAGAGCTTGCACTACACACGAGTGCCTGGCACTCAGGTGTCCCCAGGGGACCCCTGGAGTCCCCAAGCCCAGCAGCACCCTGAACTCAGCAGCACCCTGACCCTTGGTGTCCCTGAGCCCAGCAGCACCCTGACCCCTGGTGTCCCCCAGCCCAGCAACACCCTGACCCCTGGTGTCCCCCAGCCCAGCAGCATCCTGATCCCTTGAGTCCCTGAGCCCAGCAGCACCCTGACCCCTGGTGTCCCCCAGCCCAGCAGCACCCTGACCCCATCCAGCTGCCTGCAGAGCAAAATGGGGTGCACTTGTGGGTGCCGCTTGCCGAACCAGCACCGGCAGAGCTTGCGCCAGCCAGTTGCTACTCGCCACAGGTCTGAGAGCTTGCTGTGGGGGTCTGCTCGGTCCCTGCCGGAGCATCCTGCCCCTCCGCCCCCAGCATCCACTCGGGGGACCACAGCACCCACCCCCCCCCCGCAGCCCCACCCCCGCACCCCCTGTGGGTGCTCCCCGCCGCGCGTGGGCGATGCTGGGGGAGGCTGGGTGCCAAGCGGGGCCCTCTCGCCCCCGGTAGGTGTCTCGGAGCTGGAGCCGGCGGGCCGGGAGGCGAGCGGGCTGCGGGCGCACCGGGCGCCGCCGTCACTCAGCCTCGCCGCGCCGCCGGCACGCCCTGCCCGCACAAAGGATGCGGAGCCTGCGAGCCGCCCGCCGCCCGCCGCGCCCGCGCTCATGGACCTGCCGACCGCCGGCCAGCGGCTGGAGCACTGCACCAAGGCCCGGCCCCGGCCCAACCGCCGCCACCGGCAGCCGCCCCGCAAGCCCGATGTAAGCGAGGGGGGAGTTGGCAAGGAGGAGGGGGGGTGCTGGGGGTTCTTTGGTTGGGGGGGGGTTCTTTATTTTAAATTTTATTTCCAGTCGGGTGAATTACTGCGGTCGGTATTTGTTACCAGGCAGGAAAATGAGATGCGCGGAGCCGCGGCTGGTTAATTATCCCGCATTTCAGCCGCTGCCAGAGCCGCCTCGGAGGAGGGGGGCAGCCCAAAAGGATGGGCAGGGGGGCTGCGGGGCGAGGGAAATCATCCATCCCCTTTCCTGCTGCCCGCCGGGAGCTGCCGAGCGGTGGGAGCCGGCAGGGAGGGAATGAAAATCCCGCAGAGTTTGGGCGCAGAGGGCCGGCGTTCGGCAATGGCTCCGGCTCCTCTCTCCTCCTGCGCCCCACTCGCTACCCTCCCCACCCCCCCCCGGCCCCGAAGCGCCAGCAGCCGCCGTGGCCCACGTGCTGCTGGTGGGGCTCTGCCCGCTGCGGTGGGGCGAGCTCCGCTTGCCCCCCCACCCCCCAAGGGCAAGCAACTGGGGATCCCACCTTCGCAGCCCCCTTCCCAAAGGAAAAGTAACTTTTGGGTGCAGGCAGCAGAGAGTCTGTTGCCGTCCCCTGGGCCGGATCCTGCTGGCATCACCTCGTCCCCATGCCACTGTGATGCAGCTGGATCCTTCCACCTGCCAGAGAGCCTCAGCTTGCACGGCTGCAGTGATGCTTGCCCTCGGACCATGGTGGGACCAACCAGCGCTTGCTGTGGGGCCAGAGGAGCGGCAGGAGCTGTTCCCCGCAGGCAGGGTGATGCTGGTGGCTGGCAGGGGCCAGGCAGGCCTGGGGGCCACCACCTTGGCACGTCTGTCCACATGGGATGGGCACGCTCGGCACCCAGGGTTGGCCAAGCTCTGAGCAAGGATAGGCTTTGATGGATGTGATGTGATGGGGAGAGCAGATCTTGGATGGCTGGAACAGGTCCTGAGCGGCATCAATCCAGCCATAAAGCAAAGTTGTTATGGATTGAAATGCCACCAATGGCGAAGCACCTCCCTCTCGTCAATAGGAAGCCACTGATGTGGTGCCACATGCTGGGGTGAGGAAGGTGCTGTGGAGGAAGGCTCAGCCATGGCGTGGACTGCTTTGCCATGGGGATGGAGTGGGTAGCCTTCATGCAGGCTGTGGTGGCACTCCAAGGTTGGACTTGAGGATGAGCACCAGCCTGAAGGATGCAGACACAGGTCCATACATGTCACCTGCTCCGTCACCCACCAGCAGCGTGGGTGTCCCTTCCTTGGCGCTCAAGCGGAGGAAGCATCGCTGCCAAAGGGACACCCCTAGGGAGAGCAGGGTGGGAGACCTGGCCCAGCCCTGCGAGGGCTGCAGCAGGATTTGCCATCGCATGTCATGAAGGAGGGGCAAAGGCACCTTACCTGTGTGTAAGGCATGTGTGCCAGAGTGTGTATGGATGCCATACCCTGGCCACCGTGCTGGGGAGCCACCAGCACCCCACAGGTGGCACCCAGCAGGGTGCAGGGGGCTGACAGCTAAGCTGCCCTGCCTGCACAGCAGGGTGAGGAGCTGGCGGGAGCCTGGGGCAGGCTGTAGCTCCCAATGCCCCAGGGGTGCAGCAGGATTAGAGCTGGGATGCAGCTGATAACACCATGGTCTTGCCTTCATGCTGGATGCACAGTGAGACAGAGGGTGCCAGCACCCATCCTGCATGGTCGCCCGCTTGCTTGTGCACAGGCATGGGTGACCGTTGTTCATGCATGGGGGTATCTTTGCCCTGTGCCGGGCTGATGGCTGTGCTTGTTCACAGGTGCAGCCCGTGGCCTGCGAGAACAGTGAGGACAGGAGCATCACCCGCGTGGATGAGGGGCTGGAGGACTTCTTTGCCAAGAGGCTCATCACAGAGGAACTGCCGTAAGCCCAGGAGGGTACCCAGGGCCCCACACCCACCCAGCACCCTGGCACACACCCATCCCTGGGGTTTCGGCAACCCCCCTTGCCTTTACCTACCCAGCAAATACTGCTAGTCCCAGTGCCAAAGGGATGCTGGGAAAAACATCACACCCAGGGGCATCACCAAGGACAAGGCTGCTGGAAGAGGGCTGGGGTGGCAGCCATGGGGTGCAGGATGCAGCCAGCACTCCACTCCCACAAGCCTGAGAAGGGGCCATGGGGTCTCTCCCATAATGGGGAGGCAATGGGGCAGTACCCATGGGGTGTCCCATGCTAGGAACGGGTGCCCTTGCCAGGACACTGTCACGTCAGGTGGGGTGTCTGGGGTCTGGGGTCCACCTCTTCACAGTGGGCAAGGTGGGAAAAAAAGGATCCCTAGCCCCTCAGGAGCACGGAGCTCACCTTTCCCAATGCTGCTTCTCTCCCCAGCCCCACTGCTCCGGAGACCTGCCCGGGATCAGCCCCTCTGGCCACCTCTGGCTCCCACACCCTCAAGAAGAAAATCGGGAATTTTTTTGCCTTCAAGAAACCCAAATCCAGCCGGGGCTCAAGGTGTGAGAAGGAGCCCGAGGGTGGACCTGCTGTCCCCAGGAGCAGGCGCTCGATGCTCAGTGACATTTTACGAGCCCCTAGCAAGGCGGGCGAGGCGGGCAAGCCGCTGAGTAAATCGGAGGAGGGAGGACTCGCTGCCAAGCCGCGGGCAGAGCCTGAGCACTGCCAGACCCCCGACTCTGCCCGCAGGATCCGGCCCAAGTACTCACGGGAGGGCAAATCCCAGTCACTCATATTGCTGTCCGGGGAGGATGAGGATGCGCTGGGCATCAGGCATGACAAAGTAAGTGCTGTCACCGCCACCAAGCCACCACTGCTGACCCTGCTCTTCAGCTCACCCTGTGGGAACTGCTCCCTCCCAAGGGCACAGTCAGCTGGGTACTGCTGGGGGGGGGGCGACACACGGACAACGACCAGAGTGATAGCTGGGGACATCCCCACTGGGTTGTGGCCATGCTTCCACCTCCTGGGGGCATGGCTGGGGTTGGGGGCATGGGTACCCCGCAGATGGGTGCTGTGCCCCTGGCAGTGCTGTGTCTGTCCTGCAGAAGAGGCACCTGGAGAAGAGCGAGGGGGAGCTGCCCGGCTCCTTTGAGCAGTGTGTGCAGGTCATGCTCCACCGCATCGGCGTCACCAAGGGCCCGGCCGCTGAGGGCAAGAAGCAGCAGGTGGGGGAGCAGCTCCACTTTTGGGACAGATCCTGCACGCAAAGGGTGGGTGGAGGTGGCGGTCCATGGGATGGCGGTCCCCCAGCCGGGACTGGCAGCACCCAGCTCTGTGCCACCACTGCCCGTGGCCTCTGTCCTGTCACCCAGCCCTCTGCCAGGGGGACCCATATGTGGGCTTCTATGCACTGCATGGTGTCTGTCTGTCCTTCCCTGGCATGCACCCATCCCCTGCAGCCACCCCGGAGCCTGGCAGCACCCTGCCCTCTGCCACCTATCACCCCTGAGGGCACTGCCACCCTGACCCCCTGCCTGAGCAGGTTTCTTTCCCCTTGCAGAGCAAAGACAGCGAGATCAAGAAAGCTGGCTCAGATGGTGAGGGGCTGCATCCCTCCCGATGCCCGCCCAGCTGGGCACCCACGGGTGGGCACAGCCGGGCTCCCAGCAGCGGATCCCACCACGTCCCCCCTGGCTGGGTGCTGGTGGCACGGGACAGACCCCAGCTCACTGATGCTGGCCCGTGGCTTGTGCTTACAGGGGATATTGTGGACAGCTCTGCAGACTCTCCCCCCTCCCTGAAGGCCCGCACACACTCCGTATCCACAGGTGGGTCACCCATGGGTGCTAGGGGGGTCACACAGGCCCCCCGGGCAGAGGGCTCTGTCCCCTCTGCTAGTACCAAGCAGTGCTACGTGGGGACTGGAGCCAAGAGGGACTGGTGGGCACGGGCACCCAGGCAGGATGCCCAATCCTGGTGATGGCAGATGGAATCCCAGCCCCTTGCCTGGTCCCTGGGGGGCTGCAGGCTGGTTCCCAGTGCCAGTAGCCATCCCCTGGGACCATCCCCACCGGGCACCCACAGCTCTGTCCTTCCTTCCCTATAGATGCACCCTTCCGCAGCCCAGCCACCGCGATGGAGCCCGGTGGCGGCACAGCTGAGCACCGGCCAGCCTGGAAAGCCCTGGGCTGGCAGCTGCCCACCGAGCCGCTGGGCACCAGCTCCGACCAGCCCCGCTGCCCCCTCCTCCTGGCCGAGCCCGGCGGGCTGCCGGAGCCAGGGGGGCGGCAGGGCTGGAGCAGCAGCTTGCCGCGGCCAGGGAGAAGCACAGCGGCAGTGCTGCCACGAAGGGTCAGCCATGGTGGGGAGGTGGGTGCCGGCAGCCCCCTGGCCACCCCGCATGATACCGAAGGTAGGGATGCACGAGCTGCCACGGGGATCCTCCATCCCACTACTGGGCCCGTTTCTGGAGCCCCCTGGGAAGGGAGAGCAGGGGGGGGACCCAAGTACCCAGCACTGAGTGCTGGGGGGGCTGCCAGGAGGCCGGGGTGCTGCAGGCCCCCCACCCCGATGGCACAACCGTCCCCCCCCCGTTGCTTTTCCAGACAACCGGCTGATGCCACGGCTGGTGGCACCACGAGGGACCAGCCGCAGAGCTGTGTCTGTCCACGAGGAGCAGCTCAGGGAGCCCGAGTGCCTGGCGGCGCTGGGAAGTAAGTGGGAGCTGGAGTGGGACCCCACACCCCCCGGCGGAGGAGGCAGGTGGTGGCACAGTGCGATCCCGCATACCTGGTGGTGCTGCTTGTCCCAGCTGGCGGGCAGCCACCCACAGTGCTGGGGTGAGAGATGGTGGCATTGCCGCTCTGGGAAGGTCTCAAGGGGGACCTGGCATGGGGATCAGCTCCGGTAGCAGCCAGGCTTGGCAGGCAGAAAGGGAGACGGGAGCCAGATGGCTGTGCCCCACCGTGATGCGGGGCTGGGCTGTGTTCCCCACAGTGGGCACCATCCCCCTGCGCCTGCGTCGGTCGCCTGTGCTCAGGCGGAGGACCAAGCACAACTCCCTCCCCGAGCCAGAGGGTGAGCCCGGACTGTCTGCCGATGCTGCAGGTGAGACACCATGCTCCCCTCCACGGTAAAGGGGGGGGCATGGAGGGTGTCCCCCCCCCACGCTCACGCCAGCACCTGTGACCTCTCCAGGTGCCACACTGCAGGACTGGCCCTGTGCCAGGCTGGAGGAGCCGGAGGCTGGATCAGAGACCGATGGCGAGCGGCTGCAAGCCCTGGCACAAACTGTTGCAAATGCACAAGGCTCAGCAGCCGTAGACCAAAGACACCCGGTGCCAGGCTGGGGGGAGCCAGCCCTGGGGCAGTGACACCCCTGCATGCTGCTGCACTGCTCCCAATAAATCCCTGCAAGCAAGCGCACAGTGCCGGAGTGGTTGGCAGCTGGGGTGCAGAGAGCAGACGGGGCACAGGTCTGCTCCGTACCAGGCTGGCGTGGATGCAGCCACAGGGCTGGCTAACGACAGCATCACCCACCGTATGGCCAGGCCACCAGCATCACCCAGAAGGGCAGGGATGCCCAGGGACTGTGCCAGAGCCCTCAGGATGTGCCAAGTGGCATCACCTTCCCTGGATGGCATCTGCCACTGCAGGCTGTGGAGCGGGGAAGCTGGTGATTTTAGGCAGCAGCTGGGCAGGCAGCAGCAGTGCTGGCAGCCAGCCATTTTTAGGAAGTGTTACCAGGGCCCATTCACCACTCCAGCTCCTCACCCCACGGGGTACCGCTCTCTCCAGCCTCCCCTCCAAGCTGCAAGTTTCCATCAGCGGGACCGCGAGCCATGGCATTCCAGCATGCAGCTCCCCAGCCGAGCTCCAGCCATGCCTGCCTCGCCATCCCCGCAGCCTCCCCGCCAGCACCAGTGTTACCCCAACACCCAAGCAGCTTTCTCCTGCGTTGACCTCCGCTCCGGACCAAATGCATTCCTTACATGGATGTTTACAACAAAGCAGCAAGATGCTTCTTTTTACTTTTTTTTTCTTCTTCTTTTTTTTTTTTTTTTTAATACAAGAGCTATGTATTTAAAAAATATACAATTTTTATTTTTAACTTCTACAGCATAACCCCGTTGAACATTTTTTGCAATGAGCAGTGCAGGACCCTACCTAAACCAATCAATAAAATGTCCAAACTCCTGCACTGCCTTTGGAGCAGGGATCAGGCTGTGGGGCCTCTGCCACCCCTGCTACGGTGGCACCTCTTGTTCCCACTTGCTGGGCCTGGGTGGGTGCAAAGGATGGAGAGAGAGAGGTGGGAAAGGGATGCTGGCTCATGCCCAGGCATCCCTGAATTAATGCTCTTTTTCCCTCTCAGTGCTGAGGGTGCTGGCCTTCAACAGATCATGTCCCCAGCATTCCTGGAACAGGGTCTTTTGTGGCCAGGCCAGCACACTCAGTGGTCCCCTTGGGGACAGGGGTCCTGGTTTTCCCCCTATCCCTCCCCCAGCTGCTCTTCCCAGACAGTCCTAAATTGTTTTGGCTGAACCAGAAAAGAAATGAAGAATGGGCTGGGCTCAGGAGTCCATCTCCCCCGTGAGTATCCAGCACGCCCACTTCAGCATCGCCTTTGAGATCCTGCAAAACCAGACCGGGGGAGCCAGGGTGAGAAGGGACCCAGCTGGGGACACGAGCAGGGCAGCCCAGCGGTGAAGGGTAAGGCAGAGTTTGGGGACCTGCTGCAGGGGTGCAAACAACATCACCCACATCCCACGGGAACAGCCATGGGGGGAAACAAGGGACTGCCATACGCCACTGGCACTGACCTGACAGATCTTATCTGCTTGCAGAGCTTGGGGCTTGGTGTGTTGTACTTGTACTCGACGGGCTTCTCATTCACGTACTGCAGAAGCAAAGGGGAGGCTGAGGCTGGTCTGCCCCAGTCACAAAACCCAGAGCACAGCCCCACCAATGCCAGCCTGAGACCCTGATACACCTAGGAAAACTCTGGAGTCCCTCCCTCAATCGCTTCCTGCTCTTCCAATCTTATTTTATCCAGAGAGCTGGAAGATGCTCCAGCAAGCGTCAGTTCTCACCCAGCTCAGGCTCAAGTACATCTTCACCCTGTGCCCCAGATCCTCCTTTGGGAGCGCTGGGGCCACCATCTATGTTGACACCTGCTTTCAACTCCCCATCCCCACCAGCCAGGCGAGGAAAGACCCTGGGGGGTGGACACCAGCAGTGGGGTGACACAGAGAACCTCCCCAAAGGCCCCCCCCCTCCAGGGGACCCCACCAGCTGCTTCATCTTTACCGGCTGCAGAGCTCTGTGCTGCTCTGGCTTGGACCTGGAGCCGCTCACTGGGCATGCTTGCTCTTCCTCCTCCTCAGATGGCTCCTTTCCATGCAGCAACTCAGTCTCCTCTCTTCTCTTCTTTGCACCCTGTGTGCTCTCAGGCTCCATCTGCCTGCCTGTGTCTCTCCCCCTGTCCCATGGGGCACCTCGAGGATGCTTCTGCCCACTGAGGCCATCTCCCATCAGCAGCTTCCTCTTGGAACATGCAGCACCTCCTCTCGGGGTCCTGGCATAAGCCGGACCACATTTCAATGTATCTGGAGGGAAAGCTGTGCCACTGGAGTCTGTGTGCTCCCTGCAAGGCATCTCTTTGGGCAAGGACTGCAAACGGCTGCTGGGCAAGACAGGAATAGCTGGAGAAAGAGATGGCAGGGTCGCCTGAGAGCCCCCCGATACCTGCAGGCCCCCAGCAGTGCAGGGGGCATCACAGGCTGCCTCCGAAGCTGACACCGGATAGGTGGTGCTGGTCTCCACCAGACTGGTATCACCATAGGAGCAGAGCAGGGAGGGAGAAGAGGTCTCCACCAGCTGTCCCTGTTCCAGCAAGTTGGGGGTGTTGCTGCTAACAGCCATATCTTGCTGGGTTTTCAGTGAAAGGCTGTGTTGAAAGCTCTCTGCCAAGAGAAAATGCATGGTCAGCTGGGGCAGGCGGCTGGTGGTGGGACCTGTCCCAGCATATCAGGTTGGGCAGGAGTGTTGGAGCTGGAATGATGCAGGCACAGGGCAGGGGGAGCACCACAGCACCACGCTTTGGCCAAGGGAAAGCATGCCAGCATCCAGGATAAGCTATGTGGTCACTCACTGAGGGGAGTTGTCTCCTGTCAGCCAGGCAGGCTGAATGCTCTGGGGCATGGAGACTCACCATCTGAAGACTCCAGGACCAGAGATACTGGGGCGAGCCTGTTCCAGGGGTTGTCCAGGGATACCTCTGAGGTCTCCGACAAGGCTATAGACCCGGTGGCTGCAACGATGAAGTTGTGGGGGATGATTTTTGCAAAGAAAGTGGCTGCCCACTCCTAAGCCTGCAGTGGCTACAAGGAGCGGTGCACAAGGTCTGGGACAGAGACAGCACTCGAGGGGAGCTCCGAGAGCCCTTTCCAGCCACACCCAGGGTGTTCTCCAGCCAGGCTCCTTCCAAGACCTCAGCCAGCCCCTGTAGCACACAGTGGAAAGGCAGATGCTGCCCAGAGAGCAGGAGGGTGGGAGGAAGACCTTCTCCTACACCCTGCACTGTCCAGGACAGCAGCTCCCTTTGGCTTCTTCTCTACACGGAGCTCTAGGAAATGCTTCTGCAGCAAAGCTTGGTGACACAAGCCTGTGCTGAACCACAGCCAAACAAGAGCCTGCATTCAGGCAGGAGACTCGGGCTCCATGATGGCATCAAAGGGAAAAAATGATTTATTGTGCTCCCAGCACAATGAACCAAAGCTACTCAGCTTCAGGGAGGCTGCAGGACGATTCTCTACCCATTCAAGGGACAGCTGGGAATCCTGGTCTCCTAAAGACCTTGGTCAAGCTAGCACCTCCTCCACTCAATCCAAGGAGATGGGCTGCACTAGCTGCAGAGGAAACTACTAAGAGGCTGGATGGAATCTGGAGGCCCCACTACTCACAGCTGACTTGGGATATGACGCTCGCATCACTTGGCACCATCCTGCTGTCACCACTCTTCCCAGGAGTTGCTTTGATTGTGTCTGCAATGAAAGGGGCGCTGCTGGTTGCATCCCAGCACTCTGCAGAGCTGGAGCAAAGGAAGCAGCATCCCCACCCCAGGGGACCCCTTATTTCACACGCTTGAACATGGAACTGCCCGCCTAGAGTCTACTCTGCAGATGAAGTCACTGCACTGACCTGCCTTGGAAGCATCACAAGCAACCATGTCCTCCTCAGAAGTGATCAACAGGGTGTTGGCCGGGACTATGAAGACATCCTCACCCCACTGAAATGAAACACGTTGTGTGGTTTTTGCTGGGCAGTCTCCACTGCAGCTGAACACCACCTCTCTCCACAGCGAACCCCCAGCTCTGCCCACCACCCTTCCTCTTCCTCCTCCCACCCCTCCAGGGCACCATGAGCTGTCAGTCCTGTCTCACATAGTCACAACAGCCAGACTGACCTTTTTCTTGCACTGTGCTTCCCACTTAGTGGTGGAAACCTCATCCTTCACCGCTGCTGGCGGCTTGTTGGGCATCCACAAATCCAAGCATTCCTCAGCACTTTTCTTCAAAACCTCCAGCTGGTTCTGTCCTATGGCATCGATTAGCTGAGAGACAGATGCCTCTGGAGCAAGAACACATGAATGTCAGTGGAGAAGACACTTCAATTCAGGCAAGCCTCACTTGCAAATGTTTTTACTCTTGATGCCTGACTGTCCTGTGCACTGAACGCTGAAACCTGTGGAAACACACAAAATTCTACATTTTCTTTCCTTCTAGGAACTATTTTTCCTTTCTCCACACAGGTCCTGGAGCAGCAGCATGAGCACAGGTGTGCAACGGTCCATGCTGCTGTAGCTGTCAGCACCACCTCATCCTGCTTTGGGCTTAGCAACATTGCCTTGTGAGACCTGGTCAGGTTTGCACTACCTCTGCCTAACTTGGATCAAGCTGAGGAGAGCCATGAGCCCCAGCAGGCAGCCAGAACATCACATGCCCCCCGTAACCCTTTACCTGAGCTGGCAGCGTTCTCCAGAGCGAGACTCCTCCTGCAATGACCAGGAAGACAAAGCCAGGTAAGGGCTAGGGCACACGCGGGCCAGCAGCCCTTTGCAGCTCTTGGCTGCAGACTGAGCACCCTGGCTTGGGAGAAGCAGCTTGTACGCTCTCGTCATGGCGTCTGGAAATATTCCCCAACAACAGCCAGCCCTGTACTTACATCCAGAGTTCCTTTATCTTCTGCAGCACAGAAGGCTCCTCGTTCCTGCAGCAAAAGAGAAGCCAGTTACCGACTGTCTCTGAATCCCCACGTTCCTTCACAGCTTGCAATTGAGGCAGTTCCTCTTTCAAAGAGCAAACAGTCCCCACCACAACCAGGTCACACCAGGACTCCCAGGGTTAGCGCTGCTCCAGGAAGATGAGGGAGCACCCTTAAAAGCAGAGACCCCACCCACCCCATGGACTGTACCCGTTAGATGCCTCCATCCTCTGCCTCTCCATAGGCAGCACGATGAACTGCTGGGCTGTGAGGTAAAACTCGCAGTCCTCCTGTGGGGAAAATGGAGCCATAAGGCACTTCTGCAGTCCCACCTCCCTCAGGGTCAGCAAACACCCATCTGAGATCTGCCACCAACCCTCCAACCAAAGCGAGGACCTCATCACAAAGGGCAACCCCCTTCAACTGGGGTTTTGTACCCTTCTACATCAGCCGATGGCTCTTCATGAGCCACACACCAGGCTGGGCCAGCCTGAGGCCACAGAGACACTCCTGACCCCCTGCAAGGAGACAGCAGGCAGCTCTGCCACCAGTGATCCACACAGGTCTTCTGCCGCTGCACAACAGCAGAAGGTCACAGCCACGTGGCCCTGGGGGAGATGCCCCACATCCCCAGGGAGGACTCATGCCATGCCCTGCCCCAGTGCCCAGGCCACCTGCCACAGACCGTCCCAGAAGCTGCAGATGAAGACAGAAGAAAAGCCACCCATCATCTGCCTCCAGCTCCTGGGAGCAGCTCAAAGCAGGTACGCATGCAGGAAGCACAGCAAGATCAAGGAACAAGTTGCTTCCACTCATCAGAGCACTTACCAGTCTGGCCTCCTCTCGGAAACACACTGTGTACTTCTGTAAGACAATAATCCTGCAAATAAGGCTGGAAAGCCTGACATGCACTTGGGTGCTAGAAAAAGAACAGAGCAGGAACATCTTGGAGAGATGAAGAACGGAGCTGGACCACCCAGACACACAGTGGGGTTCCCCACAACAGCCACACCAACCACGCTGGGGCATGCTGGAACATGTTTCAGCATGAGCATCAGGGACCAAGGGCTCCCAGTTCCTGCAACTTATTCCTGCTGCTTATCCCTTGGCTCTGCTAGCAGCACCCCACCAGTCTAGGGGTGTCCAGATGGGGAAACTGAGGAAACTGAGGAAAGCACTGACGGAACAGCCCAGGTTAAATGCTCTGGCTCCTTTCACAAAACTCACGGGCTCTTTAGTCCTTTCTAATCATGTCTAGACGGCATCACAGCTTCTGCCATGGACCCCTGCCCATCCTAGCCAGCTGAAACTGGAACTCCGGTGTTCCAGCTTTCTTTTCTTAGCAGCTCTTTCATGCAAACTTCCCACCCTGTGGTTGCTTTAGCTTAACACAACCTGAAACGAGACCAGGCAGAAGCCCCACTAGCAGCTGTGGAGAACTGCCGTCCCAGCCACAGCCGAGTCATGGTGCAACCCACTTTTCGTCCGCCTGCAGAGCTTTGGATGTAATGACCACACGGATGTAGTAGGACCCATCTGAGACCTGGAGGACAGCATCCTGGAGGACCCCAGGTTGGCCTGGAGCAGTTGAGTCTCTCAAGACCTATCAAGAGATTGGGGAGGGGGAAAAAAAGAAATCTCACTTACAGACTTTCCCGTGAACAAGGACAGGACACCACGCCTGGCTGAGAGCCTGGACTTGTCGGAGAGAAGGTCACCAGTCACTGTGAAGCCAGGTGGTGACGCTTACCCCAAGGCCAAGGGATCCAGCACATGCCCAGGCCTCCCGACTGAACTGAGCAAGCTCCACACTGAGACAGAGGAGGGACATGCCACATTGTGCAAGAGAGCAATTTGAGGCAAGGTGGGAGAGAAGCCACAACCAAGCATTTTTTCACCCAAAGCAGCAGCAGGAATCCAGGCAAAAGGGGTCTGGGCAGGCCTGGGACATGTGCTCCTCTGCAAAACAGAGGGAGACAGTAACCAGCAGGACTGCTACAGCCATTCCCTTCTTTTGAATAAAGTTCCTGGTGTAGCAGCCCTGACTCTGTATTAAGCCAGGTCCATGCTGGGTCAAAACCACCCCTGAGGAAAGCAATAAACTCCTCCTCCAAGACTCAGTGAGTCTGCCCTGTGAGCTGGGAGCTGTGGATCAATCCTGGCCTGCCCCAACCCCTACAGCCCTGAGCTTCTCCTGATACACACCTATGATTTGGTCACATACATCACGTACATCATTCACCTGACTGGTGACGTTGGGACACAACGCATGAAGAGGGGACATGAAAAGGCATGTCCCATCATGCATGAACGCCATCTCCATTTGACAAGAGGTGTGCATATGTCCTTCAATAGGTGCCCACCATGCTAAAAAGACCAGTTGTTTTCAGCTGGGACCTTCTGACAAGAACAGCCTGCCAATCCCACCGCATAAAGCTCCTGTACAAGCCAACAAGGCTTGCTGCCGGGTTTAAGGATGCCCCTGACACTAGGATCCTGCTCCTGTAGGTACCTGTTGTGGTTTAACCCCAGCTGGCAACCAAGCACCACACTCATTTCCCCTACAGTGGGATGGGGAAGAGAATCGGAAGAGCAAACGTGAGAAAACTTGCGGGTTGAGATTAAGCCAGTTTAACAGGTAAAGCAAAAGCCGCACACGCGGGCAAAGCAGAACAAGGGCTTCATTCACTGCTGTCCATCGGCAGGTGCTCAGCCATCGCCAGGGCAGCCGGGCTCCATCACGCATAATGGGGACATGGGAAGACAAACGCCATAACGCTGAATGCTGAATGTCCCCCCCTCCCTCTTCTTCCCCCAGCTTATATACTTGGCATAACATCATATGGTATGGAACAGCCCTTTGGCCAGTTTGGGCCAGCTGTCCCAGCCATGTCCCCTCCCCATTTCCCATGGCCCCCCAGCCCTCTGGCTGGCAGGGCCAGAGAACCTGCAAAGTCCTTGACTTGGTATAAACATCATCCAGCAACAAGCAAAACCACCAGCGTGCTATCAATGCTGCTCTCACGCCAAATCCAAAACGGCACTGCACCAGCTCCTGAGAAGAAAATCAACTCTGTCCCAGCTGAAACTAGGACAGCACCACAGCTCAGCCACCAGCAGTTCTCACTGGATGCATCCCCTCGTCCTGGTGGGAGAAGGCCAGCGTGCAACTGGCCAGTCCCACCGCGTGCTCACTCGCTATGGGCAACTCCTGATGCCCAGCACAGGCAGAGTGGCTTGGCCCACGCTGCAAGAGAGCACCAGTACCAGCAGCAGGTAGGGCTGCTCATAGGCCTGGGTAAAAAAACACAATAAAGAACAGGGTAGGTTTGGAAATTGCAGTTCTGAAACAGATAGAGAAGAAGATGGGCAGAGCTGGAACACAGGGCAAGCTGGAGAAAGGCTCTGCCGCTCAAGGTACACTCCCAACCTTCCATTCATTGCGGAGGCCTCGGGTGGGTGTCGGTTGGAGAGTGGCCACACTGAGGCAACTCTCCCCATTAATCCCTTGAACCCTCGGGGAGATCCATTCATCCACTGCCGGGTCCTCATCAGCCCAGGCACAAGAGATCTCCTGCCTGGGAGAGGGGACTGGGACAAGAAGTAGGGAACCAGTGATTTCACCACCTTCCGTCTTCAGACAGGATGCGGAACAGGACCACAGGGTCTTCTCTCTCTCACTGTCATTTGTTTCTCCCCATCTTGTCTATCTTTCTGTTTAAATCACAACACCCATCTTTCTCCTTCCTGCTCCCATGAGTGAGGAGACATCTGAGCTGCCTCAAACATCTACTTTCCCAAAAGGCATTAGGAGATCGCTAACAATAATGTTGTCCATGGCAGGATACTGCTACAAGCCCCCACAGGCTGCGAGAGAACAGTAAACTAGAGCACCAGAGCTGGGTTTCTCCAGCATTCAGGTCATGACCTGGTCATCACAAGGCAGGGACCGCATGCCCTGCCTGTGTGGGTCCCACGTCTGCTGGGGCACCCAGCTGTCCCACAGCACCTCCATCCAAACCCTCTAAGTCCACAGCAAATGATCACCAGCACTGACTTTGTTTGGCTCTTTTCCTCCTACTTCCTTTCCACTGCCCATCAGACCTCAAAGAGGCACGAGAGGCCCCTGACTAAAGCTCTCTCCTGCCCCACTGGACAGATCAAACGTCAAAGACATCACCAGCATTGCACCAAAAGCTCTCCAGCCATGATGCAGGGGCCATGCCCTCAATCACCACACAAGAGGTTCTCCCAGAAGAGCCAGCAGCCAGGGGAGAACGAGCTCGTGGTTCCACCAAGGTTCACCACCAGATAAGACAAGGCTCCAGACACCTCAGCAGGTCCTGCTTCTGCCTCATGCTACCCACTGTCAGGACCACCTGTCAAATGACACGGTACAAGGAAGGATGGGATGCAAAGAGGAGGAAGAGGAAGCCAAGGCAGCCTGCAAGTGTGAGGCTAGGAGGGAAGAGGATCTCGGAGACTTACAGACTCTTTGGATAAGAGCAGGGCAAACCTACCAGGGGTGCAAACATCAGCCAAAGCTGCCAAAAATGAGCAAATCAAAACTCCTCCACCTCAAGAAAAAAAAAATAATCAGGGGCTTTGAGGAGGAACAGTTGCCCATCCATAGCCACCAAATTGGGAATTGCTGAACACTTCCAGGAATTTGGATTTCAAACAGTGTCGGAGACCTTTAGAACAGTCCTTCTCGCTACCTACCCGCAAGACCTGCCCGGCCACGAGACACTCATGGGTATCCACCTGCTGGGAATTCAACAAGAGGTTGACAATCCAAGGCTGCAGGATGTAGATTTTAGGAGCAGATATATACTTGGACTCATACACAAACCTGCGGGCGAAGAGAGGAGGCACCAAATCATACATGTGGGACACAGCAAAGTTCCATCATCCCGGAAAGAGTTTTGCACCCCAGACAGAGCCACAATCCCGGGAGACGGCTCAAATCCAGCCCAAGTCCACCCATTTCTCCCCCAGGCCACCCATCCCCAGGGAGCTGTGCCAAGGTAGATGTGCTGGGGGAGGTTCAGCACCCTGCTTGTGCCACCAAGGGGGGGGGCGGGGGGGCACCCGCAGTGTCCTGAGCCGCGTGCAGGCTGGGACGGGCCTTTTGCAAGTCTCCCACCCAGCTCAAAACGTGATTTTTCCATCTCTTACTATATTATTACCCCTCAGTAATTATTTTCCCGCGCCCAGGCCTTAACCACCCACCACTGCCTTCACTGTAAAAGGGGGAAGGGGTCTCTGTGCTGGGTAAGGGACGGGCGGGGGGGACACGGGCAGGGCATGGGCGGGGCCCGTCGGCTCACCCTGACACCAGCAGCTCCTGTCGCTGAACCAGCTGTGACCCCGCGGCAGCCCCCGCAGGATCGGCAGCCGCTCCCGCCATTGCTCCGGGCAGCGCCCGAGGCGGGGCCGCGACCCCGGAACAGGAAACGGGAGCCGCGCGGGAGGGGCGGGGCGGGGCGGGGCGGAAGGGCCGGGCACAGGCACCGGCACCGGCAGCGTCTCCACTGGTGCCGGCCCCGGCACATCTTGGCCCAGCTCCGTTCCCGCCCCCAGCCCCGTTCCCACCGCCACTCCCAGCTCCGCCCCCACCCCCAGCAGGCTCCCCGCCGCCCCCCGCGCGTTCCCTGGGCACACGCCCGCCCGCCCCGTTGTTGGGCCGCCTGCCCGTCCCCGCTGCCCGGCGGCTGGGCGCGATGCCGCCCACCGGAGCGCTGCCTCGGCCTCGCACCGCGCCCTTTCCCGCCGGCTCCGGCCGCTGCCCGCAGCCCCGGGTCTCCCCGACCGGCCGCCCGTGGGAAGCGGCACCCTCCGGCCGCGACCGTGGCCTCCCCTCGGGGCGTTACGGCCGCCCACCCGCTCCAGCCCAGGTGGCAAAGCGGGCAGCGCCCGGCGCCTGCCGAAGGGACCGCACCGCCTGCTCGGGCGCGGGTCAGGGCTGGGACGGGGCCACCGGAGCCACGGCTCACTCCGGCCACTGGCACTCCATCCCCGGGCTGTGGCTGCTCAGGTGGGCTTGAGTGAGCACAGCGAATTGCCACGACAAGATGGATTAGTGCTACACAGAGGAGTAGAGAGCAGGGTGTGTTTTAAAAGCAAAAAAGATAATTTATTGGGACCTTTGCATCAGATAGCGCGTGCGTGGAGGATCCCATCTCTTGAACAGGACGGCTGGATGTTTCCCAGTTGCAAAGGTCCTTGCAGCAGCAGCCCCAGATGGAGCAGGTGATGCTCCTCAGGCTGATGCCCACCCAGTCCTGCCTGATCGCTTGCCTGATCTGTGTTATTATCTCAAACTACCTACCAAACATCGCTGAACTATTTTAAATGTATCTTCGTCTATTACAAACTGTCTGTGTACGGTTTGGCAATGCTGCAGCAGGAACCACCTGGGGAGGCCATGGGATGCTCAGATCCTCCCCGCAGAGCGTTCGTCGGTGTGTGGAGACACGCGGGTGCTGCTTCTCCATTGCCTTTAGGCATAGCAGGAGCTCCTGGGGGAGCTTCAGGCCTGTCCTGAAGCCCCTGTACCCATCAGTCAGATGTTTTCCTTGGAAGACAGCTGGGAGTCTGGTGCCTCCCTGCAGCAAGAGCAACAGCGCATGGACCACCCTGGGACTGAGTGGCCATTGTGTGCAGTGTGTGTGCCTGGGCACGGCCCCAGTTCCCAGCCACACCACAGTGATACCTGGTGGGACAACACTGAATGTTATCCATCTGTCACACCTACAACTTAAATACTGTAGCTGTTGTCAGAGCAGACCCGGAGGAAAGGGTTGCTCCAGGCAGCTCTGGAAGGTTTCTGAGCAGTCCTGGAGGGTTTATAGGTGTTTCAGCCTGTTGAAGTGGCCAAGGGACACTCGTCTGTTCCAGCTTCATCCTCAACCCTGGCTTTGGCCTTGCACAAATTAAGGCCAACAAACTGTGCTGCGGGGGGTCAACGAGTCCACCCTTGCCTGCCTGACCTCAGGGGAGGAGAGGGACAGAGCCTGGTGTCTCAACGGGGAGCTTAGCGGTGGGAGGGCATGTCAGTGCAGGAACGGGGGTAGTTCTGGCCGAAAGCCAAACGGCTCAGGTTTGGTGGAGCAGGGAAGGTACAAAGAACAGCTCCCCAGACGTCCAGGCCAAGGCATTCCCTGTCTGGGCAGGACACTCGGCTCCCTTTGCATCATTCCTCAGCTTCTGGGAAAGGTGGATCACGAGTATGGACCACAGCCAAGCGGCTGAGGTGCAGGCAGAGAATTTGCTAGAGCCACGGGCTGATGCAAGCCATCGTGGGAAAATGCGAGATAGCTGAGTAGCAAAAGGCACCAGCAGAGTCAAGGTGAGAGAAGCGCAACAGCATGGCAGGGCTTCGAGTCTGCTCCGTTCTGGTGACGGGGGCCAACCGGGGGATCGGCCTGGGGCTTGTCCGGCATTTCCTGGGGATGCAAAACCCACCCAAGTGGGTCTTTGCGACTTGCCGAGACCCCAAGGGGCAGCGAGCGCAGGTGAGGCTGGGCTGGGTGGCAGTGGGCTGTGCTGGGGGGGGCGCTGGGTGCCAGGGCGGCAGGGCAGAGCCGGGAGGGGGTCTGCAAAGGGCTTGGGCTGCAGCTGGGCACCTGCAGCACAGGGCGGCCGGGTTGGGACAGTGGTGGGACCAGCTGTGCATGGGATGTGCAGAGGGGACAGTGGCATGTAGCAAGTGTGGGAGGCATGGAGCCCCATCCGTCGGGAGCAGGACAGCTGGAGCAGGGTGCTGGGTGCAGGGACAGAGCTGGAGTGACACAGGCTTTGTCTGGGAAAGGCTGAGCCTCAGCGCAGCCCCTCCTGCTTCTCCGTACCCACACGGTGCCCTCTCTCTCAGGACTTACAGAATGTGGCCTCCAATCACGCCAACCTGGTCATCATCCCGCTCGGTAGGTGCCCCGAGGTGGGGGTCCCTCGCCCCGGTTCCCCTCTCCACCTGGCACCACAGTCCCGTGCAGTGCCGGCAAGTGCCCTGGTGCTGTGCACACCCTGGGAGCCCAGTGCCATAAGGGAGCCACACTGATAGGTCGCTGCCTTTGGAGACACCTGGTGCTGCTGTCCTGGGGGACACACAGGGGATCCCAGACCACCACGGGGACGTGGGTGCTGACCTCCCCTGCATCGGCTCTGCAGAAGTCACCGACCCCACCATCATCAAGGCAGCTGCAGCCAGAGTTGGGGAGCACGTGGGGGGCTCGGGGCTGAACCTCCTCATCAACAACGCTGGGATGGTGATAAATAACACACTTGATGACGAAACGCCAGAGAACATGACCCAGATTTACACCACCAACACGGTTGGGCCCCTGCTGCTGGGCCAGGTGAGACCCTCACCTGAGCTGGGCTGTCCCAGGGGGCACGAAGGGTGGGTGGGAGGGGGTCCTGCCTCCGCTCTGGTGCCTGATGGGCTCTCGGTCAGTGAGAGGCTCGTGGAGCAGTGGGCTGGAGCTCAGGAGCTGGAGCCTGGCAGGCTGGGGCAGGGGGAAGAGGAGGGAGGATGCTCCGGTGCTGGTGCCAATGTTGCCCACTGTGGAAGGAGCTGGTCCTCCCCTGTGCCTCTCCACGTGTGCCCCTCTCTCCTCTCTCCTCGCAGGCGTTCCTGCCCTTGCTGAAGAAGGCTGCCCAAGGGAGCCCGGGCTCAGGGCTGAGCTGCAGCAAGGCAGCCGTCATCAATATATCCAGCTGTGGGGGCTCCATTAAGGAAGTCTATTTATGGGATCAGATACAAGCTGTCTCGTACCGCTGCAGCAAGGTATGTGCTGTACTGAATAAGGGTCTCACCTTCTTAGCAAACAACTCCACAAACCTTCAAATGTTTCCTCTCCCAGTTCCTGCACCTCTCTGCACTGTGGCTGAGGTCCCATCAGTCACTGGGTCCCTCTCATGGCACATTCTTGTGCCTGGCCCTCAGTAGGGTCTGCACGTGTCCCCTTGCAGCCAGCCGACCCTTCCCACCGACGACCCTGCCCTGTCTCCCCACAGGCTGCTCTGAACATGCTGACCAAGTGCCAGTCCCTGGGGTACCGGGCGCACGGTGTCCTCTGCGCTGCTCTCCACCCTGGCTGGGTGCAAACTGACATGGGGGACTCCGTCGGAAACGTGGTAGGAGTTTCACCTCGGCGGGTCCATCGGAGCCCCTGGGACGGTTTTCCCATGGGAGGGAGCCGCTGCCCTGAGCCCCTGCCCGCCCCGTCCCCTGCCCTGGTCCTGGGTGCCTGTGGCCCCCATCCCCTCGGCTCTCCCGGTGCTCCGAGCGGCTCCTGCCCCTGGCCCCGGCTGCTGCAGGGCAGCCCTTGGCCAGCCCTGGGGCAGGGGCTGCCTCTCCCCCTCCGCCCCGCAGGCCCCCTTGACGGTGGATGCCAGCGTGCGAGGGATGCTGAAGGTGCTCTCCTCCCTCTCCGAGAAGGACACCGGCACCTTCCTGGACTGGGAAGGGAAGGTCCTGCCCTGGTGAGGTGCCGGCCAGACTCCTGGCAGTGGGGCCCTGGCCGCTGCTCCCGCCTGCCCTGCATCCTCAATAAAGCCCTGCCTGAGACCCCCGGCTATGCTGTGCGCTGCCAGGCCCCTGCCCGAGCACCCCCTCCTCACCGCGGGCTGTGTCGGTGCCCCAGCTGCCCGCTTGACCCGCAGCTGTCACTGGTGTCCCCACGAGTCGCAGCCTGTGTGTCCAGTGACACCGTCACCGACCCCCGGAGACGTGCCCGCCGGGAGGCACTGGAGCCAGGACAGAGCCCCTCTCCCTGGAGGAGAAAGGCGGGATGTCCTGATGCACAGGGCTGGCTCTCCCCCTGCCCAGCTGCGGGGCACCCCCGGGTGCTCAGCCCGAGGTGCCCGAGGGGCTGGGGGGCACAGGGACCAGCTGCCCTCTCCCCTCAGCGGGGGGATGCTCGGCCGCAGTGGGACAGACGGTCGGACGCACTTGGGCAGCGTGCAGGGACCATGCGCTGGGCTCAGCCCAGGCATTTGGGGCTGGGGGTGCAGAGACAGAGCAGAGGCATCAGCTCCCGGTGTTTACAGAGGTGGGGGGTACAGGGGGCCGCAGGGCCGCGTGTGGGCCGGCCAAGGGGAGCGAAGCTGCTTCCCATGCCCTTCCCGCTCCCTGGCAGCCCGGGGCGGCTGGGGGCGAGCAGAGGCCCGTGCCAAGGGGCGAGTGGGGGGCTGAGGCGCGGGCAAGAGGTGCCGCCTGCGCGCCCGTCACCAGGGCAGGCTGCTCCCTGCCCAGTCGAGGAAGGCTCCGGAGGTGTCCTGCGAGAGGCTGGCCAGCACGGCCAGGATGCCCCGCATGCTGCGCTCCACCATCAGGGGTGCCTGCAGGGGAGGACAGGGCCAGTGTCACTGCTTGCAGGCTGCGAGCGGCACGGAAAGCAGCCGGCCCTGGGCAGGCAGGAGGGTGCATGGCCCGGGGAGCAGCGCCCACGCTGCTTTGTAGCAAAGTCTCACTTCAGGAATGCCTTCTTTGCTAAGAAATACTAAAAATTTACTCGAAATTTTCAGGTGGTTTTAAACACATCATAGGTAGAGACTGATAGGGGCTTTGCACTGCTTTGACTCAGTTTGCTTGTTACTGGCTCTAAGGAAATGCATTTAGAAGGTCTGGCTGCTTCTCACATCACTTATCACAGCTGCAGCAATTCTGGTGCAAACGCTTCCCCAAAACACTTATTTTGGGTTTGGATGTTTTTTCAACCAACTCTTCTTAAAAAAATAGTGGCTGTGAGCAGCCCCTGCTCTCTCAGACAGCATCGTCTGCCTCCTCGAGGCACGACTGCAGGAGACCACGCTCCTCAGCCCAGTGCTCCTTATCTCACGCTTCAGCCTGGTGTCCCCCCCCTGCAGGCCCCCGTCCCTGCCCTGCACCTCAGAAGGTTCCTGCATGTGAACACCCTGACCCCGGCAGCACCAAACGCTGCCGTGGCTGCGCTCCCTTTACTCCACCAAGTCCCTGTGCTGTCCAGGTCCATTTGCCACCTTCTCCTGCTGCTCCCCGGCGCTGCTGACAAAGGCCAGCAAATCTGGCCTGCCTCCATGGGAGCAGGGAAAGGACAAAAGGACATCTTCCCAGTCCAGGCTGCAAACATCCTGAACTGGAGCATGCTTCTGGGTCTGAGCATCAATCTGGGATACCAACACTACTGAAGGCCAAATTTCCCATATGCATCCTTTTAGCCTGTTTCTTTTCCCTGTTTTTTACCTGCAGCAAAGGAGATGCCGACTGTGGCCACCTCCAAGCAGGCCCCAAACCAACCCTCCTACTTAGGGACCAGCCGGTAAGTTTGCTTGCTGTGCTCTGCCTTGCTTTGTTTTGCGAACCTGTGTGTCCCAGCCCAAAACTCAGGCACCATATTTAGCATCTTTGGGAACAGAATGCATACCTTTCCCATGAAACTTGCTCAGCTGAGGTGTACAGACCCGCTTCTGCCTGTCTCCAAAGCCAGTTTGACTGCTTTCAGCCAGAGGACAGCTCTGGTTGGAGAGGGAAGCCTGCCCAGATGTGCACCGATCCCTCCCCACCTGGCAGAGCTGGAGCTGCCTGGCTGCCAGCATTGAGGCAGGCTGCCTGACAGAGCTGCCCCTGGTCCCATCCCCAAAGCAAGCAAAGGGCTACAAGCAATGCTGGGCGCAGGGAGGGAGGTTGCTCCATACCTAGCTGGACCAGTTTGATGCCAGGGTGCTGGGCAGCTAATTCTTGCAGGGCCTGGAAACAAAGTGATGGAGCAAGGGAGGCGGTTAGAAGCCACCAGCAGCACAGCCAGGTCTCCCACCCGTGCTCCCAGGTCACCCCAGCTGCGGCCAGGCCAGGGTGGCTTTGGTTATTTGGTGGAAAGCGTGCAGGACCATTCCCAGAGGCCAGGGCAGGGCAGCATTGCCATGGCTGGCAGGAGAAGGGTGGTGCTGAGCTCAGGCACTGCCCCCTGTTCTGGGTGATCCCAGCATGGAGAAGGGGTTGACCGGCCATTGGCACAGCCAGGAGCGAGCCCTGAGGACACGGGCACCATGTCTGCCCCGGCAGCCTCATCCCACCCAGCTAGGTCAGGCACTGCCATAACCAGGGGGCTGGGGGCAATAAGACCCCGCCAGAGCACTCCTGCCCCACTGCTGGGCCACCCAGCCAGGGCCAGCAGTGAGCTGGCAGAGCCATGGGGACTGGGAATCCCCTGCGCCCACCGGGCTCGGGACCATCCCCATGTCCTGTGCGCACACTGACCTTCCCTCTCGGACCCTCGGGGTTGCGGCAGGTGGCAAAGATGTGCTGGGGGGGTCGGGGGCTGGCGGCGAGCTGCCTCACCACCTCCAGCCTGATGCCCCAGTTGGACCCTGTCACTAGGACGCTCTGAGCCAGCGCAGCCATCTCAGTGGCCACCATGCAAGGCGGTGACACATGGCAGGACTGCTGCCATGCTGGGCAGTGACACATGGCAGGACCACCGCCGTGCCGGGCAGTGACACATGGCAGGACCACCGCCGTGCCGGGCAGTGACACATGGCAGGACTGCCCCCTGCTCGGCACAAAGAGGAGCCAGGCACAGCCCAGGGCGGGGCTGCTGGCGCCCACGGGGACAGAATGGTGCCAGCACCAGCCCCGGCCCCTCACCAGCCCCACACAGAGCCAGGGTCCCAGGGTGGACCAAGGGCTCCCTGGCATTTTGGCACATGGGGCTGCATGTCTCCTGCAGTGCTCAGTTCCCCATCACTTCCCTCCTCTAAAGCCCCAGATCCCAGGGTCCCTGTAACTGCAGGAGGAGGGTCACTCCTACCACAAGTTTGGAAGACCACTTGGAAACAGCACCAGGAAAAGGAAAAGAGGTCCAGACCTCTCTGTGACCGGCAATCTCCCACTTCGGGGCGTGAGTTTGTGATAGCTGAACCCAGGGGTGGTGATCCAAAGCCCAACCTGGGAAGTGCAGGACAGGTATTTCTAACACTGCAGGATCAGGTCACACCAATACCTTCACCCACAGCACCCAGGAGCCAGCAGAGAAGACCCCAGCTTCCTGCAGCCCTGACCACTCACTGCTGGGGCTCCAGGGTCATGGCCATCACCCTTCTCCTTTTCTCCTTGCTGACGGATGCTGCTGGATGTTTAACAGCCCAAGAGGTGCCTGCAAAGGCTCCTGAAGTCCAGATCAGCCTGGAGGCACAGGTTTTTAGGAGACAGGAGTGAGGTGCTAAAAGAAACAGAGCTGCCATGTTAAAAGGCTCAGCTGAAACAGAAGAATTGGGGCAACCTGAATTTAATGTGTGAGAGAAAATAAGAAGAGGAAAGTAGTGGGCAGGAATGAGTCTGTCTGGATGTGCCCAAATGGACCTGTCTATTGCCCAGTCTCACTCGGTCTGGTGGAGGGGGCAGAGCTGACTATTCCCTCCAAGTATTTCAGTGGTTCCAGGTCTGGCAATCACCAAAGAAATACTTGGGCCAGGTGGTGGGGCTCCAGGTTTGGAAGATGTGCTTTCAGGTGATGTAGAGCATGGAGAAGAGGAAGCAGTGATGTTTCCTTCCACCTGGGTGGGTAGACTATTGCTCCCCCAAGAGGTAAGCATGCTGGGTGCGGATTTGCATGCTGTCAGACTCGGACCCGCTGTAGCAGGGGTTTTTAAGGATGTAATCACCTGTGCAAGCAATTGCACTGCACAGACTTGCCCGTGCCTGCTGCTATCTGCAAGCAGCATCCAGAGCAGTTTCCATTAGGAACCAACAAGACCAGAGTTTCCTCTTTTCCTTCCAGGCTTCCTGGGAAGGAAAGAACAGACACAGGAACGGTGTGAACAGCCGCAGGCCAGCACCGAGCAGGGCAAGGCGAGCAGCAAGTGAAAGGGCTAACCAAAACCAACCAAGGCCAAGGACAGCAGCACAGATGTGCTCGTGGCTCAGGATCCACAGCCTGGGCCAGAAGGGATGCTCTGGGGAGGAGACAGGACTGAGCTACAAGGTCCCATCACCGCAGAACAGCTGGGGACCGTTCAGGCTGGAGGGGACCTGGGAGGACTCTGGCCCAAGCCCTGTCAGGAGGAGCAGGGTCAGCAATGACTGCAGGTTGCCCAGAGCTTGAACCAGACCTCACGAACCTCCAGGGACCCCCCAGTCTTCCGGGGCCCCCATTTCAATGCCTGACTCTCCTCACAGTGAATTCTTCTGCCCAAGTGGCACCTCCCCTGTGTGCCATGCCTCTCGGCCTTGGGCCCGAATAGCGAATGCTGTACCACTTATCTAAAGGACGACGCACCTATGTTTAGTTAAAAGCTGGGAAATGTCCAAGGACCCTTATTGCCACATGACAGATGCACAGACTGCTAAGTCCTTGGGTTGGTTATCTTTAGAAGTAACATTTCGTCTTAGATTCCTGTTGTACATGCAACGTGGCGAAGATGGAGGCTTTAAACATGGCCGCTGAGGAATAGAGTCTGCACAGAGACAACTCCGCAAGGACACTGTGCAGGCACGAGATACATAAATGAATTCTCAGAATTGTAATGAATATGTAAACAATTTATTGGAAAACTAATTAATAGGTATGAGTAGCTTGTATAAAGAGGGGACTGAAAAATCCCCTCGGGGTGCATGACTTTGGTGGAGCGATCCCCCACGCACCCTGCGCTGCTGAATAAAGATCACCTCCGCTCGCCTGCATATTGCTGACTGATTCTTCAAATCAGGCCGTATGCCCCTACCCCATCCACTGCCCAACTGCATGACCAGAGCACGTTCATCATGCAGTAGCCCCCCCCCCCGCACCTCCGAGCCGCGGCCTTGTCCCCTCAGACCCGCACAGAGGCTTTGCAGCCATTACGTCCCCCAGCAGCGAAGCCCACAGGGCTTTGGCCGCCACTGCGGCAGCCACCTCATCCACCGTGCCCAGCCAGCTCCCCCGCACGCCCTTGGCCTCCTGCAGCCCCCTGCTCTCCCCACGCCCGTGAGCGGGGCCGTGCCAGCTGGCCTAAGGCCTTAGGCCACCGCGCCGCCTCGGTACCGGCAGCGAGAGGGGTGGAGCGCCTCGACAGCCCCTGCCCCGCCGCCAGGCGCGCGCTCCTCAAATGGCGCCGCCCAGCGCAGCTTCAGCCCGGCCGCGTCACGTGGCCGACGTGCCCCGCCATTGCATCAGCCGGTGGGCGGCCCGCCCCCGAGGCCGGCCGCGAGGAGGAGGCGGGGATGACCCAGAGCGACGGCCGCGGTAGCCAATGGGGAGCTGGTGCGCTGCTCTGCGGCGGGGGCGGTGTGGGGCGGTGCGGAGCGGAGCGGAGCGGGCGCTGCGGCGCGGCCGGCGGTGCGGAGCGAGGGGCGGCGGCCGGGGAGGTACGGGGAGGGGGTTGGGGCCGGAGTCGGAGTGTGGCAGGGCGCCGCTGGCCTTCGGGGTTTGTCTCCTGTTCTGGCCCGGCCGGGTCTCCCGGGCCGAGGGGGAGCGGCCTGGCGGGGCAAGGGGCCCGGGGCGGGCAGCGGGGTTGGGGGAGGGTGGCGGTGCCGCCGGGCTCCTGGCCTCCGCCGGGCTCCTGGCCTCCGCTGGGCTGCCTGGCCTCCGGCGCTGGGCGGGTCTCCGCGGGGCTGCCGGCCCCCGGGGCGCTTCGCACCGGGTGGTGTCGGGGCAGAGGCTCTGCGCTGCCCGGGAGACGCCGCTGCGCCGTGTCCTTCCCTCGTGGGGTCCGCTCCGCCCTCATGGGGTCCCCTCCTCCCTGGGGTCCCGTCTGTCCAGCGACCCGCTGGCCTTGGTTGTGTGAGGCCAAGTCAGACGTCCCTCAGCACCAGAGCCGCTGGGAGCTTGTCCCCCGGGGTGACCGCCCCGCGCTCCGTCGGCAGGGGCCAGGCTGGATGTCCCCGTGAGGATGGGCAGGAGGTGCTCTCCTCCAGACTGTCACCCGCCCCCGGTGTCCGTAGGGCGATGTGGTTCCTCTCAGGAGAACGTTTCCAGCCATCCCTGGAGCTGACCCCGTGTTGAGCAGGGCAGGGTGGATGAGGTGACATTCAGAGGTCGTTCCCAAGCTTAGCCACATTCTATGATCCTATGATTTAATCACCTTTAATGATTTTAGGACTTGGCAATCCCCCCTGCTCCCCATGTCCCCAGCAAGGCAAATACAACCTGTTACTAAGTTCAGCATCCAGGTGAACTCGGTGTTTTACAACCCACGTGTTTCCAAAGAGCAGGTAACTTGAGGTGGAGCTCTCCAGGTCTGGGGTTGAGCCAGCGCTGTTGGGGCAGACGGATGGCTGAGCTGAGGTCTCAGTGAGAGCGCTCTGCCCAATGTGGGGAGACCCTGTCAGGAGACAGGGGCGTTCATCCTCATGCTATCGCTTGAGCTGACAACATGTAAGCGCCTTGTTGTTGTTGTTTTTTCAGACCGCACCAAGGCCTTGCTGCTTTCCCTTCTGCCTGCTTTGGACAGCTGTGACTTGAAGCTTCGAGATGGAAGCTCCACTAACAGCTAGCCAGATTCGTCAACGGTTTATTGACTTTTTCAAGGAAAACAAGCATACCTATGTGCACTCATCTTCTACAATCCCCCTGGACGACCCCACCCTGCTCTTTGCCAATGCTGGTATGAATCAGGTAGGATTCCCACTCTGGTACTGTGGTCCTTATGAACATATCCTGTAGCAGTTGAAACCTGTGAAGCTGCTTGCAGAGCTGTTTGTGTGGAAAATTATTCTTGTTTTCTGCATCTTCCTTCTGGTCACAAAGAGGTGGTTGGTGTGTCTGCTGGAGCCCTCTGTGCTCTCACAAAATTGGCGAGAGCACTAGAAGACGTTCCTGTGTCTGCTGGGCTGACTGTGGCGATGCGAACACTGCCAGCCTCCCTTCCTTGACCCTTTGTACCACAGCTGGTCCTGGCACAAATGGCTAATGGCATCTTTGAGGAGTGGTTGAGGCTAAGCAGCTGAAAGGGCTCTGCTGGAGATCAGCAGACAGCTTTCACTGATTTTTTTTTTTTTATTATTATTTTTTATTTATCAGCTGGGAATCTGGCTACTTTCAGTCCCTTTGGAAGTCCTGGGGTTTGGTGAGCTCCAGGAACACATGCGTGTGTGGGAGTGCTGTTGTAGGCAGTGCTGCAGCCTCCTCACAGGCAGGATACAGCAGGCTTGTTGTTTCTGAAAGCTGCCCTGGTTATCTCCAGGCTAGTGGTATCATGATGTAGACAACGTTTACTGCCTTGCTGTTGCTTGCAGTGTTTGAAAACAGTCTCTTAGTGCTTTTCTTGATTGCCCTTTTTTCTTTCCTTTCAGTTCAAACCCATCTTCCTCAATACCATCGACCCCTCACACCCACTTGCTAAACTGAACAGGGCCACCAACACGCAGAAGTGCATCCGAGCAGGGGGCAAGCACAATGATCTGGATGACGTTGGGAAAGATGTCTACCACCACACCTTCTTTGAGATGTTGGGGTCCTGGTCCTTTGGGGATTATTTCAAGGTAAAACAGGCTAGGTGCAGCTCTGAATCTCTTGCACGAAATTACTCATCTCTATGAACTCAGCAGAGCAATTGCCAAGAGGAAAGAGGGTATCTTGGCACGGAGTGGTTCCTAAGGTGCATGTGGCTCCTTTGGAATAAATGAGTTTGGAAGCTGACCCAGCCCTGCAGAAGGTTTTGAGATTACTTAAGGTTTACAAAGCTGATTATGTTAACTCTCTCAGTTTGGAGTCTTCAGGCAGAGGTTGTAGTGGCTGTCCTGGAGCTGTGGGGAGTTGTGTGTGCTGTGCAGCTATGATGGATGGACTTCAAACAGGAGCGATCGTAAAATGATGTCCTCTCCTAAGCTTCTTGATAATGTAGCATTCAAAATCAGAAAGAGGATGTTAAGAATACAGAATAGCAGCAGAATTAAAAGGCTTTTTTTGGGCCATAAACATGCCTGGCTGCATCTGGAAAGCCATAGGAGATGTTTCTTGTGCCCCGTTCACTGTATATTTTAGTTTGTCTCTTTCTTATGTCAGAAGTCTGAAAGTTTTTGATGGTTTAGCTACTGATACCTACAGTAGCCAGTACTTTGCATGCTGAAGAGAAGCTGTCTTTGCATTCATTTGCTGACCTCATCTTTCCTTCTGCAGGAACTTGCTTGTAAACTGGCACTGGACCTTCTCACCAAGGAGTTTGGCATCCCTGTGGAAAGACTCTATGTCACTTACTTTGGTGGAAATGAAGCTGCAGGACTGCAACCGGACCTGGAGTGCAAGCAGATATGGTTGAATTTAGGGTAAGGCCTTTAAACAGAGGAAGGTGCGTGTTTTGATGTGTGGTAGTCATTCAGAGAAAGGTGGCATATGTTATGTGGTGGAGCACATATAATGGCGGGTTTTAATAAAATTGGAATGTTGCACATAACGTTTGCAGGTGGTGGAGCTGCAAAACCAAAGGGAAGCACTGGTATAAGATAGACAATACTAGAGATTTCGTTTCACAATCTCTTGTGTAAGTTTAATTAGATAAGAAGTGCCACGCTGGGACAGATCAGTGGTCTGTCCAGCCCCGTGTGCTGCCTCTGTCAGCAGCTGAGAAGATGCTGTGCAGGGAAAGCAGGCAGGCCTGACGGTGGCCTGCGCTCTGTTTACCTCCTCCCCTCCCAGCATCCACAGTCACTGGATTAAGTAGGTTAGAGGGTCATCCATCTGTTCCCCTGAGCTTCTGTCTGGGGCCCTGCTCCTTTAGAGTGTGTCTACGTTCTGTTTTGAACCCGTTGGGTTTTTCTAAATCTAAGCCGTAATCTCCTGCCCAGCCTTGTCCTCTCCAGATTGAAGAGTCCTCATCATTTCTGTATGCCCTTCCTAAGGCAGCTGTTCCACCCCTAGATAGGTTTAGTTGCCCTCCTCTATACATCTGCTACTTCTGCCTCACCCTCCTTGAGATGAGGAATTGTGAGCCATACTCAGCACTAAGGTTGTGCGTGGGCCAGAGCTTGATGTAGGAGTGAAATGATGCTTTTGGTCTTGTGGCTCTAACCCTGTAACTCTGAAACCTGCCACGGACCCCGTGACACATCTCTGTACTGCGGGGCCAAACCTGTCTTGCATATATAAAGTCAGAGATTCCCCCTGTTGTCTTGGAGCAGCTTCGCTGAGGGGTTGTGCCGGCCTCTGCTGCCGCCTGGGACAAGTGCCAGGCGCCAGCGTTCACTTGGCCCTCCTCAGCAGGGATCCTGGGAGTCAGGCTGTTGGCTTGGTCTGTCTCAAAACTCTGACAATTCATCTCCTCAGCCGGGGAGTCAGTGAACTGGTGTTTCTCTGGTGTAGCCCATGACCTGGGAACGCTAGCCTTGCCGTCAGCCTCTGGTGTTCAATAAGAGCTTCTTGTCACAGGCTGGCTGAGGGCAGGATTCTGCCTGGCAACATGAAGGACAACTTCTGGGAAATGGGAGACACTGGCCCCTGCGGCCCTTGCAGCGAGATCCACTATGACCGGATTGGGGACAGAGATGCTTCACACCTGGTCAATCAGGATGACCCCAACGTTCTGGAGATCTGGAACCTGGTGTTCATCCAGTTCAATAGGTGAGCCAGACCTGCTTCCCTCCCCGGGCTGCCCCAGCTCGGCACGGGATGTTGCTCGGACCGCGTACTCTCAGCTGCCCCTGGTTTGCTCACCATTCCCTCATCTCCATGAGCTGTGCACTTTGTGTTGCTGTGTCCCCTGACCCACCCGTACAGAAGAGCTCGGTCACATTGGCTTTGGGGATGTACTGGAAGTATTTTTTCAGCGAGATCCACCAGGAGTTCAGCAGTGAATAAGTGCCATCCTGCTCTGGGTCTAAGTTGTCACTGAGGATATTGCTAACTGTATGTCATCAGTGTTGTCCTTTGTGTGGCTTGTGTATGGGCCCGTGTTGTGAATCTGATGGAACAAAGTCTCGTGGAGATGAGGAGAGAGGTAGGGTTGCCCCTGCAGACCCTCTGTCCATAACAGTTCATCTTTCTTTTTGTGGCTGGGCAGGGAAGCTGATGGAACACTGAAGCCTCTTCCTAAGAAAAGTATCGATACTGGGATGGGCCTGGAGAGGCTGGTCTCTGTGCTGCAGAACAAGATGTCCAACTACGACACAGACCTTTTCCTTCCTTACTTTGAAGCCATCCAGAAGGTACAAACTGGGGAGTCTGGGTCTGGGCCTGACCCAGCTGCATCCCCTCCCTGAATCCCTGGGGAGACGCATGGGGCTGGTCGGACAGGGTGATTGTGTCTGCAGGTCTCTGCTTTCCCAGCTGCTGCAGGCTCTGTGCATTTGTACCGTGAGGGCAGAAGTGCAGGCTGGCACAGTAATCGCTGCCTTGGGCCATGTTTCTAGGGGAAAACACAGGGCAGTGAGCAGTGCAGCTTTCCCAGGTGTTTCTGTGAACTGTCCGGACGGCGCACTCCTTGGTCCTTTCCCAAGTGGGAGATGCTCTGCAGTCCTGTATGGCCAAGTGCCATCTTTTTGCCACGTGGTAGAGAACACGTGGTGCTGTTAAGCTGGAATCGGAGTTTGTCCTTCAGTCTCTCACCTGGAACACGCTGATCTGTAGAAGATCCCCTAGGAGGGGAGGTCTTTGCTGTAAACCATGACAGTCATTTGCAGAACTGGGGGTGGACCACATTACCAGTGCTGGGAGCTCTGTGTGCCTCTGTGTGCAAGTCCAAGCTGTTGTTTTTGGTTTTTTTTTCTCTCTCTATGGAAGAGATAGAGCTTCCTGGCTGCAGATCGTGCTGGAAAAAATGCAGGGAGGAGAGCCTAGGCTCATGCTGCCTCTGAGGAATGAGGTGCAGAGCTCCAGAGTTGGAATTGGAGGGCTGCCTTCCTTTGGTGTTGAAGCCACTGGCTAGACACAGCCGATGTGTCCTTGCCTCCCTTCCTGCCATGTGCTGGGAGCCTGGCTATAGGGGCTGTGCCCATAGTGTGAGGTTTGCACCACTTGTAAGCACTGCTTTGTTACAGCAGGATCTTTCCCTTGAGCATGGATAAAAACAGGCCATGAGAGGGAAGCTGGGACTGTCTCCCATGTGATAGAATTTGAAAGGTTTCTTGGCTGGGTGGGTTATGCGAGGCTGAGACCTTGAGCCAGTGTGCAAAACAGATGATTTCCCTGCATTCTGTCCTCCTCCCTCTTTCTTCTGCCCTGGGCTTTTAATGTTGGGATAAATTGGCTTTTCTTCCCTCTGGTGTTGGAGATCCTTTGGCCCGAGAAACATGGGCAGTCAGAGAGGAGCCTCACAGCTCTCCACCTTCCCTGGCTTCAGTGAGTCACCTCTTCTCAGGAGGAGTGTGCCTCCTCTGTGGCTGCAGGCAGCAGGATGGGGTTGGCGTCCAATGTGCTTCCCTGTTGTTCTGCCATGTTGCGGGTCCCCACTGTCCATAATTGTCCCCTTTGCCCACCACCTTCTCCTCTCTGCGCAGGGCACAGGTGCCAGGCCGTACATGGGGCAGGTCGGTGCCGAGGACGCTGACGGTATAGACATGGCGTACCGTGTGCTGGCTGACCATGCCCGGACCATCACGCTGGCCCTCGCTGATGGGGGCAGACCTGACAACACGGGCAGAGGGTAAGGAGGGAGCTGCTGCAAGGCTGCCTCTCCCATTCTCTTCGGCACGGCTTCCCTGGGGGGACTGGGATCTCATGGGTCTCTGAGATGTCTCTGAATTTGTCATCGAAGCAGTGAATACCAGAGGGTTTGCTCAGTATATTTGACGCTTGAATCCCTGTAGCAAGCTCTGCCCAAAGGGCCAAGACACGCAGGTCTGAGGGTTGGTGTGAGCACCAGTCTGGCTCAGCACCCCCAGAAAGGATCGCTGTGGGCCGACAGGCATGAAACCATGGTTAGTGCAGTGCTGCTGTCAAGAAAGCCATGAAGTTTGGGCTGGGGGGCTGTGCTGTGGGTGCTGCTGGACTCACAGGACTGACTCTTAATCACATGGTAGGTCAGGGTCATGGAGCTGGGGCCTGGCACCTCAGCTCTGGCTTCCCGCTGCTGTGAGCAGCGACTTGAGAGAAGATGTGGGGAGAGAACCCTGTGTCCTTGGTCTTGGGGGTGGTGGTGCTGGCAGGTTGATGCTGGTGGATCCCCTGAGAACACGAGGGGGATGCATGATGGGCTCTGCTATTCCCTAGGTATGTGCTGAGGCGGATTCTCCGACGGGCTGTGCGCTACTCCCATGAGAAGCTCAATGCCCCTAAGGGCTTCTTTGCTACTCTGGTTGATGTGGTGGTGCAGTCACTGGTAGGTTCTTCCCCTGCTCCACTGTATCTGCCGAAGCCTTCTGCTGCTGAATTGTGCAGATCTCCGTGCTGAAGGACTAATCCTTTTGGATCTGTAGGGAGATGCCTTTCCTGAGCTGAAGAAGGACCCAGATATGGTGAAGGACATTATCAATGAAGAAGAGGATCAGTTCCTGAAAACACTCAGCAGAGGACGTCGCATCCTGGACAGGAAGATCCAGAGCCTGGGGGACAGTAAAACCATCCCTGGTGAGGCTGTGACTTCTGTCTCGGTGCACCAAAAGGCATTTATTATCTGGGACTGAGTTAGGACTCAGCTGGGCTGCGAGCTGAGAAACAATGGAAGGTAGAGGGGGGAAAGAGTTGGAGCCAAAAGATCATTGCTCAGAGCTGGGCCACCCATCTCTCCTCTGGCCTGTGTTCACTTGCTCAGGTTCCTGAGCTGCCCAGACACAACGTGACTGTGTGATCTCTGCTGCGTCAGAGAGGAGCCTCTTAGCTGCTCGTGTTTACCAGAGCTGTTCGCTGTAGTGCCGAGCCAGCTGGTGGGACGGAGCTGGCTGGAGAGCAGGGAAGGAGCAGCACCTCATGGAACAGGGGTGCTGACCACTCTGTTTTTTCTCTGAAGGCGATACTGCCTGGCTGCTGTATGACACCTACGGTTTTCCTGCGGATCTCACTGCGCTGATTGCAGAGGAGAAAGGCCTTGTTGTAGACATGGAGGGCTTTGAGGAAGAGCGGAAAAATGCGCAGGTAGGTAACAGCTCCAGCGGGAGCTGGTCTACAAGTGGGCAGGGAGGGTGTCCAGCCTTGTTTGCAGTCATGGGTCTGTTCCTTTCTTACCGGGCTGCTCATACCTTGCATGTCCTGGTGCCCTGTGGGAAAGGCCAGGGCACTGCAGTTGTTGTGGGACGTGTCATTTCTGTGCAGCTGGGGCTGGTTTTGCTCACTAGCACTGCAAGGCCCAGAGCCTCGAGCTCAGCCTTCAGAATTAGGGGAGTTCTGGGAGCACTTCCCCACTGCTCCATTCCGGACAGGGAAGCTCAGGACCGCAGTGTCCGGGCAGGCCTGCGGCTTGGGTGCCTCTTCTCCCAACACATCAGCGGCAGCGGCAGGGAGTGACATCAACGGGCTGTCTGGGTACTTGCCTCGCCCTCGCTGGGCTCTGGCTCACTTTGTCTGCATGCTGGTGGTGCTGGAACAGCCCGCTCTGAAGCCAGAAAAGGTGGGAGCACTCCAGCTACTGGCACACAGCTTCCCCAAGAGCTCCGCAGTTTAGAGCTTTGCCCAGAGATGCGAGTGAGGTGTCCAGTTAGGCTGCTGTGCGTGGGCCCGTGCTGAGGTGGGATTTCTTAAACTCTGGTGTTTGTCACTGGCAGCTCAAATCCCAGGGCAAGGGTGCTGGAGGGGAGGACCTGCTCATGCTGGACATCTATGCCATTGAAGAGCTGAGGGCCCGAGGGCTGGAGGTGACTGATGACTCGCCAAAATACAGCTACTCTTCAGATCCAAGCGGTACCTATGGTATGAAAAAAACTTCTCAGAATCATCCTCTGCTGCCAAACCTTTCCTGCCGTGTACCTCGACGAGATCCCCTCTGGGCTCATCTTTCGTGGGACATGGAGGCGGGAGTGGAGACAGGCTTGTTACAAATCGAGCACGGCAAGAGAAGGGCAGATAGTTCGGGGGCTGCTGTACTGCTCAGGTCCCTTGTTGCCAACTTGAGGGGATTCCTGTTCCCTGCAGCTTTGTGTCACCTATGTCTGTGTTTCTTAGCTGCTTCTTTGCCAGTGCTGCAGGAGACTTCTTCAGTTTCTGTTTGATTTATTAGAGGGTCCTTGGCTCACTTGCTCTGGCTCTTCCTGCTAATTTTTTGATTTGGTGGAGATTCAGGAGGCCCCAGGCTTGTAGCCATGTGTGCTGCTGACTTTTACTGCATAGTTGTGGAAAGAGTGACAGTTCCTGCCTTAGAAAACACAGAATGAAATTCCCTCTTATCCAGCTAACTGTTGCCCTGGTTCCTTCTCCTTACCCCCTGCAAATGTGGTAGCTGCCATAAACTCCTGTAGTAGCTGGGAGGTCGTTGCTCACTATGAAGTTCTGCTCCCGTACGGTGCCTGCAAGGTTTTCCTATCTTACTGATGCTGTGTGTTGTCCTGGTGACAGATTTTGGGAGCCTCGTGGCCACAGTGAAAGCCATCCGCAGGGAGAAGAAGTTTGTGGAGGAGGTATCCACTGGCCAGGAGTGTGGGATAGTGCTGGACCGGACCTGCTTCTATGCCGAGCAGGGTGGGCAGATCTATGACGAGGGCTACATGGTCAAGGATGACGACGGAAGGGAGGATGTGAGTGGGCCTGAGAGCCTTTTGCTGGACTCAGCCTGACCCAGGGCTTGGGCAGAGGAGGAGAAGGGGCCAAGCAAGCTCTAGCAGTTTCCTGCCCATGGCTGGTGTCAGGCATTGTGTGGGTTTCCTTTTTGGGGTGCAGCACGGCACAGATGTGGTAGAGTTTTCTTCCCCTTGCTTCTGGGGGAACTGAACTCTGTGCTGCAGCATCAGGCTGTTGCCAGAATGTGGCTGCCTGCGGTGGTGGTGGTGGAATTGTTGTGCAGGACGGTGCTTTGGAGCTGTGATGGGGAGTTGTGGTGGCGAGCTCCTTCGGCTCTGCTGTGCCCCGTATCTGTGCCCCATCTTCACTCGCTTCTCTGCTTGGGCAGCCATGTGCTGTGCCGGGGGACACTCAGCTTTCTCCTATCACACGCAGCAGTCTGGATCTCAGCTGAGACCTTTCCAGTTGCAGCTCAGACCTCTGGCTGGACTGTCAGCCTCCCCTTGGCCTCTCGCCTTGCTCACTAGGTGCATTTCCCTCTTCGTACAGAAAACGGAATTCACGGTGAAGAACGTGCAGGTCCGAGGAGGCTACGTGCTTCACATGGGAACTCTGTATGGAAGCTTGAAAGTAGGAGACCAGGTCCACCTGTCTATTGATGAGGTGAGTTAAGACATGGTGTCACAGCACGTGGCCTCATCTCTTTTCCTTGGATTGCCTCTCTTCATCAACGCCACTCTGGGGGCTGGCTCTCCCTGCAGCACACAATCCAGGCAAGCACTGTGGCCTTCCCAGGTTGGCTGACCCAAGGCCTCTCCCGCTTGGCGCCTGGCTTTCTCCTACCATGAGGCAGACAGTGCCTGGCTGGCTCAGAGCCGTGCTCGCCGGCTTTTGATGATTGGCAGTAGAAACATGTTTTGGGTTACAACTGGGAGGTGGAACATGTATGGTGCCCCACTGTCTGCTGGATGCCAGCAGAGAAGCCGGGCTGTTGGCCCCGCTCCAGACATGGGTTCTGTGGGCTCAGCCTGCAGAGTGAGTCCTGGCTTGATCCTAGCATTTCCCTTCCCTATAGAGGCAGCACCTTGGAGCAAGAGGGAAGGCTTCCACCTTGCAGTACTTTTCCCTGCCAAGGGGCAGAGATCAGCGTCTGTGACCTGGTTTGTCCCTGGCCTCTCTCCAGGCAGGCCCAACAAGGGAAATCCATGTACAAATCTGGTGGGGAGTGTCTTACTCCCTTAGCTGAGGCTCCCAGGCAGCGAGTGTGACAAGTGCTTCCTAGTCTTCTGAGCTAGTTCAGGTTCCTGTTGGAGCAATGCCTTAACCTCCACTTCTGCTGCTGGAGGTGACCTTGGCTTCACAGCATGGGACCCCGTCTAACAGTGTCTTCCTCCATCAGACAAGGCGGAGGCCGGTCATGAGCAACCACACGGCCACCCACATCCTCAACTTCGCCTTGCGCTCAGTGCTGGGGGAAGCTGACCAGAGAGGATCGCTGGTCGCGCCAGACAGGCTGAGGTTTGACTTCACGGCCAAGGGGGCTTTGTCCACCCAGGAAATCAAGAAAGTCGAAGGGATCGCCAACCAGATGGTTGAGGAGGCAAAGGTGGGTATGGCTGCCGGGTTGGATATACTCGGGAGAAAAATACCTGGAGCCTTTTGGATGATCTCAGATGCTGGGGGTTTGGCCCAGCAGGAGTCTTCTGAGCTGCTGATGCAGTGCTGTGCACAGATTGGCATCCCCTTGGGGGAGTTTGAGTGGGACAGCTCCATGTAGGTTGCTCTGTTCGTTGGTACCAGGCCCTCTCTAGGACTGGAGTGTTTCCATGCCTGCTCTAGTGTTGCATTAGCTACAAGAGCTGAGAGGTTTGGCAGAGTAGTTTTGCAGGCCTGGCTGGATTTACCGCGTGTATGCCCAGTCACCCCAGCGGTGTGTCCTCAGTGGTGAAAGAGTTGCTCTGCCTGGCACCAGCCCTGTGTCAGAACAGACCCTGGAGAACCCTGTGCTCCACTCGGGTGTCAGCAGCTAGAAACCGTTTGAATGTACAGGAGCATGCAGCAACTCTAAGCAGGCAGTGGTGTCAGGAATTTTAAAGATAAGGGATCTGTCAGTGACTTTGGGATCCCTACAGCTCAACAAACCCCAGCTCAGGTGAGGCACAGAACTTCCCTCTTAGGATCTTTCAGAGGAAGTCAGGATTCCCTGGAAATGTGGGCCCTCGCTCACAGCTGATGGGGACCGGCTTTGACCTGCATCCCTTCCTTGTCGCCTGCAGACCGTGTACGCCAAGGACTGCCCTCTCGCAGCAGCCAAAGCTATCCAGGGACTGCGGGCAGTTTTTGACGAGACCTACCCTGATCCTGTCCGTGTGGTCTCGATTGGCATCCCTGTGGAGGAGCTGCTGGCCGACCCCTCTGGCCCCGCGGGCTCCATCACATCTATTGAGTTCTGCGGAGGGACGTGAGTATCTGGAGAGGCTGAGGAAGGTGGCAGGGTGGCTGGGAAGGAGTCCCTGCAGAGCCCGAGCTCTGTTGAGAGTGCTGTGGGTGTATGCTGGGCACAGCCAGGGTAGAGCTGGAGGTGGTGGTGATGATGTGCCTTTGCATTCCTGGTCCTGAGTCGGTCTGTGTTTAAAATCAGCCTTTGCAGGCAGGGAAAGCTGCCTGTATGCTGTCCCTGCCCGCTGATGGTGCTGGGAACATAGCCTTGGCCACCCTTGGCTCACTCATATGCTTTTAGCGGCTAGGTTGGGTTTTCTGCCTGTCCCCATGCTTGCTGCATCTCCCTGGCAGGGTGTTTTTTTTTTTTGTTTCCATGCTGATTCCTGCTGAGATGAGAGGTGGACTTCTAACTCTGTCTTATTGTGGGTCTTTCTGGGTTCTTTACAAAGGCACTTGCAGAACTCCAGCCATGCTGGCCCCTTTGTGATTGTTTCAGAAGAAGCAATTGCTAAAGGCATCCGGAGGATAGTTGCAGTCACTGGGGCCGAAGCTCGGAAGGTAAGGGGAGGCAGGAGAGATCCTCTGTGAAATCCCATATATTAACACTGTGTGAAGGTTAATTTGGTTCAAATTTGCCCAATATCCCTGTTGGGATGCTCAGCACCAGGGAAAATCGGCATAAGTGTCTGAGGGGCTCATGGAGAAGGATGCTGCTGTTAGCAGAGGCGGTGCTGGAGGCCCCGTCTGTGCTGCAGTCAGAGGAGAGAGCAGGGAAGGGAAGTCTCAGCTGAAGCTGCTGCGTCAGTGTGGCAGAAGGGCCTGGGGTGGGCCTGCGAGGTGGCTGCAGGGTTGGCTCTGGTGGTCCTGCAGAGTGGGCTGCAAGTCTGTAGCTCTCAGCAGCCGGCAAGATTGGCAGGAGAGCTGCGAGGTCTGAGAATCCATCCGATTGTCTGCTGCAGGAGGCAGGTGACTTTGGTCCTGGGCCAGCTTGGGCTGGTGCTTCCCGGAGTGGGAGAAAGGGGTCTGGTGGGGGAGGTGGTTGACAGAAGGATCTTGACCTTCCTTCTGTCAAAGAAGAGTCCTGAGGCCTGTCTGCCAGCATCACACCCCGGTTCTGGTCAAGTGCCGCCTGCTTTGCCTCTGCTGCTTCCTGAGGAGTCACTGAGCTCCGTCCTGGGGCTGCAGCTTTCCTCGCCCCTTCTCACGCGGGTGGCCGAGAGCCCGGCCCGCTCATCTCCCTGCCTGACTTAACTGTGATGGTGTTCTGCCAGGCCCTCCGGAAAGTGGACAGCCTTGGGAAACTGCTGTCAGCCCTGGAGGCCAAGGTGAAGGTTCAGACAGCTCCCAACAAGGACGTGCAGAAGGAGATCATGGACCTCAGTGAGGTGAGGCTGGTAGCAGTGCTCTGTCCCCAAGTGAACGGGACCTCAATTGCCAGTGCTGTCTGGTACGAATGAGGCCCAAGTGCAGGTTCCTGCTCCTGCCCAAGCAGCCCAGCATCCTGTGGGTGCTGGAGCTGGCACCTAGTGCCTGAGGCTGTTGGTGCTGGGAGAGGAGAGCAGCTTACTAGGCTCTGCCAGTTGAGGCACATGAGGTTCACAAGTGTGGTGCAGCATCTCCTGCTGTGGTCAGCAGTACCTTTAACCCTCTGCCTTCTCCTGTTTTGCAGACACTGGCCACTGCTGTCATCCCACAGTGGCAAAAAGATGAACTGAGAGAGGCTGTTAAAGCACTGAAGAAAATTATGGATGACCTGGACCGAGCAAGCAAAGCTGACATCCAGAAACGAGTGAGCCCTGGTTGGGAATAAAGGACAGTATGGGAGGGCTGTGAGGGACTCCCTGGGGAGCTCCACTTGTGTCCAGCATGCAAGGGAGCTGAGCTGTGGGGATGGCCTTCATGCTGTTTGGCCTTCCAGCCTCCCCTGCTCCCTCCTGGGGCATGGCTACCTCCACATCTGTTCCCTGGGTTGAAGTGCTGGCAGCGTGTCTCAGAAGTTGGGGTGCCTCTGCCCTAATGGTGCCTCTGGGTGTCAGCTTCCTCCTGGATCCCATTGGATTTTCCTGGAAGAGGACTTACACACAGCACTGCTGCTGCCTCGCTGGCCACACATACCCACTTGCCAATACATTTTGTTCTGGCTCCGCAGCGTGAGGCCACTCTAGGCTGGGCTGTGGGTGTGCTTCGGCACCTTGGGGGCCTCTGTACCTGCAGGGAAGCTCTGCCTGGGTGGTTCTTGTGTCCAAACATAATGTATGCACTCTAGCATCTGACCACTGTTGTCCTCAGGTGCTGGAGAAGACCAAGCAAGTCATTGAGAGTCACCCTAACCAGCCATTGGTCATCATGGAAATGGAGAATGGAGCCTCAGCAAAGGTACGGGAAGGTCTGGTCTCTCCTCAGCAACCTGCCTTGTGCCTGAGGAGCAGCTAGGTGGTCTCTGTTCACTCGGGGAGGCAGCGCTGTGTTACAGAGTGGTCTCACTTGCTACCTGCCAGCCCAGAGAAGTGGCTAGTAAAGAGGGGGAGGACCACTGGGATGCCCCCCCCCCCCCCCCCCCCCCCATGTCCCACCTGGACTAACACGTGGGTCTGCAGGGGCGGCTGGGGTCCTGATCATTTGCTGAGCTTCCAGACCCAGTGGCGGATTGGGGACCCTGATAGAAATCACATTGTGTCCAGGTGAGACCGATCCAGCAGCTGTCATGACACTAAAGTGCAGGCTTAAGGAGCTCTGAAGAGCCACCAGGCCACAGTGGCTGTTACGCTTGTGGGCATTGCAGATCAGCTCTGGGAACGGTGTCCTGGGCTGAGTGTGTGGAGAGGGCTGGAGAGCTGCTCCCCAGCTCCTGGGCGCTGCATGCTGCAGCAGGTTCAAGTTCTCCAGCCAGGGCTGAAGCTGCTCCTTCCCGCCTCCATGAAGAGGTTCAGTTTCTTTCTGAGCGATTTCTGTTGTGAACAAAAGCTCCCTGTGTGCACTGTGCTGCAGTGCTGAGCCCAGCAAGTGCCGGGCAGTGGAGGCCAATGGTGCCCTGAGGTTGGACTGCTCTGCTCGTAATGCTCTATTTAAATTTCCATCTCGGGAGTCTTGGAGCTGATGCTGTCTACAGACGCCTGCCTGCTCTCTGTGGCCATCCCCATGTCCATGATGCCAGCGGTGGGTGCTGATGCAGCATTCTTCCTGGAAGAAAAGTGCATCCCAGGGGATGGTGGTGCTGGCAGCCCAAGGAGCTATGCTTCCCCTATCTTACTGGCGCAGCACTGCTGCTCGCTGGAAAGCCCACTCCTGCGAGCTCTGTGCCGCATCCTGCTGTCTGCGCGAGCGAAGGATAATGGTCTCCTTGGGAATAACAGGACGTGTGGCAGTCTCCCTGGTTTCTACAGCGTGTCTGCTGTGTCTGATAACCCTTGCAGCTTCTTCACGCTGCATTTGAGTCCTCCTGACTCACTGTGGAACAGCCGCTCCCTCCTGCTGGGAGCTCACATCGCACAGCAGAGCGTTTTGCCCTCCAGCCATTACACCCAGGGAAAGGTTCACTTGCTTTGGTGCTAATTCAGCCAGTTCCTGGATAATGGAAGGTGGGGAAATAAAAGTAGCTCCTGCTGCAGCTGTGAGGGGTCACAGCCAGGGCTCGTGTCCTCTGCCATGGCTTCTGCACAGCCAGGAGTGTGGAGGTGGCTTGTGTTTGGGGGAGTACTGCAGGGTGCTGCTGGCTGGTTTAACAAAAGTCCAGATTCCCGAGGTCCCAGTGGGGGCTGGAGCCAGGCTGGCTGCGAGTGCCGGGGCAGGTGTGCTGCCATGATGTTTGTCCTCCTGCAGGCACTGAATGAGTCTCTGAAGCTCTTCAAGGCTCACTCCCCCCAGACTGCCACCATGCTCTTCGCTGTGGATAACGAAGCTGGCAGAATCACCTGCCTGTGCCAGGTGCCCCAGGTACGGCCGCCGGGACTCGCCCGCTGTTCCCCAGCCGTGGTGGGGGGCTGCAGCCCCTGGGCAGTGACTAACACCACGTGGCTGGAACTCCTGTGGGTTTGGCAGGAGCTGCAGCCCTTGCGCTTGGGGTTGTCCTCAGGCTGCAGAGGAGGGGGGAGAAGAGCCAGGAGTTAACGCGGTTGTGGGCAGGGGGCTGTGGCTTGGCTCGGCTCTCCACCAGGGGCTGCACCTGGAAGAGTTTTGCCCTGTTGGGTGCTGCCCACGGCCCCTCTCCCCTCGCCGCTGGTTGGGCCGAGGTCGAGCTCCCTCCTCGTTTCTCTCTCCCCGCGCAGGAGGCTGCGGCCAGGGGCCTGAAGGCCAGCCGGTGGGTGCAGGAGGTGTCGGGGCTGATGGACGGCAAAGGCGGCGGCAAGGACGGCGCTGCGCAGGCGACGGGCCGGAACGTGGGCTGCCTGCCCCAGGCGCTGCGGGTGGCCGCGGACTTCGCCCGGCTGCGGCTGGGCGAGCTGGAGAACTGACAGTGGGGGGTGCCCGACACCCGGCGCTCGCCGGGCGGCCCGTGAATAAAGGCTCTGCCCTGCGCGCTGCCTCGGCTCTCTGCGGGGCGGGGCGGGGCGGGCCGGCTCCTCCCCTTCCGCCCGCCGCTCCCCGCGCTGCCGGCCGAGCATGCCGCTGGACCACCGCCGCCTGCGGGGCCCCGAGGAGTCGCAGCCGCCGGGGGCGTGGGCGGCGGCCGGAGAGGCGGACGAGGATGAGGAGGGGGCGGCTGGGCCGCGGGACCCCTGCGCGCTGCGGCCGCTGTTCGCCCGCGCCGGGCTGCTGAGCCAGGCGGGGGGCTCGGCCTACGTGGAGCTGCGCGGCGGCACCAAGGTGCTGTGCGCGGCCTGGGGCCCGCGGGAGCCGGGCGAGCCGGGGGGGGCGGGCGGGGCGCGGCTGCTGTGCGAGTTCCGCCGGGCGCCCTTCGCGGGCCGCGGGCCGCGCTGCCGGCCGGGCTCGGCGGCGGAGCGGGAGGCGGAGCGGGAGGCGGCGGCGGCGCTGCGGGAGGCGCTGGAGCCGGCGGTGCGGCTGGCCCGGTACCCGCGGGCGCGCCTGGCCGTCAGCGCGCTGCTGCTGCAGGACGGGGGCTCGGCGCTGGCCGCCGCCATCAGCGCCGCGGCGCTGGCGCTGGCCGACGCGGGGGTGGAGATGTACGACCTGGCGGTGGGCTGCGCCCTTAGCCGCCCCCCCGGCCCCGCCGCCACCTGGCTGCTGCAGCCCGGGGAGCCCGAGGAGCGCCGCGCCGCCGCCCGCCTCACCGTGGCCCTGCTGCCGGCCCTCAACCAGGTGTCGGCGGTGCTGGGCGCCGGGCAGGGCGCTCCCCCCGACGCCTGGGCTCAGGCGCTGCGCCTCGGCCTCGACGGCTGCCACCGCCTGTACCCCGTGCTGCGGCAGAGCCTGCTGCGGGCCGCCCGCCGCCGCCACGCTGCTGCCACCAGTGCCTGAGCGGCCCCACCACCCTGGCCCGCGGCGGGGCTGGCTACCGGAGCCTGCCGGGGTGCGCTTGGTGCTGCTGGAGGCCCCTGGAGCCTGCCCAATCCATGCCCCACCCAGCAGGAGACCCCCGATGCCTGCGTGATCCATGCCTCATGCGCTTGGAGACCCCCGGAGCTGGCCTGATCCATACTTAGCACTGCCAGAGCCTCCCAGAGCCCCCCTGATCTACGTCTCGTGTGGCTGGAGCCTGCTGGAACCCACCTGATCCATGCCTCATGCTGCCACAGATCCCCGGAGCCCGCCTGATCCATGCCCCACACCGTTGGAGACCCCCAAAGCTGGCCTGATCCCCACCACCCACCGGAGCCCACTTGATCCATGCCTTACACTGCCGGAGACCCGCAAGGCTGGCCTGATCTACATCTCATGCTGCCAGAGACCCCTGGCACCAGCCCAAGCCAGCCCTTGCACTGCTGGAGACCCCCTGGCACCAGCCCAAGCCAGCCCCTGTGCTGCCGGGAGAACCCACGCTGCTATCCATGCAGTCAGAGGCCCAAGAAACCTGCCCAACGACAGGAGTCTGCAGCCCCCACAGCAGCCCCCACACTGCCTGAGCACCCCGGAGCCTGCCTGAGGAGCCCCCACGTTGCAGGAGACCCCTCCCTACTGGCCCTGTGGGACCCAAACAGCCTCATTTGCTGCCGGAGTCCCCCAAGAACCACCTCTGTGTTGCCTCAGCTGCCAGACCTGCCTGCACCACCCCTGCGCTGCCAGCCCCTGCCCGAGACCTCCCTGCAAAGCAGCTGCCTGCACTGTGGGACCCCGCACCCTGCCCCAGGGTGGCCCCAGCCCCAGGGCAGAGACCCTCGCACTGAGCTGCCCACCACAGCTGTCACACAGGCAGGGTCCCGGCAGCAGTGGGCAGGAGCCACACTGTGGCACAGACGGCACGTGGACCTCCTGCCCAGACAGTGGTTCAGGGTGGCAGAGATGGGTTTTGTTGTTGGATTTTGTTGGGTTTTTTTTTTATAATAAATCAGTTTTTTCTCGTGAGTCTTCCTGTGTGGCTCTGCTGGGGCCTCTGCCAGCTGCAGGTGGAGGCAGGATGCAGTGGCGGTGACCAGCTGTCAGGCGTTGGGGTCACCTCCCTCCATTCCCGCTGCCCTTCCTTGAGGTGTGTGTGGGGGGCTGGGCGCTGCCTTGGGGTCGTTGTTCCTGGGGATGGAGAGGAGCTGGTCCTGCCTGCCCAGCTGCACTGTGCCAGGCTGATGGGGAATATTCTGGGTAAAGGCAGTGAGTAATATTTCCATTCAGAAACAGGGCAGAGCTGTGCTCCTCCTGCCTCTGGGCTGGGCTGTGGGGAAGGCAGCATCCTAGAAAGCCCCCAGAGCCTGGGGCTGTTGGGCAGCATGCAAAATTGGGTACAAAAAGTGCATACGTACTTCAAACAGTTAAAAACTGCATTGGAGTCAAATAACCAGAGAAAAGAAATACAAATTATTTTTCTTTCCGACACAATACACTCTTTTACCAGAGCAAATTAGAAATACAGAACAAGTTCCTACCAGCGAGAGAAGGACAACCTAGAAATGAAGGACACCGAATGAAAATGCAACGCTGGGGAGCACGGGGGGGGGACAACTATGATTCCTTGGGCACAGGCAAGGAGCCCTGGCAAAGCTGCTCACAGGAGTCCTGCTGACTGCAAACGCGATCCCTGGCCAAGAACAGCCTGCAGTAAACCAGTAAGGAAACCCATTTGGGAGCAGGGGCAACCAGGAGCAATCGGGTTTGCATCACCTTGCTGCTGGTCCTGCAGCTGGTGTCGGAGCCGGGTTTAGCACCATCCCAAAATCCTGCAAAAGTCTCCTGGAACTGTCTCAGGGTGGTCCCTCCTTTCTGTGGAATTGTGGTGGGATGCTGAGTGGCTCCGAAAGCCAGCCTGGGCTTACCCCTGTCTGCTGCACCTCGCTGGGCCAGTTCCTTGGGGGGGTCTGAAGGGTAGGCTTCCACGGAAGGGCACGTTGGGGTGCAACCTCTGCCATAGGGGCTGGGAGCCCTGGGATGCTTTCTCAGAGCCCCACAGCACCCTGTGAGTGAGGGGATGCTGGCAGGCAAGGCAGCCAGGATTTGGGATGCTCCTTTGGGAGATGGTCCTTTTGGGTGGTTTTTTTTTTTGCTCCTCCCCTCCCTCCTCTGGCCACATCTGCTTATCCCTAGGTCTGAAAACAGGAGGAAAAAGAAAACAAGCGCACTCGAACACAAAGACCTCTCGCCACGGCTGGCCGGTGTCTCGCAGGGGTGGGATGCGGGGCTGCCGGCTGCAGGGGTTGGCCGTGCTGAGAGCGGGCACCTCGCGTTGCGCGTGGCACTCGCTGGAAGCCTCAAAAGAAATACGAACACAAGACGGAAAGGGCTGGCCACGCAGGGAGGCTGCAGCACCCCAGTCCATCTACTGGCTCCCCTCAGGGTCTGACATGTGGTTTTTCATCTGCAAGGAGAAACACAGCATGGCCATCCTCTGATGCGCCCCAGCAGCAGGATCAAACCCAGCACCCTTCCCGGCCTGGGGACCCCTGAGGTCCCGCACCCAGCTGGGGGATGCAGGTGTGGGAGCAGCGGCTTTGATAAAAGGTATTTCTACTCTAAGGATCTTTGTGCAGCCTGTGCTGCTGGAGTTGTGCATGGCCAGGGGTTTGCTGCAGGGTGCTGGGGGCTGTCCCAGAGGCACGGGCAGTTGTGGCCCTGGCACGCAGCTGGGATGGGTTTGGGGACCCTGATGAAGCATCTCTGCTCTGGGCATCCTCTGTCAGGACCCATGCGGGCAGCAAGCAGGGGAGAATTTTAGAAAAGCAGTGGGCCTGGCACAGGATCTAGCCCTCCTCCTACCGTCTCCTCCGTGTCTGTGCTCTCCTCAGCACTGTCAATGTTGCGCAGGTCACTGTGCCCGTCAGCTCCTGTCCCCTCCTTTCCCCGGGGCTCCCGTGACCCCTCTCCTGCTGGAGACGGCGACTCTGCCCCTGTCTCTACCCTCTTCTTCTCACTCTCCTTGGACCCTGCAAGGACAGAGAGAGCAGAACTTTGGGGTGCCCATGCGAACATCAGCCCTGTCCCCGCAGGGCCCCCTCGTGCCGAAGGGGCAGGACGCCCGGGGGAATTTGCCCAGCTCCCTCCTGGGCAGGCAGAGAGGGACCCCGTACACCCAACGCGGGGTCCAGGCTCGTGTGTGCCCGCAGGCTGCCCAGCACAGACGGGTGGGTGTCGGAGGGTCTATGGCCCATCTCCTCACCCGCGAGACGCTCCCTCCGCTGGTCCATGCGATCCAGACTCTCCAGCAGACTGTCCACCTGCGCCTTGATCTGGCTCAGCTCCCCCTTGATGGAGTGCAGCTCTTCGGCCCGCACTGCGGGGAGAGCCGCCGTGAGGATCCCACCCAGCTCTGCAGCCCACCCAGATGCTCCTCTCCAGAGCATCCTCCCCACTGGGCATCCCTGGGGAACAGAGACGGGTCCAGGGGACAGCCACCAGCCCAGTGCAGTCAGGGCTGTGTCTGCTGGAGCCAGGGTCAGCGCTGAGTGGGACCTCCAGGCACCGGGTGCACTGCTCTAATACTGAGATGCGAGGGCCAAGCCTCCTCATCCTGCCAGCCCCATCGCACTCACACTTTGTCCGTCCCACTGTGGAGCTAGTGCTGCTCCTCGCCCCAGGCTGGGGGCTCGGGCTGCTTTTGCCTCCTGCTCCCACATGAGTTCGTCTGGCCTTGACCGGGATGTGGTTAATGAGGGGGGGGATCTTCTGGTACTCGTACACCCTGCAAGGGCACAAGAGCAGAGTGGCATGAGCCCAACCTTGGAGGTGCAGCAGCAGCTCCTGCCAGCCAAGACAGCATCTCTCGGGTTCCCTCTGCGGTGAAGGACCCCCACCATGGACATTGTGCAGTCCACACGCTGTCCCTGCCCCATGTACCCCCTCCCCAAGGTCCCCAGCCCGGGGAAGCTGTGGTATATGTGCTCCTTGAAGGGAGCAAACATCGCCAAGCCTCTCTTGGAGGCGGGGGGACAGATGCCCAGGGTCACCCTGCTTTCCACCTTCAGCAGAAACACCATTGCACACCAAACCCAGGTGTGCCCAGTGCCTCCCACTCCTGGGATGCCATGCTCACCGATATGGGAAGTTGTCCCTGTAGAGATCGTAGTCCAGGTCGCAGTTACTGCTGCAGGAGGGGAAGAGAGGAGAGCAAGTCACTACAAGGGCCATGGAGCTGCCACCTCTGGGCACAGCAGGGCAGGGCCACCCACTCAGCCTCCATCCCCAGGGAGCTGGAGGCACCCCAGAGGGTACCACATAAGCTGATGGGCCACAGCATGCTCGGGGAGGTGGCAGTGCCCTGGCAGGGGTTTACCCTGGAGGCAAACAAGGGTGTTGGGGGGGTTGGAGAGAGCCCCAGGGCAGCATCAGCAGGTTCTGCTCTTGGGAAACCGCATTTAGAACACTCTGATGTTAAATTTTATGGTCCCTGGCTCCACACGCATGCTGCCGGCTCGCTTGGCTCCAAATTAAGAAGCGATCTGTCAACGGATCGCCTCCAATGCGGGCAGCCGACGTGCCAGTAATAAATCATGCGCCGTGGACCAGGAGCAGGGGGGAGGAGGAGGAGGAGGAGGAGAAGGAAAGATGCTGAAGCTCATTTTGCTGCTTCAGCTCTTGCAGAGTCAGGGAGTGTAGGATTAAGCCTAACCCGAGGGGAGACAAAGCTGTGCTCAGAGCATCACTGGGAGTGGGGAGACTTCCCTAGCCATGCTGCCAGAAATGGGAGGACCAGGAAAAGGACCCCTAAGGCTCCAGATTTTGCTGCAGATGAGCTTGTCACCCCAGGACGGATGCTGGAGCTCAGGGAGAGCTGGAGGTCTTCTGGGGGGGCTAATGGGCAACCTGGACTGCCCTGCCTGGGGCACCAAGCCTGAGCCAGGCTTGCCAGCCCCAAAGGCAACTTGAAGTCTGTCAGGGGGCAAAGGCACCCCCAGCCCTGCTGCCACCCTGCCTTATTCAAGAATAATCTGCACGGGACACAGCACGCAAGTGCCAGCCCTCCTGGTAAGGGTGAGCTGTCAGCCCAGGGGTGCCAGGACCCAACTGCTCCTGTTCTTTGCATCTGAGGTTATTTTGGGAGCTTTTGGCCCAGCCTTGCTGCCTTCCCAGTTTCCATCCATCACTGTGACCAGGACAGTGAGTCCTTCATGTCCCCACCTCCTGCCTGTCACCCAGGGAGGAAGGTCAAACCTGCCTTGGGGAAGAGGGGAATAGGCAGCCAGAGGCGAGTCCCAGCCCACGCACAGGCACGGGGAAGGTGCCAGCTCCAACGGCTGGTGCTGCCTGGAGCCCATACCAAAAGAGACAGGGATGCTGCAGCCCTCCCCGCATTGTGTGAGCACTGGTGGCACTGCAGGAGACCTGCTCTTGGGGTCTGGCACCCAGCTAGGGACACAGCAAGGGTTTTCCTGGCTCAGCTCTTTGCTCAGAGCATCCCCCGGGAAGAGCAAAAGCCGCGACTGCCACACTCCAGCAGCCCGAGGGGGCCAGCAGTCCCTGCCCTGCCAGCGCTGCATCCCTCCGGCACCATGGCAACGGGCAGAGCAATTAGTTCAATCAGGGCGTTCGCAAAAAGCTCTCTAACGAGACAGACGGAGCCTGGCTCGTATCCCCTCTTTGCTACACGCCTGCTGAGCTAGTGAGCCAAAAGCACCCAGGGTTGGGAACCTGCTCTTCTGCTACCATTGGTGCCACTGCCACCGTCATCTACTGCCACTGTCAGGACCATCCCCGCCCCGGTGTGCCTCTGCAGGGGCGCCAGTCCCCCAAGAAACAATATTCAAAGGCCAGAACTGCAACCAACATCGACATCTGTAACAGGCATGGGGACTGCAGGGCTCTGCTCTTCTCCCAGCACATTCGGATGGGGCAGGGGATCTCCACACCCCATCGAGGGGAGCCAGCAAGAAGCCAGCCACCACCAGTGCAGCCAGGCAATGCCCCATCAGCATGGGGCACGGACATCCCATGGATGCTGTGGGCAGGCAGCTGGAATAGTCAGAGGTGCAAGTGATGGAGAGCAGGGAGAAGAGGAGCCAGGCATGGGACAGTCCCCAGCCTGAGCCACCCCCTGGCGCAGCCCCTGCCCCACGCGCTGGCACTCACTGGTACAGGCTGCTGCCATGCTGCCGCTTCTGGCCCAGCCTGGCCCGGCTTGGCTTGGGTTCCCTGGCCATGTCCAAATCTGAGGGGACAGAGAGGAGGAGAATGAGCAGTAGGAAGAAAAGGGGATGCCAATACCCTACCCCACGCAGACACGTCTCTGGCACCGGCTTCCCGGGGGCTCCTGGCCACGCTCCTCTCCTGGCTGGAGATGTCCCACTCCAGAGCACCTGCAGGAGGAGCCAGAGGCTGACAACTCTCTCTAGATTGAAGTTTTAGGGAAGGACTGGGGCAGCCCAGGGTTGTGCCATGACATGGAGTGGCTCCGGCCGCCCCTGCAGCAGCCCCATCCTGTGGGTGTCCCGTCCCCAGGAGCCTGCACTCAGGCCAGGCTGGGCAGGCTCCAATTAGGGTGGCAGAAAGCACCTCTGATGATGAGGGTAATTAATCCTCAGAGACATTTCCCACCACCACGGGGAATCAGCCTTTGCTATCGCTCCTGCCAGGTGGTTGGGACATTTTTCAGGATGCCAGTGAGTGCTGCCCACCACGGAGGGGTGGCAGGGATGGGGGAAGCCCCACACCCAGCCGCTTCACGCTCCCAAAGGCTGCCAAGGCATGTTTGATGCTGGAATGTGGGGTAGGGATGTCTCCGGGTGCGCAGCTTGGTGATGCCACATTACACCTCCCCGGCGATGCTCTTCAGCCCTTCTTTAGGATTTCACAGCCGATGTCCATATAAAAGCCAGCTTGAGTCTGTTTTCTGAGTATACATTTGAGAGCCACCGATGCAATGCTTTCCTAACACCTCCATGTATTTAATTTTGTAATTCTGGGGGGCTCTGAAACATCTCTGACCGCTGGGGTAGGGGACGGTGGGTGAGATGTTGAGGGCTCCCTCTTGGCCATGGTAATTGTGACCAGCTGTCCCATGGGTGACTGTGGATGTGACTGCAGCAGGAAACTCCAAGCTGAAGCTTCCCAAGTCCTCTGAGAACACACCAGCTCATCAGAGAGTTCCAGACCTCCCCAGGAGTGTGCAAACTGGCCACAGGCCCCCCTAAGCTCCCCATCTGTTGGAGCAAGGTCCCTCCATCCCTGCGGAGGAGAGGACTTCTGAGCAAGATCCATGCGGAGGGAATCCAGCACTTGTTTGCTTTCCAGGCTGTCACCTTGTGTGATGAAGTCTGCAGGCTGGCTCTGATCTTGGGGCGAGCTGGGGAAGGTGCCCCACTCACCCTGTGCACCCCAGGAAATGCTGGCACCCATCTTCTGTGGGTGCAGCCAGCACCCCCGGTGACAGCTGAGCTCACGGCGCAGGGCCAGAGCCCACTGTTGCCACCCCTCTTCCCAGCCCCTCGCACTTGCCCAGCTGCACCACCCACTCCCCTCCCTGCCAGCGGGACGGGGACCTCAGCGCCCTAGCCAGGGACCCCAGCCATGGCCCGTGCCCTGCCACAGGCCACCTGCCTCAAGGGGACTGTCCTGTTGGGGCAGGGGACCCAGGCTGGCAGGGCTCCGTCACCCCGGCACCATCTGCCCTGTATCTGGGCTCCCTTCCCTGTAGCGGCAGCGGGGACAACCCAGTATGGGGAGGATGTTCCTGTCCTGGGGGTGATGGCATGGGGGGGTAATCGTATAGGGGACATCCCAGTATGGGGAGGACATTCCTGTCCTGGGGGTGATGGCATGGGGGGGTAATCGTATAGGGGACATCCCAGTATGGGGAGGACATTCCTGTCCTGGGGGTGATGGCATGGGGGGGTAATCGTATAGGGGACATCCCAGTATGGGGAGGACATTCCTGTCCTGGGGGTGATGGCATGGGGGGGTAATCGTATAGGGGACATCCCAGTATGGGGAGGACATTCCTGTCCTGGGGGTGATGGCATGGGGGGGTAATCGTATAGGGGACATCCCAGTATGGGGAGGACATTCCTGTCCTGGGGGTGATGGTATTGGGGGGTAATTGTATGGCGGGTATGCTGGTGCTGGGTGGACATCCCTGTTCAGGGGCTAATGGCACGGGGGCATCCCAGTACGGCGAGGCCATCCCAGCACGGGGAGACCATCCCAGCACGGAGAGGCCATCCCAGCACGGGAGCGGCTCGGAGCCGGGAGGCCAAGCGTGTCCGCGGGGAGGGACCGGTCCCAAGGGGCGGGAGGCGGCCTTGCCCTGGGGGGGGGCCGTGCGGCGGGAGGCTGGCCGCGGGGGGGCGGGGGCATGGGCCGGGCTGGGCTGCCGGGGCCGGGCGGGCGTCCCGGGGCCGGAGCATCTACCGGGAGAGGAGTGCGGGAAGAGGGTCGATCCCGGGGGAACGGGGGCACCAGGGGGTGGGGGGCCGGATCCGGGTCGGTACTCACATCTCCAGCCCGCGTCCCCGCTGCCGAAGAGCGTCATCCCCCCGCGGTGCGGCCCCGGCCCCGGCCCCGACCCCCGCCCCGCCGCTCCGGCCCGAGCGCGCCGCCACCGGGCGCTACCACCGCCGGTCGAGCGGGGGCCGCGGGCCGCACCACCGCGAGGGGGGGACTGCCCGCCCCGCCCGCGCCCCGCCCCGGGCGCAGCGATGCTTTATGGCACCATCCCTGCCCGCACCTACCGCCGGGCCGGGAGCTCCTTCCCCGGCGCTGCAGCTCTACGGACGTGGCAGCTGTGCTGGATCCTCATCCTCCTTCCACCGGTCCCATCCTCATCCCCCTTTCCCCATCCTATCCCCATCCTCCTTCCTCCACCACCCGCATCTTCCTTCCCCCGTCATCCCCACCCTCCTTTCTCCATGCCCGTTCTCCTTCACCCATCCCCATCCCTGCCTTCAACTCCATCCCCATCCTCCTTCCCACTTCCTCATCCCCATCCTCATCCTCCTATCCCTGTCCTCCTTCCCCCATCCCTACCTTCATCCTCCCCGGGCTCCCTCCCACATCCCCTGCCTCCAGCCCCCTCTGACCGGTGGGGCTCTGGCCCCCTGCCCGACAGCTGGGTTGCACCCTGGCTTTGCCCAGCTCGCCCCAGAGCCATGAGCCTGGCCTCGCCGGCAGCAACATGGCTCGAACCTTCCTCCATGGAGCCGGGGTGCAAACAACCAGCTCGCAGCACCCTGGCTGGGGCCATTTTCAGTTCCACCCAGGCCCTGCGATGGAGCGGGCTGCCCGCTCCCTGGCTCTGCGGTGGGAGGGTCTCCACAGGGTGCCAGCAGTGGCATGTCCCCTCCAGAAGCACCCACCAGCGTTGGGGACACAGGCTTGCACCCAGCAAATGAGATGCCATGGCTTGGGGCCATCCTGGGGCTGGAAGAAGCAGCTCTTGGCTACCGAGACCTCCCTGAAACACCCCAAGAGGGCTGGAGACATGAGCTGGGCCATGAGCCAGGCTGGTCCCTCCTTTGACCCCAGCACCCACCCCAGGGATGGAGCTGGAGGTGCTGCCCAGCACGGGCTGTGGAGAGGGGGTGTCTGGTGGGTCTGGGGGAGGATAAGGAGACAAATGGCTCTTACCAAGGGAGAGAGGGTCTTTATTAACCACCCAGAAGCTGGTGAGGAACTGGATGATGATGAAGGACCAGGGGATGGTGAGGAACCCGTGGTACAAGGCTGGGGGGTTCCCACCCAGGCCAGGATGATGGTTCGGAGCTCAGCCCAGTCCCTGCTCTGAGCCGTGCCAGGATCTGCACCCCCTGGAAGCCCCCCTTGGCTCCTCATCACATCAGGACCATGGTCCAGACACAGCCCAGCTGTGTTCAGGAGGGGAGTGCTGTTGGACCTGGCTGTTGCAGGGGCATCTCCCTGCCCTGGAGCTGTTGCAGCGTGATGGCGACAGAGGAAGGTGAGGGGCAGAAGAAGATGCTGTTTCGGGGATGCTGATGCAGAGCACATGCCCCTCTCACCAGGTTTCATCACCATGGGTACCCTCAGCCCCTGCGCAGGGGAGCCGTTGAGGGGTCCTCCTGAGCCCTGGCCTGGGCTCGGCACAGCACCGCCGTCCTCCTTAGCCACAGGCTTGGCACAGCAGCCAGCGCTGGCCAGTGCCCGGGGCTGCCAGCTCAGGGGTCCTGCTGCCACCGGGAGATGTGCTCCTGGGCTGTGATGAGATGTGGATAGTCAGTGCCTCCCATGTCAGGAAGAACCCAGAGGTCTGGGCAGGGCTGGCAGCAGAGGACAGCCCTGGCAGAACCTCAGCCCCCCTGGGAAGGTGCAGGAGGGCTCCCAGCTGCCCACTCACCGAACTGGCAGATGTACCGGTTTCGGGTCTTGCAGCGCTGGTCATTCCAGTTGAAGGCGGCCGACGCTTGCATCTCCACGCAGTTCCCAAACCTGTGCCCCGGCAGGAGGGCGGTGAAGCCAGCCAGCACGGTGGCATGGTGGTGACACCGCACAGAGGTCAGGTGTCCTCTGGATCCAGCGGGGACTTACCCTTGGTTGTCTGGCTGCCCGAAAGCGAAGCTGGTGAAGGAGGACGGCTTGCCCACATCCCAGCGGAAGGAAGCCTTGGATGTCTTGTAGGTGAGACCTGGAGCATCGGAGGTGGGGTGGCAGGTCCGCCTGCACGCTGGGCACCCTGCAGCTTGCCCCCTGCCGTCACTCACCGATCCAGAAGTTCCCGGTCTCAAAATCAGTGTCTGTCACCCTGTTACCAGTCTCCAAGCGGCTGAGGTAGAAAGCCAGGATGTCCTGGACCTTCTGGTTTCCGATCTGGGCCAGCATCGCCCCTTTCTCCTGTGGGGAAGGGAGTGAGTCACACCAGCACGTGGCCCAGACCCACACCAGGCAGTGGAGGGCTGCACACGGGGGCTGTCAGCATGGGTGGCATTTTTCAGCAGCACAGGGATGTTTGGAGCATCCGAGGGGGTCACCTGGCACTTTATTTTGGCTCCATAGTAGGTGTCAGCCTCGGGGGACACCATGAAGCAGTCGCCATCTATCTGCACATCGCAGGCGTGGAAGGGGAACCGAATCTTCACTGGGGGCAGAAGCAGGCACAAGTGGGTCCCTGTGCCGGCAGAGGTGGGCCCCCTGGAGGACCCTTAGCCCCACTCTGGGGGTCCCTGCCTGCAGATCCCTGCTGCAGCACAGGTGGGTGCAGGCTCACCGCCACACTCGGCTCCGCCATAGCCCACGTCGCAGAGGCAGGAGCACTCCTCCTTCCTGAACTTCCCGTGGAGGCACTGCCCGCTGCATCTCACTGTAGGCAAGGTGCTGTGTTAGCTGGCAGGGGGCTCGGCAGCCCCTGCCCGCCCCAGCTGAGCTCGTGCCGCATGTCTGTGCACTGCATTGAGCTGCCCATGCTGCACTGGCCATGCATGCATGCATGTGCTCCACCACTGTATGCACTGAGCAGACCATGAATGCTGCACCAGCCATGCACGCATGCACTTCATTGGGCCTGTGCCTGCACGCACTACACCGACACTGCACACATGTGCGCTGCGCCAGCCGTGCACTGCGCTGGGCCCTTTGCATACACATGCACTGCACCTACACTGCACATGCACTCACCCTGTGCATGCCTGCAACACACTGGCCATGCATATGCATGCACCACACTAAAGCTTCACATGCACACACTGCACCAGCCATGCACACACTGGCACTGCACTAACATTGCAAATGCACGCCCTGCACCCATCCCGTGCGTGCCTGCATTGAACTGGCCGTGCACACAGAGGCACTGGTACTGCACATGCATGCACTGCACCCACCCTGTGGATGCCTGCACTGCACTAGCGAGGGGCGAGGGGAGCGGGGGTTGTGCAGGTGCCCCTCTCACCTTGGCAGTACCTGCCCGTGTAGCCAGGGGGGCAGGTGCACTGGCAGCTGCTCATGTCGAGGCGCCCGCTGTTCCTGCAGCTCATGCGGCAGGGGTTCCTGGGCACCTCTGGGCACAGCAGGGAGGCGGGTGGGCGTCAAGGGCTGCGGCACCGCTGGGGGCCGTGCAGGGGCCGGGGGGCGGGCGGGCACTCACCGCAGAGCCCGCCGCCGTGGTCCCAGGACTTGAAGCAGCCGGAGAGGCCGGCAGTGCAGAGGGAGCACCAGGGCCCCGGCTTGTAGGGCAGGACGGGCGTCCCTGCCACCTCCCAGTTGCCCCTGTTGCCCCAGGCAGCTGGGTGTGGCCGCCCGCCCCGCCCGCCCCACCAAGCCCCACCCACCCCACCCAGCCTCACCCATTTCTGGGGAAGACCATGCCCAAATCCCACAGCCCCGCCCTCTGTCAGCACAAAACCACGCCCACATTCCCAATCCCCGCCCACCACCAAGGCAAGACCCTGCCCTCACCGTGCACCCCCATTGGCCAGCACAGCCACACCCCCGCCAGCCCCACCCACAGAGCGGGAGGGCCTCTCCCAGCTCCGCCCCCACACCACTGACACCCTCCCATGGCCCCAGTCCTGTCCCTGTCTCATTGACCCCTGCCCCCGCAGGCCCCGCCCCGTGGGCCCCACCCCGCCGGCCCCACCCCGCAGGCCCCGCCCCCGGCAGACTTACCCTGGGGAGTAGACACAGGCGAAGGCCTCGCTGGGGCCATGGCCGCCAGGGCAGAGGTGCCGGCCGCAGCCCAGCCACCCTGCCGTGGCCCACACCAGCTGCGAGAGAGTGTGTGTCACCCCAGTGCCCGGCCCCCCGTGCCCCCCTGCTCCCCGTGCTCACCTGGGTGTAATGGCGGCAGGTGGCATTGCTGGCACAGCGCCCCGTCCCGTAGTCGTAGCGTTGGCCCTCGTCAAACCAGCGCTGCAGCACAGCCCCAAAGCCCCCAGTGCCCACTGGCAGCAGCGCCTCGCTCCAGCCCAGCTGGGGGGTCGGCGGTGGAGCAGGACCCCCCAGGCAGCTGGCTGCCCGTGCCCCCGCCAGCCGGCCCAGCTCCTCGCTCCACTCCTGTTGGGGGCAGTGTGCTGTGAGCCGTTGGGGGTCCCCAGGGACGGCCCTGGTGGTGGGGGGATGCTGGGACAGTGGGGGGCCACTCAGGGGGTGTTTGGGGACCACCTGGGGGGGCGGTCCAGGGGATGACTGGGGGATATCAGAGGGCTGACGTGGGGGATGCAGCAGGGGACACCAGGGGACCAGCCTTGCCCTTGATGTGTGCATGTGTGGGTTGATCGGGGGGCATCAAGGGCTGTCACAGGACATGGGGAACACAGCTGGACTCCAATTATCTTAAAGGTCTTAAAAGATTCTATCATTCTATATCCAGGGCCATCGTGGAGAATGGGGGACCCCACTGGAGACCCCCAGGGACCATTCCTGCCCCGCCTGTGGTGTGTGCAGATACAGGATGCTCAGGAGACATCAGGGGGGCATGGGGGACCCCACAGGGCACCCCAAGGGACCAGCCCTGCCTTTGGTGTGTGCTGAATCTGGCAGTAGGACATTCCCCAGGGTCCCCACACTGGCCAGATCTTCAGCTTCATTAGGTTGTTAACTATCTAGTGTGTAGCATGCACGGGCTGCCCCCTGCACCGGGCATGGAGTGGGAAGTGGATGAGGCATCCGAGGTGGGGCCTGTGGGGGGGGCTCACCAGCTTCTGCATGTTGGCGGCGGGGGGCTGCACTTTGCTCCTCAGCTTGTTGTGCAGCGAGAGCACCAGGAAGGTCTCCTTCATGCTGAGAGCTGGGGGTGGGGGCAAACAGCTGGGGCCAAGGGGGCTGTGGGGTGCAAGTGCCTCCCCTGCATCGCCAGCTGCAGCCAGACCCTTCCGGGGGCCGTGGGAGCAGACCCAAAGGGTCCGACTGCAGCCAGGGATACGGGGGGGGCACCCGGGTCTCCATGGAGACTCGAGGGGAGAGAAGAAATCGCTTTTGGGCTGGAAGCACAAAAGGGGCAGGGGCCAGGGGGAGTCCAGCCTGCTGAGCCCCTCTCTCGCACTGGTGGGCTGAGAAGTCCAGGAATGTACCCACCACCCCCCTGCCCCCCTCACCTCTGTCCTGCCAGCACCCAAACCCCACCAAGCTGGACCCTTCGCTCACCCCTGACACCAGCCCTGTGCTCCCCTTCCCAGCCCCATGCCATTACTGGCCCCAGCCCGCTCCCCAGCCCCATTCCGTCACCAGTCCCATGCCCCCCCACAGCCCCTTCTCATTCCATCCCCAGCCCCCATCACTCACCGAGACCCCCACTGCCATCCCTGGGTGCCCATCACCCACCCAGCCCCCATCCACCTAGCCTAGCCCGAGAGGACAGTGCTCAGGGTGCACCCACTCCCCGCTAAGCCAGCTGCCCCCCAGCCCTGCTGCCGGCAGCAAACCCCCCAGCCCCTCTCCCGATTACCTCCTGGAGCCAGCACGGACAACTTCTCCGGAGCACCTGATCCCGTCTCACCCACCCTCCACACCAGGAGGTTGCAAACCAGCAGCACCGAGAGCTTCATGCAGGTTCCTGGAGTGGGGAGACCAGACCCCCACGGCTCTGGCGGGAAGATCTGGGAGAGATGAGCCCCCCCACAGCAGCGCTGGCGTTGGGTGAGCTTGGCCGCGCGCTCCTGCGCACTTCTGTGTGCTTGTGTGTGTGTCTGGTTCCAGGATTTGATCCTATTCAGGACTCCAGACAGGCACCGCTGGTCAGCTCAAACAAAAGCTTGACGGGTGAGTAATAGCTCTGTCAAAACAGTTGCTCGCTGGCGCGAACACGGCAGACAACTCCCGGGGCCGCGGGCTGCAGCCCTGCCGGGATGCCCCGCAGCGGGGCCAGCGCCCCGTGCTCTGCCCCAGCCCTGCCGCAAGCCGGGGTCCGGGTGGGAGGGCAGGCAGCAGCGGGTATCCCAAGCGCACCACTTTAGGGCACTGGGAGATTGGATGTCAAGGGGCTGGGGGCAGCTCAGGCCCCCCCCCGGCTGCCAGCTTTCCTCCTGCCCCATGAATTAAACATGCTGGGGAAGTAACACACACCACCGTGGGCTCGAAGCCAAATACCCGCTCCGGGGAGCTGAGCAGCATGGTTACGGTTACCGGGTGGGAGGATGCGAAGGCCAGGGGGCCAGGAGTGGGAGAGATGCTGGGCTCAGGGGGGGTGGGGGGTGGGAGGTGGGGGGTGGGGGTGGGGGGGCATATCTCAGCAGGCGCTTAGGGCCAGGCAGGGGTCCCAGAGCCCGTGCTGCTGAGGCACTCAGTAGCACCTTGATGGCTCTGCCCTGATGCAGGGCTCCCAGCACCCATGTCAGGTGTTCCCCTGTGGCAGGGCAGATGTGTGAGTTCAGACATCCCTGCTCAGGGGTGCGTGGGGGACAGGCACATGAGGCTGTGCCCCTTCCGCTGGGCTATCACAGTTGGGAGGGACCGGAGCATCCCACCTGCTGGTTTTGGGGCTGAGCTGGATGTCAACACAAATCCAGCTCCGAACGCCTTCAGCTCCCTTGGCTGGAGCCTAACTCTCACACTGGCCTGAACCCCAGCCCCACGGCTAATGCCAACCCCAGCCTTCATCCAAACCCTCCTGTTCATACGGACCTGAACCCTTGGCATCGGTCCTCACACTGACCTTAACCCTTACCCGAAACCTGCCCTTAGCCCTGGGAGTCCAGTGCTCACTCCAACCCTTGCCCTAGTGCCAATCCCAACTCTAACCCTAACCTTAACACTGACCCCAGCATTAACTCTGACCCTAACGTTAATGCTGCCCTTAATGCTGACTGGCACCTCAGCTCTCGGCTGCAGGAGAGCCCTGGGGTCCTTCTCTAAGCTCCAGTGCAGCTGAGCTCACTCCAGCAAAGCCATGGGCAGCCGGCAAGCCCACCGCGCTGCTGGGCTGCCCCCTGCAGCAGCCCCAGCTCCCATGGAGAGCTGGATCCCAGTGCCAACGCCGGAGCCATCCCTTCTCCTGGGAGACTTTCCCACACTCAGCAAACACGTGGGATTAGCCTCATCCTGCACCCCTGTGTGCCACAGAGCCAGGGCTGGTCCCGGGGGGAGCCCAGCACAGCAGGTACAGCAGCAAGTGCTGTGACAGCCACCACCTGGCCCCGGCACCCACTAGCCCTGTGACACGAAAGGGCCCAGAGCCCCTGATGTGCGGAGAGGGAGGGGAACAGAGAGGCAGGGGAACGGAGAGGCTGGTGCCAGCACCAAGGGGAAACTTTCCTACAGCTCGGCCTCAGACAGGGGAAAAAACAACAAACACACGGGCACGCGCCATGGATAAATCCCAGCGTGTGCAGGAGTGCGGCCGCGAGCGAGCAGGGCAGGACCAGACCACTGGCATCTCTGCAGTCCCTGCAGCCTGCGCAGCCAGAGCCAGCCCGGCATGATGCTCCTCGTGCCACCACCAGCCTGGCCGGTCCCGGGCATCCTGCAGCTGCCCCTCAGCAGCACCCAGGTAAGGATCCCTGCACCTCCCTCCAGCCCCCTCGCAAAGCCCACACTGGGGGCTTCTCAGCACTCACCTCTCAGACCCCAACGCGCTGGCACTGCCTTGGCGGGGACACACACACACACACAGTATCGCCCCAGCCTCAGCGGGGCTGCCCAGGGCCAAGGGGGACAGTTGTGGGGCTTTTCCCCTGCAGCAGCAAGATGATGCTAAACCCACCCGGTGTATCCAAGCTGCTCCGCAGTGTCCAAGTGCTGGGGCAGGACCGGGTGGAGGGGCTGAGGCTGGAGCGGATGCAGAGGCGGGAGCAGACCCCACACTGGGACAGGGAGGAAGGGGCTCTGCCCAGGGCAGGGCATCCAAACCAACCCCAAAGATGCTGCCTGCTTGGGAGGGTCCCCCTGGGCTGCGGCAGGGTGGCAGGGAACCCTGGCAGGTGACGGGGATGTCCTTGCATCCCCCCAGGAGTGCCTGAACCAGCAGCAGGTGCTCAGCACGGTGTGGCAGATGTAGAAGCTGCTGGTGGCGCAGGAGGCTGCCCACCTGCAGGGCACGCGTGGTCTCTGGCAGCAGCTCTCCATCCTCCACAGCCGCCTCCAGCGACAGGCCACCAAACGCAATGGTAACCCCGGGCAGGTCACCACCACGGGGGTGGCATCCCCGTGGGGATGGGTCCAAGCCCCAGACCTCCGGCAGGCAGCCTGGCGAGGGACCCCCAGCTCCTTGCTGGGGTTGGCTCCAGCCTGGCGATGTCTGTCCTCACCTGTGTCTGTCTGTCTGCAGAGACCTGTCCGCAGCTGGCGGTGCCTCTGAACGGACGGATGCTGGGCCGGAGCATGCGGGTGGGCCATGACGTTCACTTTGTCTGCGATGCTGGCTTCAGGCTGGTGGGCTCCGAGACGCGCGCCTGCCAGCACGACTGCACATGGAGTGGCACCCAGCCCTTCTGCAGAAGTGAAGTGGAGCAGGGTTGGGGTGCCATGTTGTTGCCCTGAGCTGCGGTGTCCCATCACTCTGCTCTGCTACTGTGCAGAGAGCAGCCCAGAGGCTGCAGCGAAGGGCACCGAGGCTGGGCAGCAGGATGGGGTGAGGATGGGCTTCTCCAGCTGGTGTTCACGAGCTCCTTCTCCCTAAGTATTGACGACTGCTCCAGCAACCCATGTGCCAACAGTGGGACATGCCTGGATGGCAACCGGAGCTATACGTGCCTCTGCCCCCAGGACTGGCCAGGCCCCAGCTGCCAGAGCCCCATCTGCGCCTGTAGGTGCCTGGGTCTGGGCTGCGGAGGACAGGGATGCTCATGGGGACAGCACTCAGCCATGCTGCGCCCGTCTCCCCCTTCCCTAGCAGCCCCCCAGGATCTCAGCCCCCCCCCCCATCTCCCTTTGACACACCCCCCAGCAGTGACACCCGCTGCCCCCCCACAGCCTGGGTGATGCTGAGCAATGCCTCCTTCAGCTGCCAGCCCCGCTGTGCCGAGAGCCGTGTGGGCTCCTGGCGCTGCAGCTGCGATGCCGGTTTCCAGATGTGAGCTGGTGGCGTGTGCCACGGTAAAAAGGGGTTGAAGATGGTGGGGAGGGGGAAACTGTCTTGGTGGTGACAGGACCCCAGTCATGTCCCACTCTGTCCCCCCAGATGTGGATGAATGCCAGCTCTTCCAGTCCAGCCCCAGGACCCGGCTTTGCCTCCACAACTGCCTCATCCTCCCCGGCTCCTACTGCTGCCTCTGCCGCCCTGGCTACCTGCTCCACGCTGACCGCAGTGCCTGCAAGGGTAAGCGTGGTGGGTGCAGGGCAGGGAGCATCCCCCGGGAGCAGGGGTGTGGGGAGGAGCAGCAGGGACAGCCCCACTCGCCCCGTGTCACCGCTGCAGACGTGAATGAGTGCGCCATGAAGCAGCACAACTGTACCCAGGGTGACTGTCTGCATCAACACCTTTGGGGGCCACCACTGTGTGCGCCCCAAGTGCCCCCTGCCCCGCCACAACACCAGCTACGTCAAGACCTCTGCCTTGTGAGTACCACGTGTGACTCAGGCTGTGTCATGCCCTCTCCCCCAGGTGATGGGTCCCACAGTGCCCTGGGGACCGCACCCTGCCAAACCTGGGGCAGCAGGGAGAGTGCCAGCCAGTGCTGGCAGCAAATTGTCACGTGGGGTGCTGGGTGTGCTTAGCATGCTCCCCGATGGTCTCAGGATGCTGGTGGCTGGGTCCCCAATGGTCTCAGGATGCTGGTGGCTGGGTGTGTGGGTGGGAGCCCACTGACACATGGTGGCTTTATGCAGGATCCCGTTCCCCCAGAGCCCCAGCCTAGGGGGAACAATGCTGTTCCCCCTCTGCTGCACATCCGCACGGTGCCATCAGCTGCCACCCAGCAGGCAATCCCCCTGGTTCTGCTTTTGAGACTAAATCCCTTTGTGGCTGAGCACAAGCTGCCCAAGCAGAGGAGCTCGCCTACTCTGGGTAAGTTCATCGATGGGAGGCATGTCTGAGCCTGGCTCCATCCCTGGCCTCCAGCTGGGACTGTGGTGCCCCCAGTCCCAGCCCCAGAGCGTGACCCAGAGCTGCAGCCCCACAAGGCACCGTGTTTGCCTGGCAGAGGAGGGATGGGACACAGATCCGATGGCAGGCACGCTGGGATGTGGCTGTCTTGGGTGGCTCTGCCACAGGACCAGTGGTGGGGCTGGAGGCCCTGCCCGCAGTGCAGACTGGGCTTGTTTGCAAGGATGCGGGCAGCTCTCTGAGAGCCAAACCCCAGCACTGAGCCGCGGTTCCCCTTCTTTCCTGGCAGCCAGTGTGAGAGGAACCCCTGCCCCACCGGGAGCCGAGCCTGCCGCCTGGCTGCCACCTCCACCTCCTTCCACTACCTGCCGCTCTGGGCCAACTGTACTGTGCCCTGCGTCCTCTTCAAGACATCCACCACCCGCTCCACAGGCGACAGTCTGCATTTCACCATCGTGGGCGGCCGGGGACAGGGCGCCTTTGCCGTGTGGCGCTCCAGCCAGCAGATGGGAGAGCTGGTGCTCACCAGCCCTGTGGCAGGGCCAGCCACACTGGAGGTGGAGCTGGAGCTGGAGATGAGCGAGTTCTCCTGCAAGGTCCTCCTGGGCAAGCACGTCTTTAAGGTCACAGCCTTTGTGTCCCTATATATGAGTTTTGATCCCCTTTGGAGGTGAGTGTGGGGCCAAGCCAGAAGTCTTTCCGGGGGAGTGATGGAGCAGGTTCAGCTCAGTGCTCCCAGTTCTCATCCCATTGGAGGCGTCTCTCTCCCATAACACTTGCTCACGGCTGGTAGAGCAAAGCCACCGCAGCAGAAATGGTGCCTGTCACAAAGGCTGCAAGGAAAACCCTGCAGGCAACGGGGGGACCAGCCTGGGGGTACCTGCCTCTGCCAGCCCCCCTCCTCTCTGCCTGCACAGCACACGGAGGGGCATGACAGAACAAGCTGACAGCACGTGGTGTGCAGGTCCGGCTCCTTGTATCTTTTAACCTCTAATAAAAGAAAAGTGGCTGTTGGAAGGGCGTCCTCCTTGCTGTATGCCTGCTGTGTGGGATCACCCCGTGCTCCTGTGGCAATGCTCCTGGGGAGAGCTGGGGGCTGTGGCCATGGCAGGGTCCCCTTGCAGAGTTTGGGGTGCCAGTAGAGCTGTCAAGCCCACCCAGGATCATGCAGTGTATGTGTCCCTCCCAGCACCACTCTTCCCACGGGGGCATGCTGAAGAGCCCCCCAGTGCAGGACTGGGAGGCGGGCTGAGCATACTGCCCTGCACAGACAAGGCTCATTCCCAGCCCCTTTGGCAGGTGCAGCACAGCAGAGCTCCCTGGCACCCACCGAGCAGGGGACAGCGGCCGGGGGCCGTGTTTCCCCATGGCCAGGGGACTTCCCTCTGCAACAGCTCTGACAGGAGCTGACTGCACGGGCAAAGCTGCAGGTCCGCAGCTCACTGAGCACTCAAGCTGTCCCCTTGCTCCTGACTCGAGGAGGGTGGGCAGCGAGGACAAAAGAGTGGCAGCCCCCCACACTCCTTGGGCCCCTCCTGCCACCAGCAGCACAGACAGAGCCCTGTGCAGGGAGCGCTGCCGGCAGCTGGAGGTTGAAAAGGTGACAGGGGCTTTTGGGGACAGTGAGTGAAGGACATGCCGCCCCTGGGACACCCTTCCCTCCACACACAGAAGCCTTCTTAGGTGAGTGTCCAGCCAGCCCATGCCAGAGCCCCTCACACAAGGCAGCCGCTGTGCACACACCGCAGGCGGCTCATAAAGGCCCCTTGTGTGCCCGTGGCCGGCGCTGCCACCAGCTCTGCTCGCCGGCTCCTGGGGCTCCACACGGCTGCTTTGCTGCAGGAGGGGGACGAGCCCCCCCGGGGGCATCAGAGCTTCGGGCTGGACTGGCTGTGCTGCCTCACGGAAATCCACAGTTGGCCCGTGCCAACCGAAATAAGAGGCTGGGACACAAAGCAGGGTACAGTATTGGCAAGTGTAAACATTTATTCCTGCACATGAGGTGTCCCAGCCAAACAGGGCACCCCAAACGTGGTTTTGCACAGGGTTCTTATACCCTTCAAACCTTCAGGTACGACATGACCTGACTAAGCACCACCTCCCACATTGCTGATTACCAGCCACAGTAAAACTTCGCGAAGAAACACTATTTTCCCAGCATTCTCACTGCTTGTCTATCGATCCAGACGTACCTGGAGTCAGTCTTGCTGGAGTTACTGATCTATGACACCAGGCAATGCTGGGAGGGTTTCAAAGCCATGTCTTTGGATGCTAGGGTGCCCAGGGGTATCTTTCATCCTTCATGGATACCTCTAGGCTTCCATGAAGGAAAGTCCTTATTTCCGGGGCTGGGCTGCCCTTCGGTTTGTTTTACTTAAGCACAAACAATACTGAAGCCTCCAGTAAAATTCCACTACCTTGTTACATCGCAGTTATAACCTGAACTATGTATATAATAAGAACATACATTTTCATGCTGCAAAGATGGGTTGGTGGAATAGTTAGAGAAAGGAATTTTCCTAACGGGACCCCCCTGCCTTCCCACCGCCGGCGGCCAGGTCACCCCGGCACTGCCCGCCCGCGGCCTCGGCTGTTCCCATAAACCAGCCGGCGTCACCAGCGACAGGGCACTGCTGCCTTCGGGGGGACCGGGGGCAGCGCAGGCACCTCCGCTCCTCCCTGGGCGGCCTTCGGAGGGGTCGCGGCTGTTCGGCGGGGGTTCGCCTCCTCCCCGAGCGATGAGGACGGTACAACGCGAGTGACCCGGTGCCACCAGCGGGAAGGCCCCCGGCTGGCGAGGCTCCGCGGGGTGGGTGCTGAAGGGCTGGCGCCCAGGGCCTGGCCCGAAGGCCGTGCCGTGCCGCAGGCTGTCCCCCCGGTGTGGGGCCCGCAGGCCCCGGGCCGCCCCAGCCAGGCCGCACACTCCGGTGGAGCGAGGAGGCCCCGTCCCGCCCCGGCTGCGCGGAGCGGCCCCACCGCGCCCGGCCCGGTTTGTCCCCTGCGCGCCGCCGTACCCAGCCGTTGCCGTGGCGACGGGCCCAGCGGCCTGAGCGTGCGGAGGCACCGGGAGCTGCCGCGTCGGCCTCGGCTGGGGGCCCCGCGACCCGCCCGGGCATGAGGCGGGTACGGGGCCGCTCTCAGCCGCCTCTGCGGGGAGAAGGTGAGGAGAAGGCGGTGGCGGATCCGCGGGGGGTCTGACCGGCCCTCCCCGCAGCGGCTGCCCGCGACCCCGCTCGCCCGGCCCGGCCCGGCCCGGCCCGGCCCGCGGGGCCTGCCCGCAGCTGCCCGGCAGGAGCCGGTCCCCGGCGCGGCTCGCTGCGTGCTGCCCCCGCTGCCCCCCGCTCGGCGGCTTGGCGGCCGAACACCCGAGGGGTGAACGTGACAACTCCCGGCTGGCTTACAGCCAACTAGGTAACTAGCAGGGTTAACAAGTGGCGCCAGCTCAGTTACCCTGTGAGGTGGTGAGTGACCCCGAGGGCGGCTCCGTTCCCCGAGTGCCGGTTCGGGCTCTGCAGCTGGGCCCGCGGGGCGCCGGGCTCACCCGCGGCGTAGGGTACCCGCCGGGCAGGGGACGCGGCCTCCTCGGGTCCCTTCACACGCAGCTCTGTTTTTCATCAGTACCGGTGAGTGATCAGTGCATGGGCTACAAGGGAAGCCGTCGTCGCACTGGCAGGGAAAGGCCAGAGGAGCTTTGCCTCTGAGGGCCTTTCCTGCTCCGCCACTGGCTGCCGGGCTCGGGGGGGGGCCCAGCCGGGAGGGAGCTTTGGTCGCAGTTCACCACATAAAAGTTTCTGTAGAATTGGACCAAGGTTTTTGATATTAAACAACATAATGTTAAATCCCTCTGGTGGTGTAAAACAGCAAAATCTTGCAGTGAAACAGGGATTCCAGGGTCTGGGTGGGCTGAGTGCCCTCAGCCAGGGTCTGGTTAGAAGAAAGGAGAAATGTGGGGATTTTTTCAAATAATTTGAGCAGTTTTTGTAACAAGTAGCTCAAATTGATGCGCAAGCAAGCTTTCAACAACCTAACGAGAAAAATACCATGTGATTAGTGACTATCATCATTGATGAGCCAGTTGCCATGTAGCAATTTAAACTATGCATGCATACAGGCCGGTACTGCTAATTTCTTCAAAGGCTGAAGTTAGGAATTATTTTTTTTCCAGCCTGCTTGTCGATAAGACCGTGCTGATGAGCATAAATTACATTCTTTTGTATTCTTACCTGCTGCTTCTCTACCAGTTGACACCAAAAGATCCTTTGTTGGCTGTGATGACACAAAAAGCCCTTTGCCTGGGGCTGATGCAGGACTGTTGGTGCACCAAGGTCTGGAATTGTTCTGCTCACGCTTTCAGCCTGTTGGCATTTTTCTGGTACTGGAGCTACTATAAAAAATGCTGCAAACGAGCCAGAGATGACTTCCTTTTCTTTCAGCGTGCTCAGGTGCAAGTTAATCGGATTGATTGAAGTTGCTTATCCCTGTTAGATGTTAATTCAACATCGTCTCTAGTTACTAAGGAACCATGAGCGCGGTGCAGAGGTACTTGTGCTTCAAGTCAGCTCGGGTCCGGCAGACCTTCTTAGTGCCGGTTTTACAATGCTACCCCTGACCTGCTGCCTGTATCGTACTCCCTGGTATCCGCTGCACCCAAGTTTTCCGTGAAGCAGAGCAGCCCAACTCTCTGTCGTTAAATGCCCATCCTGGCTCCACAGCAAGTGAAAAGCAACAACTAGCAATCCAACACAAATTGAAAAAAAGGAGAAATGGCTTCTGAGTTCATAGCTGTTGTGCAAACAGGAATTGTAAACGTCAGGAACTTTCCAGGTTATGGTTGTAACTCATCTTTGCAATTAAATTTGCTTTCTCCTGCCAGGAGTCCAGACACGGTAGGACAGCTGAATAATCAAGCTGCTTCCTGTGTGGATGTTCTGCATACGTAACTCTCTGTTCAGTTCTTTTAGCAACAGTCTGCTTTATACCTGTGTTGTGGAGTAACTCCTGCTTCTTTTCCTCTTTTTGTCATTAGTGTATCAGTTTACTTTTTCAGTTTCTAGTCTTTCCACTTCCTTTGTTGCTGACAAAGGAGTCTCTGTTGTCTTGCATGCTGCGTGGTGCTGAATTGCAGTTCCAGACCACGTGCTCCAGTGGGGCCACCCGCTCTCCCCTCCCTACACTTCTCTGCACCAGCTGGAAGGACAACGTGGCATGTCTGAGACAGGTGAAAGGACTTGTTCTGCCACCATCCATAGCAGTGTTCAGACATGAACATGTCCCCAGACCACAGCAGATCATACTGCATCTCTGGACTGTCACCAAAATACCCTCTTAGCTCTTTTTACTCTATTTATTTAGGTCTAGATCCATTCAAAGACTGGCAAAACCTGCAAGTTTCCCTTAGCTGAAAATCTGGGGTATTGTTGTTTCATGCAGACATCAGCACTTGCTTTTAGAGTGTGGAATTGTTTTTTTTTTTCCTTTTGTCACTATTGATACAAAATCCCCTGTGCAGAGAGAAGTATCTCCTCAGGTGTGTTGTCATTTTAGTCTCTCCAACTTCCTGTCTGCCTTGGAGCACATCTCCAGCACTTGGGCTCAGTTGCGATATTTTTGTATCACATTTTTTTTTCCATTTTTGATTTCTGTAGATGAATATCTGCAATAAACCTCCTAATAAGACAGCTCCAGAGAATTTGGCCGAAGCTGTTCCTGAGGTGCAGGTCCAACGCGCTCGAAGGAATGGCTGGAGCTGGCCTCTGCACCTTTTCCAGATTATTGCTTGGTCGCTGTACCTCTTCTTTGCGCTGGTTGGCTTTGGAATCCTGGTTCCTCTCCTGCCTCGCTACTGGCTGCCTGCTGGCTATATCGTATCCTTTGGTCAAGAGGAGAACACGGACCGTAATAAACTATTGGTGGGACTGTTTTACAATAGTTGTTAGGTAGTGTAGAAAGTGTAGGAGAAAGTAGCTGAGCCATAATATTTTCTGAACTATAACTATAATTTTGATCTTCTCCTGTCTATAAAAAACAGTTATTCTGAGTTACTCTGCCCTTGAACTTTGGGTAGGTCACTAAAGTTCTGCTTGTTGCCTTCATCACTCTGTTAAGGTGACTGTCTTTGCTTCCAAGACTCCTTTGCTGTCTACTTCTGCCTGTGTGTCTCCTTTGTTTTATATTATTCTTCTACAAGCTTGTTGCAGGGTTTGAGGGAAGTCAAACTAGAAAAGCCCCTCCTGAAGCCCCCTTGCCGCAGTGGGCAGCCGCACCTCCCCACGCTGACTGACCGAGTCTTGAAAGGCGGCTTTATCTGTTGGTGGTTATATGGTGCGGTCGCTTGTGATAGCTGGCAGTTATCTTCTCCCTGGGCCTTCTCCGGGGTCTTCTGTAGAAAATTTGTGAGTGAAAGGCAAGGTGGTGTAGTGTGACCCTCAGAGGAGAGGTCTGTCGTGCAGCAATTTAACGCACGTCTAAACTGTCCTCTCAATGCGGGCAGCATCAGAAGATGAGGTACTTGTGCTGTGAAGGCATCTTGTCCTGTGAGCTGTGCAGCAAAGCCCAGCTCAGCCCAGCCCAATGTGTTTTTGGCCTCCTGTCCTCAACCCGCCTCCCTAGAGCTGTGCGTGCTGCTCCTGCAGCTGGGAAGGAGAGAGACTAGAGATGGGGTGTGCTGGGGAGTGATCCCAGTGCTCCCAGTGCCACCTTCTACTGTCATCTGTGCCCAGGGAAGGAATTTTGTCAAGGCCAGGCCCTGGCTTCTCCTGGTGGACTAGGTTGTCTGGGGAGTGGCAGGCTGGAAGAGGGTATCCCAAGATTGGAATTTAGTACTTAACAAGCTCGTGAGGATTTTTAATTTGATGTGTGCATCTGGGTGTACAGAAAATAAACTGGAAGGTTTGCACACATGCTCATTTAGCTGCAGTGTATTTTAGCAGCAAACTCTTGAGCACAGCGGTACTCCAGGCATGCAGGTTGCTGCTTTGTATGTGTACATTCTTACGTATTTGTATATTCTTTCCAAATATCAGCCATTACTGCAGGTGCCTGGTCAAAAGTACTGCTAAAGCACATTTGCTCTGGCTTGCCACCATGTTAAGAAGTAAGAATCCAAACAGGCCGTGTTTCACAAAACAGTGGCAAATCCTGGATACCGTTTGCCTGTAAATTGTACAGGAGCCTTCTTTAAAGGGGTGATCCTCGTCCTTGGGATTCTGACTGCAGGAAGAGGAAAGCAAGGTGGTCAGTACTAGTTCCTTGATACGACCTTTTTTTTTTCCTTTCTCGTAAGTTTGTTCTTATGAAGGGGCACGTGCGTGGCCTCAACTGAGTGTTCCTTTCCAAGGAGTCGGTATGGACTGAGATATATGGACCTACGTGAATGGTCTGCATGTGGGTCCAGATTCTGGTAAGTAAAGGTAATTTTTAGAAATGTCCTTCCTAGCACAGGAGGTTTTGTGAGGCAGAGTAGTACATAATAAGGAGGGTTGTTCTGTAGACTTAGTTATCTTTTTCCGGAAAATATTTATTATCTCTGTTAATAAAGCTCAGGTTAATGTGCTGCAGTCAGTTATATAGTGATACTTCATTCTAAGCCATATATTTCTCATCTGTGTGGCCTTCGTGCATTAAGGATAAAAATTACAGGCATTAAATCATATGATCCTTAACTGTGTACTTCAGTGTCCAGGAGTGTGTTTTATCTACCATTTAGTTGTTCATCTTACTGCAGTCTCCATTGATCCTGCGGATGCAAATGTGCGAGAAAAAAACTATCTGGGGCCTCTGGCCGCCTTCAATCGTAATCAACACACACATGTCATTGAAAACCATCACTGCCATGTCTGCGATGTCGATGTGTAAGTATCTTCTCTTCTTCTCCTACTACTTGGTTTTCTTCACCGTTACACATCTTTAATGCTAAACTCTCTTAAGATTGAAATTGAGCCCCTGAGGCTCTATAGCGCAAGTTAAACTTTGTCCTGTGGCAGGGCTCAGTTAATCGGGTCAGTGCCCTCTGTCAAATACGTACACGGTTCTGTGTTTCATTTAATTGGTCACGTGTTGTGTGGAGCGGACTGTACGGTTCCGTGCTACTGGATCTTGGTGTTTGACCTAACAACGTGTCATTTGTGTGTGTGTGCATGTGTCTGGCTGGACGTTAATACAGTAGCAGGCAATGCTTGGAGGGCAGGCGTTGTGATCAAGCTTTGTAGAACTGTTGAAGGGTTTCAAATAAGAAATCAATGATTTCCAAATTAGAAATCGTGCAGTGTATTGAAAGGCAAATTTTGCAGTGTTTAGGATTGTGGTCCAACAATGGCTGTTTTGTTTGGGTGTTGAGGTATTCCTGATGTGGAAGGTTTCCTTGCTATTACCAGGATCTTAACCGCTGTATCCCCCTCTACTCGTGTCACTGGAAAGTCACGGTAATGAGCTGGTGCTGCCACGCTAATGTCACCCTTTCTTTGGCAGGAGTGCCAAGTCAAAGCACTGTGGAACTTGCAACAAGTGTGTTTGTGGCTTTGATCACCACTGCAAATGGCTCAACAATTGTGTGGGAGAGAGGAATTACTGGTAAGAGCCTGGCATTGTGACAGGAGCACAACACTGAGTCAATGATGTTGCCCCTTTTCTTCCCAAGGTTTTCCTGCATCTCACTCCAGCCTGTGCTGAGCCACGCAGCTCTCTCAGACCCCAGCTGAATAAAATCAGTCGTGACAAAACCAGATGGAAAATGCAAGCATGATTATGACATTCAAATAGCCAGGGATAAAATTCCGACACTTAGTAGCTGAACATCTACTAGTAAAAACAGCAAACATAATCTTGTTTAGTTTTAGGAAAAGCTTACGGGGTATTAACTGGGGGTCCTTAATGCTTCTGAGAGCCGGAGTGGGAATAGAACCATGATGGTGCAGTTCCCCTCTCTGAAACAACCTACTTTGTTGTGGGTTTTTTTATTGCATACTTTTCCTACAAGACCCGCAGCGTACAGGCACCTCTTATCTGTGCTAGGTTTAAGATAAAGAGTAAGGAAGCTGTCACTGATTATTGCTTCTCAGTTTACTTTCCTGCACTAAAACCACATGGAAAGCAAATGGTTGTTACTGCTGGGTGCCTTGTTACACTGCCTGCAGATGTTGTGCAGGGAGCTCTCTTGTCTGTCCTAGATAGACCTGACCGTGTTGTAACCACGTTTTCCCTTAAGGGTCACTGTTTCATCCCTCAGGGTAACAGATCAGAAGACCGTTAACCGGTGTCTATCATAAGTGTAAGAAAGCATCACAGTAATTTGGGGTAACTGTCTGTCTCCATCTTATTGGAGGCTGGGGTTTTGAATTGTATGTGTGCCGTTATTGAAGCCACTCAGACTTTTCATCTTCTTGGCAGGCTTTTTCTGAATAGTGTGCTGTCTGCCCTTCTGGGCCTTGGGCTTCTGCTGCTCGTCGCTTGCTACGTCTTTGTGGAGTTCTTCGTTGACCCCACGATGCTTCGCTCTGACCAGCACTTTGATGGTACTAGTAATGCTTCTGTTGTGTGTCCTGTGAAGCAACCGGCGTATCTTGAAAGGGGATTGGATTCCCTGGGCTCTACCGTGGAGGAGGAACTCCTTACTCCTTCAATTTTGTATTTCTGCAAGGGTGTCTCTGCTCAGATGGACAGAATGTCTTTCCTTACAGAGCCAACTGCTCTTCCCAATGGCCTTGCAGACAAAAGATTTCGTAGGTCTCCAGTGCATAATGGATCTGCAACTACTTTTGAACTAACAGTGTTTGCAGCTGTAAAGTTTATGATGCATCTATAGAGATATGTAGTATCTGGACAATCTACTTAGCCTCCAACTCTTTGTTTTTACAGCTCTACAGAACCACACGGACCTCTGGTTTGTGTTTCTCCCTGCAGCTCCTGTTGAGACTCGCGCACCTGCCGTTTTGACCACGATTGGGATTTTTATTCTTCTGAGCCTAATGACCGTGATCCTGCTTGGCCACCTCCTGACCTTTCACATCTATCTCAGTAGGTGTTACATTCATGTCATCTGCACCCCCATTTTGTTTTCACTTAGCTGCTTCTACTCATTCTGCATTCACTGTGTGTTCACTCGTGTCACAAATATACAAAGTTGTGTAAGATTGCCATTGAAATGGTAGAAAATTTGAGTTTAACATTGTATTTCTGATTTTCCACCAGTACCAGGTGGTCTTATCAGTGCGTGTGCAGCAGGGGGCTTGAGTTGGGCTTGTGCATTCCTGTGTCTAAGCTGTGTTGTCCTGGACCTGAGAGCATGTGGGAGAGTAGCAGCGAGGCCAGGTGGAACGAGCTGGATGATTCCAGCTCAGTGCCGGCGATGGCAGATTCAGATTGGTTCTCCACGTGTGCTGTTGTGAGTCTCCTCACTGTGCTGCCCAGGACGTCTGTTGTGTGAGAGTCTGTTTCTCTGTGACCCCCGAGAGATGTGGACAATATTAATCTAAATTTCTAATAGGAGGCCTAACGTCCAGGTCAAGCTCCCTTAATGGAAGTTGTACCTCGTTAACACAAAAAGGCTTGTGGAATTCAGAGGAAGAGGTTTTCAGAAAGGCTTTGCATTAAGTCTCCTACTTGTTTCTCTGTCAAGAAGGGATATTTATCTTTGTTTACGTACAGATGGGCATCAAAAACCTTTTTACAGCCATCGTCTGAAATGAAGCCGATGCTATTTGGCTGCCTGACGTAAGTCATGAGGAGAAAGGATCTTACAGTAGCTGATGGTGCCAAAACTATGGAAGAAGGGATGTGGTGGAAGAGAAATGAGGACAGCAGTGACAGAGGATCATTGGGTGGATTTTTAGGTTGTCGGTCACAGTGGTGCAGATGCCAACGCAAACTAGGTCAGCTCAAACCAGTACAGCTCCAGAAACAAAATAGTTGCACTGCTGAAGTGTAGCATTTGATGGGCGAGTGTTCCTCAGCTGGCATGAACGTTCCTGTCGGTGAGGTCATTGACTGTTGTTTTCCTTTGAGACCCTTTAACGAGCTTAACTTAAATTTGGTCCCGCTGCAATTTTGCTTTCTCGGTGGAATTGGAAGTTGACTTTGCTGAGTTAATGGCGATGCCTGTGGATTTCAGAGGTCGAACTAGCACGGTAGAAAGACTAAAAGCGTAACAAAACTGGGGCCGCTCCAGGAAGATTTCTTTTGGACGAAAAAAAAGTATTCTCCAGTTGAGTAGAGTGGTGTTTCTCCTGTCTTTGTGTACGATTTCCACGAGAGGGTGCTCCCTCCTTGGGATAGAGACAGGCAGAAACGTGCATGGGTTGCGCTGGTTCTGCTCTGGGTTTGGGGGATTTTTTGTTGCTGTTGTCTCGGGGTGATTTTTCTCCCCTCTTTCCGAGTAAATTTTGAGTGAAATTAGTTTTTCTTTCTGGCCCGGTTTTAATTCTTATGACTTATGAGAAAACAGAATTTAATTATTGTTGACTTTTATTAATATTTTATTACATTTAAATCTGCTACCCTACTGAAACTGGTCCCAGCTGTGCAGAAGTGCAGTGTGTAAGTCCTTGCTTAAAAGGAGCGATGTTACTATATAGACACCTGTTGTGCATTAGAGATGAATGTGCATTGCACTGACAGCTGAGATTCAGGGAGACGGGCAAAGCATGTCTGGGTCAAATTCCTCTTATTTCACACCTGTAATTGTCAATAGTCTCACCTGAATGCTTTAAGGTAGGTGGTGTTGGAATGAACGAACCTCTTTTGGGACTAGAAATACAGTTTACCAATTTAAACGTAATATACTGTTCATGAGTATTTCTTCATAAACCTTTATTTTTTAAGAACAGTTAAAATACAAGGAGAAAACAGCACCCCTGTGAGTGCTATTGTCTGTAAGCTTCACATGAAAAAACATTGCTTAAGTCAGGTGTGACTATGGAAATTTAGAATCTAGTTTTGTTACAAGCACAGTGAACTTTTCAGAATTACTGTCCTGGTTTTAATTACTCACTGCTACCACTCAAAAGGAAGGAAGTAGGTTATTCTCAAAATAGTATGTCCGTGTATTCAGAATTGCCAGTCTTGATGGAGATTCAGTTCTAGAGGCATTCAGTGAAGCATGGTGCTTCAGAAGTTTGGAGGGAGGATATTTTTTTCATTCTTCAGTAGTCAGAAGCAATAGTAAGCAGAATAAAAAGAAAAAAATGGTAGGGAATATAAGAAAGGATATGGGGCTCTTCACAGGTTGTTAATTATATATTTCACAGTATGTGCTGAAGTGTTATCTGGCCAGACAAATGCAGTATTTTTAACTAAACAGTTCTAAAATATTTTAAGAGTTACGCTGTTAAGTATTCAGAAACCAACAGACTCTAAATTAAAAGTGGTTTATAGCCCTTTGCTTACGAAGCAATATTCTGTTTCTCAAATGAAGCACACGGTGCCACTGTAGGAGTGTTTGCCAGCACCCTGTGCTGTCCCTGCTCAGTGCATTCGCTCAGTACTTGGCTGCGGAGCAGTGTTCATTTCTGTGCTCCATCTTCCTGGCTGAACAGATCTTGAATTCTTATTTCTTCATAAGGACGATGCTTTAACAGGAGGGGCACCTTCCCCTTTGCTCTCTCTCGCTTCCCTACGAAGCCGTCCTGTGGTTGGGGCATCGTTTCAAGGGGTCAGATATTACTGATACAAACGGCTTCAGGCAGAGGAAGAACCATAGTCTGGACGTCCCACATCCTGGGTGTCTGCATGAGCTGTGAGAAGGAAGAATGATGACCAGGCTGGGCACTGAAAACCTTCAGCATCCATTGCTGGGTTTTGTGCTCTGAAAGTACTTGCTATCACAGTGTCATTATGGGAGGAATGTCTGACTTTTGGATCCTCCTAACATTTTGGGTCTCATGAAGAAACCAAGCTTCTCAGACACGGCACGTGCTTTTGGTCATTCATGGAAGCAGATGTGTTTGTGTGTGTGACCTTAAAAGCACAGAAACTCAGGCACATGTGACCTCTGGGCACATCTGTTTGGCTTAAGGCCAGCTGTGCGTCTGAGGTTTTGAATATGAAGTGTCTCAGTCTCCTCTATGGGACACGCTGACCTGCTGAATTTCTTTTCTGCATTGAGCATCACAGACCTTCTGACTGCTGTTGGAGCTTTCTGTGCAGCGCACACCATACCCTTACTGGGTGTGAGCAACGGGTTTGCTCTGAAATGAGCTGGACAAATCACAGCGGCACAGACGGCTGCACCATGTCAGTGGGACTTTAGAAGAACAGTGGGATTGTGAGAAAGTGTGATGGTGGCAGTAAGGGATGTAGTAAGATGTACAGTGCAAAGGTACTTTTGACTCAGATTATCACTTTTATCACGTTTACAGTTACTGTCTGATTGTGTAGTTATTCACACTCTTTGTATAAGTGTAGTTACAGAGCGGCCTTTCCTGCGCTGACAGCTCGCTTTTTTTCCTCCCAGTGTGGAACAAACTGACAACGTACGAGTTCATCCTGCAGCAGCGTCCACAGCATGAGACAGAAGATGGGGAGAAGCAACAAGAGTCTTGTCCCTCCCAAGTGACACCCAGTCAGGTACTCGCGGTCCATTTCTCAGAACAGCCTGGCTGGCCTGCAGGGTACAGTGTGCTGCATGTCTGGGAGTCCAAACTTTAGAGACAGTTGCCAGACAGAAGATTTTAGAAAGACTTGGTGGAGGCAAGTGTGGTGTGAGGGAGTGTGAGGCTGTAACTCGATGTAACTTGTTGGAATTCGGGGCGGCTGGTGCAGCTGGGTCAGTTCTGGTACAGCCGGGGCAGCAGGGGGAGTGACAGGGGGGGAGCAGAGAGAGAGAGAAAACAGCGACAATGAGCGCCATGCGCCCCCACGTGCCCCCACTTTCTTTGCCCCACTTTCTTGCGCCCCACACATTTGCACCCCACTTTCTAGGCTCCACTTCTGCGCCCCACTTTGTACCCCACGCTTCCTTGCCCCACTTTTCTCTGCCCCAGTCTTCTTTGCCCCACTCCCCCTGGGTGAGGGGCGATGAAGTGATGGCCGCAGCGGGCCGGGTGTGCAGCGCGTGCCGGTCTGTGTCGGTCGTGGCCATTGCTGCAGCTGATGGTTCTGCTCGTGTGGCGCCGTCTGTCTCTGGTACCGTCAGGCTGCTGCTGGGCTGTGGCTGCGCCAGCTGTCGGGACAGAAAACGTCTGGGCTGTGGCTGAGGCAGGAGGGAGAAGACATCTCTGTAATAAAAATCTCTCTTCTCCCCTCTGTGTCCGTATTGGTCTGAAAATATTTTGCTTTATTTTTTCCAGGAGGCAGGCTCTTTTCCAGGTCACCCTGGCTGTACAGACCCCGGTGTTCCCGTAGGGGAATTCTCAGCAGTAACTGCAGGACAAGGGTGAGTAAAGGCACAGGTACGAGTTTCCCTGCAGCGTGTGTGGGGAACGGGAAATTGTCAGCAAAGCCACTGATGGATCCTCAGGCAAAAGCACTTAGCAGGACAGGGAGCACTAATGTTTTGACCAAGACATGGTAAAGTCTTTGAGTTTCAGGAAGGGAAATACCTGCAGGACTACTTACCTCCCCTTCCCTGGGAAAATATCTTTCCTACAATAGTCTTTTTTTTTCTTTCTTTTTTTTTCTTCTGTTTTATATCAAAATTACAGCAAGGCTGCCTGATTTGTCGTGTAGTTCCTATATTGAGCTCGTTACAGTTATATCATTTCAGGTTGTCAGGAGATGAATCACAACAGCAAGGTCTGTAGCACAGGCCAGCACTCATGGGAAAACAGAGCCCTTGTCTCCTCATTCATCCTGGGCTGTTAACTCCTGTCCCAGGGGAAGGGAGAGGAAACCCTTCACACATTGCACAATGGTGCAGGAAAAGTGACCCTGCAGTTTTGTCAGGGATGCTGTGCCAGGCAGGGGATGCTTCAGTCAGGCTGGTGTGTCTGTGCGAGCAAAATGGGCATCAGTTAAGTCACGTGTAAGGGAATCATCTTGTGTCTCTGCTGTGTGTTTTAGCTTTTCCAAGCTCTGTGCCCACAGTGATGAGGCTGACCCCAAGCAGAGGTCCTCCCCTGACCTCCCATCTCTTCACTTCGCAGTCCCTTCTCAGGTGAGCAGGAGAACTTGCTGCATGGCATCACCTCTGCTGCTGGCACCTCACCCAGGTGTGTGGTGCATGCTCACTGCAGTGCAGGCTGTGGTTTGTACGCACACTTTGCCTGTCCTCACTGTGTATCTGCAGGGGTGACTGTGCCCTGCGGTCACTGTGTCCAGGTGACACTCTCCTGTCTCAGTTCGTGCGTGTGATCAGATACATTCTGCAGTTCCTCTGTAAACTCACAGCCCAGCTGTAACACAGCTGTAACACGATGTCCTGTTGCTGCAGTGTGGTGCAGTGACTGTATCTGCACCACTTCACTGATGTAATAAGCTGTGCATGTTTCTGTTGAGCAAAATCCAACAGTTTATATGTTCAAATACGGATGTTAAAGCACCTGCCCAGGGAAAGATGGTGTGCGTGGATATAAAGCTTGAGGGTGTGAAACAGCTGCCCAAAGTCCAGTTTTCTGTGCTTTTGATATTCGTGTATCTGTGTCCAGATGCTCTTCCCCCTTGCTCAAATGGCAGGTGGTGGTGCTCTCCCCATTTCCTCCAAGCTTATTAATCAAAGTTGTCATCTAGATGATAAAAAAAATTCCTTTTCAACTATACTTGTATTTTGGACAAGAGGTACCTCTTCCTTGGGATGTCCTGTGCTATGTGACTTTTGGTCCCCTCTTCTAGTCTGGCTTTAAAAATCCATCTATCCACCGGTGTCTCATAGATCATCCAGCTGTATGAGACAGCAGCTTGAAGGTACCTACACACAGGGAATCACTGTGTGCAGATAACACATATTCATTAAATACCTGTTCTCTATCATTTCTTTATAGTAACTCCATCTTAAATTATAAAATGTTCTTGGTCTTTGGTCATGACTAATATCATTATTAAAAATAGGAGGAATTAAAAAGAGGTAACAAACTATCTGTGTCATTACTTTGGGCTGATGAAGTGACTTACCTTCTTTGGGCCATCTGCTTTCACAGCAGCAGAAAAAAAGAAAAAAGAAGACGCATAAAGCTTCTTCCTCAGCAATGGACAGCAGATCCAAAACACACGCTGGACCTTGGCCCTCTTTCCCAGGCCCTCAGTCAGGTGAGAGTGCACCAGTCAGCTTCTTTGCTTCTGGACTGGGTTTCTGGTTGCTGGCACACAGACACAGAGTGTGTCATGAAAACCCAGCACTGGCAAAAAGCTAACTTGCCTAAGAGGGGAAAATGAGTGCTTATGAGTGCTTGGAGACACTCTAAAGTGATCAGGCTTGGGTACTCTGCTGAGAATTCTGTACATTTTCATAGCTCATTTTGCAAGAATATGCATATGATTTTCTTTAACACTGGTGAATCAGCCATATGAGAGTTCCTGGGCTTGTTCGTGTCTCTGTGGGGCTGAGGGATCTCTCTCTCTCCCCTTCCTTAAGCTTTCTTCTCCCTTCCTTTCCACCTGCAGATGTCCCAGCCATGGCTGCTGCCACCTCATCTTCCCGCAGCCTGCACTCCTTGGTGCCAGCTTTTCCTCTGGGAGCTGCTGTGCCCACCCGCAGCGACGGCCTCATCCAGGTGGCAGGACCCCCCGCTGAGTATCACTCTGAGTCCGCTGAGCCCATAGATGAGATTCCCGTGGCTCAGACTCGCCTGGGGAGCGTGGCTCTTCATAGGCCTCCTAAGAACAACTCTCAACACTGTCCCTTGTCCACAGACGATCCCAGAGGTGACAGGAGGAAGAATCTGTATCCTGGGCACAAGGTAAAAAGGAAAAGCTGCCAGCAAGGCAGACATGTGGAAAAAGACCTGGAACTCTTTTCCAAGATTCCTGCTGTATTTGTCAGTAAGAGCAGTGGAGAACCTCGTGTGTCTCAGCCCCAGCCCTGTGAGGGCACATCTGAGCCGCAGCACAGAAAATGTGCCAGCAAGCAGCATGTGGACAAGCGTGTTCCACGCTTGAAGGACATAAGGACAAACACCACAGCGGCCTAGTGGTCACCTTCCAAAGCCATGGCCTTCTGGGGACAAGACAAGAGGTTCTCTTTTTATGTTACTGTTCTTGGCTCCGGTGACTTGTCTCTTTGCCTGGAGGTAGCAGCGCCCTTGACCCGCAGCTGCCCATCTGCCAGCAGAACTAGCTGAGAGGTGGTAAAACCTGCTGCATTGTTGTTTCTGGCTGCTGCCTCTTCCTGAGCCAGGGGTGCCCCAGAGCCCAGTTCCGCTCCCCGTGATGAGCAGGAACCATCTCCCCTGACAGGGATGTGCCCAGGGCTGTCCCTGGCTGGGGGCTGCAGCCGCAGAGGGCGAAGGGACTCACCCTGCGCACTGTGCTTGCCATCGCGCTGCAGTGAGATATTTCTCATACTCGACCAAAGGCCAGAGGCAATAAGGTGGCAAACCTGCGGCAGGCGCGTTGCTAGAGAGAGCTCAGGTTCTTTCCCGAGGAAACGGACATACCCTCCTGGCCCTCTGCGCACTGGTACTGTGGTAACTTTCTGGGAGAGAGCGTGGGAAAGACCAAGGCTGCATCTCCACTGTTCCCTGCACCCTGAGAATTAAATTTCCCACCTGCCTACACCCTGCCAGTCCTTGGGTCATTGCAGGTGCTTCAGCAGGTGGTTGGGGAGTTACCTCAGGATTGCCCTGTCCCTATACCGCTTTCCACTGTGCGCTCTCAAACCAAGCCCACCACCAGCACGCACCCTGTCAGGCAGCGCAGTGTGACCTGCTCTACCGTCCCAGTGCCCCGCAGCGCAGCTTTCTCATCAGAACCTCTGGGTCCTGAAACCTTGCCATGTCCTGGGCTGCCAGGTCCATGTTAGTCCGCAGCCAAGCCTGGAGTCTTTGTAGTGCAGAAAAATCTTGCAGTGGGTGCTGGGGCATGTAGCCGGTGCCTTGAGTCACACCAGCCTGTGCTGGTGGTGGGAAGCAGAGAGCTGTCTGGGTGGCTGCGCTATGGCACCGCGGCTTTCCCTGCCCCTTGGCTTCTGCAGGGAGCATGCCCTGCTCTGCGTTCCTGGCCAAGCGCTGGGGCCAGGGCTGCCAGCAACCCGGGGTCTGCCCAGCAGCCAGCTCACCTCGGAGCCCAGGGTAGCAGCTACATCCCAATCGGCCTTGCCACCAGCATGGATGTGCCTGACATGGTTTGTCACTTGACAGCCTCCCCGGCATGGCCGGTGTCCTGAGCGGCAGTGGCTGCCTTGGCCAGTTGCACCATTTCTGGACAGGCCCCTGGTGCTGCACGCTGCTGGTGTGTGTGAACACAGCGGTGCACCAGCAGAGCAGAGGAAGCCTGGGAAGCCTTTATCACCCTACCGAGTGTTTTGATGCATGGAAACCACAACTGACCCTTTCTCCGGACCGCGGTGGTTGCAGGTAGGTGCAGGTGAGGGAAGGAGAAGGCGCAGTGGGGTGCCGTGTGAGCCCAGCCGAGCTGCTCCTCCCCTCGCCCAGCTCAGCCTGCACGTTCAGCAGAAATGGTTTGGAGCAGGATGGGGTATGTGGCGACAAACGCTCTTTGGGCACAGCCAGCACGGGACCGGCAGGCTGCGCTCCCAGCTGTGTTGTACACGCTGCTCAGCCCTGCTGCTGCCTGTCATCCCCATGCTCACGCTGGCTCCTGTGCTGCTCTGAGCTCTACACAGAGTCCGCGTCCCCTGGGCCCAGGTAGTTTTCGTTCCAGAGAGCTCAGTTCAGCAGGGAGAGGCGGGCAGGCACCTGCTGCGTTTGGAAAGACCGAGCCCATTCCCAGAGCAGCCCCAAATGCCGCCTGCTGGCCCAGCTCCCTCGGGAAGCACCCAGCACCCCTGGCCAATACGTGCTGCGTGGTGCTCATGCAGCAGACGTTTCAAGTAGCACATACCTTCAAGGAAGAAGGCAAAGTGCTGCAGCTGCTGCTGGAAACACATGATCCTTCCAGAGCTGAAGTAGGGGAGTCCTTTGGCTGAAGGGTTTATGGCAGGGGTCCTCAAAATGGCAGGAGGTCATCTGCGGCTGCTTGGTTTCCGCCCCCAATCCCTGGCGGGGGGGGTGGGGGGGTAAGGAGGGGTGGGATCTGTAAATACCGGGGGCCAGATTGAGGACCCTGGGGGGCCGTAGTTTGAGGACCCCTGGTTTATGGGGTAAGCGTGGCTCAGAGATGGGACCATCAGGCCGAGCGCTGCCTGGGACAGTCCTGGGGAAATTCTGGCAAGGCAGCATGGATATGACCGCTGACCCTGGGTTTCTCTAAAGGGCTGGCTTGTCGTCCTTCTCTTGTCTGATTTTTGACTCCTGGAAGAGCCGGAATGAGGAGCCGTGACTCTTCATTGAATGACGTGAGCTACTGATCAGCAACTGTGAAGTCTCATGTTGAACCCATTACGTGTCAGTCTGCAGGAGGGGTTGGCCTGTGATCACGCTCCTCGCGGCTTCCTTTGCTGCTGCGGCCAGTGGCACCTGCTGGCAGTGTGACCCTTTGGCAAAGCTGGTGTGTGTGTGACCAACCCTGGGGGAGCAGCAGAAACCAGGGCATCTGCTCACTGATGGGTCTCAGTTAGACCAAGTCCTTCCAGTCATTTCTCTTCGTGTCTCCTGTCACCTAAGGCAGCTACACCCCGCAGTAACGCTGTGCTCGGGATTTTCCAAGGCAGCTGTCCCACCACCCCGGAGCCATCGGTAATGTCTCTCCAGCAGCTGCCCCTTATGTGTTTTCTTACGCTTCATCGGCACAGAACCAGTACCAAAGTCATGCCTGAAGCTCTTTAGTAGCTCTGTTCACAATAAAATTTTCTATGCCCTTTGCAAAATAGTTTCCTCCTTTTTTGCAGTCATTTGTTTATTGGCCTGGTTGATGGCCCCTGGCCTGTTTCGTCCGTTTTCCCCGCACCTCTGACATCCCAGCTGGGCTTTGCACCTTAGCCTGTGTGGCGGTGACAGCGGTCCCCTCCCCACCGGGCCATGTGGCTGCTGGATGGGACATGGGCCTGCCTTCCCTGAGGGGCAGGGGGAGACCACCCAGTCTGTGCTGCCGCAGGGGGAGGCCAGCCCGGGCTACGCTGCAGAAAGGGTGCTGTGCGCTCGGGGAGGCGGGGAGGGGGCTGGGATTCCTGCTCTATCAGGTGTCCAGGGACAAACAGGTCTGGCATGTCCCGAGGTGGCAGGTTTGGAGCACAAGCTGGGAAGGAAGGGGATGTCCTACGGTCTGCTGGGATGTGACCCTCTCCAGGAGCAGGGGGGTCACCCTCAGGTTCAGCATTTAGTTGCCCTCCCCGCAGGCTGCGCTCACCTGCCCGGTGTCCTACTGAGAACGGCCCGTAAGCCCCAGGCTCCCCTGCCACACACACGGACACCCACCTGAGGAAGGGTCTCTGCCCCCAGAGTCCCTGACAACCAGTGCAGAGCCCCATATGCCGCTGGGCTGTACTGGTTTTGTCCTGCCCTGCAGATTTCTCCCCAAGGAGTGGGAGCCCACGCTTTTTGCTGGAGGCCAACAGGGTGCCCTGGAGACCCTGCTCTGGGGTCCCTCTGGGTAGGGCAGACATCCTTGTGCTGCCTTCTAGCTGAGCCGTGGAACGTTTTCTCCGCTATGTCAAGTGCTGGAGGAGGCAGAATAAACTGAGGCTGCAAAACGTGCAATGCCTTGTTGGTGTGTCAGGGCAGCTGGGTGCTGAGTGAAGAGCTGGGCCCTGGCAGGATGGGCCCCCAGCACTGCTGCCCGTGTTGGACTCTGATCTCCTAAACCTCAGCAGGCAGGATCGCGCGTGCTGCGTCGTGTTTGCTTTTGGCTGGATTCTCTCTTTTCACTACAACCACATTAAAAGTGGACAGTTGGAGATGCATTCCGGGCACCTGAGTGGAAATGGTGAGACGGAGGTGGTTTTAGCTCCTGGGAGAACTGCTGTCTGCCCCAGATCAGTTCGCAGCAAGGATGAACCTTTGCAAGTGCAGTTCCGTGTCTCAGCTGAGCTGCTTCGTGTCAGGAGGGCCTTTTGCAGATGCTGCTTTGCAATATATACATGCCCTCAGGACCCTGGCTTTGGGTGCTGTGTGTGGTATCCCACAAAACTGTGGAGGTTTTCTGCAGCAGGCAGCTGATGCCTTTCCAAGGTGGTTGCAGCAGGGGCAGGCACCGTCTGGGCTCTCTCCTTCCCCACCTCATTTCTGTTCTTTGGGGACCCTAATGCTCATACCCTGCTGGTTCAGGTGCGGAGGGTGTTTCTGCAGTCCTGATGCCTTCAGCTCCCTGTTGCTGCAGGGACATTGAGGTCTGGCACCCGCAAGCACCTTCTCCAGCACTCAATAAAAGGGGGTTGCCAAGGCATGAACTCTCCCATCAGCAGGAGGCAGCGCCCTGGACTGGCCCTTTCCACCACGAGATGCTGTGGCTTTTTATTAGGAACAAGCAATGTGTTTGCAGGATGCAGCTTTCCAGAGTCCTCTAAACTCATAAATCATGTTCCCTGGCCACTCACCAGCAGCTGAGCTGGGCCTTGCGGTGCCTGCTGTAAGTCTCTCAGCGTTGGCACAGGACATACACCCTGCTTGCTTTCATCTTTGGGCCTGACTCATGTTTCTTAGTTTTCCCTTTGAAGTCAAAGGGACCTTCCTTTGGGAAATGGTTTTTGATGAGTCTGATCGTGTTCTGCTTTTGACATGTCCTGAGAACATAGTAAGGGGCTGCCTTGAACTGCAGGGGGGAAATGGAAGCTCCTGCTGAAGGATGGAGCTTTTTTCCCCCTCCCCTCTGCCCAGTGTTGGGTATCACAGCTGGGACACCAGCCTGAGCAGCAGAACCCCCTTGTCGCACCACTGGCACACCCGGCGCGCACACGCCACGATCGCACCGCTTGTCAGCCACAGCTGAGCCCTGTTAATGCCTTGTGGACACGCTGTTGCTGGGGTTACCGTATACATATTGCACAACCGCCGAAACACTTCCCTCTGTTTTGTAGCAACTTGTGCTAGAGAAGCAGCGTTCCCGCATAACCTCATCCCACCCCAGATGCTGCCGAGCCAGCAATTCATTCCTGAAACAAGATGACTCTGGGGAGCCTGCAGTGCCCAGCCCCAGGGAGACAGGAGGTGGAGATGAGCACAGAGGGTGCTGCAAGGTTGCTCTTCTGCTCTGGTGTGAGCTCCGAGCTACACCCTCAAGCAGCCACAGCACTCCAGGGCTCTGTGTGAAGGTGGGGAGACAGGCACATCCTAGCAGGGACAAGCCCAGCATCCAAAGCTGTGTCTCGGTGACACTGAGCTGTGACCCTCAGTGTGTCGCGGCTAAGCACCCAATTTATGTGGCTCATTAAGCTCCCCGGGACGGGAGGCAGCCTGGGAATGTCCTGACCTTTATAGGAAATCGCAAGAAGGGAAAGGTCCCCAGGGAGCTGAGCACTGTGCCATGTACATGCTCCTCCACCACATCAGAGGACCGGTGAACCTCCTCCTCAGCTCCTGCCTGTGCCACAGGCTCTGGACCGAGTTACAGCCACCTCCTGGGCTTCCTTTCCCCGCTGCATGAGGAACAGCAGGAGCTGGCCAAGGACTGTGCTCCATCCCAACAGGGCTGTCATGGTGACAACAAATGCACAACAAACCCCAGCCCTTAGCAACCGAAACCTGACCTGCTCAGCCTGACCCCAAGGGGCAACTCGCCAGCCCTGGCCTGGTGCCCCCGCTCGCCTGGCTCCCCCCGTGTGCCGCTTCTTGGCTCTTCAGGCTCTGCAGCCCCTGGGACGGGCTGGAGCTCCTAGAGAAGAGCTGCCGATGTGCCCAGCTCCTGCTCAGCCCCTGCCTGCTGCCAGCACGGTGAACCTGGGCTCTCGTGCCACCTGCTGCTGCCAAGCCCTGCCAGAGCTGCTGCGGGCCGGGTGCTCCAGCCGGCGTTCCCTGGCTACTCTCTGGAGCCGTCGGCTGGAAGCAGAGCCAAAGGCACCTGCTCTGGCAGTGGCAGGGCAAGCTGAGGACAAGGCTGTACCTTCAGCAAGACTTAACCACCCTCCTCGATCTGACAGCCGCAATTATTGCCCTCTCCTTAAAGCAGAGAGCAGGTGAGCAGCTCTTCCCCGCTTTCCGTGGGGTGACAGGACAGCCCTGGGTCCTTGCTGGCCTGGGCGGGGGCTGGTTTGAATTCCCACTTCAGCCAGCTGCCGTAACTGCTGAGCCTCTGTGCTTTGGGACCTGCTTTCATGTTTTATGAAGAGTGGGAAGCATGTGTGCTCAGGACAGAGTCCTCCTGGTGCCACCTCCGTGCAGCTCCCAGGCTCTCTGGCCATGGCTGAGCTCTACCAGGACAAGCCGGACAGAGGAGAAACATTTGGTGGGGATGTCTGCCTGGACTCTGGCATCAGGCTGGTCCAGCCCCTACTAGATGAGCCTCCACACCTGTCCTGCGCACCCTTGACTGTCTCCTTTGGGATGGCCTTGCCACTGGGCAGCTGTGGGTTGCCACCCTGCCTCTGGCTGGGCTGTGAGACAGCAGCTCCTGCCAAAGGAGGCGTCACAAGGCTGGCGGGAGGGACATGACAAAGTGGAGCCCCTAACATAGCTGTGACCATCTGGGGCTACCCAAAGTGGCCAGGTGCTGAGGTATGCCTGTGTCCTCTGACACAGCCCTGGCACTCGCCTCCGAAGCGGGAAGTAGCGCTAGTGATCCCAAACCGCAGACTTGCAGAATTGGCTGGTGGGCACCTCTGGAGGTCCCCAGACCCTGCTCCAAGCCAGGATCAGTACGGGTGTGTCGCTCAGGACTTTGTTCAGTTAAGACCTGGCAACAAGGTCCCAGCAGAGAATGCATGCCCCTCAGCCAAGAGCGGGAGGTTGCACTGGGACCGTACCCCAAAGCAAAGGGTTCTGATACCTCCGGGGCAGCCCAGCCACAGGGACACCCATGTACATCCTCACCCTGCAGCTCCTCTGCACGAGGACCAGAGCAGACAGAGACCCCAGGGGGTCAGAGGCTGCCTGCGCTGTTCCCGCTGCTGCCCAGCTCCCCAGGCTGCTGATTTACCCGCAGGATCCTGTGTGGCAGCAGCGAACGCTGTGTCCCCTCGGCGTGAAAAGCTCCTGGTGATGCTGTGGCTGGCCATGCACCATGGCCCGTGCCTGCCAGAGCGAGGATGAGGAGCGCCGAGGTCAGAGCAGGCTGTGGGCAAACAGCTGAGGTGGGGCTGTAAGTGATGTGGGCTGTGTCGGGACTCCATGGCAACGACAATATTTGGGTGCTGCTTCAGCCCGCAGCACCTGCCGGGAGCCCCACATGTGGTTGGGCTCCAGGCAAGGGAAGTCAGCAGCCACGATGGGCAGTACTGGCATGTGGCTGGCTGTCCCCAGGGCTGCTCCAAGGGTGTCCCACCAGGCCGTACAGAGGGGACAGGGGCTCACCATGGTGCCTGCCACGCCAGGATGGTTGGCATTTGTCCCCACAGCCTGGGCAGTGGCCTTGAGTCCATGTCACCCGCTGAGAGGGGCCAGTTCCTCTATGGAAGGTGCACGCTGGCCGTGGGGCAGGGGACGGGGCTGCAGGGCAGACCACAGGGGGCTGCCGGGGGGAGTCTGCAGTGGCAGGGGGATGGAGGCACCTTGTGGGGGGATGGTGGGGCCTTGTGGGGTGGAGGACAGACCTTGTGGGGTGATGGTGGGGCCTCGAGGGGTGTTGGAGGGACCTTGTAGGAAGAGGGCTGACAGGGCTTTGTGAGGCAGTGGAGAGACTTCGTGGGTTGATGGACTTCGTGGGGTGGAGGAGAGACCTGGTGGGGTGATGGAGGGACCTTGTGGAGGCCAGCAGGGCCTTGTGGGGTGGTGGAGAGACCTGCTGGGGCAGTGGAGGGGCTTCGAGGGGTGGCGGAGAGTGCCCCGGCGGCGGCTCCGGACGGCTGCCCGGGCCCGCCTTCCCGCCCCGGGGGCGCTGCCGGCCGTGGGGCGGCCCGGGGGAGGCGGGAGGGGGCGGCCCGGAGCGGGCGCGGCCCGCGGCCCCTCCCGTCGCCATGGCGGCTGCTTAAACAGGCGGCGGCGGCGGCCCCCACGCCTCAGAGCGCGGCGCCGGGAGGTGAGTGACCGAGCAAGCGCGGCCGCGGCGGAGCCGGGACTCCCCCGCGCCCCGGGTCGCGCCGCCGGCGGGACCCCCCCGGGCCGCGGCTCCGGCTGCTGACCGTCCCGCGGCGCGGGGGGCGGGACCCTCGGAGGGAGCGTGCGGGCTCCGTGCGGCGGCGCCGGGCGGCGCGGGGCCGGGGCGGCGGGGGCCCGGGGCCGGGCGGGGACAGGCGGCTTCCCCGCCCCGCCGCTCCTCCCTGGCGACGGTCGCCAGGCAACGCCGCTCCTCCCTGGCGACGGTCACCAGGCAGCACTAGGGCCGGCGGTGCAGCCACCGAGCCCGCTGCGACTTCGTGCCCCCTCCCGGCTCTCGCCACGGCCCCGGGGGGCCCATCCCAGCCCCCCCCGCCCCGGGCACTGGGTGAGGTACCCGCTCCGCACCTCGGCGTGCCGGAGCCGGGCCTGGGTCCTGGCCGGGATGCTGCGGGTGCTCAGCACATGGCGAGGGATGCTGAGCCGGCAGGGCGAGGCTGACGAGGGATGGCGGGTGGGAGGCAGGATGGGGCGGCGGCTGCGGCACTGTGCAGGGGTGCGGAGGCCCAGCGGCCACTTGGCACCCCGGTGCTGCTGGCTAGGGGGCACCATGTTTGGCCCAGCCCCGGGGGGCAGGCTGCAGGGCTGGGGTGCTGTCAGCTGCACGCAGGGGATGTGGCCGTTGGCAGGGCCATCGGGGCAGGGGAGAGGTGGGGCTGGAGGCAGCGAGCACGATCGGCGAGCAGGAGGAAGGCGGCCGCATTGCGTCATTCCCAGAGAGTGCTCCCGAGGGCACAGGCTGCTGTGCTCACTCCCCGGCAGCCCCTGGAGCCGGCAGCCTCGCTGCTGACAGCTCTCCATCCCCCAAGACACGTCCTGGCTGGTGGCTTCGAGGCTTGTCCCAGGCTGCTGCCAGCCCTCACCCCACGCCCGCAAGGCTCTGCCAATGCCCCGCTCCTGCTGCAGAGCCTCGGCCCTCGCCAACCCTCCTCCTCCTCCCGCCCTTGCAGGCCGGAGAACAGGGCTGGCTGAGCTCTGCCGGCGCAGCCAGCCAGAGCCAGGGCAGTAACAGGCCCCTCCATCCCCTGTCCTGCTGCCCCATGGCTGGGAGCACCGAGATGGCCTCGCTGGAAGAGAGCTTCCGCAAATTTGCCATCTACGGTGACACCAAGGCTACGGGGCAAGAAATGAATGGGAAGAACTGGGCCAAGCTGTGCAAAGACTGCAAAGTCACCGATGGCAAAAGCGTCACCAGCACCGATGTGGACATTGTCTTCTCCAAGGTGAAGTAAGTGACTTGGCTTTTTGGGGCCTCCAGCGGGGCTGCCCTTGTGGTGTGGGCAGGGTGGCGGTGCCCAGGTGCGGTGATCCCCAGGGGGTGCGGTACCCCAGCTGCATGCCCAAGCTGTCCATTCCCGTGTTGCACTTGGCATGGAGCAGCGGGTGCTGCCCTGCAGTGTCCTGCCTTCCAGGGAGTTGTGTCGCTGCTTTTGCAAGACCTAATAATAAATTAATCCAAATCTCTGTGTGTGTGAAGCTCAGGTTTTTGTGCAGAGCCTGTGCCCCTGCTCCTGCTCCCCAGGTGTCAGGGTGGGCCTGGCCAGTTCTGCCAGGTTCCTGTGTAGGTGCTGCAGGGAGCAGAGAAGGATGCTCTGGAGTGTCCCCTGTGATGTGGCACAGCCCATCCCTGTGTCTGGCCGGCCCACACCTCAGCCTGGAGCTCACTGGCAGCTGAAGAGCTGAAGGCACCTGGGGCTGTTTTGGGGGTCCTTGAGGACATAGTGACACCCAGTGCTCCAACACCAGAGTGCAGGAGCAAGGATGGGTGGAGAACCTGCTCTGTCTGTGCCCTCCATCTGGGGACCCCGCTGATCCCTCATGGGGCCAGGAGGATCTGAGCAGCAGGAGGTGTTCAGCCCGTAGGAGGGTGGGTTGCTATGCTGCCCTGGAGGCGAGGACCAGGCGCTCGTGGAAGAGATGCTCTGTGCACATCCGAATTTGACCAGAGAAGGATTGATGCCTGCCAGGGTAGAGAGGGTGCTGGGCATCTCAGGCAGGCTGGCAGCAGTGGGAATGGATGTGTGTCCCCTCCTGCCACCAGTGCCTGAGTTCCCAGGTCACTCCCATGCAGGGGTGAGGTATTTGGCACCAGAGACTTGAAAGCTCCTGGAGCTCAGCACCAGTTGTGCTCAGCTCAGCCCATTCAGCCAGGATTGCCCTGGCATAGCTATGTTTCAGAGGTGGGTGAAGGGCTCGAGGCCGGTGGAGGACAAAGCCGGGGTCTTCTTGATGCAGCTCATCCCGCTGCATCCCTTTTGGAGGCACAACCTGAAGACGTGCTGATGGCAGCCTGGGTTTTGTGCTTGCAGAGGGAAGACAGCCCGTGTTATCAACTATGAGGAGTTCAAGAAGGCGCTGGAGGAGCTGGCCCCCAAGAGATTTAAGGATAAGAGCAAAGAGGAGGCGTATGAAGCTATCTGCCAGCTGGTGGCAGGGAAGGAGCCCATTAACGTGGGCGTCACAGTGAGTGAAGAGCCCTGTGGCTGCTGGGAGCAAGAGGGGTGGTCAGGAGGGGAGGATGGAGCTCTGCCCACAGTGCAAATGCTTTCCGAGGGACCCCATGGCCCTGGGTGGGCTGGGGGGTCTGGGGATTGCGTAGGTTTAGTGGGTGTGGGGGGCATGGTAGGGCCTTCGGTGGGTGTCAGAAGCTTGCATGGGGCAAGGGATGAAGGGGGTGGGGCACGTTCTTGACTCCTGTGTCCCATCTCCCCGCTGCAGAAAGCCAAGACGGTGGGAGCTGTGGAGAGGCTGACAGACACCTCCAAGTACACAGGCTCCCACAAGGAGCGTTTTGACGAGAGCGGCAAGGGCAAGGGCAAGAGTGGGCGGGAGAACATCGTGGACAACAGTGGCTACGTCAGTGCCTACAAGAATGCGGGCACCTACGACGCCAAAGTGAAAAAGTAGGGACGGGTGCCTGTGGTGCCCACCGTCCCGGTCCCTGCACGTCGGCCGGGGGTCGGCGCTCATGTCAGCCTTGGGACATGCCTGCGTGACATGGGGCCCGGGAGGCTGCGCTGGGGCCAGCCCCAGGCTGGTGGGATGTCAGCCGCCCAGCGCTGATGTGATTGGGAAAGTCGCCGGGCTGTGTGCTCTGCCCCAGTGCTATGTCTGTCCCCCTCCTGCCGTGCTGTGACCCTCCCCAGCCCCTCCTGTGCCCCCCATACTGTCACCCCCAGCCCCCTGCCACTGGCAGCGCCTGCCGTACTAACAGCACTGCTCCTCAGGGCTCCCCTGTCCAGCTTGTACCCAGACCTTCCCTACCTCAGCCCCAGCTTTTGGGGCATCCTCCCTGCCAGTCCCACTGGGACCACAGCCTACCTTCCCCGTAGACCTCCTGGAGACCTGCCTTAACCCTGCATGAACTACACCACAGCCACCTCCTCACCTCCTTCCTTCCCCACTGGTGCCCTTGCCGTGGGGCTGCCCAGCTTCGCTCCTTGCCCAGCACTGTGGGAGGCTCAGACCCTGTGGTGCTGTTAGTGCTGGTGCTGCCAGGATGCTCCCAGCTGAGCCCTGGCATCCACTCTGGGAGAGCTTGGCGTTGCCTGGCCATTGGCAAAGGTCTCAGACTTGAACCCCTGTGGCCTCCTGCTGCCTTTGTGAAGCCCAAACCAAAGGATGCTGCAGACCTGCGCTGTAACCCGGCTCTGCAATAAAACCCCACCCGCACTGACGCCCCCGGTCTGGTTGTGTTCTGTGGGGCTGAGCAGTGAGAGCCCCTTCGCTCGCTTGCCCGGCCGGGCAGTGGGAGGCTGGGCTGGCTGTGCCACCCCAGGGCAGTATGCCATGGGCTCGGCCCTGGCCGCCGGCAGTTTTGGCAGCTCCTGGCTGGCCCTGAGTTGCCTGAGCAACCACAGGCACACAAACATGAGTGCCTGGCTCCCACTCCTGCTCTGTTTGCAACCAAACACATGAGCTCCTGGTAACCATCCCTGGGAACAGGCTGGGCTCCAGGGTGGAACGGCAGCTCCGGTATGGGGTGACCACTCTGACGGGTGCACGAGGCTGGGTGCAGGGGCTGACACCCCAATTCCAGGCATGGGCAGAGCCTGCTGCAGCGCTGCTGGGTGGCAGTGCCAGCCAGGCTTTCCAGCCAGATACCCACCTCCGAGGGCAGCTGCTTGAAGCCGGGCTCCCAAAATAGCCCCTGGGGGTTTGCCTCAGCCGTGGTTCTGGCACTGCCCGTGCCATGAGGGACATGCTGGGGGCATGCACGTGCCTTGGGCAGGCTCACTCCCTGCCAACGCACAGCATTGCACCTTCTGCATCCTAGCCATCTGCTTTGTAAAACACAGGAGAAGGAAGAGGTTGTCTTCTTCTGGGCTGGCTTCAGCCTCACCTTCCGTGGGGGTCTACCAGTAAGTGTCTACCAGTGGCAGGCTGGGGTGGATGGGGCAATATTAACCCTCCTTTGAGCAGGTCAGAGGAAGATCTGTGTCCTTAAATGCTCTTTCTGAGAGCCAACCTTCCTCCTTCAAAAAGTTGTTGCTGGGGGGTGGGGGGGTGGGGGTGTTTAACCCTTTGCTGACTCCATTGCCCAGCTGCAAATGTGAAGTGCAAAATTCCCAGGGCAAGGCAGCCTTGTGTTGCCTTGTGGTCTGTGGAGGTGCCACCCACAGCCCTGTCCTTGTGCACACTCGAAGGCTTTGTGAAGGAAGAACATTTTGTGAAGAGGTGAGCAGGCCAGGCCCCGTGGGACTCATCCCCTGCCTGTATGTGGCTCTGGTCAGGACCTGGTGGTGGAGCAAAGGGGGGTACCCATGTCAGGGCAGCTCTGAAGAGTTGTAGGTGGTGACGTGCTTTTAATACTGGGCAAGACCGGGAAGGGGATTTTTGCCTGGTTTCATGCTTGCGTGTGGGACAAGCAGCAGTTCTGGCATCCCCACGTCCACTGGCAGAGCATGGCATTTGGGAAGAGCAGTTGTTCCTCCCCCAGCTGCTCACCCCACCTCTGCCACTGAGGCTGGGGACCTCAGCAGCTCAGCTGTCCATGTAGCAGCTGCTGAACACCCGTGGTGTGTGAGCCTGCAAGGAGGGTGGATGGGGCCTCACTGGGAGTTACCTCCGCAAGGGGTGCGGAGCTGCTGCTGCTCAGGTGATGGAGCAGCCAGGGCAGGGACTGCAGGACCACCCCTGGACAGCCTTACTATCAGTTGGTTGCATCCTGCTCTGAATCCTGAACAGAAGCAGCTTCTTTGCAGCCTGTGAAGCCATGGCAGAGGTCACGCGGTGGCCAGCAGTTCCAACACACTGCCAAATCTCCCAGACTAAAGGGATTCCTTACCTGCTCCAGCTCCTCTTCAAGCTCTCCACGGGTTACACAGGACCTTCCCCCTCCAACCTTCTTGTTCCCGAGGTGGCAGCTCCAGCGCTTGCTGATCCCTGCATGGGGACAGGGCTGTGGTGAGGGTAGCAATGGTCAGACCACCCTGGCCAGGCTGGTTGGCACTGCCTAGTCCGGTATCGCAGTCCTGCTGCACCAGCCCGGGAAGAATTAGTGCTGGTAAAGGCACAACAGGGTTTCATGGCGGCAAAGTGCCTAAGATCAACCTGAAAAGAAGCCGCTTCCCCTGAAGTGATGGGAACAGCTTCCTGACAGCAACAAGATGTTGATTTTGGTCTTCACCAAAAATGTAAATCTTTCTAAACACCGGTGCAGTGATCTCCTGGGCAGCTGTTGGCTGGGTACACGTGTACGAGGCTTGCCCCCTTCATTCCGGCAGCAGGGTGTGAAGGCCCTTAAGAAAAGGCATCTGAAGGGCTGCAGCTGTCATCTGCATGGCAGATACATCACACGGCGCCTGTGCATGGTCGAAGCCAGGTGGAGACACTGCCTCATGGGACAGTAAGTGGCCTTTAAACATAGGTCTTTGGGACTAATGTGGACAGGAAAGTGGAGGCCCCCAGGACAGTTGGCACTGGAGTGCAGGACGGATGAGAAGAGGCCAAACTGGGGTGCTCAAGCCCTCGAGAAGACCTTAACCTGAAAGAACTTCCACAGGACCAGCAGCTCCGGCTGTCTTCCTGGTGAAGTTTGAAGTGGTGCCCCAGGCTGCTGAGATAGAAGAGACCTTAAAATATTAGTTACCAAGCTACTTTCTGTGACGAAAAGTGACACAGCCCAAACAAAAGGGCTTGCAGCCATTTCCCCTGTGCTAATGGATTTGCTCTGGCCAAGCGTTTGCTCTGAGGTTGGCTCCACACCAGCTCAAGAAAGACCTTTTGCAGCCAGCGTGTAATTCCCTCACAGTGGAGGAGCGGGCGGGCGGAAGGTGTCTCAGCCAGTATTTATCTTGTTTGCATTGATCCAAGCCCCAGACATGAAACATTTTTTCTCCTTCCCCTTTGTTCCTTCCCCTCAGCCGCTCCCTGGCTCCAGTCTCACCGTGGAGGGGCACACCAAGCCTTGCGCCCCCCCTTCCACCACACACCATGCTCACCTGCTCCACCACTTTGGACAAGCCCAGACCCTCTTACAGGCTGATGTCCCAGCTTGCTGGTGAGACATGCAGCCCAGAAGGCTCAGCCAAGTGGTTATGATGAATTTAGCTGTAAAATGTGTCCTCTGCCCCCAGGGTCACTTCCCCAGAGAGTCTAAAATTATCTGGGGTTGTGTCTGATGTGCTTCACACTTTTACAGCAAGTGTGTGTGCCAGGGACCAGGGATCTGGTTCCTTTGAGAGGTCATCTTTCTCTGGGATGAGGGGTTTGACCAGAGTTACTGATGAGGACTGAGCACCCTGAGCCTCAAGGACATAGATTCACTGCTAGGAGAGTGAGGCAGTGGATGCCAGTAACCCAGCAAGGTCTTACCCTTTCTGTCCCTGTGCAGGAGCACCAGGAAGAGCTCATAGATGTTGCTGTTCCAAAAAATTGCTCCCCCAGTGAGCATCCCTCCATGGAGTGTATTGTGCTGGTGCAGTGCAGACCCTTGGTCTCAGGCCAGGCAAAACAGTTTCCCGGCTGAGCTGTACCTGTGCTGCCTTCCTCAGTACTTTTCCACTTCACTGCTAGTCTGATGGACAGTGTTTTCCAAAATACACAGACTAGGCTGTAAGTTGTGTTCAGAAAAGATTCAGAGAGCAGCTTGTATTCCGATGGGTCAGGCACATTCTCGGAGGGGCACATCTAAACCTGGGACTGAAATTTCAAATCCTTGCAGTCAGTGCCCTGAGATACTGAATTAACCACAAATGTCATGTGCAATACTTCATTGCTAGCTACGTGTAGCCAGCACGATGCTGGAATATTGATTCGGTACCATTTTAGAGGGAATTCAATTAACTAAATTACTATCTTCCCAGCACAGCATAGCTTCAGATAAAATGTTATTATACAGGAGCCATCCCCTCTTTTTGTTGATATAACAACTGCAGCAGAAGTGTAAGAACACAGGGGAAGACAAAAACAGGAAGATGCAGAGAAATGAAAAAAAACCAAACCCACACCAAGAATAAGATTCACCAGCTTTAAATACAGCCTGAGGTTTCATACAAGATAAAACTGACCATAATCCATATTTAATGTCTATTTTGTTCCCTGTACAGAGGAAAATTGCATAATTGCTCTGAACTGCGGTACTGACCGGAGCCGTGTGCGGGTGGTACCGATGCAGTTCTTCCTAGTGGGGATGACGACTCATGATCGGTGCATTTCGCAGCTTGAAGAGGTGTTTTGTGAACAGTGAGGCTGCTCTCTTTAGTCAACTGCTCCAGCAGGACGGTTTGTAGACATGAAAGACCTGGGCAAGATTGCTGCAGAAAATTAAGTGGTAAGCATGCATTCAGGAGAGTGAACCCACTGTAAAGATTATTTTTTCCAAAACTGATACACTGATTTCCATTTATTTGAAATCACATTTTAAAACATTTGTACTTGGAGCTCTAAGTTTGTAGCTTAGAGCTCTGTATTTCAAGGTGACTGCAGCTACAGCTACGATTCATTTTAAGACTTCATGCATTGCTGGCTTGCGATAGTTAATAACTGATAGAAACCATTCAAAGAGATTGATGGCATGTGCTCAGAGAGCTGGAAGCACATCAGTGGAGCACTGTGATTGCAAAAGGCAAGTCTCCTGTCTCTCGTTTTGTCCTGAAACACTTCTGCTAAAAAAAGCACTTTCATCAGGCCCAGAATATTCCTGACTTTCCGCTCACCGAACTGGCATTTTCATATCTTGGCTTAAAAGTCTGTGACCGGTTCCAGCCCCCTGAAGTGTACAATGTGTGCTAACGATCACCAAAATAGCCTGCCCCTGTGTCAAAGCTCTGAATTCATCCCTGTGCCACCAGCGCGGGGGTCTTGCAAGAAGCATGTGTGACCTGGGACCGGAGGAGTTCTGCTGGGGCCCGGGTGCGCCCTACCTGTGCCCAGCCCACCCTGCTAGCTGTCCTGCAGAAGATCCCTGGACTCCTGAAGTACGGTAAGTTGTTTCACTTCCAGTCTTAGAAATTCCACCTGGGAACTCAGATGGTCATTGTCCCAGAACAACTCCTCTGAAGGAAGCACAGGGAGAAGGCTGAGTTACAGTTACTGCTGTACCAAGCATCTCTCTAACAGGCAGGGCTGTTGTGAGAGACGGAGGGATCCGTTGTGGGAGACTGTGGGATCCAGTGGCTGGAGGTCACGCTCAAGCAAAAAGTCCCCAGAGCTCTGCCTGCGAGGGGTGGCGGAACATCCTTTTTTACCCAAAGCCCTTAAACCCCAGGGCTGTCGGAGTGGCTAAAGCCCATCCTGCAATTCAGTGCTGCTTCCCTGACCCTGCAGCATCCAGGGCACAGAACCATGTGGCCTCTGCACTGGGGCAGGTCAGAGGAGATGCTTAAGCTTCCTCGGCCACCCAGCCTGTGATGTATCTCAGATCATGTTGCTCCTGTTACCTTTCATGCCAGCCACTGAAGTGCGCTGGACAAATGGGGAGGAAGGTTTGGACAGCTGTCAGTTTGCCTGCCTGAGGGCAAGGACAGACTGAAAATATGGGATAATCACTTTCATTTTGTAGGAGAGCTTGGTTTGGTCCTTCAGCAGTCCAGGCATCCATCCTATGATGTTCCTCGTTTCTTATTACCTTACAGTAGTCTTGTTCTTGCTGTACAGTGAATCCAAGTGCCTAGAAAAGGCATGTATGGCAGAGCTGGCATGGGCATAGCACATGTATGGTTGCATTGAGTCAGCTCTCGTCAGCCTTATAAAGCCACCTCAGCCACATGAACCTGATACCCAGGAGGCTATGAAGGGATGCATCCCTTTTGCCCTACTGTATGTGGGCATTTGATCTCTTCAGGCGCAATAACGAGCAGCAGCCGCCTGATCTCTCTCTTGTAATGTGGCACCTGATACACGGCTCTCCTCCAGCCCTTCCCCCAGCTGCTGCGTCAGATCACCTGGTTGTGATTGGGCAAGACAAAAGAAAACAAACCCAAAACCTCCAAAATCACAAAAGGTCACAAATGTTAAGAGAAATTAATCACTTTTCAGTGGTTTTGCCAGTGCCTGGTAAGTCCCTAGGAACCTTCCCCATGATGCTGGTGAGCTTGCTAAAGAGTGATAAATGACAATGAGCCTGACACGGTGTGAATTCAAGCAAACCCTTATGTCACTGCTTTGAAGTATTTGTTTGAAATGCACTTCTAAGGAAGAAAGACATTTTCAAAGCATTCCTGCATAGGTGTGCAAAAATAACCTACACAAACAGTAAAATCTGAAACACAAAAAGATATTTAGGCATTTTGGCAGGGAGCTTAGGTGACGTCAGAAAACAAATCCAAACAGAAATGTTTCTATGGAATTTTTTGTTGTTGAGAGCTAATTGGGAACAGATTTTAGCTTTGGATTTAAACATTTTCCTGCAGCATCTGCAATGCTATCGAGCATGACTATGATGCTCTGGAGCAGAGGAGGGAAAAATTCAGCTTCCTCCTGCTTGCATTATTGCTACAGGTTCAGCCAGTGGTCTTGGGAAAGTCGTGCAACCTTCCTCTCCTGGGAATTTTACCCAGTGGAGTTCAAGATGAATTATACACCTGCCCATTGAGCTCCACCTTTCTGCCCTCATGAATCCAGCGAGCGTTTCTTGCTCCACTGAGACAGAGCTTTGAGAAGAGTGAAGAAATTGGGGTGGGTTAACATCAGCATGGGATGAGCTTGGGCTCTTCCCTAGGTGGGCCGTGTTGGGGAGGGTGCCTCACTGGGTGCCTCACTGAACCCAGGCATCTCATTTCCTGACTCAGTGTGTTAGAGTAAGATCCGCCAAGGAAAAAAAGACAAGTCTTCCACTGGATCAGGAATGTGTCATTTGATGTGAAGCACCCCACAGTTGTGTGCTTGTTAAATCTGACCTGGAGCAGGGAGCAGGGGCATAGCTGGAGGCAGCATAGGGGACCTGCGCCAATCCTGCCCGTGACAGGCTGCAGTGCAATTGTATCAAGTGTGAGAAACTATGGACTAGAGTATTGTTTATTAAGATTTATGTTAAGCCTAATGTAAAGATTAGGCAAAAAAAGATAAGATAACCGCCAGATGTCCAGGATGCCTCTTGTGAAAGATAAGATAACCGCCAGATGTCCAGGAACTGACAGAAACAAGACAGACAACCCCACATAAGGATATATGAGTGAAGGGTCAATACCTCCACTACTTCATGAACACGGAAGTAAAGATGTATAAAAAGGGACTGTTTGAACTGCTCAGTATGGCAGTTGGTGGAGCGCAGACTCCCCTGCCGTCCAGCGCTGTTTTTGCTCATATTCTACTTGCTATAATTAATAAAATTTTAATTGGATTATGATCCGTTGTGGTCTCAATTTATAACATCAAGTAAAACATAAAACCTCAGTCAAAAATGTATGTGCAACATCTGGGAAATGCAGAAATTGGAGCAGCTATGGCACGTGGCCCCAAAGATCATTCAGAGGATGATAAGTGTTGCTAGAAGTCTTGCTGTGGGAGTGGATGGACCCAGACCTGGCCAGGGTTGGACATGAGACAAAACCAGTAAGACCATGACGGTGGCGGCAGGCAGGGCAGTGTGCGGCCGGCTGGTTTGCTGGGAACGAGGAGAGCCCAGCTGACAGCTGAACGGCTCCTCTGTGCCACGGGGGAGTTCAAAGCACATCGCTTAGCGAATATAGATAAAACTCCATTGGATTGTCTAAGAACAGGACCCGTCTGATAGCAAAGCTTTTGAACTGCCAGTGGGTTCGCACTGTACAGGCTGCAGAGGACAAAGGGACCATCCATTTGTTTATACAGTATTTATTTATTTATTGTTGGTATAATACAATTATCCTTATGTTTTATTTTTCCAAAATCAAACTCTTCCCTTTTTCCCCTTATGCCAAAATATAGTCTGGCAGCCCCTCTCTCACCCTCGCTAATAGATCTATCGTCTAAAAGCAGCCAACAGCACTTCAATACCAACGGAATATTTTTGCAGGCAAGTCTACCAGGAGAGGATGGCAGAGAAACCAACAACTCTGAAATCAAAAACCTAACGCAAAAACCTGCACCAGTAGTAGCCTACAAATTCCTGTCTGGGAAGATAAAGCAACTAAATAAAGTTGTCTTCATGCCAGCTGAGAGATCCAGGACTGCCAGGACTGCAGGAGCGGGCTGGAAACTAGGACCATGCGTGGCAATCAGTTAGCTGAGGGGAATGTGCTCGAGCTTGTCTAGACAACAATTAACATGATGAGGCATGTTTGCAGAGCACAGGGGCGTGGGAGACGGATGGCGCCAAGGAAAGGTAACACCTTGCTGTTAATGGCTGGTAGTTAACCACCAATCAGGGATTGCCTAGTATGCAAGGCTTAGCTTCAAGAACCAATCTGTTTAAAACGCGCAGCTTCTGAAAGAGTATAAAACCTCGTGCTTCTGTACAATAAATTGACATTTGCTTGCATCAAGCTGCGTCCCGTCTCTTCATTTGCTGCACAGGACTAATACGCAGAGCTGTTAATGGGTGAGCCTAAGTGAATGTTTAAGACATATAATCCCATCAGTGAGCTGTGACACAGTCCCAGAATGCAATTATTATTGAAGAGATTTATATGTATATATAATATTTGTATATCTAAAATATTTATATATTGATATATATATATTGATGCTCTTATTTTTTTAATGCTGACCTTGTCCCCAGGGAAAGAAAAATATTGATGAGCACTCCTATATCTTTATCTAAAACTCTCCTTAAATTATTTTCCTTAAAAAAACTAAAAATCCTGTATGCTAACAATGATTAGTCAAGTAACAAGCTGTTATATTCCAGATTTCCTTGACTTTTTTTATTTCTTGGGTCTTGTTTCACACCTGTTTCCTATTTTAACTAAGAGAAATGACACAAAAGCACCTCATTAACAAACCCTTTCACACTACATTATGTTAATTGGCCTTTAAAACAAATTGTGGCCCTACCCTTTCCCCTGGGGCTTTGGGAAGCTCAGCTTTCATAAGGAGGGTGGTCCCCTCCTTTTGCAGGGATCCTCCTTTAGGAGCTCCTGGGGCCATCAGGGAGGTCTCAAAATCCTAGAGTGCAAGTAAAATAGATCAACAGAGTAACTCACGGTGAAGGGATTTTAAAACCGAGCCTTGCCACAGCACAGCCAACTTTATTTTATGCTGTTTACAATCAAAAGAGTGCTTTTAAATGGGGTCTGATCGCCAGGTGTGCAAACAGCTCTGGATGCCCAGGGACCTAAGCTTTCACTGGCCAGTATGAAATTGAGGATCTTTGATCCTGAATTACTTCTGAAATCAGGATTTTCTTTTTACTTTCCTTTTCTTGTAATAAAAAGCTGTAAAGGTTACTGGCTTGGTCCCTGTGGGTCCGGGTGTGCTACTGTCCCCCTCCTGCCAGCGGGTACTCCCCCGGGGCCAATGCCAGCTGTGCACCAACCTGGTCCAGCTGTGGACCCACCTGCTGGCATCCGCTTGCAGACTTGAGTGCTACAAGAAGCTGTAACACCCTCTTACCTTCTGCTGTGCCATGGAATTGGGCTGTAAAGCTGTGGGCTCAGGAGGAAAGCTTAATTATAAAGCCATCAGAAAAAAAGCCATGGATGTTTGCATCACAATTTTCAGCAACAAGAGAAGAAATGAGAAGCCGAACTGACGTCTGGCTCCCTATAGATCCTTTCTTTATATTTCACAGACTTGTCCTGTTGAGCGTTGTGTTTGTTCTGTTCTCTCATTTATTGGGTTTAATTTCACAGGCTTGTTCTGTTGCCTCGTCTGCTGGGTTAAATAACGTGTTATCCCTTTTGCAGCTTGGGGGGAGACAGCAGCAACCCACCCTGGCGTATGTTTTAACTAACCCTCATAGCCGTAAATTCTGTTTGATCAGAAACCACCGAGACAGTAAAAAAAGAATCCCTTTGGTGATGTTTTATATGTTTTACAGGTTTTATTGTGGCTGTAGTACAACTGGTGCTTTCCAGGTCTCAGGGTAAACATTCTGAGCGATGGTACACGCTGGTGTTTTATGGCAAGTCACTTGGTAGCAGTAATGGCAGGATCACCATCGGCTTTCTGCTACCTGGCTAGCTTGCAGAAGCCTGATTATCCTACATCCTGAAGATGGAGCTTTGATTAATCTCTGTCCTGAAGCTTTGTGGAGCTGAAGCTGTACGTACTGGGTGTGGGAGACATCGACCCCTGTTGCCCCAGCCACCATGGCAGGCACCCCTGCCCTGCCAACCAACATGGCCAACGACCCCTCTGTGGGGAGGGACTTCCTGCAGCCGGTAGGTGTTGCTGCCAAAAGGTTATATTTATAATTTGTTAATCACACTATCGCAGCATCCTTGGGCTGTATGAGGACCGTCCTCTCCAGCTTCACACCTGGCTCTGTGGGGACAGGCAACTTGGCCTGCCCGTGTGCCCCCATCGTCCTGCCATGGGGTCCTGTCACCTGTCACCCCTGCTCTGTGCCCTGGCCTTGTCCCCCCATGGCGCCTGGCTGTCCTCCCCCAGGCTTCCCGCCATTGCCTCACGCTGCCGCCATGTTGGGGCCGGCCTGCTGCTGAGGTGAGGTGGGGGCCACTGCCTGGCGGGAGCTGCTCTCTCTCCCCAAGGAAACCCGCGCCCTCCTCATGAAAACTGGAGGAACAAAAAAGCTGTAGCAATCCCCCCCGAATGGATTGTTTCTTCCTATTGTGAGTGACTTGGCTGAGCCCAAGGCCTGACGTGATGGGGAGGCACCAGACGCGAGGGGCAGCAGGGGAGGGGGAGGGGTGAGGCCCTTTGCTGGGTGTGGGGCTGCTGCCTCGGCGCTGACACCCCTGCAATGGCGGCCCGAGCTGTGCCCACCGCCTCCGCCGTGTCTGCAGGGAGTGTCCTTGGAGCGATGGTGATGGTGAGGGGGGCCTGGTGGTGCCGCCGCTCTCCCCCCATCCCCTATAATTGGCAGTGAGCATTAGAAATACCAGGCTTTTACTATCCTGTTGTTTTTCTTTTAAAAATTTTCATCTTTCTTGTTTGAATAGTTGGGTGTTTTTCATGTGTTGTATTCAACTATTTAATTTGTTTTGAAATTGCTGGGTAGTATCAGTGTGAAGAAGTTGGTGATGAGAATACCTATGAAAAAGCCTCATCTAAGTGTACTCTGAAGGCAACATAACTGAGGTTCTCCATCTTTAGTTTTGATTATGAGTGTCTCTTAGAAGCTACAAGCTCTCTCTAGAAGCCGAGTTCAATTCTTGCATGCATTGAGTGGCTTTTCCCCCCTCCATCCTTTTTCAGGTTTCCTTTTGACTCCCTTTTCTGTAGCCACTTGTATGAGAAATAGCCTAAAACCATTGCAGACATCAGGTACCATCTTCCACCACATTTTTTTCTGCTGAGAATCGTGCTGTCCATTGACAAGACAAACTCTGTCTCCTTGGTGTCGGAGGCCAGCCGCCGTGGCAAAGGTTTTCTTGTTTTCAGGCTTGAATTGACTCTTCTGTCCATTTTAGTAGGCCACAGATCAAGCCACATGTTAGTGTGATACAATCAACGTGAAAAAATTGCCTACATGCCTGAAATGTGTGTTCTTGTCCCACCTTAGGTGAATTTTCTCTCTGCTTAGCTGACAGCCACCTATGTCCTTACCAGGCATCCCTTCCCTGTGGACCATTATTTTCTTTTCTGTCTTAAGAGGGTTATGACCAACATAGTAATGAATATCTGCACCTTAAAATAGTAACTAACTATACAGAATGGTGTGTCCATGGGCAACAGGTGGTGTGGGAGGTGATGTGACATTTATTTATTTGCATGTTATTACTTTTATTTGAATATTTAAGGAAGACGTTTGTCATATTTCATTCGCTGTTCTGTGTTACAAGCTCGGTATGCATGTATACCAGGTTGCTCCAAGGTTTAGCCGTAAGTATTACATTATGCAAAACCCTGCAGTTTGCTGACTTGTCACGACCCATGGCCATAAACACATACTAACTGAGGAACGTGCATGCACAACTGAACGGGAAGGTAATTGCCCCGTGCTTTATTTTTTGCCAAGCTACCACAGAACGGCAAATAAAATGCAAAGTCCATTGGAGTTCTAAAATAAAATATCACCTTGTTTCATACTTTACAGGTTCATTTTTGCCTCTTGATACGTTTTCCTCTTCTGTTTGAAGGATCTGGAAAGCGTTATGGAATCTGCAGAAGAAGAGTTAGTTGATTTTAATGTCGGTGGCTGGTATTTCTCAATTCCCAGAAGTAAAGTTGCTCAGTTTCCTGAATCTCTGTTGTGGAAAGAAGTTTCTTTACAAGATCAGTCTGAAAATCCAAGATTATTTATTGACCGAGATGGTTTTGTATTTAGGCACCTTCATTATTACATGCAGACTTCAAAGTTATCTCTTTTCAGCTGTGCTGAATTGAATTTACTGTATGAGCAAGCATTTGTTTTGCAGCTGACACCTTTATTACAGGTAAAGTGGGATGTTCTATGTGGCTTTTCTATATCTTTTTTTTTTTTCCGTTCTTAGATAATATTGTCTGTAGAAGGATGTCAAAGGGTTTGTGCATATAACTTTATCAATGCTTGCGATAGATATCCAAACAAATAATTGCCACGTCCAACTCATCTGCCTCAGCTGGTGAGTACAGAAGATGTTACAGATTTCATGCCTGACCTTTCTGTAAGAGCTCATTCAACAGTCATCACTCGCTTTCTTTTAAATAAAGTTAAAGCAAGCAGAGGCTTTTATCTGCCAATTGTTGTGCTTGACGATGATTATACTGACCAGTCTTGTTGAAAATGAACGCTCCAGACTGAAGAAGGTGGGACTGCCCTTTCTGTTCGTCCCTGAGAAGGTTCAATCTGCCTGAAAACAAAGAACTCCTAATGGCACACCACGGAATTTACCGTCATGTAAAATGGAAAATGGCGATTCTTCCTCTCCTCCTATTCTGTAGCTGCATAAACAGAAATGTTAAATGAATATCTGTAACAAATACTTCATTTTCTATTTAGCTACGAGTGTTTTATATTGCAGTTACAGTGTGGGTTTGTATTGTGCCTGTGCAGGTTGAGTCCATGCTTCCCGGTTGGATGAAATGTGTATTTCCACTCATTAATGTTTGTATTTCCTCTGAGTATAATCTGAACTCTGAGTTTCTTTTGGTTTCTAATACTCTTTTTTTGTGGAATAGTCTCAAAAATGCTGTGATACTTGATATTTTCAACCCAAAATATGAACATCTTGCGTTTAACATAAGTGATTTCTGGATCGTCTTTTAGGACTGTGTTTAAAAATGCAGTATCTCCAAATAGGTTGGTAGAGGAAGACCACCAAGCCTCAGTAGTCGATTGTATTAACAAACCATACAGGATCCCGTGCTTGACACGGACCTGTCGTGGTATGGCCACGAACAGTCCACTAAATACACTTTAAGTCCCTGTCAGCATAACGTTATTAACTCATGAAGGTATTTTATACATGTGCTTTAGAAATCGGAACCGTGGCGCTAAAGTTACTTTGTACTTCATATCCTACAACAGTATGTAACCATTTGTTCCAAGCCCAAAATAATTAATTTAGCATTCAGTAAAAAGGTTAGAAATTACAGACTGTTAGTTACTCCAGTCGCTGAGCTAAACATTGATTCCCCTTTCTAACCATCGAATTCCTATAGCTTATCATAAAGATATTGTTAAAAAGTGCCCTAAAGGTCTTTCAGGCTTTGTGTTGGGTTCTTGGCTCTTTCAGTTGTGGTATGCTTTTATGCCTGCCACTGTGCTGTCTTGAATTTCAGAGCTAGAATACAAAGAAGTGCCATTAAAACCCAAACACTGAAAAAGGGTTGGCTTTTTTGAGCATATGAATGGCTCTAATTATATTACAACTTATAAACATTCTCCACAAGTTAACTCCAGTTACACTGAGGTACCCAAACCCCCAGGATCTAATAAATGTTCTTGTCTGTACACAATATTCCCCAGCGTATTTCAGTAGATGCCAAATACAGCACGGGATGCATTAAGCTCTTTCCTGTGGCTGCTTTTGATTTGTGGATTAATTATATGAATTGAAGTAATAAATAGAAAACCTTTACATATCTTAGGTTTTAGATGGTTTGAAGGAGGAGAAATATGGTTTACCTGTCCAGCCTGCAGATACACCAGTAGCTGAAAAACCATCTCTGAATTACTGGAGAACAGAGGAACGTACTGGCATGCTGTCAGAGATTCCTGCTAGCAGTCCCGCATTCACAGGTGGGTGTCCCAAACTGGTAAATCCTTTTGCTTCCTTAGGAATGCCCACAGGCTGTTGTCAGTTGTTGCAAGCCAGGAACGTTTTACTCCTGCAAAGTTTATTTTGTGCGGTATTTTTTTCATTAGCCTTCTTTATTTTTTAAGAAAAGAGGAAACCCCATGAAAATGTTTATTCATTTGTGCTGGGCTGTAAGACTTCATCCTTTAGTGAACAATAAAAGTTGCACAAGATTTGTGCGCTTTTATTGGCTTTGCTGTACTAGTCAGGTCTCCAGACTGTATATCTGAGTTCCATTTTTCTTATGTCTTGATTTTTCTCTGATTTTCTTCCCCTAGGGTTACATGAAAGAGCTCCCCTAGGGCTAGTGGATACACCTTTATTAGATACAGAAGACAAAGTGCATTACTGCTTTTTGCCACTAGATTTGGTGGCAAAATATCCTGTACTAGTTAATGATGACAATTTGTTATGGCTGCTTGAGAATGCAGCCCTGATCAAGTGCAATTGCAGTGAGTTCCGCTTCATAGGTAACTGCTTTCTTTTTTTTTTTTAATTATTCAGTGAATGTCTAAATCACTTTTTTGTATTAAACTGTTTCTGCTTGTCTTCAATAATACATCGTTAAAGATCAGAATCTTTTAATCTTTTGGTTTGGCTTGGTTTGGGTTTGCTCTCTGCCAGTTCTACCACCTTGTTTATCAGTCAAGAATCAGGAATTAAGGTAGAGAAAGCTTTACGTGGTGACTCTAAATACTTAATCAGTCTTGTATATTTTCAATAGTAAGAAATTCATGTTTCATTCATTAAATACACTTTCAGCTCACAAAAAGACAAGTACTTTCCAAAAGTATGGCAGGATCCCATAGGTCCTCCATCAACACAGTATTTCATCCTCTGTGAACTCGGATAAGATGAGACAGATATGGAATTGGTGCAGTTCTGCTTTGCCATTCCTCTGATGTTAGCACATGGGAAAACCATGTTTAAATGCACAGTGGGATGGGACTGTGCTGGGAAGGGGGCGGGGGGGAAGCAGCCAAACAATCAGGAAACCTCTTACATGAACCTCTCAGGATGCTGTGGTAAAATTAACTTAATTCTGCACTTCCCCTACAGTTTATGCTGTGTCTGGTCTTCTCTAGCATAAACCTTGTTTTTAGAATTGTGTTTTCAAAGACAAAACGTTCCCTGGTGTCCATTGGTCGGCTGTTGTATGTGCATACGTGAATAGTAACACTGAAGGGAGCAACAGCCTATTTCTGCTAGAGCTGAGCGGTGCACAGAAGATGTCAGTACACACTTCCTATATTTTATTTTTATTGTCAAGTTAATTTTCTTCGCTCAGAGAAGATGTTGTTACCTGATGACTTCTCCAACATAGATGCCTTGGAGGAAGAAGTTTTAATTCTGCGAATTCCTGAGCTTATAAATGCTGTGAAGGCCTACAGAGGTAATAAAATATACATAGCTATGTATTTACTTCCTTATGTGCATTGGTTTTAATGTTACCTTGTGAAACTGGGTGTCTGAAACAAATTATATTAATATGATCAACACTGAGGTGAATAGTCTTATCAACTTATTTCCATAAATGTTGAGAATAGTGGAATATACTGTGGTGATTATTAACTGCTGCCCTTCTGGAACATGCTCTTGACCACCTTTCCTTGCAGGTGGCTGCTCCACGCTGTCCCCTGCCACGGCGGGGGACAGGGATTGGCAGGGGGCAGCAGGGGTGTCCCTGTCACCATCCCCACTCTATGCCATGGCACTGGGGCTGCTGGTTAACTATCCGGATTCGATTCTGGGACAACTCTGCGTGGGCAGCGACCTGGGCAGGAGCCACCTGCACCTCTCTGGCAACGGCATCCTCTTCCAGCACATCAGGTACCCACCCTGCCTTCATACCGGGCAACAGCAATAAAACCTTTCAAGGGACTATCTGGCAGGTTTGGAGTCGAAAAGGAGCCCTGTTCTCAGCAGCCTACCCTTCAGTATCTGTAGTATTCATTTTCAGCTAAACTTGCAGGTATCTATAATTACAGGAGCTGGCATTCTTCTATTCTATTGTAGGCTGGTAAGCCTAAAATGCTGAAGTAATTCATGTGAGGTTTTTAATGGTCACATGCTCTTGAAACTTAAGATTTATCATTAATTTTAGACTTTTTGTATTTTCAAAAGCATCTAAATGCCCATGGGTACAGGCTTTTTGAAGACAGAAAAGTCACGCTGACATCTCTAGTCCAAGAAAGAATGTAGATTTCTGAATACTGTGTTTTAACTTGATCCTTTGAGGTGTTTCTCCATATGGTAGCATTACTGCTCAGGCTTACCATACTGGTGTACCAGTTTAATAAAATCCCTATTGTGTAGGAAAATGGGTCCTGAGTGCATCATTAGCACCTCTATCCTGAAATCAGTGAAAATGTAAATGTAGAGGTGAGGCATCTTTGCTTTGACCAAGGGATATTTTATTTTTAAATGCAGACACTTACTAGATGAGTCATAAAGCTAGCCATCAAAACCCACATTTTAATATTCTCTATTAAAAATGGTGTGCCATTTTCTTTGCCCTGCTTGTTGTGATCTGAATAAAGAAAACCAAAGGAAGTCAAAGTGGATCGGTTGTGATTCAAGCCCGCTGCAGTTAGATGCTCAGCCATGCATATCGCCATCCACCACACACTGAGAAGCTTCCTGCGCTTTTAACTGTTTTTCAATTTAGCACAAACAGATAACACCCAGTCTGTAAAGGGTGACAGAAACACAACTGGAAGCCCAAACCTGCAGTCAGCTCACCTCTGCGCCCTGCAGCTTGTCTGTGCTTGCTGCTGGCACTGGTGAACGATGCAGTGTAGGAGCAATACCACATTAAATGTTTTGTTCCAAACTATTGCAGACCATGACTTGATGGCTCCATTGCAACAGCTTTATTTGTCTGTGCTGCACAGTTCTCCATACAAAAATGATGTGGAAAGTTACAGGTAAAGCTCAGCAGGTGCAAAAAACTTTTTTAGGAGAATTCGTATTTCCTGACTTGTGCTCATTAAAAATCAGCAGTAAAAATATAAAGCAATGATAAAAGGTTTAGTGATTCCCTCTCCTTTTGGATAGGAACTGGCTGGGAACTTGCCGGCTTCCTCTCACCAAGAATATTTCTGAAATCAAAGAGCTCTGTACTTATCTGGACCAAAGGGACGCCATGTACAAGCCAATGAAAGATGCTTTAAGATGCTATCTGAAACAACAGGCACCAGCAGAGAGCACAGATTATAGTAAGTCAAGATTTCTCAAGAGCTCTTTCATTTTAAAGTAGAATGAGCAGTGTTGCCTGAATACAGTTAATCTGTCAATGATCCACACCAAGTTCTGAGGGGTTGTTACAAAAAAGAGCTGAAGGTCTCACTGACTATTGGTCAGCTGTGGCTGACCAGTGAACACTAGAGCAATAATGTTAGGTTCTAGATGAAATACAGAGCAAGTCTTCACTCGATTTAGGTAGTACTATTCATATTTTTGGGTAACTACTTGGTAAATTTGCCACTCTTATTCATCACTGAACTAATTAGCGGAATCCAGTTCCTTCAAGCTTAGATCATCCAAGTTACTTCCATCAGAACATGTTCTACCTTAAAAATGAGGTTTCTTTTGCTCCCATTTTTCTAATGTGGGGCTGTTCTTATAACTCTTGCTATTAAACTATGGAATGTACTTCCAACTTCCAGCCTAAATGCATTCACAGCCACATTTCACTCTTGCTAAAACTGATCTCTACCTTAAATGCTGTTTCTGCTTTTGTTTATCCCTTCTTTTCCTCTAATGCGTTTATAGAAAAAAATCATGACATTTTTCTCTCAGCTTTTATTGTGGCTTCTTAACAAGAGCTGATACGATTCCCTGGTTAACATTGTGATTTTTCTTTTTACCTATCCGTTTCCCCATATTCATAGTATGTAGGTCAGAAGACATCTCTGGAGGTCATTTTGTCCAACTCTCTGCTCTGACCAGGATCAAGTAGGTCAGGTTGCTTAGGACCTTGCCAAGAAAAGCTTTGAGTATCTGCAAGGGTGGAGATCCTGCAGCCTTTCTGGACTGCTCTTCCAATGTTTGGGTACTCCTGTGCTAAATAAAGTTGTATGTGTCATTTCCTGTGTTCCCAATTTTTTTTCCATTGCCTCTTGGCCTAGTGCTTTGTACCTCCAAGGATTTGTCTCCCCTACACCCTCCGTTTGCTGTAGACAGTAAGATCTTCCTTTGACCTGCTCTTAATAAGGCTGAACACAACTGCTTCTCTCCGACTTTTCTGGTATGCTGTGTGCTCCAGGAAAGATAAATTTAATCACACTCTGCACAAGGTAATCCAGTTGAATCCTCCCCAGTATTTTAGACTATGCTACTACCAATCCTGCTGGAGTTGGCTCCCTCAGTACATCCCACAGTCTCATTTGCAGTTCCTTGTTCCACTGGTGGCACGCGCTTTGGGATCAATGAACGCAGACATCCCTCTGCCCCATCCAGGCACAAGCGTCCTGGCTCAGGCTTCAGCTTGTAGGATCCTAACTGTATTTTCTGTTGCTTGCAAACCTGACTTCTTATTTTGTAGTAGTGACCTTACTTCCAGTTTACTCCACCCTCAAGATCCTCTGAGTCTTTCTGTATGGGACGATTATCCTTCCCATTTTAAGCCATCAGCATATTTCACCTGAATAAGGTGAAGTGTTCTTCCCTGCCCCATGCAAAAAGCGTGCATGCAGAAAGGAGTGAATCCTATCAATTCTGAGCTGGAGTTATGACCCTCGAGAAAGAGGGTTTGAATTTAAGTTGAAACAGTTAATGAGTTCTGTGCCATTATCGCGTAGCCTGTCGGATAATACATGCTAGAAAAAGTAACTCTGTGACTCATATGTCTCAGCAGTAAATGATGCCTTAATCGTACATTTTATAGAAGGTGGATAGTCCCGTTGTAGTAGCTACATCAGACAAGCGTAATAGTTGATTCAGTGTTTCGAGGTAGAATCTATTCGTATCATTAGCCATAGCCCTATAAGTAACATTACATGTGACTTGCCCGTACCTTCTGTAAAGGCTATTGTAAGAAACACAGTTCTCCAATCTGAAGCCCTTTCCAGAGTAAGTTGGTTTTTGGGCTTGGGGGTTTTCTTAACAATTTTTTTGAATGCAAATGTGTTTTGCATTTCCTAGAACAATGTCCCAGAACTTACTGACTATAAGCAGTAATCTGAATTATACTATTAAAGATGTCAACAGAAACTTTCCCAGATTGCTATTTGTTGCCACACTGAAGTAAGAAAGATGTGGGCTGAACCCAGACTAAAATATATCCAAAGCTGTTATGTTACACCCGCTCACTGTACGGAACAGCAATCTGAGGCTTGCACCTGCCCTGATACTGTCACCTTCAAAGCAAGTAACAACGTGGGGCTCCTTGAGAGGATGGAAAACGGTGCAGGAGCTCTAATCTGGGTTGCCCTGGAATTCCACCAGCTTTATATTTGCAGACAAGCTGCATCTTCGCTTGCAAAGACCTTTCAGATTTCCCCCTTATTTCTAGTAGTTTGGAAATAAATTATTTCTTTCGGTGGCAATGTTACAGTATACTTTGACTAGCCTACCTTAGGTGACATAAATGTGCTTGCTTGGTAGAGCAAGCATGGCTATGCTAATGCATGTAGCCTTCTTGCTATAATTATTTTTAAATCCGCTGAGGAGAGGTGGTTTGGCTGCAGCATGGGTGGACCACGTTGCCTGCTGTGCTGTGACGTTACGTTCTGACCTGCCTTTTGCTTGCGGTTGGCTACGAGCACCAGGTAAAGGGCAGGGTTCCACCTCTGTGCGGCAAGTGCACTCTATTACTTCACTATTTCCAAGAATTATTATTTGCAATATTTCAATGTAAAATCCCATGTCACACTAATTCGTTATCTATAACAAAACAATTACTACTTATAATTTCTACTTGTCGTTATTTTAGTTGCTGCCTTTCCATTTGTTACTCCATCTCTAGACGCAGGCTGGTCAGCAGAAGTATCCGTATGCTCACTGCATCAGATCGTGAGAGTTTATGTAGGGAGTAACTGGTATGAAACTTATTTACGGACTTTATTGAAGGTATGGGTAATTAATTGTCCTTGCATTGCCTTCATATGAACCCCCCTAGACAGAATTTGTAATTCTGCAGACTAGAATCTATATTTCTAGTAATAAGAATTATTAGAATGGTTTTGACCTGAAAACTTGGAATTATCAGAACCTCACATGTAGACTGGGCACTTTATACTAAAGGAAGTATGTTCAAGCACCTGAGGGAGATAAGTCATGGGCTTCCCAAGGAAGCACTTTCTTAGTTTGGCTAATAATACAAGTAGACTTGATGGAACGGGTTTAATTCTTTCACCAAGAAAGGAAACATCCTGTTTGAATTCCTCTCCCTCTGTAACACCAGAAACATGGTCTTAATGTATTTTTATTTCTGTAGTATCCAGAGCTGCTGTCAAATGACAAGAAAGTCTGTTGGATCACATATGGTCAAACTCTTCTCATCCACGGAGATGGGCAAATGTTTCGGCATGTTCTCAACTTTCTAAGACTTGGGAAGTTATTTTTGCCAGCTGAATTTAAGTAAGCAGAGTGCATTCATGTCCGTTTTTTTATTTTATTAGATGGCTGTGGGGGAAGCAAGCATTGGGATTTGTCTTCTGATTTTCACAGGAATATTACCTAAAAGAATTAAGACTTTTCCTTTTAGTCCTGAAGTGAACTATTCTATCTAAACATAAATTATTGGTATCTAGAGATTAAGAGATACGGTTTTGTTTCAGTAGGCATGCCTTCATTTTAAGGATCGATATGCCAGCCACTTGGTACTGCAGGGTATATCACAGATTGGCGCACTGTGCGTGCACCTTTAGCAACCAGGAAAATGTTTTTATCAATGAGATCATTGCATCCCTTTTGAGATTTTTGTGGGGTTTTTATGGCAGAGACAGCTAAATCTGCTTAGTCCAGCTGAAAAATACTCGATCTGCCCCCTCTGCTGGTACCTCTGCTCCAATGCTGAAAAATGTCTTCCAAATGGCCTAAGAATGGAGGAACACGGGATGCTTAAAGATAAGGCATTTTCCTTCCATACGCACATTGCTCTATTAGGTCTCTAAATTTTATCAATCATCATCAGTTGAGGTGGCTTAAAACACCAGTCTCCTAAGGACAGTCCTTCAATGTGCTTCACTTGCCCCCGAGACTGCTCAGAATCGATGTTTTGGTGCTGTGGCTTCTTGTAGCCGTTTCCCTGCTTCTGCCATCGCGACGTGTTAGAATTCTTTGCATTCAGCAAGGAAGGTCTGCTGGCATCAGTTCTTTTGGTCTCTTCAGTTCCTGAAGCCCTTGTTTGTTGGTTCGTTTCTAGTAGGCAGGATATCCACTGCAGATCACCAGCCGATGTGGGCATGTTTAGCACATGTAGCTGTTTCCAGGAGGAGCACGTGTTTGCAATCTTTTCCCCAAAGTCAACAGTGACATTAGACCAGTGGCTTCTTCGATCCTGAAACCACTGGTTGCTTTCGTGCCTGTCATCAAAGGCATCGGAAGCCAGGTGTCAGGCACCAGCGTTACATCTATACGAGCAAACCGAGTATGTCTGGGAATGTTTCTGGTCACTGAGGCCAGCTGGTGCCTGCTGGTGATCTGCTTTAACCCCCCCGGAGAAGGTGGCTTTGTTCCTCCTGTCCGCTGCAAGTGGTCCCGGGAACAGCTGAACAGCCAAACCGTGCCTGGGAGTTACTGGAGAGAGTGTAAATTGGGCAGGGCCAGGCACCATGCTAACAGCTTATTAGCAGAGTTAATCGTGTTCTAGGGCTAAGAACAGTTCTGGGAAGGGTGGATTTCCCAGTAGCCCATCAAACCCATGAGCTCCCTTTATGGGGTTCCCTATGAAAAATGCCATGATAAATTTTGCACATGAGAAAAATGTCATGAGTGGCACAGAGCAGAGTAGGGTTCCTGCTTCTCAGGGTTTTATCATCAATACCCACGGTCAATTAAAAAAAAAAAAAGAAAAAAAAGAAAAAAAGGACAGACATTTTCACTTAATTAATAGAAGGGCAATAGCTGGAAAAAGCATCGAAAAGAGCAAGGCTTGCCAAGATTCCAAGGTGCTGCTAAAACCCTCTGGTTTAGAAGGTCATTTATTTTGGTTGCACCTGTCAAAAAATGTGTCATCTAATTCAGGATTCCTGATGTAAAATTCAGACTCTGTGGAAGTCAATGGTAGTCAATGGTAAGATTTCTATTAATGTCAATAAAACCAGATATTTTTTTCTCGTTGTTTGGATGCCAGGTATGAAAAAACAACAACAACAAATTAGTTTGGATACTTTTCAGTATTTAAAATGATAAGCTATTTGTCTGTTATAAGAAAAATCATTTGTGTGATGCATCTTTCATTTTGTGTAGTGACTGCCTGAGCTTCCAATATCAATAGATGTTTAGAAAAGATAATCTGGTAAGATCATTTTTCAGTGATTTTACAGTTCAGTTTATTTACAACTTGCAGAGAATGGCCTCTCTTTTGTCAAGAAGCAGAGGAGTACCAGATCCCTTCTCTTTTAGAGGCACTTTACCACTCTGATGCATACAGGTAGGTAAAAATTCTCTTCTTTCTTTTTCTTTTTCTGTCATATAACATCCTTTCATCTGCTCTAGCAGTGCTTGTCCTTTGAAAGGCGTGCAATTTTCTCCTTTCCTTCTGAAGCACAGCTGCTGGAGGGTGGGCAATTCCACTATCTTTTGGGCCCTATTTTTCCCATCAGTTATTTGGGTGCTGGAACAGTAACAGAGCCAAGGATCAGTTGCCTCCCTGGTAACCAAGGAAAAAGGCACTGAGATATTCCCCCAAAGCCCAGATGTTGAGAATACTGCAATGTGTGCTGAAAACCAGTCTGGAGACACCATACTGAGCAGAGACATTCAGATTTCTTAGCTTTGGCTCAGCCTTGGCTTTGCCAAGCCCCAGCCGGTTTCTGCAGACCCACTGGAGGATTCACCAGTGCTGCAGAGTGTAGAATGGTGTATCTTTGATGCAGCATCACAGAAAAGGATTGAGACCAGATGGAATTTAAATATTGATGAATTAATGTTGAAAAGAAGCTGTAACGTTTTGTATACAAATTCATCATTGAACATTTTCTCAGATACTTATTTTTCTATTGCTGACAAATGTAAAAGTAAGATTGGATGCTTTTCCAAAAGATGCTTTTCTATTAAACCAATAATTAGCATTTAGTGTTACTGGAGACCAGGCTTCATAATCACAGTGGTCTTCTGGTCCTATAAAATCTGTGAATCTGCAAACCCTAGTGTTTTCTTTTCTGCTGTACGTGTTAGAGGGAAGGAGAAAATGTTAGAATGAGAGGGATGGAGAAAATTTTAGAATGTAGGCCTTTTGGAAAGTCCGCAGAACCTCTGACTGCAGAGTACTTTAGAAGATGACCTAGCATGGACCCTCTCTTCAATATCTTTTCAAGTATTTTCTGCCCAGGGAGGCTGTGGGGTCTCCTTCTCTGGAGAGACATGCAAGCCCACCTGGATGCAGCTCTGTGCAGCCCGCTCTGGGAGAGCTGCTTCAGCAGGGGCTGGGCTGGAGGAGCTCCAGGGGTCCCTTCCAGCCCCAACTGTGCTGTGATTCTGTAAGAGAGCTCTAGAAGTTAATGGATTCTTACTTTGGCTGCTAACAGGCCATTTAGGCGTTTAAAAGTAAAAATATATCCATCAAAATCTTCCCAGAAGACCATAAGTTGCTGCAGCATGTTCTGAAATACCAGTGCCACGGGCTGTTAGCAGCAGGTACTGCCACAAGTAGTTGGACAGACTAGTGGTAGCTACCAGTATCCCACCAGTAGTGACAGCATTTCCTAGATTTTACTGTAGATGTCTAAGAAGAAGAAATCCTAAATGTCATTTCCCCACTTCCCCATCCCAGTGTAGGAGCCTAACCTCATGTTCCTATACCTGTAGAGCAAGAGGAGGATGTCAGAGGGACTCTGAAGCACCCTACATGGGAACGATAACATTTTACATTCCCTAGAAGGTTTTAGCTAAGGATTAACGCTACCCTAAGATACACTCCTCCACCGCTCTTTGGAGCTTTCCCATCAGGGAAGGTGTCAGTGTCTCTGTCACATACACCAAAGGCCTCTAACACAGAACAGTTAGGCATTTGTCCCTGGAGTTCTTTGCTAGATCATGGGCCAGCTCTGTGGGCTGTCTTAGCAAATCTCCGTCTATAGGAGACAGAGAGCAGCAGTTACTCAGCACTCCCAGAGTGATGTCACCCCTTTGGAAACTGCTGCGCAGCTCAGGCAGTCACTGTCAGGAGCTGAATTTCTTAAGCAGACTCAGAATTCAATTTTGAAACCATGAATAGAGATGGTTGACCTGGGTCTGCCTAGCCAGCTCCCCAAAGTGTCTAGAACCTCTTCTTAATAAAACTGCCCCTCCCCCGCCCCCTCCAGATATGATGTCAAGTGGCCTTGGCTTGGGCTGATCAGCAAGGCTTATGTAAATCCATCGGCCAAGGGTTTGCGGATGCTGGAACAGAGACAAGGGATCATTTTTCTCTCTTGCGTGTCTGCGGCATCACATTTCAGAAATCATTACCGCAGGTGGGCAATACAAAACTGCTGGTCCTTTGTTGCCCTCATGTTGTGTGCTGGTGCTGATTGCAAATGCCTTCCACCCCCCAGTGGTTTAAAAGTAACTCATAATATTAGAGCGTGATAGACACGGGTCCAGTGGTGACTGGAAGTCCTGACAGGTCCTTTTACAGGTTGACGTGGTGTCGCCCCTGGAAAGAATTCTATAATAACTGTAAATATTCATTTTCTAGATTATGGATCCAAAACAATGAATCACACAATGAAGAGCAGGAGTTCAGCAAAGACCCAAAAGAAGTAAGGTTTGGTTTTCAGAATATGTTGCCATAATGCACTTCTAAAAGCAGTCTGAATTAGAAAAATGACAAATTTTAATTCTACAGTACCATTTCGCTTTTTTTCTCTCCAAAATCAGCTACAATGCGAGTGTTGGAAATTTCTCTATTAAAAAAGACCATCTTCATTTTAAAAAGCCAGGCTGTGCTGTAAATTATACAGTTCAAAGCACAAGGTCAGGATCCTCCAGCCTGTGTTAGCTCGGTCTGAGTGTTACAGCCTGCACACTCTTCGAAACTCTTCTTTTGGTCTTGTCATTCACGCTCCTGGTTACTTAGGGCGTCTCTGTCACCAAGGCGGGTGGCAAGCCTGTGGCTTGGGCACTTTGTTGGGGCACAGGAGACACGGGGTCTGACCCTTCTGGCCAAGGAGGACCTAGAAGCCAGATCTCCTTGTTTATAGGTAGTAAAGACAGGAGCAGCAAGCTTATGCAGTGCACTTGGGCAAGACAGCAGAAACTGTCTAGTCTTTGAAGTCAGTGGAAGGGGGAAAAGAACTTTCTGCTCAAGTCTTTGAATACTTTTAGTCCTTAGTTGGACACCTGCAGCTGAAAGGTGTCTTCAGTCTGCTAGAGAAGGGTGACAGGTAAGCGCTGCCTCCGCTGCATTTACATGTTGGTACCGAGCTGCTGTCCCCTGTAGCTTAATGCTGGCGTTCCCATGGCAGAGTGGTCGCACAGCTTGCTTTAGTTTGCCACACCAGTTTTCTTGTACAGAACGTGATGCTGTCAGTTCAGATAATCAAAATGATCTTAGCTGTAGCGGTAGCAAGGATGCTGAGGCGCTGCTTGTGTGCCTTGGCCACTCCAACGTCTGTCTTCAGATTCTGCAAAATTCAGTGATAGGAGCTGAGGCCATTGAGGACAGTGTAATGTCGGTGTTGAATTATCACGGCTGGGTTTGCAGAGCCTTAAGGCACTGTATCCCCCGGGGAAGTGAGAATGCATTTTCCTGGATTAAGAGCTCAGTCCTTAAATGCCTGTGTTAGAATGAGTAAAATATATCAGTTAATATATTATTTTGTATGTATATTGTATTAGGAAGGGCAAAACATACACTTCGTTTCATGTCAATTAGAAATAACAACATTTCACTGGTTTTTTAGGGGTACTCATGTACAGCTGAGGATTTCAGTAAATGCCATATGAAGACATGGAGTAATATAAAAGATCTGAAGGGAAAGCAAGACACCAGTGGGAAGAAGGCAAAGCATTCCAGAATGTTTTCAGGGGTGAGAGAGACAAAAAGGAGGAATAGGCTTGGAGAATACGACGCATCCTCGGGCAGCCTGGTAAACTCCAGCTATTACAAACATTTGGCAAGCCCTCCAAGGGAGAGAGGAATAAGAAGTTGTTTAACAAAGAAAGTAGAAAGTAAAGCCTCAGCAAGTCACATCCAGAAATCACTTTCATTGGCAAAGGAATGGGATGCGGTGAGCTCCAGGAGGTGTGATTTTCAGCACATAGGAAGGTCTGCTGGTTGTACCACAGAGCATGCGTCTCGATGCAACAGTCCTGGAAAGCACAGAGGTGCCAACGCTCCTGTTGCCTCTCTCCCTGGGAAAATCAGCTTTACAATTCCAGGAAACAATCCCACTGTCCAATATGAAGTCAGGGCCGAAGGCGAGCAGCCGGAGCAATACGTGTTCACACACAGTTTGCAAGTTAATCCAAGTGCTGGAATGTACCAATTTGGCACCGTAAAAACTCCCCCCGCAGCAGGAAATGGTGCAGGGAATGTGGGCAAGGAGCCAGCAGAAGGTAAACCACTGCTCTGTGATTGTTGTTTTCAAAGGTGGTGGGAGTAATTAACTGAATGCCTTATATAGCTAAGATACTTTGATCATGCTGAGGACTTTGAGAGTGACAGGCTCAACCTTTTCTTGTTCTCCTGCTCGTAGCAAGTGTTTCCAGTGAAGGAAGAGACAACACCTTGCAAGTGACACCCCTCCCTCTAAAAGACAGTGAGTTGATTGCCGGCTGCTAAGCAAGGGCTGGATTTTGTTGCTTGTCTATGTAGAGTTTGATACTAAAAGTGTGTTAGCCAGAAAGGTGGAGCAGCTTTTAGATTCACTGGCATTAATGAATTGTTCTTTAGTTGGCTCCTTGTTGCTGTGGTTGGGTGTGCTTAAATTGTCCACTTGGATACAGGTATCCTTAATTTAACATATAGACTGAAAGATTTTTATGTTAAACCCAGAAGTTTCCAAGGGCACATGTAAGAGGTAAAAAAATTTGCCTGATTAGCCAAGATACTAAATGCAAATTCAAGAAACCTAAGTGGAAAGTCTCAGTCCGAGACCCATTCCGACACCCCGAGGAGGATGTGATTTACCTGGCACTGCTTCTGCCCGGGGTAATGGGGTGGGTTTTCACAGAACTGTTGGCAGAGCAAAATGTAATATTAATGATTGTGAATGGGTTTGTTACTATATCAGTGCAAGCAGAATTATTATTTTCATGGGAAAAAAACCCTCTTTCATAGCCCATGAAAGAATCCTGGGCTGAATTATGCTTGGGTTCCATTAAGCTGTATGTAACGGTTACTCTGTCTGAATTTTCCACGTGGAAGAGGGGAGTAGAGAAGACCTGTAATGTTATACCTAAGTTTGCAGATTATTTGGTGTGAAGGCAATAATTTACTATCTAGTGGTGTTTCATCTTTCCTGGCAAAACATCATGACAGAATAAAGACAGAGTGAGGCATAGCTCTGACGAGAAGGTGACAATATTGCATGCCCACTTAGAAATGGGCAAACGTGTTTGGCCTGTAGCTGCTGATCCAGGCTTTGCTGTGTAATTCAAACCGTATTTGTTCACAGGAACAAGGGACAGCCAGCAAACCAGCGTTGTTCTGGCAGGCCACAGAAATGTAGGGCTGATTCTCAGAGTTGACCATCCTCCGGTCTTAGGCAGCGATGGCTTTTGCAGCAGCGATGAGGAGAGTGTTGTTTACAGCACCCTGCGGGGTGGCAGCCAGCTGGCTACTCCCAGCGCCCCAGCGCTGTGCAGAGGTAAGGGATGGCAGACTGCACTCGGAGCCCGCCGCAGAGTGTTTGGTGTGAAAACCATTCCCTCTGCCATGGTTTGTTGTCAGCGCTGAGTAGTGAAGTTATCGCAGCCAAACCGCTGCTCGCGTGTAATGGTGAACGCTGACCCACAGCCTTTTCTCTTTCCTAATGTGCTTGTGTTATTTCAACTGTTCCCCGCAGATACCGTCTTTCTGACCTTTGCTCTCTCCCATGAAGAGATGTTTTACGCCAGGCAGTGCCACTTCTTCCTGACCGATGTCATCCTGGACTCAGTAAGGCAGAGGGATCCCAAAGCAATCACAGCCAAAATCGGGAGCCTTGTGAACAGGCTGTGGGTAGGTGCGAGCTGCTCGCAGCCCGGGTGAGCCGTGGCCGCTCAGCTTCCCCGGGCTCCCAGTGGGGTGGCAGCAGCTGGAAACTGGGCTCTTCTGGCTGGGCACCAGCGGCCTGGCTGCCGTGGGGGCTGAGGGGTGGCCGCAGGCCAGGAGGGGGGCACGGGGCTGCCCCCAGCGTGGCACTGGGGCAAGGGCAGTGTGCCACGAGTCCCTTTCCAGGTCCCTTTTTTGAAAGCCAAGGGTAGCCCCTGCAGCAAAGGTGTGGCGAGTCAACCCCGGGCAGCCCACACTACGGCACCCTTGGTGTGGCGGTGAGGTTTGGCCTCCCGTTGCTCCCGCAGCAATTCAGGAATGAAGCGTTGTGCCCCCTGCACAACAGTAGCCACCTGCTGTCCGTGCCGCCCTGGGCTGTGCTGGCTGGCCGTGGCAGAAATATAGGCCTGTCCTCGAGGGGCCAGGAACTTCGGGTTGCTTTTTAATTTGTGTTGGAGGTAACAGATCTCACCTGCACCCCCTCCCCAGCCATCCTGCTGGGAAGAGATCCAGCCAGAAGCATTTTTCTGGGAGAGGGGCAGAATGGGGTGAGGACTTGGGTGACGCTCACCCTTGTGTTTTCCTCTGCGTGTGTGTGTGTGTGTGTGTGACTGACTCCGGCCCTGCTACCTCACACCAATTCTTTTTCATCTCAGTAACAACTAATCTGACCAAGGCTGGACAGGGAACATCTCCCTCCAACAGCTAATTGTGAGCTAGACCTTACCAGCGCACCCACTCGCTACCATTGTTCTCATTGTTCTCAACTCACTGTTGTGTTCTGTTTAGACACGGCAGATCACACCTGGGGAGTTTGTTACCGATTTACTGAACACAGAGAATTTTAAAAAGGACAGAAACATTCCCAAAGAGCTCCTTCAGTGGGTGGAAGTAAGTAGCGCTTGCCACCAGGCGATCTACATGGCTGAGCCTTTTCTCTTCCAAATGCTGTTGGCTTTCTGCTTAAACTAGCTCCCTGTTGCCAGCTCGGTTTGCAGGCAGATTTAAGTTGCGGGGGTGTGTGTGTGCGTGCACATTTTACAGCATGAATTGACTAATGGCATGTATAGTCTTAATGGAAAATTCTGCTGCTCACTTACAAGGTTGCCCACAAAGAGTGGGCAGGAGCTTCCTATGGCTGTTAAACGGAAAGAGAGGGTGATGCCGCCGTTGTGCCATCCACAGGCGGTTTGAGAGCAGCCATCGTCTTGTGCTTTTTCAGTTTTCCCTGCCATTTGCGTGGAAGTACAGCCACTGCCTCAACTCGCTGATCCAGAGAGGGTTTGCTAGATCAGTCTCGTATTTTGTCTTGGAAATGTAAGTTCATGTAACGTTAATGAAAATGTAAGTTCACATAACGTTAATAAAAATTTGACCTAGCTACCTTCTGCACTGTTTTTTTATTTTCTTGCGGCAGGGTGAAGCGAGGGTACACACCTCAGCTGCTGGTTAGGGAAAAGCCTTTTTTTTTTACTCTGCCTTAACTTTGAACAGTGACTTTGTTGGGTCGGGAATCGTGGTACCAGCCTTCTGCCTTATTTCTTATGTCTCCATTAGTGACACGTGGTGTTTATTTCCCCCTAACAGCCTGATTAGAAAAACATTATTTCAATCTCCCACCAAGTGTTCCAAGAGGGCATTCAGATGCCCCAGGGCCACGTGCTCCCCTCAGCACATGCCTCTTCCCCCTCCTGCAGTCCAGGCTCCCATGCTGAAATCAAGACACAATGCCAGCAAGATTCATATAAAGAAAATAACCTTTATTAGACAAATCAATCAAACCCTGAAAAAAACAGTGTCAGGTAAACATTACTAAAGGGTTTTCCAGCAATGCAGAAACCTTTGTAACTGAGAAATTCAGGAAGTTTCATGTTCCTCTTGTTGCATTACTAAATTCTCTCCCTCTCATGACATGAGCTGTCGCTGCCTTGACAGCCCAAAAATCTTGCGTGAACTCAACAATTTTAAACAGCAACTTCTAAAATCTTCCCTGTGCAACCGTTTCCCACACAATTTTGTACAAAGGGGTCAAACTATGTTCTTTGCTGTCTAAAACAGAACAAGATTTAAAAAACATCCAGCTTATAAAAAATAACCATGTGTTTTATTTACAGTACAGGAATTTCCGAACTCAAAGGACCACGGTCCATACGCTGGGGGTAATGTGGGTGGCTGGCAGGTTTAACACCAGAGACTTCAGCACTGCCAAGGGCCCGGCAGCTCCTCCCCGCAGCGGGAAAACCGCAGTTTAATTAATTACTGCTCCCTCCATTGTCTTCCTCAGGCTAAACCCCGACATCACTTCTCTCACACCTGGGGAGCCTGATTTACAGCACTTCATAAACCAGGAGTAAACTGGCAGCAAGTAACTACTAATTTCCAAAAATGCTAATTTTCACTTCCTCCAAGAGTACGGGGAGGATGTCACAGCCACACAGTAAGCCTTGATGTCACTTGTGAACAGGCCACCTCAGAACACAGGCAACGCTTGCTCTCCTGTCACGTTGTGGTGCTTCAAACAACAGGGTTTCAGGTTCAGCATTATAAACAACCTGCTATGCTCAAAACCTGCTGTCTCAGATGCCGCCACCACCCAAAGCTCCTCAAACCAGCCCCGATGGTGGGACTGAAGTACCCACAGAGGGGCTGAGTCGGAGGCGAAGCAAGCAGCCAGTAACCCCAGGGCACAGCCTGGCTGCCAGGACGAGGCATGATGGAGTTTGAACTTGCCACTTGCACCCTGTGCCACTGGAACCTGACCCAGCCAGGAGAGAGAGGCTGGCTGCCAGGCAGCGGCTACGCTGGGCAAGGGGCTTAAATAAGAGCCAGGAACTTTGGTAACTCGTACCTCCTGACCTCTGCCAGCTCCTCTTCCTCACTCTAGTGACACCTCTGCTGGCAGCTCCGAACTCCTGGCTCTGCCTCAGCTTTCCCGTTGGCAGCATGGAAGTCTCCACCCGGGGAAACTTCCCGCTCTCCCGGCGGACGCGGTCAGGATTGAGATGGTTTAGCTGGCAGCTGGTTAGTGCAGAAACCGCACAGGGAGAGGGGAAGAGCTGACGGGTGGTTAAGACAGAGGTAAAGCTCAGCAAGAATCATCTCTAGGAACAATTCACTATAACAATGAAATTGCTTTTATTAAAACAGAAGTGTTAAGCCAAGAAAATAAATTATCGCTATGATAGACATATTTAGAACATAAGGAAGGACGTTAAATCTTGAGCTCCAGGTCAATATAACCCTGAAACAGAACATTACACTACTTTTCTTAAATACCTCAGTTTCTCTTCGTGCCCTTCCAAAAACTTTATAAAATGTGCAGTTTACAGAACAAATAGTAACAGAGTCACTTGTAACAAAAATCTGTACAGCTCATAGCTTTAAAAATAATACATTTTTCCCCCAAACTGCTATGTTACTTACTACTCATAAATATAGGGCTAACATCTGAATGCCCAAGGTCCCATCCAACACCAAAGCTATTACAGGTAGTAGCTGACAGAAACCTTCTTGGGGCTTCTCGCCCTCTCAGAGGTCAGGTTTTGGGCTGTTTGAAAGAGCCTGATTACGTATTAAAAAAAAAAAAAATCTTCACAGGTGAAGACTGTCTCCTTCTGCTGGTCAGAGGCCTGGGGTCTTCAGTGAGTTTGAAATGGCAATCAGTCAAACCTGGAACACAGCACCGTGCAATGGGTTAGACTGGCTGCCCTCCCACGGCGGGGCAGAATCCCACAGGTCCCTCTGCCCTGGCCAGCAGCGGTATCGCTAAGTGTTTAAAACCCACCGTTTGTCAGAGCTGCATTTTGGTGGGGAAAGAACGTTTTACTGGAAGAGCCTCGCAGGAGAAGCCCGGCTCTTCCCCCATGCAGGGGTCTGCCTCTGCACCTCAGGGCTTGCCCAAAGGCTACAGGCTGCTGTCCCAGCAGCCACGGGCCAGCAAAGCCTGCTGCTTCTGCAGCCACTTCAAAAGGCTCGTCCATGACCCTCCGCAGAAGGGGTTCTGGATCTTACATTTTAACCTTGGCTGGTTCTGTTTAGCTGTTCCTGAGCTCCTGTACCTGCAGATCACAAGCCGTAGGCCCACACACTTGTAACACCCCCCAGGGCCAAACCTACAAGCCATCTACCACCCTGCGCCTCAACCGTTCAAGTGCTAACCCAGCCCCTGGCGTCCCGAGCCCTCCACTCCCATGGGAGGGCAGGTCAGGCCTAAGGACACGAGGAAAAAGCTGAGCCAGAAGCAGGCTGGTCGGAGTGGGCTGTGACGTGACTTCCCAAGGGCTGCCACCCGCACGTAGGGAGCCCTGCTTGCCAGGGCTCACCCCTCCTCAGATCACAGCGATTTCCTTGCTGACAAGGCGTCCTCCAGAAATCGGGAAGCACAGGAGCAACATCAGGCAGCTCCCTTGGGACATCCCGACCATCACCTAGCAGGTCGCTCTGCCTGGTGACGTGCAGTTTCCTTTGGAGATTCAAAGGAAACTGTGGAATAAATCCAGCTTGGGGAGAATGCCATAGGTTCCCCAAGGCAGTTCAGAGGGACTAAGAGCAGGACTTCAGAAAACAGCCACAAGAAACAGATTAGTGGTTAGACAGCTGGGCAGCATCCAGAGGAAAGGAGCTCATCTGAACACTGATGACTAGGCTGTGCTCAAACCTCTACTACCTGGAGGTGATTTTGCTTTGTTTGCTTCTGCTTCTTCAAATCAGGGAGGCTTCAGACCGGCTGTTGGCGATAGCCCTAAGGGAGCTGGTCTTCTCTAACTAGATGAATCAGAGCCTCAGAGACCAGGCAGGAGTGCGTGTGGAAAACTGCTCATTAGAAGCAGAAGGCGAGGTTCTCCTGTCTCAGAGCTACTGCCAAACCTTACCAGCACTCAAATCTGCTGGAAAAATCCCCTTCAGGGGCTACTTACAACAAATCCACTTCCTTAGGCGGTATACACGTGCAGAGGGGTCACACTATTGTTGAGGGACTTATGGTGACCTGGCCTGCTTTCTGCAGAGGAGAGAAGCCAGCATTAGTACAGGGTTAGAGGACAACAGCATCAGGACACGATCTAGTGGGAAGTCACTGAGAACTCTTGGGAACGTAAGAGGAGACATGCTGACATCTCAGAGCGACAGGCTCTCGCTCTTCCAGCTCATCGCTCCCCGAAAAAGGCCCAGACCTCCCAGGAAAGGAGCTTAGCAGCATCTGCAGCAGAGCTCCATCCATCCCAGGAGGTTACGTGTGTACCCCAGCCCATGACAAGGTTATAGCTCCTGTGTGTGCAGCATCCCCTCTGGGTGTAGCCTCCAGCACTGCAGGTCCTTCCCAGTGCATCTCCTCAGGGATCTGGGTCACCGTAGGGGAGGCTCTCCCAAATGAGGGGCCCTCACCTGCCCTGGAGGAGGCAAGTCTCTGCAAGAGGAACCGTCACTTCCCCACTGTGACCCCTAGCCCAAAAGCAGCATCTTCAGTCCCCCCATGAGAGGCAGTGGCTTGAACTGGGGAGACAGTTGCAGGAACAGGCAAAGCGAAGAGAGCATTTTGGCTGCTTGCACTTACTGCAGAAATGTACTGGCTGTTTGCAAATCTGGGTTTCTCCTCCACTGCAGAGCTGTGTTGTGAGCCTAGGGGCACGTAGGGGGGTGAGCCCATGTCTTCACAGAAGCTTTCTTGTGGGATGCTGGAGACACAGCCGCTGTCGGAGCCGCTGGAGCCGCTGCCTGACATGCAGTGCGATGACTCTGAGCTCTCTGTTGCTGAGGGAAGAGAGGAAGGTTGCTCTGATGGCCCGAATTTGGCCTACATAACCTGTGCCATCTACACTTGATAATCTATCTGGTCACACAAGCCCGCAGATAAGCCACACTCCACTCTGGGCCTCTTTGAAGCCACAGGCAACAAAATGACTCAAGGAAGTGTAGCAAGCAATGCTGGAGATCGGTGTAGGCTGGCCAGGGGAGCTCGCAGAGGGGAAGCCCAGGGGTCACCGGGCCAGGCTGGCGAGAGCAAGGGACAGAGTGCCTCATACCAGAGATGCAGAGACATGAGCACTGGTCTCCAAGGCCCCAGCATGCGGCGCCAAGCCTGCCACACATACGGCTGCAGATCAGTGGGCACTGTACTAAGCCCCACACCCGAGCCAAGTATCCCCGTGAAAGCTGAGACAGAGCTGGCACAGAAGGGCAGGGCCCTCCTTGCGGTACAGGGTCTGGGTACAAGGCAGGGACTGCCATCACCCCAGCGAGCCCGGTCCGGCTGTGCAGCACAGTGCGAGGTATGGGGATGAGCCCACACAGCCCGGGGTGTGCTGCAGAGAGCGGGCTCATACGTACTCAGTGATGGCTGGCTGCTGGTCTCGTGCTCCAGCTCATCTTCCTCGATGCAGGTCCCGATGTCAAAGGGGCGGCTGGGGGCCAGGACGCCTGGCAGCAGAGCCTGGTCCAGGTACATGTGGAGGTTGAGGGGCCCCAGCAGGGAGGAGGAGGAAGGGCTGTATGCAGCAGGGGTGCTGCCCGTGGAGAGCTGCGCCTGCGTCCTCTTGTACGGGTTGGAATGGTCAAACAGAGACACTGCAATTGATGCTCTGGTCCTGGCACCTGCCAGAAAACATACCAAAAATGCCCTGAGCACCAGTCCTGCCTAGCTCACATGGAGCAAGGCAGAAGGCACAGCTGGTACTTACCTCTGCCTTTCATGATGTAATCGATCGCACGGTCATTGATAGCTGCCTCACTGGGTTTGATGTCCAGGAACGGCTTGTTGCCCACCCCCATGGAAACCATCTCCTGCATACGGATTTCTGGAGAGGAAGAGACCCACAGCCACATCATGAGGTTGACCCAACCCTTGCCACAGGCACTACTCAGCCCCAGGCTGGAGCACTCCTGGTCCAGGCTGCTCCTGAACTGCTGAGATTAGATCTGTTCTCTGCTTGCTCCTCAGTGCTGAGGAGTCTCCAGGGACAAGCAGACATGCCCTGCTCTGGCCAAGTAGCTCAGTGCCATGCGGAGAGTCCTGCCAAGTGGGAAGCCAGTGGAGGGACCCAGCCAGCCTGACTCGGGCAGCTGCCACTCGAGTAGCAGCCTAGATCACAGGGAGAGCAGCAAGCCTTTCAGGAGCACAGCGCATGCTCACAGGGCGGGGAACCCTGTGCTAGTATCTCCTGTTCCTCTCAGGGAGTCCAGGTGGGTGTCCACAGTTACACAGAGCTTGGACTGCTCAGGTTCCCTGGAGATGAGAAGCAGGGAAGGGACATACCCAGCCAAGCCCAGCACATGCTGCTGAGGCTGCATGCCGGCACACAGCTGCTTGCTGCACAGAGCTGCCTGGTCACAGGCTCCAAACCTACTCAGGACAGCACGAGCTGAACAGGGCTCCCGCACCTTTTGCGGCACAGACGCCCCGGGAAGGAATCACACCTTTATTGCGGGCTGCCTGCTGCCACAGGATCTTGGCAATGTCGCTGGTCCAGGCCTGCTTAGTCTCGGCTGAGCTGGCCTGGAGGATGTAGGTGTCGCTGGACTTCCGCCTTCGGAACCAGATCTCAAAGCGCAGGCCACTGTCTCCAGAGTTCTCCGTCAGCCCGATGTCTGCAGTCTGCCAGAGAAAGGAAGAGCAAAGCGTCAACCAGGGCTCCACCAGGAGCAGAGCCAGAGCTACCCCCAGCTCAGCAGAGCCCGAGGGCCCAGACAGGAGCAGGTACAATCTGCACACAGCTGAGCAGAGGCAGCCCAGGCAATTCCCAGTGCTTCAGCCAGTCAGCACCACCTCCCTGCCACATGCACACTGCCCTTCCCTCACACTCCCTGTCCCCCAGAAGACCTTGGCCCCACATCCCACACCATGGAGGGGGCCCAGGCATTACTGTGTGAAGTATTTCCTTCTGGCTTCACTGCACGGCTTGGAGAAGGTTTAGCAGTGGTGGGAGCAGCTCTTCTGCTGGAAGCACTCCTGCTTCCCATTTCAGATCCATGCATCCATGGGGAAACCAGCCATGGACACCTCCTGCAGAAGAGGGAGCTGCAGGGCTGCCCGTACCTTGAAGGAGCGTTTGTAGATATACACATCAAAGCCACCCTCGATTCTCTTGGGCTTGCTGAACAGGATCAGGTCCTCAAAGAGGAAGACATGTCGCTGGCACTTCCTACGGCCCAGCCAGATGGTGAATTCATCCTGCCGCACCAGCTGCCCCTGCTCCTTCAGGTTCACCTGGACACAAGGAAGGATGCTGGTAAGACCCCAGCAGGATCAGGTCTGGGCAGCCACAGGCCTGGGCTTTGAGAGCAGGGTCCCACACGGCTGTGGCCCAGGTGGCAAAGTGGCAGCTACCTGTCATCTTAGGAGGGCTCTTGGAGAGGTAAGGCTGCATGGATTGCTAGAGGCCACACCAGGCTGAGACAATTGGCTCAGGGGAGAGCTGCACCTTTCTCCTAGACATTACCCACAGGTGGCCCTCTCCTGCCACCCTGTGCAGATCTGTGACAAACCCCTGGGGTGGGGACTGGAGGCAGCAGCTAGAGCTTTCTCTTGGGGAAAAGAGGAGAGCTGAAAAGGAAAGGAGTCCCATAAACTGTCAGGAGCACATCTGGGTCAGCAGGCCAGTCCCTCAGTTCTTCCTGCCCCACATCCATCTTCCCCCACCATTAGCCCTGGGGTTTTCCTCCTCCAGTGCTGTACTTCGCATGCCTCTCCTTCAGGTCCCACCTAGCTGACTTTGGCCTACCCCTGGCATCAGCATCAGTTTCAATTCCTTCTTGCAAACTGCTCGGCCCTCCTATCACCAGCTCAAGAAGATGGAAGGGCCCAAGGCAGTCAGCAGCACATAATCTGCAAGGGCTGCCAGGTCGCCTCACGTCACCAGGAAGCATCTGGGAGCACATTTACGACAAACATGTCACCCAGCTCAAGTAACAGCACCCAGGCTGCCTGCCCTAGCAGATCACGGAGACCTCCAAGCCCTGCTGTTCCCTTGTCCTCTGCCTCAGGAGTCCTGCTATGCTGTACCGGCAGACGGCACCCTGATCACTGTGGGAATTTGAGGGAAGGCTCACCATACAACCCAAACATCCCAGGTATAGAGAAGGGGAAGAAGTGTGGCTCTGCCTGCCCAGGCAGGGGAGGGCACTGAAACGTACATCACAGTCACGGATGGCATCCATGGCCAACAGGTCATTTCCGTGCCGGAGCTGAAACTTCACCATTTCCTCAGCTGCACGGAGGTAGCCCAGCTCCTGCTCTTGCGCCTCACTGCACTCCTTGGTCAGGTCCTTCAGAAGCAGGGCATACTTGCTCATCCGCTGGATGGGTTTCAGCAGGTAGGAGGCCAGGTCCATCTTATCTCCAAGCTGCACCTGCTTGAACTGAGAGACACAGCACAGTGAAGGCAGCAGCTTCCCGCAGAGCATCCTCTGCCCCCCGGCAGGCACTGACACCCTCAGTTCTTCCTGACTGGGGTACTCTGTTCGCTCTGTGGGGAAATGCAAGGCCACAGGACCACCGCTGCTGCGTGCCGGGCTCCTTTCCAAAGCACTCACTGCACCTCTGCCCCTGTCCCCCAACATACACTTGTGCAGACAGCTGTGCCAGGAAAGCAGAGGTAGTGCTGAGCATGCCTCAAACAGGGAAATTAAGCTTGTTTAATCAGTGACCCAAACACAAGAGTAATCATGATGCAAGCAGTGGAATTTACCTTGAAGAAGGTATTCCCATGGCTGGCCAGCAGCGAGTCTGACTTCGGCTTGTTCTTGCTATACAGTGCGTACATCCCAAACTGGTCTTTCTGCAAAAAAGATCCCCACGTGAGACCAACACGCACCCAGGGCACGGGGGCAGCCATGCTTTTGTATGTATAACCATCAGTTACTCTAGTGCTTCTGCCTCTCCCAGGCTGCACCAGAGCCTCCTATGGAACCACAAATGACTTTGCTTCAGGTTCATTAAGAGCCAGGGAATGTTCCTGTCCTCCTGCTCCTACAGTAACTAGGACTTTTTAATCCGTTGTCCTGTTACCCCTTGCCCCTTAAGTACCCCAACAGACACCATTCACTTGGTAGCAGCCAACTTGCATGGGGCAGCTCAGCTTAAGACCCGTGCCCCATGCTCCTTTCCCCTCAGCAGCCCTTTCCGACGAGAGCAGCAGGTCTGTGCCGCTCTGCTCACTGAAGCCGTTCCACACTGGCACCACAGACAGAAGACGGGGTGGTTTTATGGAGTAAACATTTTGCTTCCCTGGCGGTATCTCTTGGTAGCAAAGAGCAACAGGAAAGGCAAAGAGCATCTGCTACTGCCTGGGCTCAACCTTGCAGAACCATCCCAGCCCAACCTAGCATTTAAACTGGCAGGGGACAAACCGAGCCAGTACAGGGTCGTCCTCCCCCTCCCAAAGAGGGTCACACAGGTGAGTAGTCAAAAGTACAGGGATCGCTGCGCATAGGAAAGCAGCACATCTCTGGAGAAGCCCAGCCCCAGGGGGAAGGTCCTGATGCCTTACGTGTCGGAGGAAGCAGTGGCTGACCCGCAGGGGGTGGTTGCAGCAGCTCTCAAGCTCTCGCAGGAAGTACTGGCTGTGGAAGTCATAGAGTTTCTCCAGGTTCCCAAAAATGACGCTGCGCTTCCCACGCAGGTCCTGGGGCAGGTCAAGGCGCTCCATCTCAGGGAAGTAGCTATCAATGATGTAGCAAAGCGACCTCACATATTCCCGTTCCGTGGTTACCATCTCATCAATGATGTGCCGCAGCTTGCTGCAATAGGAAACACTCCTCCTTGAAGGCACCCAGACTGCAGCAGGGCTACGGCAGTCGGAGTGCCTGCAAAGCACCGGACTGCCCTGGAAGAAGGTCCCCCTCAGACCCAGCACAGAGATGAGATGATCCCTCAGCACCATCCAAGCTCACATTCACAACTGCCTGTCTCAGCTCTGACCCTGAGCACTGACAAAGCTCGTGGCTGATCCAAGGAACTCTTGTTGGCTTTTCTATTCAGGAAAGGCAAGCCTCAGGGTGGCTGCAGTCCTGCTCCAACCTCAGCAGGACACACGCGTCCCTGGGCCCACCCCGTCCCTGCTCTGGATGCAACAGGCAGCTCCGCAAATGGCTGCGCTCCCAAAATAGGGACAGCAGGAGTCACAGTAACTTCTGTGAGGAGGAGTCAGCCTGATGACTGGAAGCAGTGGGAGGTGATGGTAACCACGGGAGAGAACACAAGCACTGGACCCAGGTGCTGTTGGGCTTGTCCCAGCAAAAATGAGTGGGTAACAAACCTCGTTATCACTTCATCAGCAAACAGCAGTTCCTAGCACAAGTTGCTCTGCACGTCTCCGACAGGATCACTCTTAGGTACTTCAAATTTCCACTGTGAGGCAGTGCAGCATCAAACATAACTACTCCTGCCTTCCCTTCCTCTCAACTTTTCCCCAAGCCAACAACTGTGGCTGTTCAGAAGACCCAACTGTGCAACTGCCCCAGTGCCCACAGGCAGGAGGGCTACTGCGACACTCTCTTGAGAAGCAAACTGCTGGTGTTCATCCCCTGCCATGCGCTTTCCTGACACATGCCAGGATATCAGAGACCCCTTCCAGAAGACTTCACCATTCCCAGCCATCCCAGGGCTGGGATGTCCAGGATGATGCACTATGCTACTCTCCCGCTGCACCTATACCACTGGTTTGTCAAGTCCCCAAGTACTACGTTTCTGCAAAGCCTCGTCCTCCAAATAACAGCAATGTTCAGAGACTCTCTCTCCTGCTTGGGAACTGCTCTTCTCCCTCTTACGGGGCAATCCATGCTGTAGGGGAAGAGCAAGAGATCAGATTTCCCTGCCTCCCTGCCCAGAGGTAGGTGCCAGGCTATGTGGGGACATCCCTGTGGGCCTGCCTCAGCACCATGCACACGTGTGCAGGGAAGCTGGAGCCGCACCTCCATCTACCTGCCCTGAATCCATTGCCAAAGTCACTGTTACTGCAGAGCTCTTCGCATCTTTGCTGACTGCCTTTTCACCACCCTGAGGACCGGAGCTCCGACCTTCACAGCCACTTACCTGCCCCAGCTCTTGGCTTCTGACACAGAGAGGCAGCTCCTCTGTCCCTCCGGCAGGCAGTCTGCAGCCCAGCTGTGAGCAGCTTGCTGCCGCAGCATGAAAGTCCTGTCCACCAGCTCGGTGCTGCTCACCTCTAGCCCCTTAATAAAGACGCCGGTGTTGCCATATCTGGCCGGCTCGCTCAGTGTCCTCTGGCAGCCTGACCACAGGCTCTCACCGCAAGGGAGGTCAAAGCTTTGGGCCTTCCGGAGCATCCTCCTGGGAGGCAGCTTCCCAGAAGCTGGAGTAGATGTGCAGGATGGCTTCACCTCCAGGGTTTCTAATACGCTCTCCAGGTTTGGCTTTTCTTCAGGCAGCTTTGGAGACTTGGAGGCCCCACTGGCAAAAGAAACTCTGCTCGAGTGAGGAACAGGGCTGAGAGCAGCTTGGCAGGCAAATTCTTCCCCAGCACTGACATCACCAGGGCAGCTCAGGGAGGGTGAGGGAGCTATCTCCTTAGTCCACCCCAGAGAGCAGCTGGGCCTGTTGCTGCAGTGGGATGCGCTGCAAGTCCTGTCCCAGTGGGACCTGGAGGTGGCCCCCTCAGAGTGCCTCCGGTGGGACAGACTGCCAGCCTCGCTGCCAGCCTGGGGCTGCTCCCCTGCTGCGGCTGGTTTTTGGTCTGACAGCAGAGACCTCCTCGTTCTCAAGGCTGCTTCAAGTTTCTTTTCAAAAACCAGCTTGGTCTCCTGGCATTTAGACCATGCAAATTTCCACTGCTTGAGTCCCTTGTTGCTCTTCAGCTCACAGGCCAGCTCCTTCATCTCCTGGAACCGGGCATCACTGATGTCTGGGTGCTGCCCCTTGTAATTCTCCAGGCACTTAATCACACCTGCACAGTGTTCGGCAGAGCTGCAGTCCTCCATGCTGATGCAGGCAAGGTGTCGCATCCCTTCCAAGGCCCACTCGTACGCCTGCAGAGAGCAAGAAAAAAAAAAAAGGCAACAGCTAGTTAGAAGGACTCAGGGAAGAATAACCCTAATTTGGTGCCTGAAGACAGGAGAAAGGATCAGTGTGTGGCCACCACAGTTCCTGGAGTGTGAGAGGAGGGGGGACTGCTGTTGTCAATGGGGCTTAACAATTCAGCAACACAAACAGCTCCTTATGCAGAGGGCTTCAGCTGTGCTGGCTGCTCTGCCACAGCTCCACCTCCCTGCCAGGTCCCAGCGACGCCCACGCTGCTGAGCAAATTTGTCCTCCCTGGGCAGGGGGGAGCAGGCGACACTGCTGCCAAGACTGCAGGAATTCACACCTCGGTGTGGCCCTGCTCAGTGTAAGATCTGGAACTTGCCCTCCTCCTTTGCCCAGCCACTGTCACCACTACCACACAGGAGAAGGCTGAGGGAGCAGCAGGTAAGCTGCAGGGAACGGGACTGCTCCTGCCCATGCCATTTCCCCGGAGCACACAGAGGCCTGGAGCTCTGTCACGGCTGGGCTCTGTGGATCACCCTGAGCGCTCCGAGCCATGCTTGCAGCAAGCAGGGATCTGACACCATGCAAGCCCAGTTGCAGCTTGTGCGTTTTCTGCACTTGCTGGCACCTGTATGATGTGCTGTGCCTGGCCCACCTGCCTGGCTCTGCTTGCTAGTCCACTACATGCTTGTCCTGGTTGGTCAAATACAGAGCTCAGCAGTTTGTTTCTAATACTGCAGGAATGCTGGAAGCAGTTTCATGGGGCTTAGCTCTATCAGCACTGCAAATGCTGGCCTCGCTAAAACAGCTCTGCCATGTAAGTTGAACAAGAAAAGTGGGACAAAATGTGGTTCAGTGTGACAGAGGCAAGGTAAGAATGCCTTACCACCATGGCAGGGAAGGGGCTAATGAAGCATCATGCGCTAAGACCTGTCTGTCATTCATAAAAATGAGAGGAAAGACAAATATCTGAATTACTCAGGCTCGTAAGTCACTACTTTCTCTACAAAGCATGGTCTCTATAAGACAAGGTCAAACCTTAGAGCGAGTAAGATGTGACTGGTGCCATAGGCCTGCCCAGGGAACCTTACCGCTCATCAGTGAAAACACAAAGTTATTTGTTAAAATCCAATGCCCAAGACAGAAACGATTTCCAGGACAGGTCTGCCTGGCACCTTCCATCAACCACCCAGGACCAGTGGATGTGCAGAAACACCACAGGCTGCCCTTGACACAAACCGGACCATCTCTAGCACTTCACCTGTCAGGCCCTGTGCACCTGCTGTTTCTGCAGAGAAGCACCACTCGGTGCCAGGAACAAAGTGACCAGCCTTAGACCATTTTCCACCTGCTGCACAGCCTCTTTATGACAGCCTTCACTCCGAAGCTTGAAGCACTGATTTTTATGCAGAATAGAACCTTAGACACCAAGAAAATCCACCCAAGCTTTATGCGGACATGGAGCAGACACTGCATCCCCATCAGGGACATGGTGGTCAAACAGACCAGGTGCCAGGCTCACTCCCTGTTGGTAGGCAGGGCAGGAGGTGCTTCATTCACACAGCACCCAGCCCCTGGATGGGGACAGCTATGACAACCAAGTGCCACTGTTTGTAGGAGAGCTGAATGGCAGCACGTGAGGGGCAGCCTGCGGATTTTGCGGCGTCACTCCAGGGACAGATTCCACAGGAGCTCCCACGGCCGTTCACATCACTCTCCTGAGCTGCAGCTGCACGCCGTGCGTGCCGCCAGTTGCATTACTCATGCAGAGCAAGGAGCTGCTTCACAAACACCAGCAGCTGCTCAGGGAAAATGCTTCTCAAACAGTCCCATGCAGCCACAGCGCAGGACAATCAAGCGAGCAGCAGCCCCCTCTCCTCCCGTTACCGTGCCCAGCGCAGCAACAGGCCCCTGGCCCGCCTCTCTCTTGAGCCAAGCTTTATGCCCTAGACTTGCCTGCTGCAGGGGGCTGGGAGGGGCATGCGGAGGCCAAGGATATGCCAGACCCTGGTGAGAACCTGCATTTAGCCATGACACAGAGGGTCTGTTATTCCCGGGAGGCAGAAGTACATCAGGGCGAGGTGAAATGCTGAGTGCAGCGGAGCCCAGCAGACCCGCACGGCAGTGACGGATGGCCTGTTTTGCTGTGGCTCTTTCAGCTGCTACCCCCAGCTGTAGGCAAACCGACACCAGCCCCCTCCAGCTCTGTCCACAGCAAGGGCTGGCCATCAACGTGGACTAAGGGCATGTCTCACGTCTCTCGCTGTGGAGATCAATGGGTGATCCTACTGAAGGCTGCATGCTGGCTCCCTTTCGATCACCAAGGGGAAAAGCTGAGCTCAAAAGGCACACGGGGCTCTGAAAGAGGGTGCTGAGAGCCATGTGCCAGAGAGGCACAGCCAGCAGGCCAGCCTAGCCTTTACAGCACCCAGTCAGGAAGGCAGAAGCCCTGTGAAGGCCTCCTCCGAGGCTGGGGACCTCACTTCCATGCACAGATGGGAGAGTGAGAAAAGAGGCTTCTTTTCTTGCTAGGAAGCTCTGCAGATCTGCGTGGGGCCGCAGTCAGAAGGAATCAGGGCTGCAAATCACACGGGGAGGCAGCCCCGCCACCTCTCGTCTTCATATGGTATCTGTCTGCTCTTGGCGAGGACTCTGAGGGCTGCACAGAAATGACTCTCAATCTCGGTGGCATTTCTTCTATACCCAGTGCCTGTCGCAGGCCAGCGAATAGCTCAGCCTTGTTCCCTGCACAATGGGGGCAGCCCTCCACACCCCCCAGCTTGCTTGGCACCATGCTAAGTGGCCACCAAGGCTTTCTCCAGTCACACCATCCGCTTCAACTGCCCCTTTTAACACACGCAATGGCAGCCCTCTGCAGGGACCAAGTGTGCCCAGGCACCCAAGGAGGGAACACCCTCATGCAGGCAGGGGTACTGCCGTCATCTGTGTCCCAGTAAGGTCACAAATCACACTCAGCCAAGCCAGGACACTTCCCTCCAGCCACAGGGCTCCGGGTGAGCAGGCAGCCCTACAGCCTCTCTGCAGAGCTGCAAGAGTTGCTCATGTCTAAGAGGAGGCACCTGTGTGAGGCGAAGCTGAATCTCGCCAACCACATCTGGAACCAGGCAGGAGGGAGCCTGCACCTTGGCTTTTGATCTTTACAGACAAGTTGCTACCTAAACTCTCAATTACAGGATTAAAGACAAACCTGCTTCCTGCATACACAGAGCTGACCTATCCAGCAGCTGCGTGAGGGAGTCAGCAACAGGTTGGTCCTGCCAGGCTGCCGGCGGGAGGCAGGGGCTCTCAGGGACCTGCTGTGCCGTAAGGAAGAGCCAGGGACTTCACTGGAGCACAGTGCAGCACTCAAACCCAATACCCTGTGTTGGCCCCTGCTCATTTCACCGTGGGCAAGACCTGCAGCGCACCAGGGACAGAAGCTCCTGGAGTCTGTTGTCTTTGGTATCACTGAAGTGCCATCTGCAAATACAGGCCAGGATAAGCTGCTCAACCCTGGCTCAGGGTACCTTGCCAGCACTGCACAGAAAGCTTTCCGAGGGTCCCAGATCCTTACCTGAGCCACCTCTCAGATATTACACCTCCCCAACCCAAACCTACCACAAACCCACCAGATTCCTCTGACAGCCAAGGTACAGTGATCTCTAAGACACCTTTGTGGTGGCCAAGGCAGGAGACAGACACTGTGCACCTGCAGACAGATGCCAGAAAGGGCAATTTTAAGGGGGCCTACCTTTGTCCAAACCTCTTCTTTCTGTGGGGAGACAATGACTGTAACTGTATTTCTCTTGTCAAATAGGAAACTGGGTGTCTGAATAGGCAGAGGGTAGAGTAAGCGGATCACAAACTCCCCAACTTTCTGCAGAAGAAAAATGCATCTAGGTGGGTGACTAACTCAGCTGCGAGGTTTCCTTCTGAATTTGAAGTGACTGCACAAGGGAGCTGGGCTGGGGTGATGAAAAGCCAAGACTGATCCCAATGGGAGCAACAATACAGGCAGGGATGCACTACAGCTGTGGGTATGACGACTGAAGCACTGCAACGAAAGAGACCAAGTCCCCATCCTTCTGTGGCGATGTCCCAGGACTGCAAGCCCACTCACTCCCCTGCTTTCCACCACACAGAGAGAGGGAAGCAGCACAAGAGCTGGGACTGTTGCCATGGACAGAGAAAAAGGAACCAATGTAATCAAACAAGCCCTGATCTAGCCTGCGTGCAGTTCCTGCATGTGAGCTGTGTTCCACCCTGCTGTTAGTGAGAGACAGCTAATTGCAGGTCTTTGTGGCAAGAAACAACTGTACAATTCCCCATTTAACAAGACCTCTCACCACCACTATGTCCACTCTAGGTGCCCTAAACTTCACCCGTGAGTTTGGAGAGCAAGATGAGGTTGGCTTGCAGCAAAGGAGACAGAAACGGTGCAGCCAGAAAAGGTCAGTGCTACTGCTGTGAACTGAGCCACGTGCTTCCCAATGGCGACTATACACGATGCCACGTAGGCACTGACTCCAGCTGCCCTGCTCTGCTGTCTGCCCCAGGTCTTGGCAATCAACCCTGCAGAGCTGAGACACCAGTCAGAGCACTCACAGCACAAGGGCAGAGTGACAGGGCCCTCACCAGAACACACGACCGAAGTAAACACTGCTCTCCTACGTGACAATGCCTGCTCCCAGGTGTGCTCCTTTTACTACAGGTGCTCATTTGGGCTTATTCCCTCTTAAGTCCAATATGGCTTTAAGCCACTTTGAGAATCAACTCCTGCTCACAATACTGATGTCTCCCTTACCACAGGCTGCTGCACACACACCGTTAGCAGGGACCTGTGGCCGGAGACTGCCTCATATGCTAACACTTCAAAAAGACCACAGTTAAAAAGCCATTTTACGTCAAAATATACTGAAAGGAAAATTATCCAGGCTAAAACCTTAACGTCACAAGAGCTGCCAACTGGCAAACAGTGACAAGCCTGTTTCTCTGCTAACTCAGAGACCAAGTAGTTACAGCAGAAAGGCTCACCACTCACTTGGACCTGCTTTGGGCTTTCCTCAGGCTCCCACCAACCGATACTAATAGCACCCATGAAGGAAGGGGCAGGGAAAGAGCAAGAGTTCAGGACCTGCAGATGTCCCCCTGACAAGTCGGGTTAAAAGAATCCATTAAAAAATAAACCTCATCCTACCTTCCCATCTGTACACAGGGGGTCCATCTCCTGGCTGCACCCAGCTCTGTGCTGTACATTACCATCCCCTATGGCCAGACTGAGGCAGGACCACTGCTTCAGTGCATCACCTCAGCTCCAGCTATTCACAAGCAAACGCTGCTAGACTAAATACCAGATTGAGGAGTCCTGGTAACCAGAGACAAGGCGGAGGGGGAAGGGGCTGCACTTCACATGAGAACTACTGAAGTGTGCAGAGAACACCCTGACTGGGCACAGGCCAGATCCCCTTTCTTTCACACTGCAAAAAAACAGGGAGAGAAAACGTCCCAACTGACCCCAAATTCAAGCAAAATTCAAAGCAAGCCACCACTCGACACAAAAGAGCTTTGGAGAAAACAATGATGTCTCCTAGACTTTGCAATGCTTTATCCACATCTCCAAAAGCCAAAGCTCCTGCTCACTTCTAGCAAGATTTGCAGCTCTACAAACAGGCAGCTACGCTGGGACGTACAAGAAACCATGTAACTGCAGAGCACAGGCATTTCAGCAAAGCCACAAAGTCAGAAGTAATCTCTCTACGCAGAGGTTCCCTCTCTTCCCCACCCTGCAGCATTCAACTTTTCCAAATTGCATTTGAAGCCCTGCCTGGGATTCATTAGCAGCAGAAACAAAACTAATCAAAACTGTGTTCTATGTGGGATTTAGCTGGTGAAAGCTGAGCTTTGAACACCGAGGAAAGGACTCAGCCTCGACATAAAAACCTAAACCATTTCTGAGTTGCTGTGTAGCTAGTGCTTCCCCTCCTCTCTCCAAGCGAGGAGAGACCACTAAAAATCACCAGTTTGCCTAAACCTAGCTGCTAAGGAAAACAAACTTTAAGTCCTGTATTTGCATTTCTGCCTGTTACCAAGTGCCAGATGCTGTACAAACACTGTGGGAGGGCAAAAGGATGAGAGACAAGTGCGAAGTGCAAACTCCTTGGATTTAAGCATAAGAAAGGAGAACAACTAGATACCCACAGCTGGGCAGGAAAGAGCGAGAGTTCAGGGAAGCAACACTGCGCAGGGTTAGTCTCGGCACGCCACAGCCCGAGCACCAAAGGGTGCTCGTTAGAGCAACGCGCTTGGAAATCCTTTTGCAGCAGCACTCTGGGTGAACGTGAACAGAGCTCAAAAATCCCTTCGATTCCCCTCTGGGCAGCCAGGCTTGACAAGTCCAGGAGAGTCTTAATTACAGAGGAATATAATTGGATAAAATAGGATTGCACGTGATTTCTGCTCTCTTGACGACAGCATGAGGACCCAAAGGGCAAACGTGGCTCGTGCTGGAGCTGGCGTGCAGGACGCGCGCTTGATGTGCAGGACGCGCGCTTGCCCTTCTCACTGCCGCAGCCGCCAGGCAACACCTGGGGCAGCTGTGTGAGGGACAGGCTGACTCAGCCGCTGAATCACAACCAACTGCAATAACGCCTGTTTAAGTACAATTCCGAGCTTCCACAGAACAGCCTATGCCAGTTTCTCTATATATCTATATACAGACGCACATGTATGTCTATATGATGAACATATATGTATTTATACATGTATATATGTATAAAATGACTGCCTAGGAAGCTGGGCAGCAAGTGTCTGAGATTTGCCCTCCCCACAGCTTCTACTGCTCTGCAGCTGCAGAAAACCTCCCAACAGCCAACAACATGCAGTTTTCACTCCATTTTTCCTTTTTGCTCCACAGCCATGAGGGACTTTCCATCCTCAGGTAGCGTCTGCACTGATTTTTCTCCCCCTGTTTTTGTGTCCCACCAAGGGAATTTTCTCAACATTTAAAGCTCCCAAGCCAGAGGACCGGGGTCTGGGTTTGCTCTCAGTAAAATCAGAAACTTTAATGTTTGCCTTTGCTGGATACCAGCCTCCCCACATCTGAGGCACTGCCCATTGTTTCAGCAGCTTCATGCACCCATAGCAAAGCTTCTCTGTCAGTGAAATTCTGCTCACAACTCCTTCTTACCAGAATAAGGGCAGATGCTGTTTCAGTGCCTCGGTATTATCCTCCCTCCTTTCTGATGCTTCACTGGTTACAGACCCACACTGCACGCTAAAATCTCCTTCGGCCACTTTCTTCTCCCTGGCTGCTCCTAAACAACTGGAATCTGGTGGCTGGTCCTTCATTTGGCTACAGCCTACATCAGTCGCTACAGAGTTATGAAACCATCTTGAAGATTGACTTGAAAGAAGTTACACATGTTGAGTGCAACTCACTGATGGGTAAGAAAGCAGAAGGCATGAAGGAGTGAGCATATGCATTTGTGCATGTACGACCATTGCCTAGAGGAGGAGGAGGAAAAGGGTAGCATGTTTTCAGGCTTCTTTTAGTGAAGCGGAGAGCCAAGAGCCTCACGTTCCAGCCAAATTCAAGATCAAGCCACACAGAGATGTGAGATACATCAGTCACTTGATATGCAGCAACTTGCACAACAGCAACAAATCGCTCTGTACAGACACTAATGTCACCTCCAGAGGTTTTTTGCATGCTTCACTTTTTTACATGTCCCGACAGCCACGTCATTACACTGCACAAATATCACTCCGTAATAGTACACCGCAGCGAGGACAGAATGGACTGTGGTGTCCCCTGTCTGCTCTGCACTGGCTCCCTTTTAGTGAGGTCCTCCATGGTCAGGAGGGGATTGTGACACCTCCAGTACACCCTTGGGCCTGCATGGGGAAGTGGATGCTTTCTCTGTGGTCTTCAATTCACATCTCACTTGTGACAGGCTGAGCCAAACTGCTTAATTATTCAGTGATGGGCTGGGACCTCTCTGCACTGTGCTGTTCGGCCACTTGTGCCTTGGGAGATGTGGAGCTGAAACTGAGCCCGAACACCCAGCACATCTTTGTTGGGCCGCCTTTCCTCGGGGTGGCTGACAAAGCCAGAAACAGCTCCCTGGTTTAAGAGCGTGCTAAGATGTGCTTGGAGGATGAAGCCCCTGTGGAGCAGCCAAAGGAGCCTGGTCAGAGGCAGCGAGTGCTTGGGAGAGCCCTGTCCATATGTCCACAGCTTTTGATATGCAGATGGAGCCATTGTGAGCCTCAGCCCCATCTGTACACTGAGGGGAGCTTCATGTCCAGATTGCTTGAACAGATCTATTTAACTCCCGTGACTAAAGGGAATTCCAGCCTCCAGGAGGATCCGAGCATCCAGATGGATGCCAGCACATGAACATTCAGAAAATCTGTCACCCTGCACAGCTCCTAACCCAAGATCAGAGTGGAAAAAAACCCACCCAAAGACCACATTTTGCACACATGCACAGGGCTAGGGTCAGCTGAGGAAAGCCCTCTGCTTGCATCACATCTGACACCAAGTGCAACGCGCTCCCTTTACAGCACAGCTGCAACACAAGCTGGGAAATCCCTAAACCTGCTGGGAGGAAATGCTCCTTCTCTGCCATTACCAACTGGCTACCAGTGTCACCATCCAGCAGATTGAATCCCACCCCAGTCAGAGGGAGCTCCAGACTCCCAGACCACTGTCAATTTATGCTCACAGGCAGCCAAGGACACCGAGGAATATTTACACAGAAGTGCTGTGGCAGCCACACATGAATACAGAAGATGCTTTCAGCACATCTAGCATTGCCCCACTGCATACACAGTGGTGGCAGAACATGTTGGCACTCCTGTGATCTGGGAAGGCAGCTGAAGGGTGATCAGCCTACTCAAAAGATGCTACTCGCTGGCTGCCTCCCCCAGACTCTTCTTTCTGCTGTGCCCTCCAGCAAGGAGGAGGATGTGGCCAGCACAGTAGGAGGCAGAAAGACACCAGGCAGATGAAGGCTTCGCCCCCACCTCACACATGCCACAAATACATCACACAGACCTCATACTGTGCTAAAGCAGAGCCCAAAGTGTTGGGCAGATGCCCAAAAGCATCTCAACCCAAGAAGACCTCACCTTCAACTGCAAATTGTGCTTGGATTGAGCACATGAAAACCCCTAATTAATTTACTGCTGCCCTGTAATACTGACAGACAAATTTATGCACCAATCTAACACCTGTGTTGTGCAACTAGAAAAGAGTACCAAGTGCGAATGCTACCTACCACTTAGCATTCGCCTACTGTCACAGAGCTTGCGTGTGGGACCTGGGGCACTGCTGTGATGCCAATTTGGCAATAAATTCACTGATGAGACAGAGAAGAAAATAGACTGGGCACCAGCAGATCTAGCAGTGAATTACTGGAGAATTCATAAAACAGAACAGTTTCCAAATCACTAATTTTGCAAGACAGAAGAATAAGGGAGAGCTGTAGCAGTTCATATTTAAATGTTCAGGACTTCTTGTTTGTGCAAGAGGGCTATCTCAAACTCTGAGGCAAAGCAGAAACTTTCTGATACATGAGTACCTTTTGATGGGAACGTAAACATTACAAGCTTATTAACCTTGCAAGAAGGCTTCTCCAGCAAAAACCTGTCGGGAAAGAGAAGGGAGAGATTGCATGCATTAACCTTGCATGAACTCTGCCAGAGGATCAATTTTCCAACCTTGAGGCTCAGTCCCCCAACTGCTTCAGGCTGCACATGCAAAAGAACACCCCTGAAATGGGAGCGCAAATCAGACTAGATGTCTGTCTAGGGGCATGACTTCACAAGTGTAACTGAAGAAGGAGAGAGGGAAGAGAGAGAGATCAGACAGCTGCTGTCAGTGCTAAAGCCAGACAACAGTGCCTTCCCCTACAGCATCAGGAAGTCACAGCATATATTCCTCTCTGTTGTGCTACTCAGATCTTCCATCATCACCTTGAGAACTTGCACCAGATGAAAGCTGTTATGTGGGAATGTTGTGCAGCCCAGCCCCAGAAACATAAAGCCAATCTCTACACAGAGGTAAAGAGAGAACAGCATGTGTTAAGCCTCTCCCAGAGACTTTATTTTAAGTCACAGCAAAAACCTCATTTGCTCAGAGGTGCTAGGGGGCAAAGCCGTGTTCTGACTTGAGCATGACTGCTAGCAAGAGACAAGCAGCATGGCACCTGCATCTCTGTTCATACCAAGTGTGCTACAGTAAGGACATATCAAATGCCTCTTTTTCCAATTTAGTGCGGAGTTCTACTCTCCACTTCTCCTCCAAGTACATTCCCCAAGTGGGGAATCATAACAACACCCTTTCAGCAAAATTCTCAAACTGTGCCAAACAGTCTGCAATAAAAAAACCAAAACAAAACAAAACACACTTTCAGGTCACAGCCACCAGGATCCTTTCCAGCTTCCCACAGACCAGCATTCACAACCCTCCTTTTCCTCATCAAAGCCTAAGCAAAAAGAAACACCAATAATTTATCACCTAAAGGGAGCTTGATTCCCCCCCCCCCCCCAAAACCATCATCTGCAACATTATATCCATACATGGTCAGAAAGGAAGCACAGCAGAAAATGAGCCATCAGCAGGTTGCTGTTCTGAATCTTTTGGGGAGAAGTGAGAAGTAACAACATCTGCAGAAGTCAGCTAATTTATCATGCCCTGGATTTCTGCTGTCACATCTAAGATCAGATCCATCTCTCGAAGCTGGGAATGCGGTGCCAGCAGGTCTCAGTCACTCAGGGGACAGGAGCCCAGCAAACCCTGGAGCAGTTGAGGCCAGCAGCCTCCTCTTGCGCTGTCCACAACCTGTAACAGCAGTCCAGGCAGCCCAAAGGGTACCACCTGCCCCATGCACACATCCAGCTGGTTTGGAGGCACGCAGTCCCAGCAACAACTTTCTAGCTGCAGTTAAATTATGCCCACTGAAACGATCATGCAATAACCTCTAATAAAGAGACTGAGGGACAAACAGCACAACCCTGGGATTCAGAGGGACCATGCAAAGATGCACACAGCCCGCAGGGCTCTGTGTGAGCGCACAAAAGATGCACACAAAGCACTCTGATTCATGCTGGATGCATACAGACGCGCACAAGCAACCGCGTGAAAAGCCTTCTCTACATTGTTTTAAACAATCTCAATACAACTCACAAGTCAGCTGGGGTGCCGGGCACTTGGTACTTCCAAGAGCGTTTTTGCAGTGTCTGTCTGCTGTCGGCGTTAGGATGGGGTGTATGCGACTCGGAGGGAAGGTGCATGGAGATGCGCAGAGGCTCTCCTGCCAGCGGGGCGGGAGGGGTGGGCAGAAGGGCCCCAACCCCTCTGTGGGCCCCAGAAGCAGCAACACTTGTTCACAGGATGGAATGAAAAAAGGCTGGCATTCCTACAGCAGCAAGGACAATGGGGAGGGATGAGGAGGCACTGCCATAATCAAATGCAGGCCAGCTGGCCCTCCCCCAGGAAGGGCAGGCACCTCCTTCACTTGCCAAAGGCTTTGTTTTCTAAGCCACAAAGAACGAAGTGTCTGAGGAGGAGAGCCAGCGGAGGAGGAGAGTGGAGAACCCGTGTGGGGGCAGATGCACGTATGAGCGCAGGTAGTCCGCTCCTCGCTCCTCAAGGATGTCACCGCAGATGGAGAGGGCTTGGGCCAACAATCCGCCTGCTCCAAGTAGAGCTCTGAGCTCGTAAGCAGCAGAAAGAAGCCAGGGATGGCTGGAGATCACTACTGAGGAACCAGAATCGGCACAGGCTGATAGCCGGGGGTCCTTTGAGGGAAGGGATCCAAGGGTGGCTGACAGAATACCACTGAAAGAACAGCTCACAGAGCAGAGCCCAAAGAAATCCCAACAGGGGAAACACTTCCATTTCTCAACCCACGAATCCTGAGCAGCAGGACTCAAGAGCCTCTCTTGGAAAGCAAATGCAAAGTAAGGGCCCAAGCTGTACGAGGCTCCTAAGGCCAGGGCAGAGCAATGCCCATACTTTTCCCAAGCACCAAAAGAGGCAGCATTTTGCACAACATCCTGACAAGCAGGAAAAAGCCCCTGGAGCTGCCTCAGGCCCTCCTGTAATGATACAGGCAGCTCAGCTGCAGGCTCCAGGCCCCACACCACCGCATGGCTGCAGGGTGTGCAGACGCTGAGCTGGTGCGATGGGACTCTGCCCTTTCTGGTTGGGTCACTGCTTTCTTCCAGAGTGACTTCTGCCAGCAAGTATCACACACCTTCACTACTTTCTGTAGGACTGGTGGTCACCCCAGGGCTGGCAGATACTACGCCGTGTGCTCCAGTGCATTAGACATGCTGCTGCGAGTTAGGCAGGTGCGGTCCTGACAGGGGACACAGCCCTCACACAGCCGTTTCAAGCCTGTGGTCCAGGCAGCTGGGCACTTTGCTTATGGTAAAGTCAAAAGCATGCAAAGACCTGGGAAATAATTTCACCCAAAGAAAGGCTGAAAAAGGAAAAAATGTGAAGGCTAACAAGGTGAGCAAGGAGAGGGAGACTTGCTCTAACTCCTCCTGGCACTGATGGTGTGCCTATGGCAGTGTTACCTGGAAGCCAGGACAGGCAGTGGGAGAGAAGGGTACCGGGGGATGCCCTTTCAAGCACCCCAGAAAAAAGCAGACATTAGTGCTTTTGGTACAACATACACACCCTTGCTTGGTCAGCTTCCCAGTTCTCCCCCAACGCACTGTGTGGTGCCAGATCCCAACAGTCTTGGAACTGAGTAAGCAAGGGACAGCAGCCAGAGCAGGCCTGATGCCACAGGAAGATGGCAGGTCCCCGAGTGTGCCCGCAATGAGTTTGTGGTACTGGAAAACAATCCTCTGTCCACAGTCAGAGATGGGGAAGGCAGCTTCCTACACCACTCCGCCGGCCTCAGCCCAGCCGTCATCCAGCTCCTGTCAGGCACCAAGTGCTCCTGCCGCAAAGGAAGTGGGGACAAATGGAAACATCCAGCTTGGCATTGGACATGGCCTTGGGGAGGGAACCCTGCCAGCCCATGTGCAAGCTCCATGTGGTCTGGCCCAGCTCAGCCTGCCTCACCGCAGGGAGTTCTGACAGGCCATCAGGAGCTGTCAGGCAGTGAAAAAACACGGTACAGCCTCCTGATGGACCATATGGGGTTGTGCTGTCCTGTCCCATGGCCTGTCCAGCAGCCACAGGCAGCACCCTATGAAACACTGCCCCACCACAAGAAAGTCCAGCAAGCAGAGCCTCCCGTTCCTAGTAGGCAACAAAGTACATGAGGGATGAATAACATGATCCCTGTGGTGGGTGCTCCACTCCCCTTGGCACATGCTGAGATGTTTGGAGAGATCTGAGCTTGCCAGCTCATTACTGCAGTGTACATTGCTTACGCATCTTCAGGCTTCTTCCCTAAATCCTGGGGTCTGGCATGCCACAGGCTCTTTACAAGAAGGAAAAATCAAGGACATTGCTTAGTGCAGACTTCTGCTGTTGTTATCCCCCTCAGATATTAGGGGAGAGAGAATAGGGTTAGGCTGACACTGACAAGATCACTGCAGGAAGGTCAAAGCAGCTCAGCATCAGAAGAGAGAAATCAGTTTAGATAACATCTTCTGCTTTCCCCCCACCTCCCAGACTACACCACCGACTTTGCTTTGGGAAGGCAGAAAGTATTCTGGAGATCAAGATCAAAATAACCAGCACTGAAAGAACTTTCATGCTGCGCAGCAATTTCTGCACTCATCCTACAGCTGCAGGATGTATTCCCAACCCCCAACCCCTGGTTTCAGTTGGCCATCAGCTCAGAATACACACATGCTATATTTACAACACTGGCATTGTTTATAGTTCTGAAACCAGTGAGATCAAAATCCTCCTCCCTCACTAAGCGAGATACCTCTCCTCCACACCAAAGCAGTGTGCAGACACACTGTGCTGCTATCATTCAGTTTTCACTGGGGCTGTGCATCATGAAAGGCATAACCAAGAGGGATGACGCTGTTGCTGCCAAGGACTGCATCCCCAGTTGTCATCCACCAAAAAGAAGCTGTACGAGTGGTACTATGATGCCCTAAGAAAAGAAATGGGCCATTGTTGGGGTCTGTATAACACTTGAGCCTCTAAGAACGGCCCAGGCTTTGAAAAGCTTTGAAGCTGTGGAAGAACACGTATCACCAACTATCCTGGCAGCCCAAGAGCTGCCACCGTGATGTAGTTTCCATGCCTGAACAGAGAATGGATCAGCCATCGTGTGCTACAGTCCAGGTCTGGTGCTCCAGAGATTTCCAGGCTGGGCGGGGTGGGTTCATACAGGACCAACGTTTGGCTTGGCCATGGAACTGCCAATATGCCGAGCAGGGCTGGCACCTTTACATGCCCCAGTTTATCAGAAGAACAATGACAAAAGCCATCCTTAGCAGGATCCTTCCGAGTACCCCCCATGACGGCAAGGGGTGTTCAGGGACCAGAGCAGGCCCTGAATGTCTGTGCTCAGTGAGTGAGCAGAGCACAGGTTCTTGCCATTCTCTTACAGCATGAGAGGCACTTTTCTCTCCACTGCAGGGAGGAAAAAGTAAATTACGTATTCCCATAGCAAGAGCGTTCTGCACCCTCACAAGAAACTGTACAGATGATCTAGAGCAGACCTGCAGAGCATCACCAAACAAACGCAATCCGTACATGTCCCGACAGCAATGTTCTGGGCTGCTTTCTCTACTTTCCTCCCTCGCACAGGATGCTTCGCGATGTTTCCATGTTAACTGAATTTCTTTCCCCCTTCTCTGAGCACTTCTGGCTGCCAAGGCAGCTCAGAGACAGCAGCTAAGTGCCACCTACATCTGGTACAGCTTAACTTTTAGTGTCTATTCTTTCTGGAATTTGAGAACCTCAATACCCAATGTTTGTACAAGTGTGGAATAAATGGAGTACAGACTCCCTGGCCTTCAGTGCTTGCCAAAGCTGTATTTTAAAATGCACTTAGAAAATCCTACTGTTTATTCATCTGCAACTTTAGAAATTAAAGGACACGAAATCCAACTGCAGGTCTGCTGAATGGGTGCATCTGCATTAAATCAAACAGGTGAGAAGGCCAGGCACTCAGCACAGTCACCACACGCATCCCCTCCTCCTGCTTTCCAGATGCCTGGGCCAACCCAGTCCCCTCGTTTGCTCAGCCACACTTCCCAGCACCCTGTTCTGGTGCTCCGTTTCCTGACACAGGCCTCCACGAGAGAGAAGCTGGGCTATATTTAGGGCTGAATCACAGGGTGCTACTCCTGATGTGTCAACAGGCTGAATTTACCAGCATGTAAGGACACAGCACGAACACAAGGCAGGTAGCCTACCCTGGCATGGTGGCCAAGACAAGCAACCAATCTCTTGGCCCTTATTGTCAGAGCCAGCACCACCATAATCCTGTCTGCTGTGGCCATGAGAGGGGCCCTAAAGCTACAGCTGAGACAGGAAGACCTCTGTTCTTAACACATGCAGACATTTTATTGAATACACATCCATCCCTTCTTCCACATACTGACTTGAAAAAAATCACTGCAGACATATGAGCATGAGGGAGCTTTGACAGGTCATAGGTCCAGCTCCCTGTCAGTGCACACACACTGTTTCACACCTTTCATAAACAAGCAAGTTCTGGATTGAGTCCAAGCAGGCTTTTTACTCCGTCCTCTGTGCAGAAGACGCCTTGTCTTACCTTGTCAAAGAATTCGTACAGCCTGACCGTCTCACAGATTCGGTGCCTGTTTTCATCCAGTTGAGTGCAGAACTCCTCCAATTGATCTTTGTAGCTCTGCAGCTTTCCCCTGTAAGAATGCACATCCACAGATGGAAAGTCTTCCCATCGATCCATCTTTTTTAGTGCTTCCTGCCCTCTTCTGCAATATTCCTGAAAGCAAAATGGGATTGCATTTGAGGATAGAGACCTGACATGGACAGTAGATAAGTCTTCAAGGTCATTAATAGCTAGGGCTAATTAGACTGTTTCTTAAGGTTCAAATCACAGGAGCAGGGGTGTACTTGTTTACAGAATAATTCTAGAGAACCCTGACCTCTTTTATGATTTATGTTAGCCACACAGCTGCTTGTAAAGGCCTATATGGCAGCTTGTAAAGGCCTATGCAGCAAGGCCACCGGTCAATTAAGATCAGAGGCAGCGTCACAAGCACATCAAGGGAGTAACCAAAAAAAATCCATCTTCTATCACAGTAGTTATTTTCCTGAAGACTGGCAAATACCATCTACTAATGCGCTGAGCTGGTGGCTTTGTCTACAAGAGAGCAGGGAGGCTAAACAGTGCTAAGGAATGACACACACCTTGGTGATGAACCCTCTACCAATGCCATCTTAGCATCATGGGTTTGGCTGAGCATGTACAAGGCACATACGCTACCAAATCAGACCCTGGGGAACACATTTTTCCAATCAGACAACACTTACACTGGCAACAAGATCAAACTCCCTGAACTGCTTTTGTGCTTGAAGCAGCATCTCCAGAGAATCATCCAGGTTGATTGTTTCCTTTAGCCGTTTTCTGCCAACATTCTCAATCCAACCGCTGACCTAGGAGAAAAGGGAGAAGCTCCACTATTAGTCACCCTGTGCTACTCACCAGGGCAGGCCTTCATGTGGAAAGAGCAAGGAACTGCTCTCTTAACTGGTCATTTCATTACTGGAAAGAACGTGCATGTACACTTCTCCCCCCATCCTAGCATTTCAGCCTGAGCCTCCTGCTAGGAGTCTTTCCACTTCAAGTTACTGAGTAATTGCAAAGCTCTGCTATTGCTCACTAGCCTTAGGCATAAACACGGCAAGTAGCTGCTTGGGCTCTGTTTAGGGTGAGCCATGACCTAATGCGAGCTCTGCAACCTGCAGGCTGGCCTGATGTTCTTATTATTGTTACCCCCAAGTGGGATAAAATCCCCCCGCAGCCAGATTTCCTACATCACTTCCCTTTTCTGACTGGCAGGACATGAACTACATCAGTATGAACATACTGACAGATTCTCCCCCTTCTGCAATGTTACATGGTTCTCTAGGACTCTCACCTACTGGTTTTCTGAAAGCAGCTCACTGCAAAGCTATGCAGTAACTGCAGGTTCCTCAGCAGCGCCCAGCCACTGCTGCAGTTATAAGCCCATATCCTCAAACATGGATAGAAGACTAACAAAAGCATCCTAAAAACAAAGCAGACACAGGAGGCCGGGCAGGGTAACACAGCATCTCCATCAACAGTGGGTTTTAAAAACTCATCAGTAAACTTGTCTGCAATGCTTCAGGCATAGCTGCACCTCGGGGAAGGGACAGGCTAAATGTTTCTTAATTCCCATGCATCCTGTTTTCCTGTATTATCTAAATCCATATCTCAACTCAGCCCCACAGTCAAGGACAAACTCCTAGTCTTGTGAACTGAGAGAGGGTCTGTGCCCACAGACCAAGCCCACGAGAAGATGGGGGTGGGTTCCCAGAATGGGACCCTTACTGCAGCTGCTGCCTAGAGCTCCTAGGCAGGCTTAAAAGCAGGAGCAGCTGCTGCCATCATTGGTGATCTGCAAGCAAAGTAAGCTAGGAGCAGTCAGCTTTGCTTAATTCTATCAAAAGAGAGTTCAGCTTAAAGCAGGGGCAGGCTGCAGAGCCTGCCTTTGTGCATTTTTTCATTTCTGTTTGGTATTAGGAACCTGTGTGTTTAAGGCAGTTTTTCTAGGTTCTTGCATCACACTTCTTGTCCTGAACACATAGTACATGGCGCCTGAGTGTCTACCTCCAAATGGGAAGTCATTAAAACTCTTGGATCCACTTTGGCCTGTGAAAACATCAGGTAGGCTACAGCCTCCTTTGCAAATTCAGTTCTCTCCAGAGGAGAACAGCCCAGAATCCTAGAAGAGCAATGGTGAAACTGGTCCTAGTACTGATCTTTAAGGACGCAGGTTCCTAAGGTGAGCTCCAAAGAGCACACAACCCTTCACAGACACAGGGTAGTAAGCGATACATAAAACTTCTCACTGTTGACAAGCTGCAGCAACAGAGACTATGCGACTCCGTAATCTCGAGGTTGAGTTCACGCTTAGGCATCTGTAACACTGAAAGAAATGATCAGACCTCAAGGGACACTCAGGCAGCCTGAGCTACTTTATGAGTTTTTAAGGTCCTCTACCTACACAGCTATAGGTTGCAAAGGTCTTTTTGAAAGCCAGTGCCTGTTTTCTTCAATCATTCCACAGCTGTGAAGAGTTTCAATGAGCACCCTGTGAAGGGAAGCTTCAGCTCCCACAGAAGTGCAGAGGGGTGGGGAGGGCTGAGCATGGCTCTTGCGCTAAGGACAGGAGGCTGCTCCCCTGCCTTGAGCCTGTGTGCAGGGCTGCACCCAGAGGCAAAAGGAGTGTGCCTGGGGCTGCACCCAGAGGGGAAGGAGTGTGCCTGGGGCTTATCAGATAGCAGAGACCTGAGTACTGCACAGGAATCTAAACAACACAGTGCACAGCAGGGATGGGCAGGCTCACGTGGGGGTTGCAGTGCGTGGCTCACTCCATAGCAGGATGTAGGCAAACCCTGCAGGACCTACAGCCCAGAGGGGAGACACAGACTCATCACCAGCTTGTCATCACTCTGCTGCTTCTCAAGGTGGAGCATGAAGAAGGGCTCCTCAATAGTCTTGCTGGGAGGGTATTTTTGCTCAACAACATAAAAAGACATCCCGCCTCCAAGTGTACAGCTTACCGATGAGCCACTACAGTGTGGTCTTCAAGTATGGAAAAACATCACAGATTGTTATGGCATTTGACTGACCCACACCTAAAGAGCAGCCAGGAGACTTTCACCTGGCATCAGGAGATACAAGTCAAAACAGTACCTTGGTTCTCAGCACATCTGAAAAAAAAAAATCTCACATCTGGAGAAAAAAAATATGTCCAATTCTTATGTTCGGTTGTTCTTTTTAAGGACCTACAGGCTTCACTCTACACCATCACACAGGAGACCAACAGGCCCAGTACCTGCTGCGGGACGCACGGTCAGAGGGTGGCAGCAGGTAGTCACTGGAACCGACAGGCCTTACCTCCTTAAAACACTCTTCCACTTTCTCGAACTCCATCACCAGTTCCAGTTCCTGAATGCGTTTGTTTGACAGCATCACCAGCCGGTGAACGCCCTCATCAACTCGATTATAAAGCACGCTGGCAGCATCAAGTGCGTCTCTGGAAGGGGACACAAGTCTGGTCAGGGGTTTTGCATTAGGTCCTTCCCCCAGCACTTCATGTAAACGTGACCTGGCTAACAGCAGCACTTCAGTCGTCCTCCCTCCCATAACAGCCATCTCCTTACGGAGAACAGAAGCAGAAAGGAGAATAATGCTGGTCCCTGCACATTCCTGTGACTCACCACTCTGATCCCAATGCAGACAACCTGGCAGGAAGGACAAGAGCATCTCCTCCCAGCCAGGCTCCTTGCAAAATTTACTGTCCTTGTCACACTTTCACAGGATACCCGGCTTTTCATAAATGGAGATTATTGTGTCAATGGGCTTTCACAAAACACAGGGTCAGGCAGTCTCAGTGTCTAAAACACCATTTGAATTAAATTTAAATAAGTAAATAAGCAACGACTCAGAAGCATATTTCTCCTGAGTGACAACAACAACATAAAGCACCTGATGCTCCTCCACTCACTCTTAGGATTTCTATCAGCCAAACAAAAATGCAAAGTGTACAGCACTCCAGCACCAAGAGAAATTCAATTTTATGATGTCGTACTGGAAAGATTCATAGACAGAGCTCCCCGTCTTCCACAGGCAGTTGCGCCGACCAAAGCCCAACAGGCAACACCAGGCAGCACTCTCCCTGCCAGCCTGGCCACAGAAGTCAACATCCTCCATGTAGAGGCAGGAATGGAGGGGCTCAGGCTGGAGCCCAGTGCCTTTGGATCTGCTGGACCCCTTGCCAGGGTCTAGGCAAGATGATGAATGTTAGCAAGTTCCTGTCAGATGTGTGCAACACAGGCTCGGGTGAATTGTCCCAGGATTCAAGAGACAGAACAGCATTCAAGCTTATTCTTTCTTTCTTATATTTCTTTATAAATTATATTTTCCCTCCTCTTACTATATATGGACTCAACAGACACCTACAACAAAATACAGCCTCCTTGGGCTGTGCTCTGCGCTGGCGTGTTCAGCCACCTGACCATCTCCCATACTCACCCTAAACCAGCTTTCATTTTGCAATTGTCTTACAACCTTCTGGCTTATGACAGCATGGCTTTTTTTAATCATATTATTAAAATTATCAAAAGCACTTATGAAATAGATAGCTAATAAAACTCTTAAAGCTTTGTAAATGTAAATTAATACAAGCAATTCAGCATACAAATTTATTTATGTCTTGGGTTGCAGGCAACCTTGAACATAGGAAATGCAGCCGAATATGAGCATTTAGTGGCAACCACCCCACAGTTCTTAGGTAGTAGTACTTAACTGACATGAGGTAGTGCAATGGGTCTGGACAACTAGCTCTTGCATAGCAGAAATCCACAGGATTTTTCCATTCAGAATTCCACCCAGTGTACAACAGCCAACTTCTCAAACCTCAGGCTCTTAGAATCTTTTGTTTTTCCTCTTCAAAATGCCATTAGACCAAATGAACTTCTCCAAAGTTCAGCCAAAAATACCCGAATTGTTTCTGGACTAAGATCAGTGCTACCGCAGTGCAGAGGAGACAGGTTCTCTACAGAGAATCTGCAAGCTTCCATGGAAAGATCCTAGCTGTATTACCGCTCCTGCGTTTCCCAAAACCACTGTAAACAAACAGTGATGATATGAGCCTCCTGTTTTGTAATCCTTTCCCAGATCCAACCCAGGAGGCTTCCAGCGGCAGAGCCATAACCACTGTCCAAGCCGAGCTCTGAAAAGTGTGTTTACAAAGCAGGTTCTTGAAGGCCAGTTCCCATCAGCTGCAGTGACACAGCTAGGACAGCTAATGAGAAACAGTTCAGAAGACCGCTGAAAGTTATATTCGGTAACAACATTAATGCTGTTAGGTTTTGTGCAGCAGAGTGTATCTGTCAGGTCCTAGTTTCTGAATAAAGCACCACCATACCGACGGCCAGACAGGTAGACACCCTTCGGTCTTACTCCCGCGGTTCTGAAGTCCTTGCTGGGGAATTTAATTTAATGCTCTCATCCACTCAGGAAAGCACAGCAACACAGCAAATGCTCTTCCTCCCACCGGCACAGACAAGCAAGCACTTATAACTTTAGACATTACAGGCTGTTACATGCACACATTTGCGGTTATGCTCTCGTAAGGCAAAATATTTTTCTAACTTTTCTCTGAGCTTCCATGGAAATCACTTTGGTGTTGATCCTACTTCTCCGATGGCGCTTTTCAACAAGCTAGATTGACCCGCTACACCCTTCTGTAACGGGAGCCCATACATCCACCCAAGCCCAAGATAAAGAAAGCATACGTGGTTTCAGTGCTTAACAAGATATTCCAAGTTGGTAACCTCATGGCATAGAAACTTGAAACAAGAGTTCCAGGTCTTTCGTTAGCTGACCTAGTGCAGAGTGTGGCCTGATACAGGGGCAGGAAGCCAGGGAGTCCCACTCCACTCCTCTCCATGCCTGATGGAGGAAACAGGACCCCAGCTGTCTCAAATTTTGACTAGTTTTCCTTGACAGGAGTCAGTCATAACTTGGGCTGCAAGGCTCTAAATGCTACAGATTCATACACGGCAGGCAGCACATTTCCCAGTCACAAAACACTGGTTTTCCTGAAGACAGCACTGCAACTGTGGGAAAAATCACCCTCAAGGTAGAGGGACAGGAGGTGATTACAAAACAAATGCAAATATTTTTTCAGAAACAGAAATAAGCCTATCACAAGCCTACTGTGTACAGAGGCGAATTCATAGGCATTGTGGACAAGACCAGTTTCTTGGAGCACACTTATGACCAGCAAACCACTCCAGGGAAAGTCAGGTTCAAAAACGCAGTAATAAAATACTGCCAGCCAGTCCAGCCCCTGAGCCCTGAGGAGCCCGCTTCAGGAGAAGAAAATGAGCTTGGGTGAGCTGCCTGCTGCTGAGCTGAAGGACTGAAAAAATAATCCACCCCAGACAGTGCTCTTCTGGCCCCACACATGTTTTTCCATAGACGGATTTATGCCATATTATTGGAAATATTAATAAAGAGCCATACTCCAAAGATCTCAGTAAGACCAAGACTTCCTTGCATGTGCAGCAGAGTGGCAGGGAAAAAGCAAGCTACCAGTTTAGAACTGAGCCCTCAGCACCATCAGATGTGATCCAGGTGTTGGCAAATGCAGCAGCTACACACATCTACATATACTCAGCTACCTTCCCTCCATCTCCCCTGATTCAAGGGTACCAAAAGTGATGTCCTGTTACTGAATGCACACATGGAACACCTTACTGATCCGTAGGCAGCTCAAACTAGAGTCAGTCTAGGATGCATTTGAGAGTTTATACTATGAGCAGGGACTGGACAGAGAATTCATTTAAGGTAAAAGGGCTGGAAATTAGTTATTTTTTGTCTGTAAGTGGGGCTGTTTAGCATATATATAATTATTTGAAATCCCTTACTCTTGTCATTTAAGTAATTTTATTTTCTGTGAATGCCTGCGCAGGCTGTTGATAGACAGCCCAAGGCTGCCTCTTCTCTCGGTCCTGCCAATGGTTTGCTGAGTGACTACACACAAGCCACCCAGGAAAAATGTTTCCAAACAGCTCCTCTGGGCTCAGAGCCCCACAGGGACTTCAGGTGTGGCCTTACCACCATCCCTCCTCCTCCTCTCTGCTGAGTTTCTCCAGCATCCCAGCACCTCAGCTCTTTGTTTCAGGGTCTGGCCATGCTGATTTCACATGTTCTGCCTTGCTTGGCAGGCATTCATTAAAACCTCAACGTCTAGTTGCTGGTCTTCCGTTGCATCTCCAAGGTAACTCCATTCACACGTTGTCAGCTTCTGACAGTTCACTTTTACCAGCCTGACGGGCTCTCTCCCTAACATCCATCTTTTACTCTCTTACACAGAGGAAAATATAAGCCTTTCCACCCTGTAGCATAAAGTAGATGGGCAAACTGAGCCAGCCAAACAAAGACATCGCTCACAGTCCATGGGAAAGTTTGTTTTTGCAATTCACTTCGGCACTTCCAGTGCTCACAGAAGGTACTGATTGGGCATTAAGCATGTTCTCCCAAATCTCTGTATGTCTGTTTACCTATTTACCCATCCATTTGCTGATCCACATCTTTAAAAATTCTTCCTCAATCATTTCTAGTATGCCAGTAAACTCAGCGATATCCTGCAACAGGAGTTTCATGGGTAAATGATACCTTGCATAAACACCTATTTCTTTTTCAGAGTCAGACTTTTTCATTCCTGTCATTCACTGGCTTCAAGGCAGCTTGGACTAAACAAAATAGTGAAAAATTGGTTGAAGAAGAAAAAGTGACTTCCATCCTGTCACACAAAGGGAAACACCTGGTTTTTAAGCACCTTAAAGATACTTTAATAGTGGCCTGCGCAACTGTGAGGAAGAAAAGTAGAGTTGTTTGAAGTCAGTGGAAAGTCTTGTCTAAGCTTAGATCTGTTCGGATGCATTGCAATTTCCCTGCGCAGGTGAGTGTGGTAATAAGTCTTTCACTACATTCTTCCATGGTCAAATCATTCAAAGTAATTTTGCAATACTGCAGAGTCAATATAATTTATAGTAACAAGGAGTAGCTTGATGTCAGTTTATGTTTCCCCAAATCCTGTTTTCATTGGGCAATTATCATTTCAATGGAAAAGGTTCCAAACGTCTTCAGTTTTCTGGAGAAGTGCCAAGCTGTTGTATAATGCTAGGGTAATTTTAAACCTATAATTTAGAGAGACCATTTCTGTCTGAGTCCATCCTTCAAAAAAAGCTAGCCTTGGAGAGTTACACTTTAGTTTTCAAAGCAAAATACCTGATTTATTTTTGAAAATAGATGGCCACAGAAGAGGCATCCAGCAGGCTTGCAAAAGCAGGTGCTGCATGAGCCATGCCTGTCGCTGCCAGTGAGACACAAATAGAAGGGCGCAGGGAAGGAGGCAGCAGAACCATCACCATATTCTGCAGCTTACTGCCTGCCCCTTGAAAAACTGCTCTAACCAACAGCAAGAACAACAGATCTAAAGCGAGGGCTAAATTCAGAGCTCATCCTCTGACTAACCTTGGTTAATTTTAAATGGCAAGAATTCACGAATGGAAGAAACACAACACATACTGACTTTTGCTGGCGTACTTGATTTTTAGGCAAGAATATCACAGCTAACTTGCCCTGTAAAGTCAGATATCCCTGATCATTCTGTAACCTAGAAGAAACACAGTCAGATGTTGCCACATTGGCCTCATCTAGTCTTCCACTTCTGGTGCCAAACTGCCCTTGTGGATGTCTCTACAGGATTCGGCAGAAAATTAATAGGTTCTGGCAACCGGGAGATTTAAAGGATGGTTTAGTCCAAAGACGTTGCCCAGATCATCTATGCTGATACCTTGGCTACAAATCGTTTAAACAGCCTGAACAATGCTTTGGGAAGAAATCCTTCCCACTTTGCAAGGGAAGTCTTGCGTGCCCAAGAGCTGTTTCACAGGAGGAGCAATGCATTAGAGCCATTCTCAGTCGTTAATGCATTTTAGTAGCAACCTATATAACTGCCGTATTTGCAATGATCCCCAAAAAGGTGGTCAACCTCAAATGCACGCTCCTGTTCTCCAGGCTGAAAACTTCACAGGCAGCTGAGGTTAAGATTCAAACGGGCCATGATGAAGCTAATGCAGATATTGCTAAATAAACTGTAATTATTCTCTGCAGCACATGAAGTGCCACAGTGATTTTAATTACCTAATAAAAGTATTTAAAGAACTGGGTACAGTTTTTAGAACCCCGAAGTGTCCTTAGAAAGGCACAGAAGGCAAACACCAGGTTTGGGATTGCCTGTGGGATTCCGGCCATTCATGACGTGAACAGTGGATCCAGCTGAGACCACAGACCCGACCGACTCCCTCCTTACCAGGCCACCTGACAAGCACCTGCACTGGGAGGAACTCATCCAATTAATACAACACACCGCAGACCATAACTGCTGAGAGAATTCTCTTCTGGAGCATGGCTCATTTAAACATGTTTTTAGCAGAAACATACTCTGAAGTCCCTTTAAAAGCAAAGGGATAGATGCATACAGTTAAAGAAGTGTCCAAGTGCAGTCCCAAACCATGACCTTTGATTCTTTCCCCAGCCTGGCTTGCATTCAGTTACAATAAAACTGCATTCAGACTCTGGTTGATTTTAAATCCCAGAAAGATTCATAAAACTGACTGGAAAAAAAATACTGTAAGAAATCCCAAACCAACAAGTAGCATGCTTATGGGGAGAGCTCATCCTGCAGCGGAGCCTGAGATAGGATGTGGAAACACCGTTCTGGGAACACCAAGCATCAAGTTGTGGTCTTCTACCAGCTGTAAACAGCTTCTACCTCCAAACCTCGTCCCATGTACACTAACCTGTTTATGTTTACACTTGTTATCTACGTCAACTGCACTAGTATTAACAGCTCCGTTCCTGGAGTTAGGACCACCAGGGCTTCAAGATGTTCTGCTCAAATATATACCCACTGTCACTTAAAGCCACATACCCATTTCCCTGATAGGTCCTCCTTTTGCACACTCCCAGTGTTCATGATACATATCATAGCAGTGACTGCGCTATTAACTACCCCAGCAACAGAAACATCTACCCAAACTTAGCCGTATCAAAAACAGTGCTTGTGGGATGGTCTGGGCTGAGCCAGGAACTTCAGGCAGTTCAGTTAACATCCTATGCTGGAAAATTTTTGCAATTTTTTTCCATAATATTTTTAAACAGATAAAACACACTGTGTGTCATTAATTACCTAATACCCTGTTGGCACGACAGACATTGCAAACAAGAACAAGCAAAACCAGAGTCTTCTGGGTAAATTCCCACTGAACCCAGGAAGATTTAGGACATAAGACAGCAGAAAATAAACAGCAGAAAAGGAGCTGAGGGGGATAATTTCATGAAAAGCCTAAAAGAACAATGAAAACTTACCTAGACAGAACTCTGCAATCTTTTACCTCTCTGCAAATGCCACAGCTGGCTCCATACAGCACTTCATACACTCAGAATGGCAACGGCTCCACGCTCCTTTATGTGCGGAGCCATGAGGTTTGTTAAATGCAAGCATAAGTGCTTTTTACCAGGCTAAAACCACCACGCAAACAGAGGGAACAGGTTAGACTGTAATGAAAATGAATACCAAGCAGCACGGTATGTGTTTGGATAGAAATGTCGCCGTGTGCTCCTCCCTCCACCTAACACAGGCAAGTAAGGCTATGGAAGGGCGCTGCCACCCGTGCACTAAGGGCCAAAGGTTCTAGTGTCTGTCATCTTCTTCTGTGTTGCCAGCAGCAGCACGCAGGCATCTTGTGGCAGAACACCAATCTTTGAGGCCAGGATCTAAGTATGTTTTTTCCTCTCACTTCAAGGTATACTGAGAGCTTGTCCTACCCAAGAGGTGAAGGTTTTAGGATTAGGTCCCCAGGGGAAAATTGCATGGGACACCTACCAATGAAAGGTGCCTCTTGAGGACCATGTCAGGAACGTGCACTATGGCAAGTGGCAGCATGAGAGGCTCCTCAAGCTCCCAGGGAGGCAGGAAGATGAGCAAGCCCTGGATCAGCAAACCAGGAAAGTGAGAACTACACAAGCACGGAATTATTTTGAAAACGTATAAACACATAGAGTAGCAACCATCAAAGTGGCCACAGCACAGACAGAAACAAACACACCTCTAAAGCAGAAAGGGGGTGGCAGATGGCAGTAACACCTCCAGGAAGGATTTCCCGATGTAGGTTGCCTGGCTGTGACCACCAGTGTACGGCAGAGGCTGTCAGTTTGCAGGGGCACACCTTTCACCTTCCAAACCAAGAATGTCAGCCATCCCAGTCTCCACAGACTGGGACTTACACACCAGACAGCTGTCTCCCCTCTACCCTCACCCCCAACTTGTCTCACATTTTAGATGATCAGCTTAGTCTCTCTGCTTCTACCCCAGACAGACAGAGCCTCAGACAGTGCTTGTGCAGTCCTCCAGGCAGGCCCTCCTGGAGCCCCTGAGAGTCTGTACATTATCTGAGTTTACTTCTGCCAAAAGGAGCTCTAAACCGCTTTGCAGAGTGGCACGTGCCTGCCTTGGAGCATCCCAGGAGTTGCTACTGATAGGAGTCTTCCTAAAGACCCACAAACATGAGCTCCTACAGCACCACACAGCTATAACTCACTGCATCATTAACTGGCCACAGCTTCAAGCAGACCTAGTGCCTCAGTATTGTGTGTGGAAGCCAGGGACAAGCACTGTGGAGGCTGTCAGCCATACGATCGCCCGTCTTTGTTGCTGTCATTGAGTCAGGCCCAGCATCAGGAGCCTGGCAGCTGTTGCTCACGAAGTCTGCTCTGCACTGCCCATTGCCCCTGCTCAACTCAGGTCCCCACCCTGAGCTTCCAACTAGATCACCAAGCCATACTAAAAATAACCAGCTCACAAAACTAGCTCTTGGCTCTAGCCACTCCACCCTCAAAGTACAGAGACTAACTATACTGCCTTCTGCAAACAAAAGGAGAATTCACTCCTCCATCTATTTATAAGCTGCTTATTCACAGCTTGCAAGCACAAATTCTTTTCAGATGAGGAGCTTGGGGGAAGAGATTGTGTTTTTTCTGGTTCCATCTTGCACAGAGCTCAGCACCCAACCTGGTCATTCCTTCACCATTTGAGGTTTTTCTCTTTCCTTCAGCTCTCACATCCAGCCTTGTGGCTATCTTGCCCACCAACATGCAGAGCATGATGCAATCCCGCTCCTGTGCCATACTGAGAATGCAGGTTTACTTGCAGACCCGGACATGTGCCAGGTATATTCTGGTTCAACTAGTATAAAGCATCTTTATATTAATATAAAATGTTTATATCGTACTTTACTCCACTTCTGACTCATAGCATATCTACAGGACAAAAGGCACCACTGGACATTTTGTCTAGGCAAGCATTCCCAGCTCCTGACTATGCTGGAAGAGCAATAATAATGAGAACAACAGTGGAAAATGTCTGGCTAAAAACCAGGTTAAAAGTCTCCCTGCCTTACTGCCCAGCCTCACACAACTGCTTCACTTTAGTAATAGCTCTCACTGCTGCTGCCTTGCTTCTGGCAGTTTCTCTGACACTTCCATCATAAGCCTGGAGAAACCTTTGAAATCCACCACAAAATAAGCAATGCATTAGTCCACCTTCCACGACTGGCCTAGTGAATTGCCTGTGAGCCACACGTTGGTTGATCAATACACTAGATACACAGAAGCCAAAGACACACCTGCTAGCCAACTCTATGTAACGTTAAAAACCCATGTTTATTAAAAATTTCCTTTCCAAAACGGCAAAACTAAGTAGTAACAGCATCAAAGCAATGGATGTCTCTGTGGCATTTGTCCACACTTACCAACAGGAACTGCAGCTAGCCTACCAGCTCTGCATTTCAATCCCCAGAAAGACTGGGACAGCAAAACCTGGAATCCTCCAGCTAACAGACCTGGAGATGTGCTTAGCCTTCAATGCAGCAGATGGTGTGAAGGCAAATATAAAGCCAGCCAGTTCCAACAATGAATAAGTGGCAATGCCGCCTTCAGCAGTCCACCTGCCCCTTTGGGTGGCCAGCCTGCGCCAAAGCTGTCATTACAGCACTTACAGAGGCGCCACAAAGATACTGGCTCATCAGTACCACACCCACTCCGACTCTAGGCCAAAATCAGCCTGGTCCTCCTGGAGGTGGGAGTGCGTTGTGGGACCAGCTGAGCACACAGCATCCCCTTAGCCAGCAACCTGTGATGGGCTGCCTGCAGGATGCGCATTCTGGCAAGACGGCTCCTCCTTTCTCAGCCAGGAAAAAGCTGAGATCCAGAAAGACTGCTTGGGAAGTCCCTCTTTCCCTTTGTGGCTCAGCAGCTGGATGGGCAAGGCTCTCACACCAGTACTTGGTGGAGAAAGGAGTATGGAGACTCTCTGTCAGCTCACTCACTGGAAACAGAGCGTGAGTAGTGTTACCAGTCAAAGTCACTGCTGTGGTGCCACAGCACCCCTCAGGATGGGACCATCCAGAAAGGACTCCTGGAGGCTCTTAAAAGATCTGTCAGAGAAACAAACAGATACACCACAACGCCTCTCCTGCATGACCACATCTCTGATGGGATGAGTTCAATTTCTGCAGGAAAGGAGTGGCATCACTGGTTTAGCAAAAACCCTTGCAAAGCTCGGGCCAGACCTAAGCAGCAATGAGATCCCACTGCCCCGTGTCATCAAACACTCCGAAGGGCATCTCAGCTCTCCAGAAGGGCAGAGCATGGAAACATGCCAAAATCAAGCCCAAGGGAAGAGTTTCATTACTAAAGAAAGACTAAAGCCAGCCTTGTTTGCTGCATGCTCCTGAAAGGTATTTGGCAGATAACATCTGACTGCATACAGCACAAGGCTGCTTCCTTGCCTGTTTTAGCCTACTGTCTGTAACCGGCAGTCAGGCGTTTTCAGATGGGTTTGTCCATCTCTATTCTTACCACCTCCTGGTATTCTTTATGCCACATGAAGCCACAAACTAGCAAGAAAGTCAGCTGTGAGAGCCGGCAAAACATATCCCCTGCAAAAAAAAGCAAGTCAATCTCTTGCTTGTTTAATGCCAAGGTGACAGTGCAGCTGGGTTTGTCTTTATGTGTCTTTAAAAAAATCATGTTTTACACCTTTAGTTCTGCAGTTCTGGTTGGCATATTTTAATTAAGTGGAGCTAAGAGTCCAGCAAAATGCTCTTAAAGTCGTGTCCGTCCGTGTCCCCCCGTGTCCCCCCCCTATTTATGTGCAATTCTTGCACATTTTGACAGTCACCTGTTCACAGCTGGCCTCAGCTTCTGCCTACAAAGTCTTGGCAGTCATGACTCTGCTTGATCAGGCTTTTGCACCACAACAAAAAAACATTAAAATAATGGGACATGTGATTAACACAGAACTAAAAGGTGGCTCAGAAAGGTAAAGTAATTTGACTCACTCTAGTAAATAATTTGAGATTTCAAGTATTGGGGGGTGGGTGTGGAATTACAGGCTTAAGCATTGATTAAGATTTTACAATTCAAAGTTCAGAAAAGCAGTACAACAGGCCCTGATGAGTGCACAGACACAACCAGTCCTGTTCCATTTTCACATATCACCAGTCAGAAATCTAATATTGGACCCACACACATCAGTAGCCACTCCACGCTAGCTTAGTAGGCTGACTACAGTATTTTGTTCCTGCCCTGCTTTGACTTCATCTGTTCAAAGAAGCCTTTGAAAATCATAAGCATAGAAGCCTTTACAGAGTTAGCAGAGCTCAGAACCTTTAATATCTGCATGCCAGTTTGAAGAGAAGGAACAAGTGCAGAATCATGGAGACTCCAAAACCAACAGTGCCTTATACAGAGTTCTATGGCCAAGTGATGAGTTTTCCCCATTTAAAAGGATCCTGGAAAAAAGAAAAGTGGACTTCTTTAGTCCTCTGCCCTGAGTTACACGACAAGCAGGCATTTCCTCAGTTAAAACACTGCATGGATTTTAGTTTCTGCAACTACTCCACAGGCTAGAAGAGGATTGACTTTCTCCCACTACATTCGTTTACGCTTCTCAGGCTGGAGAGCACCACATACATTTGACCCACACAGCATACACTCTCCATTCATACTGGCAGACAACACGTATAACCCAAATTAAATGGAGAACATGCTACACTGCCTCCGCAAGCACTCAAACACTGTGCAATCAAAGAATGATGTGTGTATCCCCCACCCCTGCCCTTCCTAAGGCAACCAAAGCAGAAAATTACCCTTAGGGGTTCTGCCAGATCAGGTTTCAAAGTTGATCATTTCCCTGCACAAGAACACAGGCTTAGCTTAAAACCAAAATAAAACATAAAAAGCGTGCATGTTCTCCCCATGCTCCTAGGACTCTGAAGTTGCTATGTGTTGCTTAAAATAACATAAATAAAAAAACAACAGCCTACATAATGTGTGTTTCTCAAATCATGTCAGAATAGAAAGGCTATATACTGTACTAACTCTATGCAAAACTGCATAAAGCGTACTTCACCAGTTCAGCAACAGAATTGTGTCTGTCCGGCCCGCCAGAGCTGCTGACAGCAGTCACAGCAAGCAGGGAGAGGAAACACACAGCCTGTCCCCACGCTCCCCTCACTCGGCACTGAAATGCCGACCCCTGTCTCCCACTGACAGGTAGCAACTTGCACTGTCATTCACTTGCTGCATTTTCAAAGAGAAGTGCTGTTTTCTCAGTGTTTGGGTGAGATACTCTATAAGCTATTTTGTTATCTTCTCTCCATTCCCTCCCGTTAAAACCTCCCAGCTTGCAATAGCAACAGACAGTTTAACCAGAGCAAGGCTGCAGACACCCGGAGCCATTCCGTGCCACCCTGCTGTCCTCTATGCCCTCATCTGCACCCACATGCCAGCATTTCTCTTGCAGTTGGCCTGGAAGCTCCTGGGTGCACCGGCTGTCTTTCTAACTTGCTGTTTGCACAGCACATGGCACAGAGGCCTTCACGCGCTGATAGGCTTCAGGTGCTTTAACAGCACAAACAGGAGTTGCGCAATGCTCTGTGGATTTCAAACAGCTGGTCTCTCTTAGTCCCCACTTCTCATACCAACTCTGCACATGGGCAGCGGGTATTTGTTTGTGCAAACCACACCAATGTGCGAGGAGATCAGAGCTTGCTTCAGTCAGAAAGCATTCCTTGCAGTTAAGGTCCTTGGAAATCCCCTTGCATAGGGAGTGCCTTGGTAAATCACACAGCGATAATGCCCTGGACCTAAACATTCATCACTAGCATCATCAATCAAGGCTTGTGTTTTAGAGGCATGCAAAAATATTCACCCCTCTCTCCACTACAGAAGGTTAGTTTGATTTGGCTTGGAAAAATAACTAAACATCTAAGTGAATCCACCCAGACAAGTTTTTGCACTGGGGAAAAAGCAGTCAGGGTAAAATTCCCTTATGCTTTTCACCTTTGCTGATTCCAACAAAAGCACATACTACACAAAGCTGCTCTCTTGCCTACACCAACAATGGGTCATCTGACAGAGACTCCCACTGCCCGCTTTTTGCTCATCTCCACCTCTTCTCCCACTCTTGGGGCTCACCTGTAGTCGTGGGTGAGGGTGACACAAGACTCCTCTTTCCTTAGTCTGGCCAGCAGTGCTCCACCCTCCAGCTGCAGCCTGACCAGCCGCGCGTCTTCAAGAACATTCTTCATCAACTGTCTGTAATTCCTCAGCAGCACAGCTGCCTCCTGGAGGGATTGCAAGAGTGAGAAGAGCAGTTACTGCAACCTACAGGCAACGAGGGAACAGGCAAAGACCAGCACCCAACTCAAAACATACACAAACCGCATCTCACCTTGGCCTACCCTAGGAAAGAGGGAGGTTGGCTCCCACAGCTGTTTCTCTCAAGCCTGCCAAGTCCTAAGTGATAAACAGAGCTCCTTGTGCTCTCAGTACTTCCCCCACCAGGCTAAAATCAAAACTCAGTTCCTATCACTGTCCACACTCCATGTCCTGGCCACACCAAGAAGCAGCTTTCCAGCCCCGTTTGCCCCTCACAGCGCGCTCCTGCTGGTCTGAGAGCCTGGGCCCGCATGGCTCCAGCCTGTGGGACAAGACGCACGTGAAGGCTTTGTGGACACACATGTATGTGCAGGAAGGGCCTGAGAAGCCACTGTGATCTGCTGCTGCTGCTTTACTGTTGGGACCCCTAGTGCAGAGCTGGCAGCAATTTCTTACTGTATCAGGGGTACAGCAGCTGCTTAAGGGTAGGGGAATATAACCTTTGCACAACACAGGCTTGGTCTTTGTGCCCTTCTCTTCTTTCCCACTCTGTTCTGGAGGCAATGAAGGTGGAACCACAGCACAGCCTTGGCCTGGTGAACACTATGTTGTCACCTAACTTAATTCTAGGCCATTCAAACAAACATGGTGTGGCACAGCCTGAGGCAGCTGCTCAGCACTAGACAACCCAAAGCTAGGACCAGCTACAGCTGTGGAGCTGCTAGGAATGCGCTCCAATGCTGGAGCAAGCACCCATCAGCAGCAAGCACAGCTGAAGAGGAGGTCTCCTGGGTGATGGTGAGGGATCAGAGAACCTGCTTCTATGTCCCATGGAGCCTCCATCACTGTGTTTGGATTAGTCTCTACTAGTCCGGCTGTTCTGACAGCTCCACAGTGACACACAGCACTCTGAATACTTTGCTACTATCTATAGCTTGCAAACTCAAAGCTCCAGCTTTTCTGCAGCCACCCAGCCTCCTGCACTCTTCTGTCGCAGATCCACCTCTGATATGGGGTGAGGGACAAGCTTACCTCAGCTCTTTCTGGTAATTTTCCAGATTCCACTTTATGAATAGCTCCCTGGAGGAAGGCACAAGCACCTTGGCATCCTTGTAGCAAATGTTCCAGTTTCTACAAGAAGAAAGGACCAAAGTGGAGATTATTGCCTCACAGTTGTCAGGAAAGCTGTCTTTTCAGCTTGCAGCAGGTTAAAAGTGCAGAAATCAAGAGAGGATCAAACACATTAACCCAAGGGCTCAATTGTACCATTCGGTGAGGCTGTATCAGCAAGGAGAGGCCCAGCAGAGGATTCAGATACATCACACTATACCAAGGCCTCTACGCAGACCCTGTAAACTTGCATACTCATGGCTTGTACAGGTCAGACTTTACAGAAAAGAAAAGCAGTTCATTTATGTCCCCACATTCTTCTAACATTTCAGTTAACTTCCCACTAAGATTAATCCCTACGCGTGAATTTTGGAGGAACAAAATACAGAACAAGTACTTGGCATTTCTCTACTTTAAATCATTTCTCTTCGTGTTAGAAGTAGTTTACATTGAAGATTAGGAAACTGGAAAGCTTCCACAATCAAGCACTTTACTGACAAATCTGAAATCCCTCCTTTCTTCAGGGGGCTGGCAGGGTGGGGGGAAACATGACAAAAAAAACCCACATGAAGAGTCAGTGATATTAAGCCTAAATACTGTCAGATGCCACCTTCTAGCCACTGAAATCAGAGAAGGGAGAAACAGCTATTCCAAAACAACCATGCTCAAAACAAAACAAAAAAGCAGCTGTTTGAATCTACTGAATTGAACTCCGTCCTCCCTGGAGTGCTGGAACAGCCCCAGCAGCGCCAGATTAACAGGCAGGATGCAGGTGAGATCACTGAGACAGGAAATAAATGCTCTTTACCACACAGCTGCAGATCTACAGGGGTTGAGCATGCGGGTTGTTATCACACATAGTACATTGTATAAATAGGCAACCCCTACAGATTAATTCCTACAGTAACCCCCTTTTGTAACATTTTGGATGTCAAGATGCAAGACAAATAAGAAGTAGCCTGATCTCATGCTTCTCCCTTCAAGAATTACCCTTCTGCACAGACTGAGCACCTCAGCTCTCTGGCTTTTCTCAGCTCTGTCCACAAAACTAATCGGTAACTTCTTGCAAAGCTGCTCTGCTTCCTCACTGCCAAACAAACCTCAGATTCTCTAATTCAGTCCTAAACACCAAGATTAGGCTCCTGTTCCTCTACTGCACCAGGATGGGTTCATACTAGTACTTTTAGAAACAAGTTCTAAAAATGGGTTCTAAAGGTGGAAAAGATAAGTTAACATTTGGCACATGCTAAGCCTAACCGCTGAAGCTTGCCACCAGCAACACAGTGATATTATTGATGATATCTTAACCTGCTGCCAATGCTGCAGTGTGCCACGCAGCACTCTGGGCAGTGAGGTCAGAGCCAAAGGACCACTGAAACTTTTGGAAGCAGAGGTGATGGTTCTGTCATCCACCAGATTAAGCAAGTCAAACTCAAAGTGAAGACAGCCAATCTGTGTGCAGATTTACAGAGATTTAATCCTGTCTAGCCTCAGTGTGTGAAGCATCTCTCAGTAGAGCTTTTAAAGATTCAACAGGCATATGATCCACAGAACTTATGATCCCTCTACATCGTGAGTGTGCACAGAGCTGGGTATTGGTGCCAGAGATGCTACTTTTGCAGCCTTCTGGCAGTCTGCATATACGCTGCTGCATGGCCAGCAACACCTGAGTCCTGCCTGAGATCAGCTGCACCAGCAGCTGCAGAATTCCTTATTGATCCCTACAGCGCCCTTTCCAGGGCTGCCTTCCTTATAAACCGTGTCTGGGTGCTGCAGTTTCAACCTTTCTATCTCTGAGGTTTAACCTGGGTCAGCTGGACCATTTTCACAAAGCGGTCAGCCTCCCTGCACCTTGGGCTGTTTCTGATCCACACCTGGGTACGGGTCACTGTAGATCTCTCGATCCACCACTCTTCTGAAGAAAAGCACAAAAGTCAAGCAGCATCACGGTACCAAGGCGTACTCAAAGCAGCCAAACAGCGAGAAGGAACATATTGCTGGTACTGCCTCCTACTGTTACCTTCTCCTAAAACTCACCGAATGGAATCTGCATGGGGAAGCTTTTGTTTCCTCACCTCACCGCTTGCAGAGGAATACAGTGCTCCTCCAAATGCTGAACCCTCTCTGACTTTTTGTTTAGATGCTTTCTAAAGAATTCTTGATGACAGCTTTGGTAAATAAGTCAATTACATCTAAAGGAGGAAAAAGATCCTCAAAGTATCTGAACTGATTATCAGGAACTTCCAAATTTCACTCCTTCGTGCAAGGACTGCAGTTTTTACTAGAGAGCTCTTAGCTTGGTCTGGAGAACCTGCTCCAAACCCAATAAGATCTAACTATTTTTATTATGCTCAAGTTATTAATTGTTAGCTCAATGGCAACATGATACTAACATCTTCTCCTAAAATTAGTTTTTAAGTGTCTGCCCTTATGCCTCCAAGTATAACTGGAGAAAAGTGCCACTGTATACCACAACAAAACAGAGTTCAGATCTGACTGTATTTTTAAGGGAAGGAAGAATTAATGCACTTCAAGCAGATGAGTTAAAACCTAAAATTTTAGTTCTTGCAGTCAGGCCAATAGGCCACAGTGTGCATACATTTCATGAAGACGTTAATTAGTATTTTTTTAATAAAAGAATAATACGCATACATAAGCATTACAGGAACCATTGTCTTAATGCTTGTAGGTTCAGCTGTTGACAGGCCCCTCTTGCTTCAGCTCCATTACCATGCCATTTCTGCTCTCAGATACCAAAAGATACAAGACATCCTACTCACCATGCGGAAGCTTAACCAGTCCCGGTGGCAATAAGGGAAAGTCCCATCCAGTTCTAGAGGCAGCTGTGAGCTGTCTATGTGCTTATGGAGGGCTTTCATGGAGGTGAGCAGTTCAAACTGCATGGGAACAGAAGAAATAAAAGCACATTTGCACTGGGTTGTGAGTACTGGAGAAGGAGGGGAAGGTTAATGAAAGACAGCATCCTTTTTTTCTTTATCTATCTTGTACAGAAACAAAGCACACAGTGTATAGCTGCAATATCACTACCATATGAAGGGGGGGCAGGGGGAAATCAATTCAATCTTAGAGCAGGTTGCTGTACAGCTTAGTGGGCGAACCCTGAGGGAATGCAGGCCACAACATGCTGTCACCAAGCCGAACATCTGTGATGGAAGTCTGGCAGCAGCCAGCCTTCTCCAGAGCCAGTACCTCCTAGTATAAGCAGAGCAACTCCTTCATACCTTCCCACCTTGTGCTGCAATTTGCATTTGTTTGGGAAGTCTGAGAGCTTAAATCCAGCCCCCAGCTTCCCCATCTCATTTCCTGGAAAAAGTGTCCGACAGAGCAGCCTCTGCCCTACCCTCAGCTCTCCACTCATCAAAGCAGCTACTTGCTCCAAGCATTTCCTGGATCTTGTCACAGATAACTTGCTTTCTGCGGGTCTGTAGGACCTCAAAGCATTTTTATACTCACAAGAGAAACAGACAAGTGCTCCTGCAGGTACATGGAAGCCAGTCCAAACACAGAAACTCAGGTGCAGACATCTAACCACGTGCCACCCCTCCTCAAGTGAAGGTTCCACCTCCTTACAAAATAGTGATGATGCTTCCAATTCCTCCTGCATGCCCGTGTCTTTATTAGCCTTTGCTCTGTTCCCTCCCACACACTTTGCGTTTGTTTAATGTCTCCTGTATTTCTCCCTGCATGCACACACCTGCAGCTCCCATTCCAACTTCAAACTCTTCCACACGGGGGCAATGAGGAAATGGACTAACAGTATTTGTTATTCTTTAGCCTTCTGGGGTGGCACACCACACCCATGGCAAACCTGATGCTATTCAGTGTCCTCATCCACAGGAGCCAGAAGGGAGGTCCTGGCCTACTCTGAAGTCTACAGGGTGTCAGCAGGCACAGAATTTCAGTCTTGTGCCTTGTAACAGTCTTAGAGCAAAAGGGAGATGACTAAGATGCAGTCTAATGTTCTACTCACTCAGCACAGAGTGGCTGGGAACCGACATTTCTTATCCAGCTATGGAATACCAAGGCAGATTTACTTCTAGTGGGACTGTTCAGTGATGTTGTTATGATTTCCCTTCCTCCATTAGCACCTCCTGTTAGTCTTCCCAGACATTTCAGCTGCAAAGGGAACCTCACACACATACCCATCTCCTCCTCCTCTTGCAGAAGTTTCTCAGCCACTGACAGCAGCAGCTACGAGGACAGGAAACACGCAAAATCCCAGAAAGCAACAAGTACCTTCAAAGGATGGAGTTCAGGGTTTAGCCTAATGCAATCTCTTCCTGCCCAAGGATTTTCCCCCTTGTTAACAGGAGAACATGAAAAGCATGTCTGTTAACCCAGGGCTCCTCCATATAGCTATCCATGTTACCAACAAACCCACTGTGTCTTGAGGGCCCCAGCAGACTGACATAATTATGGTGCAAATGTCACTGATGGACTCGGCAATAAACAGAGCATGACAGAGATCTCTTCAGCCCACATAAACTTTACAACCCTATAAATACCACACCCATAAGAGACCACAACCATAAAATACAGAGAACAACTACAGAGATTTCATTTGAGAATAAACATACATCAGCGGACAGAGAACTTGCTGTTTGGAAAGTTGAAAAAGGGATATTAAGAGCTCCCCAGAAACTCCTGGATGAATGGTTCCATTACCTGTCCTGCTGGTGGCTTCTCCATCCGAAAAGTCAGATCTCTTTCAACCAGAAGCAGTACTCCATGAATACAATGAGGATCTATGTCCTAGAACAGAACAGAGTGCAAATCCGTTACTGGTCTGTCTGGGATGCCAAGGAGAATGTACCATACCAGGTTTGTACATGATTCCAATTTATCCTTCAAAACTATTTACGAAGCCTGAAAGTCAGTCACCAGGTATAGGGACAGCCATTCTACTGAGCACCAAGACTATGTCCTTAAGGTGGTTTGCTTCACGTCAATTAGTCCTGCAGTATTTCAGGAAGCAATGAAAGAGGTCAGTTGTTGGCTGTACTAAAAAAGCTTTGCTTTCTACACAGGGAAGTAAGTCCGGGGGGGGGAAAAAAAGTGTTCAATGTCCAAGTTTTTTCTTCATAACTTTCCTGGTCACTTCTCCTAACTGAAAGGAAGTTGTTTTTTTTTCCCCCCACAGTGCCAAAAATGTCATCTTGTCTTTACTTACTGCCAACTCACAATCAAGGCCTTGCATCCTGTTGCTACTGTTAAAGCAACAGAAATTCCAAACACAAGGGATGTCTGGCAGCTCTAGTTCAAACTCTGTGATCCAGGAGCAGCTCTCTGATTATAGAAGCATTCTACAGGGAAGTGAGAAACGGGCACAGAGAGCGACAGCAGGAAGAGGGAGATGTAGCAGAAAGATCCAGACCATGGAGACAAGGCCCACTACATACATGATGCCTGAACTGGGAGAGCAAGGAGAATAACCGTTTAAGCTGTCATGCCTCATGGTTAAGTAAGAGCCATCCCATCTAGATGTCTTCTAGATGGTCTTTGTCTCTGCAAAGATATCTGAAACTGTCAAGGAACAAATCCTTTCTGGTATTGCTTGAGCTGCAAGGAACCAGCCACACAGCAGCCCACCACAGCAACAGAAACCTGTTTAAATAAATGGCTCCAGTAGTGCTTAGGGTTAAATATCCAACAGGAGCAGCAGAGCCAGAGTAGGGAGGTAAGTGGACGACCTGAGACTGAGTCACCTAACTCAACGCTGGGCCCAGTACAGAAATTAAGAAACAATGCCGACACAAGGAGACCCAGTTCTGTGAGTGAAATCAGTGGCAGTGATTCCAAAGCAGAGGGAAAAAGACCTTTCTCTCATCTAGTCTTAAACCAGGGTCCTTTTGAACAGGCAGGAAAAAATGCAACTGAAACACCTTCCAAAACCATGAGAGGTTTCTAAGTCTTCTCAAATCCCTTTCTCCAAAGCAAATAATTGACACTTTCACTGCTACTTGAACACTGATCAAAAGGCCAAAAAGAATTTATTGCATAATTAGGCTGTATTAAGTAAATAGTGAACATCATTGGAAGAGAGGATGGGGAGGTGTTAGAGCTGTATCAGCAGCTCTGAATTTCTCTGCTAGAAGGTACTGAAGGATGGAGACCAGCCACAGTTTCAGGACAGATCATGGTACTAAATAAATTTATTCTTTCACAATCCCTCTTCTACTCCAGCAGTTATGAGCTGTGCAATCAGAGTAAGGGATAAAGGTAGTGATGGTGTAACACAAGATTACAACAGCCAAAACACTCGCTTGTTTGCTACTCCTGAAAATAAAAACTGAAAAACCGTTCACAAATAAACCTGTCAGGGGAGGAGTTCTGGGTTTTCCAAGCCAAGAAGTAGTATTTCTAAAGAAATAACGTTTTTTCCAGCTTTTTTTTTTCCCCTTTAATCAGCTGAAGAGAAGTCGGTCTCATCCAGTACTGAGGACAGAACCCAAACTGACTGAAACAGGAGTGCCTCGGGAGACAGGCAGAGCTGGAAGCAGCGGGATGCTACCCCCAGGAAGCTTTCCTGCAGCTTTCTGCACAATCTCTTACCACCTTTGCTAACAAAACCAGCTGCCTGGAAACACAGAAACAAACTCCCCACACACACCTCCAAAACAGGCACAGTGCGGACAGCATAGAATAGTGGGGCATCAACAGGAGCTCAGAAAGCAGCAGGGTAAAAACCCCATCCTTTTATTATTAATCTTTAAAAACAGAATTAGGTACTTTCTTCCATCTTTCTCAGACTGAATTTCCAAACAGTATTCTGGCTTCCTGACGCAAATGGAGGCCCACGGCCAGACTTAACAACACTGGCACAGTTTGAAGCGCAGGTTGCCAGGAATGCAGATGGGAGAGTCCCCAAATACCGTGTTCAATCCTAAAGTGACCGCTTGTAATGGAGTAGTAGGAAGTTCCTGGTCTTTAACATCAGACCAAGGTCCTCTGTTCTGCAGATAACACGGCATGCAAATACACCTCTAGAGCAGAAAGGTTTGCACAGAACTTTTCTGCTTTCAGCCGCTACTGTATTTCTTTGTCTTCATAAGAGACTCTTCCCTTCCCAATCCAACACACAGATGCAGCAATTACAGGATTAAGCTTTCACGCCGATATGCAACATTCGAAAGAATCTCACTTTATAAAGACTCAGGCACAGGGAAATACCACAGATACCTGTTCACTGAAGGCCACTGCACATATTCCACTGTCCACTGCCTGCTCACTGACCAAGGGATTGGCCCAGCGCTACTGATCAGCAAAGTTCCTCTGAACAGGCCCCCCAGCACAGAGCTTACTGGTGACAACCTGTGACCAAACATCACAGCAGCATTTACCTCCGCAAAAACCCTTGCTCCAAAGCATCATTATGCAGCTTCCCACAGGAACAAGCGTGATCTATTCTTGCAGCACGTACGCACTGTGCATTTCCCTCCACCTCCATACAGAGCTGCCAGAATTCCTCCTGCTTCTTCCTGAGCTAACTCTGCTGCAGCGCTTTATTCTGCCCCTGCTCCCAGCACTGCCTGGGACAAAACGACTTCCCAGCCACTCATATTCTAAAAAGGAAGAGGGAAGAAAGTCTTGCAGAACACAACTGCCCCCACCCTGAAAGGCAGAGAGGATGAGAAGCTTTCACCAGTTTACTACATGGATCTACGCAGAGCAGCTGTCAGTGTCCCAGTGCTGTAGGGAAAACTAACTGCAAGCACCAAAAGTTGGCTATTAGCACTTAATTCCATTCATGCTTTCATTCTGGAAAGATGGAGAAGTGAAAGTAATATTTCTTCACTGACAGATCTTGACCCAGAAACCTGTGGACTCAGCCTCCCCTCCCCAGGGAGGTTCTCTAGCATTAACAGACCAGAGCGCTGCAGTGGGAAGGGACTCTGCATTAGGGCAGCTGACCTGTGCTTACACACCGTGAAGCAGTGCTCCTTACAGCTGTCAAGAGGGAAGCAACCGTTCAAAATTGAACAAGCAACACTGGATCTCAACATTTAACAGATTCTACCAATATTATCATAGTAGGCTTCAGAAACTCTGTGTAAATAAAAGCCTGTTGAAGTAGACAGTAGAACAGCAGAGAAATGAGTTCCAGAGACAGTCTGCCAGAGCTAAGAGACACTGGGAGATGTGTCAGGGATTTCAGAAAGGACCCCGAAGAGATGATTTGTTCTGTGACCTTACAGACTGTGCTTCTGCATCCACTGGCCAGCAAACCCTGCTGCACTCTAGAAAACTCACTGTAATCACAGTCAGCTTTTTTTGTATTCCTCTAATCCTTGCTTCAGAGCAGATGACAGTACTGCTGTGGGATCACAGAGGTAAACGCTAAGGATCTCCAAAGGCTCAGAGGAACCCAGGAATTATTCCTGTGCCATAACCAGATGATGAGCTAGCTGAACAGGTCTCCTTTATGGAGTCTGCAGAAGAGTCAAGGTAAGGAACAAAAAACCACAGGCAGAGTAATTAGCCTCTGTCAGTCACTTGTTACCTGGAGCACACGCTCAGCTCCAGCAATCTGTTTTGCAGCACATTAATCCCTGTTAACTAACTGTTGCACCACCCTGATAACGAGGTGCTCAGAGCCAAACAGCCATCACAGCAGGATATTACAGAGGCACTGCAAAACACTTACCCCCCACCTTCATTTCAGAGATTAGGAAACTTAAGGTTAGAATGGCTTTATTCCTGCCATGCTTGTACAAGACTGGGGACCATCTCAACATGTTGCTGATTTCCAAACGATTCCACTAAGACGACCATGCAACACACATCAGCAACGAAATGCTCAAAAGCTTTAGCAAGCCCACTGGCGTGTGGGCACAGCATAAAAGAGAAGATACTTGCTTGTTACCTCTGCCGAACCGAGCAGAGCACCTGACTACTCCTTCACCACGGAGAATGAGCCCACTGATAGAGCTGACAGCTCCACCCAGCCCAGGAAGCAGGAGTACAGACTGATTCAGCCCCAACTCTCAGATGTGGCACTGAAGTGCATAAACCACAGAGACACCAGCTTCATTAAAACATTGCCCTGTTCCAGTCTGCAGAGTTTGAGTCCTAAGAGACCTAAACTCTGCTTAAAAAGGAACACCTGCTTAAATAAGATTAGTCATAGCCACGACCCAGCAACTCCTTGGCTTTCTAACAGCAGGAGGTAGAAGCTGTTTGGGAGGGGGGCCCACACAACCTGTTTGCTTTCCAAGTGACTGATATGAAAGCCTTTGACCTGAAGCAATATAGAGTTACAGCATGTCTGATTCCAATCATTCACTGACAGCCACATCAACAGCTGCATGTGCTCTTCCACCTGGCATGACAGGCAGTGTTCTTCCCTCCATAGCAGGCAGAGGCCTCACTTCCTCCCTCTCCGTCATGGGCAAAAATCCCTGCATATTTCACACAAACTCTCAGTGCAATGGACAACATCTCCAAGCCTGATAATTCATGACAGCCTTTAGACTTGGGTACAGGCTGTTCTCAGCACAGAAATGGAAGCAAATTTGGAGGGGTGGGGAGGGCTGTTCTCCCCTAACTCAGATTTGCTTCAGGTTTTTGCTTTGTCCATGGTCTGGCAGGTCCAAGTCATTCTCCTAAAACAGGGCTGGGTGCATAACTGCACCTCTCAAAGCCAACTGGAATCCAAGTGGCAGGTGGAGACATAAGCAGCAGATGGAGATACAACATTCAACCAAGACAAGCAGCCAACTAGTGTTCCTTTGCCCAAGCTCAGAGCTCACCTGCAATATGCTGAATGCCTTGAAGAGAGCAGGAACTGGTGAACAACGACGAGCATCCACAAGAACAGTCAGACCCAAAGCCTGACATTCTGGTCTGCAAGAACAGAGAAAAAGAGGTCACATTTGTCACCAATTAAAATCAACAAAACTATGGAAACAGAACCCGTAGTCATGACAGAGTGAAAAAAACCAGTACATTATAGCTCTGTAAGGCCAGGGAACTAACTGGCTACCTTCGCCTAACTAAAATACATACATGGAAGCCACCATCTGGATTGCTTAGTTTTTACCTTTGCTATTTCCACCTGAACTTCCCTTTCCTCCAGTTCCTAGGATACATCTCACTGATGGCAGAAGTGCTGATACCCACTCTGGGTGATCCACACAGGAAAACCAGGCCTTTCTAATTGCATTCAGGGACAAGCTTGGCCTCAGCCACATTGCTTCACAAGAACAGCCATTCTGTATCAGACCCAAAGCCTATCTCACCCACAATCAGATTTGAAGGGAAAAGCATAAGAAACAAAGTGTGAGCAGCTGAAGCCTTTTCATGGGTTAAGCCTGTTCCCTTTAACTACGGTTTAAAGGTTTAAAAAGAAAAAAAAAAAAAAAAAAAGAAATCACCTACAGAGTTAGCTTTACCTCTTCTTAATTGTCTAAAAGTGAACCAAAGTCTCAGTAGAGCCTGAGGTGAGCTGGGAAGAGTCTGTCACAGTGAAAGAAAGTGTAGCTGCAGCCAACTCCAGCCTGCAGACTCCAAAAACAATTGTCAGCCAGGCATTAAGACAGATTTTCTGAACCCTTGGAGATCCTCCCTCCCTCTCAATTTGGAGGCCTCGCCCTAAAATATCATGTCACAACACTGCATCATGGACCTGCTGCATGACTGCCCCATCACAACTCCCAAATCCCATTTTCTGAGCTAATGAAGGACAGCAAGAATGGCTTGGATTCACAGCAATGCACGAAAACATTCAGTACATACCTAATTATATCACACCGTGTGCACAAGGCACATACAGAACAGCCAAAGTCCTTACTGAACATAAGCCAGGTCACTCTATCAGAAGACCCCATCTGTACAGTCTTGGAACTGTTTGCACCAGGTTTCTAGGCCAATAAAAGTCAACCTGTTCCACTCACTACCTCAGCTTCCACGCCCCTCCCCAAAAGGCAAATTGGACATGGCAGCAGCTGTCCACCTTGTCAGGCCAGGAGTGTCACAAACCTTGGGATGCTATGCAAGTACAGAAGAAGGCGTACGAGCTCAGTGGTATTGCAGTGGGGGTTTAACCAGGCTGTGTTCCTTGTTGTTATTATGGCCACTGCACGTCCTGATTTATCTCTGGTACCTGTAGAAAGAGTGGGGGGGGGATGTGAAAGTCGCACAAGGAAGTCAACAGAGCCTGGTTCCAGGTGTGTATACCTCATATTGCCCTACTACCACCCCATCACCTTCCTGGAAACGATCCCCAGAACTTGACAGAGCGTATGTTGTAGATTGCAGCAGGCTATAAACATACTCCCAAGTACCCAAATGCTGTGCCAGAGTGAAGTAGCTGAGCTCTGCTTGTCTTTCTCTCACGGTAGTGTTAAATTTCAACTGTTTTCTTCTACCCAAACACCCATTCTTCATAAAATACAGCATAAGTTGGCTCATGATAACCCAGGCTTGTGAGAAAAGCAAGAATGTCATAAACTCAAGATAAATAATCTGACCTCCACTTATGTTACAATATTCACATTGCTGACAGACGAGAATGCAGACAGGTCTGCAGAACAACATGCACTACCTAATGAGACTGGGCACACACCACAGGCTGAGCCTAGCACATAACCAGACATCTCCTGGGGATAAAGCCCTAGAGCAGAAGCCCAGAGCTGCTCCTCAGAGGCTGCAGAGCACATGGCCCAGGAGCACACTCTTGCCCATCTACAGCTCTGACAAGGGCAGAATCGGTGCCAGGTTTTATTAGTTTGAGAGCTGGCACACAGTGGGCACCACAGCTGAGTTGTGATATGTCAAGGAAGGAGAATCATCTCTGCTTCAGTTAGACAGTTCTCTGCCCCCTGCTTTCCAAAAGCCCAAAGACACAGCTTATCACAGGGATCAAGCCCACTCTACGAGCTCCCAAAACTAAATGATAGCCTGGCTTTAGGCTTTAGCCACAACATGCACCAGGAACTCTGAAGAGAAAGATGTAACAGTGCCAATGCCAGAACTGTGTTCAGCCTTCTCTCCAGATGCAAGGGATAGGTAAAGAGCAGGTGGGCACACCACTTCAGCGACCCAGAGCTGCCTCTGCCATTCAAAAGCAGGCAGTGCCTCTGCAGTGAGCCTGCGCAGGCGACCAGCACTCTGCACTTGCGCACGTCGCCAAGAAGGTAAGGGATGTGTAATTTGCAGCAAGGACTACACCTTTATTGTGTGAAAAGTAATTCACAAAAACAGCAGCCTTTTCCTGTCATACAAATGGGGAGTGGGGGGTGGGTGGGGTGGGGGTGGGAGTGGAATCCCAAGCACAAGACAAAACCAGAGGCTTAGAGAAAGCTGTCTTTCTGTCTCTTCTGATCTTCATTGCTACCACAGAACACACTGTCCTGGACCACCTCTCTCCCCATCCCAGGGACAAGCATGTGAGTTGACAGGTGGAAGAGATACAGACGGACAGCCCCAAGCACAGAAAACTGCCCTGGTGTGATCTCAATCTGTCACTGGGACGTGACTTGAGTAAGGGCCACAGACACAGATGGGCATCGTTCAGAATCAGGGCTTTCTTCGTCCCAGTGACCAGGCTGTAACACAGGCTTTCTCCTGCTAACATCAGGGACAAAAACCTTCCATCTGTGTGATTCAGGAGTTTCAATACTCCCAAAATGCTGTATTCTGGACACTGTATAATCAAAGAGCAGGAGAGAAATTAGAAAAAGTTTGACCTGCAACTAATAAACTAAGGGGATCATCAGAAAATAAAAAAAGCGAGGCACTCAATTACTAGCTCAATAACCAGGCTCAGTAAAAACTTCCTTACTCTGAAGAAAAATCTTTTGTCCATCAGGAAGGCTGGGCATCCCCAGAACTTGATTAACCTTGAACTTCCATACAGGATCCTGGGAATTGCCTGACCAGGTCAAAAAAGCAATCCCATCCATGAGGGCTAGGTCTCCAACAGTGGCATAACCAGATGATTCAAGAGCAGAATGCAGAATTGAAAGGAAAATCTCTTCCTAGCTTCATCAGCCACTAGTTCATTAATTCATTCTTATTCACTATTCACTATTCATTATAGAAATTACAATTTCTAATGCAATTATTATATCATTACCAATATCTAACATAAAGCATTTAACTGAGAGGTGAGTGCACTCCCTCAGGTGTGAAGACTGCCCACCAAAATCCAAAAGGATACATGTGAGAGAAGAGATATCAGTCAAATCCAATACTGGTTCTACAGAAAACATGATTCCTCCCTTAGGTATGTTGTCCCAGGGACATTATGACAGGAATTTGTGACAAAGGAAACAACTAGAGCATTAGCTCACATAGTCAAGCTTCTACAATAGCATGGACTACGAGCTCGTCTGAAAGGCCCTTCTCAAATCCTGTAATTTTTTGGCTGTAGTACACATGATAAAAATGTCCAAACCGATCAGCAGACCAGAAGATTAGAAATACTTCTTTGCAATTTGTTTTAACAATTTACCTCCCAATGCATGTCTGAATGTACCGTAACTCCACCCTGCACTCGGTTTCTCATTTCACCTTTTTCCAGAAGGCTGGAAAAGTTTTATTTCCCTTTCCTTCTTCCCTGCACATGGAAAAGTCTTATTTCCCTTTGCTCTTTCCCTGTACAAAGCTGTTTCCACCTCATTCTCAATCATCTTATGAGATAAACAACCTTTCAGTCTCTTGCCACAAGACATCCAACTCAGCTACAAGGAAGTGTCATTACCCTTCTCTGCACCACCTCCAATATTCACCATTTCCTTTTATAACAGAGGCATCAGAGCAGCCCAAACTATTTGGGAGGCATCACCAACAAATACGCAGAGGCAAAAATCACCTTCTTATCCTGGCTAGTCATCTCTTCTTTACACACCTGAGGTCAAAATCGGTCTCGCAGCCCCAGCACTGAGCAGGAGATCCCTGTGCTGCCTTTCTGCTCTTCTTTCCAACTTCTCCACACTGCACAGGTACGCCTGACCTCTCCTCTGCTCTCTAGCCAAGTTTCAACTCATACATGGCTCCTGAGCCGATGGAACGCAGCTATCTTCCTGCCCCACTCTGGACACCCCTCTCCTGGGCTGTGGATGGAAGGAAGCTCACAGGGGCTGCTTACGCAGATGCTGCCAAACGGCTGTTTCACACCGAAGAGGCAGATCTCGCCTCCTCTGCTTTAATTTGAATTTGGTTAAGCACAAAGACCTCTTGTGCGGGTCCTATACACCAAGCGATCCTGGCTGCTCTGTCCAACAGCCTCAGCTTTGTTTGCCACCCTGTGTCCCGTACCGAAGTTTCATTGCAGCAATTTGATACTTGCTGCCATATCAGATGCAAACACTGAGTAACATCTGACCTACAACTGATCTCAGCAGAACAATTCTGGGAAGTCCTCCCTTGACAGCATTTTGTCATCTGCTATTTAGCTACGCTGTTGTTCATCCCACACGCTGTTCACCCACACTTCATTCGGATATTCCTTTCAACACTATGTGTCATGAAATCAAATGTTTTCTAAAAATCTATTATATCTAGGCAGCTACATTTAATCAACCAAACTTCTAATTACCAAAAATAAAACTGGTTTTACAAGAGCACTGTCAAATAGCATCTTCCACACTCCTATCCTTTAATTACCTACCAAGTGAATCAAGTTCCTACTGTTTCATCCAGGTCTGAAGTCAGGACCACCAGCCCATCATTAGCTGCACCCTCACTCTTCTCTTTCTGAACTACTGGTGTGAGCCCACAGATTTGGCATTTCTGACTCATACATGCTTGGTTAACATTTTGAGACTCCAAAGAGCAAGTTAACATTACTTTCATGAGAGGAAGTTCTACTTCCTGCCCTTCCCATCCAGCAACTTTAGAGGATTCAAGAAGTGATGCTTCTGGAGAGGTCTGGGGTTAAAGAAATGCAATTGGCACCAGTCTGCAGTGCTGCAAACAGAGGCCCATCTCCCTTGCCCTCCTACAAACCACGCTTCCCAGGCAGTTTCTGGCTCAGCTACTTACCAGGCAGGCAGGCAACTCCGCTCCTGAGCACTTCGGGGTTCACATCCTTGGCTATGGTACGTGCAGACCGACCACCCCAGGCAGTCCTAGAAGACGGGGATGTTGGGGGAGTAATAGATGTTGAGGTTACCTCCAGGGCACTGACTTTACTCACTGGTTTCAACACATCTGTGCCAGTTGCTTCTTTTCTCATCTCTGCCCCCTCTGACACCATCCCTGTAAGACAAGCAGCAGCCAGAATCTCAGGCACGGCTCCACCCAAAAGGTCCCAGGTGGGACCCTGTGGAGGGACGTGCCCCCAGCCCCAGCAGTCGGCAGCTCCTCCAGCCCTCATGCCAGCAGAGTGCATGTTCCAGAACTGGTTATAACATCAACAGTACTGTAATACCAAGAAAATAAACCAATTCATTGTCAAGTTTGCAAGTTACAAAAACTCAATTCAGATCAGGATTACTGTAGTCAAATAATTTTTTAAAGGTAACATACCAAACAGCACATGTCTGCTCACAGCCTGAAAATCTGGTGCGGTGCAAGTCCTTGGCTAAGCTCCAGCAGCTTGAGCATGCTGAAGTGATAAACCAGCTTCTGACAGGGAGAACTGCTCCATCAGAGCTGAATTACTCCCCCAACACCACTTTCAGATTAGTTCCTGAAAATATGAAGTCAACTCGAGGCTGACAAAGCAGCTGGAAATTAGCTAAAGAGACCTTGTTCTTGTCCAGACTTTTTAAATTAACAGTTATTGTGGAAGTCAGAAACCTATTCTAAAACCCTGAAGAACAGGATGATTACACCAATCACCTCTGTCTGAGAACTGGAGAAAATGCTTCCTCTGCCTGACATCTCAGCTCTAAAGTACAAGTTACCAAAATCAGTTAGTTCTAAAATTAAGTATCTTAGCTACTACATGGAAACTAACTCTAGTTTTATCAAGTTTCAATTTTCATGTGAAAGTAGCTGCGAGAAGAAAAAAATATATACCTACTGTGTAAGAAGAATTATTCCCCATTTCCCAACATTTTAAGAATAAGAAGCCAACAATATGTCTTCAACAACACGTCTTTAGCATCATAAGCACACAGCCTGGCTATCCTACCGTTTGGCACAAAGATATACTAAAGAAAAGGCTATACTTCGCTGCAAATCCTGATACTTCAATATCTACCAACAAAAAAAAAAAATCAACCTTTCTTTAGGAAAATAAGAGTAGGGTATTTATTTGCTTGCTATGAAGTCAGACATCTTAATTGCTATTTAAAATTGACTTCAACCATCCTACCTTCCTGCTGCATCAACAATGCTGACACTTGACTCAGTTTATTTACTAACAGATTCCAATACTTCATTAAAGAGCAGGACCAGGAACAAAGCAGTCCTTGAAGTGGCTTTCAATACAAGTTTTAGCAGTGAAGGAGGTTTACAGGTTGAGGCTCAGCCCAAACTGCTTTCAAAATTGCTAAAGTGGGTGAGAGAAGTGCCCTAAGCATCATGGCTCACTGTGCAAAATTACCTGACAGCGGGGGGGGGGAAACTAGGAGGGGCTCCAAAGCTCTGCACCATCAAGGCCATGATGGGGCGGGTGCTCATTACTCCTTGGTAACACCCCTCTTGAGGGAGCATCCCTGGGACCCAGCTTGGCATCCACTGCATTTGGCCACATAAGCGGCTGCGATGGCTTCAGGGATCTGCAGTTCTGGGACACATCAGAGCCCAGTTCTGTTCCTAGTGCCACCTCAGTCTCCACTTCCCAATGATGCCAGAGGTCATTCGCTTTGGACAATGCTGATAGGCCTTCCTGAAGCAGCATTTTAGAGGGGCACTGATCTCCCATAGATGGGGTATCTTGAAGACCACAGTGTCATGTAAGTTGTGTTCCAAAGGTTTCCCATTAAGGGCTTATAGACTTTCTAGGAGAACACAGAATCATCTTCTCAAGGAGCTGTAAGGCCTGGCAGTAAGCTGAACCACACAGTTTATACTAAAGAAATCTGCATTAAATGAAGAGAGCCTGCAAAGAGGACCAAAAAGATGGCATTTATAGAAGACAAGAAAGGGAACATAGCTATACTGAAGGTACTATACCTGGGTAAGAGAAAGACAAACGTACATGGCAGCCCTGCTTTGAATATCTCTTATGAATGAGGCAGCAGCTCCCACAAGCTAGAAAAGAGAAGCATTTTGCTCAGCTCACCAGACACTGTCTTGGTACTGGAGCTTTTCAGCCTCAGGGAAACCTCACTGGAGTTGCACAGCCTCCAGACTGCATAGATCTTGCCCAAACAAACCTCTTCCCTAAGCTTCCTGGGCTCGGTTGAGATCTGCAGCTGCCACCTCTCTCCAAACAGGCCCAAGCACACTGTTTGTTATTTGCAAACTGGGGTGGAGGCATTTACTAAAGCGGAAATTGTACAATGCGGAGGATTACATCAAAAAGCAAATTAAGAACTGGGACATCTGAATTTGCCATGTTTGCAGGTTCCACCTTTCCCCCAGGTTAAGGAAGTGGTAGAGGAGGATTTGCTTGTGTGCATTTCAAAGAGACATTAGCATTTTTTTGCAAACTGCCACGGCACCAGTATCATCTATGCTAACATCACACAGTAACAGAGAGCAGGAATGGAATGCCCTAACAGGTGCTGCTGAATATGCCCCTGTGTGGCTCTTCAGCCAATTTCTTGAATATCAAGATACTTTCCACCCCCAAACTACAGGAATTCTTTCCAGAGCCACAAAGTTTCAAAATTCACTTTCACTTACAGTTAGTCATTAGGGAAAAACAGCAGTCACATTATCTGCGAATGGAATAGTATACATTTTTAGCTACCAACTCAAAATAGCTCACATTTACCTCAAAATCTTTCTAAGTTAGACTGTATTTGTGTGGAAGATAGGCTCACTGGGAGAGAGTTAAGGGACAAGGAAAAATCTGGAGACACAGCAAACTCAGATGTTCCAGTTCTGAATGTATCTTTTGACATACCCGACAACGTCTGCCGTAACAAGCAAGTTCCTCCACCTCAAAGCGCAAATCATGCACCTGCCCACTACTGCTGAGGTGTGAACTGCAGATTTGAATTGATCCAGTAAAGCTTAAGCTTTGTTGTTATTTATAGTTTAGGCAAGATACCCACAGCTTCCAATCATAGTAGCAAAATGACCCCAAAAGACACAGTTACAGAGAATTTAACTTGTCTACAGACAGCTAGAAGACCAGAATTTGTAGGACATTTGCTTCACTTTGTAATTTTATCTCTGAATTATCTTCTTGTTTTATCTCTGAGGGTTTAATGGGGCTAGATAAGGGGATGGCTTGTTTGGATCTCAAAGCAATCAAATGTAATTTAATGGATTAAGTTTATTATAGTTCCAGCTATAGTGTTTAAGAAATACTCCCAGCATTAACAGATATTTGAGCTGCCCTGTGCCTTAAAGTGTTTGGTTGGTTAGTTTGGGGCATTTTCCTGATGATTTAGGTTGTTTCTTTTGCTTTATAAATTCTGAGGTAACAGGGTTGGTGTTTTTTAACTGCAATGCCAAAGTTTAACATCATCAGAACTGGGCCACAAATGTCACTGCAGCCAAACCCCCAGAAACATTTAAATTGTCTCTCATTAAAAACAAACTCCACACATATCCCAGAGGGGTCCGTCATTGCTGAAATCCACAGCAGCAGCCAAGACTTATCCTGTGGAGCAGCAAGAACACCACACTGACTATCTCATACGCAAACTGGACCTGGCTAATTTTAGACAGAGGAGATGGGAACACTGAACAAGGCAGCCACTAGTCGTGAGGAAAGCATACACCCAGCACTCAATATAGCCCAGGTTTTCTGAGGTCCGGTCCTGTGTAAACACGAAGTCAAGCCAGATTCAGCTTGGTCAGGGGAACAGATACCCATGGCATAGTTACACACTGGCATACATGCCCCGAGAGCTACGGACAGGCACGAGGTGACCTCTTTTTTCCTGCTCATGGGAGTAGATGCTCACAGACACACACACTTCAGAAACAGAAACTTTTGAGCTGATCCCTCCATTTCAAAGAAGAGAAATACTTGTCACTCCAAAAGTATCAGAAATACCTGGCAACCGTGGGCTTGCCCAATTACAAAAGTAAAGTGTTTTGGTACAGCTGTTAATGAAATTTCATTTTAATCAACAGCCACTTTAGCTCCATTAGGAGGTAACACTAAGGCATCAGGTAAAATTTTACTTCTGGACACTTGTGTCCCTTTGGCTGTGTTTGCAGCCAAACAGCCGTGCTGCAGCAGTGGTGTAGGCTCTTATCCACACCAGTTAGGACTAGCACAAGCATTACACTGGCAGCCTGTCCAAAGACAACCAGGTCTTGATCTCTTCCTCCACAGTGTCGGACACACTCTACCAATGTGGGTCTATACCACCGACCCTTTCTAGAGTCCTCACTCTAATATTTCAAGTCAGGTAATTTTCCTAGCCAGGGGTCTTGGGGAATGAGAGCTGTTGAACTGGAATGGCACGTTTCACCCACACCCACCACACACACGCTCCTCAGTGTGATCTGCATATCTAGATACAGCTTTCCAGACTCAGCAGAGCTAGGCAAAGTCAATGCCACGTCCATGCGGTTATACTCTGCCTGCCTACAGTCTGGTGCAGAAGGCAGAGAGGCCTGGATTGCCTGCCCAATTCCTTCTGAAGGAGCACAGCTCCAGTGCAGGAACTCAGGCATCAAGAAGGCAGGTCAATGCCTGCTTGAACATACCATTTGAGTTTAAGTTAGATGCTTGATTTCTCTGTGCTCTCCCACTCCAGTTAAACAGCTCCTACTTGAAACATAACCAAGCTGAAGAAAGAATGCCAGAGGGAGGGAAGGGGCGGGGGGGGGGGGGGGGGGGGGGGGAATCCCTCAACTCTTCAGTTTGCTTCTTGAATCAGTTTACCTGCACACATATTTGTTGATCTTCAGGTCATGTTACACAACTAGTATTTTACTGTGGCATCCACCGCTGCTTCCTCTTGCCACAAACAGCTTCCTAAAGCCAATTTTCAACTATGAAAGACTGGTACAGTTACACATTCTCTCCTCGCACATTCCTACGGCATGCATCCATCATGGACATGTGAATGTAACAGGTGGTCGCCAGCAATCAGATCAGCTGAAATGGAAAGTCTCTTACACTGGAACTTTGTTCTGTACTGATGCAAATTTGCAAAGAACTATTAAACAAAATACCCCAATAAACACACCTGCGAAGAGAAAGCTAATTCCAAGCCACAGAAATGACAACTTAATCACTTTCCTGTAGTTTGTGCTACCAGTCCTCACCCTCTCAACAGACATACTTGTCAGCAGTACCTCCTGAGGGCTTTGCTTGTGATCCATGTTGTCAGATAAACACACAAATAAATATCCAATTGCTGTACCTTTAGGAGATGATGCCCTAGAAGCAGCCTCTTGGTGGGAGTACAGAGCGGTGGGCTCCTTATGCCCCTCAGTGGGTCCTGAGGACAGTGGTCCAACCTCCAGTTCCTCTTCAATAGATTCCAGTGTTTTTAAGGCTACAGTCTGTGACTTTTCCCCATGAGAAAAGCTTCCTTGGTTCTCCTCCCCTCCCTGCATGTCCTGTACTGCAACACACTGTGGGTTCAGCAAAGAATTCTCTTCACTTTTATAGCTCTGGTTTTCTATCCGTCTTTGTGGTTCCTCACATGTCTCTCCAGACCTCTGGGTTCTGAATTGACTTGAGCATTCTGCTTGTGCATCAGAGCCCAAAGAGTCACTGTTATTTAGTTGTTCTGCCATCTGATCACCCTCTGCTGACAGAGCAGTTTGAAGCAGTATGGCTTCTTCAGCTTTCTTATGCTGACAGATAGAGACCTCTTGCTCTTCACCATCTGACAAGAGTCCGCCTGTAGCAGCTTTAGCAGAACAGTGACTGTGACTAGCCTGACTCTCATTTACAGTCAGTATTTGTTCAACCTCTTTGACTTCCTCTGGGCTGTCCCTTTTTCCCAGCTTGAATTCGCCTACTTCTCCTTGGTTCTGTTCTGGAGGATTTAATGGAGAACTAAGATTTGCTTCCTGATCACTGCAGCAGGCACCAACTGCTCCTACATCTGCTGTGTTCCCTAAAGGAAAGCCTCCCTCCAGGCCTACATCTGAACTCTCAGGTGTGATGAGCAATGTGATGGCCTGGACTGGCTCAACACTTTCACTGACGCTCTGGCAAGAAACATGAGAGCCTTCCTTCAGTGTGCAACGTGGTCCCGAAGGCCCTAGGACAGACACAGGAGAGGCACCTATCTGTGTCACCTCATTTTGACCCTCAGTCAGTGGTTCTCCGTGTACTCTCAGTATAACCTCCTCTTCAGCAGCAGTAGCATGTAGAATTGTTTCTGGGCTCTGCTCTGACATTTCAACACCAGGTTTTCCACTAGGATCATCACTTTCTCCTTCCGTGTTTTGGGGAGCACTGGGCATTCGTGCTTTGCAGCTGAAACCATCTCCAGCACACATGTCGCTGTAGCTGCACAGTGCATATCGCCAATCGATTAAGTGTTCACTGCAGGCCTCCTGCTCTGCAGATAAATCTTCTGCACTGCAGGCAGCAGACTCAGCCACAGAAAAACTATTCCCCATGTTTCCAGGACCACCTGGTAACAACTGACTTTCTGGAGACAGTTCTTCATGTGCCATCATTTTGTTGCTTTCCAACGGAATTACATTTTTGAGAACTTCTGGAGCAGAAGTCCTCAGAGTGTCCACTTGACAGTGCTCCTTCTGCATAAGTGCTGATTGAACTAAGTTCTTGGAGTAGGTACTGTCTTGAATAACAATAAACCTATGCTTGCCTTTAGATGCATTCACTCGTGTTCTGGGCTGAGTTAGATAACTTAAAGCTAGTGACTGGGTTAAAGAGCCTGTCTGTGGCCCAAACCTGGGCAATGAAACTTCTGTCAGCTCAACGTACTCCCCTTCAAGGTCACTTTTCAAGTTCTCTTGAGGCACAGGACTTATACAGACACCATTGACAAGAGCTTCACTTAACTGCGGAGCTGTGCTGCTAATGACCACGTCTTGATTTGGACTTTGTTCCTGTAGACACTGAGATCCTAGTTCTGGTGAACTGTGCTCAGCATGGTCCATGGGGAGGCACAAAGCCGAACGTTCCTCTGTTATTTCTGGAGAGATTATATTGTTTTCAATTATTTTTGGTTTATTTATAAATTCAGGATTAACCACTTTATCCCAGGGGACACGAAATATTTTATCATCAGTGGTTAGTAAACAATTTTCCAGTGCTATACCCATCCGCTCTCCATTGAAAGTACTCAACCATTGCAGAGTAAAAATAGAGGTATAGGAAACTTCTGGAATCACGACTTCCTCTACATTATGCTTGTCTTTTGCCAAACATTTCAATACAATTCGTGGAGATTTCTTCAGATAGGGGACCACCTGGAGGTAGAAGTCACCAGGCTTCAAGATTCGCCAATCAATGGAAGCCAGCTGGACTACAATCTTCTCATGAATACACAGGGGCCAGCCCTCATGGCGAAACAGCAAGCCACAGTACTGAACCTATGGAGAAAAGAGAAAGTGTTTTCAGCATCAGGAACACATGTCAGCTCAAGCTTTTGGACAAAAGAAATCAATGCCTCTCTTTCACAGCTGTACCAATAGAACAGTCAAATTTAGGGTCTTTGGTTATTAGCATAGGGGAGTTTTCCATACTGAGGTCTTCTCTTTGAAAAGCAGAAAGAAGAAAAGCTACCAACAGAAATTACCAGCATCTCTGAATCTGAATAGGAACCAACCAGCTGCCAGAAGTTTCAGCCCTGTAATAAAGCTGGGTCAGCGCAGACAGGCAGATGTCTAAGCCCCAGAATCCCAGCACAGAGAAATCAGGAGTTTCCACCTCCCAGTGCTCAAGCTGGGAGACCCTGTCTCTACCTTATTTCTGACTCATAAGGGCCAACTGGACTGACTCAGAAAGTGAAAATTCAGACCATACAGCATCCCTAACCAAGTGCCATTAGAGAAACACAGGCAGACAGCAGTCTGCTTACAATGCACAGACAAAACCCACTGTCCTCAACTGAAAACCATCCCCAGCCTTAACAGAGAAGGTGGCAAATAATATGCATAATTTCCAGAACATTCACAGTAAGCTCTAGGTTGTACCAGGTACACTCAATACCAACTTGCCAGGAGGCTGGAGGTGCAGAAACCTCATCGCATGGGATGCCACTAGTCAGCCTGGCACTGCAAAATGTCTTTTCTCTGGTCTTGGGTCTTTAGACTGAGGTCTGCTGGAAGGGAGGTAATTAAAAGCTTTGCTGATGAGGGAAGGTACCATGACAATGCCAAGGTCTGTCTGAGGACTTGTTTTTATTCCCTAATATGCTCTGCTGGAATACACAGCATGTTCCACCTAATGTCGGTTAAGCCAAATTGAAGAGCATGGAGCCAAGTAAAAAGCATCGTTCATCTCATGCTAACACGAGCCTTTGCAAGACAGGTGGAGACAAGTTACATGGGATGCAGCAGTAAGGGATGGCTACAACCTACCAGTGAATGGAAGGAGATACTGCGAAGACAAAGCAGGAGAAAGGAGGCAGCAAACGAGGAAAGCATAGCAGAACCACAGAGAAAGAAAGCAGCAAGTGCCATCAGCCAGCTGCAAGGAACTCTTGGCGTACCAGGGACTTCCTTGTTCCTAAAACACAGCAGCACTCAGGACAAGTCTCAAACAAATCCCAATCAACTAAAAGAACTGAAGTTTCATGGCTGAATTGAATTGACTCAATTATTTACAGCTTTATCACAACTTCAAAAAAATAAAATCACTGATTTGAACTTGATTATGTTTGGGTAAACTAAGATTTAAATTGATCCATGACATAAGCCATCAGTTTCATGATTAATTCCATCTTTCCTGGTCACAACAAGGGTTTAGATAGGATTCACTTGTATCGATGCAATACTTAGAAAGCTGTCATCTGACTTCAGTATTGGCAGCATTAGACTTCAGACATTTTATTTTGTTTCTAATACATGGCCACATGGAAGTCTTGACAAAAGCAAGCAATTATAAAAATGTTGTATTCTGCATCTCCAGGCAGATGAAAGAAAAAAATACTTTAATTCAAATATTTTGCCATATAGTAGAGAAACCACAGGACTGGAAGGAACCTCAGGATCCTCACACACCTTGAAACAACAAGTAATGGCATCAAGTAATTTCTTTCCTATGTTCATCAAGCTTTATTGTCAGCCCAGCCAGGTTTCCTAGCCTCACTGCACTTGATGCAAAGTTGTTCAGAGGCTTGAATGCCCAAATTATCCTTCAGGTTCAATAATTCCTCCTCCTCAACCCTGGAGCTAATTCTCTGGAAGTGTTCCCATTGCCTAAAATTATTAAGCCATGTCACATCACCGTAGCACGTCTCCCTTGATAATCTCTTAGGCCTGCCTGAAGCACCTCTTTGGTGATGCCTTTTAAAAAAAAAAAAAAAAAAAAAAAAAAAAAAACACACAAGAAAGAAAAAAGAAAAACCACGTTTAATTATTCCGACTTTGTCATTGTGCAAGGCATTGCAAAACACTGCGTACAATGGCACTAATACTTCCCAACTGTGCTAGAAGCATCTCTTAAAGCTAAGATGACACTTGGCTTCTAGTCACTCCCCTATGGTAATCCTGTCACCTGTTAGTTTTTCTTTCCAAACTGGTGAACCCCAGTTCATGAAAGAAATCCTGCCTATTACTTCATGGAGGCACACGCTTACCCTCTGAGTGTACCGTTACAAAAACTTAAGTACAAAGTTTCAGAGCTCATCTTGCATAATATATTTATCACCCTCCTCCTTTAGGTTATTGCTGATGTCTCCCAGTCTGGTTTCACCCCAAATACCTACCTGCCACTTGTGTAATCTTACTTTTTATGCCAAGGTCATGGGTGAGAATCAATGTGTGTTTCAGGACTCCTGCCTCCAACTCAGTTTGCACTGCAGCACAAACATCCACCCTTTCACCAGTTTGTTATTCTTCTTGCAATACTTGCATAAACCTCCATCCCTTTGACACAGTAATTAATTTTCCATATGACTCCATAATAAATCCTTTACAAGAGAGATTAGGCAATGAAACTTTTCTCTCTAGAGAGAGCTGGTTTATGAAAAAGGGCAGTCTTATACTACCTGCCATGGAGCAAACCGCATGAAAAAACCTTACCCAGTTGTTAATGGGTCAGTTAATTCAGTCCTTGCTCAGTGCATGTTGTTGTACACTCAGCTTGTTCTCTGTGTTTTGTTACTAGCCCTGACTGAACAGATTCAATAAAAATCCCTGCTATCAGACATTTGGCATTACATAGTAACTTCTTCCATATTCCAGGATGGAGACCAGCCAGCCCCTTTTCTTCGACATAGTGAATTCTATATCCATTTCAATCACGGCAGTTTTATTTCTGTTCAATCAGTGCGACTGCCTTACTGTTGTACCTACATGCTGTTACCACTACTAAACTGAATCTTACTTTGTTTTCAGTTGTTTGAAGATCATATTAATACTACCTTTACATTCTAACCTTGAACTCAGAGCAGGCCCACCTCCCTTTCTTTTCTCTTTCTAATCTGGATGCAGAGGAACTTATTTGGGGGCCATGCATACATTAAGAAATCCAAAATCCAACCTCACCATTTAGATGACCTGCATGCCTACTGACTGACAAGTGGAAGAAACCTCAGCAACAGAATCACCAAAACTAAAATGCAGGATGCAACGAAGTTCCTGAGAAACCCTACAAACCCACAGTTTAAACTGCAGCAAGAGCTAGAGTAACCTCCAAACAGAAATGTAACTCCTTCAATAGCCTACACATTTCAGAATTTTAGAGCTTTAGAAATGGAGTATCCTCATGCTGCTCCTGCTCCAAAAAGTACCTTCACAGAGAAGATTACATGAAGAGGCTCATTTCAGTTGTTTTAACATTTCACTTTGAGGCTCAAGTGTTTGCTTTTCTTGTGTCCAATCTCTGCTGAGCCAAACCAGGCTCGTCACAGGAGTCTATTCTCTACACCCAGCATTTGCAGCCAGGAATAAATCTGCCTCTCAGGAAAGAGCTGGGCATCAACAACAAAGATGGCACTAAGGCGGTAGCTCCTAGAGCTATGGGGATGGCTTGGCTGGAACAGACCAACAGTCCATTTAGCTCAGGATGTCATATTAAGAAAAACATGGTTTCTTACTCATTGCTAAGCAGAGACAGACCCCTTGGCATGCCCCTCTCCAGCCCCTAAGAATCACATACAGGCCAGTAATTTTAATATGCCCAGCTGAAGCCCATGAACTTGTCTAACACTTCACAAAGCTACTTACACTTCTGTCACTGCAGAGGCTGACAAAAGATCTATCTCTCAAGATTTCCTACAGCAGTCATTCAGACTTTTCCCTTTAGTGTGTTTAGGAAAAGCTCACATGGATCAGCTGAACTATAAACTAAGGAGGAAACACTGCTTTCATTCGGACTCTCTAAAAGGCTGACAAAACTTTTAAAGAACAAGCACCAAAAAACAGTCCTGCATATTTCAGACAGTGAAGACAAAAGAAGGGGCACACAGTTTAGGGGAGATGATGAGTTCACAACAAATGAAAGAAGTAACTCCCAGTAATAAAAATTCAAACAAGCAGACTTCTAAATAAAATATGGAATAGCCTGGGCCCACAAGACCGTACAAGGTACCTAGAGCCTCCCTTGATCTTCCTGTGTTGCTACTTCCGAAAGTGCAAAATCATGAATCAAGGCCAGAAAGGGTCACAAACAAGGACAAAAGGCTCAAGGCATTCAGCTGTGCTCTTTGAGAGGTCTGTGCCTGCACTCTTGCCTCTTGCTGCCCACTCTCCCAGACATTTCACACTTCAGCAAAAGCTCCTGACACCTAATGCTAAGCCCTGGGCAGCCCTCACTGGAGGCAACTGCCCCACACCTTGTGGCTACTGGGCAGGCCAGGGAGTGCCAGGCAGACCCTGAGGCCTCCCCTATTCCTGGGTTTGTGACAGGAGAGTGGCTCTGAGTATGTCTCCTATCCCTACACTCCGACACCCCCACCCCCCCAAACAGCACTGCATGTGTAATACAGCCCCACCACACTGCTTTCGACCTCCAACAGGACACCTCTGCCACCACCAGCCCTCCTGCCTCCACGGCACCTGGGCCCATGCTCCAGGCCAGCCTGGGAGGTCTGTCAGCACCCCCTGAGCTCCTTCAGGGCCCCCTGCCCTCACCTCTCCCGCCTCAGGGACCCTCAGGGCCCACTGCCCTCACCTCTCCCGCCTCAGGGACCCTCAGGGCCCACTGCCCTCACCTCTCCCGCCTCAGGGACCCTCAGGGCCCCCTGCCCTCACCTCTCCCGCCTCAGGGCCCACCGCCTGAGCAACTCCTGCTGACAGCCCCTGGCTCGGCCAAGGCTACTGAGCCCATCAACACAGCCCCGCACTCCTATTGGCTGTCACAGCCGCAGCTGTCCTCCCATTGGCTGCCGGCAGCACAAGGCCCTCCCTGCCACCACACCCCACAGCGGCCTCGGCTGAGGGCAGCCATGGCCCCTGGTGGGCACGTGGCCTCGGGGGCCCTGGGGTGGCAGCGGCAGCCCCCCACACTTCGCCGGCATCCTGCCCCCACACCTCCCCTCTGGGACAGCAGCACGGTGGGCCAGCTCCCCGGCAGGCAGAGGGCCACGCCGACCGAGCTGCTCAGCTCGCAAGCCAGGCTGTGTGCCTTGCTGCCCCCTCCCCCCACCAGCTCGCCTGCCGGGGCGGCGCTGGGCGCTCAGGAGATGGGGGGGGGAGATGGCTAACTCGCCTCCTCCGAGGTGGGGGGCTGCCTGGGGAAAGCTGTGAAACCTCTTGCGATAACGACCAGTTCATACAAACTAAAAGCTTTTTGTTTCTTTAAAGGGGAAAAAGCACACTATGCACCATGGAATTGGAAACTGCAGCTACGTACACCCATGGAGTCATTCCTGCCTGAGTGTTCAGGGTATGAGAGCTGCTCCCCAGAACCCTCACCCACAGCCTTGGATCTCTCCTGGGCTCTACAAACACACAGCTGGCACCAAGCTGAGGCTGGTGACAGCGCAGCAAGACAAAAGCTGCACCAAAACACTTGCCAAGTGACCAGCTCCCTGGGGTTGTTACGTGGATCCTTTGTACGATGGGTGTTTCCCTCCAGCATTTCACCTCCTTGAGACAAATGAGTAACTGACTATTTCAGCTTCTGTTTAATGCTTTTCCTCATCCTGGAAGTCCCTTGCCCTCCAACATGAGGACTTCTATTGAAAGCCTGGCCTCACACACCTTCTAGGTTCGGAGACAAAAAGGCTAGAACGAACCCTAGTTTTAGGTTGTTGAGGCTGGTTGTTGTTTTTTTTTTTCATCTTGCAGACTTTGAGCCAAGTTTGTGATGGAGGCATTTGACTCATCGTTTCTAACATTTTAGACTCCAAACAGTAAAGCACGTTAATCTTGGACTCGTTCTGGCAGTAAATGTAACGTAACTCCTCGGGGCTACTGAGCCTTGCGACCGTTCCAGCAACCATCAAAGGGGAGCTGGAGTTCTGGGAAAAACACCGACTGGCAGCGTTTCACCCCGCACGTCCTCCTGCCAGAGGCGGCACCTGACAGATTCATCCACAGGGCCAGGGAATGGCTGGAGTTAGAAGCCACCCGAGTCAGCTGTATCCAGCAAACACTTTGCTAAACCTCTTCCCCTGAATCCCTTAAGCCTTCTGTTTGGTGCCCCCTGGTTATGGAAGGCGAGGGTGCCACTCCACATCTGATCTCTGCATGGTTGAGCTTCAATAACAATTTCTCAACTGTTTCCCAATTGTCTGCCTGCCCTCCCACCTAGGCTGCCGCACAGATGCGAGCACTTTTTGCCAGCCGCTTTACATATGAGAGCAGAAGGAAAGCTCTCCGAGAAAGCCTTCATAGGCCTTAGAGAGCATGATGTACTCACACAGGCATCCTGCTGAATGCACTGCAGGATGTGCTTGGCTGGAATCAGGAAGTCTATGAGGTAGCGCAGTCCATCCCCACGGTACGTCTTCTCCACCACATCAAAAACTTGGCACAGAACAGTGGCTGCAGTAGCCTCAAATGGAGGGTAGAGTGCTGATAACGTACTCTGAATGCAACCATCCAGCGACTCCGAGTCCTGCCAAGAGAGAAAGCGTTAGTGGTGCCCTGCCACTACGCTCCGGTGCCCTGCCAAACCCAGGAGCCCAGCCACTTCCAAATGCAGGAGGAGAGGAGATCAAAGGAGCAAACTGCTGTCCTTTCTAGCTTCTTTTGGCACCAGCGATTCCAGGTAAACACAAAAAGGCTCTTCCAAAATGTGAGTGGAGTGCTTGCAGAGTGCTGTGCACAGTGGCGAGATTTCCCAGCTTTTGCTTACGCAGCAAGTCCCGACTGCGCTGGGTGGGGCTGCCAGTAAACCATCGCCACGGCACGTGAGCGCGTGCGAGCGAGCGGGAGTATCGTGGGGCGGACGGATCGGCAGGCCCCGTGCTTTGGATACCCGGGGCTGGAGATGCCACCCAGCACCTGGATACCTTAAAGCCCACTGTTATGCTCCTCAGTGGGCTAAGGGGAGTTGCAGGGGCAAGAGCCAGGCTGAAGCTCCCCAGCCTGCTGTGCTCTGACGTCCCTGCACAGAATAAGCTGCCAGAGCTGTCTGGTACTGGTGAAAGCCACTCACCAGTGCAATTCCTCATTATTCACAACTGTTTGGCTGTCATGAAAGGCTCACTCCAGGAGCCGGGAATTTTCAGCAGCGAGAGATGCCCCGCAGCAGGATCCACAGCCTGCATGTGGACAGGGTTTGGTGCCTGAGCACACGCATCAGTACGTAGGATGCCCGTTTCCTGCTTGGGTATCAGAGGCAACGGCTTCCCTGCTTCCACCTTTATTCAGGAGAACCTGCCAGCCAGACCCTGCCCACGGGTCAGGACCAATTCCAGTGCTAGAAGCCAAATTCTGATCTACTGCATAGGTGTAAATCAAGAGAGCTTGCCAAAAAATAGTAACAAAATAAATCTGTACACATCTAGAAAGAGGATCAGGATCCCCTCTTTCCTTTCTATTTTAGAGGGGACCCCTCTGGCTAACTGGTAGCCACTGGGAGTGAGTTTTTCTACAAAACCAATGAAAGTTTACTCAGGTGTCTGGCCAGATCCTCATCTGATCTAAATCCACCTCCTTTTGCTAGAGACAAGAAAAGCATTTCAGCCACTGGCCCAGAAGCCCTACAGCCTCCTGCAGAGCAGGAACAGCTGCATGGACAGGCTTGAAAATATACCACAGTCCCACAGCATGGCTGAGAGAGAAAGTTAAGCAAAGCAGGGCCACAACAGCTTACACTGCCACTGGGTAACAGTAGGATGAAGGGATCAGGAGGAAGCAAACCGTTTCGCTTCCTCCACTCCAAGGGAGCACATGCTCATTGCTCCTGGTACCTCCACTGGCTTGTGAAAATGCAACAGTCTGAGAGAAGCCTGAACCAACCTGCAGCCAGAACAGAGGTGAACCCTTCCCATCTCTCACAGCTCAATGATCTTAAAATTCCTCCTTTAGAGGCTTGGGTGTTTGAAGCACAATATAAACTCCCTGCTCTGTTGTAAAGCATTCCTGTAGGACAGCCTGCAGGATTGCACAGGAGAGATGAGAATGCCCAGGCAACGCCTCCACCATCCCTGGCAGCCCTGAGCTGGCAGGACGCAGGTGACAGGCAAACCACACACTGCCCGTGGCACGGCACCGCTTTGTTACTTTTTTTGCTGTTTCCCCTGATGTCAGCAACAAGCAAGACTAAATGGCAGCAGGCTCCTCAAGTGCTCGCAACTCTTCCAAGAGACCAGCTGCCTCCTGCAATACCCCTCAAGGTCAATGCAACCAGATAAACAGAAATTAAGGAGCTATTTTTCATATTCTTAACCCAAGGACTCAAAAAGCAGGAACCCTGTGTGCGCGCTTCCAAGCGTTGAATGCCGGGACCAAGCATTTAACCCAGTCCTAAATGGGAGGAGAAGGCTGTTTTAAACAAGCTTCTTTCCACTCAGAAAAGAACAACCTAAAGCCTCAGCTTTTATTCCATTAATTGAAGTGAAAACCCTGGAAGCTCCCAGGCACTTCCTTCCCTGCAGGAACAGGACTTCAGAGAAAATCTTCCACTAGATATCGTGGGGGTCAACGTAAAACTTCCAAGAGCCTCCAAGAACCTGCAGCTCTCTGCACAGTTCTGGACAAGACTGTCCCCATGCACGGTTACAAGGAGAGAACTCGGCAGAGTTCAGAAAACATAAGAAGAGAAAGCAGGCTGATGGGAACTGTGGACTGAGTTGTGCAGACCCAAGAGGACAGCCTAAATAAGAAATGTTCCCTTTACATGGTATCCTGGACCTGCTAGAAAAGGCATGGAGGGGGAAGGGTAGGGAAATGGGTATGGAGCCCAGCATAAAGCATGTCAGTTAGACATCCACCTAATACCGCTAAATACCGACATAATGCACTGAACACTGTACATCATTCCTCTCCTGAGCTCTTGTGAAATGACAGAGGCCTAGCGCAGCCAGCTGAAGGTGAGCACAGCTCCAGGAACCTCTGTTGACACCAGCCTGTCCCAGCAAGTGCCGGTGGCCTTGTCAGACAAAACTGGCCTTCACCCAGGTGTTTGGCCACTATCACAGTAGCTTTACTGCTGGCAGCATTTGACAACAGTTTTCCTCCGACCTTCCACAGCCCACAGGTTCAAAATATCATCAAAACCAGCTGGGGTTGGTTCTGTGCCATCTTCTGCCCCCCTACCCTGCTTGAGCAAAATTCTTTCAGATATCAATCCTCCCCACCAATGAAATTTAAGTCAACTCTTGCAAATAAAACAAAGAAGTCAAAATATTTGCACATGAGTCAGTGCATCGCTCTAAGGTTCTCACACCATTCCTGCTGCCTTAGCAAAGTCTTCACAAGACAATTATTAACATTGGCACTGAATCAAAAATCCTTTATATGGTTAAAATAAACCAAGTCGTATATTATCCTTTCCTTAGTAAAATACAGAATAACCATAGCCTGTAGCCATTGCAAAGTTCAGTGCTAACAGGGCACTCCTTAACACAGAGACTTTAGCTCTCTCTGGCTAGACTATACCACAGAGCCATGATAGCTGTGCAGGCGTAAAAGGGACAGAAAGAAGGTTTCAATGTCCACCATTTGGTAGAAAAAGGAGATGTTTTTACCAGTCTCTGCTAATTCCACATGAAAAGCCCCAAACAGGGAGCAAATTCCCACATCCCCTGATGCTGCATGTGATTGTAACACCAGCATCCTTGGGCAGCTGCAGAGCAAGGATGGCTGCAGCCTCTGTGTGCCGCAGATGAACACAGAGGCAACACTGCTTTTCAGTGCTCCCACCTACCCAGGGTGATCTCCCAGGGGCAGGTCCTGCCCAGGTGGATGGTGAAGAGTGGCTGAGCCTCAGAAGTCACCTTGAAACACAGAGGGTGAAACATGGCTTGGAGCCTGCAACAGCAGCAGATTCTCCTCTGATCATGGACTCATTAAACCAATGCACAATCCTAGGGATGGGACTGCTTATTTTTACTAATTAACTTCTCAGATTGCAAGGTGGCCTGAGGAAAGGGCCTCTGCAAGGGCTGCAAGAGGCCGCATGGTCCTGCTGTTTAATGCTGGAGCACAGATGGCCAGCCTCACACATCTGGCCTGCGGGCAGTGTCTGCTGCCACACACATGTAAGAGCCATGGTTTGGAGGCACAGGGAACTCATACCAACCAGCTCAAGACAGCAAGAGAAAGGCATAGCATCCTGCACTCCAGTGCCTGATAAACCTGGTCTAGAGCCCATCCTACTTACAAACCACATCTCTTATCTCAAGAGGAAACGACACAATCCTCAAGCAGGAACGAGGAGAAATCTTTGCAACCCAGGACAGCACCCGCAGAGGAGAACAAGCTAAACCCAGCAAGGATCCAAGGACAGGGCACTCCTGCCCTGGCAGACTTCCATTTCAGGCAGCCCACAGCAGCCCCTGAGAGCTGGCAGAGCCCACCACAGGAGCCTCCTCCGGGGACTGCAGATCTCAGGCTTCCCTGCCTCCAACAGCATTGCCACATCCCCCTCACAGGAAGGGTCCTGGACACTTGCTCCTTTCCAGCCACACAGCACAAACACTAACGGAAGCGTTTTCCAAGCAAGCCAAAGAGCATCTCTCCAAGCAAAAGGCATCTTTGGGACTCAAATGCTGCTTTGTCAATAGCATGGGAGGACCTATGAACCCCAGCTCCCTGCCACCACTCCGCCACACACTCACCACCCCCCTGAAACAGAAACATGCTTTTAAAATAACTCCTCCATAAATCAAGGCGCTAAATAAAGCCCAGGTTAAGGTCATGTCCGGCCATACCAGCTTTCACTGTTCCTCAGCTGGGAACCAGCTGCCGGTGCAGGGGCTGGAGCACAGCGAGGGAAGCAGCACATAGGGATGGGATGGACTTCGTGGGCAGAGCGGTGTGATGTCAACAACCTAGCACGGTCCCAGCTGGCGAGGCAGGAGAGGAGGGAGAGCCCAGGAGGGCTTCACTGGGCTTGGATCTGAACAGGGGCAGAGATGAGCAGGGTGGGGTGGGCTGCCCTCCCTCCCCTGCATATAACAGGAACTACAGATGCTGTGAAATGAACAGAGCAATAATGGATGTTGTGGCAGAGCTCTGCTGCTCAGCCCTAAGAGCCCCTCTCCCCATCACAGACTGCAGCAAGAACCAGGAGTTGGGGACAGACGAGGTTACAAGTGCCTGGGCAGAAGTCCCGAGCCAGGACTAGCCAGCAGGCAGCAGGAAGAGGAGCCCGGGATCAGTCCCCTGCTCAGGGGACACATCACCTCTCCTGGCACAAGCAGCCACTGCAGGATGGGTGGGGAGCCTGCCAAGAGGCATCTGGAGTAACCAGGAGCTTCTTGGGCTTTTGTCAGTGCATGGATTGAATTTTCTGCCTCCCTTTGTGGGCACAGAGAGAGCTACATAGCAGCCTCAGCCACTGGGAACTCCTGCCATGCTACATTTCTTTCTGACTTGGGACTCAGCTTCTTCCTCTGTGGGACCTGCTGCTCACCAATTAAGTCTGAACCCTGGAGAGCCTCCTACAGGTTTGGAGACCAAGAAGTCAGCCTGCTTGGGGAGCAGAGAGGAGACCGCTAGGGTTACAGAGCTTGTGCAGCATCAGAATACCAGTGCTCTCCCAGCAAGCACCAGGGGCAGTAACCCAAGTGGCTCTGGACAATGCAAGTCGGTGCGGGGACGGGCTGCAACCCACAAAACCTTGGCAGCACTTTCCCTACAGCTTACCCCAACATCTTCATAAGAAGTCAGCGTCTTGCCTAAGAATTTTGTCTATAAAATGCTAAGTCTTGGTCAAGGAGACCATGAAGAGGCACAGATCTTCCCTGCTGACAGCCCAGGTGCTGTCTGGAGACTCCTAAAATCTATTAGCATGGTGAGGCCAGACTAACTGTTTGATTAAACCATGACTTATGGCAGACAGTGCTCATTTCTAGTGGGTTGGACGGGCCCACGTAACATGCTGAGGATTCATCCTGCAACAGGAATTTAGCTAAAGGACCTGCAGCTTTGCTCTGAGAAACCAGGACTGCCATCTGAGCAGCTGAAGAATGAAACTACATATCCCAACATGCTCCAGTGAAATCCAGTGCTTGCCATGGCTTGGCAGAGCAAGGAGCATAGCTGGGTGGTGGAGCAGAGCGGGCAGGCTGCAAGCACAGCGAGTGGTGCCATGGTACGCGCAGCTCTAAGTCACTGAGCGCCTCGGCTCCTGCTCTGCAGGGCAACCTTCCAGCAGCTCCCGCAGCTTTGCCCTCCTTCTGCCAGCTGCCCGGAGCCTGGCCACATCCTGCATGCACCCACCTTCTCCCCTCTTTCCCAGGCACTGACGGACAGACAGTGTGAAGGCAGGACAGAGGAGACAAGTGTCTGCAAAGGTGAAGGGAAGGGACAACCCAACTCTCCCACACCCCAGAAATGGAAAGTAGAAACAGCAGCGAAACTGGGAAGAGGCAGAGCTCCAGGCAGCACAGTGCAGCACCTGCCCACGGCCCCCAGCCAGCTTTGAGACTGGGGGAAAAAGGAGCACACAGCAGGCGCTGAGCAGGGCCGGGTTAGCTGGTCCCTCCACCAGCAAAGGCTGCTGTGCTGTGCTGCACTGCTTGGCTGGAGGCTGCTCAGCTCTCAGCTGACGTGAGAAACCGCATTTCCAGTAAAAACAGACCTCTGGGCTTTCCACGAAGCCTTTCCACTTTCTGACACAAAGCTGAAAGCCAGGCCTCTTTGCCTTTAAAAATGAGACATTTCTGTATTCAAGAAGGTCTTTGGCTAAAAACAAGGCTTGTTTTTCTGACAAAATCTGAGATTTCCCACTCCATTTCTGCAGGGAGGAGGACCCTCCCAGCCTCATTTCCTGAGCCGCTCTAATCACAGCGGCAATGAGTTCAAGAGAGAAAAATCTTCCCAGAGCATGTGCCAGCTCCCCCCTCTGCTGCTCACTCTGAGGCTCAAGGGGAGGCTGAGAGGAGGGCGCCTGCCTTCGGCACCCTGCCTGCCTCTAGATGTTTTCGCTAAAATAATGTACTATTAAGTGGCGCAGCTATAGGCAGGCATTCCCACTGCTGTAATTACACCACCTTCCTGTGAGATAACCAGGAATGGTTCTACCTGCTCTTTGAGCTGTTATTTTAGGCTTTTCAGGGAGTAAAGCACAGCACCCAGTTCCACTTGGAAGGAAAATGTTTGCCGTCTCACCCAGGCCAGCTTTGCTCACGGGCTGTACCTCTGAAAGCAAGCTGCCTTCTGCACGCCGCCATGGGTTCCCTTGCACAGGGCACAGCTGTACCCGGCTTGGCTCCCCTGCCACTGGGGCAGGCAGGACGGCTCCACAGCCTGTGGATAAACCAGCTCCTACAGCCTTGCAGGGAGTGGTGCTCTACAGACAGAGCTCAGAGAATCGTTTCCAGATGCCTCCCTCTGTTCCCCCGGCCCTTTTCTGGGTTGACGTGGCTGCTGCAGCCAAAGCAGCTCCTACTGGGCAGCGTGCGGGATTATCATTCCAGGCACTGCAGGAAAACAAGCGCTTGGAAGCGATTAACTCATGATCTCTCATTTAATTAAACAAAGGGAAAAAATGATGTATTTGCTTTTCGTCTCTGAGGTCCTGCCTCTGCGCATGCCGTAGGTCTGGGCGTGCTCAGCTGGTGAAAGGCAGGCCCAAAGCTGATCGATCCCCCTGCCAGCCCAGGGCTGGGTTGTTTTCACTCAAGGGGGTCAACCCAGATTGCTTTGAAAGCGAAGCATGACCTCCTGCAAGCTTCAAGGTTGGAGCTACTGCACAGCTACGCCAGCACAGTCCTTATGCTGGAGCAAAAGGCAGGAAATAGATGGCAGAGGCAACCTGGTACAGGTACATCCCTGGCTGTGCACCACACTTCAGGTGGCCAAGTGCAGGCATTGGAATATGGCAACACAACCAGCAACAGTCACCTGAGCCTGCTCCCCAGTCCCAGACCCTTGCAGCCCAGCAGGGTGATGACAGTGACAGAAGAAGCAAACCTGCTCTTAACATGCCCAAACCCCAATATTCACCCTTGCCAAAGATGTGTCCTGGCACAGTCATTCAGGGAGGAAAGCCTGTGCACCTGGAGAAGGAGAGCTTTCCCCAGCCCTCCACTTCCATGTGCCCCCAAGGGAAGCCGGACACGCATGGCGGCTTGCACAGCAAACTCTCTGCAGCTCAACCATCTCCAGACCTTCTTGGGGACCAAGCCTGACCAAACATGGCTTCCCAAAGAAAATGGTACCATATGCCTTCAGACACAGCAGTCTGGCACCTCTTCCCACCAGAGCTCTCTATTCACATTACTCCTCTCTACCCTTTCCTTTAGATTTTCATACTCCAGCTTCTCTGGAGCAGGGCCTGTGACTTTCTCCTTTGCCTGTGCAACACCCAACACATCAGAAAACACAACAGAAGCACAGCAGACAACTGCTGAACAGATTAAAGAGGCCAAAGCGGGGATGAAACATTGACCCACAATCCAAGAAAGTAATTTTATAGCCAGAGAGCAGCAGAACTGATTGGGGGTAAGCCTTTCCTCGCAGGGATGTCCTGCTCGCAACTGAGCTTTCAATGAACTGAGCAGGAGGCAGGTCTTACCCAGAGCACCAAATGAGCCTTGCTGCCAGAGACCTGTTACTTTCTATTAGCAATAGATCAAGGAGATGATAGAGGTGTTTAAAGGGCAGCTGAGAGAACAGACCAAAGCCCTGTCCTTAAACAGACATCTTCCAGCTGAAACAAGGGCCTGCAAGTGGATGAGAAGAGCTGCGTATAAAACACCATCCTACAGCTGGAGACCAGCTTATTTTGGTTTAGTTTAATCAAGGGATTAAGTCCTTAATCTGAAATAACTGTCTAAGCACAGATTTTTTTAAAATATCATTGGCATAGATCTAACCATGCAATTCATTAGCAAAGTCATACTCCGTGTGATGCAAAGCTTTGGGTACTTTTACAACACCTTTCCCAGCAACAGACTCATGCTGGAAGAGCCTGAGCACGTGGCGGCTGTGGCTTCACTGCCCAGCATTAGCTGCATATGCCTCTCCCCCTCATCGAGCAGGGCTGTCCTCTTCATTCCCACTACCAGACTGCACAGGCTGCCCTGGCTTGGGCACTGACAGTCTGGCCGTAGTGCCACATGCCATGGTCCAGCCAGGGATCTCTGCATTCAAAGTGTCATGTTCCTAGAACAGGCTTGCTAAATTCTGTTAGATATCATAGAGCCAAGAATTTCCCAGGCCACTTCTATACAAGTCTTGGGACATTACAGCAGACTCTTTCCTTACAGGGCTCTTCTTGCAGATGTACTAAAATCTTTCTCTCTGCTACCCAACAGAAGAAATTGCTTGAGCTTGTTCACCTTATTAACTACTGTATTTACTCCACTCTCAACAGCAGGCATCTGGCAAGCTGACCTGAGCAGTAGCATCTTGTACCCCTTACAATTCATGCCTAACATCTATCAAATAACAGGGCACTCCAGGCAGATGAAAGATTTGTTTATACCAGCCAGCTATAAAATACCCTGGGTAAAGTCTTAGCCAAACAGTTCAGCTCATTTTAACACCTTTTAGTCAGAGGCATTAGGCCATAGCCAACACCTCGTGTTCAGACACCCATCTGGGGGCATCTTACAACAGATGGACAGCCTCCTGTGCTCAAAGAGAAAATGATAATCCTTCAGCAGGACAGCTGACAAGTGCCAAAAACGATTGCCACAGGGTCAGCATTTAGATTATTACTTATGTGCCAGTGTTACACACATCTAGGCTCACATTTAGATCTCATCCCTTCCTCTGCAAGGTGCATGAGCTGCTAGACAGGCTCCTGTGGGGACTGCTGGATTCTCCATTTCTTGCAGCCTCCATAATTGAGGGTGGATGCCTCCATGGGGCCTTGTGATGCCTCCAAGAAAAGATCATATTTTAGATAAAGAGCTCCCAGACTCAATGTGGGAGCTAGGTAAGACAGTATCCCATAACAGATGATCCGTAGTTCCTTTTGGCCTTAAACACACTGTATTACCACGTATTCATGAAATACAAAGTCCTGATATATCAATAGGGAACAGAAACTGCTGTGAAGCCGCTCTTCAATTCCTAGGAGGGGCTGGCTGACCACGTGAGAAAACAGTAAGTGTGCAGGGACCTTCCTTGAAGGAGCACATCCCCATGCACCTCTGATATGAGAGAGCAGCTGGCAGCAGTGATCAGGTACCACCTCTGAGGAAGAGGCTGTGAGGAAGAATCAGCCAGAAGGACAGAGCAGGCAGCCCAGAGGTGACAGTGGCTATGCCAACTCAGCCCTGGGTTGCCACAAGAAGCATCAGTCTGTGCCCCACAGGGAGATGTGCTCCTGGTCAGAGGGCCCCAGATTTGCTCCAAGGCTCTCCAAGCTCACTAGGGAACCGACACATCCATGCTCAAGCTCTCCTGCCCCTGAGCAGGCAAGCCTGAGACTTCAGAGCCGAATGAAAACATTTCCCCTATATTCAGATACAGTGCTAAATGTATGCCTCCTGGAAAGCTAAGTAAATCAGTTATAAATTCAATGCATTGCTTTTACTAAACTCCCGAGTTAGAAAGGAGTAAATACAGGCTTTTAAAGCTACTCTCTTTGTAGGGTTGGTTTTTTTTCCAAACAGAAAACAGTCTCACGTGTCCCATTATTTCCATACATATCAAAGGAGGGTGGAGATTTAACTAGTGATTTCTAAAAGACATCTTTGTGCACAGAAGGGATGTATGCCAAAATGTGGGTGGTTATAAGCCCAAACACAAAGGAGAATACATCCACAGGCATTTTTCCCCTTGATCCATTAACGGGTCTGCATACCAGCCTCCTGAGCATATGAGAAGGACCTTGTTCAAAAGGTAAATGTATTCAGAAAGATGACAACAAACAGCAAATAATCCACATCCTTTAACCATGTTGGAGGCTCAGCAGCACTAGGTTTTTGTCAGGAGCCACTGAGATTTGACAGGCAGCCTCAGGGAAGGTGTCCTCCTGAAGGAACCTGCTCAGGAAGCCTCACAACTCCTTCTCCTGCAAACATGCCACACCTAACGCAGGCTGAAAAGCTCAAGGTGGACACCTAGCTCAGATCACCAGAACTTCTGCAGCTTTTCTTCACACCACGCAAACCACCATCCAGCCACAGCATCGCAACACACTGGGGGTGACCACAAGGCCCCATGGAGGCTTCCCTCTACCTCCCCCATCAGCATCCAGGAGGAGCAGATGCAAGCCTTTACCTGGTCCCTGCTTCTCTTCAGCGGAGCCATTTGATTCCATTCAAATCAATGGCTGGTTGCACCAGTTGGAGCAAGGGTTCATCCTGGGCATCCCAGCCTGATGGCAGGATGGTAAATTTGAGCAGACAGAAAGCCTTTCAGATTCATTCTGTGCTGCTTTGATCTTGGAAGTTTCAGCTTGGTGTCCAGTGGTGCAAAAAATAGGATACGTATGAAACCAGCCAGGAGCACTTACCACAAGAAAGGCCTCATTTCTTTTGTTAATTTTTTAATGAAAGACTAGGCCAGCCAACAGAGATGAGGCCCTCTGTGTGGCAGAGAGGTATTAGCATGGTCAAAACTTCAGAGTCAGCAAGGGCACATCCACTCACTTCTCTGAGCTGCAACCCAGGTATCATGAGTTGTGCAGAAAGCGCAGAGCATCCCACCACAGGAGCAGCGGCTTGCCCTAGCAGGCTGCCCTGGCTTTTTATTGCTCTTCAGTCAGCAACACGTCCAGCCCTGGTGCTGCTGCTTGCTCTTTCAGACCTTGGCTACACTGAGCTCTGCAGGACAGGAACGGGGGGTTCCATCATGAGTAGGCAGCCAGGAATAGGAACAAAAGGTGCTCTGATATTGAATGCCCACAGGTGAGATGAGTTTATAGCTTCTACAGAAGACAGCTTGACTGTTTTAGCAGAGATTTTGGGCACTTTAGTACCAAAGGGACCTGTAGCCCCGTGTGTCTGTGACTTCCTCCCACACTCAGCACAGATGCTCAGGTTTAGGCTGTGCTCACAGCCTGTAGGATGGTTCAGTTTTGCACAGATTGGCTCCAGACAAGGTTATGTTCAAGGTGAAGCTAGAAAATTAGGCTCCAGGAACTGAACGGCTGTGACTGTACTCCAGTATTTAGAAGCAGGCATGCTGAGTGGCTATCTTTTCTGAAATGACCAGCAGCAAGATGCTTACAAGGCTGTCATGTTATGATCTCTTCTGCTAGCAAGATATACCCTCAGGGCTGACTGTGCACGTAGTAGATGGTCAGCAGCATGGCCAGAGGTGCTTATGCTACAGGATGCTGATTTTCAGAAAATAAGCGCCAACACTCAGCCTACAGTCCTCCTTGGACATCTGTGGCATCTCACCGTAAGCACTTGCTGTCTTGCATTCCCACCTGGTACCAGAACATATTTGGCGATTGCTGGGAAGAGGTAGATGGACACAGCTGGCCTGTCACCTGCATTTAGCCATTATTTTTATTGCCACAATGAACAGCATGTTCACCTGCCCAGCATTTTTTTGAAAGATGCTAGGCAAAATGCACAAGTTGTCATCCTTGTTACCCCAGAGAAGATGCTTTCAAGCCACTTCCATGTGCTCAGGATTACGTCTCTGGGCTTTGTCTGTGTTCCAACATCTTGCTCATGGCTTTGGCACAGAAATAAAGAAAGAAGATCCCCAATGCTTAAAGCTCTTTGTGATTCCCAGACTCATTTCCTTTCCACCCCAGGAGAAGACATAACCAGAGGATAAAAGAAAGACTCTATTTTCTGCTGAAACCTATCTTCTCTCCTGCCAGCATAGAGGTGCCACCTGAACTCCTCTGCAAGAAGACACCAGCATTTGCACACCTTTTGATACACACAAGCTCTGCTCTACATGTCTGCATGATGGCTGGAGACTTGGAGCGTGCCACCATATGAGAGGAGCAGCCCAGGCGCACAGTTGTGGGACGCTCACTGAATTCACACACTGGGTCCACAGTGCCCCAGCTCCCATTGAAAAGCAGCAGCAATCATCCTAGCAAGGGTGGAAAAGCAGCCCTGGGCTCCCTGACCAGCCGCTGCAGCTTGAGCAACTTCCTGGAGAGGAAGCTGTCCTTCACAGCCTGGGAATAGAGGCTAGGAACCAGACCCGCGCACCGTGCCGTGAAGGAGCAGGGCTATTGCTTGCTTTGCCTCCAACCAACCCACCCACCCAAGAGCACAGGGGCTTGCATCTGCCTGGGTGGATGCACCTCAGGCAGGGCACGCTGTGTTCTGGCCATATGCCCTGACCATCTCCTGCGCCCCAGCCAGCATCAGGCACCAGGCAAGGTGAAGCTCACTCCGCCTCCCATGGGGAAGAAATCCCTCCATGGAGGGAATGAGGGGAGATCCCCAGCCATCAAGGCAGTGATGGGATCACCAGGGTAGGCAGAGCCCAGCCAGGCTCCTGCCTTGCTTGCACCATGGGGTTTTCACAGCTGCAAAAATCACTTCTAGTGGAAGTGGGCTGCTCTGGCCTAGGTATATTACACGTTTGGTGCTTTAGGCATCCTCCAGCTGCAACAATCCTCCGCATCTATACACACACCATATCATCCCTAACACTGAAACATGGCAGACACTCTGTGAGGAGGAACCACCTGCCTCACACAGAACAGGGCAGCCAGCAGTAGCACAGTGCCAGACCTCCATCAGAAGCCACGCCTTTGGGAGTCCTGCAGACGGCCAGAGGCCACGGGGAAGTGTCATGCAGGCCAACAGTGGCCCACATTCACTTAGATGCAAATCTTTTGCTTTCAGGGTTTGATTGACTTACCAGGACACCACAAAACTCAAGTGAAACAGAACAGGTTGGAGCTACAGTCACAACTCAGCTGCTCACAAAAATGTACCTCCCAAAATGCAGGCTGGTCTAGCGCAGTATTGAGAACTGACACCTGCCATGGAGCGCAGGTACCCGTAGTGTGGCTAGTGCCCATTGCTGGGTCTGTAGCAGCTTGGTCTCTGGTTCCTGCTCTTTGCAGCTGCCAAGCCTAAACTCAGCACCTGAGAGGCACATATCCCTCCTTAGCAGCAATGCATGGTCCCTGCATGCCCACAACCCACCACAGCACCTGGACTGGCCGTGCCACTGCTCCACACAGCTTTTGCATCACACATTAGAACTAGGTGAAGGAGGACCTGAACTGGGGATGAAGCACTTGGGAATCAGAAAGTCACTTCCAGCTTGCAGGAGCAGAGTAGCAGCAGCCAGTCTCTGCCTCAGGCCTCCTGGAGCAGAGCTTTGCAATTGCTGGTCCAGCCCCTATGGCAAAATGCAGCCCACGGGACTGCAAGGGATGGCATCCACCCTGCACAGCTCCAGACAGTGCTCTCCTTTGATTTCAACTTCCTACAATAATCAGCAGAGCCAAAAAATTGCCAGGAACATACTAGGCATGGAGTAAGGGAAAGAAGTCTCCTGGCTGAGGTGGAGAAGTGGAAGAAGCAAGATGCCTGCAGGTCTCCAGAGCAGCATGAGAAAGGGGAGTACACCACAGCTCTGACATGGGCACATGAGGAGATGGAGTGCCACAGGGTCCTCTGCAAAGGAGTTGGAGGGTGGCAAAGGGGAAGAGACAAGGGTCTATAAGCTTAGCTTAGGTTGCAGAAACCAGAAGTAGGGCAATTCATCCTTCAATGAAAGCCAAGCTTCTCCAGGCTCGAAAGCTGAACTTTAAAGAGCAAGTCACTGCCAGGCACAACAGCAAGGCAAGCTGCTTGTCCCCCTCATGGACTTTGTTCCCTCTGCTGTGGAGAAAGAGCCCATGACACAGTGTGACACATCCAGGAGACTGAGGGCTGCTGGGCACAGGGATCCCAGCCCGAGCCCAGGAACAAACCATCAGAAGCCAGCCTGGTTCTCAGTGGGATCTCACCACAGGACTAGCAAACTCCCCAGCCTCTGCCACCCCAGGGCTAGGCACCTCTGCAGGGCAGCACCAGGGAGTCAGGGTGCTCGGCTGCCCGGCTGGGGTCACCAGTCTCTCCCCTCCCCAAAGAAGAATCCCCATGTGCAGAACTTGAACTGAGAGGGAAGGATCCCTGCCTGGGTGGGAGACAAGAAGCTGATGCTCTCCCCTTCCCCAGGCTCTGCAAGGGGGCAGTGCCCACAGCCCCAGAGCAGGGCTGGCAGAGAGCGAAGGCAGGAAAGCCCAGCATCCAGGCAGCCCAAAAGACAGGGCCCTGCCTGACCTGCCCCATCCCAGCTCCTAACTCCAGGACTGTACCCCGATAGGCACCCTGGAGGGGGTCTGTGCCAACAAAAGCCCAGTGTCCCTGCAGCCACCGTCCGGGACTGGCACCCAAGGGGACAGAGTGCCATCCGAGTAACGCGAAGTGCCAGAAAAGCTGGTTCCCAGTCCCGGCATGAGCACTGTGCGCTGGCTCCAGGCAGGCTGCCCCGATAGTAGCTTCATCCCGCGCAGCCCTGCTCGTGCCCAGGGTGAGAGCCCTTTGCAGAGATTTCCTTACCATGTTCCTGGCCTCCTTTATTCCCCCTCACTTCCAAAGGCAGCGTTTTTTCTCTTTTTCCTCCATGTGTGCGATGGGGCGTCTCCTCTCCGTCTCTCCCCTCCAACTTGAACCACTGAAGCACTTTGAGTCCTGCACTGTAATCCAAGCCCTCACCGCCCCCAGCACAGCTCCAACTAATCTAACTCATGACACTACCGGGGCTGAGCAGGGGACCTCGGAGGTTTCTCTGACAGCCAACTCGAGCGCTGGACGGCAGAGGGGCACAGCGAGTGCAGGGTGCTGCGCTCCCCAGCCCTGCCGGGACCTTACGGACGCAGGCAGAGCCAGCAACGATCACAGGCTGCTTGTTACAGCATCGCAGCTATCTGCGTCCCTCAGAGCGCCTGGCCCTCTGCACAGACCTGCTTAATGCAGATGCTTCGTGGCAGGGAGCTGCCTTCGCCCGGGAAGATCTGAAGAGCTGCTAGAGGAGAACAAGCCCACAGCAGGCATCCCGAGAAGGTCTCCAGCTTCCCAAAGAGGTTTCCAGCAAAATCCTCCACCCGCCTCCTCTTGGCTTGCTTTTCTCTAAGTCCAGAGAAGTTTCTGCACTCCGCAAGATCCTGAGGCAGCGCTGTAGGTTAAGCAAAACACTGAGAAATTTAAAAAAAAAAAAAAAGTACTCCGAAATATTGTTTTTCTAACTTCTGGAAGGAAAACAGAGAGGCAGTGACTGCTTCAGGCAACAGCAACAAACTGCATTGGTATCAGGCGAGAGATGTGGAGACCTCAACCCCTCCCAAAGGAGGAAGTAATTTAACATGGCAAATTTCTCCACCCCTCTATTAATTGTTTGAGATGGCCAGGGGCCAAAATACTGCCCAAGCAGCGGGAGTAGTGGGGGAAGGTCACCAAACAGGCGGGCAGCAGCCTACAGAAGTGACAACAGGAAAGGGCAGAGCCACAAAGGCAGAGAGGGAGGGGAGAGGCAGGTGCCGCAGGGCATCCCAGGATCTACTGACACACCAAGGCTCTATGTAACGGAAGCGGGGCAGGAAGCGACACACAGGCGAAGCCTCGCAGCCCTGGGCATGAGGTGCAGGGCCTGGCAGTAGGGGCTGGGACCACGAGCTGCCTCCCCAGCCTTGGCCAAGCAGCATGTGGTCTCAGCAGCCTTGGTGGGGTCTCACCCTCCATCAAAGATGACATGGTGCTGGCACTTGGCTGTGCCCACTTTTGGGAGAGGCCACACAAACAAGTCCATCCCAAGAGGAAGGGTGACTCAGGCAGGACATGAGGTTCTGGAACAGGAGGAAGACATCCCCCACATGCACAAGGTCAGCAGAGGAGTGCAGGGTACTTGCCTGCTGAAGCTGGCGCGACCACTACCAAGCACCTCTTCTCCCTTGGCTCAAGGGGCAGGCCCCTGCAGCCTACCCAAGCCCTGCTCCACATGGCCAGCAGCAGGGCCCACATGGGCTGGTCCAGCTCAAGAACACCTTCAGATAATCATCTCCCAGGGAGAACTGCCAACAGTTGGTCCTAAAACCCATTGCACATGATGGCCTCATGGCATGTGTTCAGACATAACCAGCAAACAAGGGGCTGAGCAGTTCCAAAGCCAGCCATTCGATACACCAGCTGCTTGATGTGCTGTTGTGTTTCATATGGGCAGCAGGATGGATGGCAGTCCCTGCAGGGCTGCAGTTTGCTTCCCTTAAGCAGAAAGAGATGCCCCTCGTAAAAGGGATGAGACATTGACAGTGGGCCAGGGCTGAGCTGCTGCCTCACTGTTCTGTGCTTGTCTTTCAAAGAGCCATTGCTTGCTGAGGCTCCCCCACAGCCTCTAACAGCTAGTCACCTTCTACCTGCCGCAGCAGGGCACTGCCTGCAGTGCACCATAGCAGTGAGAACCTCCAGCCCATGTCAGGTGAGATCATCTGGTAATCCCAATCTGGGAAGGAGAGCATCCCTGCCAATGCAAAGGGTATTAGCAATGCAGCACAGACTCTACCTAGTTGCTGTCAACTGCAACAACTACAAGAATATGTGATCTTGTCTGTGGATGCAGGAGAGCCTTTCTTTCCCCCTCATATTCACAGCAGGAAGATGAAGAACTTGGCCTACCCTCCCAGCAGAGTCTCAGACCAGAGATTTCACCATCTGCACAAGGCTACACTTGCAAAGTAGCGCCCTTCATCTGTTTCCTAAACACATCTCCCAGCCCACACACATGGCTACATCTTTACAACATCCTCCTGCAGGTGCTGGGAGTCTCCCTATGGACTGCCACCCTTCAAGAAAGGGAGCACCAAGAGCAATGGCCCCCCAGCAGGCACACAGCACAAGGCTTTTTGCGGCCAGCTGCGCGCTACCAGAGGTGCTGAGCTATTTCTGTTGGAGACAGGGCCCCCCACCACAGGGTAAAAGGAGGTAGAAGGGATTCACCACACCTCTCATGTCCAGATGTTTACGGAAATCTGCCTGCTGTTTCTTCAACTGCAGCAGGTTTCCTTTCAGGAGGCCACAGCTGCCTAGGGCTAACCCAAATCCTTGCACGTGACTATTTTTATTCAGCAAACAAGTCTCTGCACTTACCCTGAGGTCTGAAGGGGGTCCAGCCTCTGAGTAGAGATCTGAAGCCTTCCAAGCAGTCTGGCTGCCAGCAGCCTGTGTACTGAGATGACGCTCTTCAGGGCTACTCCAGCAGCAGGCCAAAGCCCCAGACAGTTGTGTACAGTCTGATTGAAAGCCTGCTGTGGGGCTGCAGGGGTCCCACAGGCTGCTGCCGTAGGGCTACTGCACAAGCCGGGAGCTACCAAACCTTTTGGAGCAGAGACTCGTGCTCCCCAGGCAACACAAAGGGCCATGCAGACCCAGGTAGGGTTGGGGCAACCTGAGAGCCCATAGGGATACAGGGATTGGAGCAGAGAACTTGCTCCCATGCTGTTACTGAACCAGCCCAGACCTCTAGTAGCAGCTCCAGGGCGAGAGAAGCGTTTAGCTTTCCTCACCCCTTCAGGCGGCTTGCACAGGCCTGGGAGCACAAGGTTGCCATCTCCTTTAGTTCCGAGTCAGCAGGTAAGACATTGCCAAGCCACCTAATTCCAGCTCTTTGAGGGCCAGAAAGAGAAGAGCAGCACTTTCAGGAGCTGGTGTAGGAATTTGCAGCATCCCCATAAACGGATGATGAGGGCACTGTACAAACACATTTTTCCATCTCTGTGACCAGGGACAGAGCCAAGTGCTCCCCACACCTTACAGCCAACGCTCGCTATCCAGGTCCTACCCAAACTACATAACACAGGCTTTTTGCAGTGCAGCAGCCAGCTCAGTTGTGGAGATGACAACTGAAAGCTCTCCACAAGTTCCCAAGCCACCATCACACAAGATGATGCAGGCAAGTCAGTGGCTGTAGGTATACATTTTTGGAAGCAGAGGGGGAATGGGTTGTCTGACACAAAAGCATCTTAGAGCCCAACCTTGCACCTCCCCCCTTTTCTATCTGCGCTGAAAGCTCAGGAGCGCATCCCCCATTAAGTATTTCCAGGCTGAAGAGCCCGAGTTCATCTCAGCCCTGTCCCAGTCAGAGGCAGTGACATGATTGCCTGTGCCACAGCACTGTGCTGAGGGGAACATCGCACTGCTGTTTATCATGGCTGGATCTTAACATAGCTTTCAAAGAAAAAAAAAATTTTTGTAAAAGTGGCCTTTTCCTTCTGTCCTGCATTGTAGATCCATTTCCCACACAGGCACATGGGAGACAGCTGTAGCCAGCACTTCAGTGGGTGTTAAAAAGCCCCTCTTGACTGAGGCTGACAACAATGCTGCGCTTGTTCCCCAGCACAGTCTCACACTGTCTCCTCGCAGGAGCAGCTCCTCGCTTTTTATGAGGCCTGTGCTTTCCTCAGGGTTGGTTTAATTGCTGAAGCCACTGCAAAAGACTGCCATCATCCAGCTCTGCTGGTAGAGATCTGGGTGCTCCAGCTCCCCATCCAGCAGACCCAGCTCCTCTGCATGGACTGATGGGCAGTTTTACACCGAGGGAACCGCTCTGGCACCTGCCTGTGGTGGCAGCTGAGAACTGCTAAGCACAACCCGTCCCAGAGGTGAAATATGGCAAAAGGCAACAAACGCTGACATCAGGAAGGATGCAGAGCCAAAGTCTGAAGGCTCTGAAGCCTCCTAGAGTTGAAAGAGGATAAGATGGGAGAGGGGTCAGTACACAAACTGTTCTGAAAACTTCAGGGTTGTAACTTCAGCCCCTCAGCTCTTTGCCCCTGTCCCCTTCCCCTTTGCTGAATCTGATTTCTGGAGCTGCTGTATTTCTCAGGTGCCTGCTGAAGCAGTATGGTAACCTAGAGCCTCGCAAGAGCTGGGAGAGGGTGCGGGCAGAGAGAGGTAGAAGGCAGACAAAGGACCTCTGCCTTGGAGTCAAGACTAGCAGAGTTCTGTTGTGCAAACCAGGGAAAGCTCAATACTTTCACAAATAGGACTCAGCTGTGCTGGAAGAAACACAAGACAGATGTTTTAGATGCCAGATAAAGACATCTTTTGACCTGGGGGAAGTTGTGCAATATGCATGCTAGCTACACGACTGCGCTACAGTGCCAAGAGCTCTTAGGAAAACACCCTTATGCGCTCCATGTTAGCTTAGCACTATCACTGGTGTGGTCCTCAGCACAGCACTGGGAAGCTCCTGTGGCCATAGGGACTGTGGAGGGAAGGGAGAGCCTGGGTGTGGCAGAGCAGCACTCCAGAGCACACAGCCCCTGCTAACCCACTGATCGATGGATGCCTCCGAATTCACTTCTAGGCATCTCCTCATCACCAGACTGGGGCTCTCCACCAGCTCCCATGTCCACACACACGGCTATGCAGATGTCCCATGGGTTAAGCTGTGCCCCGAAAGTACAGGTTCAGGAAAGATAGATTATAATCTCACCAAGATAGCCACTGTGAACCTCATTACCCTCCCACTTGGCAGCCTATGAAAACATGGGAAGCCACCAAGAAGCAGCGTTAGACCCCACTCAGCACAAGCAGGTGCTTAAGACCAGTGATGTTTGCTTGAAACAGGCTTTGCCAAAGAAAAGCAGCAAGTGCTGCAGCAAGTGGAGCTGCAAGCAGCCCTTTGCACCAACAATGTTTCAGGAAAGAGTTAGTTCTCTTCCCATTAGGGAGGCAAGAGTGGGTTGTATGCAGTTTAATAACATTTAAACCGTCATTTCAGATCACAAGGAAAGCAGGCCGTGGCTTCACAAAAGCACATCTTGGTTTAACTAATTAATTTGATAATCCCCTATTTGCAATCCTCAGGAGACATTCGGCTTCTAAAGCAAGTAATTACCACTAAGTGGCAACCTCTTTGTGAGGCCCAGTCTGATTAGGGAAAAAATTTCTTAAGCCAGAAATATAATCGTGGTGTGATTTCCCAGAAGGACTGGAAGAGAGACTACATAACAACAGCTGGTCATGCTCACCATTTGAAGGAACAGAAGCAACTCAATTACTAGGTCTCCAGCTACACTTCAAGATGTTGTTTCAAGGCCACGTGCAAACCTGGTGTGCAGTTAACTATCAGGAGGCTTTGCAGGAGATGTTTTATAGGTACAGAAGTCAGGAAGGTCCCACTTAGGGCTCTCAGAATACCCATGTGTTGGGATTAAAAAGAGCCCAACCTCGGGCTCCCCAATACCATGGGCTGGGGGGGGGGGAGGGGCGGGGAACTTGCATGTGGCAAGCTTATCGTGTGCAGTCTCACAGGGAAACAGTCCAGTCGGAGGAATGCCAGCCTTACAGCCTCTCTGCACAGATGTGAAGGCACACCTTGATGACACACAGTGTCTTCCCAGACAAGCCAGCTAGACTCAATAAACGCAGAGCACTTGCTAGTCTAGTGCCTGCTCCAGGCATCTCCAAGTGTCCAGGGTCGTGGCTCAGCAACAGCCCAGCACTAGGATGAAGACCTGTTTCTGCATACACCCAAGACACTTGTCTCAGGCTGAGCAGCTTTGGGCTTCTGTAACTAGGCTGTTCTGGGGGGACACAGGTGCCCTGCCCTGCCCCCCCCCCCCCCCCCCCCCCCGAGGCCTTGCGAAGCAGCCACGCTGCACACCACTCCTGGCTTAACACCCCTACAAAAGCCTCCTCCAGAGACTTCTCCTTATGTGAAAGTTATGAATGCAGCCAGTGCAGGTAGGAGCAGGGCTTGGACGGAAACCAGGTCTCCTGCCCCCATCAGGCACCCTCCCAATAAGCACATTTTCTCTGCAGCACACACACACACCCCGAGATGTTTCCCCACTGCAGTGGACTCCCCTGCTTGGGTGTGGGTCTCAGCATCCCAGTGCTCCAAGCACTAGGCAGGTGCACTGGTTGGCAGGATGCAACCATTCTGGAGAGAAGACATCAAACCCGCTGAGAGCCTGGAACAGAGACCCGTAGGGCACAGAGCCAGGCAGGGGCATGCCTCTGTGGATGCAGACGCAGTTAAGAGAGCTTAAATCCTTTAAGAGGAGCTGCTTGTTTGTCTCCCTGGAATTTAGGCACTGCCTGCCTTTCCTGAGGACAAAGTGCTCTTGCCTTAGAAATCCAGCTGTGGTTTCAGGACTGCTGCTTCAAAACTCACCACTGTCTCTCAACAGAAGACCAGATTGTCTTTCTCTGAAGAGCAGCCTAAAACTGACCTGTCTCTTTCCAGTTCCCACATATTTAATGGCATAAGTCATTCACCTGTTTACCTTCCCCACTGGCAGTGATGCTGCATGCTATTTAGTCCCTGCAGCACGTTTACCATGCTCTCCAAGACAGCACACTCACCTCCAAGCTAGACGTGCCAGTGGGCACCTACACCCTTCCTGCCCCAGCCTGGCAGCCACCTCCCCAGCTCCTCTCCCACAGACACAGGAGACAAGGAGAACAGGGTCTTACAGCTGCGGCAAATGCCATCCTCAGTCGCAACTACCAGGGCCCTCCCTTCTCTCCAGGCCTGCTTGACAGAGCATGATTGCGATGACAGACAGACACCCTCCCTCCATGCCTCTGCACCACCAGGAGCCCCCCATTTGTGTCACTGCTCTGTGCCCAGCTCACACTTGAGCAGCCAGCACCCACAAGACACTTGCCCAGCCCACACCAAGAGAAGCAGATACAGCCCTCAGTGGACACCTCGAGTAGGTATTAAGTGCCAGCCATTACCAGACAAGGGCTGGGACACACTTCTGAGCTGGAGACCATCTCTTCTCTTCCCAAAAGCAAGTTAAATCGAACTATGTCCTGCTAGGGGGGAGGGCTGAGAGTTCTAACCGCCCTGCTCCAGGGGAATGAGGACCCCCCCTTGGACCACTGGCTGCAGTTTCTGCCCCACAGCCCACAGAGCCAGGGCCAGCACCTAGGGGTAGGAGCCAGGGGCCCCAGCACCTCCTTCACTCTGCTCCAGGAGCTCCAACCCCCAGGACTGCTATTGCACTTGGGTGCATATTTGCCAAGCCCCCACCCAGCCCCTCTCAAACCCCACACTTACAGCCAGCACTTGCAGAGCCTGTGCCCAGCAGATCCCAGCAGATCCTGCAAACCATTCTCCCATGGCAGAGTCTCTCCAGAGAGAAGGAAAGCTCTCACCTGCCTGAAGTTTGCTCCTCCAGATCAGGCAGACAGAGAAGCAGCTGGGTTAACTCAGCACTCACTGGGGCAGAGCAATAGCCCCAAGGTGCAGCTCCAGCTGCAGGCACGCAATCAGTGCTTTTTACAGCTGTGTGGGTGTTCCCTGGGACCAGATCTCACATTGCATGTAACAGCTGGGCTGTGTTTCCCACTGAACTTGGGCAGTCTCACTGTGGGTCCTCCAGGTACTTCTCAAAGTACTCTTAATCCTGCTGGTAGTTCTAGCAGGGGAATGGCAACCTGCTTAGAGCTGAGTGATGGTCTCCCCTAGTACAGGAAAGACTGGCTTTGCCCCCCTCTAGCCTTGCCCTGCTGGTAACAGTGGGGAAAGGTCTGGTTCCTCCATCTCAGTCTCAACAAAGCAGTTCTGCAAGGCTCCAGGCTGAGGTTCCAGTCACTCTGCAGCAGACAAACAGCAGTCTGGGGTCAGGGTCTTCTCCCCAGGGGCATCTGAAGCCAAGTCTGCTGACTGCAGATCCAGAGCACAGGAGGTGATGGGAAGCATTCTCAGATGCTGCTGGGAAGGGCTGGTTTGATGACGATAGGAGCAGTCTGCCACAGAACATCCATAGCTGGCAATTAGAGGAGTGAACCTCAGGGAACGTCTACAGCAAGGGTGCCAGGCAGGAACACAGAGAGGGTGTGACACAGCACAGCAGGTTCCTGGAGGAGGTGGTGTGGTGTGGATCATGGGTCCGGTACCAGGGACCCTTTGTTCCCAGTGCAGGTTGGAGGGAGAGGACCCTGCACCAAGCAGGAGTACCCAACAGGCACGCTGTGAGCATGGTGCCAGCTGGGATGGGCACCTCCTCTCCACGGCACCAGGGCTGGACAGCACCAGCAGGAAATAGCATGATTTAATCCCACCAGCAGCAATAACAATGTGTCTCCTAAAGGAGATGAGCAGTTTCCTCTTCAGGCAGGTGAGGGCAGAGGGCTCATGCCTCCTGTCATCGGTGTCTGCTGCTTTGCTCTCGCTTGGCCTTCTTCCATCGCTGCTGTGTTCTCCTCCTCCTTGCAGGGGGATCTTGCCCCCAGACCAAGGAGCGGCAGGGTCAGGCCAGCTGCAGGGCAGCCGTGGGAAAGGACCGGGAGGCTTAGACCTCTCTAGCATCCATGTAGGACCCATATTGTCCCTGTTGTTTGGGGCCACGTGCCTCCAAAGGAGCTTGGAAGTAAGTGGAATGAGCAGGTCAAGAGTCGTAGAATTGATATTCCAGCTGTCCCCGGAGTATCCTCACCAGGCACCCGACCCCGGGTGTTCCTGGTGGCACAGGGCATCCAGCATCCAGCAGAACCAGCCCCCTGAGCCCTGGCCGCAGCCCCCTCACCGCCTCCGAGCCCACACAGGGCCAGCTGCGTGGGGTTTGCTGTAAGGTTCCTTTGTTTCTTTAAAAAAACCCGGGGTTTGGGTCATTCTTTGCCCCGGCCAAGGCAGCCCCTGCTGCTGGGTGAGATGAAGGCACCTGGGGGGAAGCTCCGGCTGGAGGCTCACTGAGAGCACCGGCCTGCACAGCGCAGCCGTGCATGGGGCGAGCAGCTCCCCTGCCACACCGGCACCACAAACTACCATATATATCTATATATGTATATATAGATATATATTATTTTATTCCCCTTAGGACCACCCCTTCGTGGAAACGCGGGGCCCTTGGCGCCGCTGGCGGTGCCAGCCCCACCGGCCCGGGGCGAGGCCTCGGCGCAGGGCGACACCTGGCGGTGGCGCCGTGCGGGCTCCCCGCTGCCTCAGGCACGGCCCGGGGTAACGGGCGGCCGGGCCGGGGCTCCGCCGGGTGCAGCCCCGCAGCGGCACGGGCACGGCGGCCCCTCCGCCCCGCAAAGCCTGCGAGCGGCAGCCTCCGCGGTGTGTGCGCCCCCTGCCCCGCTCCCAAGGCAGCCGGCCCGGGGCTACCCTCGGCCGAGGGGGGCACGGTCCCCCCGCCTGCTGGCCCTCCGGGGCAATTTGGTTGCCTGCAGTCAAGCGACACCTCACCTGGAGCAGGATTTGTGGACAAACGCCAGCACAACCAGGCAGCTGCTAGAATTTTCTCACTATTGCACTCTTTAGTCTGTAATTTCCTGTTTGCTTCAAAAGCTATTTTTGCTAAGGGGGGGTGGGGTGGTGGTGTTGGTGGAAATCAAACATAACAATTCTGTCTGCTCCCCAGCAGGAGAACACAAAGGTCAGCGCAAGCCTGGCAGGGGGCATGGATTTGCCCTGTGGCATTAGCCCGGCCAGCCTGCTCGCCCAGCAAACGCCAGGTGAAGCTGGCCGGCTCCCTTCAGCCAGCCCCGTGCCACAGCCTGTGCAAGCATCGTAGTTCTTGGCCCCAGTTGTTTTCCTATCCCCCCCCCCCCCCCCATCTTTCTGGAGTACCTTTCTGAGGCCTTTGCCAGCTTTATGCATAAACAGGAGAGGGTGGGGGTGTCTGCTGAAAATATGTGTATCTATGTACACATATGTGGTAGACAAGAGAACACCCTGGCCCTGGGAGATGGGGCTTTCTGAGAAAGCAGGCCAGACCTTAAGTGTCCAGGAGAAATCCTGAGGGGGTGATCCCTGAAAGAGTGATGCTCAGGTGGTCCTGGCACCAGCCATGCCGAGGGGAGGGCTCTCACAGCAGCTCTCACCCCATGATCCATCCATCTGCCTGTGAGAGCCTGAGAGCACCAAAGCTGCTGGGGACCCACGCACGGCGAGGCCCCGAGTGTGTGCACAGCCCAGAAAACAGCTTCCCCCCAGGCAGCCAAGGAGCCAAAGCAAAGCTTTAGCGGGCTCTCCAACAGTATGGGCTTAGCTGGGCTCCAGGAGGCTAAGCTTGTGCACAAGGCAGCGAACTGCCCCGCATCACTGCGAGAGAGGAAAGCACAAACACCTTCCACAGTCTGGTCTCTACCAGTACCCCACGGCCTTTCCAAGTCCTTCTTTTTGGGCTGCCCACAGGCTCAGGACAACCTGTGGTCTTGTGTCGACCAGACCAACTGGACTGGTGGCTACCTCCCCAGAGTGTCCTCAGCATCCTCCCTCTCCAACTAACCCGCCACAGGTTACATTTACCTTTAGGGCAGCCTGGCTGCGTGGCAGCAGATGCCAGGAGAAGGTGAGGTGAGAGGAGCCCAGGCAGCTTCTTCAGGGATCTTTGCCTTCCCTGTGGCTGTGACGAATCACTCTGTTCGGCTGCAGGGAAGATCACAACTCTAGGATCTGGGGTACTTGTAAAATCAAAGCTCTCACTATGTTGACATCCATCCCCGGGAGCTGCAGTCTGGCCATACAGTCCTCCAGAGCATGGAGTCCCACAGCCACGTTTGCTCTTCCAGGCAAAAGCAGGAAAATCTGAACCACGAAGGGGGGTGTGGATCACCCCACCCAGCTGCTGCTGACCTAAAGATCCCACTGCTCTGGTCTGTTCCCAGCCAGTCCACGCTGCAGCTTGTTCCGCTGTGCAGCCGGGGTGTGGGGAAAGCCTCCTGGCCAGCCCTGCAGCCTGGCGGGTGGCACAGCCACTGGAGAGGGTCCCCGGCTCTGTGGGGGGCCCAGGGACACTCACCACTGGCAAACGGCAAGGAGACGTGGCTGAGCCAAGAGACTGGCTCGACACGCACCGGAGGGACGCAGCACAAAGCACAAAGGCTCTCCCATCCCGGCCACTCTGCCCTGGAACGTAGCATGGGAACCACTGCCCAGCGCAAATCTGTTCCTCATTATCCACCCTAGCTGCCGACTGATCCCGGCTCCATCACCAGCCACCCGCTGTATGGCCCCAGACAGCTCAGCTGAGCAATTTCTCTGCGACTTCATCAGCCAGCGCAGTGGGGCAGACCTGGGCCAGGGCTGGCATCCACACCTTCAGAGGTAATGGCAGAGTGAAAATGAATCATTCCCTTCACCAACAGGCAGAGGAGGCTTCCAGCGAAAGCAGGGATGGCTGCAAATGGTGGGAAGGCATTTGTATCCAAGTGAGATGGGTGCCTGAACAGATGGACAGGAGCAGGAAGGAGCAAAGAACAGACCATGCCTCCAAAATGTGTGTACCAGATACAGAGTGACCACCCCTCCTGAATTCTCCTGCATTTGCCTTCCTGCTTTCTGCATGCAAATGTGAGCATGGCCAAAGCCTCTGCTGTGCTTTGCACTTGCTGGGGCCACGTGAGAGGTGAGAAGCTGAGATCCCATTCACTAGCTTCCCACTGCTTGTGCCTGTATAAGGCCATCGTGAAAACATCACACGAGGACATCAGAAATGCCCTAGAAATAGAGCAGAATGAAAAATCACACAAGGTTGCCTGTGAGTCAACAGCACCTTTGCTGCAGTGGAGAACATGAAGCTGACAGGTTCAAGGGAATTATTATTCCTCTTGGCTTTGTACCTGTGAGACACAGCTGGGTACTAGCTCCAGTCTGGGGCTCCCCAGAAATATGTATATGTCAGAAAGAACCAACTTTAGGAAGACAAGGCAAAGAAGGGAGCTACCTATGAGGGGTCACAGAGAAACCAGAGGCCAATTCTTCTGAGAAGAACAAGAGGCAACAGGGACAAACTGCACCAGGGGACATGCTTGCTGGGCATAAGGAGAAAATCATTCTGCGCAAGACTACTGCAGTTGTGGTGCAGCTCTGGAACAGGGAGGTGGTGACACGTCCATCCTTGGGGACCCTTCATACCCAACAGGACAGGGATCTGACCTACCTTGCTCTAGCTTTGCCACCAGCCCCACATGGAGCTAGGGTTGGACTGTAGACCTCCTGAGCCCCTTCCAGCCTAGAATTTACATGATGTTCCAACATGCATTGTGCAATGGCGAGGTGATCATTTTAAGATGACTGTGCAACACTGCTACTTAGCTGACTTTGGAGATGGCCAACACCAACTCATCACCCACAGCTTGGCTCTTCCATCCAGCTGATGCCCTGTAACCAGAGCTGCTTACATCCCTGCTGACTTCACAAGTTCTGGTAGCATGAAGAGACTGGAGGAGCTGAGCACTGGAAAAAGTAAATCACTGTGGAAAAAATGTGCAGATCTAATGGCAGGCTTTTCTAAGGAGAAGCCTGCGTGCAAAATGATGGGTCTGCGCTAGTCAGGCAGCTCCTGGGATGGGGTTGCTTATAATAACAGTCAGAGGGTTGTACGTTCTGGGTTACAGCCTGACAAGCAGCTCCTTTGGTTGTGCCTTACTCTGCCCTGGAGAAGCAGAGGTTTAGGCACATGTGCTCATGGTTTGGCTCAGTTCTTGTGTTTTTACACTGAAGCACTTTAGTATTTTTAGGCTGAAAAAGACAGCTCTCTGCTGTGCTGGAAGGATCAGAGCAGTCCTGTGCAGGCAGGATGCTGCCTGCTCTCTCTCCCTGTAAAGTGAAATACAGAGAGTACAAGAATAAATACTGATAAAACCCTGTGGGGAAAGGTGGAGTAGGAGCCACCATCCGTGGCCACAACATGGCTGGGGTCCAGGGTGTGAAGAGGAGGCTCCAAGCTGCTCGCTGGTGGCATGAAGAGCCTGCACACACATTAGCTGCTAAGCTTAGAGAGCCATGTGAGAGCAGCAACTAGCCTCAGCACTTCCCAAAGCAGAGACATTTGCTTTTCCTCCTCTGAGGGTCTGTATTACACAGATCCACCACTTCCAGGAAGACAACCTGGCCCATATGACCTGCTGCACTGCCAAGGTGATTGTGTCTGCAGGAGATGCTGGCACTGAGGTCTGGCACACAGAGCATGGCTTGGACAGCATTGCTAGCTGGTAGGACGTAGGGCAGATGGGGAGTGCCGGCAGGAACAAGAGCTTCCACTGGGACTCAAGGCTAGGAGCTGTATAGAGACCTGCCAAAAAGGACCTAGGGGTGGTGGTAGATGCCAGGTTGAATACAAGCCAAACATCTTGTGAATCAAGGGAACCACACTGAGTCTCCTTTAGGAGTGGGGCCAGCAGACTGAAGGAAGAGCAAAGCCAGTACACACAGATGCAAGGAGATTCCTGTGATCCAGAAGACCCTGAAACAGACCTTTTTGAACCATATTTTTGGCAAAGAGAGAGGAAGCAGGGCCACGGGAAGATCTAGGCTCCCAGCACTCTGCTGCCTTGCAGGCAGCCAGGACACCGGGCAGCCAGGTCTCAGATCCCTGCTGGCCTCTGCTGGCTGCTCCCTGTGGCATGGCCTAATGATGGCTGCAGGCAAGCTTCTCTTTGGAAAGAATTTCATATTTTCCACAAATATTATCAAAACTAGGAAATCCAGTTAGGCACGTTGAGTCTGAGAGGGGGGGGCTGTGGCCTTGGGTGGAGAAGAACAGAGAGGCACAGGGACGTGGTGCCTGTGAGGGAGAACCAACCAGGAGCTGCAAGAACCAGGAGCTGCAGAGGTTCCCAGAAGCAGAGACCAGACTGCAACACCTGCTCCAACTCCGATTTATTGAACATTACAAAATACTCTGCATATATTTTCACATTAAAACAATATTCTTGCAAATAAGATATTAAGTCTTGAGTCATTTGCGGTGCCCAAGGCTAAGGAAAACACTGACCCGGCTAGAGATTTAGTATGGCCCAATATCAGAAATCAAATCCAGAATAAGGCATACCAGAAATGCAAAACTATATAAAAACCTTTTAAAAATCTCATGCTCATCTGGTGAAACAGTTACAGAGCAGAACAGCCTTTGCAGAGCCTGGCTGACAGTACCGGGGGTGCCACCAGCTCACTGGCCCCACAATGGGCTCACTCACCCGGTGCATGTAAGTGTCCCCTTGACACCTGCTGTCTCACCGTGCCCACATAGCTGGAACAGTTATTTACCTGCTTTGGGGGATTAATACACTGAGTCCCCATTCCTCCCTAAGAGGAGCATCCCCAGCCCTCCTGCATTGCCAGTGGCCAGCTGCCATGCTGAGCTCTTGTGTACTGAGCCGTTCTCAGGGAGCCATTCTTGGCCCTTGGGGTCATAGCAGGACAAATTCACTGTGCGGGCCATTGTCACTGGGTCCCACCACCCTCTCAGGAGGGACCAGGGGTGGCTGGGAGGCAGGTGATGGGGACAGACCTTTGAAGATGCACTCAGCTCTCACCCATCACCTCTGTTCCTGATGTACATTCATACCTGCTGCTCGCTCCACTCCTTGCACCATGACCAGCCCTCCCAGCCAATAGGCCCCAGGCAACTGGAGGGACTGGGATATGGGCAGGATCAATGCCAAGGGTGCTGTGCAGGGCAGCCACCTCCTAGCAAAGCCAGAAAGCTGAACACCTCAGCTAATCAGGAACACATCCAGACAACAGGTGTGAGGCTGGCACAGCAGGTTGGCTGCTAGAGCAGTCCCTGTGCGTACAGGTTCACCAGTCTGGCTCCTGGTGGAGCCAAACCCCAGGAGCGCTGCTCCCAGTCCTGAGAAGGTCACAGCCTTGCCTCTGTGGTACTTCCATAACCTGGGGAACGCAGAGCTGCCGTGGCAAGGGGCCTCCTGGCTGAGCTCTGTGCATGCTGTGAGGAACTAGCACTGTAGCCTTGAAGTCAACGGCTCGGCCGGTGGGTGTGGATGGGCTCTCATGCACTGGATGCCACTCCCAGTCCTCTCCCCGGAGGTCTCCTACTCACAGCAAGGCTGGAGATCAGCTCATGCTCCTACACTCATGAGCCACAGCCCATTAGCCAGCACCCCTGCACCTCAGGGCAGCACAGCCCTGATGGGATCAAGTCTGATTGGGATCCCAGCCCTGGGAGGAACATTTCTGGTCTCCCAGCTTCAGAAATGTGTAGGGACCACAGAGGAAGAACGAAGTTTGGGTCTGTGCTTCCCTGGGTGGATGGGGCTGGTACCTGCTGCTGCAGCACGAAGTCCAACTATCAACCAGTTTTGCATCACTAGGTGCATAGCCAAAGCCCACCTTGGAGTGCAGCTCCAGGAGGACTGCTGGGTTCTCCTGCTGCTCCTGGCATTTATGGAGACACACACAAGCTTTACAATGCAAGACAGCAGAGTGGTCAGCAGGTCACAGTTCGGTCGCAGCCCCTAGCCCCTTCCCCATCCACAGTGTGCCTCAGAGGTGGCTCGCTCTGTTGAACATCAGCCACCTGGGCTCTGCGGTGGGGGGCAGCACCCTGCCCTGCTCCTCTGTGGCCATCAAAGGCTGCAGCTCCTGCTGCTCAGCACCATCGGGGCTGCTGTCACTCTGCGACCGGCCGCTCTTAGAGACGTGGCTGGGGAACTGGAAGCAGGAGCTCTGCTCTGGCATCGCCTGGCTCGCAGACTGGGGTTGCTCCTCCAGCACAGGGCAGGCGAATCTCCGGTGCTGAGGTCCGCTCTCGATGCCTGGGGGGGAAGCGATGCTCTCCAGGGAGGAGATGCTTTGGTTCCACGCCTTCTGCATATCCACTGGCACGATTTTGGTGGTCTCCGAAGAGACATAAACAGCCAGATCAGCCTGGTCTCCTTTCCATGGAAGCTCCTTCTCTGCCAAGGTGGGTGATGGTGGGATGATGCAGGGGCTGGGGCAGACGTCCAGGCTGCCTGGGGATGCAGAAGAAGGGACAGTGAGAGGCATCTTGCACAGCTCTTGTTCTCTTCCTGGGCCCTGCAAACATTGCAGAACCAACCACTATCGAATGGCCAGCTAGCCCAGGGAAGCAGGAGCCACTGGGGAGGCTCTGCCCTGCCTCCAGAGCCACAGAGAGCAGTGATTCTCCCATTCATGCTCTGCTGACTTTGGCTTTGCCCAGGCCAAGGCAACTTGGCTCCCCAGGTGGAGGAAGGACAAGCTACCCAATGGCAGCTGCCCTTGCATGGGACCATTGGTGCCTACCAGGAGTTGTCTTTCCCTGCAGGACCTCATCGGTGGCTCGAGCGATGAACACAATCCCTTCGTCATCCTCTCTCTCTGTCTCCGAGCTATCACTGTCCTCCTCCTCTGAACTGACCATCACCAGGACAGGAGCTGCAGCCAGATGGATGGAGTTGGTTTGAAGGATGGGCTACCCTGTGGGGGAAGGACTGCACCCATGGAAGAAGGACTTGGTGCTAGCACAACCCGGGTGCTGACATGCCACTGAGCTGGCAGTGGGAAGACACACTGCTCCCATCCCACCTTGCCAGGACCTGAAAATGTCACCTGCCACCGGCCTTACCCGCCTCCTGCCAGGGGATGTTTCTGTGCGTCTTCCCATTGGGTGTCTCTTTGGTTAAAGAGATGTTCTTCTGTGAAGGAAGAGGGACCAGCTGGGACCTGCCCCATGCAAACCCCTAACCCCAACCCAGGGGACCTGCAAGCCAGGGTGACCCCAGGGACACAGATTCCCACCCCAGCTAGATGGCAGCTGGCAGTCAGTGGTTCCTAGTCCTTAGGCATCGTGCTTTCATGGCCCTACAACAAAGAGCTCCACTGCCATGCAAAAGCCTCCAAATGAGAGAAGACACTTAAGGCTCAATTTAAGGCTCAATGCCATGCTTCTGAACCTGGACCTGCACTATGCTGAGTGCTCTTGGAAAACAAACGTGGGGGTCCTCTGGGGCTTGGGGCTGCTTTGCCCAGTGAAGAACCACCCCACAGCAGTGCTGGCATGGGGGGCACACATGGGCATGCGACACCTGCGTGCTCACAGGGCATACACAGAACTGTGACGAGATGAGCTGCTTTCCCCGCTGGCTCTGGGGCTGCCAGTGCCCTGCAGCACCTCACCTACACCCCACAGGACCTCACTGCCTGCATCCTGTGGGAGGCCAAATCTCAGAACTGGGAAAGGAGCAGGAGGCTGGGGAACGCTTGCCTTTTTCCTGCCTTTTTCCTTCAGCCTGGCCTTGTTCTTGGAGGAGCAGACGTTGTGCTTTGTTGACTTGAAGGTCTCCAGACGCCTCTTCATGTTCTGCCGGAAGACTTCTTTATCTTGGCGCTCTTGTGTATCTGGAGAGATGAAGTGACGGCTGTAGCTGGCCTTGTACTGGCCGAGGGAGAGGCAAAGAGACACAGGGTGAGCAGCTGGCCCCACAGAGCCCCACTCTTGCAAGTGCTGCTACCCTCGGGGTCAGCCGCACACCACGGCCAGGGAGGGCTCACCCGCCGGCGGGGCTTGTAGAGGCTCCCTCGCAGCACATGGTGCATGGCAGCATCCTCCTTGTCCCGGCGGCTCCGCACCGTGTCAATCACCTGCAGGTCCAGGCATGCGCCGCTCCCGCTCTCCCTCCTGGCGAGGAGATGGAGATGGTGGGGCTGAACCCCATGCCTGCATCCTGCCAGCCCCCTGCCAGCCCCAGCACAACCCACCCCGGGGGAAAAGGGCAGCCATGGGGACTCCAGTGAGGTCTGCCCAGGGGCTCGGAGGAACGCTTGTACTCACAGGAGGTTTGTGACCGATGACTCCGACATGGATGTGCGGCTGGGCATGGAAGGCAGCGCCAGCTTGGCAGCCGAGAGCACATGGCCACCCTGGGATGTGGAAGGGCAAGGCTGGCATCAGGGCGACCAGAACCCAGCTGGGCTGGGGGGTCCCCACTGCCTGGCCAGAGGGTACATGTGTGGCCATACATGGTGGGGGGCCACCACCCCAGCCAGCCAGCTCCTGTCAGGGCCGTCCTGCCACCCGTCCCCACCATGTGCCCCTACCTGGTCAACGAAGCTGATAGCATCACGGATGTTCAGCTTGTAGTAGACATCCCAGATCTCGTCCCGCAGCCTGTAGGCAGATTTCCGCATCAGGACCTGGCTCAGGTACTTCTTGTCGAACTGTTCCCACCTGCCACGAGACGAAAACACAGGTGGTTTAACTCCCAACAGGGTACCGTGGCCAGGGACCCACGCAAGGCTGAGTGTCCAAAGCACGGCGGAAGCGGGCTGGGCATGCAGGACCTGGCTGTTCCTCAGGGAGACGCTGCCAGGGACAGTAGGAGGGACACAATGACCCTTTGTCTCTGCCCAAGGGGAAGCCAGAGACCAGCGGGTCTGTTGGAGGTGATGGGAGCGGGACTGGGACCGGTGTGGCTGCCCCGCTGGAGTGCTTCCCCTCCAGGAAACAGGCTCTTCGCATCCTTTTCCTGTCACCGTGCTGCAGATAAACACTGCCCAGGCTTTAGCAGGGCTGTTCCCCCCTCAGCACTCGGAGCAGCTCCATCCATGGGGAGACACAGAGCCATCACCACCACCATGGACACGCCACAGCCCTCCAGCAGTGCTGGCATGGGCAAGCAATGACAGCTCCCCCAGCATCCCCAACCACACCTGCCCAACCTCTCTCTGGGATGCTTTTGGGACCTTGGTCCGCTGCGCAACAGCAGCCAGATGGTCCCCTTCCAGATGGACTGACACACAGACATACAGCCTTCCTGGTCCTGCTGCTCTGCCTGCAGCAGGGGTGTCATCCAGCGGGGACCCTGCAATATCCCCATGGCTGGCATGTGTCCCCCATCCACCTGATGGCTGGCAGAGGATCCTGGCTAAGACACTCACTTGTCCCGCCAGTAATGGTAGCCATGGTGCCCCACGATGTCCTCCACCGCTGCCAGGATGTGGTCAAAGGCCTTGAGCGAGGAGAAGAGGGTGAGAGCAGTAGCAAGGCTGTGGGTGCTCCAGGGGTGCCAAGGCTGTGCATCACCCTCACCCAGCCCCCAGTTCCAGCACCAGCACCTACGTGCTCATGCAGCTCCTCATTCAGCGTGGGCTTGTGATGGTCACTGCGTTTCACCTTCAGCCATGTCACCAGGGGTTTGATGGTGAGGCCCTGGAACAGCAGGAGAAGGCAAGGGAAAGACTGGGAGGGCGAGAGGGTGCATGGCTGGGGCACGGGGAGCAAAAGCAGCACGAAGTGACCGGGGACAGCAGCTGTGCCAACCGTGCACGCCCCTACCACCCCGACCCCCTGCAGTCAGGACCTGGGCAATGGTCCTGCATCCTGGCAGGCAGCGACCATGTTGTACCCTCCCAGTCCCCCTTCCCCTAGGCTCGCACCTATCCGCCCCACGGGCTCCCCTTCCCGGGGTGCAGGAGCCCCAGAGCTGGGGGCCATCAGCAGCTGTGTAAAGAGAATGGCCTGGCCAGGCACATGCCATCGCTGCTCTTGGAGCCCATCCCAGAACAAGAGGCCAATGGGGAAACAACATGGGCCACAGTCCCATCATCACAACAGTCACCGCAGTGGTCCTACACACCAGTCTGGTGATGGATGGGGTGCCAGGATGCACTGAGGACCAAAGGTCGCTGGCAAAAAGGTACTTGCACCCCAGGCCAGCTCTGGGGCCAGAAGGTGGCACAGGAGGAGGGCACACTGGCCATCCTCACCTGCACAATGACAGTGAAGAACACCACCACGATGGTCGTTGCCACAAAGTAGTCCTTGGCTTTCACCTTTGTCCTGTCCAGAAGGATGACCAGGGCGAAAGCCACGGCTCCGCGGAGGCCGCCATATGACATGACCACCTGATCGATCCTGTCCAGGGGGATGAGGCGGAAGCGGTTGAGCACGTAGGTCTGGAGGACAACACCTAGCAAAGAAGGAGGAGAGGATGGAATGCTGGCAGAGCCCTACCTGCTCCTGGACATGGGACAAAACACCAGCCAGGAGCTGTGGCTGGCCTCATGCCCCAGCCTTTCTTGGGGGATACCACTTTTTGGCCTGAAAAGGGCTGGGTACTATCAGCCAGAAGCACAGCAAGGCAGACTGACCCACAGCTCTGAAGAGCAGGATAAAGAACAGGGTACCCAGCACCAGCGCTGTGTCCCATGCCCACTTGGAGGTGTCCACAGCCGAGATGCCCAGAAACATGAAGATAATGGTCTCTGAGCTGCTAGCCAGTGTCTTCATGGTGTACTTGACTGTGGTGCGGGATTTCTGGGAGATATTGGCTTCCACATACTTCTTGCAGCAGATCCCACAAAAGGTGACTCTGCAGAGGGGCAGAAGGAGCTGGCATGACCCTATGGTGGGATGAGGAGTGGGTCTGCTTGCTGCCTCTTGCTGCTCAGCACTGCACCCCCCATTTCCTAGACCCCCCAAGGGACACTCTGGTACTCACGCCAGGATGGAGGAAAGCGAGACCATCTCGGCAGCAAGGTATGCGACGTAGGCCAGGAGGAAGACAAAGAGTGGCTCGATGATGCGCACACGCTTGGTGAACCGTGTGATCAGGGCCAGGAGGAAGGCGAAGAGCAGCCCCACAGCTGTGCCCCCCAGGCTTACCAGGAAGAAGGATGCTGGTGCGGGGAGAAGATTCATTTGCACCACAGGCAAGCGAGCCCAGCTCCTGTGCCCCACAGCCATACCACACCGGGCTGGCCGAGCCCTATGCTCCCACCTGTGTTCCCACTAAGCCATCCTACGACGACAGCCAGCACATGACCACTGGGATGGAGATGACAGAGCCGTGGTGCTCAGTGCCCACCCCAGTATGACAGCACCCATGTGTGCCCCGCCCACTTCCACACCGGAGGAAAAGGCGGAGGGGCTGGTGGGGCACATACTCACCTACCCCCTTCACATAGTCTGTGGCATGGATGTGCGCTGGGCCCAGCTCCACAAAAGAGTTGAAGACCTTGTACAGCACCTGCAGGCAAGGCAAATCCTTTGGGGAAGGCAGAGTGTTGCCCTGCCTTGAGAGGGACAGCCCCTGCAGGCCCGGGGGACCCTGCAGAAGAGGCATCACTTGCTGCAAATCTGCCAGGTTGTGTCACCTGCTCATCCCAGCCGGCACAGTCCCCCAGGGCCAGGAGAGGAAAGACCAAGAGAGCATGGCATGGGTCTGCCCCCAGCTTGGGGATGTCACCTGCGTCCTCTGCCCATCCTGGGGGACTCCAGCCCCCTGGCCCATGTCAGGCTCTACATTAGGGTCCCCCAAACTGCGACTCACCACAGTGACAGCATCATTCAGGAGAGACTCGCCAAACACGATAATGAAGAGGGTCTCATTTACATGGACCTCTTCGAAGACAGCCAGCACTGCCACAGGATCCACAGCGGAGATGAGGCTGCCGAAAAGCAGGAAATCCATCAGCCCAGCTTCGACGCCTGGATCTGCTAGGACAGAAGGACCAAGTTCAAGCAGACCATCTGCCCCAGAGCTCCTCTCTCCAGGCTGAAACAAGCCTGTCCCTCATCTGCTCCCAGCGACCTGGCTGCAGCATCCCAGGTTGGAGTGCAGCAGGCTGAGCCTGAGAGTGCCCCCAGACCTCTGGGTCCCCCAGGTGAAGCAGGGTGAAGCACATCCTTGCTGCAACATGAGGGGAGCACAGCCTGCGTGTCCCTCTTGGCACCCAGGTGCATCGCTGCCCTGCTGGCAGGTATGTACCAAAGGAGGCTCAGCAGCCGCACCTCAATCCCTGGCATCAAGCAATTCCTCAGAGCTCAAGAGAGCTCAGAACGCTGGCCAGGGCCAGTGGCTCCAGCAGAGGACAGGGAACACAGCAGCAAGCCAGCAAAGCTAGCAAGGTCGGCGACAAAAATAGCAAAGACATGAGTCAGCCCAGTGCCAAAAGGACCCATTTGTCCTGCACACTTGACAGTCCTGCCAGAGAACCGTTCCCAGGATGCCAGGACCTCATTCCTGCTCTAATTCCTGGGAATCCATGACAGGGCCAGGCAGTGGGCTCTGAATGTGGGGATGCTTTGCACCTCCAACCCATCTTTTAGGGATGTGGTCCAAGCTGGGTGGTCCTGTGCACCCACCCATGAGCCCGGCCCGATGCAGCCCCCAGAGCGCAGTGCCAGTGGTGAAGGAGTTCCAGAGCGTGCCCACCACTGCATAGGTGAGAATGGCACCAATGTTGTCGAAGAACAGCCGGCTGGGCATGAAGTAGCCCGAGTCTAGGACGATGGGGGGCAGAAGGAAGAGGAAGAACATGTTGGGCTCCAGCTGGTACTCAGCTTTCTTTGCCACGGCCAACACGATGCCCCCCAGGCCCAGGCCCAGCAGGATGAGAAGGCAGCTCTCTGGGACGATGGATGTCACCTTCCTTGACAGGTGGAAAACTAGAAGGAAAAGAAGAATGAGATCATCAGCCAAACAGGCACATGGACAGGATATCCCAGATTCACAGCCTCCACAGAAGAGTTGGCTGATGCATGGTGGACCCTGGAGAAGACAAGGGAGCACCTAAGGCTGCTTCGTGGCCATGTGTGCACAGAAGACCTTCCAGCTAACTCCCAGGCCAGGATTTCAGGTGCCTGACTCTTTGGGACCTCCCTCTGCTCCTCATCCACTCTCTAATAAGCCAAGCAGCCAGGCATTTTGCTTTTCTTGGCCTCTGGTATCTGCACTTAAAAGTGTAAAAGCAGCCAGCGAGCACGTCCACAGTGTCACAAGCAGTGCTGGCTGCTGTTCGAGCGAAGGCATCCTGGTTCACTGGGACATGTTACCCCACTCAGAGATGAGGATGCTCAGCCCTGGTGATGAGGTGACCTTGTTTGCAGCCATCTGAGCAAGCAGATGGAGCAGCATGCAAACCACTGCAGCACAAGCCAGTCTCCATGCCAGAGCACAAGCTTCCTCAGCACAGGCTAACCTACCTGCATGCAAAAACCAGGCACACGAGAGCTACGGATTTAGAGGTGCTTTGAATAATCAGTTTACTCCACGCAAGATTTGGACCAAATCTTAAACTGCCATGGAACAGGATATCTTTTTTTAAAGCAAGCAGAGTATGCCCTGGTATTCACCTATCAGCAATGTGGCAGTGAGCATGCAGCTCAGGCACAAGCCAGCAGGATGTCACACCAGCCAGCACAGGGGATATGCTCCTCCAGGCAGCCTTGTCCCCAAGGCCAGGGTGTCCTCTGTAATCCCAAATCATTCCAGCTTCCAGGTGAGCAATGCCCCATCCCTGCAGATTTCTCCTCCCTCGTGTAGGGTGCTGTATTTTCACTACCCCAAAAGGGCAATGCTTGGAGAAAGGCTGTTGGTCACAGCAGTTTTGCCCACCCCCCCATCACTGAGTTCTGCTGCCTTCACTTGTGACATCCCACCCAGCTCTGTAGTATGACTTGGCCATCACATGAAGAAACCTTCTCCTGGGGAGTGGGTCCTTCCAGATATTCCCAGAGACACCTCTGTCCTTGAGCACCCAGCCGGTACAAGGAACATCAGGGCAGCCTCTGAGCCACCACTTGGCTGCAAGCCCAGCCCTGCTGCCAACACCAACAAACCCAGTCCCTGAAGCCCTTTAGCTGGATTAAAGGTGCCCATTGCTTGTGCCAAGTCATCCCATCAGAAGGAAAGCTGTGCTGCGGTCACACATCAACCCTGGGTCACTTGGCTTCTTCGCTCCTTAAGAACCCCCATGGACAGACCATAAGGTCTGCCTAGCCCAGGGTCCTGTCTCCGGTGGCATAGACCTGGAGAGGAGCCCAGGAATGGGCAGTGCTGCATTCATTGGTTTCCATGTCTCTATGCCCTTGCTCTCCTCTGAACCTGTCCCAGTCCTTTGTCCTTTCTGGGACAGGTCCCAGTGCCCCTGAGATGCGGACACCCTGGGAACTGAGATCGTGGCCTCATGATGTTCTTGCTTTCTCCTTTCCTAACACCTCTTAGCTGATTTGCTTTCCTTTGCTGCAGCTGAGCACTGAATTAGAGAAGATAATTCAGTGTCAAAGATCTGGTCCCTAACTAGACACATCTTCGAGCCCACCACCAACCACACAGGCTAAGGACACCTCTTCCTCTCGTTGAGACCTTCACAGTGACCTGCGCTGCTCCTTGGCACCGTAAGCCCTGTCCACGCCATCCTGGTGAGTGCCAGCACTGCTCCCCTGCCATAACGCACCGGCAACAAAGCTGCAGCTGGCAAGGGCAGAGTGGCAAGCGCGGGGGTGGCATGATCTACAACTCCATCACCGACCACCTCCAGGGGGAAGAGCCGCAGAGCACCCAGGGCCATCCCTCTGCTGTAGCTCTGTGACCAAGCGCCCCAGCCACAGAGCCCAGGGCATCCACCCTCGCCCCCAGCTCCCTCTGCTCACTGCCAGGGGCTGCAGTTCAGCCACGGAGACAGTGGCAATACAGACACTACAGCCCTCCAAGCAAACCCACAGCCTGGAGAAGGGCTGGCTGAACTCCAGCCCAGCCAAATTCCTGCTAAATGATCACAAAAGCCACAGCAGAGCCCCATTCGCCCCACCTGAGCCTGGTGAAGGCAGCGCCGGTGGGTGAACAGCACTCGCTCACCACCTGCGGCAGGCGGCAAAACCACTTCCCTCCCACGGGAACAAAGCTCTGAAGTTTTCAAAAAGGGAACGAGGCATCCAGCCCCTTTCTGCACACTCGGGAGCGTTGCCAAGATCCCCAGTCCCCGCTCTGGCAACCCATCTGCACACCCTGTGCTGCGGAGATATGTCCTGGCCAGCTGGAGAGACCCAGGACAATCCACAGACATGCTATGGGCACATGAGGACATTGCTTCTGGCTGTCATCCATCACTCATTCCCTTGAACCAAAAACTTGGGCAAAGAAGGGAGCAGCATCGATGGGAAAGACCCTGCTTGCCCAAAACTCCCTTGGCTGAGGGTGGATGCTGCCACCCTCCCAAGCAAATGACAGCACACGAGCTGCTCTGTGCTGCAGGGAGCAGCCAGCGGGGACGGGTGGAACAAGCTCTAATTTTACACGCGCTAGTCAAGGATTTCAGCATTAAAGGTTCCCACAGCAACAGTAACTTAGCCACATGTGAGTTAACTTCAGAACCATAATCCACATTCAAGGCATCCATAATACAGGATTTGCCATTGGGAGGATTCAGGGCCAAAACCTGCTCCGCTCCTCTGGTGCTTGGGAAATGGCAAAACACCTAAACCGAGACCCAGGCAGCTGGGGACAGAGGTGATGGTGTAAGGAGAGAGGGTTGCCACCCATGGGGATGCCACTGGGTGGAAAAACATTTGTCTGCTGGCAAACCTCTGCCCACAGGGCAGCTGTGGATGAGGAGTATGTTTGGGGCAATGCTCGTCACTTCCCTCTTCCCCACATCCCGTCCAAGCAGGTCTGTGCTCTGACCAAGTATGGAAAAAGCAGCAAAGCCCGGATGGTGCCTTGCTGTGCAGGAAGGCAACACCCAAGCCAGCCTTTCTCTGCCCCGGGTGTTTGCTGGCTCAGGGCACCCCGGCATCATGACCGCCTCCGAGAACAGAGCCCGCAGTGTCATTTCCCCATCACCCAGGCGTGGGGCCGCTTCCTCCCCTGCAGTCACAGGGCTGTGAGCTGGCAGCCCAGCGCCACAACTGCAACAGCTCCTCTGCGCCAGCCTACACTCGGCGTCCATGGCTGCCGCGGCCAGCGCTGCCCCTTCCGCACCCCAGCATCCTCCGCCCCAGCTCCAGCTCCTCTGTGGGCTCCCATGCACCCTGGGGACCGCACGTGCCACCTCCAGGGACACCCCTGCCAGTGGGCTCCCGCAGCCCTGCCCCAGGTCTGGGTGTCACTCTGGGTTCCGAGTATCCATCGGACCCATCGGATGCGCTAAGCCAGGCAGCCCAGAGCTCCCAGCCATCAGGGTTGTGTCTCCCAAATGGAGAGGGAGAACGGCCATCATCGCACCTCAGGCCTGGAAGAGTGTGGTGGGGCTGGGGGCTTGGGAATGAGCCCAGCTCAGGCCCCACCACACCTGCTGGCACTGCCAGGGCAGAGGGAAAGGCGGTGAGGGCAGTGCGTCAAGGGGAACCCGTGCAGGGAGCTGCTCTGGGGAGGCGTTTGAAAGAAAATAAGAGCCAGGGAAAGGAATCGTCTCTCTGATCTTCTGCAGGTAGGAGGGATGCACTCGGCAGCTGGAGGTGGCACAGCTGCAGACAGAGGGCTGTATTTTTAAGCTCACGACACTCTTTAATTCATTCCTCGTGATGCTTTAGGTCTCCCTTGCGAGAAGGCAAGGAAGACAGGAGCATGAAGTCCGTGGTGGTGGTTTCCATGATGCCTGGGACAAGCAGAGGCCAGCTGGTGGTCACGGCTGTAGCTGTTCCCTGTGTACCAAGAGCTGCTGGTCTCCAGCTGCTTGGAGACTCCCCTGCCTAACTCCAAACCCACATTTCTTGAGCCAGCTCTAAACCATGAGGGTGCCCGCACCCCTGCCACCAGGGCTGTGCCCACAGTGGGGCCCCCAAGGAGGAAAGCTGCCTCAAGGTCACCATCTCGTCCCCTGAGCCCACAACGGCAGGCAGGGGCACTGTGGGGGAGCAACCCCCTGGCGACCCTGCTCAGCACCCATGCGTGGGTGCCCCCTCCCCAGCACCCAAGGTGCCAGCGGGGAGCAGAGCCCTGCGGCAGCTCGCACACATCCTCCTTGCACCTTCCCACGCAGCCTCTCACGGCGGAGCCTCCCCCCGGCTGCGTGGCCCTGTGCTGGGGAGCACGACAGCCCCAGGCCGTGCACATCTGGAGTGACCCACCCGAGGGGACCGCGGGCGCAGGCCCGTCCCCTGGCTGCCGGGGACACGTCTTGCCCAACACCGGCACCACGGAGCCCTTCCCGGGGCTGGGGGGATCAAACAGCTTCCAGCCCTGCTGACGCATGTGCTGTGCCAGCTGCCGGGGCACGGGGCACCCTGCTGGGCACCTCTGCTCAGCTCCTCTGCTCCCCCCGACCCTCCCTGCCCCGCGCCCACCCACCCAGCCGTCGCAGGGAAAACGGGCCCGGGCCCCCGCCCTGTCCTTCCACCTTGTCATTGCTCATCATCCCGCGGCCGGGGCCAGAGGATGTGGCGTGGGTCGTGCCTGGCCACCGCAGCCCCGCTAAGGGTGGTGACCAGCCAGGTTCTGGCCATCTGTCCCCGTGACCCGTGTCCCGGTGTGCAGTGCCATCCCTCGCCTCCGATGCCCCTGCGCCCGCCGGGGACGCCGCAGCCCACCCTGCCGGCCCCGGTGATGGGCGCAGCTGCTCCCGGAGCGCCGGGGGGACCGGGGGGGGGGGACGGGGGACGGGGGACGGTGCAGGGGACACTCACCGATCTTGGCCAGGCTGGCCACCAGGATCCAGGCGGCCACCAGGCAGGGCGCTTGCACCTCCCGCCACTGCCACCGCAGCAGCTCGGCGCCCGCCGGGGCGGCGGGGCCGGGGGAGGCTGCCGGGGGCTGCATGGCCCCGCGCCGTCCCCGCCGCTCCCCGCCGTCCCCGCCGCTCCCCGCCGCTCCCCGCGCTCCCGGCCCCCGCCCGCGTCACGCGCACGTGGGGCCGCGCCGGGCCGGCCCCCCACGCCCCGCGCCACCGGCTCCGCCCGCCGCTCCCCGCCCCACCGGGCCCGGTACTGCCCCGGGTCCCCCATGATGTCCCGGGTCCCCTGTACCGCCCCGGCCCCCGGTACTGTCCCGGCTGCCCGGTACTGCCCCTGCCCCTCCGGTACTGCCACGGCCCCCGGTAATGCGCCGGGCCCCGGTACTGCCCGGGCTTCCCCGGTACTGCCCCGGCCCCCCGTACTGCCCCGGCCCCTCGGTACTGCCCCGGCCCCCCGGTACTGCCCCAGCGCCCCCATGATGCCCCGGCCCCGGTACTGCCCCACGTCCCCCATGATGTCCTGGGCCCCCTGTAGTGCCCCGGCCCCTCCCCTCCGGTACTGCCCCGGCCCCTCCGGTACCGCCCCCAGTCCACGTACTGCCCCGTGTCCCCGGTACCGCCGCCTCCCCCCCCCCCCCCCCCCGCCCCCCCGATGCCCCGGCCCGATACTGCCCCAGCCTCCCCATGATGCCCCGGCACCCCCACGATGTCCCAGGTCCCTGGTACTGCACTGGCCCCCCCAATACTGTCCTGGCCCCTGGTAATGTCCCACCCCACTCCCACCACTGCCCCAGGACCCAACACCACCCTGCTCACCTCCTGCATCCCTCTTCACCTCGGGTCACCTGCACCCCCCTGGTGTCCCCTGCCCCACCTCAGTCCCCCTGCTCCTGCTCCAGTGTCCCCTGCCCATGCCAGACCCCTGCCCTGGTCCTCCCTGCCCCATGCCAGACCCCTGTCCTGGTCCTCCCTGCACCTTCCCTGTTGTCACCTGTATCACTCTGGTGCCCCTGCACCTGCCCCAGTGTCCCTCGACCCATGCCAGTCCCCTCTGCACCTTCCCTGGTGCCCCTTGCCCCTGCCCCAGTGCCCCCTGCCCCACACCAGTCCCCTGGCATTTGCCCAGTGCCCCCTACATCCCCCTGGTCCCTTGTGCCCTCCCTTGGTGCCTTTGCTCTGCCCAGGTCACCTCACCCTGGCCCAGTCCTCCTGCACCCACTAATCCCCCACCCCACCCCCAATCCATCTCCCAGCCCAGCCCCTTCTGCTGCCAGCCAAGACCACCCACCCCTGCCCCAGATGCTGCCTGAACACCATCCTGGGAGCACCCCAGGGGCACCCCTATGGTTTCTGGGTCCCCCTCACCTCCCCAGCCTCTCTCAGAAACCCCTAAAATCTTCCACTTGCCCACTGACCCTGGGCCATCCCCCATGCCCCAGGAGGTGCCCTGTCTCCCACATCCCATCCCTGTGGCTCCCAGATCCAGGGCCCCGTGTCCCTGGGGGGGGGTGGGGGGTGGGGGTGGCAGCAAGGAATGCCCAAGCAGCATGGGTGCCACCTGGCAGGGCAAAGGAAGGGACACTGGCAGTGTGCTTCATGAGGAGCCAGCTCTGAGCTGTGTCCCTGGAGCCACAACAGAAGGACACCTTGGCCAGGCTGAGCATCTGGCTGGTGCTGCCTATGGCACAGGCACCCTCAGATGCTGAGTGCCAGGCAGAGCCCGCTGGCCCAGGGGGAACAGACTGCAGAACACCCCCCCCGGCAGTGTCACCTGTTCCCAGCATTCCGACCAGGCACAAATGTGCAGCGAGCGTTTGCTGGGAGCATTTGCCAGTGGAAGAAAATGGCTGGGGAAAGCAGCCTGCTGCTGCCACCCCTGCCAGCCGGCTCCTACCAGGAAAGGCAGCGCAGGAATGGCTTTGCAAGGGATGCCGCAGGGAAGAGCCTGCCTCCTGCTCCCCTTTTAAGTTGACAAAGGTGTAATTAAACACCTTCCTTTGCTTTGCCTCCCCCAGGCTGGTCATACCCTGCCGCCATGGCCTCTTGGACCCAGCCTGTGCTTGGGTGTCTCTGTGGAGCTCCCCCCTACTCTGCTCACACCTTACTCGCACTGGGAGCCCAGGCCAGAGCCAGAAGCGAGTGGAAGGCTCGCTGCTTGCCTTTCCATTGCACTGGGCCATCAGCACTGCCCAGGTCATCAGTTGGAAAGAAAAATTGCTTTTGCCTTGTTGGGTTGTGCTCAGCATGCCCAGCGATGCTTCATGCTAAGTCCAAGAGCCATGAGACCTTCCCATGAGCCTAGTCCCATCCCCGGTGCATCCGAAGTCCCCCCTGGGTCCTCCCAGGGGTCCTGGCTCTCCTTTGTGTGCTCCCTTCCAAGCCCACCGTAGCCGTGATGATGAACACTACATGACCCGTCTTGGACCATTGTTAGCACCAGCCCTGGCCTTGCAGACACTGAGCTGCCCTGCTGGTGCTGCTGCACCCCCAGCTCCGGGCTGCCTGGGGCAGGGCAGCTCCTCCCTCTGCTGCCGTCTCCCCCACCACATGGGGGGGTTCAGCCCAGCTACCCACCAAGCAGCCCTGCCCAGCAGTGTGGAGCTCCCCAGGGCCTGGAGCATCCCTGACACTGGAGCATCCCAGTGCAGCATCCCCGACAGTGGAGCATTCCTAACACTGCAGCATCCCTGACACCAGAGCACCCTGGCAGATCATCCTTGGCACTGGAGCATCCTGGTTGAGCATCCCTAGTACTAGAGCATCCCAGCAGAACATCCCTGACACCCGAGCATCCCTAACACTTGAGCATCCCAATGGAGCATCCTCAACAGTGGAGCATCCCTGGCACTGGAACATCCCAGACACCGGGGCATCCCTATGGGGCATCCCTGACACCGAGGCACCCCTGACACCGGAGCACGCCGGTGGAGCATCCTTGTCACTGGAGCATCCTAGTGGAGCATCCCTGACAGTGGAGCATCTCTGGCATGAGAGCATCCCTGACAGTAGGGCATCCCTGACAATAGAGCACCCCTGACACTGGAGCATCCCGGCAGAGCATCCCTGACAGAGGAGCATCCTTAACACTTAAGCATCCCAGTGGAACATCCCTAACGCTGGAGCATTCCTGGCACTGGGGCATCCCTGACACCGGAGCACCCCGGCAGAGCATCATTGGCACCGGAGCATCCCGGTGGAGTATCCCTGACAGCGGAGCATCCCTCCGAGGCGGGAGGCAGCCGCGGGAGGGCGCGCCGAGCCCCGAGCTGACGCTGCCGCTGGCCGTGGCGGAGGGGCGTGGCGGAGGGGCGTGGCGGAGGGGCGTGGCCAAGGAGAGCGGCCCTCCCGCCTCCCCGAGCCCCTCCCCGGCAGCGAGCGCGCGGCGGCGGCGCTGCCATGGCGGAGGCGGCGGTGCCCTGCCGGGTGCAGTACCTGGAGGACGCGGACCCCTTCGGCTGCGGCAGCTTCCCGGAGCCGCGGCGAGCCCCGGTTTACGCCGTGGCGGAGGCGCTGGCCCTAGGAGCGCAGCTGCCCGCGCTGCACCGCCTGCTCGGGGCCCCGCTGCCGGTGAGGGGTCCGGGGGCGGGCGGGGGAGCGCCGGGACGGCGGGGCGGGGGGATGCGCGCTGGAGGGAGCGGGGCGGCGGGGGCCGGGGCGCAGGGTCCCCGCCGCAGCCCGGGCAGCGCTCCCGGCGTGAGTCACGGCGGAATCCGTGAACCCTGGCGGGAGATGCCAGCTCTCGGCCGGCCCCGGATGAGTCGGCGGGGAGGAAGAGGTTGTGCTTGCTCAGAGCGGGCAGGAACCAGGGCAGGGGGAAGCAGGATGGGGGCCGGCAGCCATCCCCTTGTCGTTGGGGCTGAGCCGGACAGCGTGCTCCCACCCCAGCATCCCCCTTCCACACCAGCTGCGGTGAGCAGAGCTGAGCCTCGACCCTTGATGGGAGACCCTGGCTCCTGCAGCCCGGGGACCCGGCCAGCGTCGTGCTCGCTGCAGCACGTGGGCCTTGGGGGGGTGACAGCGGGGCCACCAGCCCCTCGTTCCTCCGGTGCGACACAGAGCGGCACGGAAACTCATGCTGAGCAATTTCCTCAGCCAGGAGGAAGGCAGAGGCTGAAGCTGAAGTGCCTTCTTGTGTGCGTGCCTTGAGGCCCGACCCAGGCTGGGGAGCAGAGGAGACCAGGGACCCTCCCTCCTGGGTGTCTTCTCTTGGCATGATGCTTTCAGAGCACCCTTCACAGGGTGGGGATGGGCTTGTTTTCCTCCTTACGAATGTGGGACCCAGCAGAGCTTTGGCAAGGGCTGAGTATCTCTGTCTTGCAGCACAGCGGGAGTGCAAGCAAGGGAGGCACGAACCCGGGCAGGCAGGGGGAATGTGCCCTGTCCTGAGCTGGACAGGAGAGGTGGGGGCAGCAGGAGGGGGAAACCAGCTCAGTGTGCCTGGCACCAGGCTCGCTGGCGTGCCAGGGGAGGGGGGATCACTGCAAGACCTTTGCCTGTACCCCAAAAAACTTCCCTTTTATTCCCCTTTTCATTTTTCTTGGAGCAAAGTGGCAGTGTCTCATGTCATTGCCGTCATGGGATTTTTAGGTGGTGACTAAACGGAGTTTGTTTGGGAGCAAACAGCCGAGACATGACAAATGGAGCAAACTCAAATTTCAGACGTGCTCTCCTCCCTGGGCAGGAGCTGGCTCTAACGGGATTGCCAGCCTGGGGTGGTGGCACGGGGGAATGGGGGGCTAGAGGTGGCGTTCCCGAGGGCGGGAGCATTGCAAGGAGGTCCTGCACCCAGCAGAGGTGCATTGATCCTGGGATTTCAGGCTCTGTTCTCTGCCTAAGCCAGGTTCTGGATGTTTCTTTCTGTAGTTTTCCTGCATGACCCCTGTTAAAATCACAAGTGAGCAGCTAGGACCCTGCTCTGGGCTTACGAGCCAGATTCCTGGTTTATATAGGTTATAAACCATGCTGCTTTTATTACACAGAGCTTTCTGAGCCAGCGAAGGCTGTGGTACATCCCAGCCTGACACACTGAGATACTGGCTGGTGTTTCTATGAGCTGATGTATGTGTTCATCAGGAGCCTCCTGCAGCAGGATTTACACCCTGTGGAGAGAGGCTGGTCTCCCGAACCACCCGGGTCGGTCCAAATTCAGAGCTACCCCAAAGCCACGCAGGCGTCGTTACCCTGGCACCACCAGCTGAAACCTCCTTGGTGCCCTTTGTGCCAGGTAGTACTCAGCTCCATTACTTGCTGTTCTAAAATTAGTAAATGAACAGTCAGATTTTTCCCAAGGAACGGGCTGTAAAAAAATTCAGCTGAGGTTGCCCGGTGCCAGGCTTGTCCTGCCAGGCAGCGTGCCTGGAGCTGCAAAGCACCAAGAGGAAGAGGATGCAATGGCTGGGAGGCAGCTGGACTGGGGGTCCCCACCTTGTCAGAGGACTGAACCGCAGGCACCCAGGGGATGAGCTGCTATGGGGAACCAGCCAGGTCCTGCTTCCCTGGGCACAGCAAAGCTTCTCCCTGAGCCAGGAGCAGCCTAGAGATGATGAGCAGGAGGTTTCTCGTGCTGACATTGCTGCCTTGAACAGCCTGTCCTGCCCTGTGACACTGTCGGTGCTTCCTCTCCCCGAGCACAACCCGCTGCTGATGACTTTTTCATGCTCTCCGGAAAGCATGTTTGTGCTTGAAAATACCTTCCTGCTTTGTTTGCTGCTACAGCATTGTTCAGCTCCAGGCCGATACTATCTTCTCCTGCTTTCCAGCATTTTTTGAGTACCCTTGGGTGATGCTCATGCTGGGTGTGGGGGTTTTCTGAACCTCTGCAGGCAGGTTTTGACAGTGCACATTTTTTTGGCTGACCCCTCAGTCCCCAAAGGCCACTGTGCTCCCTTGCCCCCGGCACTATCTCACCTCTGAATCTAGGGTTTTTTCCAAACAATTGCAAAACCCAGTGGCCTGGAGCTTTGCTTTTCCCTTCCTCCCCCGGAAACCTGGGGAAAAGCAAACAGCTTGTTGGCCTCAGTGCCATAAGCTCTCTGTGAGCTCTTGGGCTTGATAAAGGAAAGCTGCTGGGGTGACCTCGGTGCACACATGAAGTGCACAAGCCCCATCCCACCAGCCCTGTTGCCAAACTGCCTCGGGGGGGGGGGGCTTCACTGAGGTTCTTTGCCCCACTTAACCTCTGGCAGGCATGAAAGCGGTCAGATGGGTCCTCAGCAGCACTGCGGTCCCCCCAGCTTAACCGCTTCTCAATTCTGCTGTCTGCTGCTTGCCAGGCTTAGAGCCGAGTGCCAGTGCTCAGCAGCCTCTGGTGCTCCCCAGCACCATCCTTGCGTGGGTCCCTGGGTGGGAGCTGCAGCCAGGTGTTTGTGCTGTGGCTTTGCTGGGACACCAGCTGCTCACTGGGACTGGGGTCCTCCCACTGCCATGGGGCTGTTGATGAGAAATGAGAGATCTCTTAATGAACAACAAGGGGGACGTGTGCGAGCGAGTGCAGTTCTGGGCCAGCTCTGGGTGACCTCCAGAGATCCCTCCTGGCCTGGGTATTTTTTCCCCCCATGATAAGGCAATGGCAGTGCTCCCATCCACTTGCTGCCATCTGTCAGGCAGGAGTGGGCAGGAGGCAGCAACCGAGTGCCCTGGCAATGAACACCCCTCTGAGCCCTGAAACCGAACCGCAGCGAAGGCACTGGTTGCTGACTGGGGTTCCTCTTGTGGCATAGCTCTGTAAACCATCAGTCCCCATGTGTTTGGAGCGGGGGGGGGGGGCGGTGAGAAGAGGCTTGAGATGCCGGGCGTTTCTGACCCACCAGTGCCTTGTGTTTAACTGCTGAAGCAGAAGCAAATAATGTATTTTTTCTGTAATTTCCCCATAGCCTTCCTAGAAGAGCTTCAGCAACATTGGGAAATTGTTACCACAGAAAGGGTTAGAGGGGGTTGAAAAGTGTTTCCTCTGCTGGCAGATAAAGCAGCTATTCAGTGCCCGGCCTCAGTGCATCCTCCTGCGTGGGGATGCCGTGATAGGGGTGAGCAGGAAAATGTGATGGGTACCGTGGTGGGTGGCATGAGTTCAGCTGTGGATGGAGGATCTCTCAGACTCAGAGGTGAACATGTCTCCATCACACCCCCATGGTTGCGGGGGGGGCAGTCCCACTCCAGGGGGAGCCAGCTTTCCCTGGAGTCTTGCTTGCCTGGCACGTGTGTTCTTGCTGAGCTTCAGAGACAGTCACTGCTGATGGGTGTTAGTAGGATCAGGGAGATCCATGTGTTCCCACCTTCCCCATATCTCACGTTTGAGGCATCAGGGTAGATAGTGGCGGGGGTTAACACAGGCAGGGAAAAGCTTTCTGGGCCCTGGGGTCCTTGTCCCTGACTGAGGGTGGCATCAGCATCTACTCCTCAGCAAGACCCCGGAACCTCCCCATGCAGGGGATGAAGGACATCAGTGCTGCTGTGAGGTGGCTGGGGCTCCCGGGAGCCATGGGCGGGAGGTGTGAGTGTGGGATGCTCTCCTCAGTCAGCTCTGCTTTGCCTGCAAGTCCCCATGGCCCGTGAAGCCCAGCTCATTTTAAAATGGTTTTACAGGCAGGAGGCAGATGGATCACAGCTGCCCCGCGGCGGGAGCTGTCAGTGCCCTGTGACCCCAATGTGCCATCCCCAGCAGCACAGCCCCCAGGTCCCGGCTCAGATCCTGCATGGTGTAAACCCCTCATACGAATAACCAGTGTTAAACCCCTCATCCGAATAACCAGAGTAACCCCTGTGCTGGGACAGTCCGTGCTCCCTGGCACAGAAGTGCCACCCTGGGATGTTTGGCAGGGCAGCGTGAGCCTGGGACATCCTGTCTCCATCCCCGGGGGCTGGTGCTCACCAGGGGGGTCACAGCCAAACCCAGGCCCGGTGCTCAAGCTCACATGGGAAACACAAGGGGTGGAGTCCCAGGGGCTTGGCCTCCCCACCAGCTGGGACATGTCACCAGCCCCCTGGTAGGAGCTGGGGGTGTTAACTCCGGCTTGCTGGGGCTCTGGCAGCCCAGAGGAAGCAAAGCTTTTGTGCTGGAGCTGTGAGTTACTCTTTGCTGTGTTTGAGTGCCCAGGAGGATGCAGGGATGCTCAGGAAAGCCTGTTCCTGTGGAGGAATTGAGGCTTTTCCCCGGCAAACAAACTCTGCATGGGGTCAGCATTAGCAACACCCGCTGTGGAGGCAGAGCTGGCAGCCAGGAGCGCTTGCCCAGTGCCAGCAGCCTGTGTTTGGTGCATGTTGCCATGGCCGGCTGGTGTGGCCAGCAACTACTGGAGATAGACAGGATACTAAAAACATTGACAAGGGAGTCCAGCCCAACAGCAGTACCCTGCCAAATTGCCTGTTATCCCGAGGCTTAGTCAGGGTCATTAATTATTTTAGTGCACGTGGCATTTTTCCTTTGCCCTCTGGTTTTAACATCACGCTCACGGTGAAGTCGTACATGCGAGCTCTTGCACTATGTTCTGACTTGAAGACATGGGGCTTTCATTGAAAGCGACCCCAGTAAGATGCAGGCGCCGTACCTAGTGTTGTTGTGGGTCTCCAGCCTGCTGGAGGATGGCCAGGGCCACGGCACTGAACAGCATCAGTGGTAAAGGCAGAGGAGCTGTGACTGTCCCCACCTGAGCTCCTCAGCCACCAAGTATTTCTGCACTCAGCTCGAAGTTTTTTGCAATTTGGGGCTGAAATTGAGGTAGGTTTTTAGATGGCTGGTGAGTCCCACTTCTCTCCCCTGTTGCTGTTTTTGCTGCTTGCTTTTTTTTTGCATCAGTAGCAGCAATAATAATGGGGGTTTATGCCCAGTCCTCAGCTCCCCAGGTGATTACACAGCACTGCTGTGCAGATTTGGGAAGGAGCATCAGTTCTTTGGAGGTGAGGTGAGCTGGGGGTGGGGGGATGGCTGCGAATGCTTTAGGAACGGTCCAGATGCGCTGGAGTGGCAGGGGTGCTGGCAAGACCAAGCAGGCGCTGCCCTCCCTCTGCCTCTGCACATGCCTGGAGGGTGAACTGCTGGGTCCCATCCAGAGCTCATGCAGGAGACCTGTCTGGGTGCTGTGGGGCACTGCTGGGTCCCAGGTGACTCAGGGGCTTTGCAGCAGCTGTGCCTGGACCACCTTGGGGTGCCGTGCCTACCAGCTGGGGTGCGCCATGGGTGCTGTATGTGGACTTTCAGGGGAGATGCCCTCACTCCAGCCTTGCCTTGGGATGTGCTTTTCCCTGTCCTGCTGGAAGCTGCTACGGGACTGTGGGCTGAGCCAGAGGCTCCATCAGCCAGGGCACATCCCTGTGGAATATGCTCTGGTTTGGGGTGTCCCTGGCCAGCCGGGGGCCTTGGCAGTTCCTACAGACCTAATTGTCACAGACAAAGGTGATTCATCTGCCCAGGCAAAGGCAGCAGGCCTGGGAGGAGGCAGATCCTGCCCTGGGCGCACCCGGCTGACTAAGGGGAGCCCCAGGGAGTGGATCAGCCTCTTGCCGTGGCTCCCACCCAAGGGATGGCTGAGGAGCCCGGCGGCGGTGGGGCCGCCCTCGCTCTGCCTTTTCGCAGCCTGAGGCTCCATGTTTCGCCCCAATCCGCTGCCAGGCTTGGGCACAGGGTGCTAGGGCGTCTTGCTACAGGGCTAGTGCTTGGGGACAGGGTGGGACCTGCCACCCTGCTCGGGGATGTGGCTGCCTGGTGGGTTTGACATGGGCAGGAGGGTGACCCAGGGATGTAGCAACCTCCAGGAGCTGGGGGGGCTGTGGTGGGCACGGGGGCTCAGCCGGGCTTTCTGCATCCCCAGCTGGAGGACTGCACACTGCAGGTCTCACCCTCTGGACACTACCTGGACCTTGACTTATCCCTGCTTGAGCAGAAGGATGATCTGGAGGGTTTCTACGAGGAGGTCAGGTGAGGCACATGGGGTGGCTGAGCCCTCCAGAGATGGGACACAGGGGCCCCGCCTGCGTGTGAGCGCAGCAGGCAAAGGGCCGTGGGGGTCCCACTGCAGGTGCTCACACAGCATTTCGCCCACCCTAGGAAGGGGAGACGGCCGACCCTGATCCTGCGCACGCAGCTCTCCGTCCGAGTCCATGCCATCATTGGTGAGTTTGGGCTGCTCCCTCCTCCAGGCTGGTGTGGGTCCAGCGGCTCAGCCCCCCCCAGATGAGGGGGGTCAGCCTCCACAATGAGTTCTGGCCGGGCTTTTTGTGATGGAGAGAGGGAGCAATATGGCTCAGGGCTGCTCCCACCCGATAACCCCTCCCAGAGATGCAGGGGACATGGTCCCCGTGAGGCTGGTGGGGACCCACTGGGTTAATGCCCTCCATCCTCAGATATTGGAGACTTCTGCCTCTTCAGCTGGGAGCCCACCACCCACTGAAGATATTCTGGGTCATTCAGACAAGCCCTAAATATAGCTTTGCAGGATACAAATAGCTCTTGCGCAGCAGAAACTGCTGCCATGGCTTCTGACAGCCTGCTTGGAGGTTCTGCAAGATATTCAGGAGTCTCAAGCCTTTTTTCCCCTTAGCAGGGGGAAAAGAAGTGCTGAGCAGAGCAATGCTGGCCGGGCATCAGCTGGCTGTGCAGGGCTGCAGCCGAGTAATGCAGGAAGGCTGGGGTTGGGGTCATGCTCTTTGCCGGCTGTTCCCAGGCTCCGGCTGAGCCCTGTGCTGCTCTGCTTTCCCTCTCGGCTGCTCTGACAAGCAGATGATAAGCTGGTGGAGGAAGCTGCCAGGACCTTGTGTTTTACAGAGCTCTCATCAGCATGTCTGGAGGGCTCCTTGGACAGCTTGCTTTTGGCTTGTTATAGCTCTAAGCCTGACCCAAATAACTTGTGATGCTCAGTTAACTTGTTTTGGGGATGCAGGAAGTGCTGATTCCCAATGGCTCTGGCCTCTCTGTTTGCTTAGGTGGGGCTTTCCAGCTTCCCATTGCCCCAGTTGCTCTGTGCTGGCTCCTGCCCACAGGCACCATCCCTGTAAGCACATAGTCTCTAGCCTGGTGACTGTCCTTCTGTCCCTGAGCAGGCAGTGTCACACTGCTGTCCTTCATGTCCCCATCCTGCAGCTCTTCCCAAAGCCGTGGGGCTGCTGGGGGCTCTGGGACCATGGCAGGGCTCTGCCCACAGAAGGATGGCTAAAAGTAGCTCAGCCTCCTGCCCGTGTTCCTGTTTCAGTTCTGCACAGGAAACCAAGGGGGATATTTATGTCATTTCTGGACAGAAAAAAAAAAAAGAAAAAAAAAAAAGTAAATAGGAAAGTGGCAGGGCTGAAATAAGTAGCTGTGGCACTGCAGCTGCTTCCACCTCTGCATGTCGCACAGCCAGGGGCAATGCCAGCATCCTGGGGTGATGGCACTGGGGTTGAGTTGAGATGGGGGGCTTTCCCAGGCAGCTGGGAGCATTTCAGAGCCCCAGGTCAGCAGAGAGCCCTTGTGGGTGAGGCCGTTGTGCCCCGTCTCTCCTTCCCTTCCAGAGAAGCTGTACAACTCGCAGGGGCCAGAGCTGCGGCGATCACTCTTCTCCCTCAAGCAGCTCTTCCAGGTATGGTGATGCTGGTGCAGTAGGGGGGGCAGGGGGGCTCCCCCAGGGCTGGCTGCCTCCCCACACCAGGGTAACGCCTGGCCTTCGCCCCGCAGGAGGACAAGGACCTGGTGCCGGAGTTCGTGAACCTGGATGGGTTGACGTGCCTGATCAAAGTGGGAGCAGAGGCTGACCAGAACTACCAGAACTACATCCTCCGGGGTTGGTATTTGGGTACAGGGCACCTCTCGTCCCCAGGGAGGAAGGCTGGCACTCAGGAGGGCTAAGCCAGAAAGTTTTCCTGGGCAAGCTTACGGGCAGCTGCCAGAGCTTGCCCTTGGCATGGCAATGCTGTGCGGGGATAGGAAAGCCCTGCCCGCTGCAGCCCTGCCCGCTGCAGCCCTGCCCGCTGCGCTGTGACCCTGCCCGTTCTCTGCCTTGCAGCCCTGAGCCAGATCATGCTCTTTGTGGATGGGATGCAGGGTGTCATCAACCACAACGAGACCGTCCAGTGGTTGTACACGCTGTCGGGAAGCCCGGTAAGCCCCTGCTGCCCCTCTGGTCTGCCTGTGCCCCTGCTGCATCCCCCTTCCCCGCCTGTGGCTGTCCCCTCGCACTGTCCCTCAGGGGACTTACCCCACCCTCTGCCTTTGGGCTTGGTGCCCTTGTACCTTTGCATGTGTTGGGTCCTGCTCCCATCCATCTGGAAATCACTCAGGGTCCCCAGAGCTCCCTGTCCTCATGTGCTCCTGGGTGCAGAGCTTGAGTGAGAGGGTCCTGCTCCAGGTCCTTTCCCAGTGCCCCTTAGCCATCAGCATCACAGCTGCAGGCTGGTCCTTAGCCCCATGGCAAAGCCCCCAGCCCCAGGGTATGGGCATGGCCACCCCACAGTGCCGCCGCATCGCGCTGGCAGCCTCCTGCCACTGCTGCCATCCCAGCCGCCATCCCTTGTCCCAGTTTCGCTTGGTGGTGAAGATGGCACTGAAGCTGCTGCTGGTGTTTGTGGAGTACACAGAGCCCAACGCCCTGCTCCTCATTCGCGCCGTCAACACCGTGGACCAGGCGAGAAGTGGGTGCAGCCCCAGCCTCCTGCGAGGTCCCTGCTTGGGGATGGCATGTCCCCCAGCCTGTGTGTCACCTGCGTGTGCCGCTTTTCCCAGGCACCTGTCCGTGGTCCAGCCTGATGGCCATCCTGGAACAACGCAATGGGGCTGACACGGAGCTGCTGGTGTTCGCCATGACGCTGATCAACAAGGTCTGGGAGGGTGGCAGGTGTCCCTGTAGTGCCATGCTGGCAGGGCTCAGTGTGGGTCACCCCAGTCCCAGCAGTGTCCATCTGGTCCTGCTCAGACGCTGGCAGCCCTCCCGGACCAGGACACCTTCTACGACGTGACGGACTGCCTGGAGAAGCAGGGCATGGAGAGAGTGGTGCAGCAGTACCTGGGCAGCAAGGGCACCGACCTCGACTTGAAGCAGCAGTTCACGCTCTACGAAGTGAGTGGGGCTCCCGCAGGGTCTGGCCATGTGCCACATCCCATGGCAGCAGGGAGAGTGGGTGCATGGGGTGGCAGGGGTGCTGTGCCGGGTGCCATGCCCTCCCTGCCCCTCCACAGAGCGCACTCAAGCTGGAGGATGATGTGGAAGAGCCGCCCTCGGGGGGACGCAAGGAGCGGAGGAGGACAGAAGAGGGCCGGCGTGGGTGGCGATCCCAGGGCAGCTGCATGGAGCCCAGCCCTGGTGCCCCGCCGCTGCCAGCGTCCCCTGGCACCCCAGAGGAGCCCCCCACCCAGGACACCCTGGCTGTCCCTGCGCCAAGCAGCCCAGCAGAGTGAGTGCGGCTGGAGGTAGCCCATGAGGATGCTGTCATGATAGTGGAGATGCAGCATGAGCAGCACTTGAGTCCATTGCTGGTGCCAGGGTGGAGGGTGGCCCTGTGGGACCTGCTCTCAGCTCATGTCACCTCTTCTTCCAGGCCCTGTCCCAGCACCATCTGCAACAGTGCATCCAGCATGCAGCTGGCCCTGGCCTCCCCCCAGGCCAAGAAGGAACAGTCCCCAGGCTCAGGCGAGCGCAGCATCTACAAGTAAGGAGCCAGGAGAGGCTGGGTGCATGGGGGGGGGGTCCCCCTGGAGTGGCAGGAGGAGGCTCCCAGGAGCGTGGGGTGCACCTAGTCCCAGGGGGAAGGAAGGTCTGGGGCTGGAGGGAAGTGTGACAGGGGAGCGGGCAACTGAGAGGGTCTGGCCAGGGGTTCCACAGGGCATCTTTCGGGCATGCATGTCTCTGCTCTAGCTCCTCCTCACTCCTCCTCTACCCACGCTTGCCCTCTCCTCTGCCCACTCTTTCTATCTTTCCTTTTGCAGGCTGTGCCAAACTGCCCCTGTCTGGTAAGTGCCTGGTTTCTGCATCTGTGTGCTTCCTCCCAGTGTGGTGCTCTGGTGGGAGCAGGCACTGCCCTGGCCCGCTCGCTGCCCCCTGCACCCATCTCACTGCCCCCATCCCTCGTCTCTTCCCTCCGAACCCTGCCTGGGGGACCCCAGTCTGCTCCCCCATCACCAGCAACCCCCACGGAGTGATGGCACCCTCTGATCCCCGGCTTCTGGGGTGAGGTGTCCCTGCTGGGGGTGGCAGAGCCCACCTGGGGGCTGGCAGGGGGCTGGCATTGCCATCCTGGTGGCAGACCAGGTGGCTCTGGTCGGGGGGGATGGTGCCCCGTCTCACCAGCACCCAGTGCTATGCAGGTGGGGACTTGCTGGGGCTCCCCTGGCTCCCCATGAACCCCAGGGCCGTGGGGTAACAGCAGGGCGAGGGTCGCACACTGCAGGGCTGCCAGGCGGGTGTGTGCAGGAGCCACAAGCCCCAGGGGGCTGCCAGCGGTGGGGGCTAACCCCTGTTTTCCCTCAGGCGGGAGGATGCCCCCTCCTTGCATGGGGACAAGCCTATTTTGAGGAAGTTTGAGTAAGTAGAGGCATGCGTGTGTCTCCAGGCATGCGCTTCCTCGGGCTGGTGCCTGGCCAGAGACATCTGGGCTCCGGCCACACAGGGCATGAGGAGCAGGAGGGCCCCCCCCGGTCTGTGCCCCAGTGCCCTCCTGGGTTTTGCAGCTTTTTGGACAAGGGTTGCAGTGAGCACCAGGTCCATTGGGACCAACAGGTGATGGTGGCACCCTGACAGCACGAGCCTTTGGCTCCCATGGGGCTGCCGCATCCTTGTCCCCAAGCCACGGTGGCGTCACCTGTCTCTCTGCAGGGCTCAGAGGAGGTTGAACCCTCCCGGTGCCGTATGCAGTGTGGCCAGTGCAGGGGGTTTCGGTGTTGTGGGGCTGGCTGTGCAGTGTGGCATGGCATGGTTTGCCCATCATCTCTGTCATCCCCATCCCTTCATTGCTCCCAGCCAACACCCGCCCCTGTCTTGCAGAGCTCGCTTCTTGGAGAACCTGGCTGCAGCCCAGAAGGAGAAGATCTCTTCTATGGCCAAGGGACGGCTCGATGTCCTTGGTGACACTGCGCTGGAGCATCCCACTGTTCCTGCATGGGACAGGGACAGCAGCACCCCTGAGCCCAGGATGGAGCCACCCAGCATAAGTAGGTGCTGCTGGGGTGTGTGTTCCTGGCTCTGGGCTCGTCGGGGTGCCTGGGGTGGGTGTTAGTGGCCCCTCCGTCCCCAGCCCATGCCTGTGATACCCAGAGCCATAGAGGAGCTGGGTGGTACCTCCCTGTGCCAACTCCCTACGCCAGTGTCCGAGCACACCCTGCTGGGGAGCAGGACCCCAACCCTACGTGCAGCCCAGCAGCACCTGCCCCACTCCGAGCAGGCTGTCTCAGCCTCTCCCCCTCTCCCTGCAGGGTCCCGCCTGGCTCAGATGGACACCACTGACTCCTGTGGCACCATCTCCTCCGACACCAAGTTTATGCTGGACATGCTCTATGCCAAGGGCTCCTCAGAGCCGAGGAAGGAGAAGGTCTTCCCTGAGGTCTTGTCATCCCCCATGGTCCAGGGTGAGGTGGAGATGGATGCCAAGGGAGGTGGCAGCCAGGAGCAGGAGGGTGCCTGGCTCCATGGCAGGGCTCCTGATGGGCCTGTGTCCAGTGCCCATGCCAAGCTGGCACGTGCCATGTCTAGCATAGATGCCGAGACCCACACGCAGAAGCTGGAGAACACTGGGATGATGCCCATCAAGAAGGACATGGAGCTGACGTGGGAGCGCCTGGAGGCCAGCCCCGTGCAGCTGAAGATCAAGGACCTGGACTTCACTGATCTGGGGGAAGAAGAAGACTTTGACATCCTGGACATGGGGCCCATGGCCAACGGCTCCTTTCTCCCTCCCAGCATTAAAGCAACAAGTGCTGGAGCATGCATGGCTCCACCTCCACCTCCTGCGATCCCTGGCTGCCCACCCCCTCCACCTCCACCTCCTGCGATCCCTGGCTGCCCACCCCCTCCACCTCCACCTCCAGCGGTCCCTGGCTGCCCACCACCTCCACCTCCACCTCCTGCAGTCCCCGGCTGTCCACCCCCACCAGGACTGTCAGGCCCCTCAGCAACAGATGGTCCCTCCCAGGCCAAGAAGAAGAGGACAGTGAAGCTCTTCTGGAAGGAGCTGAAGCAGCTGGATGGCACTGTGGGGCCAGGCAGGTTCGGCCAGGTGACCCTGTGGGCATCCCTGCAGAACGTTGAAGTCAATGCTGCCAAACTGGAGCATCTCTTTGAGTCACGGTCAAAGGAAGTGTCGACTTCAAAGGTACCAGTGGGCTGGCACCCATCAGCCGAGGGGACTTGAGGGGTGGGAGGAAGGATGTCGGCTCCTGTGGGGACACGCAGCATGCACTGTCACCCCTACCCTATGCTGAGGATGGGTACCTGCAGCCCAGAGCCTTGGTGGGGATGGTGATGGGCAGGTTTGGCTCACCACCAGGTCCCTGATCAGCTCCCCATGTCCATGGTGTTTTCATGAAGGGGAGCCCTTTGCCTGGCTGTCCCCATCCATCCTGCCCTCTTTGCAGAAGGCCATGGATGGGAAGAAGGTGGTGGTGGTGCTGGATCCCAAGAGGAGCAATGCCATCAACATTGGCCTCACGGTGCTGCCACCCGTGCACATCATCAAGACAGCTGTGCTCAACTTTGACGAGTTTGCAGTCAATAAGGAAGGGATTGAGGTGAGCACCAGAGAAGCTCGGTTCCTCTGAGGTCCTCATGTGGGTCATTTCCCCTGGTCAGGAGGCCTCCATGCCATGATGCCACTGCCAGCCCTGGGGTGACATGTCCCATGGTGGCATGTCTGGAGTCTGACACATCTCTTTGCCTGCTCTAGAAAATCCTGACCATGGTCCCAACTGAGGAGGAGAAGCAGAAGATCCAGGAGGCCCAACTGGCCAACCCTGATGTGCCCTTGGGCTCTGCAGAGCAGTTTCTGCTCGCCCTGTCTTCCATCAGTGACCTCACGGCCAGGCTCCAGCTCTGGGCCTTCAAGCTGGACTACGAGAGCCTGGAGCAGGTACGGAGCCATGCACCCCCTCTGCCAGCCCCACCAGTGCTGAGCATTGAGTCAAGTGTGTTCCTGGTGGGGACCAGCCGTGTCCAAGTACAGGAGGTGCCGTCCTGGCTGGGGACGAGCTGCAGGTCCCCAAGGCAAGCATGGGCTTGGGTTGACCTTGAGGTGGCTGTCCTCATGGGCAAGGGCAAATGCTGAACCTCCCAGGAGAGAGGGTGGCCAAGGAGTCTCACCTGCCTCTTAACTCACCCAGGAGATTGCAGAGCCACTCTTTGATCTGAAGGTGGGCATGGAGCAGCTGGCCAGAAATCACACCTTCAAATGCATCCTGGCCACACTGCTGGCCATGGGCAACTTCCTGAATGGCTCCCAGGTGAGGAGCAGAGCATGGAGGGACGTGGTCTGTGCTGCAAAGGCAGGACCAGCCATGGTGCATGGGTACCCAGGAGGGATTGTGGGAAGCCTGGGGTGGTGCCTGGGGCTGCGTGGTGCTGGTGGGTGCCTAGTGGGTCTGCAGACTCTGGAGGTCTGCTGGAAGAGGGATGGAGAGGCCCTGCTGAGTCACTTGGGGTTTCAGAGCAGAGGCTTTGAGCTGGGCTACCTGGAGAAAGTCTCAGAAGTGAAGGACACGGTGCACCGGCAGTCCCTGCTCCACCATCTCTGCCAGATGGTAGTAGAGAAGTTCCCAGAAACCACTGACCTCTACTCAGAGATTGCCTCCATCACCCGCTCTGCCAAGGTGAGGCAAGGGAGATGACACCTGGGCAAGGTAAGGGTGTGAGTTCCATGGCTGCCCAGCTCCACCAGCATGGCCAAGGGCTGACATCTTGCTCTTCCAGGTTGACTTTGATGAGCTGGCCAACAGCCTGGTGCAGCTGGAGCGGAGGTGCAGGGCCTCCTGGGACAACCTGAAGGTGATTGCCAAGCATGAGACCAAGCCAGTGCTGAAGAGCAAGCTGACAGACTTCCTTAAGGACAGCACCCAGCGCATTATCGTGTTAAAGGTGGTGCACAGGCGCATCCTCAACAGGTTGGTGGTCTGAGGTTCTGGGGATATGGTGGAAACCCCACAGTCCCATTGGTGGCTCACCATGACCAGCATCCCCACAGGTTTCACTCTTTCCTGCTCTACCTGGGGTACCCGGCGAGCACAGCCCGGGATGTGAAGGTGATGCCCATCTGCAAGCTCCTGCGGGAGTTTGCCCTGGAGTACCGTACCTGCCGGGAGCGTGTCCTGCTGCAACAGAAGAAACGGGCTGCCCACCGTGAGCGCAACAAGACCCGGGGACGGCTCATCACTGAGGTATGGGGATGCTCAGCTGGCTGCCACCAGCAGGTGATGCCCCTCAGGTCCCTGATGCCTGCCTCTCCTCCCACTGTAGACCGAGAAGTTCTCCGGCGTTGCAGAGGTTGCTTCGCCACCCGCCGTGGTGTCCAGTGGCCCCGAGGAGCAGATGGAAGCAGGTCACGAGAGCATGAGGAACCTGCTGACCTCCCCCACAGATGCCCCTGCCCGCCGCAGCCGAGCCAGCCGGGGTAGGAGCTGGGTGGCAGAGGCACTCAAGGCATGCCTAGCTGGCTGGACATGGCTGATGCCAGCATCCCTGTTGTCCCCATGCAGGGACAGGGCACACCACCCCAACCCAGGGCTCTCCTGCTCAGGAGGACATTCCCAGCTCCCCAGATGATGCTTCGGATGAAATCATGGACCGGCTTGTGAAATCGGTGACTCACAACACTAACCCCCGGCCCTGCGCCAACAAGGAGCGCAGGAGGTCCCGTGGCAATAGGAAGTCCTGTAAGTCCCACCCCTGTCCCTGTGCCCTGTCCCATCTCTGTCCCCATGCTCTGCCCCTCTACTCTGTCCCACTTCTATGTTCCTGCCTCCCTGCCCTGTCCCATCCCTGCACATCTCTGCCCATACACTTCCCAGTCCCTGTATTCTGTCCCATCTCAGTGTCTCTGTCCCACCTCCATGGCCCCGTCCCTGTACTCTGTCCTGGTCCCTGCCCAGATGCTTTTTTCCATCTCTGTGTCCCTGTTCCATCTCTGTCTCTGTTCCCATGCTCTGTCCCCATGCCTTGTCCCATCTCTGTCCTGTTGTCCCCATGCCCTGCCTAGCTCCTTCCCCACTGTTGAGCCCATCAGGCCACAGCAGGATGTCCCCTGAGACCAGACCATGCCACTGCACCCCATTGCACCCCTCCCCTCCCCAGCATGCCAGGGGCCACCATGTCTGGGCAGGCACCTGGTGGGTGGGATCCTGGCAGCCAGTGCTGCCCGTGCTGCCAGTGCCACCCTCTCCTCTCCCCACAGTGCGACGGACGCTGAAGAGCGGGCTCAGCGATGAGCTGGTGCAGGCGCTGGGCCTGGGGCAGGCGCCGGGCATGGAGGTTTGAGGGGGCTGAGGGGGCTCGTGCTGCTCCCCACCGCCAGCAGCCCCCAGGGCAGGACATGGTGGCAGCCCCTGCTGCTCCAGGATTGGCATGCTCTGTACCCTTGGTCTCGCCTTGCTTTTCCCTGCTGGCCTCCAGCTCCCGGAGGTGCAGGCAGCAGGATGGGAGCGATGTCCCAGAGCTGCTCCATGGTGGCCAGGATGAAGGATGCTCAGCACCCGTGCATGGACACTTGTGGTTCATCTTTACAACAGTATTAGAGGGGTCGAGGGGCTGGACCCAGACCCCTGCTGGGAACTGGGTCTGGCCCGTGGCCGCTGTGGCAATAAAGTGATCTGACACACTGCTGGTGTCCCTTGTCCCTGTGCCTGAGAGGCTGGGGTGATGTGGTACCCACCAGGCCAAGCCAGCATCCCTCCTACTGCATCCCCAGCCCTGTTGCCTGGGGCAGGTGCTCAGCCTGCAGCAGCCAGCCCTGAGGCTTGCAGGCACCGTAGTCATTCCCGGGAACAGTGCGATCCCCTCCGTACAGGGACACCCAGGGGGGACCCTGCCAGAAGGAGTGAGGACTGCTGCTAGGCTCAAGGCTGCACGCTCAAGGGCAGGAGCAGTGGCTGGAGCGCAAGGCCATAGCGTGGTAAAATCAAGAGTATGTGCCCTGTTTGTGAGTAATTCTTTAAGAGATCAAAATCACTGGTCCATGACACTGTCTTCAACCCTACCTGTCCCTTACAAAGCTCTCCTGGGGGATTTCAGCCAGACCTGTCTGGGGTCCGAGGCAGGGCTGCTCCCCTCCTGGAGCAGGTCCAGGGCACAGCAGCTACGTGTCCCTCTGCAAATCTGGCCCTTGCCAGGCTGTGAGCCTGGGAACCAGCTCCCTGTGCTTGTCGGGGACAGGCTGCCTCATGATGTGAAGGCAGCAAGGGCAGAACCTGCCTGCCCCCATGGGCACTGGGAGATGTCCAGGCAGGAACGTGCCACCTCCTGGCCTAGTGTGGCTCACACCATCCCAGGCACAGATTAAAAGCCACCGTGGGTGCTGGTTGCAGTGCTCCCACAGGTGCTAGATGGTGGGTGGGTACTGTTTCTGAGCGTCCCCCTCTGGCAGCTGCAGCGCATTTGGCACCGTCACCCATGGTAGAGGCATTTCGGAATGGTGTCACCATCCATCACGGCAGCTCCACCTCGGCACTGCCCCGGCGCTGCCTCCAGCCCCGAATCCCGCGCAGCAGGTCTCTGTGGCTTTCAAGGAATGAAGAAAAACTCCACTGGGCAGGGCAACTTCTTCCTCCTGGCTAACCTCTGCCCAGGGTTGTCCCTCTCCCACAGGGCTGGACACACTGGTGGCCTCGGAGGAGCCAGGCAGCGTCAGCCTGCCCCAGCTTGCGACATGCCTGAGATGTTCCCAGGTGGCTCTGGAGACAGCAAGATACCATGCTAAGAACTGCAGGTGTCCCAGAGGTGCCCCAAGACGTGGTCTGGCTCTCCTCCCCTCTGGGTGCTTGACTTGGATCTGCACAGAGAGGACAAAAGGTCATGACAGGCGATGCTGAGCTGCTCAGATGCACAGCAGAAAGAAGAAAGGGGCAGGAAAGCATCTTCCTGACTCCCTGCACATGCCCCAGGTACCCAAAGTGACATTACACAGGTGACAACCCCAGGACTGTTGCTCCTGAGGGCTTGCTGGGGGAAACCGAGGCAGGGTGCTGGGAAACGCCACCCCTCCCCTGAGTGGTTTGGCAGCACTTGGGGCAGCCAAGGCCTCTGCCAACCTCTGTTTATTTTTTTCCAGTTGGGTTTTGTCTGCAGCCTTGGTGATATGTCCAGGATCCCCGGTCCAGCCCTGGGCACACGCTGCCCTTGAGTGGGCCTGATGTGCTTGGCTTGGCCACCGCACAAGTGGCTTATGCCAAAAAAACACCTGGCAGGTGTGGCCCCCGCAGGAAGGAGATGGGGCAGTAGGATGCTGGAGGCTCCTTTGAGCATGGAGGCAGGTTCCTGGGCAGTCACAAGAGATTTGCTGGGGACCTGGGGCACACGTAGCCTCGGGGAGCATCAGCAGAGCTGGGCTTGGGGGTACCACGCTTCCAGGAGAATGCTGGCGGGGGATGAGGTGATCCCGCCGGAGCACCTTGTGGTCCCTGGCACCTCCATCCCTGCCTGCAGCCGGGCTCAGCCCCTGCGTGGCTCCTGCCCACGCCAGCCCTGGGGCCACCAGCTGTGTCCTGCTGCCACGAGGGGGCACGGCGGCCACGCACACGGCGAGGCCACCCCAAACGATGCTTCGCTTAGAGTCGTGCCGCTCTCTGGGCGCTCACCGCCGGCCTTCGCTTGGCTGTTCCCCTCCCTGGCACCCGGGGGGCTGCACCCTGCTCCCCCCCGCAGTGACATGTCCCACCGCTTCCGTGCCTCCGGTGGAAAGACAGCCGTGTCCTTGGTCCGGGCCGTTCATCTGGCTGGCGGGGACAGACTCCTGTCCCCCTGTGCTTGGCCGCCTCTCCGGTGCCTGTCCCTGGCCCCCATCTTGTCCTGGCCCCCTTCCAGGCAGTGGGGAGGAGCAGGGGACAGCAGGGATGAGCCCGGCTACGCTTGCTGTCCCGTTTACCCTCTTCTGTAGCAGCCTGTCAGCAGAGACCCGCTCCCAGAGCCTGTGCTGGCAAACGTCCCCTGCCACCTCCTTTCCACGCTGCCAGCCTTTCCATGGGACTGTCCCAGCGGAGGGTCCTCTTTGCTGCCACGCTCTGAGGTTGGCTCCAGCCTCCTGCCACATGGGCACATCCCCACCACTGTCCCTGAGCTCCAGGGGGTCCACCCTCAGTCCTGGGCTTGTGGTTGCCATGAAGCCCCAGCACCTTGCATGAGAAGCACAGTTCCCCCAAGGGCAGCACAGCCTCACTTTTATTCACAGTTTGGAACCATCCAGAGCATTCCTTGCAAGCACTGGTGTGCCCTGGCCACTTTCCAGAAGCATCGTGATCACCTGCTCCCCTCAAAATTCCTCCCACTGTGTCACCTGGAGGACTCCTCCTCTACCTGCCAGCCACAACCCTCTTAAGCAACCTCAGGCTGGCAACATGCTCTGGTTCTGGAACCACCTTCCCCGGCAGGACAGAGGCGTGGGACGGGATCTAGGTCACAGCTGCCGTGACCCACTGCCCTCTCCCCTGAGGGCAGAGGTGGCAGGATGTCACCTGGAGCATGGCCTAGCCAGCTTTCCTGGCATCTGTCTTGTGGCCAAAGGGGAGCCACATTTCCCCTGTCCCCATCACCCTAACATCAAGGTAGAAGCCCTGTGGCAAGATGGGAGGGCAATGCTGGGCTGGCAATCAGGCCTGGCAGGGGCACCACACATGGCCCAGGAGATGGGGGATGCAGGGTGTACTGGGCATTGGCGGAGCTGGGAGCACTTGGGAGTGTCACCAATACTTCCCAGCCACCCTGAAGGAGTAAGGTCCCTGCAGCCCAAAAGCAGGTCTTGATTAGAGACCCACGGTGCGGAAAGCCCGGCTGGTGAAGGGGCTGCCAAGGCGACGTGGGCGAGCAAGCACAGTGACCTGGGGTCCTCACTGGGGTGGAAAAGCTCAAGCTCAGGCTGAGGAGCAGCTTCCCTCAGGTGAAACCTCTCCCGAAGCCTTGAATGCAGCTGAAAGCAGAGCAGTGTTTTGTAAATACCTGGGGATCCTGTGCAACCTGGAAAAAACGAGTCAGAGGCAGGAATTATCTGAAGATGGGGGGATCTGCCAAGAGCCCGATCTGGGGTCAGCGCTCAGCTGGATACTCTGTGCTGCCAGCAACACGGGCCTATGGAGCAGCTCTGGTACTCCCAAAGGAGCTGCTCCAGCTGCAGCACCCCAGGAGCAGAGAGGTCCTGCCAGGAGCTGGGGAGAGGTTTGGGCTGTGCCCACCATCCAGCCAAGGTGCGGGGAAACCCCCTGCAGATGGGGGGTCAAAGCCTGGGACTCAGGCTGATCCCACCAACGTGGCTTCAGATGCAGGGGGTGATGGGCACAAATTAGCACCTGTGTTTTACAGCAGCGAAATGTAAGGAAAGCCCCCCAAAACAGCCTTCGGTCATGGCCCAAAGTTGGAAAGTCCTGGGGGGGAGAAGGGGGAGAAGATCTCTATGGGTGGCTGCGGCTCAGCCATGGGAATTCCCTCCAGGCTGGGGTTTCCATGCCCTGGGCTTGGGAAAGGACTACAGGGACATTAAAGCACTGGGTGCACAAAAGGCTTCCTGAAGCTGAGCCTGACTTAGCTGAATCACAGCCACCTGAGAATCTGCCCTCCCTGGAGAAGAAAGTCACAATGACAGAAAGCAGAAAAGTCCAACCAGAATGATCAGAGCCACACAAGCCCTGTGGGAGCATTATTCCAAATCCGGGTCTCCCCCGGCACACAAGAGTGGATCCCCGCAGAGCCCAGGGGCTCATTCCTTGCATCCCTGCCCAGAGATGGGTGCTAGGCGGTAAATCCACACAGCTGCCACCCCAGTTCACACCTGGTAAAACCTTTCAGAGCTCTGAGCCGCTGTTGCCAGTGCTTCTACAAGCACGCTCAGTCACCCCGACTCTCATGGGTTCTCGCAGCCGAGCCCCCATTCAAGCACACAGTGCTCCCACTGCCCATGTCCTGTGGGGAGGGGGCTTTGTTAGGAGGGGGCTTGCTTTGCCCCAGGGTGGACCTTTTAGTATGCTAATTAGGATGGGTCACACACAGTTCCAGGAATTTTCTGTTTGGCTTTATTAACCATTTGGTTCTCCTTGAGCTTATCTCGTTATTTCTTAGCTTGACATATTTATGGTGTCTATTCCTTCTCCCAAGGTCGTGGCTTGGTAACTATTCGTGGGGGTTGATTAATATCCTTTGGTTTTTAAAATTCTTTTCACCTCTTGCTTTTCATTATAGATATTTACATATTTCTTTTAAGTAAATAGTTCTTGCATCAAATCCCCTCTTTGAGACTGTATAAGGGAAGAATTTATATTTTTCCCTTGTATTAGTTTCATCTTTTCATTAGTTGGCTCACTGAAAACTAAACATCTCCATGTGCACTGAATTATATATAATATATACTCACAAATATTAGAATTCCTACAATCACAATGTAGAATCACTTTCTTTATGTCTGAACTTAAATCTGGTACCCAAGAAGTCAGCCGTTTCCAATTTTCAGCAAAGCCAGTAGAAGTGTTATCCTTTTGTACCTCATGTAAAATTTTAGTTTGTTTCCAAATCTCATGAAGGTCAGTAGATATCCTACTGCTTTGGTCCACTATTTGCCTCATTTTCTATATTAATTCAAAATACGCATTTTCCTGCCAAGGATCCTTCCAAGGCTGCCTCTTAGGGTTCCTGCACTGTCCTATCACTACCGCCGAGCAAAGGGCAGCAATTTTCAGTATCGTTCCTCGCTACAAGGTTAGTATTTCTCCAGATACACTCTGTTACTACTACAGCTCCTATTATTAGCATATGACAATATAAAATTAATCCTTGAGTACAGCCTAATTCAAGATATGATTTCCCAGAATTCCAAGTACAGTTCATTAAACTTCAGAAAATTTTAATTTGCAGTTCCCGGGTTGCTCAGTGGTCCACTGTTTTGCCACAGGCGCTTTCCTTGCTTGGGTATGATGCACTCAGGAGCCGACTCGTCCCGATGGCACTGCTGTGCAGGCAGTCAGTAGAGCAGCGTACGGTCCTTTCCACTTTTCTTTCAGTGGTTTATCTTTTCAAATTTGGAGGAAATTCAAACCTCCTAGTCGAAACGGTCACACTGGCGAATCCAAAGGCAAACAAGCAATTTGAGTCGCATTTCTTAATGACTTCCCTCGCCTGATTGGTGATTGATTCCTGGCCATCCTGAAAAGGTGTCTGCTAAAACAAGCAAACGCGCTGATTGCACCTCTGTAACTCAGGAAACCTTCTTTGCCAGTGTTCCCCAGGAGCAAGTCCTCTTTCTGTCCAAAGTGCTCCATGAGCATGAATAGCTCCAAACACACACTTAGAATCTGTAGGCACCTTAATCCCTTCTGCTTTTCTGTAGAGGAATTGTAGAGGAATGAAGGCAGGTTAATTAACATTGATAACACACAGCTGTGGGCTGGCTTCAGGGGTGGCGTGTTGGCTGACGTGGATAATGTGCAGCTGTGGCTGGTTCCTGCTAAGTAGTTAAATACCTCTAAGGGGTATGGAAGAGGAGCACTGGATGAAGGGAGACCTGGAAGAACCAGAGGGAGGAGAGAGAACACCTGGGATGGAGGAGAGGCTGTGGGAGAAGCAAAGAGAAGAAGGGGGTCTGGATGAGGAGAGGCTGGCTGGAAGAGGAGCCGGAGAAGGAAGGATCCAGATGCAGCAGAGGCAAGAAGCAGGGTGGACTGGCCTGAAAGAGGGTGAAGAAACCACCTGGACAGTAGATGAACTTTTGAAACCTTGTGGGGGATAGGTGGCTGTGCTGGGGCAAGGCGCAGGAACTACTTATTGAAGTTAACCTGGTATGGGATGGTAAAAGCCTTGTTGTAGCCAGCCAGTTTTGATAGTGCTGTGACACTTTTCCAGTTTCTAATGCTCAGGTCAAAGCCATTACTTCTGCCTCTTGGGGCCGGTGTATTGGGAGCTTCAGCCTGAGCCACCACCACATGTCCTGCCCATCTTACTCTGTTATGTAAAAGCTTCTCCCATCTGCAAACAATTCCATGTCAGGGCTCTCCAAGGGTCTGTCTTTCAAGTCTGGTGTGCTAGCAAAAACTCGCTCAACAGTGATCAAACAGCCACGTGGCAGAGGCAGTAGGGTGGCAGGGTTCAGGGACGTCACCAGTTTAAGAGCATCTTGTCCTGGCCGCACTGCCTGGTCTCTTGCTGGTGGACTCAGAGATGCAGTGAAGTCCTTCTGGTTCTAGAACGGCTGTTACTGCAAGAGGCACTAGGACAGTTATTGGTTGTCCTAAAGCTGATTTTGGGGCATTTTTTTTGATGGGCAGTGCTGCGGTGACTCCAGCTCATAGGCAAGCAGGCTAGCCTTTACCTGCTTCATCTAACTGCTTATAAAAGGAAGGGACTGGCTGCTTCCAGTGCCCCAGCAGCTGAGATAACGCTCCCAGCGCTACCTGCTGCCTTTTGCACATGTAGAGCTAAAAACGCGTAGTCACGTTAGGCAAGCCCAGAGCTGGAGCTGCCATCAACTTCCTTTTTCAACTCGTCACAACCTTTCCAATGTTCTGGAGCCTGTTCTAACAGCTCTCCGGGACCCTTTTACAGGGTCATATAAAGGCTTAGCCAGTAGTCCAACATCCAGTGACCATGTTCTGCACCACCTTGCCCTTCCCAAAACCCCTCGCAGCTCTCATTTGGCACTGCTGTCTGGCCAACAGCCTCTTCCCAATCGGTTCCAAGTTCTCCCTGTCACCTTGAAGCCTCAAACCCTAAGCATTGAGCTTTGACCTGAGCTCTTTGTGCCTTCCTCTTTGAAACCCACTGACCTGCAGTTCCCAGTAGGCTGACTAGACCAACCATTGGTTCCAAACAGCTCACTCTGTATTGGCTCTGACCAATGTGTCATTGATACACATACACACTGAAGCAGGGTAATCCCAGGGTGTCCACCTTGCCGTGGCTCCGGTTCCTTTGCCAGAACATTACCAGAGCGGGGCTGGTCTTGAAGCCTTATTGGGAGCATGATCCAGCACAAAGGCACTTCTCCTCCAGTGGCTGGGCTCTCCCATTCAAAGGTAAAGAGGGTCTGACTCTGCTCAGCAACAGGTATGCAGAAGAAAGCATCTTTCAAATTCAGAACTGAAATAAACGTTTGTCTCTGGCACGGTGGTTAAAAGTGTGTATGGCTTTGGCATCACAGGATGAACATCTACAGTGATCCGATTTATTTCCTTTAAGTCTCAGACCAACCTGTACTCATGAGTCTTGGGTTTCTTTACAGCCGACATAGAAATATTATATTTGGACTGGCACTCTCACAACAGTCCATGTTCTAGCAAGGCAGTAATTACTGATTCGAACCCTTCCATTTTGACAGCGTGTTGTCTTCTTCCTGTCAGTTTTGCCCAGGCTTCAGCTCAATTTTGATAGGAGACACATACTTTGCTTTTCCCTGTTTCTTAGATCCCCAGCCCAAGGGAATTACCTCACTCAATACCATGTCCAGGATGTTGTCTTCAGAAGTTTTTTTTGTAGAGTAAAACTAAAGTTTTCTCTGACAGCAAGCAAATCTGTGCTTTCCAAGCCATAGCAGGTGGGATGCAGAGCTGTACAGACTGCTCGGAGAAAGTTGTGCGAGCCTTCAGTTTGCATAACAAGTCTCGTCCTGGTAGAGGAAGGGGGCATTCTGGCATATATGGAAATCCATGAGATAATTTAGTATTTCCAGTTGTGCATTCCATTGGTTTTAAGAAAGGCTGTGTTGTTTGTTTTCCCAGTGCCCTAGCAATTGGGATTGTCATTTTACTTGAGGGTCCTTTACAACTAGCAATTACCAAATGAGTTGCTCCCCTATCAAAAACTCAACAGCCTCATTCCCCAGCTTCACTGGAACCAGGGGATCAGCTGGAGAAACTTCAGTTTTCTCCCCCAGCACACAAGAGTGGATCCCCGCAGAGCCCAGGGGCTCATTCCTTGCATCCCTGCCCAGAGATGGGTGCTAGGCGGTAAATCCACACAGCTGCCACCCCAGTTCACACCTGGTAAAACCTTTCAGAGCTCTGAGCCGCTGTTGCCAGTGCTTCTACAAGCACGCTCAGTCACCCCGACTCTCATGGGTTCTCGCAGCCGAGCCCCCATTCAAGCACACAGTGCTCCCACTGCCCATGTCCTGTGGGGAGGGGGCTTTGTTAGGAGGGGGCTTGCTTTGCCCCAGGGTGGACCTTTTAGTATGCTAATTAGGATGGGTCACACACAGTTCCAGGAATTTTCTGTTTGGCTTTATTAACCATTTGGTTCTCCTTGAGCTTATCTCGTTATTTCTTAGCTTGACATATTTATGGTGTCTATTCCTTCTCCCAAGGTCGTGGCTTGGTAACTATTCATGGGGGTTGATTAATATCCTTTGGTTTTTAAAATTCTTTTCACCTCTTGCTTTTCACTATAGATATTTACATATTTCTTTTAAGTAAATAGTTCTTGTGTCAGTAGGACACAAATACTTGATGCTGGGAGCAATTAATCACTGTCTTCTGCAAGACACTTTGGGTCAAAATGAGGATTAATTTCAGGCAGCACAACGGCCTTTGTCACCCCTGAACTGTCTCTGGCCCCAGACAGCAACACACTGCAGTGCCCCACATCTTCACTTCAAAGACGGATGGACCCACGTCCATCCCTTTGAGGACATGGTGTGGGAGAGAAGGAGTCCCAGCTGCTTTAGGTAGTGAGGGATGTTTCCAGTATCCCCTTTCCTGTGGGCTTGATGGCCCATGGCAGGTACCCACCATGGTAGGTAGCCAGAAGCGACATCCAAGAGGGTCCCAGACCCATGGTCTCCTCTCCGTAAGTGGCTGCTCCTGGAGAAGGGCTGTGCTCCTGGTCTGTGCAAGGAAGCAAGCACCGGTACTAGTCTCCATCAGCGCCCAAACAGACAGAAGTGCCCTGCTGGGCGCTTGCCTGGGTAGTGTTTACTAAGGAGATAATAGCCATGGAAGAAGGACTTGCTGTTTGGGAGATTAAGTACCTATGGGAGCAACGTGGATGAATCACATCCCTCATGGGCTTAGAGCCCCTGGAAATGGCTCATGGCACTTTGAAAACAATGTCGTGTATCTTCTGCAGATGAGATTAGGGAGTGGAACAATTATCTCAAAACCTGTTAGTCATGGGAGGCTCCTCGAAGCTGGAGAAACAGCCTAGGGCAAAGGGAGCACTAGGAGGATGTGGCGTGTGTGTCCCCTACCCGGGGAGCTGTGTAAGCAGCCCCAGAAAGGGTGTGCGAGGTGGCTGCGGTAGAACCAGCCCCGCTTCCCCTGACAAAGATGAGCTGTAATTAGCAGAACGGGTACGGAAGAGCTCAAGTAGGTCAAAAGGTAATGGGGCTATCGCCAGCGTTTCCTAAGAGCACGGCTGGGACCCACCCTCCTGTGTTGAGCAACAACGGGAAGATGAAGAAGACCAGGTGCCGTCTTCAAGGGAATAGCCCCCAAGGTCACCCTAACTGCACGCCAGCCTTTCTGGGGACACCTGGGGAACAGCCAGGGCCATCAAAGGGTACCAGTGATCCAGTCGCACCCCAGAGGACCTCTTGGTGAAGGCATCCATGGAAAGCCCTAACTGCAGCTGACAGAGCGCATCATGGTTATCCACAGCCCATCCTGGGATGTCCCACAAGAAGGGCATGCCAAGACCATGCATGAAGAGCTCTGGAAGGGATGGATGGATGGACGCCCAAGTCAGCTCTCAGGGGGATGCACGAATTCATGTTGCAGTTTGGGAATGGCCACATCTACCCTTCATGAAACGCTGTCATCAGTATGGACTCCACGTCCCGACTGCCTCCGTAAAGCACCGTATCCCTGACCCCGCTCCCTTGCACACCCTGGCAGCTCTGGCACAGCCTGTGCAGCAATGAATGCTCTCCCTGGAGACCATGGCTTTGGGAAACAACCCTTCTCCAACAGGATTTTTCAAGCCCTGGTGCTGTGACAGGTGGGAATATTTAACTGGGTTCTCCTCAGAGCCCAAGTGCCCCGAGGTTCTGCCTTGTGGTCACCTCCATCATTTTCACTGAAGTCAGTGGCTCAGTGCCGCAAGAAAGCGGATTCCTGTGGGTGAGCCTGCGGCCATGCTGTCAGGAACATCCCTCCTCCTCTACCTGGCCAGCATTCCCGACACTCCCCCGCCTGGAAGAGCAAGGCTGCGAACCCAGCCGGGTCCCACCACCACACCCCGGCAAAACCACCCCAGCCTGTTTGACGCTGCACTTCAGCAGCACTGCCATCGCTGCTGATGAAATGTGGTTTTCCACCGGTACCAGGAGGGCTGTTTCCAAGAAGGGTGGCACAGACATCTGCTGCCACTGCCACCACCATGGCAGGGCTCGCGGTGGCTGGCAGGGGTGGCTGGCACAGTGGCAGCCCAGCTGGCAGAGCCTGGCTCCTCCGGCATCGGGGAGCAGTGTGGATGCTGGCAAGCAAAAGCTGCTTGCCCTCCACACGGAGGGCACCGAGGGTCAGGCCCACGGCAGGGACACACGAAGGATCACCAAGTACGGAGGCTTGGTGAAATATTAAAGCAGGCGCTTAATAAAGCGAGCCCAGTGGCAGCAATTACCCCGTGTAATAAACCTGGAAAGGGGAGGACTTTGCCCCCCCGAGCCGGGGCAGTGCAGGGAGCTCCTGCCGGCACCCGCCAGAGGCGGCAGGGTCCCGGTGCCCGGACGGGGCTTGCCTCGAGCCTTGCCGCAGCAGCCAGGGCAAGCCAGGAGCCAGACCGCCAGCATGGCTCGCCATGCCGCAGCCCCGGAATAACGCTGGGTATGGCTGGCAGCGTGCTGCCCACTCCGGGTGGCAAACAGCGGGGTGCTGTGCAATGGTGGGGGATCACCCAGGGGTCATTGCCCCACATCACAGGGAGCAGCAGGGCAGGGATTCCCACCATTCCTGCCTGCTCTGGGCACCAGAAGATTGCTGAGTGTGGCTGCCCACTGGCACCGGGGGGGCATGTGGCCCAGCTCCCCCAGCAGACAAGCAGGTACTGGGGGCAGCACCCTGTGAGGGGAGATGCCAATGGAGGGGTGGCCCTGGGGGGAGGCCGTGGCCTGCGCCCCCCCTGTCCCAGTGGGACGTGGGTGCTGGTGGCACTGGGTCTGGCTCTGGCAGTGGGCAGGGGACTCACTCTCCCACACAGCAGGCCTGAACACTGCTGCCTGCCAGGAAGCGCCACACGGCACCGGCACTGAGCCAAGCCGTGCCGGGCCAAACCAAGCCATGTCAAGCTGTGCTGAACCGAGCTGAGTCAAGCTGAGCTGTACCTACCCGGGTGGTATGATGTCCTGAGGCGTGCTGGACTGAGCCGAGCCATGCTGTGTCAAGCTGAGCTGTGCTGAACTGAGCTGAGCTGAGCCGAGCTGATCCTGCTGAGGTGACATGACATCCGGAGCCACACTGAACTGAGCCAAGCAGAGATGAGCTGTATACTTAGATGGCACAATGTCCTGAGCCCTGCTGAACTGAGCCGAACTGTGCTGTGTCAAGCCAGGTTGTGCTGAGCTGTGCTGTGTCAAGCCGTGCTGAACTGAGCTGAGCCAAGCTGAGCTGTGCTCACCCAGGTGGCATGATGTTCTAAGCTGTGCTGAGCTGAGGCAGGCTGCTGATGACATGACGTCCTGAGCTGTGCTGAACTGAGTCATGCTGAGCCATGCCGAGCCGTGCTGAGCCATGCCGAGCCGTGCTGAGCCATGCCGAGCCGTGCTGAGCTAAGCTATGCTGTTCTGAGCTTACCTAGATTACATGGTGTCTTGAGCTGAACCAAGCCAAGCTGAGCTGTGCCTACTTGAGCTGTGCCTGCCTAGGTGACATCATGTCCCGAGCTGAGCTGAGTCACACCTGCCTAGGTGGCACAGTGTCCCGAGCTGCGTTGAGCTGAGCTGACCTGTGCCTGCCTAGGTGGCATGACATCCTGAGCTGCACTGTGCTGAGCTGAGCTCAGCAGAGCCATAGGTGCAGCGCCACAGTGTCCCACTGGGCTCCAATGCCACTGGCCTGAGCCAAGCTTAGCCGGTGAGGAGCTGGTGTGGGTGCCAGCACCTGATGTGGGTGCTGGTGGGGAGCCGGCGGGGAGCCAGTGTAAGTGCTGGTGTGGGAGCATGTGTGGGAGCTGGTGTTGGTGCCAGTGTGGGTGCTGGTAAAGAGCCGGTGTGGTGCCGGTGTGGGGGCCAGTGTTGGTGCCATCATGGGTGCCAGTGACGAGCTAGTGTGGGTGCCAGTGTGGGAGCCGGTGTTGGTGCCGGGGTGGGTGCCGGCAGGGAGCTCATGTGGGTGCTGGTGTGGGAGCCAGCCGGGAGCCAGTGTGAGTGCCGGTGGGGAGCCTGTGTGGGTGCCAGTGTGGCAGCCAGCCGGGAGCCAGGGTGGGTGGCGGTGTGGGAGCTGGGGTAAAGGCCGGTGTGGGAGCCGGTGGGGAGCCACCGTGGGTGCCGGTGTGGGTACCGGTGCTGGTGCTCGGTGCCAGTGCGGGTGCCGGTGCAGGTGCCGGTGCAGGTGTGGGTGCGGGTGCCGGTGCAGGAGCCGGGCGGGGAGCCAGTGCCCGGGGCCAGTGCGGGTGCCGGCGCGGAGCCGGTGCGGGTGCCGGTGCAGGAGCCGGCGGGGAGCCGGTGCCCGGTGCCGGTGCGGGAGCCGGTTCGGTCCCGGCGGTGCCCGGTGCCCGATCGTCTTCCATTGGCGGGGGCGGTCGCGGCCCCGCCCCTTTCCCACCGCCGGGGCGGTTATAAAGGGGCGCGGCGGGGCCGGGCGCGGCGGCAGCGGCGGGGCCGGGCCCGGGATGGAGCCGGGGCTGGAGCGCTGGGCGTACGGCGCGCTGTGGGCGGCCTTGGCCGGCAGCCTGGCGCTGCGGGCGGCTCGCCGGGCGCTGGGGCCGGGCCGGGGGCTGGTGCTGCCCCTGGCGCTGCTGGCCGGGCTGCAGAGCCTGTGCCGCGCCTGCCTGCCGCTGCCCCTGGGGCTCGCCCTGGCCGCCGCCGCCGCCTGCCTGCTGCTGTGGCGGGCATCGCCCCGCAGGCTGCTGCCGGTGGCGGGCAGAGCCGTCCTCGTCACAGGTGAGTGCGGGGCCGCACGGCCTCGACGCCCCGACGGCCCCGGTGTGGGGGCGGCGGGGAGCGGGGCGGCCCCCCGGGCCGTGCCCGCGCATCCCTGCTCCGTGCCCTGGCAGGACCGGCCGGGCTGTTGCTGCCCTTGCCCCTGCCCCGGAGCAGGGGGGCTGTGGGGGGCTGCATTTGGTCCCTGTGAGCAGCCTCCTGGCTCCAGGACTCCAGCGTTGCCCCCGAGTTGCAGCGTGATGCTTCCTCCAGGAGTGGGGATGTCAGATGGGATGTGGCGGGGCTGGTTCAGGAGCCCCTTGGCTGGCCCAGGGGCTGCCCTCGCCTCCCACCTGGAGCCATTCTGCTCCCTAAAAAGCTTCTCATGGCATCTCTACAGGCTACAGTGAGGCTGAGCACTCCACTTCACCCAGAGCCCTGTCCTGGGAGCTGTGGGGGGCAAGTGGGATTGTGCCCCCTATTTGTGGGGTCACCCTTGGGAAGTGCTGCCCAGCACAGAGCTCCTCTGTGGGGAAGGCGGCTCTGCAGGGATGTGCTGCTCTCCCAGGCTTTTCCCAGCTAAGCTTGGTGGCTGAATTTCTTTAGGATACCTTGGTATATAAGTGCATTCCCCTCTCCTTCCTCCTGGCAGTGAGGCTGGAGGATGATGAAGGTAGCTGGGGTCAGCAGGTGCTTTGCTGCGAGATGATGGCAGCAGACATGGCGTGAGGAGGAAGTGCTGGAGCCAGCGTGGGTGTTGCTGGGAGGGTGCTGTGGGCTCCACGTGGATGCAGAGGGGAAGGAAACCCATGGGCATGACCTTGGTGGTTCTCCCAAGGACAGGAGCCTGCATCCTGATGGGAATGGCTGGGCTGGCCTTGGCTTGGAGACTCCCAGGCTGGAGGAGGCTTGTGTGTTTCCCAGAAAACTGGATCTTGTGATGGGGCATCCTTGGGAAGGAGAGGTGGGTCCCCCATCCAGCTTCAAGGGCTCTGTGGCACCAGTGGGAAGCGGAGGGAGGCCTCTCCGGAGGAGGAGGAAGCTTGGAGGAGCAAGGCAGTAGATGAATGAATGATTCAACGAAGTGAAGGTCAAAGCTGCGGCGGGGCAGGGCTGCCTGGAGAGGACATGTCTGACAGCCACGTGCTTGCAGGTACCCTGTGGCACACCAGGTCTGGCCAGCCCTGGCTCTGTGGCATTGCCTGTATAATTAGTGAGTCAGTGGGTGGAACAAGGTGTTCTTGCCCTGGTGCATTGATGTGACACCTCTGCAGCTCTGGTGTGTTTGCTCTTGGCTGTAAATACTTTGTGGTTTTACAGGTTTGAGGCACAGCCTGTGGTGCAGGATCAGGGTTTCCTTACTGCTGCTCCAGCAGGTGCCTGCCAAGGGGCAGATGGAGGGCTGATCTGCCTGGGATGGCATCCCTCACTTCAGTATTTGCATAGTAATTAGCCTGATTCTTTTGCGGATTAATTCCGGACACTTCCTGGCAACTGGGTATTGAGTTGCTGTTGGTGTCTCCTGTGGGAGCAGCCAGGGAGGATCAATGCAGGAGTGAGCTCCTGGAGAAAGGCAGCCTGGCCTTCCTCTTCTTGCCCGTGGGAAGCAAAACACAGCAGAGGGAGAAGTGTGGAGTTGGGTGCTGGGTATCGGTGAAGGTGTGCGAGGTCAGGGACAGGGCTCCTGCCACGCTGAGTGTAACGCTGGACCCTGCAGGCCAACTAAGAAATGCAACACAGTCCCCTCCCGATGGCTGCAGTGGAGCAGCGCAGGTCCCAGCCTGAAAAGCTTTGGGCATTGTTTCCTCTTATATACGCTCCTTGATCACTGGCTTAATCCTGCAGCAGGGAGTTGCACAGGTTCAGTGATGCTTACCTGGAGCAAGGGAATGTGGCTGTGGTGCTGTTGTATCTCCTGGCTGAGGTGTCCCAGGTCTTCCAGCTGCCCGCTCTCCCATGACCCCTGGGAACAACCCCAAGTTGAGCTCTGCATGTGATGCTCCAGCCTCATGTGCTGGTCTGGACATCGCTGGCTAATCAAAACTTAGTTTATGGGAGGGGTTGATGAAAAACTAACTATGCAGCTCGGTGGGAAAGTAGCAGAGCAGATGTGGAGCTGCTGCAGATCAAAGCTGCTGACCCTGCAGTAGCAGCAGGGACTAGAAAGTTACGGTGTTTCCCATCTGTTGTGGGTTTGCATTTCAGGTGTTGCACATGGGGCTGGGGTTTGGCTGGAGCAGGGATGGGCAGCTGCCTGCTGCTGGTGAGGAGTGAGGAATGCTGTGGTCTCCCTGGTGCATCCCCTGGGTTAGCAAAGTAGGTGGCTGCTAGTCCCTGTGGTGCTATATTTATCCATGGCTGTGGCCTTGGGGCTCTTGCTCTGCATCCCAATTGTCTGGCTCCTCCAGGAGTGCTGCTCCAGTGTATGCAGCCTGGCAGGGAGTGAGGAAAGCGTTAATCCTGCCTTCCTGGGGGAGGTCACAGTTGTTTGCAGTGAGGAGAATGCCCTTCTGTGCAGCTGGGCTGGGAGAGGTCAGCCCCAGGAGGACTGGCAGGATGAGGAGGGGAGCAGAGATCAGCTGCTCCAGCCCTGGGCCGGGAGGGGGACAGCAGCCATCTCCACGCTGCCCTTGACGTGCTGTCCTGAGCTTGCCTGTGAGCCCAAACCTGCCTTGAAGACAAGCCCGTGGTCTGGCACAGGCTTTGGCCAAGCGTGGGGAGCTGCAGGGACCCCGGGACACCTGGAGTGGGGGCAGGCTGCGTACAGGGGCTGATCCCACACCAGCAAGCTGCAAGGTAGCTGGTACCTGGCATCCCTCGCCACCGGTGTGTGGTCAGGGCACCCCGGGGTGCTTATGCTGTTGGTGGGTACCTGTGGGCCAGCGGTGCAGACATGTGCTGGTTGCTCACTGGGAGCAGCCTTGCTCCAAGCATCAGGCAGCTGGCTTCTGTGTGTGCGCCCCTTCCTACATCTGAAAATGGTGCTATTGGGTGTGCTTAGGTGCCTTGGACTCCCCTGAGCTGTGTGAGCAAAGAGGAGGGGTGTTTTCTTGTATCCCCTAGCTCCTTCCTATCAGGAGTAGTTACAAAAAGCAGTCCAGCCTCTGTAGCCTGTGCAAAGGCGATGGTCTGCGAGAGCAGCCTTGGAGGGAGGTGAATGAACTGCCATTTCTCTGCCTCTCTAGGTCCAAGCTGACAGCACTTCATGCCAGGTTGGTTTTGACCTGGCTGAGTTTAGATGTGAGCCTTGATCATCCTTTGGTCCCTGTGGATGTCTGTGAAATTGGGTGAGTCCACAGAAACTGCCCAGTACAGCTGGGCTTAGTGTCTGGAAGTGGTGGAAGGATGGCTGTGAACATCCCGGGGCTCTGCTGTGCAGCTGGGGTGGTCGTGAGCCCCTTGCTGTTGTGTAGCTCTGTGGTGTGTGACTGCTTGGGGGTCGTTTTTTCAGGCAGTAGCCAATTACCCAATTTACTACAGATCCTTGAGAAGGACCAAATGCAAACCAGCCTGTAGGTCCTGCCTGCAGGGTTCTGCCAGAGCAGAGGGAAGGTACAAGCTGAGTTGCAAGGTACTGATTCTTCAGCTTGGATGAGAAGTTGAAAACAGTGAATTGTTGCTCTGCCTGTGAAGGTTGCACCTGAATTACACTGCTCTGAAATAACCCAAACCCATAGGGTGGCTGCCTGGGGGAGGAAACCTGGGGGTCTCGCATCCTTGCTCCTCCCTGGTATAGCCTGCAAAGCCAGGAGGCACCTGCAGACCGGTCTGTTTCCTCAACAAATCTTCTTTGTGAACAAAACCGGTTGGCAGGTCAGGCTGTTCCAGAGCCAAACCTGCCATGTTCTCCTCCCTTCCCCTTCCTCGCTGCAGGGAAAGTCAGTTTTCCTGGTGAGGCTCTCTTGTTACAATTGCATGCCCCATTAACAATCTGAAATGGGGCAGAGATTCAGATTGTGTTCAAGGTTAACAGAGGTTTTGCAACTTGATCATGGTCGAGTGGAGCTTAGTTTCCCATGGACTCAACAGATGTTGAAGCATCTGGTGACTGCAGCAGGGTGAAATGATTCAATCCAGATGTCAGGACTCTCGCTGTTCTGCCACGAAGGTGAATTGCTTTCCTCTGTAAAACAGCAGCATCACTCCTGTCCAGAATTTGATGTTGTCTTAGACACATTTTCCAGCTGAACTGGGTCATTAAGAGATGTCAGGAGGCTGAGACTTCAGGGCTGTTGAGTAATCCAGGATAGACACTTCTGCTCCGGGGCACGGCTAGAGCACCAGCACGGCATGCTTGCAGCCTGCATGTGGTGCTGAGCCTTCCAGCAGCCTCATGACAAACAAAGCTTCATGTAAAGACACCGTAGCTCCCACAGGCAACTTCCACCCTGCTGCTGGAGCCAGTGCGTCAGCTCCGAGATACCTGTGGTCTTCCCCAGGTTAAATGGAGGCTGAAAATCGGCTTGTTCTCAGGAACCGCTGTTTTCCAGGATCTATTAAAAATTAATAGCAGAGACAACTGATCTTCCAATCCGAGGCAGGGACAGGACCAAAACCAAACACTCAAACTGGAAGCCTGGTGTAAAGCGATACCTTGTGTATTTAAGGGAGGAAAAAAGCAACATCTAACTCTAGTTATAAGGTTTGCTGCTGGTTTCTGGGAGGCAGCGGAGGAAACCTGCTTTCTCTGCCTCTCTTTGCAGGGCTGAAGCTCTCCCCAGATGCTGTCAGCAGCCCTCCACAGACTTCAGAGTCACCTTCCCCTCACTAGGTTTCTTCAGAAATAGATAACTGCCCCTGATCACCGCAGACGTGTAGATACATACAGTCAGCTTTCTCACTTATTTAATAAATAAGCACTTTCAAAGCCTGCGAAGGACACAGGCTCTTTGGGGTGTTTTTTTAGCACCGTTAACCAAAAATGATGAGCACAGCTAATTAGAAGGAAAAGCATGTAAAGTTGCATGCTGTGGGAGAACAGAGTTGATAGAGAAACCCAAGCTGGCTTGATTAGCACCCGGGGTTATGTGGGGACATGAGAGCAACAAAGCAGAGACTTCCCTGCAGAAATGAGATTGTCAGATGGGAACGGATGCTTCGGGAGGAGAGAAGTGTAGGCAGTTGCTGCCCTCTAGTCCAATGAACAGCACATCTTTAATGAGGTCTGGGATTGTGTTACCCACTGTTGAGTCTAGCTCCCCTTAAGCCAGGATTTGGTTTCAGAGGAGCCGGGCTGCTTTTACTACTGGTAGCATGGGGGTGGTGGACTTGCCCAGCCAGGGTTTTACTGGAGGGGGAATGGGGTGGGGGGCTGTATTTAAGGTGCCTCCACCAAGCCTGGGCAAGCATTTCCCTTCTCCCTACAGCTGTCTTTCAGTGCTGGTCCAAAACCCCAGCTGGGGGAGGACCTCCGCTTGCCCAGCTGACCTGTGCAGGAGGCTACAGGGCTTTCATACCTCTTCACCTCTTGATGTCCCTCCTGCAGTGTCAGATCTGAGAGACTGCTGTAGAGCCTGCAAGGTGGAAAGTGTCCAAGACCGTTGCCCTCATGCTGTCAGTGTGTTGCCATAGGTATAGTTTGGGACTTTTTGTTTTTAACCTTGCGCAGCACATGCCTGTTACGTCCTCCGGTTCCCCCTGACTGCTACGGTCCATCCACAGTCTCCAATCCCCGTTCTTCTGTCCCAGCCTCTGTGCTTCACAGGCAGCATACCACTTATGCTTCCTTCTCCCCTGGAGAGCTGCCAGCCCCTGAGCTTTATCAGCTTCCCTGTTGGGAGCTGGCTTCGCCATTGCATGTGGTGCTGTCCTGGGATTTGCTGTCTCTAAGGCTGTAATCTTGAAAAGCAGTTTTTGGCTTTACAGGCTTTTTGGTAGCACAGCCTCTTGGTGGGTGGGTGACCCTGGGGAGCCAGATGGTGGGTGCTCCCCAGGCAGGCTGGGGATGGAGAGGAGGGATGGGCTGGTGAGCTGAGGTCCTGGAGGAGGTACCTGCCCAAGGGCTTTGAATGTCTGGCTGCTGCTTTCAAGCCTCCCTCTGTTTCTCCTGGTGGTGATCTTCTCACGTTGTGTGTCTCAGCTTCCACCAGACGTACCCTTGAACAGATTTGTGATCCCTCTCTACCCCGTTTCACCACTCTGGTGGCCATACATTTGGCATAAACCTCATGCTGTGCACATCTGCTTCTCGTGACCCTGCCAACGACACTGTGACCAATGCTTGTTCCTTCCCAGGGTCCCAGTTACCAGGTGGGTAACTGGGGTGTGCAGCTGTCCTGTGGTGACTCCTGTCCCTGCTTCAGCTGGTGTGCTGGACTTTGCCTGTGCTGTCCCAAGCCAGTTGACATGTGTGGGTGCTGCCCTGTGCATCACTGTCCAGCCTGGCTCGGCACGACTATGTCCAAGCACATCAGCCTGGAGGGCTACTTGCTTGTGTTCTGGTAAAATGTGCCAGATTAGTCTTGTGATCCTCAAACTCTGATAAGCTGGTGGGAGCTGCAAGTGGAGGGTGAGGAGGGGACAACTTAAATCAGGTGCAGAAGGGGCTGGTGTGGCTTGAGGTGGCCATGGGGTAGGGATCTTAGCCTGGGGGCCTAAATGGCTATTTCAAAGGCTGTCTTGGCTGAAGCACAATTGGTGCTCGCTCAGTTGCTAAAAAATAAACCCCCCAAAACACAAACCTGAGCTCTAGGTGGATCAGGAAGCTGCAACAGAAAAGATAGTTGGTGCAACTGCAGAGACCATCTTGATATGGAGATGGGCAGGGCTTGCACCCATTTTTCTGCTAGCCTGAACTTGTGGCATGTGGTGAGACTTTATTCTTGTGACAGGGGGAGTGATGGGATGGCACCTGATAAGCGAAGTGGAATATCATCACCAAAATACCCCAGAGCTGATAAGACTCCATTCAAACAGCTGTAGTTTTGTTGTGGTGCTGCAAGCTCTGAGCTGCTTAACGTGGTGATCCCCTGGGCTTGCTTGGGAGCAACTGCTCTGGTCAGCGCTGCCCCAGCCTGGCTCTGTCCCTGCTGACACTGCCTGTCCCAGCCCTGTGTGTCTTGTCCACCTCCATGGTGTGGTGGGTGGAGTGGCACCCGGTCTTGGGTGGCAGTTCAGGGTCCTTCCGTGGCTCACCCAACCCACCACATGGTCAGAGGCTCTCCCAGTCCTGTGGAGGCTGCGGTGCTTTGCTGTGCTGGCTAGAGATACCTTCCGTGCGATGTCCTGGGGCGTGGATGGCTAATGGTGGTCCACGTAGAAGATCTGGTCTTCCCTTCTGCTGCTTGCAGATGGCTTAGCCCTGCCTGTAGCAGACCTTAGGCATGACCTTCCACCTCTCCTTGCTGGCTCCTGGGGCCTGATGCAGTATCATGTGAGATAGATAAGGGTCTTGGCTGGTGTTTCCCCAGCCTGCTGGGGGTCCCTGGGGAGACCTTGTGTGGCCTGGGGGTGCTTCCCAGCAGGTGCCCAGCTGTGGCTTTGCTCCCACCACCTCGTTCCCCAGAGCATCTTCAGTGCCACATCCCCGCTGTGGCTGGTGGAGCTTTCCAGCTTCCCAGCCTGGTTCCCACCCGGCCTCTCCCTTTCTAAGAGCCCAGGCAAATGTGTCACCAGTGCCAGCTTGGCATTGGCACTGATCTGGCCAAGCTGTCCCTGGGCCATGGGTGTCCTTCCCAGCAACAGCTCTTGCTGATGGATGGCTTTCGCAGCTCGCCAGCTCCATGTTCCCGGTTCACCGTGTTCCCTCTGAAGGTGATTATTAACCCAGTTATCACCACAGCGCTTCACAACTTCCTCTTCTCAGCAGACATCCATCCATCCCCGATTAGCCCTGATGTATGGGCTGCACCCTTTTGCAGGCAATGTCCTGGCTGCTGCCTCCTGCTCATCCCTGCCCACAGGACACTCAAATCCTTGACCATGAGAGTCCAGCTGCTCCTTTTGAAGAGAGGATCTCCCCTCAGTGGAGATAGTGGCTGCTGGAAGATGCCGTCCAGCCCCGGGGATGCGGTGAGCGGCTGCTTCTAGGAAATTCCTGTGCCCTTTTTCTGTGAAACCTGAAGCACCACAGCGTTGCTGGGAGGAGAGGCACTTCCTCCACCCTGCCTGTTTGCAAGCCCTGGCTCAGTCCTTGTCAGCAGCACCCCTGTTCTGTCAGGGCTGGGTTATCTGCCGGGCTCTCCTGCACTCGCTGCTCCATCTGAGGAAATCTCTGGTGCTTTTGCATCTGCTGACCCTGCTGGTGCAAGCCCTTAGGCTGAGCTCAGCAGGTCTGGGTGCCAGGCTGCCCTCCTGAGAGCTTAAAGCCTGTGCCAAGGCTGACTGCAAGCTTGTGGATGGATCCTGATCTCCAGCACCTCGCCAGGCACTGGCCTTGTGCAGGGAAAGGTGGCTGAGCTCATTTCTGCCATGTGCGATGTAACAAGCTTCTGGCTTTGTCAGCCCCACTGGTGGTGAGCAGCATCTGCTGCCCTCGGCTTTGGGGGGGAGGGATAAGGCGTCTGCGTGGCTTTTAGTGACAGGGAGGGCTGTGGCTCCCGACATTGATTTATTTTGTGGCTGCTTTTGTGCTGTTGGGGTGCTCAATACTGATGCACCAGTGCCTGCTCCTGAAAAATGGGCTTTAATTCAGGAGTGTATCCACACCGGCCTCAGGGCTCCTCGTCATCTCAGCCCAGCTGCTTTGGGTTGTCTAGGCAGAAAATCAGGTTTTCCCATTTCTCTTTGGTTTGTTAAGTGAAAGATGCCTCCCCAGGTGGAGGTGATGGTGTGTGAGGCTTCAGAAACACTCAGCTAATCCGTTGTAATTCATACCATCTGGCTGTTGTCCCTGGCGTGGTGGGGTGTGTGGTGTGTGTGTCACCCCTGTATCCCTTTGGTGATGGGCATCCCCAGCTCTGCCTCCTGCTGTGGTCTATGGGCCTCCCTGGGGGGCTGAGGGTCTGCCTGGCCCCTGCCCTGACCCTTAGGACCTGCTGGAGGGATACAGATGTGGCACTTCATCCTGGGCTGCAGGAGCTGTCAGCACCCTGGCTCGTAATTTCCCTCTGACTGCCTACGCTGGCTGCACTAGGGGGGGTGGGGGGGTGTCCCGGGGAGTGGGGAGCAGCACATGCTCCCTTTGGCTCAGGTCCTGCCTGGGGAAGGGGGGTAAGGCTTTGCAGGGATGTCCACCCAGGCCGTTTGGGGCAGTGGGGGTGGGGCTTGCATGTTGTCCCCTTGCTGGGGATTTGGGGATGGGATTTGGCTCATCCCTGAAGGCATCTCCCTGGGTTTAATGTAATTTAATTATTGTATGTAATATATATGAATTAATTATTACAAATTAATAATGCAAAACTGGGTGCGGAGGACCTGCAGCAGCATCACGGGGCTGCTGCCACCCTGGCCCCATCCACCAGTACCTGGGTGTGGGGGCTGCTCCTGGGGGGCTCCATGGGGAGCGGGGACACCTCACTGCCAGTGTGGCATGCTGCCCTGTGAGCCACCAGCAGCGGTGTGGTTTCCTCTTGATGGTGATGCCACTGGCTGCAGTGGGGTGGGGGCTGCTGCTGGCCCTGCTGGCCTGGCAGGACCTCGGCTGTGGGCAGGTGGCTCCTGGGGGGGCTGGACCCAGTGGGCAGCTGTGGCAGCTCAGCTGCCGTGGGCACAGGTGCTCCTGCTGTCCCCACCCTCCCCAGTGCCCTGCCAAGAATTTGTTCCCTCTTGCCTGGGGCTGACATCACCCCTTTATCGCTCCTCGCTCCAAACGTGCACGGCATCCAGGAGGTTGGCCGCAGGGCTCTGCTCTTCCCCTGTGGGCTTTTGCTGGGTGTTTTGTCCTGCCTGGACCTGCCCTGTGCAGGGACCCCCTCCCCAAGTCCCTTTTGGGGAGCCCCATCCCCTCCAGTGGCACCATCCCTGCTGCATACTGCTCTGGCCTCACTGCTCAGTGCCACATCATCCATGAGGTCCCCATGGTGCTGCCAGGATGAAGCCAGGATCAGTCCCTGCCATGCCCCCCAGATGCCCAGCTGAGTGTCCCTGCAGCGCAGCCAGACTCAACCCCATCCTGTGCCTGGAGGAGCTGGATCTGAGGTGGCAGCGGCAAATCCTGCTGGGGCCAGAAGGCCTGTTTAGCTTGGCATCCCAGGCAGGATTTGAGCTTGAGCCTATGGAAACAAGCAGCTCAGCCTGTTAATCCGCTCGGCCTTGGCGCCTCGGCTCCCCTCCGCTGATGGGTCCTTCAGCCCAGCGCCATCTCAGGGCTGGGAGGCTGGTGACAATGGTGACAGCTCCATCTTGGTGAGGCATCTCAGAGTGGTGGAACACATAGCTCAAAAGCTCTGTGTGGTGAGAGAGGTGAGGTTGATGTCCTGGGATTTGGGGAGCAGTGGCAGGGCTGTGAGGGGCACATGGGGCACCCAGGTGATGGTCTGCAGAGCTGGGGAGGAAGTGATGCTGCTCTGGGTGCCCAACCCAGTGGCAAGCACCCAGCTGCCTCCAGGCTTGGTGGAAGATGGAACATCCTCGAGGGATGCCCTGCTGCCTGCCCTCGCTGCGTGCCTGGGGAGCAGCCCCTGGGGATGCTGCTGCTCACGCTGCCAGGACTAACCCTGAGGGAGCTCAGTCCTGGGGCAACCCCTCACCAGCTTCCATGCTGGGATCCCAGGCTGGGGTGGCCATGGAGGGAACAGCTACTGGGGAGCTGCCACTGTGCTCAGGGCTCTGCGCAGCTGCACAGGGCTTCTTCAGGAAGCTGTGCTTCTGCCTGCTGAGGTTTTGCAGGTCTGTGCTGCTCTTCTCCCTTTGTACATGGCTCAGGGATGAGGCTGCATAGCTTGTGGTTCAGGCATGCGAAGGTGCACGGCTTGGGGGTGAGGATTCACGGCTCAGGTGGGGAAGCGTTGCATCGGGGTGAGCACTGTGGACCTGTGCCACCAGCCCTCCCTCAGGTACTGTGCTGATGGTGGGCACGGGGGCAGGGGGTGCTTGTGGTTTGGCAGCTCCTGGACGGTAGCTCCGCTCAGCAAACTGCAGCATTGATTTTGAGCATGTGTCCGTGCATGGCTGCAGGAGCAGGGTGAATACCTGAGATAGCAAAAAGCCAGCGCCGTGCCACGCCCGACTCACCCGAAAGAAATGTGTCCGCACCAAATCGGGACTGTGGTTTCAGCCAGCGCCGTGTGAGCCCTGCTTTCACCGGCGACGGGCATCTCCGGGCGGTGAGCACACAGTGCTGCATGGTCGGTCATCTTTGTCCTCCCTGAGTGGGTGGGAGGGCACCCCAGTGGTGATGCTGGAGGCCAAACCTCTCTGCTTGCTCAAGACAGGTAAAGCCAGGGCTCAGTGTGTCGAAATCCCAGTGGCAGCCGGCATGCTCTGCTCCTGGGGGAGCCGGTGCAGTGGCTGGAGCTTTTGCAGAGTCCCCAGAAATTGCTGCTGACCTGCTGCTCCGGCAAAAGGCCAGCCGGCCCCCAGAGCAGGCATTTGCCCCCGCTTGCTGAGACTGTGGAGCTCTGCCAGATTTTGCAACCTGGGCTCGGGTGCTGCTCCTGCTGCAGCAGAAACCTCTGGCTGTTGGCCTGGGACCAATGGGGGGCTTCAAGCTGCCTGCCCTCCTCTACCGTGCTCCCTATGCTGGGCTTCTGTGCTCGGTCCGACCGCGGTCCCTTCTGCCGGCACGGATGCAGAACTGGTTGGCAAGCAGGGAGCCAGGGCGGGGGGAGCTGGCGCCAGCATCTCCTCGTCATCCTCGGAGGGCAGCACGCCCAGGGCCAGCCTTGCCGGGGCCGCACAGACTGACCGGCTCCAGCACTCCCTGTGGGGCCGAGCCAGCGGTGGCGGGTCCCACGCCAGCCCCGCCAGTGCCGATGGCTTGTGTGCTGGTAGCCACGGGGAATGAGCATGGCCCTGGGCAAGCTGCTGTGCTTTGGGGCCACGTGCTATGGCCCCAGAGGTTTTATTGTCCCTCCCTGCACTCTTGGCCATGCCTGAGCACAGCAGCCAGGAAGCTGAGCAGTGCTGGAGACCTTAAATAACACCAGAACATCCTTGCCTCCTGGCCCTGGGCCTCCCGCCAGCCTCCCAGGCAGGTTGTTTTTTGTTGGGTGTTTTTGTGTGTGTGTGTGTGTGAATAAATTAAAACTTCCGAAACAAATCCTCTGACAGTCCCACTCCTCTAAGGCAAAACAAACCCTGGCTGGCTTGGATGGCATGCGGCTGTGTTTGCTCCCTCCTTGCCGGGCTTGCCTGAAACAAGCCAGCAAACCTGTGTCTCTCGGGTTTTTGGGGTGTTTCCCAGTGTTTTGAGGCTCAGGAGGCGAGACACAGCTTTGTGTTCGGACTGGAAGCTTTTCTTGCTGGCTGGGGTGGGAGCAGTGCAGGTAACTCTGTCCTGGCGGTGACGGTGCGCAGGGCACTGGCTGCAGCATGGTGAGGCTGTGGCCACAAGCACTTTTATTTTTAAACCTTATCTTTATTGCAGTTTTCTCCTGCTGTGTTGGGAAAGGTGAAATGCACCTTATCTGGCTGGCTGTTGGCAGCACGACCTGTTCCCGGGGAGGGGAGAGGTGGATGTGCTGCTCCAGCAGCCCACAGCACATTCAGCATCCCCTATAGCACTGGGGGGATGCCAGGAGTGATGCTGAGCCAGCCCGGCACGCACCCATGATGGGTGCTGGGTGTTGCATGACAAAGTGGGGGGGTCCCTGCAGCCCCTTCCTGCCAGCGGAGCACCTCTGGGGTGTGTTACCACTCTGGCCTCTGGCCAGGGACTTTTGCATTTCTGATACAGCAATAAAGTAAAGCGGAGCTGGGGACCAGAGCGCAGATGCTGAGCCAAGGGTGGTTTAGCTGGGACTGAGAGTTGGAGCTGGCAGCACCCCCATCCCGGCCTGAGGGGGCAGGAGCAGGGAGCTGAGGGGGGCAGCTGGTCTCCATGTCCACCCCAGCACAGGCAGGAGAGGTGCTGGGAGGGGTCTGGGGTCTCCTAGGGGCCTGCAGAGCAGGTACCAGTGCCCAGGGCCGCTGTTGTGTCCATGCTGGGGTGGCTCCAGGTGCTGGATAGGGCCCTTTCTCAGGGATGTCCTAAGAAGCACCCAAGGGTGCTAGGCCAGAGGGTGCAGGGGTGATGGGGCTGTCCCTGCAGCGCTCCCCTGTTAATGGTTAATGTGACTGGGCAGCCGCAGTGACGTGGGCTCCCTGGAGCTATCGGTGTGGTGCTGCCGGCAGCCCCAGGAACAAGCTGTACCTTGCCACTGCTGTTTGTTTGCATCCTGGCTGCTCTGGTCCACAGCACCTGGCTCCTGCCCGGGCCGTCCCCCAGCCACCCCAGCAGTGGCTTTGTGGGTGAGACAGCCCAGCTGGATGCTCCCTTGAAGGATGTGGGGTGGCAGGAGCAGACCAGGACCTTTCTTTTCCTTCTCTCCCTTTTTAATCTCCTTAGTACTTCAGCCAGGCAAGGGGTTGCTGTGCTTCTTGCCCACCATTTTTGGGAGGCAGCAAACATTTGGGAAAAGGCAGCATCTCCCATGGAGTCTTGTGCCAGCTCCAAATGGTGCCCGATGGAGCTTTCGGAGGCTATTTTGGGGGTTGATGGCTCCCGCTCCACATCGTGGCAGGGCTCTTGGCTGTCCTTGTGACTTGCTGTGCTGGTGGTTTTACCTGTGCCTCGCATCAGAGGCACTCGGGGTGATGAGGTTGCAGATAAGAGTGTTTTCTTCCTGCGTGTGTGACAGAGAGAAAACAGCAGCTCCATGACCTGTGAATGCTCCAAGGCAAGGTCATGTCTCCAGCAGGATGGGAGCTGGAGCTGTGTGATGAGCCAAGGGTGGTCCCGAGGTGGGGGACTAATGTCAGGGGGTGTCTGGTCCCTGGGGATGGAGAGGCAGAGCTAGGGGGATCCCTGAGGGCTGGGGACAGCCAGCCGGTGGCTGTCACCGGGCACCGCAGGGCTCCTCTTGGCTCTTGCAGGCTGTGACTCGGGCTTTGGGCAGGCGACAGCACGGCACCTGGATGCCCTGGGCTTTCAAGTGTTTGCCAGTGTACTGGACCCGCAGGGTCCCGGTGCCCAGGAGCTCCGCAAGAGCTGCTCGCCGAGGCTGACGCTGCTGCAGATGGACCTGACCAAGCCAGAGGACATCCAGCGTGTCCTGCAACACATCCAGGCCAACACCAACAGCACAGGTAGTACCCCCTGGAGACCCCACACAGCTCCCCAGGACCTCAGCTTGCAACTAGTGTGGCAGTGCCAAGTCTCCATGTGCTCCCTGCTGTGGGCTGCATCCCTGCGGCCACCCATACCAACAGCCTCTGCTAACAGGGCTTGTCTCGGGGCACACCAAAATTCCTTTGCAGGACCCCCATGAGCCAGGGAGCAGCTGGGATCCCCAGGGTGGGGGTCCCCCATTCAGGTCCCTTCTTCAAGCATTCCATTCCTACAGGGCTCTGGGGCCTGGTGAACAATGCTGGCTTCAACGACACCATTGCCGATGCCGAGCTCTCGCCGCTGGGCAGGTTTCGCACCTGCATGGAGGTGAACTTCTTCGGCTCGCTGGAGCTCACCAAGGGACTGCTGCCCCTGCTGCGCTCCACCGGTGGCCGCATCGTCACCGTGAGCAGCCCTGCAGGTGAGCAGCCTGCCTTCAGCGTGGCCTGCCAGACCCCTGGCACCCCCAGCTCAGCTGTGGGTCCAGCATCCCCATGGTGTGGTGTGGCTCCCACCCCACTGAGCACCTCCGCTTCCCCCGCCAGCTGCATCAGACTGGCACCAGGCACCCTGGGATGAGCCAGTGGCATCGCTGGGCCCTGCAGCAGGCACTCAAGAGATGGGGAGCCATGGGGCTGTACGTGCATCCTGGGGGCAGGCAGGGTGGGCAACCCCAGGGAAGCTGTCTTGTGCCCCCAGTGGGAATGACAACCCCCAGCTTTGACTGGCTGGGGAAGGAAGAGCAGCTGCCTGCCCCCCCCACCCCCCCCACCCTTAAAACAGTTGCTTTGAAGCAAATTCCAGTTACTTTCTCAGCAAAACAAAAGCTTAGCCCTTTCCTTGTGCAGGGGCCGGGAGCACAGCCCTACATAAGCCCTCCTGGTCCCTGCCTGAGAGCCCACTCACTCATCCTTTCGCTCCTGCAAGGTGACCTGCCCTTCCCCTGCCTGGCAGCCTACGGGGCCTCCAAGGCAGCCCTCAGCCTGCTCATGGACACCTTCCGGAGTGAGCTCCAGCCTTGGGGTGTCAAAGTCAGCCTCATCCTGCCTGGATACTACAAAACAGGTAAGAGGGTCTGTGCCCGCTTTCTGTCTGCACCTGCAGGCAAAGGGCAGGTACGCCTGGGGGCAAAGGTGGAGCGATGGCAGGAGCAGCTGGTGGTGCAGGATGCAGCTTCCGAGCATCCCCAGGCACCTCCTGGGGACGGTGCCCATCCTGTGGCCTTTGGGCTCTGGCTGGTGAGGCAGGGTCAGGATCGAGCCCTGCCAGTAGCTCCTCTGCCATGTTAGTGGTAGCACTGTCTCCACTGTAGGGACAGTCCGAGACCTCTGGTTCAGTCCCAAGAGCCACGGTGGTGCTCCCACCACGCCTCTCACATGACACGTCTGCCAAGGTTTCAGCAGGACCTTCCCAGGAGGCTGGGGGGGACTGGGGGCTGCTGGCACCCATGCCAGGGGGGCTGGAGGAGGGGGGCCACGCAGCTTACGGGGGGGCCGCGTCCTTGCAGGGTCAACGTGCGACCCTGCCTTCTGGAACCTGCAGAAGCAGCGGCTGGTGGCCAGCCTGCCCCGGGAGCTGCTGCAGGCCTACGGCGAGGACTACGTCGAGGAGATCAACCGCCAGTTCATCCAGTTCATGAAGGTGGCAGTGGAGGACCTCAGCGCAGTGGTGAACAGCATCACGGACGGGCTCCTGGCTGCCAACCCAGCTGTGCGCTACTACCCAGGGCAGGGCCTTGGGCTCATGTATTTCATACACCGCTACCTGCCCTATTTTGTCCAAGACTTGTTCCTGAAAGGATTCTTCATCAATCCCAAGCTGCCCCGAGCGCTGAGGCAAGAGCACCACAACGATGTGAAGAAGGCCTGACCTCGGCCCGCATGCGGTCGCGGGGCAGGAGCGAGCCTTCTCCTGGGATTTCCAGGCACACCAGCCCCCGGGCGCGTGCGCAGATGCTGGCATCACCCTCCTGCGCTGCAGGGGAACAATCAGCACTAGACGTTAAAAACCAAATTGCTTTCCAAAATCAGGCAGATCTATTTTCTATTGTGCGAGAATCACCATTTTCTAGAGACCTTGGTTTTGTATGTTTTCTAACCGCGCATCCTCCAAGGGGGCCGCCCTTGCCTGACTCAGCAGCTCTGCACCATGGGCTGGGATGTACCTCGGCCATTTCTCAGCTGCCTGACATCCTCCTCACTGCTGTTGGAGCTGTGTTTGGCTCCATCACCTCTTGGCTGCGTCAGACCTGGGACCCTGTGGCCACTGCCATTCCAGCCCCTGCCTCCCTGCTGTTTATGACACTCCACGTGCTTCTGGCAAGCGCAGGAGCAAAGCCCAGGCTGCCAGTGCCGCTGAGCTCTTCACGAGATGAACTACATGATTGTCACTTTTTAAATAAATCTGTTCTTGACATGCCACCCGCCTCTGGCAATCTGCTTTGGCGGTGCAGTGCTGTAATGCCTGGTCAGGGATGCTGTGCCTGGGGGCTGAGCTGAGCTGGGTCGCCACTGGCACCGCTTCAAGCACTGCAGCAGGAGCCTTCTGTGGGGCTGCAGGTGCCACAGGCAGCCCCAGAGAAGAGGTTGGCCAGGAAAAGCTCGCACCCCCTCCCTGCTACTCCCCACCCCTACCCCACAAGCTTCCTCTTGCCCACAGCCCTGCTAGGGTGAGGAGGGAAGGGGTGACAGTGCCCCAGGGGGACAGCCCCCCGCAGGAAGCCCAGATGCAGGGGGACAAGCCATGCAGCTCCCCATCAGCATGGCTCACTCCCCTGGCACCCATCAGCTCATCACTCAGATGCACCCAGAGAGCAGGCAGCACCTGCTGCGTGGGCTGGATCCAGGGCCCAAGGGCTGGTAGAAACAAGTGGTCCCAAGTCATGCAGGAGCCACACCAGCACACACACACCCCCCCAATACCATATTCCCTGCGCTAATGGCTCTTAGGGATGTGGGAACAGGTGCCCAAGTAAGCAGGGAAGAGCATGGTGCAGTAGGCAGATATTTATTGGTGTAGAGAGAAGGGGATCACAGGATAACAAACATTGCAGAGGTGACCACAGCACAAGCTGGGACAGAGCTGCTCTCCATCGATCCCTCCCAGCAGCAGCAGCACTGAGCAGGCGTTTCCCACCAGTGAGGCTTCTTTGCTACCACACTACTGCAGGGCATCTCCCAGACCTTGAGAGCAAGTGGAGCTAGCCTGGCTGCAGAGCAGCAAGGAACAGGGCTGCCACCCCATGCCCAGGGCTTAGCTCTCACCCCCTAACCCCAGAGGGGCACAGCCTGGGGCACCCCTCTGCCAGCAGCTGCCCTCTGCACACCTCAGGGTGACCAAGTAGAGCCAGACCCAAGGGCTGCTCTTCCCAACAGCCAGCTGTGCCCACGCGGCTCCGCAGCAGTGCCAGCTTGGACACCCTGCACCAGCCTTGATGTCTGCTCTGGGGTGGTGCAGGGGTCCAGCACCTTCCACAGAGCACAGGACGTTCCTGCCTCTTGCACGGTTGTGACTGTAAACCCCCAAGCCGTGGGTCTTCAGGGGAGGAAGGAGCTCAGCCAGCTTATGGAGCCGTTTCAAGCTGCAAGGCAGGAGGGAGCCTGAGAGCTGCTTCTAAGGACATGGGGAGGCTGTGCTAGTGCAAATGCTGCCAGAGCAGGGAAGAGTGTGCTCCACACACACTCTGGCTCTGCCCTCATGTTCCCACAGGCTCTGTCCCTGTCCCAGCCAGGGCTGCCCAGTCTCTCCCACATCAGGGTTAGCTACAGAGAGATGCAGGGATTGCACAGCAGCATGGGCTACACTACAAATGATAGTCAAACTAAATCTCACAGGAACAACACTGACGAGGAGGTGTGCAGAGCACTGACAGAGAGGATCCCCCAGCCATGGCAGACCTGACGTGTTCCTCTGCAGTGCTGGAAACCCCTCGCAGGCAGCAACCCCCCAGCTGGTGCTTGCTCTACGAGCATAAGCGCATACAGCAGATTAGTACAGTAACACGGGGACTATTAGATACACAACAGGAGGTGTTCCTCCTGATACACAGGGCCAAGCCTGTGCCTCTGGTCCCTCCAGATGCCTCACAGTACACACAACTCAAACTTCAGCTTGTGAATAATTTAACTAGCAACTGTACAATTTCCTCATCTGAGCCAGTTCCACAGATGGGACATCCCTGGAGTCTGGAGAAGGGATAACTCAGGGAGTTAGTTAGATAGGGGTCCCTCCAGACTCCAGGGGCAGGAAGGTCAGACAGGAACAGAGCAGGGTTAGAAGATAGGAATGTAGTTGTCAATCTTGGTCCTGTGCCTCTGGGCAATGCACTCTGCGATCCACACAATGTTGCGGCATTCCTGCTCCTTCAGCTTCACAAAGGCATAGAAGACTCCAAAGTGGAACTGGTTGAGGAAGGCCAGCTTATTCAGCTTCACCTAGGGAAAGCCCAGAGGAGGACATGTCACTTGTCCACCTCAGATGGGAGGAGCTGGCCAAGTGTGTGGCCTGAAGCAGTGTGGGAGGTCCCATGACTTCCCCAGCAGGCTGGAAGGCCCAGCACTGGTATTCTGTCTGCTCTGCAGGTCCTTGGGACAGCTCTAACCTACAGCACATGGCTGAGGACAGGCTCTAACATTTGAAGGAGGAAATATTTATACCCTCAGGTACTCTGAAAATCCTTCTTTCCCATGTAATTACACTCTGGTTTTGCTACCAACGGACCAGATACCCACCAGCAGCCCCAGACTTGTCTCTCACACTGCTCTAATCTGCCTGGGTGAGAATATGGAATGATCACCATGCTGGGCCCCCCTTCACTTGCTGGAGCAAAGGGCTGGCATCCTCTTCCTTCCCCCAAACCCTGTTCACCCACAGCACTGCTGACAGGGCGGCAGACAAGCTTGCTGCTATACCTGGAGCTCTGCAAATGGCACAGGGAGGTACAGGCAGAGAAGCGTCTCGGGGCTCACTCACCTCATGCTCAAAGAACCTGTCTTCAAGGGTCTTGTCTCCAGGATTGCTACCAGCCCCTTCAAACAGCAGCTTGTACTCCTGCAGGAAGATGTTACAAAAGGATATACCCAAACCTCAAAGCCCTCCAAGCTCAGCAACGTTTGGGGACTCCGTGTCAAACAGACACCCCAGCCACCACATCAGGTCAGCAAGAAAACACAGAAAAGCCAAGAGTCTGCCCCATGCACACATGAACATTGCCAATGGGATACTGCTGAGGCTGCACTGCACACACACTGGCTGAAGGCAATCCCCAGGAAGGCAGAGAAAGCCTTTATTTCATCTGTGAGCTTGTCCAGCCAGAGATCCTACCACCTCTCTGAAACTGTATTGTTGCTTTGAGCCTGCAGGGAAGATGCAGCAGGTACAGACCTCTCCAAGTCAAAACTGGAGTGTTTGGGCCAGGCCCCTGTGCCCACAAACACTGGCACATGCTCTGGCTGCTTCAGTAAGGCAACACTGAGCTGACTCCAAACAGGTCCCCAGCCATGCACAAGGGCAGCTTAAGGAACCCAGACATATCCAACCATGTCCTCCCAGGTCAGTGCCGCCCCTGTGGACTGAACCAGAGCTCAGAACAAACCACTAAGGGCTGGAGATGCAGCACACCACTTCTCGCTGAAGATGTGTTTCCAAGCCCAACCAGCCAAAGACAGACTGTCATTGCTGCCTGTCCCCACAACCCGGGATGGGATGCAGGGCACACATCTCCCTATCACTACTGCAATGACAGCCGTGACTAACAAGCGAATGGCATCTTGGCCAAGCAGAGCGCAGGTCCAACAGTAGCAGCAGAAGACCAGCACCCCTCTCCCCAGGCTGTCAATCCACAGGTTTTCCCAGACCCCCAAGAAGCTCTGATCCAGAGCAGGTCCTTGCACCAGTCCCCACAGCCCTCATGCCAAAGCACTCACAGGGTAGTAGTCAGCAACGTTTTTGACTTGTTCGTAGTCATCTGCTCTGGCCAGCTGAGCCAGGCCCTCAGGGTAGAGCTTGCCACAGTGTGGGAACAGCTTTGCTCGGTCCTCCTTGGACAGCTCAGTACCAAATGAGTTGATGGTGATAATGAAGGCCCTCCGGTCAGCTTCAAACTGTGGGAGAAGAGCAGTTCACCTTGGGATGCAGCACCTTTGTCAGACGCCAGCAGGTACCAACACTGCTCTGAGTAGAGCCACATCAGAAGGCAGCATGAGCAAGCTGCCTGGGACACAAACAACTATCCAGTGTTCAGCCAGGGCAGGCTACACATGCAGGTCCCAGTATGCCCAGTAGCTGACGCCTGGGAAGCAGTCAGGTGAGGAAATCCCCATCCCAGGCACAAGCCAAATCACAGAGCAGAACCCTGTGCAGGTCAAGGAGTCTCTCTCACCTACTGGCCCCATCCCACAGCTAGCCTTGGCACGGAGACAGGCCATGCACTGAACAGCTCTGGTTGTTCTCCTGCTTGTTATCTATGTGAGAGGATGAAGATGTTGCCACGAAGGCGACAGATGTGTCGGCACCTGGCAAGATCAGGACTGGGGAACCAAACCTGTTCAAAGTCACGTGCAGGCAGTGCTTTCCTAGGCCCCCAGTAAACAGGCAGAGCACACATGGGGTTGCTGAAGAATATCTTGAGAGTCCTTAATGCTGGCAGGCAAGCTGGGTCTGAGCACAGAGCAATGAATATCACTGCAATACTGCCCAGCTACAGGGGTTTCCAGACCTACCTCCAGTATTGGGCACATGGCATCTGCTGTGGTACCTCCCAGCACCTTGCAGAACTTGTAGAAGGACTCCAGGTAAGCCTGGAAGAGAGAGGGCAGATGAGCACTCTTCTACACAGCTTCACCTATTGCCCCACAGGGCCATTCAGCAGAGGACAGACAGCAAGCAGAGATGCTCCCAGACACTTTGTAACACAGTACAGGCATTCTCACCCCATGTGAACTTGGATGCCAAGCCCACACAAGGGACAGCACTTCCCCAGGGGCTGGAGACATGAAAGGTTGTGGTTGGGTTTAAGTGACTGCAGGAGCTTACAGCAGGCAAGATCCCCAGGCAGCAAGGTTAAAGTCTATTTTGCTCCTTTGTGTCATCTAACTCAAACGGATTTACTGAAGTCTCATGTGGTTTCTTGACCCTGCTCTGGCCTCCACAAACATGCCAAGCCACACAACTATAGCTGCAAGACCTACACTCAGAAAGCACGGCTGTGTAAGCAGAAGCAAGAGATGAGACAGGACATCTGTGAAGGGAACTAGCCATTCTCTGTAATTCTCTTTTCACACTGCAACCGCTTGGTCTCCATCCCAACCAGAGCACTGGAGAAAACATACAAGGCTAGGCACAGTTACACTGCCTCCAGGAAATGTAATCCTTTGTGGAGATGTACTGTAATCCAGCTGGAAGATGACTGTATCTCCCAGGGGGAGCCTATGAAAGCTGTGCACGGCGAAAAGTGCTGTTCAGCAAAAACTTTCTCAGAAGAAGTCATCATGTGATAAAACACCTCCTTGGACAGAGCGCTGCAACCAGAATCACTTAAAAGCAAAGGAGTAAAATGATGCTGAGACATCACAAATTGCTGCTTTGTCACAACTCCAGGACTGAAGACAGACCAAGAACGCCCGTGTTGGACACCCTCAGCCTCTGCACTAGGAAAGCACCTGCATTACTGCGTTCTGTAAATATTTGTTACCACAAAGTGCAAGAGGACACGGCTGGGTGAGCGTAACACATCAAAGAAACACAGTCTCCAGCACTTGCCACTCCTCAAACGCAGAAAAGCACAGAGCATCAGTCTGCAGAGCTACCACAAGAACAAGGACACCGAGAGCAGCCTTTGCTTGAGGCTGACAGAAGAGGGAACCTGGACAAGAGGGTCAGTCACTGCCTCTGCTCTTCTCAGAGTTCATGCACAAAACTAAGACTTCAGAAGCAAAAATAGGTGAACTCAAACATCCAGCACTGACTGAGGATCCAGCACCGCAGGCACCATGAAAACACAAAACTGGGTACCTGCCCCTATGAGACACTCTGCAGATGACAGCAATTTATAGAAACTCTCCAGTGTCCCAAAACCCTTATCCCAGAAATGGTGGTGTCTTTACATATAACATTCCTTAATGGACTTTTACTTTCACGAACTCGCACATTTACCCCCTGCCTCCTGCTAGCCTCATTTGTCTGTCACGACCAGCCTAAAGGGAGACCTCTGGCCTCTCCACCTGCATTAACTTTGCCAACACTACCTGCAGTTACCACCACAGCTCAGATTCACTCCTCTTCCAGGTGAGGAATTTTGGTGGTTGGATCCTGGCTGAATGCCATGTGTTCACCAAAACTGCTCTATCACTCCCCTCCTCAACTGGACACCGGAAAGAAAATATAACAAAAGGCTTGTGCGTCAAGATAAGGACAGGGAGATCACTCAGCAATTACCGTCACTGGCAAAACAGACTTGACTTGGGGAAAATTGGTTTAATTTATTACCATTCACATCAGAAAAACACTTCCCCCCACCCCTCCCTTATTGCTGAGCTTAACTTAATTCCCCATTTCTCTACCTCTTCCCCTCGAGCAGCACAGAACAGGGAATGGGGGTTACAGTCAGTTCATCACACATTGTCTCCACCACTCCTGCCGCACACTCTTCCCCTGCTCCAGCGTGGCGTCAAGCTGCTTCAGCCTGGCCTCTTCTGGCCACAGGTTCACAAGTCCTGCCAGCAAACCTGGGCTCTCCACGGGGTCACAGCCTCCTTGGGGCACATCCACCTGCTCCAGCATGGGGACCTCTGTGGGCTGCAGGGGGACAGCCTTGCCTTGCCATGGGGTTCACCATGGGCTGCAGGAGAATTTCTGCTCTGGTGCCTGGAGCACCTCCTCCCCCTCCTTCTTCACTGACTTTGGTGTCTGCAGGGCTGTTGTTCTCACATAATCTCACTCCTCTCTCTCACTGGTACAGATTTTGTTGGGGGGGTTTTTTGTTTTGTTTTTTTTCCTTCTTAATATGCAATCACAGAGGTGCTGCCACTGTCACTGACTAGCTCAGCTTTGGCCAGCAGCAGGTCTATCTTGGAGCCGGCTGGCATGGGCTCCATTGGTCATGGGGGAAGCTTCTAGTATCTTCTCACAGATGCCACCTCTGTAGCCCCCCACTACCAAAACCTTGCCGTGCAAACCCACCACAGGAACCCTAACTTTTTTGTAGTTTCCCATACAGAAATCATTGTACCCAAACCTTTAAACATGTCCTCCTTAGCTGCTTTGCCTGTTCTGCTGTTCATATTCAGAGAGGAGAGGAATGAGACAGTATTAGGACAAACGCACTACAGATATATACAGTACAGTGATATTTGTGCAGTTCTCTCCTACTGCCAGGAACAGAGGACCTTGTAGAGACACACTTGCTTAGGTCAAGATTTCATTCAGTAGTAGAAAGGAACAAGGAGACCCTCGCTGTAAAGGCAGAATTAGGATTGCTTCCTTGCCTCTCCATACATCACATTTATCCACATTGATTTGTCCAGTCAAAGCTCCTTCAGCTGATTCCCACAAGACAGTGACCAGCAACGGCCAACAGTCAGCCAGCTTCACTTCAACATTATCTGCTGAAGATGTGGAAAAAAAGGGAGTAAGCAAAGAAGATGATAATGCCAGCCCGCCTCCATTGCAGGACTCCACTGCTGACTGCCCTCTACACCAAGAGCTGACCACTTACTTTCAATTAATCTCTGCTCCCCATCTTAACCATACTTCCATTTGAGAACCTTCTCACTTGTTATTGCTAACAAGAAACCTTTGTAATTGCTTTCCTCCTACGAATCCCACTCAAACCTTCTGTCTACATGCTCAGATTCCTTCAAAAAACCTCCAGTAGGTCTGGGAGGCAGCACTTCCCACGCGAACTCCTCCCGGACACAGGCACCTATCCCAGGCACCTGCCTGCTGTGTTCCTCAGAGCAGCTCTGTGCAGATTTCAGACCTGATTTTACTTCCTTCATTTGCCTATGCAGACCATTTGCATTATATTATACATTTTCCAGTCCCTGGGGAGAGAAGTGCCTTCAAGTGAGAGCCTGTAAGTGGCAGTTACTTTTTCCACCCTTGGATCCCAGTGATTTGTTACTGACAGAGCCCCTATGTTCCCTGGGGGCTGCTCGTTAGCAAAAGCCAGTCCCAGCACACACCAAGGGACACCAGGCATCTACATTTCAGTTTGGGGGTAAGAAGAGTAGAATGCAAAGCAGAATCAGGCCTCAAAAGGAGACGGGAAAGGATGTGGCAGCTGGGAAGCAAGGAGACACCCCACACCCCATTTGCCCTGTGCTCACTCTGCTCCCTGCCTTCCCCCACCTGCCTTGTCTCAACAGAGGTCTGCACCCTGCAAGGGTGCAGGTATTTATGCATACAGGCACACCTCCCCCCGTTACAGCAAAAGACCAGTACATGCCAGAGGCCACACGCAGCTGGGTATGACTGCCGACTCACAGCTCCTTCCCTCCTCCCTTTGTCTTCTTCCCTTCACACCTGACTTGCTCTCTGCCTCTCCAAACAGGCCACGGTTTCCTTGGGAAGCAGAGGTCACACCAACTGCAGGCTGGCTGTGACCAGCCAAAACAGGGTTGGCAGATACAATCTGTATCCCACCCCTAATCCGGAGAGTCGAGATGGAGCGATAGCCACAGCCTGCACATAAACACATGCTTTGATACTGCCAGCTAAAACCAGACAGGGCCTGCAGAGGAGATGACGGCTCCCCATGCAGGCTCAGGACAGGTTGATCCTTAGCCCCTCCACATCCCTGTGCCGGTAACTCTCCCCAGCCTGCAGGACTCCTCCAGCCTGGCTGCACCTTTCACACTGCTCTACCAAGAGCATCTAACGCCAACCACAGCCACTGAGGGCTTGAGCAGACTATTGGAGCTTCTTCTGAAAGAGCTCAAGACAGAGAGCCAAGCCCTCTGAAGTCCTTCAATCAAGCTTAAGATCTGAATGCAGTTAACTACACATCTAAATTCGTGTGATTAAAAGGAACAGCCTTCTCCTGCCTGTCTGGGGCCTGAGGAAATTTATTCAAAGGCATAACCTCTGAAAATCTCTTGCACAGACTCTTGACACCTCCAAGAAAACCATACTCTGCCTAGCTCTGGTGCCCTGACTGCAGAGCCGAGTGATCAGATGTCAGGACCCTCCAAGAACACTATCTTTACTTTCCAATGTATACAACTAGTTCTTGGTCACATTTACTCTACCACCACTCCAGGGAAGAAAAAAAAAAGGATAAAGAAAGCACAATTATTTTTTAAGTCTACACCAAGAAGAAAATACCCTTTCATCTTTGGTTGAAGAAAGCCAGCCTAGGTTGAAGGTCCTGACCCAAAACAGAGCTGTAGTTAACATCTCCTTCCCTTCCCAGAGACTCGCTTACCTTATACAGTGTGTTTCGAATTATTTCAATGTTCATTTCATCCAGGTCCTGTTCAGATATGCAGTCTTGGAAGAAAGCAGCTGAAACAAAGCCACAGAGTTAGCATTGCCCTAACCAGACCCATGCCCAGCAATTTCCAGGGTCCTCAACAATACCAGGCAGAAGCACACCCTATGTTGAACTTCTCTCTTCTAGGCCTAGCCCTTATCTTCAGCAGCCACCAAACTGCCATGACTCAAAACCTCAGGCTCCAGCATGGTTCCCCAAGCCACAATCATTCTGGGGGCTTTCACATGAAAATCTTTGTTCACCCCTTAGTCCTATGGTTTGGTTAACAACCTAGTCTCGGCAGAAATTCTCAGCTCTAGCCCCCAGCATCAGTGCCAGAGCAGCCTGTATTTAAAAATAAGTGAAACCCAAACTGTTCCCAGATGCAGGCCTACATGGTACAGCATGGCGGCAGCACTTAAGCATTTGTGAGACAGCAGCTAGTGAGTCCTGAGAAAGCCAGTGCCTCTCCCTCCTCCTCCAATATCTCAGTTGGATTAAGGAGGCATGGGGATGACACAGCTCCTCCAGCCCATGATACTCTGTGACTGGAGTCAAGAGCCATTTCCCTTGGTCAGGTCTATCAGTCCCATTTTCCACTTCTTCTAAGGACTTCTATTTCTCTAGTTGGAGGTAAGTAACAGGAGACAGAATGAAGTAGTCTTTTTTGATAGGATGCCCAGCCCTCTGTACTTTGCCAGAGTATCTCTGGGAGGGAGTCTGAGAAATTTTTGCCACCTAAAGAACACAGATTTCAAACCTAACACAGGGTATTGCAAGCTGCAGATAAACACAAGTCTTGTACATCTACTGTAACATAAGGCTGTCGTACCACTCGATTGTTAGAAAAAGCACAATAAAACCCATTGACAGGACTTTTATGACTTTTTCAACTCTCACTCAGCAACCAACTTTGCTGAATTTGCTACATAGAGAAATACGATCTTTCTCAGCTTACGCAGTCCAGCTGCGGGTAAAGGACACTGCACTCACGCTGAGAACTGACCAGTGCTCTCCTTTGTGCAACAAACCATGTACAATGTAGGCTCCCACCTTTGGCATGCACCACTTTTACAGCACAAGCTCCCTGGCATGGGCAGCAGCCACACTGTGCGTGTCCTGAATAGGGGTTAACCCCCCCCCCCAAGGGTTTCTTTGCAACGGCATCAGAGACCAATGCCACGTAGCCAGAGAAGCACTGCTCCCTATGGTTGGCAAAAACGAAAACAGAGTGTGCCAGGACTGGTTTTCACTGCAGAACTCACTGGCTAGCCTACATAGCTAAGCAGTGGCTACTTCAGAGTAGCAGAGGAATGAGAACACAGCTATTTCAGCCTAATTTGGGATATTGGAGGGCCAAGAACTAACAGCAAGTCTTATTTTGCCCTGCTAACCTATGAAAGCCATTTGGGGTTAGGCATTCCTACCAAGCCACGTAGCTACTCAAGTACTTTTAGGAGATAGAGCTGCTGTTTCTTTGCGTGTGGTCACTGGAAAGCATGCAAGTTAAACAACTGGAGCCTACATGCCTGCTTGTTTAGGCAACACAGCTACTCCCCACGTTCTCCTGCTGAAGAAATGCCACACTACATGGTACACAGCCTCAAGGGTATGGCCAGGGCAAAGGTCTGAAGAAGTCAGCCTAGCCAGGGCAGAAGCAGGCAAAACTGACTCATGTACAAGTACATGAACACAAGAGGCAAAGACCCTCAGCTGCCAGCCATGTTCTCCAGAACCACCTCACCACTGTAACAGGATATTTTCACTCCATACACAGGCTAGAAGCTCTAAGGTCTCTAAGAGCAAGTATCTTTGAAACACTCCGTTCTCTCTTATTCCCCAAATGGGAAGGTTCCTGCTTATGTACGAGGAGGATTTTCGTCCCACACATCACCCCTACAGCAGACTCAGCTCAGCTGTGTGCAAAGCCTCTGTTCTCCTGCTGCGTTGTTGCCCTACCTTGCATCCTGGATCTCTTGAGACTTGTTTTCCCTCCTTTGCTGGGTTCTAACTGGCAAGTCATTTTTCCATGACGACTGCTCCACTTGCCCCATTATCACACAGAGCATTTGCAAAAGCACTTTCCATTCCAAACCCAACTGTTTCTATCAAATACAATATAATGATTTAAGAGTGTTTTGTTCTTTCTAGCAACCCCAAAAGAATGATTAATCACTGACTCAGGCATACCTCATTATGTTTTTGCCCACAGTGGCTAAACTAGCAAGTCATCTGTGACTACCTCTCCTACTACTGCAAAAAGACATATGTATTTTCTCCAGAACCTCTTCCTACACCTTTTATCTTTAAGGAACATATCTGTCTGACTAGCTGTTCATAAGACACTTGGGTTTAGCATTATGCGCCTCCTGGTCAAGGCCCTGAGACAGCATACCCCACTGTAGGATCCTGCTACACTATGAGCTTAAAAAGGTTTTTTGAGATTTCTTTTTTTGCTGTTGTTGTTTGGGGGATTTTTGTATATAAAGAGCTTTCCTTGATCTAGAGCTAATTTTATCAGTCTCAGAACAAGACTAGGCATGTGCAGATCTCTATAATTATCTACAAAAACTGCCTACAAGAAATTGCCCAATGGTCCAACTAAAAGTGCTGGAAATTAAAGTGACTCACTCCAGCAGAGGACCTGATAGACTAAGGAAGTATGTGTGCCATGTGTCCATGACAATTATTAAGAAGATCACATTGTGTAAGACCGCTCCAACTTTCTCCTCCCTTCCTAATTTCAGGTGACTATTCCCCGAAAAGCTAGTAAATGGACAGATCTAGCATATCAGGTCTAACTATACCTGTACTACCATGACAGCTCAGGGCCTGGCTTACACAAACCAAACACTCCAGCAGTCTGCACTGCCAGTGTCCTGGTTTGGATGTTTGTTGAAAAGAACAGAGAGAGCTAGCTGGTCCTCCAAAGGAAAAACTAGCAAGGGGCAGGCATAAACCTGAAATCAAGCCCAGCCACCACAGGCAGTAGGGCCACAGCTGTGCATTATTGACCGCTTTGTCTTCCAACTAAACTTAGGCTTAGTTGGACCTAGTTAGACTAGGAGAGAAAGGGACATCTGCTCCACACAAGCTGAGAGGTATTTTGAAAGGCTCCACTCACCCAGGGGAGTGTCCACCAGGATTGCATTGTAGAGCTCCGCAGGCGTCTGAGCAATGTTCACAGCTTCCATCTGCTCGAAACTCCCCAAAGGATGGCACTTGGGCACCAGTTCAGAGATCGAACGCTGGTGCAGAGTCCCAGTGATCAGCAGAATAACATTGTCAATCATGTAGCTGTACCTGGAGGAATGCAAAAGGAAGCCTGTTATAGTAAGAATACAAAGAATACAAACCCTAGCACCAGCTGGGCTCATATCTTCAGTCTCTGTGAACATCTCTAGAAAGATGTACCCTCCCCACAAAGAATTAGTAAAGCACCTCCTTAACGTTTCCTTCTCATGCCAGCCTAGGAAGGGGGAGGGGGAAGTCAAGCACAGTCCCAAGCTGTGATTTATGCTACAGCTGAACACCACCATCTGGGCATCTCCATTGGAGTATTAGATTGAAAGGGACTTCTGGATGTCTCTGGCCCAATGTCCTGCTCCGAACATGGCCAGCTCCAGCTGCTCAGGGCTTTGTCCAGCTGAACTTCCAAATTATTTGCAAGGAGGTGAATATCACAACCTCTCTGGGGCTCCGCTTCAGTGTCTGACCACACACACAATGAAAAGTCTTTTGCTAGTCTTTCCCTAACAGCTAATTTGAATTTCAATTTGGCTATTTGTCTACTGTCTCTCATCCTAACCCTTCAAATCTCCAAGAGAAGCCTGGCTCCAGCTTCCCCACACAGTAGCTGGAAACATTCGTCCTTCCAGCATTCTCACTGCTCTCCTTGTATTGCTTTACTCTGAGAGAGCAGGAGAAAAAGCGTACATGGTAGGACAGCAGCAAAGGGGAATGTGCAGCTAGCCTGACTCAAGCTCAGCTTCAGTGCCAGCAGCACTGCTCCATCTTGCCCAGACTACAGAGAAAGGGTCACGTTTCTGCAGTCCTGCTCCCTTCCAAAACCAACAGGACTGGCAGCTTTGACACAACCTTCACTCACAGCCTCATGAAACTACACACAAGGTTTTTCACACCTCTACCATCAAAAGCTAGAAACGTCTTTGCATGAGTGTATTTGGCCTGGCTGAGCCCTGTAGCAGCCCTCGTGCTGCTGTGCTTGTATCAGTAGCTAGAAAGGTGGTGGTAACACACCAGTGCTGTGGCTGCTGCGGAGCAGCGCTGGCACAGCATCAAGGCTGTGTCTCCAGCCTCCCCACCAGCACCAGTAGGGCTGTGGGTGGGCAAGATCTCAGGTGGGGACGTAGCCAGGATGGCTGGCCCAAAGTGTCCAATTGCATATTCCATACCGTATGACATCTGCTCAGATATAAAAGCTAAGAGAAAGGAGGAAAGGAGGAAGAAGGGGGGGGGGCATTCGTTATTTATGACGTTTGTCTTCTGCAGCAACCGCTACTGAAGCCCTGCTTCCTGGGAAGTGGCCAAACATCATCTGCCAATGGGAAGTAGAGAATAACATCTTTTGTTTTCCTTCACTTCCATGTGTATGACTTTTGCTACTGCTTAATGAAACTGCCTTTATCTTGACCCACAAGTTTTTTTTCTATCTTATTTTCTTCTTGCCCCATTCTGCTGAGGAGGAGAATGATAAAGCGGCTTGGTGGACATCTGGCATCCAGCCAAGGTCAACCCACCACAATGAGCCTATGTTATGATGTCCCTAACCAAGTTCTCCGCTTGTGTTACCCAGGATTAGCAGATTCAGTCTCTGGCGCTGCACTAATGGGACATTCAATCTGGGTCCATGGCACTCAGCACAAGTTCCACCAACACAAGCCTTTTCTGGCCCTTCTCTCTGCATGTCCATGTTTCTCTTGCACTGAGGAGCCCAGAACTAGCCACAGCACTCCTGGTGAGGCCTCCATCAGTGCCAAGCAGAGTGGAAAGATCACCTCCCAGTTCTCCCAGTCCAGCCAGAAAAGGGAAAGACAGCTGGCCTGAAGACTGGGAACACAGGAAAGGCTAGCAGCCTTCTCCAAGTAGAGGATCCAAGTAAGCAATCAAGGTACCATGTAAATACAAGGAGTTGAGAGGAAAAGTGTCTCCGGCAAGAACAGGAGTGGTGCTCCAGGCACCTTCACCACCAGCTGAGCCATAAAAGTCAACCAAGCTGAGAACCTGAAAAACATCAGGCAAGATGAGGGTTTTTTTCAGTCAGCAGATGCCTTTGCAAATGTCCCTCTGCAGCACAGGGAAGAGGCAGAGATGCTGGAAAAGCAGGATATCTGGGATTTTACACTCCCTTGCTCTCACTATTAGAGCTCTAACTCTAAAAAGTTAGATGATGGAAAAGACCTGAAGAGGCTCCTTGGCAGGAGCTGCTCCAGAACAAATTAAATCAGGCCTGAACCCAAATGGCAGAAGGAGCCATGCACATCAGAGTTGGAGCTCTCTTGAGGTTCAGGCTTCCCGCACGTACTTGAGTACTGAAGGAAGGGAACTTAAGGCCAGTACACTGGGACTGGGGCAAGGGCAGGGATGCCAAGGCTTTGCAAGCATTTATCAGACAGGCACTGGGATGCTGCTGGTCTTTATATTTCTGAGCTATCAAGGACATAATGCAGCCCTGTTTCCCTTTGAACCACATCAAAGGCAGGGAAGCAGAGCCAGTTAAAGGCAGATTGCAGTAGTTTTTATTAGATGGGCTTTACTGCCTCTCAAATATACTCAGCGGGTATATACATGAACAAATCCACACCTTAGTTCCTCAAATGTGCTGCTTTTTTCTCCACACTGCAGGGTTGGGTAATGCACCTCCTGGCCCTACCACTTTTGCAGAGAGCTTTTCTGTGTTTGCAGCCTACCTTTCCAGGGACATTCAATCTAGAACCAGTTCAATCAGCACAAGCGTCATGAACTAGCAAACCTCCTTTTGCCCTTTAATCCACAAGGTCATTATCCTCCCTTCTGTTTGTGCAACTCTTACCATGGAGATGATTGCAATCTCCAGGACAGCAAAAAGGGCCTGTTTATGAGAACTCTGGGTAAGTCCCTTGCAGTAAGCAGCTGGTTGCTGGTAAATACAAGCACCTGCACCCTAACACAGATTCACCTCTGTGAGGTCTGCCAGACCAAGGATACAAAAGATAGTTTCCCAGCTCCACCATCTGCCCTCAAATGTGCAAGTTTGCTTAGTACAACACAGATAGCTTTCAGGAAAGAGGATACACAGGACTGCTCTCACCAAAGCAACAACATTGGACCAGACCAAATTTGTTTCTTCAGCTCAGCCTGCAGAGCAGAGCCTGCAAGGAAATACAGTCATTGCGCAGTATGCTAGCACACCTCTTTCCTATTCCCAGTTTACCACAGATCTTGCTCTCTGCAAGATATTTGTGACTTGCAAGGAGTCTGGCCAAAGTCAACCATACAAGAGGAACCGAGGGAAAAAGTCTGGAGCCCTTTCTCTTCATAGGTCTTCAAAGCAGCTTAGCTTCTGGCTTACTGGGGTCACACCAAGCTCATCCGTGCCCTCCCAGTCCAGCTCAGCCTGAAAGCCACAGCCAGGTTTGGGGAGAATAACCCAAGTCACACCCTCTTCACGCATGAGATGCTTCTGCTTTCAGACTGATGGTCCCATGAAAGACAACATAGCTGGCTTCCACTGCCCGAGTGCAAAGCCTGACTCTTCCCATTTCATTTATATTCCTTAACTTTCTTGTTTCCTTGTCCTCCAGGGGAAGTCTGGGGAAATGCACAGTCTATAGACCAAATACCAAGGTCTCTAAGGAGGCCCAGCACCAACTATTTAAAAGAGTGTACTTTAAATTGAGACAACTTAAATCTCCTGTCAGAGAAGGATTCATCCCTACAGGAGGAGTTACCATGTGCAAGACAGAGGGGAAACTTCTCATTTAAATTTCCACTGTGACAGCATTTCAAACCTTTATGATAACAAGAGAGCTGCAGCAGGACAAAGGTCTTCTTGTGCCTGCTGAGGCCAGGCAGACACCAGCACCATTACCTAATCCTTCCAGATACTTCCCATTTCCCTCAAGCTAGCCCTGACCACGCTTACTCTCATTCAGTCCCTGCTTCATCCCAGTAAAAGCAGTCATGGCTTAGCCAATGATGACTGCAAGGCAAGTTTTCTAGTGCCATGGCAGCCAGAAAAGCCTTCTCTCATCTGTGGAAGGGGCAACGCTTGCTGTCCTGTGCCAGGTCCCAACAAGAATGCATCTGCCTCCATTAGCACAGCTGTACTAAGACCATAGCAGAAGTCCTGGCTACACTGGCATTTCCTCCCAGGCCCAAAGGATTTGATTTATTACAGTGGCAGCGGTTATTCCTAGGAACCTCCAACTACTCGTTTAATAGAGCAGCTTTTGTCATCATTTTTCTCACCTCCTATTAGGTTCTGAACAGCTTCAAATATTTCAATTTTCACGTTTAATTGCATGGTCAGACCCCTCCAAAAGCATTTTAACCTTCACTAGCTCTCAGAGCAGCTAATAAGAGGACCAGACTATGGGACACATCAGAAAACAGGAGTCGATGGTCACCTGCAACACCATGAAGTCTTACTGCAGCCTGCTTTGCACAGAAAAAAGGTTAGGATGTGGGATGCTCTGGTTGGAGACTGGAAACAGGTAGAAGGACTGACAAGCTCCTCACTGAGGATGAACCTCTGCACAAGCTCACTGGGAACACAAACAGCTCTGAGAAGGCACTATGTGGAGGCGCTGTATAAGCTACAGCCAGTGACAGGGGGTGGGAGGGTTTTAATTAATGGCACCTTATGCCAAGCTTCCAATCTTGCCTCCAAAAGACCATGACAAAACTCTGTTGGGCAAGAATGTGGTTTAAGCTCTGCTTCAAGCTGCTACCTGCCCACGCAGGGAGATGGACACAAAAAGAGTGTATGTTCAAGCCAGAGTTTCACATGGACAATTATACCATGCCTTGCTCTTCCTCTCACCCACTGAATTGAGCTGTGGTATATTCCAAAAATTCACACTCACAGAAATACAATTTTAGTTGACACTGAGAAGCATCAGTAACATCTCACGTGAGAGCAGAATTTCTTAAAGGACAAAAAAAGAATCTGGAAGCACAGAAATACCATCCACAGCAGGAGAGAGATGATGGTGTATGGCTTCCTGAAGTCCGAGACAAGCAGAGCCAGTTATCTTCACTCCTCAGCAACACCCGGTTCAGCACAATACACACTGGGTGACACTCACATAGCAAGAATAAGGGGTGGGGGTGGGGGGCTGGGGTGGAATGGGATGACACATGTTCCTTCCAGCAGCAGCAGGTCAGAGAGATGGTTCTTACTGCTGGTTTTGGGAGGTGCAGTCTCAGACAGATACAGCATAGGCCTCTCAGAGAAAACAGGCAAGCCAGGCCCCAGAAGCTAACTTAGCTAACTTCTGGGGTAGTCATCCACAGACAGCTAGCAAGTAGAACCGAGGAGGAGCAGAGCACACATGCGAAAGCCATGTGCAGGTACTGTGACAACGAATGTTTTCCTCCTGGAGTTACGTAAGTATAGCCACTGATAAATGAGACATGCAAAAAAAGATTGCAATGGCCCACTGAATACTGGGAAAGGCTTTTTAGCAGAGGAGCACATGAAATATATGAAAACTCATCACATGGGGTTCTTACAACTTGGCCTGCAGGCACTCAGGCAGAGCCCTGCAAGGCAGGACCGCCAGGACAGTTAGGGCTTCTCCCTCCCTGGTTTAGGTTTACTAATCTAATCTGATCTAATCATAAAGAGTCATTGTCTTACAGCAGATAGGTTGGTTTTTTTATTGCTTTCTGCTCCAGGATACTAAAGAAACTGTAAACAATACTGCAAGTGGTCACAAAGCATGACTAATGACGGATGCGTTTCTCAGGGATCCTCTGAAAAGCCTTGCCAAGCTGTAGCTTAACAGCTGCCGGGCAAGGGGTGATGAGGACAGCCCTCCGTGTCAATAGCAAACAGAGCAGTGGGCTGATGCAGAAGTGCATGGCACGGAAGAACCGGGTTGCAGCTCAGGGTTTTTTCTGGGATGGGTTAATGTATCGCATTGCTCAGGCAACTTTAATGCTTTCCAAAACCAGCATTAGACTTCAATCCAGACTAATGCTAGCAAGGTAAAAGTCACTATGTGACTGCATTGGGCAGTTGCTCAGATTACTGTAGAAGCATGTGTTTATTTTGGGATGAAAAAGGGAAATCTCCAGTGGGATCAGAGCAGTGCTCCGAACTCTGCATGAATTCTAGAGACAGCTTTAAATGAAGATGAAGTTGTTTTGACTATAGTCACTTTAGCATCTGCTGCTTCCCTCTCACAGCTCATCCAGTTCAGGTATTCAGAGGGCTGGTGGGGGAAGTAACCTAAGGAAACAGTTGTGGACTGGTTGTACTGCTGCTTCCTGGGGTTTGTGCATAAGTACACAGACCCACCTCTATATCCCACTGGGTTCAAGACCTGAGCAAAGGTGCTGGTACACAGAGCCACTTGTCACACCTCTCAAGCTTCAAATACAAGCTAGTCATGGGGCAAAGCAATACACAGACTTCAAAGCACAAAAGAGCAGTAGCTGATGCTCAGAATAGCACCAACAGCTGAGATGCTTATATCTGGAGTGTCATTTTAAGCTCATCAGTAAGTAACTGTACAGCTGTCCTGAACTGGAAAGGAGAGGGATGCTGCACAACAGGAAGACCTCAGTGCCTCACTGAGGCTTCTCTGAGTAATAGACAGTGCATGAACTGAGTCAAATCCTTAAATCAGTTTTTCAGTTCAGACTGGAACATGTCAGACCAGCGGCTTCTGGCCAGGAGCAGTTCTACTCTTCTCTAGCTGAAGCTCAGGCAGTTCAGGGAACAACAGCAAGAGCAAATGCAGCATGTGACAGTCTCCACACAAAGTGCGCTGATCTCTTCCTGTCTTTGCACACTGCCTTTCCTAGAGTCACACCAATAAAAAGCCACACCTAAGCAGCAAGTTCGTGAACCTGCCAAAGAGAAAGCTGAGAATTTCATGCTTGCCACCACAAACCAAGGGCACTCAGCCAGTAAGTGGGTGCCCTGCTAAACTCAGATAAACGAGACCATTTCACAGCAAAGTTCTAACTTCACAGTACTACAGAGGCCGTGGCAGCCTTTCAAATCCAAGTATCCAGGAATGTTCTCAGCATTAATCTATATTTAGCTGCATCTCCTCATGCTTTTTACCATCTTCTAATGAGTCTAGGTCTCTTGGGATACTGATCTCAGTTTTCCAGTGGTATCATCTGGTAACTCATAAGCAGTCATATAGTGTTAGCTGCATTAAAGACTAGTAAGAAAAAGGCTACATGAAATACTTTTAATTTTGAGGCTTTATGAATATGACATCGTGTTCTAAACATGTACAACCCCCTTGAAACACCAGAGAATGTTTTGAACACCTCGCAACCTCACGCAAGAATCTCTGGTTGCCTAAACTTGATGTCTCAAAGCATGAGAAACACTACGCTGATAGACAAGGCTGAGTCCTGGCACTCTGTGCTGGGCAGACTTCAGCACTAATTACATTTTAGATATTGACCATAAACATCTAACCATGCTGATTTCACACAGACCAGCTGCAAAAGCCAAATTTACATGAACTGTTTGCTTACCTTCTTTACATGTAAAACACTAAAAGAAAAAAAAAAAAAAACACCCCAAAAGACTCAAAAAACATTTCAAGGACACAAGGTAAGAGTAAAGGCTGCAGTGCAATCTCACATTATCCCCAAAATTGCCCCTAGTAGCTAAGAAAGCTGAATGAATTTAATGGCCTAAAAGCCTTTACCTGCTTCTCAGTGAATGTGTGATCTGCACTGAGCTAACACGCAGAATATTACTGCGCATACAGACCTGCTGCCAGCAGAAGACAAGCAAAATCATCATCCCACTTGACATATGCAGTAAACCACATAGGGTAGACACAAGATTTAGCTCAGCCTCTAAATACTGTGGTACTTATGCAAAGCTCTATGTAGGTGTTTGTTAGACTTCAAACTAGCATACAGAATGGATCTAGGAGAGGGGACTAGGATCCATGATGTCCCCAAGAAGCCTTCAGAAGCAGTGCCCTTGGCCTTCAGGCCTTCTCTGGGTGGAACTTGTCAGTTAGAGCATTGGGCAAGGCAAATCAATGGAAAGGTAAAAGGAAAATGAAGGTAGCTAAGATCTAGCACCAGACCTTGATAACAGTGTCAATCAAGGAGTGAACACGTTACATGGGAACAGAAGTGCTCAGTGAACATTCATCCAACTGAAGGCACTGCACACAGGTTATCTTCTGGAAAAGTTGCAGGCACACATAAATTGATCAGAGGAGCACTGATAACCTCCTAACACACTCCCCTATCTGTTTTATGCCTCTAACACACACGCTGTTTAGTCTGTAGAGGGAAAGACTGCAAGAAGGAACATGAGGGAAGTGCAAGGACTATTCCTGCAAGCTGCAGAATCACCCAAGGGATTCAACTTTAGACAGAGCTCAAGAAGACAGCTAAGTCCACATACTACCTCTGGATGAAACAGCATGACAGGAGCGATATGTTCTCACCTAATCACCCACAGCTTGCATGCTAGAGCCTGTTCTCAGGGCTGCAGAGTTTCATTAAAGATTTCTCTTAGTGAAACATGGGCTCACATCTGGAGCTCGTAACTCACCTTTTGCTACATCTTTACTGCCATCGGTAACATTTTGCTAGCTTTTCCCATCATTACCATGGCTCACTGTGTTTGTGGGGCACTGTGCTAAGGCCCTCCAAATGAAGAGCAGCGCTGGTCTGTACGAGGTGGGTTATGCTGTTCCAGGTCAAATCCACTGGCCAAATGAAGCGTTTCCCAGGCACATGAGGTTTGGGGAAAAAGCATCTCCTCAATGTAATATACAATGAAATCCACCTTTCAAAGACTCCCTTTCCAATGAGGGCACCTGCAGTCACACAGTTTTGAAAGTGGACTTCTATGGCCACCACTTAGGCATGCAACCCAGTCCATTTTCATAGACATTGATTCTGGGAAACTGGTATGAGGTCTGTGCCCTTTGGATATGCAGGAGAACAGATGCAGTTCTGATGCCACCATACAGAGGACACAAGTCTGTGATCATTTCCAGACCATTAGTTACATGCCCTCTTATTTTGAAGATTGCATAATCCCTCCAAGAACTTGGCTTATCAGTTCAACTTTGCACTCCCTGCAAACAGGGAAGCTGTTTGTCAGAAACCTGTGCTCTTCTGCCAAAACTGTCTCTGCCAGAAAAGGCTCATAAACCTTTTATTGCAGGATCCCCAGGAGCCACTACAGTACTTTTTGGTTCCCAATTCCACTTCCACCAAGGAGTCAACAACTAATTGAAAATAGTAGAGCATAGTCTTAACTACAGCAGCATTAGGAAAGATCCTTCAGATTGTTGCATTTGCCCAAATAAACTGCAAGTGTCTAAGTAAAGCATTTGGAGTGTTTTCTTCTGCAAGAAAGGACTTCAGACAGATGCAGTCACATTTTGTAACCTCTGCAGTTATGCCAGGATGCGCACTCCAGTACATTTAGAATAAAGACAGGCAACTTCCTACTCCAGAGCAGAGCTGCTTTTCAGCTCAAGTAGCAATTGAAACAATTTGGCTCTAGAAAAGCCACTGCTGCAAGACTAAGTTTGAACTCAAAGTCATGCAGCAGAAACTAGATCTATCCAGCGCAGGAGAGAGGCAGAGCAGGACTGGGTCAGGAAGAAGGTAATAGAGGGAAGTGTCAGCTAAGAAAAAGACATGCACAAGGGGAAAAGGTCTATGCAGTCTCATCAAAAACATGTTGTGTGACCACAAAAACATACTGAAAGCCAAGTTCCCAGCTGCATCCTCAGGGCCAAAAAGAACCCAGTTCCCAGCCCTAGCAGAATGGTAAGGTAAAGAAAAAAGATGACGTAGTCTGTCCTCTGATGACAGGCTGTATCACGGATTTGGAAACCATGTTCAGACCCAGCTCGCCCCAAGACCTCACTGCCACAGCAGACTCAGTTTCTGCAGTTACCAGCAGCTCCCTGACCTGAGCACAAGATGAAACCCTTCTCTGCCCACCAGCCTGCTGCAAGGGCTCAAGGGGCCACACAGCCAGAGCCCTGCATGTCAGGCTGCTGAGAAGAGACTTTTCAAAGCAGGGAAGAGACTGTGCTGAAGCAAGGGCAAGAGAAAAAAAAACTGCACGACCACCACACACCCCACCCCACCCCCGGAATAAAAATACAGCTGACAATCCAATCAGGCTACAGCAGACATAGGCTACAGTCAGGAGCAACACCACCATAAAGAATCCCATCTAAACCATATACAGGAACACTGAAAAGGAGAGACAGGACGTGGCACCATGTCGGGCTAACACAAAGAACAAAGCCTTATACAGAAAGGCAGAGCAGCACATCACCAAGAAGAACCTAAAACCCACTTCCATCCCACAAGTCAATATGTGCTTGTTGAACTCAGGAAGTGGGTTTTGCTGTTTCAAGTACACTTAATACCTGTTTGTTGGTGCCCTACAGAACATGGCTGCATTCCCTCAGCCAGTCAATTGTTTGTGTTGGAGCAGAGATAGTAACAACCAGCTTGTGCCTATCAGCGAGAATCTACTGTGATTGGCTGAAAGGCACAGGGAAGCATGAGCAGTCTTCCAGCTAGGAGCTCCATGACAAGATGCAGAACTAGCAGGTGTTTTATAGAGATGGTGGCAGGCACAACAAGCTGAGCTTTTCCTTGCTGCAACACACAGTGGCACACACCGCCAGCTACAGCCACCACTTGAAAAAAAAAAATCAAAAGGGAAATCAGCCAACTTCCTCAATATTTTGGTACTAACAATGCAACACTTGCCACAGAAGAGTTCCTGGAGAGGACTGGAGCCAGGAAAGGGTCAGCATGGTGCCAGGAGAGGAGCACACTAGGACAAAAATCAGTGGCAGCAAATGACTTGGGAAACACAGACCTTGCTTTTTGGGTTGCTGCCTAGCTGCGGTCTTGGGTCAGTTTCGTGTGGTTTTAAACACTGTCCTTTCCCCTAAGCTCAAGAGACAAGTTAACTCCTGGCCCACCTCCACAGGTGACCATCCTTACCTATGGCAGGCTGTGCACCTGGGGCAGGCAGCCACGGGGCTGGAGTGCCACCTCCTGGCAAGTCACAAGCAGCGCTGCCTTGCCTCCCCGGAGCCGGGCAAGGAGAGACCACCAGGAACATATCCTCCTGGTGCCCCAGGGCCCCCACACTCTCCCCGTTGCTGCTTCTCCTTCCTGTGGCCTCACCCAGTTCATGGGCCGCTTAGAAGAGGCAAGAGAAATGACACAGCATAATCCCCCGTGGGGACGAACGGCATGGCTTTTGGCAGGGTGGCTCTGGAGCAATCAGAGGGGACAAGGACTACAGCTGCTCCTTATATCAGGCCGCTCCCCAGATCTTTTCAGCAGTGCACCCTGGGTCAAGCTCTGAGCATCCTCCAAAAACTAACATAACAGTCACCTGTTAATAGACTCAAAGCCACCCCAGAGGTCCAGTAGGACATTCATGAAGGAGAAAGCCTGACTGTGTGGTTTTTAAATGCTTGATCCACCTCCTGGCATCAGCCATCTACATACACCCTGGCCACCCTCAGCAAGATGGTACCCAAGCGCTTAACAGGCCTCAGTGGGCCTGTCTTGTGTGAGGTTATCAAGTATTTCTAAGGCCAAAAATGTAAGTACGTTCAAATGCATCTGGCAGCAGTGAGTTTCAGAGCTGCACCGGACACGCTACAAAACACTTCCTTCCAATTTAAGCCAGACACACCTCCTACAATCACACTTTGTTTCAAAAATCTCCGTTTACAACTCAGTGCCTCCGTCTCTCTCACGAGAGTCCCAATGAACTCAAGCTTTCTTCCTGCAGAAACCAGACCTGCTCAAACTTTCCATCTTTCTACCATTTTCTATTTCAATTCAGCCTGTACAGTTTTATCACATGGACACATTCAGTTGAGCACAATTTCTTCTTCTGACCGCCTGGTGCCTCACTTGCCCTGTCTACCAGGACCAGTCTTTACCATTTCCTGCTCAAGTTTCATTAACTACCCTAAAAGAAAGGAGTGGAAACAGTCATGTTCAAAAGCCAAAGACAAATCGCCCCACTACGCCTATCTGTCTGCACAGCCAGAGCAGAAGATAAAGCGGTACAGGCTTGTCCCAGTGTCACCAGGTAGGCAGGATGACACAGTAGCTCTGTGTGCACAGGCACAACATCTCCAGCACTGCCAACATCCTCTGGCCGAACATTTCTACCGGGCTGCCTACATACATGCCTGGGTAAATGAAGGCTATTGGCACAAGTCTGTGCTGCCAGCCTCCTAACAGAGCTGTCCTCCACTCCAGCTATTTGGGATGTGCATTGGGAAGCTTCACACTGTCAGCAGACAGAATCTCTGAAACTTCTGCACCCTGCCCCAAACCAAGACCTACCCATGGGACAGTTTCAGGGAACAAAACACAGCCTGAAAGGCAGCCCCACAAGTCATGTCTAGTCTACCCTCTTTTCTACTGGCCCAGTCATTAAGTATGTTAGGATTATCAACAGAAGATATTAAGACCCACCAGGCAAAACCAGCATCCTCTCCAAACTCCCTTCCGTTTCACTGTTCTCATTCTTCCATTTTAACTTGTCTGTAGTGTCATCAGAAGTTATTAAAGCTTCTAATACACTGATAGTGACTCCCACCTTGGACCAGCGGAAGCTGATAACACCTTCTCTATTTCATTAATACTCCGTTGGTGTGATGAGTGCACACCCAGAGGAAACTCCTCCATCAGCGGTGCAGCAGCACCACAACACCACACAGCTGAACACTTGGACTCCTTGCTCTGCAAGAGAGTGGAGACATTTCACGTAGGAAAACAGCTTTTCCCCTGCTTCACCTTTTGCCTCCCTCTAGGCAGCACGCACTGCAGAAAATCTTGTGGGTAAAAAGGAAAAGAGATGAGAGCGAAGACAACTCAAGGAAGAACATTGTGTGCCAAATGGAACCAATATATTCAAGAAGAGAATACACAGTAGGCAAGAGGTACAGGTATCTGCATATAATTATGTTTTGCTATAGAGAACTCATCAAAATCAGAGACAGAAGCAGAACAAGGTCAAAGTTAAATCAAGTTGAGTGCCAAGTACCAGTTTTAAAATTAAGTCATTCCAATAGCTGGCAAGAACCAGCCTCTCAGATTACACGAGAGGTTTAAGGTCTTCTGCACAACAGCTCAAGCTGGATGTAGACACTGGGTAAAGGCCAACAGGACTGGTGTAACAGGAAGCTGGATTTCCACAGCCATTCACAGTTTTCCTACCAAGTCACGCAGTGTGTAGGCAGAGCAGGCATGGTCTGAGAACTTTTGGTTCATCTTTCCCATGCACTGGTTTTCAAAGTGAGACTGTTATGGAACAGCAAAGTTTTAAAGCCTGCAATATACTCATGTGCCCTGCCCAGACTATTGCCTTTAAACAGATATGACAGAAGCTAAAAGAAAAGACCGTTAGTGCTTACTCTGATACTTCCATAGAGACTAGGCACTTCCATAAACCTGTAGGGCAGCAAAGGAAAAGCACCACTGGAGGACAACCGCCAGGCTCAAACAGTACTGATGTTTTTACAGGGCATTTGAGAGAATAGAAGAGATTGCTCCATACAGCTAACATGAGCTAGAAACCGCTTCATCCATTGCGAACACTGCTGCAAAATGAGGATTTAGTAATGTCTTGCTGATGAGTTGTTATGTCTTGCCCTGTATTTGGAGCCAAATATGAAAACTCTGAGTTTCAGTGTCAGGCATATAAGGAAAAATTATTGCTTAGAAAATAGGAAAGGCTTAAAAGACAGGCAGCTCTAGCACAGTGACCCAGAAAATAATAGCTATCAGCCACAAGGTTAGAAAAACAAGATAGTGGTAGTGTCCAGATATAAAAAGGACAGAACAGGAAGGAATGTGGCAGAGAAGCAGGTCTTTAATCAGTATTTGCACATGCAGGAAATGCCACAAATAGCCCAGAATTTAAAAATCTTTGAATCAGCCACAAAGGCCTTTCTACATCAGTCTGCCTCAATCAAAAATCTCTAGGTGGTAAGCAAGATAACACACAGAACTGCCAAAAATCAAGATTAAACAACACTTGTCAGAGTGCCTGTGATTAGCCCAAGCTCACTGTATCAAATAAACAAATGCTGATTTATTAAGTTCCTACCCAAGAACAGAGTGCAATCTTCTTCTCAGAGATGCAAGTTAAAGTCATGTTCTGCTGAACCAGAAATTCACTTTTGTCCATGAGGTATCTCCTTGATGGTTAGAGAAGGCAGTCATTGGCTATGCAGTTTGCAAAACAAACTAGAGCTTACAGGAAAGTAGGCTAAAGAAAGGAAAAAGGGCAATTTTACTTCCATGTTTCAGATGCAAACTAGCACAACTGGCATCGCATTGAGGCTAGCAATTTCATTTCATTACCAACTGAAACAAGAGCAGCACACAGGGAAGCAGAGGGTTGTGCAAAACTGCTAGGAGAACACACCTGAGAGAACGCTATGCTATTTCAAGCTTCTCACATCAGTTGAACCTGCTGTGGAAGCGCACACACCCCAGGTCTTTTCATGCTCTGGCAGAGACATGCTGAGGCTGTGGCAGCCCTGTCTTTCCCTGCTGTGCATTCTAGACCCTTCCTTCCCCTAGTGCCAGCATTTGTTGGATCCTGCTGAGCTGCCTAAGAAAAACAAATTAGTCAAATATTAACCCCCAAAGGGAAAAATTGTTCAATTTTTGGCCAGCTCAACTCCCTGAACCAGTCTGTGACAGGGTCAGAGGAAAGCCTACAGCCCCTGGCACGGGACAGCAGGATCACAACAGTCCTGACAAAGGCTGATCGACCTCAGTGGGTCAGAACTAGCATGCAACTGCTGTCAGGCATGTGCACAGCATGCATATATTTTGCAGCAGGATCACATTTTAAAAAACCCTATAACATTTAACACAAGTGACAAGGGTAAATAACAGCTTTAATAAAGATGGAACCAATTCTGCGAGAAAAGGCAGCTAAGTAGCTGCACCAATGAAGCATACACACCCTGGGAACAAAAGCCTTTAACAGTGTAGCAATACTCTGCTGCTGGTTTGAGACCTCCAGATACAACCAAAACAGTTTCATTCCAGAAGCCACAGAAAACACAGCAGCCGCTGGGCTAAGTGTAGAAGGCTGTTCAGAGAGCCCTCAAGTCAGTAAGAACACCAGTGTTTCAAATGTTGTTCATGAACAGGTGGTACTCACGTGATAAAGTCCAGAAAACTTGCTAGGGGTTCATATGCATGGTTCCTCATGTGACGAAACTCCACCACCATCTTCTCCTTCAGTTTGTCATCTATGACTGAGACAGTGAGTGGGGAGGCTTCGTTGGCCAGGAAGTTCCCATAGTCTGTGCTCTGGAGGTGCAGTTTCAAGTCTAAAAAGGAAAGAAATATTCCACTCTGTTGGGCTTGCGTTGTTATGGGTTTTTTCAAGCACACCCAAGACAGCTGTTGCTCAGCATTTTTCTAGGCATTCTCTTCTGTGAAAGATCATTTAGACAAACTCCATGTATTTAGTCATACACTCAGATTTGTGCTCAGTTTTACCATGGACTATCCAAACACTGGAAAAGATCAGTGTTTCAGCATACCAGCCTTGCCCCATCTTAAAGATGAAACCGTAACATTGTCTGTGTAACTGAGCACACACCTGTACCAGCTGTCCACTGTACTTGATCAAGGTGAAAGATTACTATTTTTCTAAGAAGCGTTTGCTAGAAATCTAGAAAAAGAAAAGAAACAATTTAAGCACTTCCTCTAGCCAAAAGGGCTCTGGTTGCAGGCTTCTCTGAAGCAATCACTGCTGAGAACCTACCTGCACCTACAAGCAAGTTTCCTCAGATACTAGTGATGTGGAGGCATCTGAAAAGCTTTCAAAGCCAAAGACACAAACAGCAATCTTGACATTCTAAAAAAAAGCTAGGTATTACATCATCAAGTCAGTCCAGCTAATTGCACTGGTAAAGGGAAGTGAGGGGCTGGTGAAGAGGAAGGGCTTTTAACTCTGTCTTGTAAGGTAGGCAACCCCTGCCTAGGATGGAGGAACATGCTCAGAAGCCTTCCCCTCCTCCAGTGTCAAGTAGAGGAAACCTTTGTTTCCTCTGCTAGCCTTACTGCAGGTCAGGTGCCCAACCAAGCTGCAGTTCTGGCCAACAAGCAACCACAACATGCTGAGCTCTGTGAAGATAAAAATCCTATCTGAGCCAAAAGCATTTAAGCGTCTCTATGGAAAAACTGAATCCAGAACTGAGGAACGTCATATAATCCTACTCCTGAAAGCACTACTAGTTGCACTGGTACATAATGTTCATCTCTCCTCAGCTTCACCTCAGAAAGCCAGTTAGGTAAGCACCCTCACAAGGATTCAAGACATTTATGGGCGAAGGAGAGTAGCTGGAAGAGTTTAGTCAAACCAGATGTGGACACATTGTCCAGAGAAAACAAAAAAACAAAACAAAAAAGACATTTCTCCCTGGTTTCTCTGAAGCAGGAGCACTGAGGCTGCCTTTCACTGAACCACAAAGTCCTCAGCATTATGGCATTAGCATCCACAGCACCGAGGACAGACCAAGGACTCAGCCAAGCTTGAGTTTGATCTTTTGATGTTATACCCACCTACAGGCACAAGCTGGAGAGCATCCTCCGCATCGGGCTGCAAACCAAGTTTGCACTGTACAGTGCAATACTGTCCTCAGCCTGAGGGATGGAAGGGTCAAATGGCTTTCAAGCTGACTTCAGCTCTTCTGGGTATTTCCAAAGGAATCTAGTGAAGATGTTTTTGATCCAGCACTTTTTAATTCCTAAGACTTACCACTGCTAAGTCTCACAGGTAACACACAGTGGTTATAGAGACAGGGTGGAAAAGGACAGAGACTTAAACAGCACTCAGTTTCTGCCATGTTTATCAGTGTTTGTTACAGGCGAGTTTGGTGGTACTTTTAGTAAGGAATCCTGGATGCAGCAGAATGAGCTACCATTCTACCAAACATTATCAACTTACACTCACACTTTCGAGGTAGGAAAACATTGGATAACTTGGACAATGGAGTTTTCAACATGAACCTTGCCACAAACACTGGATCATGCCAAAATCCAGAATGCCGCTCACCTCCACGCAGCCTGCACAGGACTGTTATTGATGGTAATCACTTCCTAAACCCTGCAAAAAGCCCAGCTCACAGGCAGTACCCGGCACACAGAGTTCTCACCCATCTGTTTTGCAATTGCTTGATTTTTGAAAGCTAAGATACAGTTACAGAGGGGAAATCTACCAGAATTACATCTTAATGAGCTTCAGACCCTCTTTTGAAAGCTCTGGGATGATGATCTTTGGAGTCCTAGTGGAAATTAAGTTTCACTATCAGGGCTTTACTCCTTTGCTTGTAGCAAGAGGCTAGAGAAAGTTCAGCAACTGCTCAGTGAATATGAGGGAGAGGGTCCTGGTGAGAGTATTACACCCATTAAAAAATCAGACTGTTAGGAGAAGGCACAGGGGACTGCTGTAGCTACATTCATACACCTCTACTTGCAGTCCTCTGTAATTGTGTAGAGCTCCAATGAAAACTAAGCCTGCCCAAAAGGTTGTTTTGCAGCTATACAGGACCTTGGAGAGGAAGCAGCTATTGCAATCCTACCACGGCGTAAGGAAGCTGCCAGAAATTTCACCTTGTTTCCTCAACTCCCACTCTGCTACTTCAAAACCATTGGCTCCTTTTGGTGTCATCACAACCTGCAACTCTGCTCTTACTTTTGAGACTGCAAGAAGCCACCTTGCTACCAGGTGGCACAAAACAGAGTTTGCAGTACCATCCACTTCCAGGAATTCAGAGCTGCATTGCATTTAGACCAGAGTCACACAAAGCTGCATGCTGTGCCTTGCAGCCTCTGCCTCAAACAGCTCTGAGCAAGCTCCCATGAGCTGCTTGGCTAGAGCATTTTGTCCTGCTTGATGAGGAGGGTGCCCCCCCCAACTCCACAGCACAAGAGCCAACACAACATTATGTTGCAACTGGAATAAGGGCCACATTTATATAACTCTTGGAATTCATTTTTATGGGAAGGCCAGCCACGAACTGTAGGAACTAAACTCTTCTGAATCTCCTAGCATCCAAGCAGACAGAACAGAACAGTATTTTCCAAAAATTGGACTGGATTTATAAACCCTGACTCAATGCATCCTATGGCGTACCAGCGCCTTACATGAGCCTGTCCTCCTCCAGCTGCTGGGCCAGTGACTGAGCCCCTACCAAGAGGGTGTGGGAGTTTTTAATAGGACTATTCACATGCCAGGCTTTTCAGTTAAGAACGAACTAATCCCGTGGTTTCACAAATCCCCTGCCAGAAGAGCTGTCCCAGTAGCACGGTGACTAATAAATAGACCCACTGCTGAGCAAGCCCCAAGCTCTCCAAAAGCTCAAGTTCCTATTTCCTAACGCAAGTTCAGACAGAGCTGGAGTTGGCCTCTGGCAGCAATAGCAGCACCTCAGCAGGGGCGGCTGCTAGAGATCCCACACGCTGCATGTCGACAAGACACTGGCTGCGAGTCTTCTACCGTGCCTCCTCCCCAGCTGCCTGCTGAAAAGCAGAGACCTGCGCCAAGAGCCCAGCAGCACCCGATGAGCTCCTCCAGATGCTAACAGCAGCACACTGCCTCAACCCTGCAACCAGTTTTGAGAGGTACATTTGCCTGTTTCGGCATTTTTTCAAGTGGTTCACACACTTAAAGAAAGTGACTGAGCCAGCATTTGGCAAGGGTGTGCCTGAATTACCACAACTTTTGTTCTCTCTCCTCCCCCGCAAAAGCTAGTAAACTATGGCCAGGTCACAATTCCCAGAAAGCTGCCTCATGCAAGAACACAACAGCCTGTCAGAACAACAGCCTTTTTCTGCTGAGTATTCAAGTAGGGTAGCGCTCGAGATTACAGTGACATGTACTTACAGCCACCTCCTTTCAACACTTGGATCGGGCCCTCTGTTTTTGATGCAGCTGGCTGTACATGAGGCATAAACACGACTGAAGCTTTATTCAACATACCACTGTGCCGACACCTCAACATTTCAGATGACATTTTCTTGCGAGACCTCAGATCCACAGTAATACGACTATTCTCTCCTGCAAGTTTGCTTTGTCATAACAAGGAATCGAGCCTTTACTGTCTTTCAGACAACTGTCAGTTATCAAAGCCCAGCCTGTACACCCTACTCAGAGTGACCCATGGCCCCACCAGCTTGTACTTCCACCCCTTCCTTCTTCAGCATCCTCCCATAACTCCATTGGAGAATTCTGAATCAAGTTAAGGGCTCAAGCACTTCCAGGCAAGGACAGATCTGTCTTCTTGCACCCAGGCACAGAATTAGCTTTCGCAACTTCCAAGCTGAACTGATGCTTTCACACAATTATCTGCTGTAACCCTGCCATCTCACTCCAAAGCACCCGGGGCCATCACCGCATATATAAAAATTAAAGTATCATTTGCCATCTCCCAGGCCTGAGGCAGTAAAGCAGCTGAGGGATTACACAGCAGTCTGCAGATACCTACATCGCCCACATCTCCCTTCAGATGACTGCAGCCATTACCACCTGGCTTGTTGCTGTCTGTTTGGTCTGTTTATAGCCCCCAACCAGACGCTCCTGAAGCCGATTCTCTGAAATCTCACCCAAGAAGCACCCAGAGATCCTTCATTCCTTGCAGAATTTAGGACCTTTTCCATGGTTGCGTACCACCAGGAGTGATGTGCCCCCTTTCCCCTGCTGTCAGGCAGCAAATTCCTCTGGGCCACAGCTAGACACAGAGAACATCATCTTTGGCCCCTTCCCTTATCAGTCTCACCTCTAGCTCTTCACCTTGCCATTTGAGATGTCCTCAGCACCAAACAGCAGCCTGTATTTCTAGCCTAGCCTTTCCTGGAGTTGAACTCAACCTCCCCAGAACTTCCAACCCAGCACAGCCAGGTTTTGTTTCCTTAGAAGCCTCTCAACAAGGTAGCCCTCTCCAGATCCTTCCAAAAGGTGAGGTAACCCCTCCTAATCTGCCTGCACCTCCAGTAAGCTTCACCTCTACGTACTGTTCCCCCCCGCCCTTCAAGCGCAAGCTGCACTAAGTCAGCTGTAACCTCAGAGGTCCCGCACACTGACAGGACATCAACCTGGCCCCCAGGCAGCAGTTTAACAGAGAGGCAACGAATCATTCAGAATCAAAGAGAAACAGAGCAGAAAGCAGTCTCACACTGCAATAGCCGAGAGCAGAGGAAAAACAAGACGAAAGCACTGACAGGCTGCCGAGCAGTAATACTTGCCAGGAAACCCAGACAGCATCATCTTCTGATGAGGGGCAGGACCCAAACAAGGGCTGAAGCTGCAGCAGTGCTGAGAAGCTGACCTCAGCTGCTGCTTGAAGTTTAGCTAGCAGAAGCTATGAAGCAGGTCTCTGCCCAGTAAAGGAGGCCAGAACAAACACCAAAGAGCCTCTGCTGAACCCTGCAGGAAGCCAGAGACCACAGGGTTTGTTTGCCACCATGATTTAGCAGGCTGTGGAAGTGCCATCTTTCTTCCAATAAATCATGTTTTCCTTGAGCTTGTTTTAATAGGACAGCTGATTTAACCAGTAACAGCCTGTGGTTACACTGGGGGACACAGGACAAAGCACCAAGATTAGCAGGACAGCCTTTTGACTACTGCTCTGTTGCTGCATGAGCAGCCAGCATTCACAGGACAGGAATGGTCTACACCTTCCTCAGGTCTCACTGTTCCCATATGCCCTGCCTTACCTGGCAAGTGAAAGCTCCTGGGGACAGGGCTAGTCCTCCTGCACAGTCCCAGCATGCAAGGGTCAGCTTTTCACAAGGGGCTTCTAGATGTCAGGAGCCAGAGAGCATCATCATCTTGCTTTTGAAAGCTCCTGACCACATTATGGCTTGGTTTCTATATCCACCCAGTTTGGGGTTCAGACTGAACCATTCAGAGTTGAAGATAGATCCAAGCATGTCCACACTTCAGGACTATCAAGTGGCTTCTCCTTGCTTGGTCATACAGCAAAGGAGACGCATAGGAAAGGATCCCCCCACACCCAGGAGAACATCATGAGCTTCACCATGGAATGAAGCGCCAAAAGCACTCTTGGAAGTAGTCTATAGCCCTCACAGCAATGCAACTTCTCTACACAAGAGAAGGCACGCTGCCCATGTCGTTAAGCTGAAAGAGAAGCCCAGCTCCAGCCTTTAGGGGCCCAAATTCCGGGACCACAGTGATAAAATGGAAGAGAGAAGGGTGGCACAGCTTTTCCCACTCCTCTCAGCGAAAGATGTGGCGAACACCCTGTACATAACACCATAAAGCAAAGGCAGCCTCCAGGGGAAAAAAAAAGGACCCTCGGGACTATGAAAACAAAAGCATACGCTGCACTTGGCAGAAGCCTGGTACACAGAGGACACGCTCCCCAACATGCATCTGCTGGAGGTAAGAGTCCACAGCTCTGCTTAGGCAGGCCATTGCTTTGGTTCTGTGGTCAGACAACAGGAAGACAGACACACATCACCCTGCAGTGGCTCAAACATGTGCTCAGTATACTTCCAGATATTTCATCACCACTCCTCTGCATGGAGAAAGACAGAAGAGGAGAAAGTGGGGGAGAAGTGCATGTCTTTATATAGAAGAGGCATTTAAGACAGCAAATCTTATCAATCCACTCCTGAGCTGGCTGAAAGCAGCACATCCTTTCTGGGTAGCAAAGGCTACACAGAACAGCTCTGGAAATACTCTTCAAGACTCAAAAACAACCAATCAACCTGTCCAGTCATGGTTTACTCCATGCCATCCACCCTAAATTGAGAGTTTAGTGCTCACTATGTATTGCTACAGATGCATTTGACAGGAAACACAGGTCCAGCACGCATGAGGATACCATTCAGGCAGACCACCGTGGACTCCAGCTGGCATGGAGCCAGGCAGTCTAGGGTGACCTACTTGCTTCAAGCTCTCCAATTTCACTGTTGAAGCCTGAGGACCAAACCAAGGAGATAAGAGAGAACCCCGGTCTTGGAAATCCCTTCTTTCTAAAAGGGGCACATTTATTTTCTTCTGCTAGCCACCCTTTGTCTCCTAAACACATCTTTGGGGGTCAGACAGTTACTCTGCTCTTCCCCAAGCTGATGTGACACACCACCACTACTTTGGGGTTACAAGGACTGAAAACTGAAGAGTTTTCACAGGACAAGTCCACACCAGACCAATACCTGCAGGCTGAGATGCACAAATAAAACGCAACAAATTCCTGTGGGGCATGAGACTAGTTCCACATACAGCTTAAGCCAAAGGCAGGACACATCCATCCTCCCATGCGCACACCACTGTTTCCATAAGATGTACAAGTCCCCAGCTGAGCCAACTGCATGGACAGCAGCACTAGGACCCCCAGAGTGGTGGTGGAAACACACAGCCTCTGAAAAGCCTCTCCCAACAGAGGCCCACACTAACAAGCTTGAGCCAACTACCTGCCACTTCTCAGCTGGCCATTCTGCAGCCTTGTTACCCAGCGAGAAGACAACACAGCCTGCTGCTGGATTTCACCATACCAATCACATTCATAGCATCAGCAGGTCAGAAAGAAATCTGTTTCTACACTGCTGCCGTGGAATCAATAGGAATATTAGCAACAGCAGACTCATGACCACTCACCCAAAGGTCAAGAAATTCCTATTTCTAAAGAAGATGCTTTTGTGGACTTCCCGGGTTCCACATACTTTCTGCAGTACAAAGCAGTGCAGACCAAGAGTAAAGCCTGCCAGTCACTTACATTCCAGCCTGAACTCTGCTGCTTAGAAGCAGCACTACCGTCCAACAGCTCTTTATTCTCCAGAGGTGATACCAGACCTCTAACAGGCTACCACAGCTTTTAGGAGCTAGAGACAGCTCACCACCCTTTTGACAGTAGACATCTGGGTGACTCATAAATTTGGTAATCCTAGACAGATTCCATTCAAGAACACATCCATGCTCACACCTCTGAAGCAGAGGAAAGCAGCTCCAAGTCCTTCACTGACACCTTGTGTCAGAAGCAGGAATTGGCTGCAACAGATAGGGCTAAGCATGTTCCAAGCGATACCCAGCACAGGTATAAGCACACAAGGACCTCTGGCTGAGAAACAACCAGAGCACCAGGACTTTTGGGACTGAAAGAAGGGATTAAGCATATTATCGTGGAGGGTTTCAAGACAAAACTTAAGCCAAAACAGCACTCTCACCCTGCCCTCAGTCCTTGTCATGTTTTCCTGCCCTTTCTTAAAGTCAGCTCAGGAGCCTGCCTGACCACAGCAAGCCTGTTTGGCTCTGTGTATGTATGATTATCAAGCAGCAAGAGCTGGAATCGGCTTACTTTGTGATCAGACAAGCAGAAATGACGAGGATCATGCAGAAAAGCATGATCTCCTCCTTCCAGCAGCACTAAGCTGTCAGCTCAAGTCCTGAAGCAGAGAATTTAATTCCTTTGTGCTTCCAGACTGATCCAAGCACACCAGAGGGAGCAGCCTTTCAGACCTGGAAGCACAACATCCTCCAAACAATGCCAATACCCGTGACCAGCCAGATACCCGATTCCCAGGGCCAGTCCCAGAACAGCCTGGGTCCTTCGTGACTTCTCCATGGCCAAGGTGAGTATTCACTCCAGGACTGGGACTAACTGCACAGCCAGACTTGCAGGCAAGACACGGTGGCAAAGACAGAACAGAAACAGTGGAGAAGAATGTATGAGTAGTTTATGCCCAAGCACTTATTTTGGCTGCTAATAAGCTAGCCACTGCCTGGATTTAGTGCAGACAAGCATCTGGTTGAGAAAAAATGCATGTTAAAAAGTCCATGGAGCACAGAAAATGAGTACTGTAACAGGAAAATCAGAACTAAAGGGACAGAGAAAAGAAATGGTCTGACCACAGACCTATGTAAGTGATCAAGAACAATGTTCCTTTGAAGCAAAATCCCTCTACAAGAGCACACTAGTCAGGGGCACAGAAAGCAAAGTGGTGGAGGAAGGAGATTGGCAGCGAAATTCGGACAGCCTTCAGACTCTGAATGAAGCTCAAGAAGTAGTACAGCAGCAGCCATCACCAGAGAGCTGTCAGGGACAAGACAGTAACAATACCAAGACATATAGGAACCCCAAACTAACTCATTTCAAACGCAGAAAACACCACTCCAAGCTAGGTTTATGCAACTTGGTTCAGAAGGCAAGTAGGGGCTGGGGGGGCGGGGGAGCAAGCTATTTGGTACAGAAAGACTCCCTCTTTCAGGCCCCGGGCTCCAAAGCAAGAATGACAGAGACTGCTGCAAGCAAAGAGCTGCAAAGAAGTCTAGCAAAAAAGGGCTTCAGTCCTAAGTAAAAGCACCCTGGGTATTTTTAAGGTAGAGACTGAGGTACATGACAGCACTCTGCTCCCATTCTGTTGCTTAGCATTTGAGTGAGCAGCTTCAGGTAACTTCCATCATGGTTCAGCCAGCCATGGATCCCTCTAGATAGTCAATATTAATTTAAATCACTCATCAATGATCATCAAGATAAAGCTGATGCGTAACTAGCATTTTTAGAAGAAAGCATTATCCATTAATTACCGTCCCATTGACCAAAACAACCATCTCTGGATACATATGTTTCCAGCCTGTTTCAACAGAGACTTAGTTTTGATCTTCATGTTTTGTGGTCCAAGTTCTGGATGCCAATGAGTGAAAACTGTTAAGCAGGTCACTGATACACAGAAAAAAATTTAGCCTGACAAACCCGCCAGGCTCCCAACAACCGCAGGACATGCACCACAGCTACAGGGCCACCTCAAGAAAGCACTGGGAACTCAAGCTTCCTTAAATAGCTGTATCAACTGTTGCAATCACACGGCCGGGCTGACCGGGAAACTGAGTCAGCTGAGCTCAGAGCGAGCAGCCGGGGGGGACGGAGGACGCGACCAAGTGCCTGCTCTGCTAAGGGGTGAAGAAGGAACAGCGCCTCCAAAACGCCGCTATCGGCTCTTTTCCTCAGTGCCACACAGCCCCTCACCTCCCCTTCGCTCTCACACCGACCGAGTTTCCCCCTCAGCCTGCCGGCCGGGCCTTCCCCTCAGTATGGGGGGGCCCCCGCCCGCCTCAGAGCGCCGTCGCCACTCACCCTCTAGGCTCTCACACTGCACCAGGTTCACGTAGTCACCTTGCCGGAGCACTCCCGCCTTAAAACCACGCACCAACCCTTCCAGGTAACCGTTATCCACGTTAAAATACAACTCGGGAAAAGACGACATGGCGGCGACAGACAAGACGGGTGAACAACCCCCCGGCGCCTCACGTGACCTGCCCGGAGCTCACGTGACGCCGCGCGCGCGCCTGTTCCCGCCCCTTTCCCAGCAGGCAGTGCGAGGGTGGGAAGTGCCTCCGGTGGGGGCGGGGCGGGGCTGTGGGGAGCGGAATGGCGGCGGCTGGCAGCGGCGCGCCCCACAGTAACGCCTCTTCCATCCCCACAACCACACCTTCCCCCAGCAGCAGGCCTGAGGCTGGCCTCCAGCACGCCTGAAAGCCTTTGTGTGGGGTTTGTAGGGCTTTTCACAGTCTCCACGGACACATTTTATCCTCTTAGTGCAGCTGTGGTGGAGGAGGTGGTGGTGGTCTGCGCTGGCTGCATCCACGCTGCAGGTACTTGGTCACTGATTCCTTGGGGCCGATGGCCTGCAGGTGTAAAGCACCCTGGGGCCACTATGAGCGATACTGGCAAAAGAACACAAGTAAAGCCTCCAGCGCAAGTGAAACGTCACCTCCTGGAGCACCTTCCAGCCTCGAGACCGCTCACCGAGCCAGGAGGGGCCCTGCAGAAGCTGCTCAGGGGGGAAAAAGCTCATTTGGTTTGATATGGGGGTCACCCTTGGCTGTTTGGACATGGTGCCCACCTGGATGCAGGAGCCCTGACCTTGCCGCTACCCCTCTTCCCCAAGATCCCAAGCAGACACATGGAATCATTCCCACTCAACAACAGCTTTTGCTAATGGCTGGTTTATTAGAGCTGCAGAGGAGGAGGCAGCATGCGTGGGCAAGAAGCAGGCAGCCTCACGGCACAGGCACTAGTTCTTGCCACAGGGGAAGCTGGTGCTGATTTTCCTGCAGTAGCAAAAGGCATTGAAGAAGCGGCAGTAGCAGGTGGCACAGGGGTCGCAGCAGGGGACCTGATGCCCAAGGCAGGACTCCAGCAGGCGGACACAGCGGCGAGGTGAGCGCTCTTCGCGACCTGCAGCTTGCAGTTCTGTGGATGATGCCTGCCAGAAAGAGAGGAAGAGGAGGGAAAGATTTGGTGCTGGACCACTATGCTAGCGATAAAGAACTGCATGGGAGAGAGCCAACAGTGGCTGCTGAAACCTGCTGCTGCCAGCAGTGGAGTGTTCTGTCATGCTCAAGCCCGGGCTCGAGCTGTTGGAAATCACCACTGAGCCCCGTGTGCTCTCTGTGGGTGCCACTGCCTCACCTAGCATGTCTCAAGGCCTTTAGGCACGCATTTATTTTGAAACACAGCTTTGATTTTAGTGAAGGGTGCCGCGCCTTCTGCCTGAACAGAGGCACTGGGGGCCAAGCCAGGCAAGTTACAGCACTGCCCAGTGAACTCTGGCTCTGCAGAGGCTTCCTGGGCTGTGCTTGAGGTTAATTAAACAGATTGCAGGAGTCTGGTCCCTCAAACCACTCTCCTTTGAGTGCTGGAGCCCCTCGCAGCTCTGGACAGCCCCAGCCCAGCCCTGGCTGCTCCCTAGCAGGAGATGAACGGTTACTCCCTTCCCAGGCAGCACCATGGTGGGCTCCAAACCGCTCCTGGCCCCAGGGGCACAGAGAAGGCTGCTGTGGCCGGAGGCTGCCCACTCTTTCAGGTGTCTGTAGGAAAGCTCCAGGAGTGTTACCTGCGGTTCCAGCACACCACCTCTCTGCATGAGGTCACCGTTGGCTTCTTGGACCTCCAGGGCCATCTGCTCAAACCCCAGCCTGGGGAGAGTTCCTGTGAGATACGGAGAGGATGGAGGAGGAAGCTGCTGGGGGGGTCAGCTCTTATTCTGCTACCCATGGTTGTATATCCCCAGAAAAAAAAGGCCCCATTCCCTGTGGCTGTCAGGCTGCTCTCGCTAGCCAGCAATAGGAGAAGCTACATAGTTTTAAGGGGATCCCCTGCATCTGACCCTGGGCATGGGGTCCCCACTTCAATTTTGGGGCCCTGGGCATGCTAGCAAGCAGCTGGTGGGGGACTGCTGGAGAGTGGGGGGCCACAGGACTCACCTGCCGGCTCTGCAGACACCTCCTTGACTTTCCGCAGCAGGCTGGAGTACCGGGCTCTGTCTGCCCCTTCCAGCCCACAGCTCACCTTCTGCAGGTGGCCACAGCTGAGGTCGGCAGTGAGGATGGCCTGGATCCCCTGCAGCAGCCCACAGCACACCAGCAGCACGTTCAGCATGGTCCTGGGGGACAACCTGCGCAGAGAGGTCCCGGCCAATGTCAGCCTGCCCACTGGCAGCCTGGCCCTCGCCTCCACCCCACCACCATCACCCCCGAAGCAGCAACGCATCTGTGAGGGGCAGCCTCAGCCACTGTGCCAGGCTATTTGCTGTCTTGGACTTGAGAGCCTTTCTCGGGCCACCACACATGTGGCAGCTTCATGTGGACCCTCCAGAGCTGTAGGGCACCCTACGTGAGGGCACGTTCACGATCTCACCGCGGAGAGGGGTGAGCAGCAGAGGACAGACTGAGGCTTGATCTTTTTTGCGGCAGTTCATGGTCTCCCTGCCCCACACACAGCCTCCAGCATCTGCCAGACCATCGCGGTGCTGTGCGTTCACCACCTGCATGTGCACAGATGTGGCTGAAACATCCAACATGGCTCCTGCCAGCCACTTGTGCTCGCAGGGTGTGGAAATGCCACTAGTTTTAAAGATCAGAAGCTAATACTCACTGCCTAGTCTGCATCTGGGCTTGGGCATGCAACCAGGGCCTTGCAGGCAACAGCCAGGACTGGGATCTCACGAGGCCCCTGAGTACCACCACAGAGGCAGCTGTGTACCCAGCAGCAGCTCGCTCTGTGCCCTTTTCCACAGCAGTGCCGAGGGCTGCACAACTCACAGCCCAGCACCTCCCTGCTTCTTGCCCCACTCCTCTGTAACACCTCCCTCTCCCAGTTTCTCCCACAGCTATCCAGCTGCCAGCCCCTGAGCCATGTTTCTGCACACAGCCTTATGGGCAGGTTTGCAACGCATTGGTCAGGAGCAACATTATATGGTTGAAACATGAGAGACCTTCTGCACGTTGCAGCTGGAGCAGCTGCAACAGAAATCTCCCTGAAAGTCCCTGGGAATTTACAAACTGTTTTGCTACAACTCCTTTTTCAACAAAACAACAGGATTTGGGCATAATAAACAAATGTGAGGCTCCGAGAAGATAAAGTGTGACACGGAGGCTGGCAGAGCAAGCAGGTATGGATGAGATTTTGCTTAAGGACCATGGCAATGGGCTGGATGTCACAACCAAGACCCTTGCAGGGGACTCCAGCCCCTCCGTGCCACTGTTACCTGAAAAACCTGCTGACACTCGACTGTGTGGCTTCTGTGTGGGAAGCGTTTGGATGCTAAGCCCCCTCAGCCTGGGTCGTGGACACCATCATCAAGAGATGTCCCCCCAGTTGGACCAGCCTGCAGTTTTCACCTGCCCCCAGTGCAGTGTTTGCTTCCCCCTCCCTGCTTGTGGGGGGTCCAGCAGAAGGGAGGAAGGTGAAGGTATCATGCTGGGCAGAGAGCGAGGCTGGGCTGGAGGGGGCTTGGTGGGGAAGAGGGCCACACCAGGCACAGTGGGGGGAAGACTGGGCGAGCTGAGCTGGGGCAGAGCAGATGCAGGGTTGGGCTGTGGGCTTTGGGGGCCTCAAAGTTGTAAAAAGTGGGGAGGCTTTTAGGGAGCAAAAGAAAAGGGGCTGGGGAGGGCACCCCCAGTCACTGCCAGCAGCCTAGTCCCATGAAACCCCACGCCTGCTGCTTTGGTAGCCTTGGGGCTCCAGCACCCCAGAGCTGTGCGGGCCACTCCTCGCCTCCCCATCCCCACAAAACCTCCCAGCTCTTTGCCAGGAGCGACCCCTCTGCACCGTGGGGAGCCCCACAGCCATGGGTATCATGCCCTGAATGCCCCCAGACCCTTCCCATTGTAAGCACTGACCTCTCCAAGCAGAGAGGGGGCTTGCCGCTCGCTGCTCCACCGAGCTCGCTGGGAGCGCTGCTCCTGCTTTCTGCCTCAGTATCCTCCTCCCCACATGCTTACTGGAACTTATATTGGCTTTTAATTAATTAAGTGCTGTGGCCACATGACTCTGCTAACTACCAGGTAGGTGGGCTTCTCTGGGAACCAGGCTTTGTCTGAAAGGAGAGGCAGCTGGCAGGGCGATGCGCAGGAGGGAGGGCTCCTGCTCTGCACCCTGCACAACTGCGGGGAGGAACAGATCCCCACAGGCTCCAAACTCCCCAGTTTCTGTGGGGCGGTCCCTACCACCCTTCCAGGCCACTTCTCTTTCCAGCTGTGTCTGAGCAGAGCCACTGAGCCTGCAGGCTGGGAACACCTCCTAGTTCCCAGCTAGACAAATACCAGGGCTACAGGCTCCTTGCCAAAGACCGCTGAGCTCTCTGCTGGTTCTCAAATGGAATATTGCCCTCCCCCCCAGCTCCTAACAGGCACCCTGCCATAGCCCAGAACCTCCAGAAGCCCTCCAATGGTTGACCATTTGCCATCTGCTGATTTTTCAGGCTCCCACCTGTGCTAGCTGCATCCCATTGATGTATCCTTTGGAAAACATGCGGTTCCCCGAAGCCAGGCGCTCTCAGACGAGCTCCCTTGTGTGTCCCAGGCTCGACTCCACTGTGGGAAGGGAGGAACCAGCCACTCGGTTCTCCCCAGCCCCTGTGCTGGCTTTCACAGCCACCACATGTGTCTCCTTGAGCTTCTCAGTACAGAGACCTTCAAGGGCCACTCCAAAACCCAAAGGGAGCTGCAGCCAGCCCGATGCAGCCTCAGTCACAGGGCCAGGCACTGGTGGAGGTGGCACCTCTGCAGTCTCTCATCGGCCAGGGCTGCAGGGGACGTGTGTTACAGATGCAGCATCACAGCACACCACATGCCTGTCTTTGCTTTTTCAACTGAGGGCTTCAAAGCAGCATTGGCACACGTACAACAGGCAATTGGCAAAATGATACAGACCTGCAGCACCCAGCACCCCATCAGGAGAAGGACCCAGCCCTGACACACACGAGCTTTTCATTAGGGGAGAGGAACCGGGAATGGATAGTCAGCCAAAAGAGGTGGTGGGAGATGCTGCTCACGGAGCCTCCACAGTCCCCTCCGGTACTGACGGCAGCAGATCTGAGAGCTGTTTGCTAGAAACCCCAGTGCCAGAAAGGAATCGCCTTTCTCTGTGGATCCCCAAACTCACACACAGGGTGGCTAATTGCCCAGACACCCAGCGTCCAGGGGCTGCCAGCTCCTGCCTCCAGCCCCGCGCAGACTGCCCACTGCCAGGGCGGCAGCGCAGCCGGGCTCCTCTTGGAAAGGCCCCTGCCCTTGGGTGGCTTCAGCCCCCGGGGAAAGGGGTTCAGTGGGCTGTGACGTGCGCACCCAGGGAGGCCAATGGCCCGTGCCAGGCAGCTCCTGAGCCCTGTGCCGCCAGGGAGCACCCCCAGCCTCCCAGCAGGTCCCCGGGGGAGTGTGAGCCGCCGCTCCCGGCTGCGGTGGCAGGCCCCTCGGCACCACCTGATTCCCGGCACAGGGGATGCTTCAGAAGAGGCACAGGACCGGCAAAGGGCTCATCTGCTGTGCTTCTTCTCCGGCTGCTGGAAATGCTCAGCACCCCCCCCGGGCCCCTCAGTGCACAGGACCCCCCGCTCAGCACCCAGCTGCCTCCTGCGCCCTGTGTGCCTGGGTAAAGCCTTGGCTTGGCAGCCCCCCTGCTGCCGCTCCCGAAGCCGGGGGGGGCTGCTGCGCGCCCCATCCCGATGGCAGCTCCGTCCTCTCGGTTCCCCCAGCCCCCTGGCCCGTGTTGCTCCCAGCTGCCGCCCCCCAGCCCAGCCCATCAGGGCCCATTTGCAGCCCGCGGGCGGGGGCTGCCGGGCAGGCATTAGCGGTGCCGGGGGCGGCCGCGCCGAGCTCGTTAGCCACCGGCGCACCGCCTGCCTTGTGCGCGGCCCCGCGGCCGGTAACGAGCTAAATGAGGCAGCCGGCCGCTCGCCGGGCCGCTTCCAGGAAAGCGGGCTCACGGCGGGGGGGCGGCCCCAGGGCTGCGTCCCCGGCCCCGGGCGGAGCGGCTCGGCGGAGATCCCCGTGAGCGGGTGCCCCGGGCAGGAGGGCGGCGAGGCGGACGCCCGGCCCACGGCGCGACCCTCGGGAGCCCGGGCGGGGCGGGGGGCTCTTCCTGGAAGCGGGTGGGCGGCTCGTTTAGCTCGTTAGCGGCCTCGCCACCGCTGATGCCAGCCCAGCCGCCCCCCGGGCACTACTGAGCCGCGCAGAAGGCCAAGGCCGTGCCCGTGCCCGCTCCGGGAGATGCGATGAGCGTCGCCCCGGCCTCAGCCCCGGCGGACGGGGCCCTTTAAGGCGCGAGCCCGGAGCCGCCCTGACGTCAGCGGGGCGGGCGCGCCCGGGCAGCCGCAGCCCCGGCGGCCCCAGCTCCGCCGCCCCGGTGAGTGCGGGGGGCCGGGGGGGCCCGAGCCCCGTCTGCCGGGGGTATGGGGGTGCTACTGGGGGACCCGTGGTGACGGGGACTAGGGGTGGGGCAAGGGGGTGCCCAGGCAGTGGGAGTGGGAATATGGGGGTGCCCAGGGTGCTGGAGACAGGGGGGCTAGAGATAGGGGGGTGTCCCGGGGGCTAGAGACAGGGGGGGTGCGCTATGGGGGTACCCGGCGTGCCAGGGAATGGAGGGGGGAATACGGGGGTGATGAGGGTGCTGGAGATCTGGAGGAAGGGGTATGGGGGTGTCCAGGGTGCTGGGGCGTGGAAGTGAGGGTGTTGGGGTGCCCAGAGTGCTGGGGTTACGGGGACCTGGTGGTGGGATGTGGGGGAGCCCATGGTGATGCGAAATTGGAGATGAGGGTGTTGGGGTACCCAGGGTGTTGAGAACCTGGAGGTGGGGTATGGGGATGTCCAGGGTGCTGAGGAGTAAAGGTTGGTGTATGGGGGTGCCCAGGGTGCTGGGGACTGAAAATTAGGGTATTGGAGTGTACAGGGTGCTGGGGACCTGGATGTGGGAGTACTGGGGTACCCTAGGGTGCTGAGGAGTGGAGGTAGGAGTATTGGGATGTCTGGGGTGTTGGGGACTAGAGGCCAGGGTACAGATGGGTGCCCCAGTCCTGGGATGCTGGAGACTGCGAGATGGGGTGTCAGGGGTGCCCAGAGTGCTGGAACTCTGATGTCCTCCTGGTGTCCCCAGTGCTGGGGGACCTGATATTTGGGGGTGCCCCATCCCTTACCCCACATTGCTCAGTGGCTCCTCCATCCCACAGCGCCTGATGCCTGTCCCTGCCTGACATTGCCACCATGGCTGGGACGCAGGGCTGCGGCGAGGGGAAGATCGCGGGGCTGTATGACCTGGAGCGCACACTGGGCAAGGGCCACTTTGCGGTGGTGAAACTGGCACGGCATGTCTTCACCGGGCAGCGGGTGGCCGTCAAGGTGATTGACAAGAGTAAGCTGGCGGGGGAGGCAGCGGGGCAGCTCCTGCAAGAGGTGCGCTGCATGAAGCTGGTCCAGCACCCCAATGTGGTGCGCCTCTACGAGGTCATCGACACCCATGCCAAGCTCTACCTCATCCTGGAGCTGGGTGACGGTGGGGACATGTTTGACCACATCATGCGACATGAGGGCGGGCTGGCTGAGCCACGGGCCAAGCACTACTTCGCCCAGATCGTCCACGCCATCTCCTACTGCCACAAGCTCCACGTGGTGCATCGCGACCTCAAGCCCGAGAATGTGGTCTTCTTCCAGGAGCAGGGGGTGGTCAAACTCACCGACTTCGGCTTCAGCAACCGCTTCCAGCCCGGCAAGATGCTCACCACCAGCTGTGGTTCACTGGCGTACTCGGCACCTGAGATCCTGCTTGGGGATGAGTATGATGCTCCGGCTGTCGGTAAGGGTGGTGGGGTGCAGCCACAGCTGGCGCTTACCCCAGGGACCTGCTGCCCTTGTGTCCCTTGCGGGGAGTGTGGTCTGTACCACCTTGCTTTTGCCCCCTTACACTGGGAGCACCCATGCTCCCCCGGTAGCACTGCTGTCCCTGCAGGGAGCAAGCCTGTCCCTTGGGTGCTTGGCTGCCCAGCTCTGCCCTGGCACAGGGTGGTCCTCCCTGTGGAGGCTGTCCCCACACCCACCCAGATGCCACAGAGTGATGGCTCATACCAGGAAGAGGAAAAAGCCCAAGCACGCTGTGAGCCTGATGTGGCATCCTCCAGTGCTCGGGAGGAGCAGCACGAGGGTGCAGCCACCAGTAAGCCAGCACTAGTGGTTATCTGGGGGCGTGATGCCGGAAGGAAACCTGCTGGGGATGCTGCTGTTTGGGCGGAGGAGCTCCCAAAGTTTCCTTTACTCGATCCCCACCCTGAAAAACGCTTCCTCTCTGTGGCTTCCAGCACCCTTCCTCCCCTGGCTGGGGTGCAGGGGTCTGGGGAGACCATCCCGGGGCTAGGAGAGCCAGGCTGAGGGCACCAAGAGGCTCTGCTGGGACAGAGGGGACATGGGAGGGAAGCAGGACCTGAGCCAGTTCTGCTGGAATTTGGAGCAGGAGGATTTAGCAAAGCAAAACATGAGAGCTTAAAGGAAAAAGCCCAGCGTTGGCTCAGGGAAAGGTGGCTCCACAGTTGAGAATGGGCATAGCTTGTGGAGCTGGTAGAAAAATAAGTGGTGGCTCTGTGAAGGGAAATGAAGGGAGAAAACCGTCACAGATGAGACATTTTCAAACACAGGCACTTGACTTAAGCTGAAGGTATTAACGGGGAGCCCTGGGGCATGCTCAGCATCCTAAAAAAAGCACTTTTGCGGACAGTTTGTGTACTCGTCAGGAGGAGCAGGTGAAGATACTGCTGCTTCTGTCCCTGTCCCCGGGTTAGGGCAGCAGTCCCACTCTGGCTGGTGCCCACGTGGCTACAGGCAGCTGGAGAGCCTGGATGGCGGCTGTGTCCCTGTCCCGTGGCTGTGGTGTCCCCTCCAGCACAGTCCTGTGCTGGGGTGGTCACAGTGGGGTCTGTTTGGCAGCTGGGAAGCTGAGTAATGACACGAAATAGTGCCATGGGTGGGTGACCTGGGGAGGAACAGAGCTTGGGGCTGGCCTCCCCTGTCCCCACCTGGGAAAGGGGGTAAGACCTCAACTGCTTTGGTGAAGCCCCTTGAGGCCTGTTTGGATGTGGGGATGGAGAAGGTCCTTCCCTGCCTTGGTGGGGCTGTGGTCTCCCCATCTGTGGGGCAGGACCTGAGAACTGTTACTTCCAAGGAGCATCCCAGTGAGCACTGGTCTCTGCTGGATTGGCACTGGGGGCTGGTAGGGTGGGCTCCCCCCCCAGGGTCCCTGGGGTTGGGGGCTTTCTCCTGGGCCATGGTGATTGCAACCTGAACCATTGCTGCTTCTTGCAGACATCTGGAGCCTGGGGGTCATCCTGTACATGCTGGTGTGTGGTCACCCCCCCTTCCAGGAGGCCAATGACAGCGAGACCCTCACTATGATAATGGACTGCCGCTACACCGTCCCCCCGCACGTCTCTGCACAGTGCGCTGAGTAAGCATCTCTCTCCCCCTGTAACTGGACTCCCCCAGACCCCAACTCACTGTCCTTGGGGGTGGGTGTGCCGTCCCTGGGGGATGCCTAGGAGCTGAGGTGGGAAAAGGGAGGAAAAGCAGCTGAATTAGGGGTTCGTGTGCTGCTGTGGGATTGCAGCATCACCCCTTCCCCCCACAGTCTCATCTCCAGGATGCTGCAGCGGGACCCGAAGCAGCGAGCCTCCCTGGAGCAGATCGAGGGCCACGCGTGGCTGCAGGGGGTAGACCCGTCCCCCGCCAGCCGCTGCCTGCTGCCCCTCACCTCCCACAAGCGCGTGTCCGAGGAGGAGCACGAAATCATCCTCCAGGCCATGACGTGCGGAAACATTGCAGATCGGGACACCATCCAGGAGTGAGTGATGGGGCAGGATGCCGAGGCAGGAGCCCCTGTGAAGGGCTCTGGGAGTCCCTCTGAGCGCATCCCTTGCACACTGATGTGGGTCCTTTGGTCCTGCACAGGGCGCTGGAAGCCAACCGCTACAACCACATCACAGCCACGTATTTCCTGCTGGCGGAGAGGATGCTGCGGGAGAAGCAGGAGAAGCAGGGCCACTGCCTCAGCCTTGTCTACAACCTGGCCAAGGAGGTACAAAGCAGGTGAGCCCCTCTGCTGCCCCCTGTCCCCCCAAACCACCCCAGGTCCCCAGTGCAGAGTCCCAGCTGGTCCCTTGTCCCCTTACTTACTACAGTCCTCACGATGCCCGGCGGGGTACTGACACCTGCATCCCCCCCTTTCTCAGGACCAACTTATCGGACACATTCAGCCCCGTGGGCAGCACCAGCAGCCTCTTGCCCTTCACAGAGGTGCCAGGCAGCCTTGCTGTGGGCTCCCGGCTGCCCCCCCTGCCTGCTGGAGGGGACACAAGTGGCCGGCAGCCCCCCAGGACCCTGCTGAAGGTCCCTGCTGTTGACACCACCATCACCAAGAGCACCCCCGCCCTGCAGCAGATCTGTGAGGAGGAAGAGGAGGAGGATGAGGAGGAGGAGGGGAGGCCCAGCACCATGGAGAGGAAGAGCAGTTCACTGAACCAGGAGCAGATGCGAGCTTTCCTGCATGCCCGCCGCCGCCCATCTGGCTGTGGGGAGGTGTGGGGGCCAGGGGCCGAGCTGGGGAGCTGGGGCGGGCGCTCAGGGGTGGCCTGGGCTGGGAAGGGAGCGAGCGGGGGCTGGGGTCCCCCAGCACTTCGGGGGACCGGAGCCAAGCCCCCTAGGAGGGAGGACATAGAGCCTAGGGGCTCCTTGGCGGAGCCCCCCAGGGAAAAGGGAGCCATCCTGTCCCCCCGGAGTGGCTGTGCTGAGCTTCCCGAGGTGCTGGGGGCAGAGACAACAACCCCTGCTGCCCTCCCAAGCCCTGCAGACAACTCCCCCGGGCAGGGGGCACCCAGCGGCCCAGCCCAGCGGTCAGGGGAGAGCTTGGACCTGGGGGGCATCGAGGGGGGCGCAGAGAGCGTGATCAAGCTGGACCCAGGCAAAAGCAAGGGGGGCAGCCTGCGGGCCAGGCTCCTGCAGTTCCCGCTCTGTGAGAAAGCCCTGGCCTTCAAAATCCGGCCGGGCTCCAAGGAAAGCCTCCTCTCGCTGGGGCAGTTCAACTGCTGCCACGTCATTTAAGCCCCTGGGGCGGGGGTCCGGCCCCACCGCAGGGGCAGGGAGCATGCCTGCTCCTCTGCATTTGGTCTGCCTGTGACCTGCAGAGCAGTAGCTGTGGGGCTGGCGGGGGGCACGGTGCCCCAGCTTTGTCACCTGCGGTGGCCACCCTGCTAGCATCCGCCCCTGGCGCCCGCTGTGCCGGACCCCCCAGGACGGGGCTGCCCGGGGGGCGAGGTGAGCAGGGTCTGTCCCCAGAGTGCTGGGGCAGCCCCATGGACCACGACACATTTTTTTAACTACTAGAAATAATTTTTTTAAATAGTCTATTTTAATGTAATTAAATAGAGATTGCTATATCCCCCCCACCCCCTCCCCGTGACAGCGGCTCCCCCAGCCCCGCAGCCCGCGTGGCCCCAGGACCAGGCTGTCCTGCCCGTGGCGGCTGTGGGGCAATCGCTTGCCTGCCTGCAGCCCCCCTGCCGCCGTCCCCCCCCCGACCGGGGCCAGGCACAGGCTGTCCCCTGGGCCTCCCCCCGGCAAATAAGCTTCCTATTTATTACCGCTTTGTTTTCTTGCTGGCAAGAAATGAGTGACGACTGAGGCGCGCACGCGGAAGGGATTGGAGCTGCTGGGAAGCAAAGTTAATCGGGCCAATAAAACACGCTCGTGGGTTGATACGGGTGCCGTGTCTCGCTGCGAAGCCACCACCGCTGCCCTGCAGCCCCGCGCGGGCCTGGCACCAGCGATGGCTGCCCCAGGCGGGCAGCAGCGGGGTCGATCTGGGGGTGCGCCATGGGCGTGGGGTGCAGCGGGCACAGGCTTTCCCTCCCCAGGGCTGGTGCTGGGCCGGCTGCTGCAGTTTAACCGCAGCCGGTGCCTCAGCCCCGCGCAGCCGCTTGCTCGTTGCTTGCCTGCCCCGGTGCAATGGGGGAGAGAAGCAGAAGGGTAAAAGTGAGGCAACTCATGGGCCAAGGTAGAGCCAGTTTAAGGGGAAAAGCAAAAGCTGCGCACATGGGCAAAGCGAAGCGAGGGCTTCGTTCACCCCTGCCCACTGGCCAGCCGGGCTCCATCACACCTAACAGGGGCTGGGGAAGACAAACGCCATCGCTCTGAAGGTTCTCCCCTTCCTTGTTCCTCCAGCTTAACTGAGCAGGGCATCACATGGTATGGAACAGCCCTTTGGCCCGTTCGGGCCAGGTGTCCCAGCCATGCCCCCTCCCCATTTCCCGTGCCCACCTCAGGAACCCGAGAGGGCCCGACTCGGTGTGAACTACCGAGAAAATGAACCATCCCAGCCAAAACCGGGACACTGATGATGTGCCTGTCCCTGGGAGGAGGGGAGCCACTGTACCTGCCCACCATGCCCCCCAGCCCCCAGCTAGGCTTGGGGGGGGGGGGGGCGGGGAGGGAGGGAAGGGGGGCGGCTGCAGCTGTGCCTCGAGGGGAGTGAGGCTTTGGGGGCTCCGTAGGGCACAGGGCCCCCTCTCTGCGGTAACGGGTGGCCTGAATACCCGAGTGGTGCCGTGTGGGTGTCAGATGGGATGGAACCGGCCCCAGAAAGATCCCTGGGGATGGGATGGTGGGGAAAAGAAACAGGGGGTGGGTAGGGGGCTGTCTGGCAGCAGGAAGAGGGGCTGCTGCCGCCCGCGGGAGACCCTACCGTGCTGCTAAAGGATAAACGCCTTCGCCTGAACAGGGGCTTGAACCCTGGACCCTCAGATTAAAAGTCTGATGCTCTCCCAGCTGAGCTATCCAGGCTCCCGCCCGGAGGGGGGGGGGGGGGGACGCTCCGGACGGACCCCGCGGACTCCCCCCTCGCTGGGGCACGGGGGGACAACGCGGGACACACCCGCCCCGCCCCGAGGGACCCACCGCAGCGGGGGGCAGCCTCGCAAGACAGGGACCCCCGGGACCCCCGCCCTGCCCCGGCGCGTACCAGCACCAGGTGCGGAGGCTCCTGGGGCCTCTTCAGACGCCTCTTGCGCTAATTGGCTTCATTAAGAGCCACCAGTGAGGGCACCTGCCCGCCCTCCGCCAGGGTTAGTCACCGGGGGGCAGAGGGGTGACCCCGCGCTGCGGGAAGGGTCTGGGCCGGAGGTCAGAGCTCGGCACATGCGGGTGGGGGGTGCCCACTGAAAAAAGCTTAATGATCCTGATTAATTAGGACCCGCTGCTTTTAACCCGTGTCTGGCGGCGCGACCCCGCCGGCGCCCCACAGCTGCCACAGAGGCACCGGAGCCCCCCGAGGCGGCTGCAGCAGGACCCTGCTGGGGACACCCGGGCTTTGGGGAAATGCCCCCGGAGGAGGCCGCGGGGTGGAAAAGGGGCCGGGAGCTCAGAGAGAGGCCCCCAGCCCCTGCCAAAGGTCATTTGCTGGTGCCTGGATCCCCCCCCGGAGAGGCCCTACAAGCCCCTCAGAGTGTCACAGAGAGGGACTCTGAGGCCCCCCCGACCCCGCAGAGAGGGGCTGAGAGGCCCCCCAGGCTCCCGGCCCCACAGAGATGACCCAGACCCCACAAGAGGGCTTGGACCCCCCCCAGAGAAGAGCCCAGAGCCCCCCAGACAGGGAGGGGCTGGAGAAGGCACCCGGTGCCCCCCCTTCTGCCACTCCCACCGGGGGGCGGAGCCGAACCCCGCCCCGCCCACCCCCACGTAGGGGGCACCACGTGTCCGCAGCGCCATGGCGTCGGTGCCCAAGAGGGCCAAGGTGCCGCGGCGGCGGGGTGGGAGGGACACGGGACACCCCGATCCGGGCTCGGGGCTCCGGGGGCACCCCCGCTTCACCCCGGCTTCTCACCCGCAGGCGGCTGCCGGAGGCAGCGCCCGGGGACAGCGCAGCGCCGACCCGCTCTCCGGCTTCCTGGCGTGGTGCGGGCGGGCCGGCGTGCAGCTCAGCCCGAAGGTGAGGCAGCGGGGGGGGGGGGGGGAACCGGACCCACCCCAACAGGCCCCTGACGCGTCACCGCTGCCCTCTCGCCCCCAGGTGCGCCTGAGCCGGGTGGGCGCGGTGGCGGGGTACGGGATGCTGGCGGCGGCCGAGCTGCAGGCCGGGGAGGTGCTGTGCAGCGTCCCCCGCGCCGCGCTGCTCTCCCAGCACACCAGCGCCATCCGCGGGCTGCTGCGCGACGGTGAGGCGGCCCAGGGCGGGCGGGGGGCTGGGCTGTTGGGCACCAGGGGGGAGGGGGGTGGCTGGGGACCCCGCGGCCGATCTGCAGCATCTGCGACCTTGGAGGGAGCGCCCGGGGGTGCCCTCGCCCCGTGCGGGGAAGGATCGGCTCCTGCCCCCCCCCCCACTCCCACCCCCCCCACCCCCCGTGCGGGGAAGGATCGGCTCCTGCCCCCCCCCCACTCCCACCCCCCCCACCCCCCGTGCGGGGAAGGATCGGCTCCTGCCCCCCCAACTCCCACCCCCCCCACCCCCCGTGCGGGGAAGGATCGGCTCCTGCCCCCCCCAACTCCCACCCCACCCCACCCCCGTGCGGGGAAGGATCGGCTCCTGCCCCCCCAACTCCCACCCCCCCCCACCCCCCGTGCGGGGAAGGATCGGCTCCTGCCCCCCCAACTCCCACCCCCCCCACCCCCCGTGCGGGGAAGGATCGGCTCCTGCCCCCCCCCCATGCGGGGAAGGATCGGCTCCTGCCCTGCTTCGTTCGGGGCGAGGACGGGGGCACGGGGCCTGGGCGGCTTCAGTGCTGCTGCAGCCCGGGGCAAACCGGAGCAAGGGCAGGACTTGGCCGCGCTGCCCCAGGCCGAGGACAGGGGACGAGGCGGGTGGTGTCGGCCTTCGGAAGACGCGTCTGCAGAGGAAAAGACTAAAACCTCGGCTCACTTAACTTTCCCCACGCGCTGGTTGCTCAGCCCAGGAGTCCCTGCAGAGCCAGTCAGGCTGGGTGCCGCTCCTGCTGGCCCTGCTGCACGAGTACACAGCCAGCAGCTCGCCCTGGCAGCCGTACTTCTCCCTCTGGCAGGACTTCAGGAGCCTGGATCACCCCATGTTCTGGTAAGGTGAAGGCCATCCAGGCTGTGGGGTGGCCCCGTTTGACAGCTGAATGCGGTGTCACAGACTGGGGGGCCCGGGGGTAGGTAGGGATGATCCCATCCCTCTGTTCTCACCCTGTGCTGCTGATGGCAGGAGCCTGAGGGACGCTCTCAGGCACCACTCGGGTTG